>NC_063263.1:12401434-13683579 GCF_019578655.1 Ricinus communis | reverse complement strand
AATAAATTTTATATTAGTAAGTCATTAAAATATTTCTTTAATTTTTATCAATTTCATTATATCTTTTTCTTACGTCTTTTTTTTTTTTTTCAGATGAAATAAATTTTTTTATGAATTTTAACCGGATACAGTATATATATAAAAATATAATAGTTATTGAGGTTTTTCGGATTGAATTCAAGCTGGCGCTAAAAGAAAAAATTGTATATTAAAAATATCTAAAATATAATATTTCAATATATTTAAATTTATATAGCAATTTTTTATATTTGAGCCGTGGAAAATTGACTGATGTTACTGAAGTTGGCGAGTGTTTTAACCCAAGCCCATGGATCCATACTCTGTGGGCACTCAACCTTCATTCGTTTCTATAAGGGCAGAAACAACTAACTTTGGTTGTGTATCGGGTGATACCGAATGGGAGAGTAGAGATATCGGGAAAGCTTAGTGTATCGTGTCGGTTTTACTAATACTATGGAAATGATAAAATTGTAAGTCGGTCAAGCGAGAGAGAAAGAAGGTATGGAGAAGGCAGAGAAAGGAAAGTGGAAGCGGAAAAAGAAGGAAGGAGATAATTGTAGAATTAACAATCTCGATGATGGTTGTCTTATGCACATTTTCAGCTTCTTATCCCCAATTCCAGGTTTCTTCTTCTTCTTTCTCGTTCTTGCTCTGTTTGTTGCGGAACTCTAGTCTTGTCTGTATTTGATTGATTGATCCATTCTTTCTTTCTTTCTCTCTTTTGAATATAATGTGAAAGCTCTAATCTTTTGTTTTGTTGGTTGGTAGGTAGCTTGCAAGATTAACTTGTTTAGCTGTTTTGGGGTTTTAGCTGATAACTCAATGACTATTCTTGATAGCAATTTTAATATAAAGCTCTGGCTTCATGGATAAATGATCTGCAGATGCTCTGAAAGAAGTTTATTTATTAATTCTTTTTCTTTTTTTCTTTTTTTGTAATTTTTGCTTCCTAGTCTAAGGTTCAAAAAATAAGAAGATTCGATTGTGAAACAGAATTTCATTAGAATGATTTTAGATTGATCGAGGATGGCTAAATTATTGAACTAGAAAGGACGTGAGAGCAAGAGAGAAAGAATGGCTAAAAATGGAGGGTAACTGTCACACTTGAAGGTTTATAGTCTGGTGTGTGCCTCAAATGGATTTAATTCAGTAGGGTGTTTAAAAGGTCAGATGTGAGCTTATATTTTCTTATGAGAGAGAAGGAAATCAATTATACTTTATGAGGTGAAACTATATTAGTTGACATGTTTTCAGTTTTTGTCTATGTTTATTCTCTTATGCGAGCCTGCTTCTTATGACCTTAAGTAGTACATATAGAATTCAGGGGTAGATTTAGTACCACAATAAATGTGTGAGACAAATTGGTTCTATCTGTGTCACGAGTTCCTATTGAGTTTGCAGATCGGTATAACACCGCCCTCGTTTGCCACAGATGGCATTTCTTGGCATGTCACCCTCGCCTATGGCTCCGAGTAGACCGGTCTATCAAAGATACATCTCAACCTGGAGTCTTCCCCAGCATTGAGATGGCTGTGTCTGCTGCTAGGTATGTTAGTTGGCATCTTGCTATGTATGATTTTTGAGCCAAAATGATGAAAAGAAAAATGTATCATAAACGTGTTTCTTTTAGACCTGGTGACACCATTCTTATCTCAGCGGGTGGAAGTCATCTTGCCTCAAATATTCAAATAAACAAACCACTCTGCCTGGTATGAGCCAATGATCTGTACTTGGAGATGTTACTTTTACTTTAATTGTAGCTACTTCCTACTGTCATATTAATAACTTAGAATTGGAATCATAAATGACCTTGGCCATTTCCTTATTCTCGTTGCAAATTTATAAATGCATTGATTACCCAAAAAAAAAATAGGTGTAAAAGGTATATAAATTTAGAAGCTAAAAAGGTTTTCTCAATTTGTCAGTGTTTGGGAAGAGTGCCCTTTGTTTGTTTTTACATGCACACAAGCAACAGAAAGAGGAAAAGTCTTTTTTTATTTGTCAATTTTGCCAATTGTGCATTTTTCAATCTTAACTTTGTTCAGATTGGTGGAGGTGAGCTTCCTGATGAAACAATGCTCTTATGCTCTCGAGGTTCAGACAGGTGTGTAATATCTCCATTTATTTGCTTTATTTTATTCTTGTATGGTGATCATCTGAGATTTCCATCTCTATACTATTATAAGGGTCCTCCACACTGTAATAATGTCAATGACATGCAAAAGAAAACAGGAACTTTAGCAGATTTATTTGTACCGTGCCATCATAAAACATGCTGAACTCAAGTGTACACTAATTAATAGGGAATACCAATACAAAATCGTCATAACAGGCAAATATCTGCAACAGTCTTACATATATGCAACTCATAAATGATTGGGATGCCCATTTCTCTGTCTTCTTGGTTTATGATTATGACTTAAATGTAAACTGCTTTTTATGTCTAGCTTTCTACCTGAACATTTTATCCGGCAGTTTAGGGTGGAAACTTAGGGGTCACAATTCCCTATATTGTCATCACTACACAGAATTTGACATGTGCTGTTTCATTTTGTTCAACCAGTGCATTGGAGTTCCTGTCAACTTGCAAATTGGCAAACCTTACGGTGAAAGCAGAGCTCGGTTGCTGCTTGCTTCATAGAAGTGGAAAGCTTACGATAGATAGCTGCGTACTTCAGTGTGAGTCAGACCCTCTGGACTACCTGTCATGCCCAATCGTGAGTACCGCTGGAAAGCATGAGGTATTATCTGCCCCAATGAAAACTAATGGTGATAGTGTTACTGTTTCTCAAACTCGGATTGAAGGAGGTGCCAAGGCTGTTCTTACAAACGGGGACCTGGTCTTGCAGCGAGTTCGAGTCATCTACTCTCGAACTTATGTTTATTTCTGGTTCGATGTAGGACATAAATGATTGCTCACATTTGAGCTGGCCTGTACCATAATGAAACCAGCACGTTATTTATATGATTTCATTTATGATACTTCACCAATAACGCCTTTCACGTATAAAATAAAACTTCATGGATCAGTTCAGCATATGTAAAAATTCGACATCCCATGGCATACAACTGTAATGCAGTTAGCAGTCACCACCTACTGATATTGAAGGTAAAAGGCAGATTGTTCCGCAATGAGCCTTCATGACAAGGGTACAAGCCAAGTAAGATGCAAGTGCTGAAGATAGTCCGATCTCTTTGTTCAATTGAGTTAGCGTAAACTATGCATGGACGGGGCAGAAAATAGACTATGTAAGTATCAAGTTGAAAATAGAAAAATTTGTTCAGAAATATCTATTAATTTTTTAGCTGTGCTGGTAGAACAACAGAATCAAACTATACAGTCTCCACCGAGCAGTCCAGGTAACTGCTATCAAATTCGCAAACAAATTGCATACAATAAATGCTTGATTTGTCTCTTTCGTGCATAGCTGTAACAACTCATAAAGCTTCTAACTCACAATTACAAACATCACTCTCAATTCATGGTTCTCTGTTACAATCACAAAAATGGGCGTTCCCTCGCCCGTCTCCAAGTATATTCCATGCGCTATTAGCTAATAATTCTGCATTTTCTTTTCATGATTAATGGAGGTTAACATGGTACCATAAAGTCAATTAATTTCTTTAATCTCCAGTCCACCTCTTCCATGGTAATTCCTAAACTGCCTGAAAATTGGAAAAAGAAAACGTTAATGAGCAGCTGCCATGTACATGCCATATAAATGCAACCAATTGATATTGTTTGAACTTCTCACAAGATCATTAAAAGACGTAATCACAAACATGCAAAGCTGTTCTGATTCTGAATTTTTTTATTAGAAGAAAAAGAATAGGGAAAACCAAACTGCTTTTATCAGATGTATAATAAATGATTTGATAAGCATCTACCAGCCGGATGCAATCTAATAGAGTAAATTGGAAGAGTAAAATATGGAATATCAGATACTGTAGAACTGTAGAAATTTTGATGACCAAGAAAGGCGAGCAGCAAATTGATCATTGGAAAAATGGAAGTAGTTTTATACTCAAGTGAAGGCTTTTGTTAGTTCAAACAAAATACTATAAAGACGAAGAAAAGTATCCTTTTTGTGATAATAACAAGAGACAACCACAGACACAGATATTAAGGACAGAGGTGAAGAAAACACAAGTACTTACCACATGCTTTTAGAAGTCTGGTGGGAATCAATTCCCTGAGGCAGGTCTTCGTTGCACCACCAAATCATCAGCAGAGTAATAATCAGCAATAAGTCGATACATGTAGGACGGATTGTGCCCTCCACTGTGATGCAAATAGAATTAGTAAATTGCATAGTATTGAGTTTATCAAACACCTAGCAGCAAACTCCATAATGGGCATCGGCAGAGATCAAACATGTAAAACTGAATAAGGAATGTTTAAAAATCTGATGCCTCTAGCTCATGCAGTCCTTAAAAGAAGTAGACTTACGTGTCAGTAATGAACAGACTAACAAGCTTTGGCGGAACATAGTCAAATGTTGGATTTACAACATGAAGAAGAGGAGACCCAGTGCCACTCCCAAAATCCAAGCAATCTGAGAATTCTCCAAAATCCAGCAGCTCAGATGGAGATCTCAATTCATTTAGTAGAACCTCAGGATTGTGTGGATACAAGGGGCACAACTGCCAAGTTGGCAAAACAGCACAAATCAAAAGACTTGAAAGAGATTACCTACTACTTTCTCACTTTCAGTTGCAGCAATTGAAGTCCAAGGAAGACCTATGAGGTAAGTTACTATAGGTAAGAAGTCCACCAAGGGGGACTGGAGGTGATCTCACAGTGGAATCATGCCGACCTCATTTAGAAAAGACCTGACAGAGTGGCCCCAACCCAACCATCAGGCTGACAGATAAGACGATTTATACTTAAATAATATGAGAACTAGTAGCACAATTTGTTTGGTTAAGGGCAAGGTCTAAGGTTAACTGCAACACAGGTCAGCAAAAGAAGTTGGACCTAAAGTTTAGCATCATCCTAGTTCAAATTGTTTGGGCAACATACCCTACCTAACTCAACTCTGCCAGTCTGGGCAACTTGGTCCATGATGACCTCTATACTGAATTTTCAATTCACTACAATTATCTTAGATATAAACGTGTATGTCTAGAATATTTTTCTCTCTACAATTGTCATATACATACACATGTATATATAGAATTATACCAAAAGGACATTACATAAACAAAAAAATTCTAACAGGGACTAACACGGAGGAAAAGAAAAACGTTCAATATCTTATTATCCATTTAGTTGGAAATTTATGTTTCCCACCATCTGACCAGTAACCGCAGCTTAAATCCACTTGAGTACAGACAAAGGAAGTAAACCCAAGAACTAAAGCTCAAAAAGATTCTTTGTTCTGCTCAGTACCAAAGCTTCTGGGCAAGCTGTAACGACATACCTTGTGACTTCCAGCAAGCACAACAAATGGGACGGCATGTTTTTGAGCTGCAAGTGCAACCATATTTAACCCCACAGGTGCTATAACGCCACCATTGGCCATAACAGCATGAGCTCCAACAATCACCTTCACATTGCAGGTTTTTAAATGAATAAGGAACTCTCCACCAACCGACAAGAGAATAAGAGAAAAACAAGAAAAGGCTAGATTCTTTTATATACCATGTTTACTCTAGAAATCATGGCAAAAACTGCTGAGTCAGTAATCAAAGTTGTCTGTAAACCTCTTGCAACCAATTCCTTGACAAGGAGATGCCCTTGATACCTAGTTAAGTACCAACAAGTGATGTTAAAATCATGTAACAAAAATAATACCAAAATTTAACTACCATAAGCTTATTATTTCCATAATAAACAATGGGCAAACCAATTTGTACAAACCTAGGAGCACCTTCAGCAACAAATACTCGAAATGATCTTTTCTTCTCCTTTGCAGCACAAAGGAATTCCAGTACTGTCCTCGAACTGCCTAAAGTTAGTATTACCTCGCTGAAAATGCATATGATAATTAAATCAGTAAGACAAAGAGATGGTAACAATACAATTCATGCATATATGTAGCAGATGTCAAGTTATTAAATCATGAAAATAGAAAGTTTGCACTACCAATGTGTGTACATATTTACCTTATGATGTACATGCTAAGGTTACCAACAAAAAAAACTGATACTTCTGCCAAATAACCAAACATAAACACATACAGAATAGACTATTTGCCATAGGCCAAGAAGGAAACTTACTTTTGATGGATATGTTCCACTGCTTGCTCTGCAATCTGTTCATGACACATGGCTATATCTTGTATGAGCTCATTAACAGATTCAATAACGTCGTGCTTCAGTTTCCGAGATCTTGAACTTTTATCAGCAGCTGTTATGGCAATTAAATCCTTAAATACCAAATGCCATTCATATCCTTTCAAGAAAAATATAATTAAAAAAAAAAAAAAAAGAAGAAGAAAGAGCTAGGATCTTAAGCATATCAGATAATGCTATTGTTAACACCATCACATAGAACCAATTTTCAATATAAATAGTTTCCAACCAACACAAGTAAAAAGAATATAGATGGAATTTACAGTAAGATATTATACATGATAGAACGGATGCACAAGAAGTTTAAAGAACATAAAATGAGGGAACACACATTTGCTTTTTCCTTCAGAATCACCCCCCGATGAAGAAGTATGAGGAATAGCTGCGGAGTCTGGCATGTCCTCCAGCAAGGTCTGCAAAGAAGGCGGACGCAAAGTGCTTCTTGCAGCAGCAGCAACGGCAGCAGCTGATAAAACTGGGTGATCATCTCGCTCACCATCATCATCATCATCACTTACAGCTGCTAAGTTTAATCCCGCAATAGCAGCTGTTGTCAGTGACAGATCCTCCTCCCTAATAATGTGCAAAACACGCCTTACTATATTACCCACAGCCAGTTCTGCAATGTATTTAATATAAAGATCAATAGAAAACATACAGACATCAATAATCCTTCAAACAACAGCCATAAGATGCAAAAAAATGGAGAAACAATTCTGGAGATAAGAAATAATTAATTCATAGTTTCAATATGTATTGAAATTGATTGACAAAAAATGAGCCGTCCCGCAGATACAACAATTTTCTTTTAACCTCTCCACTGTAATTATGCATCTCTTTCTATAGTCAATGACATTTATACTTGGTTTGTTTCCAGGACAAGAAAAGGCCTCATGGAACACAAACCTAAAAAGTACTAGTGCATAAAAAGAAAAGAAGATGAAAAATAGAACAATCATGGAGTATGCTAATCTGAAGAATGAATAAAAATATCACACCACAATAAAGAATTGCAAACTTCAACTTAAATCAAGCTAAATGAATAGAAAATCAACAAAATTGTTTCAACTGAAAAACACAAGTGTTAAGAGGTTCTAAAATGAAAACTAATAAAAAGATTATTATAACCCTGTATTTTCAAATTTAAGAAATATCATATCAGCTATAGTTTTTAATTTTACCCAAATTTCAACATTAATCAACTTCATGATCTGCAAATAATATATACTATTCAAATGAACAAAAGAGTATATTATCACTGATTACTTGTTGGAAAAAAAAAAAAACTAATAACTAGGACACGTACCAACAGGATTAGCAGCAATTAGCTGCTCTCCAACAGCCTTAACAGCATCAATCAACGCAGCAGCCTGATTAGTGTAAGGAACTCTCTGCTGCGAAATCACTGACCGCAGCACTTCCGCCGTCTGCTTAGCCGTGGCCTGCGAGCCCTCAATCTTACTGCAACACCAGAGAAAAAAGAAACACAAAATGACACACTAATACAAATATTAACTAATTAATTATCTGATTAAGAGCTTTTTACCGCTTCTTAAGCTTGTTAAGAAAGTCGTTCACGAGAGCTTGCACGTCCGGCATGATTACCCTGAGCGTTTACACTGAACTGCGATTACCAGTTTAATAATCAATCAATAATTACTCTTTCTATAGATTTATTATAAAAAATGCAAATGAAAATAAAAGAAAGTAACTACTCAAGAAGTAAAAAACCTTAAGTATTTAATAAGTGTTGTTGCCAACCAAACAGATACAACCGCCAAAATCACCACCAGTAACAACAACTCAATCAATTCCAAATAAACAAATTAATTAATTATAGGTAACAGTAATCAATAAATGAGACACATGTAACAGTGGAGGAAGAGGGAGAGAATTAGGAAATAGCGAAAGGAATTATAATAAGAATAAGATGAAGAGAGACAGACCTAAAGGAGAGATCGAAGAAGCATGTGAGTGTAATAGAAAGAGATGAGAGGTTTTCGCCGATACGATATACAATACACACTGAAGTAGAAGAAAGAAAGAAGAAAAGGAGAGGTGAAAGGAGAGCTTGACGGTGACGCCTCCCTAGTGGTTTTGGGCTTTTCTTTTATGGATCCCTCCTCCTGTTTGGACTTTGACGGGTGAAATCAAACTGTGGCTTTATTATAAGATTTGAAAAAAATTAAAAAAATTTATTTATATATTTAAATTTAATTTGACAAAATTCTTACAAATAATAAAATATTTTTATAAATAAATTTTAATATCACTGTATATTTAATATTTAAATTTAAAATTTTAATTAAATTATAAAATATTTTTATTATTTATTTACATATTTTTAAGATAAATAATTTTTTTAAAAATAAATAAATAAATTTCGTCCACTCCTCCTGTTAAACATAAGGCCAACTTGCATATTTGACAACTAAATTTCTATAATTTGGTCACTCAATTATTATTAAATATTTAACCACTATTAATTATAATGTGAGCTTTTATAAGAATTAAATTAAATTTTATGACAAAATGAAAGAAAAAGAAAATAAAGTTGACAAGTGAAAGGGAATAAATAAATAATTATAAAAAGAGATAATGATATTTCAAATGATGGGAATGAGAGGAAAATGAAAAGCAAAGCACGTTACGTTTTGAGTTCAGGTGATTTTCTATTATTACGCTATTTCCTTAATTATTAACAAAAAAAAGAAAAAGAAAAGACTGCAACAGTAGTATGAAAATAAATAATGTTTTGAAAATAACAGAGATTCAAAATTTGAAATACAGCAAGTAAGAAATTACTTGAAAGAAACAAAGCAAGTGGCTGCTGGAATCTAATAATTACACCATAACCACATAAAAAGGAAGAACTTAGGAGGTATAACTTTTGGAGGAATTATCTGAAAAGCAAAGAGAAACAAAGCTGCACTTCATGATTATACAAATTTAAAACACTGTATCAACTTTTTATTCAAACAACTTTCTAAAACTTCAAGTGTCATTAAAATAAACAGATGTCCAAAAAAGAGAAAGAAAAAGAAGAAGAAGATGATGATATGAAGGAGTCTTGTTTAATCAAATAATATGTCCCAATGTTGTTTTTGTCAGTCGTTCTAAGTTTTTAACAATGGTTTTTTCTGTTCCTTAAAAGGAGGAAGCCTTAATCCAACATGCCTATATATATATATATATATATAACCCTCGATTCTTTTTATCAATTTTTATATATTTTAAAATAAATAATATTTTGACAAATAAAAACTATATAAACTACATAATTGCGAGAACGAAAACTGCTATTTCCTAAAAATAATTATAGAAATGCACAGTAAAGAATTGATAAAATAAACTCAGAAAGTAAGCGTGAAGTCGACGCGCAACCAGTTGGGGGCGTAAAACACTATTACATAGGCTGCAGAGGACATAGGCCCACCAGACACGATTAATTGCCGTCCACAGTATCTCCGGCCCATTGCCTTCTTCTCTCTCTCTCTCTCTCTCTCTCTCTCACTGGTTCGACTTCAGTAGCATCAGACAGACAAATAGCCTTTTGCTATTTTAAATATCAAATCAAAATTTTTTTATTACTCTTTTGCTCTCTCTCTCTAACTTTCCGGGATTTGATTGGAAACTAGGAAAAACAAAACAAAAACCCAGGTTAGTATAAAGGGCCCCACAATTTTACTTAAAAAAAACTTTTTCTTTTTGTATTTTCTCGAGAAATTTCTCTCTCCTACCCCCTTCTCATGTACCAGTCATATTTACACGCTCCTCTCTCTCTATGTCTATCCAACGACTTTAATTTGAAATTTCTCCTTCTCTAGTTTCTCTCTGTATTTACGCGCATTTCTTCTGTATTTGTTGTTAGTTATTGCACTCTCATTTAATAGACGCCTAATCTCTCTCTCTCTAAAACTATTAGGACGGTTTGCCTTTCCATTTTATCCTCTCTTTCATGGGTGTTTGATCTCAAGGTACTCTCTTTTCTTGATTAGTCTTGTTTTTGTGCACTTATTTTTGCCTTCTTCTTATTGGGCTTGTGGTGTTTGATTTGGTTTTCTTGTCTAATATTCATCACAAAGTTTCCTTCTTTTTTCTTAAAAAAAGAAAATTAATGTTAATTTACTTTTGGAATATTCCAGATCTACTGTCTATTTGCTTTAGATTTCATTTGGGTTTCTTTTGATTTTAGGATTTTATTTCTTTTCCCGTTTGATTATTTTGCACTTTTGTTTGTAGTATTTAAAAAAGCTTTTATTTTATTTATTTATTACTTTGTGCACAGTGAGAGTGATGATTTTGTTTCCTCTATTGCCCCGTTTTCTAATTATGTATTTTTCTGTTTTGCTTGTCAGTGAGGAAATTTTATTGTTCTGATGATTTCCCTTCACAATTTCTCATAGTTTCTTTTTCTTTTTTTAACATTGTCAAAATGCATGCTTTCTGCACCACGTGTGGTATTCATATCTGTGATTCTATGCTCTTTGTGCAGTGTCTTGTCATGTTAATTGGATAAAAAGTCTCCGATTTTGGTACGTTTAAATGTTCTATCCAAGAAGTAGAGGTGGAAGTAGTTGCGTTAAGAAAGCAAATGCAAGGGCTATCCTTGCTTGTTGGCTGTATTTTGTGATATTGTCATGTCCTCATTGCGGTGTCCATGAACATTTTTGTTACTATCATATTGATTGAAGAGTCTGAATGAAGGATTTCCTGTTTGATATTCGGTTTTGGACTTTGAGTAGTATCATAAAGTTTTATGTGAATTTTTTTTTTATTGCTAGGTTGAGGAATCACAACTTGTCCACACCTTACCAAATCAAGCCAGAGAGTTGAGTAGGGAGCAAGCTTTAGTGGTAAGAGTTTCTTGTTGATCATGTTTAATTGATATATACACTTTCGAAATGTGAAGTCAATGGCATTTGCCATCAGAAATGTGAAAATAGGCAATGCATTGCTTACAAGGATTAATTAGTACATAGCTACAACAATTCAATCATGAGGCTTAAGGTGTTGACTGTTTACCTTATGTTTAATATAAGTTAATTAGCATGCTTGCTTTCTATGGGGCTTGAGAAGGTCACCCTAGTCAATTGATGCATATATAATATTAATTTTTATCTTGTGTCCTTTGCATCTTACATTTCATTTCTGTGATCTGTGCTGTAATTAACCACCCTTATGTTGATAGTTAATTGCTTTTCATAACTTTTGTTCATAGAGTTACCACACTAGCATGGCATCTGGAAATCCTTTCTTTGATGACTTGCGTAGTAAGCCAGAGGTTATTGATCCTCCTCCGAGTGAAGACATGATGGATGTTGGTGAAAGTGTGAATGATCCTGCTCAGACAGCAATGAAACCCAACGTGACCGTGTCTAGCAGTGTTCGTGAACTTTTGGAGTGCCCTGTGTGCTTGAATGCTATGTATCCTCCAATCCATCAGGTCTGCAGCGTGCACTTTATTAGTCTATTGTAATCACTTAGTTCAGCATGCAAGTATGGAATGAGATTTTCTTCTTTTGTTAAGATGCATTTTTTTCCTGAACATTGTTTAGATATATATTTTGCACGCACGTCTAGGCAAATGCATGCGCACACATGCATCATAGGAGGATTTTAGAGTTTATACTTGAATGCCTGGTTCTTTCTTCATTTGTTGTGTTTTTATGATGCAGTGCTCAAATGGTCATACATTATGTTCCGGCTGCAAACCCAGGGTTCACAATAGATGCCCCACCTGCAGGCATGAACTTGGTAATATCAGATGTCTTGCATTAGAGAAAGTTGCAGCGTCTCTTGAACTTCCATGTAAATATCACAGTTTTGGCTGTGTGGGTATATATCCCTACTACAGCAAACTAAAGCATGAATCACAATGTGTTTATAGACCTTACAATTGCCCCTATGCTGGATCAGAATGCACAGTTATAGGTGATATTCCTTATCTGGTGGCCCATTTGAAAGACGATCACAAAGTTGATATGCATAATGGCAGTACTTTCAACCATCGATATGTCAAATCAAATCCGCATGAAGTTGAGAATGCAACGTGGATGCTGACGGTATTGTTTTTGTCTTGTGCTTTTGTCTCTTTGGATTCCTCCTGATCCTTACCAAAAAAGTGTTACCCTTTTCCTTTTTGGGCATTCAAGAGAACAATTCTGATTTGATGCATATGTGAATTCAGTTATTATTAAATAATATCCCAGGAAATCACACCTCCCAAATACCATGAGTTTGTAAACTAACAAGCCTCATGAGTTGATATATTCATGTCTTCAAGTGTAAAGTTAAGTGGGAGACTGGGAGATAAAATCTAGTTTATGGTGTTGAGAAAGCATGTTAGTTTCTAGCCAGACTGAACTTTTTGCAGTTAGATTTTTTTTTTTAACAAAAGCGTTTTCACTGCAGTGTAAACAATTAGTCTTTATTTTTTCTTTGTATTTGTAGGTCTTTAGCTGCTTTGGTCAGTACTTCTGTCTACATTTTGAAGCTTTCCAGCTTGGAATGGCTCCTGTCTACATAGCATTCTTGCGATTTATGGGCGATGACAATGAGGCAAAGAATTACACTTACAGCCTGGAGGTGGGTGGGAACGGGAGGAAGATGATATGGCAGGGAGTGCCTAGAAGCATAAGGGATAGCCATCGAAAGGTTCGTGACAGTTTTGATGGTCTCATCATCCAACGGAATATGGCTCTTTTCTTTTCTGGTGGAGATCGGAAGGAATTGAAGCTGAGGGTAACTGGACGGATTTGGAAAGAACAGTGATGATATAATCTCATTTTATTCAACAATTGGAGCTAGTAGGTTAGTTTCTTTTTGCAGTCTCACAGGTCTTCTATTCATGTATTTTCCTGAGTTGCAGGAGGCAAACTCTCTTTGCTCATCCATGCATCAGGTACATGAGTGGGAGGCACGACTATGATTATTTATTTGTAGAGATTTAGATGTGCTATTTTGCACTGCCTAGTCTTATTATGTAGTTATTCATAGACAGTAGAGCTCAATTGCATAGAATTAGATGGTAAATTAGCTTTTAGTGAAGCTGTTCATTAGACTTGGGCAGTGAATCAGAACTTGGTATTTCTGTTACTGGGTACTTTCAACTATGAATGTGAAGCCTCTTGTTGCCATTATTGCAACAAATAATTCCAGGTTCTCATTTATGAGATGGACGAAAATGGTTTCTGCTAAATACGTCACTTACCAATGTTAAATTCAGTTTATATGGTTTTCAAGTAATACTTGATTTGGTCTTCAGCCGAATGCTTGAATGTCGGAACTTTTAAAGACGTGTGTACGTAGTCATGCAATGATTGTTTATGGAATAATAAAGGCTTAATAAAAAATAAACAAATTTTTTTTTCAATTTAATTACGTCTTTTTAACTGGTGCAATGTCATACACTAATAAAGATGGATGCCGGATTCTGATGAAATTAATCCTGTGGCAAAGTGTATTTTTTTTTGTGATTATGCCAATAATAAATTAAATGTTTTGACATAATTTCCAGAGTAGAGATTATAATGTTCTTTTAATGATTTTGCAAATAAAAAAATTGAATCTTTTAGTTACCTCTAAGAACTATTGTTTTCTTAAAAAAGAAAAAGTACATCAAAAAGTTAACGTACATCAAAAAGTTAAAGTAGAAACTCTTTTAAAAATTGTAGGAAACGAGTTGAGCACAAAGGCAATTCCCATTCCCATTTTCTATCAGATTTCATTAAAATGGCATATGCTGTAACTGCGAAGCTTTAATCTAGTCAATAATTTGAGAATTGTTCAGCAATTAGGCCATAACTAGTCATATATATACAGATATACACTGTTTTTAGCAATTAGATAAACTCGGGTCAATTATGGCAACATAACTGCTGACTAAAGTTCTTCAGGACTGTATTGCTTGTGATGAGTTGATACTTGATGTCTTTAACTTTGGACATCTATCTCTATCACTATCACTATCACTATTTTTAGTTTCCATGTATGTTCCTACTTTCATAGAAAACACGACTAGACATACCAACGTCAAAATGGCAACCCCATTTAACATGTAGTAGGAAAGAAAGATCCAATTCCTCAATCAGTAAGGACTCAAAAGTCAAAACAACTATGCTCTGTGAAATTATTTCATCTTTTTACAGTGTTGAATCAGAACAGTTTGAAAGCCTTTAGTTACTCAATCATTTAACATGTTTACAAACAAACCTTTTGAGTTTGACACTGCCTCGCATACATTAGACCAGAAAGGGCCAGCTTAGTTTATTATAAATGCAGAAAAACGCTTCTATCAAATTGCATTATACACCCCACAACAAATTGTTGAAACATCATTAAGCAATGTTTCAAACTCGCCTCACCAGCTTCACGAACAATTACCGCCCGAGTAGATCAAAACTGAGACAGAGATGCAAAGTGAGCAGTCCCTAATTTCACCATCATGTGCATTTAGCCAGGTATGCATCCCATCCTTGGAGCCGATATTCACGCGCTGTCTCCCCAGGATCTGCTGCTTTTATAATCCCACGGCCAACTATGATGATGTCACTGCCCCTATCATTAATCACCTGCAAATCATTTTCATAAGAAATAATTTTCATAAGGATACAGAGATGAATAGCATGAAGATAAACACCCCAAATACTTCGGATGCATGTTGTTGATGAAAAACATAAAGGGAAAATGAATGCACTGTGATGCTACTGCTAAAGAGTATAAAGTTGTGAGCAGCAGTGAACACAGCACAGAACTCACGGAATATGGAGTATTATATTGCTGCCCAAGGGCATCTCCCCCTTTCACCATCTGAACTCCTGGAGTTGCCTGAATAAATGCCGGATATACTGGAACGCCTGGCCATGAGGCGGGATTAACTGAGATGAAGCCAATGACAAAATCTGAATGTTCTTCAGCAATTTTTACTGCTGCTGCTGTGTAGTCTCCAGTTGCAAAGTTACCAGCTGAACTCATTTCTGCAAGCAGCAACAGGCCCCTACCACGAGGTAAACCCTAAACCAAGAATATACAAATGTTAGATATGTAGCATGTGTGAGACCCTAGTGTGTGGGTGTCGCAAAAATCAAGTATTTATGTGCCTAACCTTCAATTTGAGTCCATCCACAATTCCAGGGCCAGAAATAATGTGAGCATTAACTATATCAGCCCAATCCAGAATATGGAAGATTCCCCTGTCAACAATAGAGACAGGAAACCTCAGGCATGCACATGGATACTAACCACCAATGTTTTAAAACGTTGCTAACCACTAAGAAAATTAAACATTGAAAAAAAGGGTGAAAAACACATGCAACTGAGTCTCACCCCTCATATTGCATTGTCACAGTGTTTCCAATGTCTGCAAATTTGCGATCTTCAAAAATTAAGAAATTGTACTTATCTGCAATCTACAGTATAAAAAGGACAATGAGCTAGAAGTTGGAAAGGAGTTAAATAAGCCAAACCCTTTACACAGAGGAATCATAATTTAAAAAGAGTAAGAGGAATAGCAACTATTTAATTTACAGTCATTCCGTCGCCAAGCAAGGGTACTAATCATTAAAAAAAAATAAAAATAGATGAAAGTTGAAGGCAAACAATTAAATTTAACAGATAAGATAGAGAAGATAGTAACCACTTAAAAATAAGATGCATATAACACACACTAAATGGAAGTATTTTTAGGTGCATGATGCGAGTAGAAGTTAGCCAATCGGTGTTCTTTTAGAGAAAAGAATATATGTTCAAAAATTATGCAAGAAATCACAAACAAAGAATAGTCCAACAAGAAGGCTGGAACAAACACGGTCATCATGAGCACATAACGATCTAAAAGTTGTGATATTCTGAAAAAAAAGTCCCCATTTTCAAGGGACCTAAAGGAGATATGTGCGTTAACGACATCAGTAGTTGACATCATTTACTAGTTCTATAAAGACAAATAATCTCAATCTCCAATAAGCAACTACGTAAAAGTATCAAACTTTATAAGATGGTTTAGAATTATACCGAGCGAAGTTTTGAACCAAAATCAGGAGTGAAATCAGGCAATATATCAACATGAGTTTTCAACATGCATATCTCTGGTCCAACCTACAGACAATATTAAGAACAATATTAGCCAAAAGAGAAAAAGAAGAAAACTTTATGATCTGTACATTAGCAAACAATGTAACAAAGGAATAAAAAGAATCAGACTTTCTCAAGTTTTCCTACAAGTACACTCGAAAAGGAGAATTTTAAAGAGCTCACCTTTTCAGCAAGTTGAAGCAATTCAGCAGCAGTACCAACATCAGCAGCCAGACACAAATTACTCTCTTTCTTAACCATAACCTCAAACAATCTTTTCCCAGTAGGATTCTTGGCCAACTTAGCTCTCTCTTCAAATTTCAAACCTTTAACAATCTTCAGCTTCTGTTTCTCCATAGCTGGCGCAGCCACCTTCTTATTCCCATCAAGAAACTTCATAACACTTCTCTCGGTTTCCTCATCTAACTTACCTTTCTCTCTCAAAACTTTAACCATCTCTGTTAACTTAATAATGGAATGCAATTTAATCCCATTAACTTCCAAATTTTCTTTCCCGCCTTGTTCTCTATCAATCAAAACGACAGCGTCGGTAACATTTAACCCAGCAGCACGCAAAGGAGCTGCAGTTTCGAGAACAGAAGTACCGCTAGTAACAAGATCTTCAACAATCAAACAAGTCTGTCCATTTCTAAATGCACCTTCAATCGCTTTTGCCGTTCCATAATCCTTAACTTCCTTTCGGCGCATAACCATAGGGATGTTGTTGGAAATGGAGACGCACGTGGCGATTGGGAGTGCGGTGTAGGGTACGCCGCAGATGAGGTCGAAAGAGGAAGAAGAGACGGAGGAGATTAGGGTTTGGGAGATGTGGCGGAGGAGGGAAGGGTAGGAGATTATGAGACGGAGGTCTATGTAGATAGGGGAGGTGATTCCGGATTTCAGCTTGAAGCTTCCGAATTTGACGGCGGAGATTTCGTGGAGTTGGAGGATTAGGGATTCCATTACTGATTAGATAGAGAGCGAGGGAGTGAGTGAGTGAGCGAGTGAAGGGGGAGTTTCAGTGCAATAGAGATTAAATAAAGGAGGGTTCGGGTTTTCGTTTTCGTTTCTTTTTGAAAAGAAAAAGAAAAAAAAAAAGGTGCTTTTTGTGGCGTTTTTTAGGCGCTAAAAGTATAATGCTGCCGTTTTTCTAAAAGGGAAACGTATTTTCTGTATGTTATTGGTTCGGCCTCGTTTTACTTTGCTCCAATCCTATAAGGCTAACCCACTCCACCTTTGAGCCCAAAAGAGTTGATAAATATGAGGAATACAGTTCAATTTGGCCCCTGAACTTTGTGGCAAGGTTTAATTTAGTTTTTTTTCTTCTATTTTTTGGACTAATTTAGCTAAAATTTATTTATTTTTGTTCAAATCACCCATGTGAAGATAGTGTAACTCACTCTCCATAGAAAAAAGAGTGATCTACTAAAAAGATAATAAAGCAACAATTTTGACTAACATTTATAAAAACAAAAATTTAATATTTATCCAAAATAAAAAAAAACAAATGTTTTTTAAGAAATTAGTAAATTAAATCTTTTATTTAAAAAATATTTTTCTTAACTTCTTAAGAAAGAGTCACTCTCATTTTTCCACTTAGGGGCTAATTTGAGTCAAGATAACAAAGTTTTGGACTAATTGAGTCTGATCATAAAATTTGGCGGCTAAATTGAACCTTATTTCTAATATGATGTACTAGGCTAGCCATAATTGCTATTCATGAGCCATGACTCCTGAGTAATTTAAATGTGTCTCTGGATATCAATCAACCATGAAAACTAAAAAGCAAGGACTTATAATAATGGCATGATTTGTTAAGAATTCAATGTTTGCACATAATTTACTCCAAACTAAAGGGCCGGAATTTGAGGTCAAATAACATGAAATAAAATAAGAAAAGGTTGATGATGAAGTGGAACCAACCTAATTCCCACTACAATGATCAATGCAGTTTGTTTGAACCCCTAAATTATCTTTAATAGCCCCTTGTAGTTGGAAGTTGTGCCTCATTTGGATTCTTGACTAATTTGGAAGAGGCCAAACATATGATGAAACTAAGGGATACGACGGATACTTTAATTGGATTGTCTTTACCTTGACGCATATAAACGTATGCTATGCTGCTGACAACAACTTGACCAAAGGCACTGAGTAGGCCAAACCAGTCAATGAAGGTATATGGGTTCTTCTCAAGAGAACCATGAAGCATGCATCTCAGAATTTGAAAGAAAGTAGCACTGTTTTTCTTCATTGCCTTGTAAATAAGCTCAGAAATGCAAACAAACAAGACTGCCAAAGACAAGGATGCAGCAACCAACGCATATTGTGGCTTTTTGGGTGAAGCCATTTGGTCAAAAGCCAGCAACAAGATCTCTAGCAAGATGTTCGTGAGAATAAAGGGCCACTCAGCAATATCCTACGTGCAAAAAAGAAAACAATTTCTCGAGTTTGATTAATAAATAAGCACATTGATTGTACAGCTATGGAAGTACTGAAACTGAAGATATGTCATCCATACCTTGGTATCTCCTCGATGGGGATAGCGACGAATTCTGTGATGGAAGAACGTTCGATAGACAAATTTAGCTAAATCATGATTGAGGTCATGCATGACAAAGGATGACGGATTAGCACTGGATCGTTGAAAAAGTGATCTTGATACAAGGTTCTGAAAGTACTCATCACCCAGTTCTTCAGTCTGACGATTTTCATTAGGCTGAATTAGTTCCTTTGCGGTCCATAAACGAACTACTTCTGCTCTTGTAAATTCATGCCTTCTTGGAAATGTAGCGCAGTAAGCAAAACACCGCTTCAGATGTGAAGGGAGCTGGTAGTAGCTTAATAATAGAGACTGAAGAATGCTGCTGTCACTTGGCAAATCCCATATGTTGGACCTCAATATCTTATCCCATTCTCTAGCATCTCTTTCGAAATGCAACAGATTTCCCAATGTTTTGGCAACCAAAGGTAGGCCTCTACACTTTCTCACTATTTCTCGGTCAAGTCCTTCTAATTGTGGATGCTCTCCTGTTCCTTCAGTACTGTCAAATGCATGTCTTCTAAACAAGGTATAGCAGTCATCATCACTTAATTCTCTCAAATGATAGATTGGAATGGTGAGTGTGACTAATGCTACACTTTCATTTCGTGTCGTAACAATGATCTTGCCTCCTCCTCTCCCATGCTTCAAAGGTTTTTGCAGAAGTTCCCAGGCTTCATAATTAACATTCCAAATATCATCTAATACAAGCAAAAACTTTCTCATACTCAATCTATCCCGCAATTCAACTTGAAGCGGGTTTAATTCTTTATAGTCACAAGTCTTTCCTGTTATCCCTTCAAGAAAACTTTTAGTTATCTGAAAAACATTAAATTCACCTCCAACACAAACCCATGCTCTGATTTCAAACTCCTGATCTACTCTATAGTCGTTAAAGACAGATTGAGCAAGGGTGGTTTTACCGATCCCACACAGACCCACAATGGGAACCACGTCTACTATGTCATTTTGATCATTAGATAGCAACAATTCCATTATGGCCTCCTGATCAGCTTCCCTGCCATAAATATCAGATTCATCTACGAGACAAGTTGTGGATGGAATTTGTGGAATTATTGGCTTTCCTTCAATACCCTTAAGAGCATCCTTTAAGTTAATTAAGTTATCGATCTTCTCAAGGATCTCTTCTAACTTATCTACCATATCCTCATCCTTATAACTAAATGGAATAAGAGCAGAGAAAAAGTTTAGCACCTTGGATCGTGCTGCTTTATGAGCAAACTCATCCAACAAGTCATCGATTTCAAAGACACAATCCTGAAGGTCGTCGAGCCAGTTTTTGACAGCAGGATTAGTGATCTGCTTCTCCTCTGCGTCGTAGAGTACTGCATTAACATGTATAATTGTTGTATTCACTCTGTGCAGCAGTCCAGGCTCCAGCTTCTTGCTTTTGATCAAGAAGTCTATAACCTCGCTGGAAGACATCTTCTTATGAAATGATTATCCTGCCAAGGAAAAGGAAGTGAAATTGTGATGAAGTAGAATCAAGAGTTCTCTAGGGTACCTCAGCAATCAACATCCAAAATGTTATGTGGAAAGTCAACTTGCAGTCTTTTTCTTAATAATTTTAAAAGATATTTCGCCATGTGAACTGATCAGATGGAACATACTTAACTAATCAGATGGATACTTCATAGTTGCACTGTCAATTGATTTTCTTATGAGACTTTTTATCTTTTGTTTTAAATAAAGCAAAATAAAAGCAGATAGATATATTATCTTTTTCTGGTAATAAGCAAAACATGCTCAGGCCAGACCGTTAATCCTTCCAAATATTTATTATAATCAGGCAATTGGACAGCAGCAGGGAAAAGAGCTTGAAGAAAAGGATACAAAGTGGGGATCCAAGCATCGTGAACAGCAGATATTGATTTCCAAATACCAATTTACCATCTTATACTATGGGAGACAAATAATGAAGTGAAAAGATTATGATCCTTGAAGAGATTTTTCCATAACCAAAAAATACTAATTTAAATAAAATAAAAAGCATAATACAAAAACTTATGAAATACAGTTTTCTTTTAATAATCAATCAACTTAATAAACAGTAAGTTCTGCTGAGCTTGAGCATCTCTGTGGCATTACATTTGGGCAGGCCCCTACACTTTCTTACAATTTCTCTCGGCCCAAGTGTGGGTGCACCAACTCATTATCAAACAACTTACCCATTATTACACGTCGGCTTGTGATATATAATAATAAAGTAATGATAAAATAATACGTTAAAAATTAATAAATAAGAAAAAGAAAAAGTAAAAGTGCCCCATTTTTTTTACTCCAACATTATTCTCTTTCTTCATATATATTAGATGTTAATTTCATGTGTGATGCTTACATATATTAGCAAGTTGATGATGTAATTTTTGCTCAAATGTATTAAGTAAAAAATTACGTATTCTGTTGGTAATTTTTTATTTTGATTGTGGGTAAAAATCGTCAATTAAATTTAATGTTCTTTCTAAAGACGAGGACTACGCGTGTAAATAATTTCAGACACATAATGCTAGATGTAGTTGGGTTCAGAATTTAACAACTCTCCTAAATGCACTTGTTAAGCCATATTTAATACCTATTAAATTAGCTACACTAATCTAATAGTATCTTCATAATTAATGAGAAAAAATTTATTATTAAACAACTTGATTTTATTCATCAATGCTTAGGGTGGTGCTATTTAGCTTAAGCGGAGACATAGTAATTGAATCTCAAGTCAAAATAAATATTTAATTTAATTTAATAAAACCAACCATTAAGTATTGTAGATATCTCCAGCCAAAACTTTATGATTTTTCTCAGCATATTTTAATTTATTTTCAATACTTTAAATTTTATTAAGACTTATATTAGTCTATTTTCAACTTTTTCCATTCCATATTAACTCTCAACCTTTAGTAGTTTATTTGGATTCATAAAATATTTAATAGGTTTAATTATTAAAAAAAACACTAACTAAATTAGATTAAATTATAGTTTTATAAATAGTGCAAAATTCATTATACCTATTCTGACACAAAAATAAATAAAAAATTAATTAATTAATATTGCATTGGATATATTAAAGTGAGATAATTAAAATTATTTTAATTTGTAAAAGAGATAATACGAATGAAATGGAGGGAGTAATTAAACTTATATAGATTTACATATTGTGCCACTGAGATACATTCATTGTATCTCTACTTGAACCAAATAGTATTTTTCTAATGCTAAAAACATAAAGATTACACTAATTAAAAAATTGATTATAATTACTAGTTCTTAGAAAATTCACATAAAAGAATATTAATATTAAATTCAATATCTTTTCTAAATATTTGTAACATTAAATATTTAATTGAAAAAATTGAATTTAACCCTTCATATTTTGAAGTCAGCTTTCTTTTCTTAGCAATATTTTGGTACACTACTTTCTTTTTCTGGGTATTTATTTACAAAATCCACAAATCAATAGTCTTTATTGACCATATTCCTTGATAATGTCAAAAAGAATTACATCTCTTTTTCTTTTTCTTTTTTTTTTTACATTTGTTTATAAATCTTCCTTTTTAAATTGAAGATTCACAGGCATTTGCATAATTTTTGTAGAAAAGATAAGTTTTTTCTTCACTTAGGAAGCTTTGGCCAACAAAAGGGTCATATCTATTGTTCATTTACTCAAGTGATCCCTCATTCAAAGTAGAATTTATAACAACATTCATATCATCCGGAAATAGCTCATTCAAATCAAAAATAGGTCTTAAAACATTAAATTCTTTATCCATTATATTGGTTATAATAAATACTAAAATTTGATATTCAATGTACATTAAAAATTAGAATAAAATAAAATAAAATATCAGTAAAATTTTCATACCTCTTTTTTTTTTTTTTTTTGTATAAACTATTTTATTTATTTTCTTCTTTAATTTTTTTTTGTTAATGGTTATAATCTTACTTCAAGAAATTTAATAGTCTATATTTGAATAACATGTGAGGGATGAGAGGGAAGGAGTAGGGGGGAATAGAGTTATATTACGGGGGTAAAATAGTTTAGTTAAGTGAAAAAATTGGATTAAGGTCAGAGATGCCAAAGGCAAGAAGTAGATGGAAAAAAAGGTTTTTAGTAATTTTCTTTTTTGGAAAGAGCTACTTTTACTTAGCTAATAAATATAATCAATGAGTTAAGTTCTTAATAAGGGATAATTATATTTTTGGTATCTAAATTTGTCAAAAAATGACAATTGAGTGGTTGAACTTTTAAACTAATAATTAAGTGCGACAATTTATAAAAAAAATAACAAAATAGTATTTTTAGTATGTCATACATTATAAATACCGTTGTGAGTTTTTTTTTTTATATTAAATGAGATGAAAATAAGAGACATGTAGTAAAAATGTGTTCTAAAAAATAATAAAATAATAAATTGGTCAATCATATATAAACATGCTTTTACAAAGTTATTAAAATTTTATAGCGCAATAAATATTAGAATTCATGAATTGGAGATTAAGAATTAGAACTGCTAAATTGAGGATTAATAGAGATTAGGAAAAAGAAGTTATTATATTAGAGAAAATTTACTCTAACCCTATATCACTAATGAATTTACTTTAATTTTTAACGTGTTCAGTAATTTTTACTCTTTTATCTATATCTGTAAAATTTAGGAAAAGTCTAAAAATTACCTGTTAAAAATACAACTTTATTAATTTTTTTGTAGGTTGCCACACTCAATTATTAATTCTAAAAATTTAACCACTCGATTGTCATTTTTTGACAAATTCATACACTAAAGATATAATTAATTTTTTAATAATAAAAGTAATTGTTAAAATATAAATATTATCTTAATTAATAATCCCAATTTTCTTTAGTAAAAGGTGGTTCAGTGCCAGAATAAAATGACGCCAAGAGAGTTACGGTCCAAAAAACCCACTCCTCCACTGGAGGAAGATGCACCATGCCGGTGAGATTGGATACGGCATGTTAAAAGCAAGCCAGACTAAAGTGATGGAGATCCTGAGATGCTTGAGAAATGATCTCCGGATTCTGAATGATAGCAACAAGGACAAACACCTTCTTTACCAAGCCTAGGGTTAATAAAGAGAACCAACTGGAGTTGCCACAAGTGTATCCACCTACACAGAGGCAAAGACTGAACACGCTGAGCAATAATGGCATGAGGATTTGTGATCCTCATTGTCTATGCTATTGATAGGAATTTGGAAAATGGCATCAGCTCTCAGGGCAAAGAAATATTATAAACCAGAGAATTTTTCCATGATTTGAAAACTGGATCAATATGATGGACCACTTTATGACCATCAAATTGTCTACTAGCAGGAATAGAAAAAAAGCTTGAAAAATATACAAAGTGGTGGCCAAGCATAGTCATGAATAGCAGATACCGATTTCCCGTTACCAATTTTCCATATTGTACTATGGGAAAGCAAGGGAACAAATAATGAAGTGAATAAAGATTATGATTCTTAATTAATGAAATTTTTCCATAACTATACCAAGTTTCAATCATTCAATAACATGAAATGTTTATATTAGCTAATTTAAATATACCATGTTCTTGTTCTTGGAGTAAATCCTTGTATATGGAAAACCAACTCTTTCTAGTGTGTTTCAATGAGTTGCATTATCTCAGCAACATGTTTTTCTCTTTCATTATGTATATTGATAACTTAAAAGTTCGATCATGACACGACTTTTAAGACTCTTAGCTGTAATGGAATATAGACTTCATCAACTCTATCTTTCTTGGTTATGACATGTTGGCTTATAATAGTTTGTTATCATATATTAAACTCTTCCAAATATAATCTGAATTTACACCATACTATTTCTTTTTATATTCTCCACTCTTTAAGTGTATATTTTATTGTTTAATTATATTAAAAAATAAAATATTAAAATAATTAAATAATTAAATACTAAATGTCTAAATATGCATTTCATTGTAAAGTTAGCTACAACTTGAAAATTTTGATATGCACTCGCTCATTTAATAAATCCATTAGGAAGGTCCGTCTCCCTTGATCTTTAAAAGTTTAAAAAGTAGCATTTCAATGGCTGATCCATCACGTTATCTTAAAAGTAAAAAATATACGAGTGATTCATATTCAATAATCTTTATATATTTGGCCAAAGTTTGGCAAATTGATTGATTAAAAAGACTTGTTCATAAGAAAAATACACGGGTGATTCATATCCAATAATCTTCATATATTTAGACAAACTTTAGCAAATTAATTAATTGAAAAGACTTATTCATGACAAGAATATACATGTGATTCATATTCAATAATCTTCATTTATTTAAATCATTAATCAATATTTAAATTCTTAGATGGAATAACTCTTTTTCAATATTACAGAAGACAACTCTAAAATAATAATTGATTCATCCTGATACGATATATTCTCATGTCTCTTTTAATAAAAATATAGTAAAATCTCATTATAGTGATACTCTATATAGAAATAATCTCTATACAATAATAAAAAATTACAGTTCCAACTTAGGCCAGTTATAAATAGAAATAAACTTTCTATTATAATAAATTATAATTTTTTTAAATCTCGCATTAAGAAAATATTTTTCTATATAGTAATATTTATATATATAATTTTAAAAAATATATGTCATGCTATATTTTATTTTACTGTAATATTATTTTATTTCATCAATCTTATTTGTATAATATGATAAGATATTTATGTATTTTATCTTTGATTCTATCATTTAACCGACATAATTAATTATTAAATTCTTAAAAAAAATTTAACACTCAAATCTTAGGATATAACATCCTATAGTGATACATTTAATAAACATGTGTATTCTTCATCCCTAATAATTGAGGTCTCTTGTTATGAAGCTTTAGGTAATTGTAACAAGATAATTGAGATTGCTCTTTAAATAGAATGCAATATTCAAGTTCAAAACGGGATTTATCTCATTTTATGTTTATGAATAATCATGTTGAATTATTAATTAAATAATTTTTAAAAATTATTATATAAATTAAATAATATATTTTAACTAAAAGTTTTAAATCTAATATTTTAATTAAAATATTAGTATAATATTTTTATTTAATTAAATATTTTTTAATATTTTATTCGATTAAAAACGCTGTCGTTTTCTTTTTGGGAAATGTCTTGACATCATTCTTCATAAAACAAAAATAATAACATAAACATATTAAAGTATCCGTGTGGAACTGCTGTTAATATGATATAAAAATATTTTTATATGTGTATTTACTTTTAAAAATATAAATATTATATTGATATATCAATTATTATATAATTAATTTATTAAAATTAATAAAATGATTATGATTCTAGAAAGTTGCATTTTAATTATATTTTCAATATTATGTTAATTAATAAAATTAATTTTTATAATTATATAATGAATCCTAAAAAGTAGCATGTTAATTTTCTTAATATTAATTATATATATATAATTAATGAATTAAGTTATAGTATTTTTAACATGTGACATAAATATATTTATTATATAATTAATATCTTAACTAATAAATCTTTTCTACTTAAATAATGACTTTACTTCTATTAAATTTGTGTAAAATTCGTTATAATTAAACTAAATTCTAATAAAATAAATAGAATCTCTAAATAAATTCTATATTAGTAAGTCAATGCATTTCATAACACAAAAATATCTATTTTAACTCTATTATTTTCATTTTATTTTATTTTTCATATATTTTTCTTAAATAAAATAATTTTTTATGAATTTTAACCAAACATAGTATTAATGTTATATTGATTAGTAAGCATCTAAGTCACGAGAGCATATAAATTCCTGATCAGAAGAGGAGTTCCAAACAACATGCTCATCATCTAATATTACATGAAGAGTAAATCCAAATAGATGATGAAATAGAGTCCAGTTAGGAAACTAATTCTCTAATTGTTAGGAATTAAGTCCTATTCATATATGAATAAGGACTAACTTAGCCTCTATATAAAAAAGTTATGATTCTTAGTTTGAGGTACGTTACATTAACCTTCACAATCACATAATCTACAACTTATTTCCTAAAATTTTTAATTTAAGCATCATAATGGATTTAAGAAATTCATTTCTGGTGATTTCGTTGTTTACTCTTTTACAAATATTATTCTGAGGATCATCTTAGATTAGGCATTCATCAAATCCTATTTGTGTTTTATATTTTACTGGGTTTAAATTGGAAAGTTTGAAAGGGTTATGTTGGTATATTTGGAAGGTTGAATGGCCCTCATCCTTGGAATGGAATGTAGATAGAAAAGCTACAAAATGTACCTCACATTTGGTCATATCAACATAATGAGTTAGGCTGAAATTATAGTCAACTGTCATTATTAATTAGAAATAGCAATGAATTGGTGCATAATAAATAATTCTTAAGTTAGGTGTGACTTGAAACAATACCAAAGGTCTTAACCGATTGCAAAGGTGTGGCAACAGATATTCAAATTCCTGTAAATGTTAAAATTTATAATTTACATATTTCGACAATATGTTATATATATTTGTAAATTTATATATTAATAACCAATATTTTAAAAATGATATAGAACATAAATAATATATCTTTTTCAAAAACTAATATAAATAATGATGGAATATTGTGTTATATTATGCTAATTCATAAATAGTATATTTGTTCCATGAATGATAAATACATACATATAAAGTTTACATGACTATTATATGTTTTAAATATTAAATATTAATTTATTAAATTTCTTATAGTAAGATTGTTCTATTGATTTCATAAATTATTTTTTATTATTTATTAAACAAAACTATAGTGGCGTCTTATTTATTTATAACAAAAACAGAATGATTAAATTAATATTTTAATTATTAAAATGTTGTCATTTAAATATTTATGATTAGTAAAATTAAAAGTTAAGAAAAGAAAAAAATAATTTTATATGCTTAAATGATAATAATTTAGTATTGAGATGGGTTAACATCTCTAATATTGATTCAACATTTTATTATTATCGTTAAGTTCACATCATATTAGTAAATTTGACTGATAATTTTATTAAAAATTAAAATTAAAATTAAATTTAGTCTTGAAATTAAAATTTAAAAATGCATACTAAATTTTTAAAAATAAATATAAAATCTAAATTCTATAGTAATTAAATATTTAAATTTTATGTACATATTATGTATAAAGAAGATTAAAATGGATAAATAGACACACATCATTTTCCACCGTAATTAATGACTTTGCACGGGGACCTACGGTTGCGAATCTTTCTTGCTGCTATTGTTGTTACCCGCCCACAGTTTTTGAACAATCACATTATTCTATCCATTTCAGAAAAAAAGAAAAAACAAAAAGACAAAAAGTTTCCAAGATATAGTGCCAAGTTATTTTATTAATAAAGTATGGTCTTTAATGTAGTACTATTGTGTACTTGATCCGAATCCTTTTTCTATAAATAATCTTTGCTTGAATCCATATTGTCACAAGCATTTACACCTTCTTGTCTTCCCCAGCTAATTTGTTGTAATCCTACAAAAATGGCAGAGCGAACCCATTTCTCAACAAACACAGACCAAAATCGTCCGACGCAAAGGTTTCCCCCCCTACTTTGTGGGGTTATAGCTTTGCCTCATTTTCCTTGTCCGAAACAGTAAGTTGCTAATTATATAACTGTCAGTGGTTGTTTCATGCATATTGTAAAAAATTATACGTAGCAACTCTGAATAACCCTTGTCAAACATGAACCAGGAATTTGAAGGGTATACCAGAGAAGTAGAAGTACTCAAAGAGAAGGTGAAAGATATGGTGGTGGCTTCTGCAGGAGATGTAATAAAGAGTATTGAGCTCATTGATTTATTATGTCGTCTTGGTGTGTCCTATCACTTGGAGAGTGAAATAGAAGAGCAATTACATCACATTTTTAAGTCCCTTCCTACTTTCCTCCATGATAATGATTATAACCTCAACTCTGCAGCACTTCTATTTCGAGTTCTAAGACAATATGGATTCAAAGTATCTTCTGGTAAGCAGAGTAGCAAAGTTTTCGTACTTCTTTTAAGAGTTTAATCTTTTTTAAATAAGTATAAAAAAAATATTAAGTGGGTTCACATTTTGACAATTTCTAGGTAACAGTATATATAGTTAAAAGTATTTTACTATTAAAAAATATCAATTCGTAAAAATTCAATTATTTTTATTCCAATCAACTATCAGTATCATATTGCTCGTATTTGATAATTTTTTAATTTTTAATTTTACTGAAAAAAACTTAGATATATAAGAAATGCCAAATGCATATTTATGTTCTTGAACTTTGGTCATTTAGTCAGTTTAACACTCTAATTTTCATTGTAATTTAATAGACACCTGAATTTGATTTTTTAATAATATTTTTTTGACATATGTTTTCATTCAATACTTCTAAATATTCTGCACGAAAGTGTTTAATTAATATCAAAAAATAAAGTTCAAGTGTATGTTAGATTAAATTGAAAGTTAAAGGTATTTAGATATTAAAAAAAGTGAAATTTAAATGTTTGTTAGGTTAAATCAGAAATAAAAATGTTATATTGATTAATTGATACAAATTCAGGACATAAATATGTATTTGACCTATAAAAAATAGTATATGTTATTACTAATTAAACAAGAAGCTGACATCAAGTGGAGGGTTGTTATGAATCCGATGTGTTCAAGAAATTCAAAGACAATGATGGACGGTTCATCAAAACCATCGCTAGTGATGTGGCGGGCCTTCTCAGTCTTTATGAAGCCACTTTTTTGAGTATGCATGGAGAAGATATTCTTGACGAAGCACTTACTTTTGTAAAGCCACACCTAGAGTCCTTGGCTATGCAATCAAGCCCTCATCTGGCGCAACACATTAAGAATGCCTTGATCCTGCCCTTCCATAGAAGCCTGCCACGGCTTGAGGCTAGGAAATTTATCTCTTTCTATGAAGAAGAGAAGTCGCATGATGAAACTCTACTCAAGTTTGCAAAGTTAGATTTTAATAGAGTCCAGTTACTGCACAAACAAGAGCTAGCCGATATCTCCAGGTGGTGGAGAGATGTAAACCTAGCAGAGAAGCTTCCTTATGCAAGAGACAGAATTGTGGAGGGATATTTCCTTGCAGTTGGAATTCTGTTTGAGCCTCAATTTGCTCTCTCTCGCATGCTTGTTACCAAATGTATCCAGATTCTGGCATTGCTAGATGATACGTATGATTCATATGGTAAATTTGAAGAAGTACAGCATTTTACAAGTGCATTTGAGAGGTTTGATATTATTATTATATACATAATTAGTTATTTATCTGCACATATGAATCTGTAATTAATTTCAATTTTGTGTATTTCCAGATGCAACATCGACGCCATTGATAATTTACCTGCAGATTATTTGAAGATTCTTTACAATGCTATCTTAAATTTTTTTGACGAACTGGATAGCGACCAAAAATCATTTAGTCTCAATTATGGGAAGGAGAAAGTAAGATTTATTTGAGGCCTTTGTTTAGCAAATACTCACATTCACGTCTACATACATACATATTAATATGATGTTTGCAACTCGATGATGATCTTTCGTCCTGATCTTTTTTGGGTTTTCTTTTCTTTTCTTCTCTGCTGGGGGTTATGTAAAAATACATGTCAGTTAAAAGAAGTGGTGAGAGCCTATCATGTCGAGGCACAATAGTGTAGAGATGGCTATTTCCCAACATTCAAGGAGTATATGTGCCAAGCATTAGCCTCAAGCGCTTTTGGCTTCCTGTCAGCATTCGCCTTCATTGGAATTAAAAAACTTGCAGGGCTTGAAGAATTTCAATGGCTACAAAGCAATCCAAAAATTGTTGAAGCTTCCAAAGTACCGGGCCGTCTTCAAAATGACATCGTGGCACGGGAAGTATGTATTATTATATATTAGTTATTTTATTATTTTGATTATAAATAGTTTTAATTTGTATAAAAATAATTTAATAAAAGATATAATTAAAAGTATATCGTATAAAATGAAAAAAATTTATTAATTTATTAATTAATATATTAATTATATTCATATAAACTAATATTAAAAATATAGTTAATATACTATTTTCTAAAATTGAGAAACATTATTTAATTGAAGATGTAACTTATAACATATTAGTTACATACTATTTTTTTGAATTAGAATCATTTTTAATAAAAAAATTTATTAATTAATGTATTAATTTAATTGTAATAATGACTAACAGGATAATATAATTACATGTTAATATTATTTTATTTGATGCACATCTCATAACTTTTTTACATCTTAGCATTTATATAGATTCATGACAAGTAATATTATATGATATCTTGTCGTCTGAAATTTTTTTAGTTATCTCGTGATAATTTTTATTTGAAGAGTGAACGAGAGAAAGAACCCTATTTAGCTGATAATTGTTACATGAAAGAATTCGGTGTTTCAAAAGAGGAGGCAATTGAAGAGCTTAAAAGGATGTGTTCGGATGCATGGAAGGATGTAAATGAAGAATTCATGAGGCCTTTCCCTGTCCCAAGGCCCCTCCTTATGATTACTGTAAACCTTGCTCGCATTATGTCAGTTGTTTACCGCGACTGCGATGCATACACCAATCCCTCATATTTGAAAGAGAATGTTACTTTACTGTTTCTTGAGCCGGTGCAGTTTTAGAAGAACTCGAACCCAAGTCTTTGCTTCTTATTTTCTTCAATTTAAGTGTGATCCGCTTCCTCCAATATCATTTGCAAGAATAAAATGAGTGAGATTGCTGCATCTTTTCTCAGTCACTCCTACTAAATGACTGAATTATTCTGAAGTAATAATAGTTAGTGGAGTGCTTCATCAAGGTCATGGTCTTCTTTTTCAATGTAATAATCAGCTGTACTTAGTGCCTTAATCTATGCAGATCTGTTGTAAGAATTGAAAATTTATTGAAATGAAAGACTTGGGCACAGTACTAAATAGAATTAATATGTAACAGAAATCAAACAGCATGAACAGGAAACAAATATAATCTTCGATTGTCCTGTCTACACAAGTAACCATATTCAATAAATTCATGATTTCTTGGAAATGTAGCACAATAAATTCCTCCTATCCCACAATAATCTTTGCTTCCTCTTATCCCATACCAAATAGGCGTCTGCAAAATGTCCCAAGATTCATATTTAACATTCCACATATTATCTAACACAAGCAAGAAACTTTTTCCTTCCAAAATTTCAACTCTTTTAATAATTTTAAAATTTTTCGTCTGATAAATTTGGTAATAAACTGTTTATTTAAATTAAAATAATAACTTTACCCTCAAAAGAAAATTCAAAGATCATTGAATCTTTGAAAATACTTTGCCGTCTCAGAAATGACATAAGATTATATATTTCTGACAAGTATATATACTCTAAGATTTTTTCACTTATATTTTCTGATGAAAATTTTTATTTTAATTAAGGATGAACGAGAGAGAATACTACTTAGCTCCCAATTGCTACATGAACGAATCTGGTGTTTCAAAAGAGGAGGCGATTGAAGAGCTTAAAAATGATCTGTGCAAATGCATGTAAGGATATAAATGAAGAATTCATGAGGCCGTCTTTTGTCCCAATGCCTCTTCTTATGACTTGTAAACTTCGCTCGTATAATGTCAGTTGTTTACCTCCACGATGATGCATACACAAATCCCTCAAGTTTGAAAGAGCATGTCACTTTGTTGTTCCTTGAGCCGGTGCAACTTTAGAAGAACTCCAACTTGAGTTTTTCTGTGTTAATTTCTTTAACGTGCATGTGATTTACCTCCTCGAATGTCATGTTAATAATGAAGGATGCAAGAATAAATTGAGTGAGTATTGCTGCATCTTTTCTCAGTCAGTCCTACTAGATGACTGAATGGTTGTGAAGTAATAGAAATTAGTGGAGTGCTTCATGGTCTTTTTCTCTCAATGAAAAAAAAAAAAAAAAATCAGATGAATGCTTCAAGTAATTGCTAATTAGTGCCTTATTCATTATGAAATCTGTTACCCACTTTTTGTTATACATGTTCCTAGATACCTTGAAACGCATTTTCATTCTTGTGTCAATTCTGTGATCAACTGAAGCAAGCATCCATAGATCATCATTATACTAGTGGCACTAGCATTGAAATATCACTAATATTAATAATCCCCTTATCAATACATAAAAAAAAAAGAATTGAAAAATTTATTGGAATGACCACAGTATAAGAAATATATGACAGAAATCAAACAGCATGAAAAGGAAATCAATCACACTACAAGTTTCTGCCAAACCATAATCTTCAATTGTCCTGTCTAACCGGAAGGAGGTTTGCTTCACCCTGATTTTTCTTAATTAATTTGTAAATCACAAAACATACAATGAAAATGAAGGATACAAGAGATACTTTAATTGGAGGTTCTTTACCTTTACGCAAATAACCATATTCAATGCTTGCCAAAACCATTTGAACCTTTGCAGCAAGCAGTACTAGTCCATCCATAAAGCTATACGGCTTCTTTTCTGAAGAACAAGGAATCAAAGATTTCAAGCATTGCATGAGAGTAAGCTTTTCTTTTACTAGTCCTCTATAAACAAGCTCTGCAATACAAACAATCATGATTGCCAAAGACAATTTGCACACGATTAAAGCATTTTCAGGCTCCTTCGGTGAGGCCAGTTGATCAAAGATCAGCACCAAGATTTCTAAAACGATGTTTGTAAGGATAAAGATCCATCCCAGATTTACAAGCTTTGAATTTTTCTGTAGATGATGATAATAATGGTGACCAGAGCTGTTGCTGTGTTCATCATCAGATTCGGACAATGTTCCATAAGAAATTGAATTCGAAACCATGTTGTGACTAGCAGTTTTCTTTTGAAGGGCGGTGATGACGGAGAATTAAAAGCAACCCAATGAAGGGAAGAAAGAAAACAGAACTGGGTTAAGGCAAAGAAGGGGAAGAGATCTGAAAATCATGTAACTTTGAATCTTTGATTAAAGAACAAAAACCAAGACTAGTTCTGGTTTTGAACTCGCCAACATTGACTTGGAAAATTTTACATCTTTTTCTTCCATATTCTGTTGTTCAATTCAGACTTACGAATACTAAATTGATAAGGTCATATTCTGCACGCTAGTAGAAGTTTCCTTTTTTTCTTTTTTAAGTCATTGTCAGACGATAGAGAAAAGTCAAGTCAAGGTAATAACAAAACTAAATATCTATCAGGATATAAGAGTTTTATAATCTTTTATTGGTCTGAGTTTTATTAAATTTTGAACGGATTTATATATATATTTTTTATATTATTAAAATTTTATACTCGAAGTATGTAAAAGTATAAAATATTTTATTATTCATAAAAATATTAACCTGACATATTTTAAATTAATTTTAGATATATGTATTAAAAAATTTATAATTTTTTTTATCCATAATCGATACAAAACATAATTAGAAATTATTAAGAAAATATCTAACTTTTGAACAAAAGTTTGAGATAAACTTATTTTTATAAATCAAAATCCAATTAAGATTTAGATAATTATGCTATTAGTCCAAATGATAATTAATGATCAAGGGGGACTTAGAGCTAATATTATAATTATAATTAAATATCTTATAAGTTTAAATTAAGCAAATATTAAAAAAAAAAATCCAGAACGAAGTATTCCTTTCCACTCTTCCATCTTAAAACCTCTTGAACAAAAGATTTAAGGAAGAACGGATCCAACAATACAAAATCTATAACATTGTACCCATCAACATAAGAGATTAAAACCATTAATTATTTCACACAATCTCATTTGAAAAATTAGAAAGCAAATAGAGAAAAAAAAAGTGACTTAACCTCCAAAGGGTAGACATTAATTATTAGAAATATCTTTTAATTTATGTTTCATAGAAGTGAGGTTGAAATTAAAATTCAAGTGATATATCTAAATTAAATTATATATAAATTTAAAATAAATACCATCAAATAATAATTATACCAAATAATTAATTTTTTAATAATACAAATCAAGCCAAACCATATAAAAAATTAAACTGAACTGAAATAAATTATAAGTAAGAAGATGTAATTTGTTCAGTTAATCTTTATCTTTTTAACTTAAAATTCAAATCAGACTAAATTAATCTCTATTCTCTAAAATATTAAACTGAATAAATTAAATTTATAAAAATAACACAAATCGAACCCAACTAAATTATCAGTTTATTCAGTGTTTTCTTTGAAATTTTGGTCGCCTTAATGTTTGAGGTTGTCGGCAAGCCCACACAATCGGAGAGCACGTGCGGGACCCGATGAAGTAATTGGACGTGCGCAGCTCTCATCGACTCTCTAATCTTATCCTGCTCATGAGTATTTCCAATCCCACGCGCCACTACTTATATAGCAAAACTTTATCCTTTTAATTCCGGCTTCTAATTTTTGAGAATTATGAAGATTGCATCACATTAATAATTTTATTTGCTCCAAATAATTTATTATTATGTTTTTGTTGCTAGACACATTAAGTACAAAAATTTAATCGTAAGGATTTAAGTAATTATTATTTTAAAATGTTGGGCGAATCTATCATTTTTTTTAAAATAAACTAAGATTAAAAGAACTCAATGAAATATTTTTTTTAATTTAAGTAATAAAGTAATTCTCTTATGTTAAAACTGTTATACTGAATTAAAAAAATATTTCTTTTACATTTTTTGGTTTTAATATTACAAAATAAGAATAAACTCTATAATAAATTTCAAGTTTTATAATTTATTTAATAACTAAAGTTAATTAAATAGTATTAAAAATAAAAGTTAAATATATTTTTATCATATTATCAATTAATTTATTTTATCACATTAAGATGTCTCAGCTCAAAATTATAAGTAACTGTAATGCACGGGCTAAAATATGCGCGTGAAAAGAAGCGTTTAGTTAGTCTGGTAATGAAGCAACGACCTGAAGACGCCCCGACTTAGACTATTTGGTGGCACTTCACATTTCTGACACTGTAAATAAACTAATCAATAAATAAATTTAATTTTTATTTAATAAGAAACATCCAAAAATCACAGGATCAGTATTCTTCTTCTAATCATAGCCATTTCATTCCTTCTGAATCTTTCCTTTTGTTGCCTTCCCAAAAAGAAGTCATTTTTTGTTTGGCTAATTATCGTTTTTCTTCTCTTCAACCTCAAAAAAATAAAGATTTATCCTTTTCATTCCTTTTTTTCCTTATCCAACTTCTCTAGCTTTAATTATCCGATTTTCATTGGATTTTGCCTTTCTTTTTCATTTTTGTAAGAACCCTTTTTAAATTCTTCTCTAACTTCTCAAATGTGGCTTGATTGATTCTTTTTTTTTTTTTTTTGTGTATATATTTTCTCTCAGCATTGCATGTTTGATGCAGGTAAAGAGCTGATCAAGGCCTTTTCGAACAATTCAGATTCTTTTTTTGTTTTCCATACGTAAGAAGCATCTTTGTTTTGGTGTCTTTTTCTGTTAAGATTTCTTGTTTTCTTGAATTAGATTTGTATGTAATTGATACCCTTTTCTTTTAATGCAGAGAAGAAGGTAACCAATGGCTATTCTAAGATTGTAATAGCTGTTCAAGATTTGTTGTTCTTTCTTTGAGGCTGGAGATGTCTATGAGTCAGGAGAATTCTGATGGTAATCTTTTGTCATATCACCAATTTTCTTGCAAATTAATTTATTTATCTATATGGTGAACATGTCTACTTTATCCTTCATTTTGCTCTTAATGAAATGGAAAAACATAATTCGCAGAGAACTATATGATTGCCGTTGTAACTAGATGCAACGATAATGTTCTTGTTCTTGTTCTTGAGATATTATTCTGAAACTTGAATAATTCTTAAAATGGATCACTTTCTTATTCTCACAATGCCTCTATTTTGCAATTGCTTCTTGTTGACATGATTATTACTTTGGCTAATGATAGCGTTGCATTTTTTCTTTTAATATGGTAGTTTCCTATAGTTTAAACTTTTAAAGTCCTTCAAAAAATAATTATGCAAATGCAAAATCTGATTGTGATCAATTAAATACGTTGCACTTGCAGCACCAACTACTCTACTGCAAGATTTCTTTCTTCCTGACAACAAACACTGTTGGAGCAGGAAGGAAAGACACAAATTTTCTGGTAATCTTCGAAATTTCATGTTCAGAACTTATAACTGTCCTTAATCCACATTGTACCTCTTAGTTCTTACTTAACTAATTTAGTTTTCTACTAGATTTAGAGTTCCCTGTTTTTCTTCATTAATCAGGTCCACTGAAGAAACTGGAGAAGCTGTTGAGTCAATCAAGCAATAAGACTTGTGCAGATTGCGGATCGCCCGATCCAAAATGGGTGTAAGTTTGCTAAGAGTGGACAATGAGGGTGTTCTTTTCTTTTTTTACCTCTATCAGCTTGATGCAATTAATCAACATATGAATTATTATTTTGGAAGAGATTCGTTTTTTTTTTTTTTTACCATATGCCTAGATGTTATGTCGACTACATTGCCTTACGAATGAGTTGTTTGGAATGGAATAGGTCCTTAAGTCATGGAGTATTTATTTGTATCAAATGTTCTGGTGTTCACAGAAGCCTTGGAGTTCATATATCAAAGGTGTGGATTTCGCTACTTCACGGCTTGTTCTGCTTCATTATTAGTGATTATTTGATCTTTGTGATACTGTGTATTAGTACTTTACTATCTACAGAATTAAATTAGAGAAGATGCTATTATGTTTTTCATACTTTCAGCTTCTTTACACTGTATTACTGAATCAACTTTTAGACTAGGAACCTTAGCCTACGGAAATAAGTCTGTACTTGAGGAAATCTATTGATTGATTAGAACTATGAAGTTTTACTGTAAAAAGCTTTCTTCAGGAATTTTCTGTATGTTGTCGCACTTTATTCTGCTGTTAATCTCCTTCGGATATTTATTTGGTAGGTTGATGATCAAGCCTGACCTTTATGTTATCCCAGGTTCTATCAATCAAGCTAGACGATTGGACAGACGAACAAGTGAATAACTTTATTGATTTAGGTGGGAATGCTGCAGCCAACAAGAAGTATGAAGCTTGCATTCCAAATGATTTCAAAAAGCCAAAACCAGATGCCACTATAGAGGAGCGTTCAGATTTCATCAGGTAGTGCTAGTGCAGGATTAATACTTCATACAAGAAATCTACACAATTCCAAATAAGAATTCTACTCTTTGAATACTCAGGAGAAAATACGAGCTCCTACAATTTCTGAATTACAGTGACCAAATGATCTGCCCTTATAAACCCCAAAGGTCTTCATCAGCTGCCCAAATGAGTAGTTCTTCTCAAGAAAAGAAACAATATGACAAGCAAGCAACAAGACACCGTATTGGGAATGCGTTCCGTAACAGCTGGGGAAGAAAAGATTCTGAGAACAAGCAGTCGAAAAAGAGCAACTCCATGGTAGTGATTTCCTATTAATTATTTGAACTTGTATCTGGCTAAGCCTATGGATTATGATCTTTTGCTTTCTTTTTTACCCACTTTACTGAATTGGCTGCTTGAATTATTGTGGTTATAGGCAGGTATGGTTGAATTTGTTGGGTTAATCAAGGTTAATGTGGTCAAAGGAACTAATCTAGCTGTACGAGATGTGGTAACTAGCGACCCTTATGTAATTCTTTCACTGGGTCACCAAGTGAGCCTCTTCTTTTTATGATCTTGTTTTGTCACGAATGCAGAAGACAATGCAATAAACTATATTGCTCATGTGCGCACTCTTGTAATACTTGTTGCAGTCAGTGAGAACACGGGTCATAAAGAACAACCTAAATCCAGTCTGGAATGAAAGTCTAATGCTATCAATCCCAGACCATATTCCTGCTCTGAAAGTGGTAAGTTTGTTTACGGCTGAATTAAAACAAAAATACTGAAGATACCTACTGAACTATCACTGAACATCTATACATATGAAACACTTGTGTTATCCAAGTAGATTAACCATATATTCTGTGTAACTTTCAGCCTTAGATTTAGTATTTTACATTGAAGAAATAATTTGCATTTTCAAAAAGGGTTTTTGCCTGTTATAGAAAGGAATTTCACCTAAATCTTTCTGGGTGCTTGTATGCAGCTTGTCTATGATAAGGATACATTTACTACTGATGACTTTATGGGTGAAGCTGAGATTGACATTCAGCCTCTGGTTGCTGCTGCGAAAGCCTATGAAACTTCGACAATCAATGAGCCGATGCAGCTCGGTAAGTGGGTAGCAAGCAAGGATAACACTTTATTGAAAGATGGTATCATCACCTTATTAGATGGGAAGGTAAAACAAGAAATAAGCTTGAGGTTACAGAATGTAGAGAGGGGGGTGCTAGAGATCGAGCTTGAATGCGTTCCTCTCACTCAATAGCTAGCATGGAGATGATCACCAAATATGATTCAAGTATCATTTTTATGCTAGACGTGCTTTTTATCAGAAAATGGAAGAAGATACATAATAGGAAGAAATGTTTAGCCCGGTATTCTGTACATTGCTGCAGTCCGTATTTCTTTGTGAAGATAACATATGACAAGGAATCTTAGGATTTTCGTTTTTGTGAATAGTTTGTAAACTATTTAGTCATTTAAGTACAATTCCAAACTCTGATCAGGCTGAGCAGCCTCACTACACTAGATTTGCTGGTCTGCTTGCACTTCTGTTATCAATTTATCATAACATTATTATCAACCATTATAGGACTTGTTCATAATAAACAAAATCAATCATGAAGCTTCTATATTGTAAAATAGAACCCAATGGCATTGACAATTACATATATATAGGCATCAGTTCATCATCGAGAGGGCTTCTATGTTTATCAACAAGGCCGACTAGAGCAAGTCTATAACGTCTTTGGTGGTAATACTTTGCTTATTGAGCACAAACTTGAGTTTTCCCAGATCCCGAAGAATTTTTAATACGCATTGGAGTTATCACAATAAAAAACCAATGATGATGCCAATTGAGTGGGAATGAGCATCAACCAGCATTAAAAGAAAACTAAATTTAAAATAACCAAATGAAGAAGAAGAAGAATCCAACATATTGCAGAGCTCGTCAAATATTGCCTACTTGATGAATTTGAGCCTGTTTTCACCGGGAGTAAACTGGTGATTGCAAACGATGTTTCTTATGTTGTTTTGCATGTTGAGGACGATGGTGGAGTCGACGTCGGATTCCAGAAGAGCCGAAGTGATCTTGTCTAAGCAGACGTTGGATTTTGATCATCGATTACTAACCCATTGCTCATATGCTCCATTCCGCGGGGACGTCTCTCTCCTAACTCTGCCAACGCCATCTTCTTCTTACGATTACCCAATTATTTGGGATTGCAGTTTATTTGTGAATTATTTGGGATATTTGTGAGGAGAAGTTTGAGATTGGTTAGGATTAATTTGGTGAGTTCCTTTTCAATTCCTTAATCAATTAGTATTAGGATTTATGGCCCGCATTCAAAATTATTATCCTAATTTTTCTCTTAAAAGTAATTAAATTATTATTCCTTCTTGATATTAATGTATTATATTATTATTATTATTATGATGATGATGATGATAGTAGTAGTAGTAGTGTTTTATTAAATTTATGTTAATCCTAATTGAAATATAATTTAAAATTATATAAATTATTTAATATTAATTTTTGATTAAAATATATAGTGTAATTCATTATTTTAATTTTGTAAATTTATTCATTTAATTTAATAACATATAATATTTACAACTAATAATTCATTTAGTACAAGTCTAATTCTAGAAATTCAATTCTATTAGAATTTTAAATAAAAGATTATTCTAATTTTAAATTATGATATTCTAATATTATATTTAACTAAAAATTATTTTTATTTGGACATTAATTTTTATTTTAAAGATAGTATATCAATTATATTTTTAATATTAATTATAAATTTAATTTAATATTTTAATTTAATAAATTAATTATCATCTTAATTACCAATTTAAAATTATTTTATTTTTTATTACATAAATAATAACAAGTCAAATTATTATAATTTACGTGAAATGTATGTGAGTAAAAAAATTAGTTATTACTAAATAAACTTCACTGAGGTCTGTTTAGTTCGACTAATCAATACAGCTGATGACTGGCGATTGATAGCTAGTGGTTGATAGCTGATAGCTAGTAATTGATAAATTAAACCGTTTGGTAATATTTTATTAACGATTGTCGTTTATATGTTAAATGACTATTTTTAGTATATATGTAGATTTAATTTTTATTAAACTTATTAATAAAATTTTAAAATGAATGTTAATTTTTAAAAAATAAAAATGAGAATATTATTAATTGAAAACAAAAAGAATTATTAAATTGATGTTTCTGATTTTTAATAATTTAAGCCTTCTATTGTAACAATAAATATGAATGTTACAAGAGTTAATTGATTATATTTTTATATTTTAATTAACTATCTAAGTTATTTTAAATATATTATTTCTTAATATAACAACAATAAATTTTATTTTTTTAATTTTTGATTAATTTGATTGTAATAAATTAGAATAGTTGTAATTAAATAATTTTATATTTATATAATGTATTTGAATAATTATAAAACAAATATATTAATATAGAAATCAAAATATATTTTAATTTATTATAATATTGTTTGAGATAAAAAGTAATTCTATATAGAAAATAAGGTGAAAAGAAATTCAGATTAAAAATTAGAATCAAAATAGTAAATATTAAAAATTAAATAGTTACAAAATTAAAATTTTCAAAATAGTAATACTAATTTATTAAATAAATTACTATATTAAATTTTATTAATAATTTATTAATATAAATAATAACGAGTAAAATCATGTGAAACACAATTTGAGAAAATAAACTAAACTAGTAATTTTGAGGGAAGGATTTGACAAGCCTACTCCAACATAGAAGAACAAGTATTGAATATAAAAAATTTAAAATCTCAAATGCTTGGTTGGCTGTTGCTAATTCTATCTTGGACTACCTCTAAAATCATAATGGAACAAAAATAAATCAGATATAAGGTAACCAATCCATTCATCGCCACTTTCTGTCAATATCTATCTGACATATTAATCACTAAGGTACAAGTCAGACAGACATTGATTGAGAGCGGATACTACCAACCAGACCAAGAATAAAGAGTTAGACTGGGAGTTCCTAAATGTTTTTACAGGGATTTAGTTGTTCAGAAGCCAACATATTTTGCTGATATGTATTAACTTGTAACATTCTCAACAAATTCCCAAGCAAATGAAAGCTTGCATTAGCACAACCAAGTGATGATGAATGGTAATTTTTTCAGATTTAAAGGAAGTAGTTTAGCTAAACCAAAGTGTACTTTCAAGAGCATAACCAGGCAAACCCAACAATTAAAGGTGCCATGGAGATAAATTTGTCAGGAATAGAACAAAAATGGAAAATATCTGATGCACTCTGAATAAATTGGAAAAATATCACAGCAAAAAGATCTAACAGGGTTTCTTCATGAATCAATAGCAATCACACAAATATACAGTACCATAAATCAATAACGATTAGCTTTATAAATTACAAGAAGTTTTTTCAAAGCAAAGCCTTCATCTGACAGAAATCACAAACAGTCCTTCAGAATTAGCTTCACCTATGGCATCATAAAGGTAAAGAACACTGTAGGGACACACAATCCATGATGTTCACTATGGCATATTGAAGAAGATCAATGCTGGATATATGAACAAAGAAAATTCAAAACCACCAACTGAAGAAGCATAGAGAAAACACAACCCCTACTCATCAGCAATCCAATCATTTGCACATTGACAATCTTTTTGATTTTCCATTACATTAGTACTAAATATTTACATTGCCATAAAGGAGAAACACTCTCCTTTGTATAAAATATCAGCAAAACACCGAACCCAATTTGGTGTTTTGATATCATAGACTATTATTTCTCATGAGACTCTTCGGAGAACAACAATCATCGATCCCCAAACCGATGATCCTACAACAAGAAAATGAGAAAGAGAAAAAGCCATGCCCATGAATCCAAAGAGCATTTTGAACTCAAACCTTAATACATTATCCACATTCATACATACATCAAGAAACATCTAAATACACGCACCAAATCATGCATAAGCAAAAGTGAGATTACAAACAGCAATCTATGCACCGAATCAAACCGTTCTCATTGCATTCCAAGCATCTCTTGAGCACCCCTTCATCTTCATCAAACACCTTCCTACTGCCACTACAATTTCCACATGGAACAAACCTCACATCCCCACACCGGTCACAAACAAAACCAGGCTCTCTTCTTGGAAACCCATCAAGAACCTTGGCTAATTCACCCGTCTCGAACATTAGTTTAATCACCTCAGCACCACCAACATGGTTCCCCCTAATAAAGACCTGTGGTAAGCTCGCATTTTTCTCTCCCAACACACTTTGCAATTCCTTCTTATAAGCTGAATCCATAGATATATCCCTTTCATCAACACACACCCTAAAACCTCTAAATATCATTCTAACAGCATAACAATCCTCATAAGTCCTTCGAATCCCACGCAAACTAGTGAGATAAACAACAATTCTATCTTCTGTACCAGGTAACCGAATTCCACTATTATTGAACCCATAATTGTATCTATTATATTCAGGCCCCATAGATTTCACAGACTTAAGCTTCTTTGCTTGAGCTAGCAGTGATTCATTGAGAATCGATTTGGGGGTTCTCGAAGATTCAAAGATATTGCAAAGCTTTTTAACCTTACCTTTCATGGATTCAATGGAATTGTAAAATCTTGAAGGGGATTGAACATAATCTTTAGGGGATGATTTTGTTGAGTGAATTGTGAGAGAACGATTAAACAAAGAGGAGGCCATGGTACTGGGTTTTGATTTTCCATTGAATTCCATATTACTTTCAAATTCTGCCATCAACCAACTTACAGAACAATCAAATTAAAAATCTTGATGGTTTCAAAAAGAAAATTAAAGTATTACAATGAAAGGGGTTTTTTTGGGTATGGAAGATCAAGATTATAATAAAACAATCTTGACCTAGCCGGAGATGATAAAAAAAAGACGGAATCTTTTTACAAAATCAAGAACTAAGATGTTATCAAGAGAGAGAGAGAGAGAGAGAGAGAAAAAGAAGGAAACAGAAGCAGTAGGACCTGTGAATTAAAGGGTGGAAATGATGATGATGATGTTGGCGGTGGAAGAGGAAATAAAGGATCCCAAAAAGACAAGAAATAGGCGGTGGTGGATTTTTATTCAAGAAAGGAGATTCTACTTGCAATAATATCTAGAAATGGGTTGGATTTGTTGCAAATTTTTCTGTTGATTCTGAGTGAGATTGTTATGAGAAAAAAAGAAGAAGCTGTTTTTGTTGTTAGTTTTGATTTCAGATAGACAGAGAGATTTGGGTGTTTGTTGGGTTTAGTTGTTTGCTCTTCTTTTTGCTTTTTGGAAAAAGAGGGAAAGAAAAGGAGATAGAGAAAATTGTGGAGGAGCTGATTTTGGAGGCTACACTTACCTACAAAGCTAAGAATATTATTTATTATTATAAAATTTGACAATTTTTTTTATAATACTTTTCTTTTAATTAAAATAAATATAATACAACTTCCCATCAGTTTAATTTATTTGCCCAAAATATGAGTATATTTTTATTTAGAAAAATATTATTCTATGACATAAATTCTACAAGTGTTAAAAAGATTAATTTATTCTTCTTAATCCTTTTATACTCTATTAAATATTTTATTAATTACAGTTTATAGCATAAAGAAAAGCATATTTATGTAGAAAAAAAAATGGTTGAAAGTGTAATAAAAGATTAAAAAAAATTGAGGTATTTATAATTATAAAGTTATAAAAAATATAATGATGAGTGTCTTTTTGGGTTAAGATGGGGCCAAAGTCAGACCCTACACAGCCTTCATTTTCAAAGAGGAAGCGGTTAGGTTTTATTTGAATTGTTGGTATTTATATTCATTTTCCATCCATTTGAAAATTATAAAGGACAAACATAATTAATTTAATTTGTCATCTAACAAGAAAAAAATACAAAATTCAAATGTTTTTTTTTTTTAAAATTATAATTTATATGCGATTTTATTGTGTATTTGGGTCAAATAATGCTATAACAAGCACGTGGGATGTGTTGACCAAATATATAATAGAAAAAAAAAAGAAAATAATAATTATTAGATGTTTGGATTATGCAATATAGCAGACTTCTCTTTTCCGCCAACCTTCATTGCAAGCTAATCTTGGACCTACAATTTAACTCAATTAAATTCTTGAATCTAGTTACTAGTTTTCTTAGTATTATTTATTATATTTATATAATTTTTTTTAAAATTTGTACAACTGGTTTATTATATTAACTCAATTTTATAATTAGTATTTAAATATTAAATTACTTGCAATATTAAAATAATTATAAGCTTATAAATCAATTCTAGAAATCTATGGTACTAATGAAGTTCGACAATAACCAGGTGATCACTTAAAAAAATTACATATCGGATTATGCTATCAGTTTAAACTCATTAATTAGTTTAATTCGGACTTTTTAGATCTTATGATGAAGATTGATGGGGGAATTTGTTGCAATATTGAAGTAGGGAGAGCATTAAAAATCAATTTCAAACATGGAAATATCTAAAATTGATCAATACTAAGTATGTCCAACCGAAATCAGGTGATCAAATTAGACGGCCACATGCCAATTAGATAATAAGCTGAATATAAGAGATACTTTGCCGAAGGTGACCATGGTCGTTCATGCATATAGAAAAGAACAACCAAGGGCCATCCACGACTCAAGATTCAGTTGCATAGATAATTGAATCAAAATTCAAAACCCTTCATCCCTCTATCCATCTGAACCTTCTTCTTGATGGGTTTTGTACATTTCAAACTTCAAAAGCTGCGGATATCATGTATCACCTTTTGCATTTTCAAAGTTTTACCTCAGAATCCTGTAAAAACAATTGAAGTCTATTAAACCATCAAATATATGTATATGCTTCTCTCTGTTTTCTCTAGGACTTTCAATAATATTACTAACATTTGGTGATACAGGAGAACATGCATATTCAACATTGATATATATAATGCATCTATGGGATGACATGAAGAATCATTTGAGGTTTCATGAATTCTTGAAAATGCTGGAAATATTTCAGGCAGTCCAGGTTGCAGTAGGACCAATCCTCAATCATTCCTGGAAACAACATACAACAGTTAAAACAGATGTAGCAGGACAATACAGCGGGTAACTAACTTTTCAAATATGGAAAGACATTCCATATTTGCCTCGTGCTGTGAATCATCAGCATTGCCATCCCACCTAAACTCTAATTTTATTTGGTGCTGCTCACTCTTCATGTTGGCTTCAAAAGCATCTACAACATTTTGAAGATTCCAAATGCAAAGTTTCCCCTGGAGATTTTGAAGCTCCCCCAACTCTTTAATGCTAGACCCATTCCCCTTTCCCAGCATAAAATCAGTTAATTTTTGGAGCTTTCTTGGCTTGCCCATTTGTGATGGGATCTCTCCCAAAATTGTCCAACTAATATCAAGATGACATAAGTTGATTAACATAGTGAACTTAGTAGGAAGCTCATCAAGAAATACACAATATGCCAATATTAAAGTTTGTAAATTATACAAACTGCATTTAGTTTCAGGCAATCTTCTGATTAATGTTCTGGAGAGATCTAGATAACGTAAGTGTTTCAATTTGCCAATTGACTCAGCCAAACAAGTTAGACTATTGTAATGAGATAGAGATAGAATTCGCAGGCGCATAAGTTTTGGCAATAAATCATTAGTTACTTCAGCATCAATGTGACAACCCCACCATTGCACATCATCCACATGCAAGAAGGTGCGTAAATGTCCAGCTTCATAGACAGGCTTAAATTTCTCGGAAGCATCATCCAGTCTTCTTGTATAAGATAAATATCTCGTCTTTTTCGTATCTTACATGAATTATCACCATCTAACCAGGAGCAAAATTCTCCTGACACCACTTGATCGTTGAAAAAATGATCTTGATACAAGATCATGAAAATACTGGTCACGTCAGATATGATGGGAGATACTGATAACTCAACCTTAATGCTGGTAGAACTTTGTCATTTGATAAATCCCAAATATTACTCTTCAATATCTTTTCCCATTTAAGAATATTCCACCCTCCAGTTTGCTTGTAGAAGATTGTTGTATAACTTTGCCTCACAGTGTGGCACATCGGCGGCCATGTTCATTTACAGATAGAACCGAACAACCAAGGGCTTCTAAAACTTGAGATTCTGTAGCTGAAAGAACTGGATCAAAAACCTCTATTTCACCAATCCAACTAAACTCCTTTTTCATTAAGATTGCAATGCTCAGCTGGATTCGAGGGGTTTCATATGACTCAATGCTTCCAATGCCATATATCACCATTTGCATCTTTAACTCTGAACCCAGGACCCTGTGAAAAGAATCCAGAATTTCTAGAGTTTGGATTTGTTCCAGAAGAGTCTGATAGAACTGTGACTTCTCAACTTTCTTCATACAAATATTCATCTTCTCAATAAATTTTGATTATCTGTTTGAACCGGATTCAAGATTCGCAGGAACCCCATGGCTGTTGCTATTCTTGTGGGTTTCTAATTTTAGGAAAGTTTCTATTTCGTTTGCCACGACGAGGTAAAACAACTGTCCAGTCTCCATTACAGGTATGGTTGTCATCAGTACAACACTTCTCCCTTGTTTTTGTTAACAAGCACTGGCCCAACTTTCAACAAATGCTTAGAACCGTCTATGATGAAAAGGTGTGAGATGCAGAAGGAAGAAACTTCCAAGTTACTTTCTCCAAAACCTCCGTTGATATAGTGAATGCTCTAACAGCAGTATTAAGCTCCTACTTGTTATGTGAAAAAGACATCCAAAAACAGGATGAATTTAAATGGAATGGCTTAATTGGATTTGGTTTGATCGGTAAACATATTTTCTTTTATGAGATTCATACATTTACCTGATTTGGAAGCCATTATATTACATTCTCATAATCAGAGAATAGTTCATCCAACTGGTTGATGAAGATTGAATAATCTTGTTTAAAAAGAGGAGTCTTCTGTGGCACAGCACAGCTTTATCTTCTTATTTTATTTTTATATTTTAAATGATTTCTATTATAGGGATAGAAAATGAAATATAATTTTCGAATTTTTAGAACTCAATTCCTATACGATTTAATTTGACTCAGTTTGAGAAATATATTCATAATTATCAAATTGAACTAAATTTAATATCTGATGTAGAAATATATAAAAATCGAACTAAACTGTCAATTTAATAGAAAAAGATTGGTCCACTTTGATTATATTAAACGTACTCAGAAATATCATAAAAACATTAATCTATAGTATTATAATGAACTTGTTCATAATAGTAATACATAGATTTTAAATTAAAATAGCTGATTTTCAGCATTCTTCCGTCTCTCCTCATGGGCAAGGCTTTCCAAGTCGAGGATTGTTCCCAAGGCTATAACAGTTGAACAACATTAAGTTACAATTCATTTTCAGTTGAACAACCCAAATTAGAAATTGAAGCAAAAGCTTACTGGAGCACAGGGACGTGTTGGAGTCCAGGAGGAATCATTCCACAGAGATCGTTATTTGAGAGGTCCCTGGAGAGATAACAGAAAAGAGAATGAACCTTTGATTTTTTACCATACTTTTCAGAGGTTGTGAAAAATAAAAATGAAATTTGAGAAATACAGAGTTTAAGAGGCTTGAAATATCAGCAATCTCCTTGGGAATACTTCCGTCAAGTTTATTTCCGAAAAGGGAACTGCATCAACTAAACGAGTTACTTCTGTACTTGACATTAAAAGATGAACCAAACTATAAAGTCATCTTCCCAAAGATTCTGATATAAAATATGAAGGAGAAAAGAATGACATACAGATATTGCAAGTTCTGCAGCACTTTGAGTTCAGGTACTAGATGCCCACTTAGGTTTTCTCTCCCCAAGTCTCTATTCATCAGGAACAGCGGGAAAAAAAAAAGAAAAAGAAGTTCGAATCAGCCTAAAAGCACATGTTCTGAGTAGACCTATAATCATTCACATGACCAGAAGTACATGTGTTTATAATGCAAAATATGCAGTGAATGTAAAGAAAAGGATTTGCAATATGTACACTCGAGTAACTTCATTATTCTGATTGCAGGTGACATGAAACCAAGTACAGGGATCGACAAGGGAGGGATCCCAGCTTGCAAGGACATTATTAGGATCTGACAGGCTACTCTTCAGGGAAATCAATGCGTCTCCTTCAGCATTGCCATACCCTGCTGGAACTAGTGTCGGGATTATTGCTAGAGTTAAAGAAGCACAGAATGAAAGCAGACTAGATGATGCTATTTCTGTTGTATGCACGACGGGGGTAGATTGATGGAACTCTATATTTATAGGAAGATGAATAGATAGACGTTTATTATTACTTATGATTATATAAAAAGAATATTGGATTTTAATGTAATCATTCAGTAATAAATGTTGGATTTCAATTATTGATTCAATTGATTTGTGTCTCAGAATTATGATATGTGGTCGCTCCAGCAATCTTTGACTTGGAAATTTCTTTATTTTTTTTTTATTGCTCTCAAGTGATTATTTTTGATTTGGGGCTCTCTCTTTTTTTGCACTCTCTGAGTTGGGTTTTTAATTTTTCTTTCCCCTCCTGAAAGAGAATTTGATTTGACTTTTTCGTACAAAAATGAATGAAAGAGATATAAATAGTTTTTAGAAGAAACACAAAAAGAAAAAAGCAAAAAAAGTTCCTCATAAAAACCATCTAATAAAATCGTTCACCAAATTATAAACATCTTATTAATAGAGATTACATATTAGTAATTTTATTATCAATTATTCTATTACTTTACATTCTCAGTAAAAAAAAAGATTGGCTTTTCGATTTTTGTTGACATCCAAATCATGATATTCACTTCTCAAATCATCTCATCTTACTACTACATTGAGATGGTTTACTGTTACATTTTTACTTTTATTTCATTCTACTAATTTCATCCCAATGTGAGTAATCATCTCATCTTTTAATGAGTAATATGATAAGATCCATTAGTATTTGTGTCAATTCTTACCCATTTGACGTGGTATATAATACATTCACTAAATAATATTTGTTTCAACTTTTGCACACTTGATGTAGTGTATAATACATTTACTAAATTGTCTTTTAATATTTTAAAATTAAGTGGTGATTTTATAAAAATATCATATTTCACTAAACGTCGGTGGAGACTTAACATTTTCTTAAAAAAATATTGACAAAAATTGGGTTTTATAGCAAAAAAGAAAACAAATATCCACTACAACGTGAATTTAAAACCATCTTAATTATATTAATAATATCATTCACCAATTTGTAACCATCCTATATAGCAATTTACATAATTGAAATCAATTTGGTTACTTAAATTTGTTGATGTCAATCAATGATGTGATTCAATTTGAGGGAGGGATTTAAGAGATAATAGTTAAGTGAGAGCGACTAGTAAAGAGAGTATCAATTTCTAATTAATTTAATTTAAATATTCACCTCAGCATTTTAGCAAAATTAAATTATGTTTCATAATCAAATAACTATTTATTTATAATCAAAATCAAATTAGCTCTAAAGTTAAATCACTGAACATATCTCAATAATGTAAATAAGATTTCAATGCAGATTAGGTTTGCAAATTTTCAGTATAGCTACACAAAACACCAGTACTGCCAGGAGAATAACAATGATCAAAGGTTTAGGGCTCATCCATCTTCCACATATATAGGCTACGTTGCTCGCAACTCCAATGGTTAGGTTGTCAACTCTAAATGCCAACTGTGAGACAATCCTCGGGGCAAAGACTAGTAGGTGTTAGAATTTGTATTTATCCCACGTCGCTTGATTAATGGGCTGTTATAATATATATAAGTCGATTGGGCATCTTTTTCCTTTGAGTTAGTTTTTGAGATGAGTTCTACCCAAATTCATTTATCAGTAGGCACAATAACATTGTTAGCACGAGCATCAATTTTGAAGAAATGATGATATTAAACTGGAGATCACACATGGAAATGGAAATGATGATGGTGAGGCTGGGTGTGAGGTGGTGGAGGCCGTAGAGATAGAGTTGGTGGTTGGATCGATGGGGTAGTAAAGGTTGGTGGAGGAGGAGGAGATAGTAGTAGAGAAGAATGGTGAACTGGTGGTGGAGAGGAGAATGGTGGTGGTGGTCATTTAGTGCTCATCCATCATTATAGCACAATGAATTCCATTTGCAATTGAAGTGCATTTATGCTAATGCACGACACAAAAAGTTCTGTTTAGTGCCAATCAATAATATTGAAAGACAAACACTTGTAAAGAGAGTAAAACATATACAATTTGAGTCTTTTACTCCAAAGCAATGCACTAAAATCTTAAACACCAGTGGAAAGCATTAATCAAATTTTCATACGAGCTATAACTTCAATCATCATAGTAGCAAACACATAGGAAAGGCAATCTCAATTTTTAGCTCTAGTAGCAAAAAGAAATGAAAGAAAGGAAGATTAAATGGGCTCGTATCAGGTTGTCCAATAAAAGGAGGTTGAATATTATTGCTCAGGCTTGAACTAAGCAAATATATCTTAAACACAAAAGAAACGTAGGAAAATCCAACTCCAAAAACCCAAGAAGGTTACTTCTTAAGATCCAATTACAAATAAAAACAAAATCAATATAGAAACACAATCAGAATTGGGAAGGATAACAACTTTCCAATTGAAATACCTAAAAATATGGAAGAAAATAATCATATACCCAATGATCAAGGTCTCAAAGAAACCTAGTGTATCGAGAACAAGCCAGTGAAGGTTACGTTAACAAATATTCTTAATCTGAGTCTTCCTTCCTTTCGCACACTGAGAATACCACGACACCCTGATAACTTGCCAATATTCTTAATCTCAGCAGCCCGAAACAAAATGTCACTCACTTTATTACCCCAAGGAACCCTGTTGGATCCAAAAACACCCTCATTACGCCAATGCCGCAGCTTCGACGTTGTGTGTTGAAAGAAGAAAAGATAAGTCAGAAGGAGTGGTCTCAAAGGCTGCACAAGCCAGATTGCTTGTGCAGACTGCTCATCACAGACCAACAAGGGAAAAAGGAGCAACCTTTCCTGCAAAGCAGGAAAGGTCACTTCAACCTTTTCCACATTGAGAAATATCCGTTAAAAGCAACCGTTAGAGTTGGATCTTAACTTGTATATATAACAATCAACAGTTTGTAAAGAATCAAAATTCCATCATATAATAAAATCACAGCTTCATAAATTCTTCATGGTATCATAGCAGGTAACCATCCTGTAATCATCATTTACCCACCAACATGTCACAGACCGATCATAAATTAACCAACACCATTCTCAAAGGAAATCAGAATTATTTCTAATGGTCCAAATCGGTCTACATTGGTCTCAGTGGTAGAAGGAAGCTTGGCTTCATCACAGGCACAAAGCATGAGAGACCAGAAGCCCCGACAGAGCATGAGCTCGAGAAACTGGAAGAATAGCAAACGACATACCACATAGTCATGTCGTTGCTCACCAGCACTATGGAGCCATAAATTGCAAGGCTTTGTATGTTGTTGGAATCATCAAAAACAATCTGGGATAAAGTAAAAAGCCTATATGGCCATCAATAGAATTTTGCCCATATTTTTAACCTTAAACAAGAATTAGCAAAAATCACTTAGGGCACAAAATCAAGCTCGCAGTATGCCACTTAAATATTAACACGATAGGAAGAGCTTCAGAACTACTTACCTCCGTCAATAGATGCAGAGGAAATTCAAAGAAGAGCCAAAAATGATCTTGTGTACACCTACCTGGGAGGATTAGACTCAAGCTATGAAAGCTTGAGGTCTCAAATCCTCATATCCAATGACTTACCGAAAATCAACATTGTTATAGCGATTGTGCAACGCGAGGAGACTTGAAGGACTCTAATGAACCCTTTGGCCTCACTCGAACTCACAGAAAGTCAAGCGTTCGCATCGCGTCGCCCCAATACCATCGAAGGAAGCCAGACAAGGGGAGGGGCGAGCACGAGGCACCTTCACCCGCGTCAAAGCCAATCCGAGGGTGGGAAAGGGGGAGCGGCGAAGGAACAAAGAGAGGAGGAAAGAGAAAGCCCAAGGAAAACCCTAGGGAGAAAGGGGAATATAGGGGTTGGGCGTCATATGCGAAAAAGTATATGACGCCCCGACCCGACTCCCTAGGGTTACCTCGACCCGACCTACGGGAGCAACCCGGTTCAGAATATTTGGACTTGACCCGACCCGGTTATAATGTCTTCGGGTCAAGCCCAGCCCTTCTTCAAGCCCAACAGGCCCACTAGGTCCACCAGGCTCAGTAGGCCTTCCAGGCCCAGCAGTCCCAACAGGCCTATTAGGCACAGCAGAAGCAGCAAGCCCAAGTGGCAGAAATGTTGAGCCCAATTACAGGCCTTGGTTCTTCAACCCAATGGGTTCGGGTCAACTCAACCCGATGGGTCAGGTTCGGTTCAAACTGCCTTAAATTCCTTATAAAATTTTTTGAAACCTTGTTAAAATGCTTGGATTATTGACTCAGGTACAACAGATCACATGACTTGAGATCCAAAAAACTTCAAAAAAAAAAAATTGTCTCCAATTCCCACCATGTGACTGTTGCAAATGGAGATAAAGTCAAAATTCAGGGATATGGCACTTCAAATTTACTTGACTCCCACATTGGAAATATAATATATTTTCCTGAATTTAAATCTAATCTTTTATCTATGGGTAAAATTACTTGTGATTTAAATTGCAATGTTATTTTCTCACCTACTTCAGTCATATTTCAGGATCGAATTTCCGAAAAGACGATTGGTGAGGGAAAACTAGAAAATGGCTTTTACTACCTCCGTAATCCACCAAAGAAATGCCTTTTGTCAACAAACCCTAACCAAGGCATGTTAATGCATCAGCGGTTTGGGCATCCCTCCGACAATGTTTTAAATAAATTATTTCATTATAACTTAAATTCCAGCAATTGTGATGTGTGTAAATTTTCTAAACACACTCGTTTACTATTTTCTTTATCCTCTAGTGTATCTAAAAAAGCTTTTGATTTAATTCACTCTGATGTTCGAGGACCTGCCCCCGTTACATCCTATAGTCATTTTAGATATTTTGTCACATTTATTGACGATTACTCTCGTACTACCTGGGTTTACTTACTAAAAGGAAAAAATAAATTTTTTTCTCATTTCTAAGATTCTTTAATTTCATCCAAAATCAATATAATGCTACTTTAAAAAAATTTCGCTCTGACAATGGCACGGAGTACATAAATTAAAATTTCTCTGCATTCTTTAAACAAAAAGGTATTGTTCATCAAACCACTTGTATCAATACTCCTGAACAAAATGGTGTTTCTAAACGTAAAAATCAACATCTTCTCAATGTCGTTTGTACTCTTCTGTTTTAAAATAATGTCCCTTCAATTTTTTGGTCGGATACCCTCTTAACTGCTGTCTACCTGATTAATAGACTTTCCACTACCACTTTAAAGCATTTGAGTCCTCTAGAGGTCCTCAAAGACAGAAAAATCAAATTAGGACACCTTAGGGTCTTTGGCTGTGTTTGTTACGTTCATATCAAACTTCATCACAAATTAGATAAAAGTTCTATCAAAATCCTGTTTCTAGGATATTCCTCCACTCAAAAAGGGTATAAATGTTATAACCCCTCGACTCACAAAACCTACATCTCTCGAGATGTCACATTTATCAAGACTGTTCCATACTACACCGCTCAAAATCGTAGTAATACTCATGGGCCATGCACGTTATTATTTCCGCCTAACTCTTATTTTCATCTTAGCAGCCCTACTCTGGATTCACTACAGGAGGAGCCATCTCCAGTCCTAAGGTTAATTCCTTCAGGGGGAGACAATACAGTTGAAGATACAGCTTCTGAAATTCAACCTCAACCTCAAGAAGAAGCAATCACCTTGAGAAGATCCACTCGTCAAACTAGACCCCCCATAAAATTAAGAGATTATGTATCTTATTCGGTAACTTATCCTATCCAGAGTTTTATTTCCTATACTACCATATCAAGCTAATACTGCAACTACTTAAGCCAGATCTCAACCCATTATGAGCCAACAAACTTTTACGAAGCCAATACCAATCTCAAATGGTGTAGGACTATGAAAGAAGAACTTCAAGCTTTAGAAAAAAATTACACATGGACTATTGTACCTCTTCCTCCAAATAAGAAACCAGTTGGATGCAAGTGGATATACAAAATAAAGTATAACAGTGATGGGACTATTGAGAGATACAAGACCAGACTAGTCGCCAGAGGCTTCACTCAAACTTACAGAGTTGATTACCAAGAAACGTTTGCTCCGGTTGCCAAGATGAACACTGTTAGAATTCTCCTTTCAATAGCAACCAATCAGGGATGGAGCTTATTCCAAATGGATGTCAAGAATGCCTTTTTACAAGGAAACCTAGAAGAAGAAGTTTATATGACTCTTCCCTCGGCCATGAATCAGCCATGGATGCTTCCCTGGTATGTAGGCTAAAAAAGGCTATCTATGGCCTTAAACAATCTCCAAGAGTATGGTATGCCAAACTCAGCCTCTTTCTATTAAAAATTGGTTTTACTAAGTGTGATTCTGACTCTTCTATATTTGTTAAACACAATCACACACATACCATCATTATTCTAGTGTATGTTGATGATATCATAATAACAGGAATGATAATCAAAGTATAAAGAATGTCAAACAAAGTCTAAAGAAAGAGTTTAATATCAAAGACCTTGGGCAGCTATTTTATTTCCTAGGCATAGAAATGGCAAAGTCTACGAAGGGTTTATTCCTATCTCAAAGGAAATATACTCTTGATCTATTAAAAGAAACTGGAAAATTGAGAGCTAAACCTGCCAACACTCTAATGGAAACCAAAGTCAAACTCAATCTAGAAGATGGAGAACCTCTAGCCAACATAGGATATTATCAACGCTTGGTAAGAAAACTAATATATTTAACTGTCACTAGACCTGACATATCATTTGCAGTAAGTATGGTAAGCCAGTTCATGCATGCCCCTTGCACCAGTCACCTAGAAGCTATAGACATGATTCTCAGATATCTAAAGGGAACTCTAGGACAAGGAATCTGGATGAAGAACAACAATTCTAATTCTATAGTTGGTTTTTCTGATGCAGATTGGGCTGGAAGCTGTGACAGAAAGTCAACCACTGGTTTTATGTCTTTGTAAGAGGAAACTTGGTGATATGGAAAAGTAAAAAATAAAGCGTTGTTGCAAGATCTAGCGCAGAAGCTGATTACCGTGCAATGACATCTACAGCTAGCGAACTCATTTGGATCAAGCAAGTCCTCAAAAATATGAAAATTGAAAGCAACGGGTCTATGACGATGCATTGTGATAACCAAGCTGTCCGCCACATTGCATCAAACCCTGTGTTTCATGAACGAACTAAACACATTGAAGTTGACTGCCACTTCATCAAGAAAAAAGTTTAAAAGGGAGAAATTGAAACACCTTATATCAAAAGTCAAGACCAATTAGCAGACATCCTTACAAAGGTTCTTGACAAACAGAATCATCATTCAATTCTCAGCAAGATGGGTTCAATAAACTTATATGAACCCACCTTGAGGGGAGTGTTGAAAGAAGAAAAGACAAGTCAGAAGGAGTAGTCTCAGAGGCTGCACAAGCCAGATTGCTTGTGCAGACTGCTCGTCACAGACCAACAAGAAAAAAATAAGCAACCTTTCATGTTTACAGGAAAGGTCACTTCAACATTTTCTATATTAAGAAATATCCGTTAAAAGCAACCGTTAGAATAGTATCTTAACTTTTATATATAACAATTTGTAAATAATCAGAATTCTATCATATAATAAAATCACAACTTTATAAATTCTTCATCATTCACACCGAAGACACAAGGCCAATCATTACCATGAACAATACCAAACCGATTCAACAAGTTATATACAACCAGTCCCCACCGCTACAGGAAAAAAGGACGATTTAAAATTAGCGGGTACAAGCATATTCCAAACCTGTCGCGCTGCATGACAATCTCGTAACACATGCAAAATGCTTTCCACTTCACGATTGCAAATTCCACAAAAATCGTACCCTTCTCTGTTCATTCGCTAACAATTTTCCTTTCGCTGCAAGCCATATCTGGGTAGAACATATACACCTTTTTTTTTTTCTAAGTATATACAATATTATATTTTTTGATTTAAAAAAAAATCGGATGTTTTAGGGTACTTTTATAATTTAAATATTTTGTTGTGAACAATTTTCATGGATATTTTTATAATTATTTTATATTCTTTTGGCACGTTGAGAAGAAACTTAAACTCATGATCATTCCCTGAACAAATGATATAGAGAACTCGTGAAATGAAATGAATGTCAACAAAAGTAAGCATTGAAAGAAAAGAAAAAGAAACCTTTTGCTGGCAAAGAAAAGAAGAAGTACCAAGTAGCTCATTTATTTGTAATTCTTTTTGGCCAAACTCATAACATTCAACATTCAATAAAACTGCTACAGACAAAATACAGAAACTGCACATAATAATGGTTCTTGTCCCTCCATTTTACTCTTATCTTGTTAAACCTATTTAAACCTCGACTTTTAATTCTTTTTTTAATTAAAAATTTTAATTTTAATTTCAAGCGTCAGTGTTGCTGAGATGGTGCGGTAGTTACTTTAAGAAAAAAATATTGAGTCAGCATTGCTTTTCTAACTCATCCCAACTTTTTTGAAAAAAGAAAACGAAATAGTTCATTTGAACTTTTAACCTTTCTTCTTCCTCACCATTATCTTTCACATTTATATTGAAGAACATGTGCTGGGTCCGGTGTTCTATTATCATTGTTGGCTCTCTGTTTCTGTTGGTGCTATGATCGTCGTGTTGGCAGTGTTACTATGGCAATGAGTGGAACTTCCGCCACCGGCAACGCAGCCATAACTGAGTAGCTCAGTGGTTTTTGAAATATTATCTGGGCATTAAATGGTAATGTTTAGGTAAAATTAATTAATTTAGTAAGTTTGGTGCCAACTCAGCAAAAGCAACTGGATTTTGTTGATTAATTTTAACCGAATGTTAAAAGAGATTGGAAAATTCAGAGCAATTGGTCAATAATGAAAAATGAAAAAAAAAAAAAAAAGGTCCAAAAGATTAACAGAAAAACAATTAGTTTGATGCGAAACAATAGCCTTGAGCGTTTTGTGTACATAAATAGGTATGGACTTGCAACTTGAGAGAAACTTCTTGAGGCTCCTCACCCCCCAATGTACACCTATAATTTTCCTAACCTTGCAAACAATCTCAGCTCTGAAGATGAATCTACCCTGCTGATACCTTTAGTTAGGAAAAAGTCCTTTTGGAAAAAATTCAATTCTGAATTCTCCCGCAAAATGTTAGACCAAAGCATTTTATGTCAAAGTTTGATCCATACACATTAGTAATCCATTAATTAAGTCATCTACCCTTAAACAATTGCTATCCACAAGTTAAATTGTAATTGATCGCCTCCGATAACCAATCAGCCAAGATTCACATCACAAGAACTGCAAGAAGCACGTAATGAAATATCTGAGAACTGTTAGCAGCCTTTGAAGGATTGGGTTAAAAAAAAAGAACTTACTTGCATAATTTATGCTCTAGGATTCTTGTGAACAAAGCTAAGCCGAGCCAAATAATTGCGCTCAGCAAAATCATGCAACGAACGCCGAGGCCTTGCACCTTCATGGTCAGGTTTTCTGAATTCTTCTTTCAATAATTTTCTACATTCATCAGCGTCCTAGAGAAAGCAAAAGCAATTTTTCACCTGTTAGGGAAGTGCAGAGAGGTCACTTTCTCTAATTTGTTGAAGTCTTGAAAGAAAAGGCGCACCTGTAAGAATTCCAACATTTGCTCTTCGATTGTACCACGCATTGCTAAAGTCTCCACTTGAACGGGCCGAGTGGCACCCATCCGATGAGCGCGGCTGATAACTTGTTCCTCCATGCTGAGAATTTGTACATAAGATCAAAGAGAAAGAAGAAAAGGAGGGTATGATATTAGAAGAATTGACAAGTAAACTGTTCCATGGAACTCCTTAATTTTCTATAAATGTGATTTATGGCAAAAAGAAAAATAGTATGGTTCAGCCACTGGGATCCACTCATCAGTAATTCAGCCACGATTTCTTGTTCTACATAGACTTGATAGAGACGGTAGTGTTGAAGACGCAAAGAATAATTCAAAGAAAAAAAATGCATGGAGGGGGAAGGAAAAGAAAAGGAAAATAAGGGAGAGAGAGCACCTCTGAGTAGCAAAAGCATTACCTTCTGTCCCAGATTGGCTCCATCAAGAATACGTGTGTTACAAAGCTCAAATCAAGACCCAATGCAGCACTTCCATCCATTAAAAGAGCCAAACAAGTTGCATCATGCTGGAATGTGGCCAGAGACTTCATCTAAATAAAATAAAAGAACATATTGGACAAAATTCCAACAGCTAATAAAGCAGGATACAAGAAACAACAAAGATACCTTGTTGCTAGAGTGCATTGGACTATAGAGTCCAGCAAATTTGATCCCAGCAAATGTTAACTGCCCAAAGAAAAATGAACTCCAAGAATATAACTGCTGTACAAGGAGAATCAGATAATCCCATGCCTTGTTAAAAATATATATAACAGCTACCTGCTGTTCAATCACATGTATATGCTCAAGAAACTGAGAAAATATCAGAACTTTTTCTGGTGCTTTCTTGTAAGATTCAGAACTCTGTCTAGAGCAATCCTGCAACAGTGCATTCGACTCACCAATCTGAGAGGGATAAAGGTGCTCCTTGATGTTCTTGGCATCAGTTTCCTTGTCATAGTGACCGCTCTCACTATTAGCCTCCAGCAACACTTTCATCCTTTGTACAAGGTACGAAACTTTACTGCTCGATGTTGATTGCCAATCAGGATCCCAATCATCCTGTTTCAATGCCATAAACATAGGTATTTATAAATTCTGTTCATGGTTCAAGGAAAACAAAATACAATATTTCAACTCAGAATTAGAGTAAAACCTGCCTGTTTATATGAAGGTTGTAACTCAATAAGATCTTTGGGGACAGGCCACTTCGGGTTAGGATTTTCTGGCCGGGTTAGACTGTCAGGAGTTTGCATCTCATATAAGTAACCACAGCCAGGCAAAGTACACTTCTCACTGTCTAGACCAACACAATCAAGGCATAAAAGATGCCTACATGGCGTGACAACAGGAAGACGGCACCATTCCTGGCATCTGAACCACAATACATCAAAAGGGGAAAAAAATTATCAACCTTTGTATTAAGGTAGAACATTCTGTGCCACATTAAGAATAAAGACACAAAAATGACTCTGAAAGTCAAAATTACCTTAGACAGTTACCGCCGTACTGTAGATAATACTTAATCAAAGCATACTCCTCAGAAATTGGATCCAGACCCTTCTCAGCTAAATCATCCATTGTTTCCTGAATATCTTCACCTGCATCCGTCACTTTAATATGCCCCGCAACGCAGCAAGATAGCCTGACATTTCTAATTGAAGCACTGCGAAACTTCCACTGCTTTGGGTTAAGTAAACTTTCAACATGAGAAGGATCATTCCAGTCAGCCATAAGTATATTCCTCCTTACAGTAACTACCAATTCATTATAACTTTTAGCATGCTCCTCAGTGAAATTGAGCAATGTCACCTTTTTGATACATGGAGGAATAGTTTTCAAATCTCTCTTTCTAGCACTAATCAGGCACCTATGTAGCAACTGCAACAAACGAGAGCGACCTTCTTCCATCTTTGCTTCAAATGGTCTAAGAATGCCAGCTTCCCAGGACTTTTGATTCTGTCCATAAACTTCTTCATGTAGGAACTTAAGCATTGGCTGAAGGTGTGACAGCTGACTGTTGGGTGTATCAGGCGTTGGGGTTCCTGTTAGTAACCAGCGATTTGAAGCTGTCAATGAAATAGCCATTTGCAATTTATTTGTCAAGTTAAGACTAGAACCAAGAGTGTGCCCCTCATCTAACATGACTCTAAGCCAATGCACTTGCATCAGAGGGCTTTTTTTACTGGAGCGCCATTCTGCACTTAGACGATTAAAAGTAGTTATAACAACATCATAATCCCATGCCAGACTGTGAGCAGAAGGCTTTTTATAATCAGTCCAGATGCAGACGCGTAACTGATCAGGTTTGATGTGCTTTTGAATTTGTGTTTTCCAATGGTCAACCAGATTTGCAGGAACAACAATTAAAGTTGCTCTTGACAAATATAGTCTGACAGAATTTAATGGATTGCAGAGAGCAATTCTAAGAGCATCCACATCAAATGCCAAGTTTTCAAGAGTCTGTGGATAGCACCACCTCGTCACACCCTTGTCTACTCTCCTTGTAAGACCAAATGCTTGAAATATCTTATTAAACACATGCACGCCACAGGTGCCTAAGACAGGACTTGTCAAACCAATTGTTTCCATTTGAGAAAGTTTTTCTGAAGAAAGTGTAGCTAGCCAAGTTAAGGCCTTCTTTGTTTTAGAGTTTATCATGGAATAGTGTTCCTTAAGCACACTGATAAAAAATGAAACATTTTGCTCCTTTCCCCCAGATGTTCCTTTGGGGAAAAATCCTGGTAGGTATGTTATAGATTCACAACTATCCCAAGCTTCTTCTGGATCTTTGCATCTCTTATGTGCTGGGTCAGCATTCATGCTACAAAACCATGCAACAGTAGCATCAGGTACAACATCAGTAAGCCTCCTCCACTTTCGACAGGCATCACATTGAACCCAAGTTTCATTATATACTGAAGAATCTGGAGTGACCTCTCTAGACTGATTCCAAGAAGCGTCCGTTGGGGCATTAAAATCACACTTCCTCTTGATTGAATTTTCTCCAACCTTCTTTTTGCTGCCAAAGCCAAGTTCTCCTTCATATACATGGAGAAGATTTTTCTTGATACGACTCAAGCTCCTTGTACATCGCACTACACGTTTAACTGGCTCTGAGCATGGAACCGATAGTGATTTCATTTCTTTACCTGGACAAGACTCATTGAACTGAACAACCTGCTCACCTGAATCCTTCAATCTTGCTCTTTTAGGTGAAGAATAACTCCCACCATCCACTGGAGTCAATAATTTTCCCCTACGAGCACTCTGCCACATAGCTCTTTTCCCCAAAAGTGTATCACTGAAGTCATCACCACTAAGCTCATAATATCCACATCGCTGATCATTATTATACACACACCACGTTATTTGAACACCATCTGGTGGGTCAGCAATAGTTCCTTGTGTCTTCAAAACAAGTGAAAGCGCAGTTATAGTCTTTCCCAAACCGGGTTCATCACAGAACATTCCCCCACGGAAATCTCTCACACTAGGAGCTACCTCAGTAACAACTTCACCAGAAACAGTATTTATATAGAATCTGAATCCATCTTCTGTTGAAAAGCTCATGTAAAGAGGATGTGGCAAAAAATGAGTACTCCTTTCACGCTGTAACATCCATTCAACTGCTGCCTCCTGATGAGGAAATAATTTAAGTTTCATAGATGGCATTACTGATACAGCCAAGGTTCTCAAATGTTGACATGTCGCTGCAACTCTAATAAGGTCCATAGGACCAAGAACAGATAGAATATTTATTAAAATATCATCTGTCAGATCCCAAATACCAGATTCATAGGTGTCATCATCTGGTTTCACCCTCGAAGAATATAACTTCTCCCTATTTGTCACACTAGGCAAGCCCTTAAAAATTTCATTAAGTTCAAAACGGCGCTTCTTGGTAGAATCAGGGACGCTGCAATGCAATTGGCATCCAATAACATGACAATCAGAGAGATTCCAGATGCTCATACTCCCTCCATCATCTTTACAATATTCCCCACCATCAACAAGCAATAAGCTTCTCTTCCCCCAATCATAACTGCAGATTTAAACCGTGTTAGAAAGATAAACAAGTAAATGCAAAATGAAACTTCATAAATTACTACACGTAAATCTGAACCCAAACAATAGATTGCCCAATTCCAAAACGATAGTCTCTTAAAACAAAAGACTTTGCTACACTAAACTAAACTTAACAAGCGGGCAACAGAGGAGTAAAATTGCACAAACTAGGGACTGCTAAAGCCAGATAAAAATTTAGTAGTAAAACATTAAATAACCCTTGAATTTATAACTTTTTAAAAACATGAGAATTGAAAAAATAGAAATTCAATCAAATTGAATTCTTGCATTTCTAAATTTTCCAAACACTTATAATATTCCTACAACTTAAAAACGAAATGCATAACGAGTAAAAGAATTGGAATTGAAGGAAAAAAAAAAACCTCAAGTGCCTAAAGAGAGCTGCAGCAGTGGATCCACATTTAGTGAACTGCCAACCAGTCCACAATTCAATAGGCAAATACACATCCACAAGTACCACAACAGCTCTCGCATCCTTATTATTACTATTACTATAATCTTCTTCAACTTTCAAAACACGCGCGATAATTTTTATACATTTATTGACTACCAACGCGTGAATTTGATTTACCACGCTTAAGCTACCATTCACCATTCCAATCCCTCTTTTAAACTTCCTTCTCGACGTAATCTCGCCGTTGACCTCATTCTGCAATGGCGATGACAACGATGATGAGCTGGAAGAAGAATGCGTCTTTTGGTTAGTGAAGGGAAAAAGAACAACGCCGTGTTCGGATTTGAATACAATTTCGGAACCATCGGTGAAGACGTGGAAGGGAGAGAGAAAGGAGAGAGAGGGACCGGGTTGCTGTGGTGAAGGAAGAGAGAGAACAGTACAGAGATAACCGCACAGCTTGTGATTTGGATAGGGATCTTCTTCCATTATTCTCTTCTTCTTCTTCCTATATAATATTGTTTTATAGGCAGAGAAGGAAGACGAAAGAGGATTTTTTTAACTTAGAAAAAGGTTTGGCCCCCCAACTTGTGTCATTTAGCTAAACAAGTCTAATTCCAACTTTTCCTGTAAATAAGCCCATAACTTGTTAGATCAATTAAATTTAAATTTGAAAGTTTGCAAAATACACTCTTACATATATTTCTTAACCTTTATAATTGAATTAAAATCCTATAATACAAAACTCATCTTTGTCAGAAAAAAAAAAAAAAAAAGGGATGAGAAAACCATTTTAGATACTTTAATTTAAAAAGTAACTCCCATTACCAACATTTTAGATAATTAGCCATCAGTATATCATTTTATTTATTCAATAGTAAAATGTAATAAGTAGTTAAAAGACCCAACAGAGAAAACCATTTCTCATGAGCTCTTGGTCCGGTTTGTGTGATTTTACCGAATCATGCAGGCAGGAAGTAGTAGTTTCGATTTTGTGTAGATCACTTTTGCTTTTATAAAGGGTTAATCTATTGTCAATTCTTTAACGCTACAACTATGGGATGAGAAATCACAAACGTCAGCCAATGGTTTCTATCCCACTTACTCCTACAAACACTGCAAGAGTGATTTAAAAATGAATGGCAATTTGAATTCATATTCCAAGTCATAAAAACATCAAGACAATGCCAGATTCGAATTTTCCTTCATTTCAAATCCTCATCCATATGAACCCATTTACTAATTAAGGTCTGAAATAGCTTATTTTGTAACATTATTCAATGTCTCCAGATAATATGACGTCCAACCACATGAAAACCTCAACTCCACAGAAATAAAGAACAGGTGAGGAGAAAAGAGAAGAAGAATTCCAGAGAGAAAAAGAAAAGGATTGCAACTAATGCTCTATCTTCTTAAATATCAGAAAGTAAGCTACTGGCTAAAAAATATACAGGGACTACAAAAAGAATATCCTAACGGTATTAAGCATGAAATACATCAGCATGAACCCCAGTAAGCCAGTGCAAGTTGTGCTTTCCTTCCATCCCAAAGCTACTGTCACTCCATTCGAATAAAAATGGTCTATTGAGGTGTTTGAGAATGTGGCGGAGGGCCTGGTGGCAATGATAATGGCATACCAGATTGACTCCCAGACTGCAAAACCAACCTATTAGTTGCTTTGAAACTTGTGTTTCATTTCAAACCAATTGTCATATTAAATCCACTTAATAGAAAAAAGAATACCCCAAAATTGCATAATTCTAAGTTCTACTAGGCTATTTAGCAACGGCCAGGAGTCAAAAATTTCATGGTTCCACACTCAGGTAACATGTGAATTGTTCTGAACTTGTACGCATGCAGCAATTTTTCGACTAAAATTAATTTTCATGCAACTAATGTTGAAACTGCAAATTAATATATATGTTACCTGGTAGGGATTAAACCCTGGCATCATTGGCATTTGTCCACCTTGTGGCCGGTTGAATGGACCGCCTTGTGGATACATCGGCGCGCCTGTTGCATTTGATGGGCCTTGCATATTGGGTAGGCCATTAGGAAAACCCCCAACTGGAGGGGCAGCACTTGTGGGTAATGACCCTGAGTGCATTTGGTTCATGCCCATAAAATGGCCTTGTGGCATTGGAGGGACCATCTGATTCATTGTACCTTGCATCCCCTAAAAATAAAGTAGACATAAACAAATACTCCTTAAAATTCTCCCAATTAAGTAGCAACATATAAGATATTCCAAATCTATTTTCAACTAATTTTTTACAGTTTGAAGAGCGGTCAACAATGAAAAGAAAGTAGAACATTTTCATATATCATTTCAACATACTAGAATGCCCTTTTAAAAGTCAATTTTAGCTTTATCGGAGATCATTCAAGATGTCATTTGTTCCACATGTCAAATTAATGACAGTGAAGTTCAATAACTCGATAGAATAAACATATAACTACATCATACCATTGGACCAGCCATTGGCACTGCATGTGATGCAGGTATTGATGAAGGTCCAGACAAGGTTCCCGGCATACCATGAGGGGGCATTTGTTGAGGGCGAGGTAGATGAGGATGAGGGAGAAGGGGTAAATGTGATGGTGGTTGTAGCTGCTGCATATTTGGAGGTGGCATAGGCAAAGAGGGCATTTGCTGAGGGAGTGCCTGGTGTTGCTGTTGCGGCATCTGCTGAGGATTTTGTTGATATCCCTGTTGCTGATTGGAAGTAAGAAGAGATGGGTGTGGACCAGGAGGAAGAGGAGGGGCTCCTAGAGGCATAGAAATCGGAAGTGGTTGTTTCTGCTCCCCCTGAGATGTTCCATCCAGAGATGGAATTGATAGTGGCATTGCAGCTCCAATACCAGGAATGGTTCCTTCATTTCGAGCCAATCCAGGAGCAAATGGTCCTGGAGTTGTTGGTGGTTCAGGTACAGGGAAATTACCAGGCAAGCGACCAGCAAGAGCAGGGTTTTGCTCGCCATAACCTGATCCAGAAATTAAAATCAGATAAATTCCAAATAAACCACAACTTCATCCAAGATATTGTGCCCTGAAAACCCTTAGGACATATTTACCAGAAAAAAAATTATTTTATATGAAGTATCGGTTAATGCTTAAACACAGGTCTTCTAAGTCCTACCTTGATTCTGACCCATGTTAAATTTCTCACGAGCAGTGTCTCCTGGCCTATTTCTGCACCAAAACTTTGTTGTATGATCATTGCTACCACTGCACAAAGATAAGTGTGTGAAGAGGAGCTTGGTAAACAATTCAGGCAAAAGCCGCAAATCCCAGCCACATGGAATCTATGAATTGCTTGTTCAATTAATTTGCTACCTGTCCTACAGCAGAACCTTGCAGTATAAAACTTGAAAATTTTAAAACCTAACATTGGGCCAATTGAGCAAATGTATGTTTGGCTCGTTTAGGCTCCTGAGCTCAATTTTATGAGCAAAGCCTAAAATAACTAAAGCTAATTTAGGCTAGGTTCATTTTTTGGAGCACTATGTCATAATAGGAACTTAATATTGAATGAACTTTCATGGACTGTAGAAGATGATCACACCATAAAGAAAAATGCCTATACCTGCAAAGAAGATATCCAATAGGATGCCATGCGAGATCCCACACACTATTATCATGAGCATTGGGAACTTCAATCTGGGGAGTTTCATGCCTGTAAATATATACGCAACATTATTCCCAAATTTATAGCAAATAATATAAATTGCAAATAGCATTGAAAGAGAAATTGGGGTGAAAAAGAGAAGGATGAGAAGTATAGGACTAACAAGTTTAAGAAGGTTGCTGTAAGTTATCATCTAAGCCACATAATCAGTCATGCATCTAAGGATAAAAAAATCTTAAACTCTAGTTTTCTTGTTTTCGTCATTTTTCCTTTAAACAGAATGTGGTAGCTAAACAAGATCATAACACAATCGACCCCAACAATTTACTAAGTCATCTCATGACTTCATAGCCTTATTATAAGGCTGTGCTGCTCTTAGAAGTCAGTCACTGAAAGATAGACATCAAACACTATATTTTGTACAAGCTAATATTGCAATTACTTTTAACGCTTAGAAGACTATAAATTAGCATGCCTGACTCAATTCAGCGTCCTAGTATCCCAAATAGAGAAAAACTAGAAGCCTCCATAATGAGAGAACTGTAGAAGCATCCACTTTCAATTCTCTGCCATACAATTTAAAGCAACATTATACTGAAAGTGATAATTCACATCTGCCTTCCTAACCCCTAATTTCTTTTCTTTCAACTATGGTACATGCGTCAAAAAACAGGCAAACAATATACTAACCATCAGGCTAATGCATTGCATGATGAAATCACCAGAGATGAGGGAATAAAATAGTCATGGATATAATGTTCAGCGTAAGGGGGAACCTTACCCAACAAGCCAATGGAAAATGGATCCATCAAAACTACCACTGACAAAGTACTCTTCATGGAACGGATGCCAAGCCAAGGCTAGAAAAATTTGGAATGAACATATAGCGTTAGTATCTAAGACAAATAACAGAAAAAGGTAAAATAGCTGAAAAACAAAACGAGCTTGCCATATCATCCCTTTAGTTTTTACTTTTTGTTTGGCAGGGTTGAATAAATCCACATACAGTGCTCAATGTGTGAAGCTGTTACTAACCAGTCACATCTTTGCGATGTCCACGGAAAGATTCAAGCTCCTTCATTGCCCTAATATCATAAAGCTGGTGGAAGAGAAAGCAGAAGATATTTAGAATGTGAGGAGGGAATACATTTAACATTTTGGAAGAATGCTTTGAAGTTTGAAGAAGTTGCCAACCTTAATGATTTGATCCTTTGAAGCAGTTAGCACCCAGTTACCATTTTGATTCCACTTGACACAAAGCACCGTGTTTTTGTGGCCATGACTGAAAAACAAACAGGCAGCTTGTCAAAGGGATACAGCATCTGTTTGGAGTTGCTATAAAATTGCTTTTGGCTTCTGGCAAAAGCACCCCTTGGATTCTTTGGCCATGATCAAAGTCAAACTCAAAACCGGACTAACATCCAGCAAAACAAGGCCAAGCAGGCACAGTAAATTCTTCTAAGAAAAAGTGAACTAGGTCTAGTGGCTAGTCAAAGCATCCAAAGGGGTGCTTCAGTCAACAGACAATCATAAGACAGAGCCACAACATTTATAGTAGAAAATGAGTCTAATCATCACAGTAATGTTGTACTCACAATGAGCAAAGCTCTCTCTCACTTTTTGCATCCCAGAGTTTTACAAGGTTGTCCTTCCCACCTATAAGACGTCACCTAATGCATTAGGTTTACAATGACAAATTAAAAAAGTTTGATAATTTGACAAAAGAAATCTAGGGCATACCTGAAACCAGAAGAGATTTTGTAGGGTGCCAGTCAACACTTTTCACATCCCAACCATGGCCTGCCTGAGTTCAAAACAAGGAGAGAGCTCTTAGGTTAAATAATATACTTGCCACGTAGGCATTCAATGATCAAGTCCATCAAATTATTAAACTTATACGATAAGTAAGATTATATGCACTCGCAAGTAGTCTTAAAATGTTGTGCAAGCATGTATGATGTATTCCATGATGAGAAAAGAATTTAACAGTGGAGCCAGCCCTACCAAAGCACAAGGGAGAGAGAAGACACCAGATTAAGAGTTTTCTAACTACCCCCAGAAGAAAATGAAATAAATTAAATAAGTCTTCTGCTACCAAAGTTTGGAAACCGCCTAAAAATTTTGAAAGAATGAAATCATTTAATTAATGAGTAGTCAAAGCACATTACCGGTGAGTGATCGCTCTTCTTGACATCTAGCAAAGTCCCAAACTTTAACAGTAGTATCATCGGAGCAAGAACAGAATTTCAAGTCCGTCCGACAGAAACTGTTCAAGAGGTATATTATGAGATGCTTCATAGATAAATGCTAACAGCAAAAAGATTTATGAAAAAAGAAACACCTACCTCAAGTCACGTACTGATTCTTTATGAGCATTTTTATTAGCCTTGACATTATTCATGTTGCTCTGCCAGTACCTATAACATTGGTGCAATATTAACATCCATATCACATGAAGAAACATATCTATTTAACAAACAACATTGCTAATAGCAATAAAGAAAACAAACAACTAATAAATATGAGATGCATTACTTAATTGCGCCACCATCATCGCCAGAGACCATCCAGTTATCATTATGACTCCATACCATGGACCTGATTGCTTGATCATGGGCCTGAACATTAAAAACCATTCAACAAGGGTCATCAATTTGGCTTCTATGTCAACTTACATCAAAGCATCGGACAGTTTTAATCATATACCTGAAGAATCATCTCAAAGTTAAATGATTGTCCATTCCAAAGAGTGAATTCCCCACTTTGAGAGCCTGTGATTAGACGTCTCCCGTTAGGAGTCCACTGAGAATGTAGAAAAGGTCAAAATGTTCAGTTAATGTATATCAGAACATTACACCAACATGCATGGATACATGCATAAGAAAAAATAAAAAATAAAAAACACTCTCTCCATGTTAGACTAATCTCAGAATAGCCAACTTTTTTTTATTAAACAGTCGAATAAAATGATTGTAAGTTACTTATATTTACATTCTCCTTATTAAAAGGCATCCACTGAGAATGAAGGAAGGTCAAAAAATGTTAAGTTAGGATACCTGAGAATCTTAAATGCAATGATTCAAAAATAGAAAAGGAATAGGTATCATTTAGAAATGCAAGCCAACAATAGGATACACACACGAGAGGACCGACCCACTCTTCCACATGTTTCATTAACCTAACCACAATAACAGTAAACTACAGATCCCAAAATAGCCAACTCATAAATAGTTAATAACTTGCAAATAGATGACTGTTAGTTCTTTGCAGGATTTTGTGTCATAGCATGGACAAGCACCACTGCTCATCATTGTTCATCTGATTTGTCATGTTCCAAAAAGCCATTTACTTATCTAGCAGCAATATTTCTTTTCTACAATTTACAACATAAGCTAAAACTGCATTTCAAGAAAAGCATTAGAAGTTTAGCACCCAAGTTACACATACAAGGGAGTCAATTCAGCCATTTCACAATGCAATAAAATCTAAAAGAAGATACTAGTTAACGTTTTGACTTGAAAATGTCACTTAGATAATCAATTGAATAAACTGTATTATCATCTAATTAACAATTACAAATATTAGGGTACTGAACACTTTATGCTAAAGAATATTTTGCAGCTAAACACTAGCAGATCTGGCAATAAGTACCAATTGGAATGGTATTCCCTCTCATAACACAAGTAGATATTAGAAAACATGGAAAAGAAAGTAAACCTCAAGTTAACATACCAAAACCCGATTAATTGAACAGCGGTTCTTATTAAGAGAAGTATGAACAAACTTTGCAGCAAAGCTTGTTGATGGATTTTCAGAATAAGCAGCTGTTGGTAACATCTGCAGAAAACAATCAAAAAAAGCATAATTAAAAACTTTAAAAGCACACATCAACTATAGGCTAAAAACTGGGTTCAATTAAGCATAATTAAAAAAAAAAAAAAAAAAAAAAAAAAACTATTTAGTTAGAAATATTCACTGACATCAATTGCTGCTGCTGGAGTAGGTTGCAATACCGTCCTATCTCTAGAATCCCGCTGCCACATACGAATCTGCAAATACACCACTAGTTAAATACATGATCATAGAATATGTGAGAAATAAATATTACAAAAGCAAAAAGCATTACCTGCATATAACGTACAACGGTACTTGTATAATCAACTGCTCTCCTTTGAGTAAGTTTTCTCATTCTTCGTGCACCAATATTATCACCATGAACTGTTACGACCATTAGTCAAAAATGATATCAAACACTATGGTTACAATATCAAACCCTAAGCAGCTAGTCAAATATATTGAAAAAAAAAATAGAGCCCTAATTACCATCATAAGGAGGTTGAGGAGGAGCAGGACCGGGTGGATGGTGAAAATCTGAGGAATTGAGAGTAGTTGAAGAGGCGGAAGGCTGTCGCATCATAGGTGGCGGCGGCGGCGGCGGTCCCCTGAGGAACTCACCGCCAGGCTGCGGTTGTGGTGGTGGTTGTTGTTGTTGTTGTTGGAATTGATGATCACCGTACATCATCGTTAAAACTAAATCTCTATTAGCGAAAAGAAAAAACGAAAACTGATACCAACCTAACAATTCAGAGTAGTTGAAAGGAAGGATTAATACAAGGCAGTGGAAAATTATACATGAAGAAATTGGGCAGTCGGAGAGGACAATGTGGCTGTGGGGGTGGTGGTGGTGGTGGTGGTGGATAAACTGACACAAACCCCTAATTCGAGTCCACAGTGGAAGGGAGAGCGGGAAATATATATGTGTGTATATATATTTTCTATCCAAAATATAAATTAGTGGATTAAGACATTAAGTTGAGCTTCTAGTATTTGTTTTACAACTATAATCGATGAGCAGTTGCAATATATTGTAAGCTTGTCTGAACCCTTTTTCTTTTCTTAAAAAATTCTCGTAGTCTTTCAGTCATGTTTCCTCTTTCTCCGAGTCTCATTTGAATTCAATCAGAAATTACATATCACTGGTAATTTTACATGTTTACTCCTTTTGAATGAAGAGCCAAAAATTTAAGACTAAAGGTACTGGGAGATTGGAAAAGATTGTTATGCTTGAAACTCACAGAAGCAAACAATTCTTCAAAGAGAATTTCAGATTAAATATAATTTCTGAAGAAAAAAAAATTGAACAAAAGAAAAAAGCAGGGATAATAAAGCTATTTATGTCCACTTTTTTTATCTAAAACTTAAGAGTGAGCATGGCTCAATTCGATTAGTCTGATTGCAGTTGGCTCGATTTAGTTTTTCTATTTTTTTAGAGTAGAAAATCGAACTAATCTTGGAAAAAAAGAACCAGTTTGATTAATTAAAAAATTAACCGGAAAAGAATGATAAAAATTAATAAATGAACTAGTCATGAATCACACCAACAGTTCAACCAATTTACGGACAGTTGAAAACTACTTGATCAATTAATCAGCAGTTGAAAATCCGTTAAAATTCTAATATATATATATATATATAATTTTATTAATTCGACTACCCAAAAAAATAATTTAATAAAAACTCAAAATTGAACTGATCATCAAAATTAAAAAAGAAAAAAGAAAACAATTCAAAACCAAAACAATCAAGTTTTAATTTCATATGTTAAATCACGAGTTAATTCACGCAGAAAGCGTTTGAGAAATCAAAACTAATATACAGATATATATATATATATATAGGCAAAATTGTGAAGTAGCCACCCATAAAGAAGAAGAGCAGAAGAAGCATTGGCTGTATGAATGACACCAATCTGTATAGCATCATCCTTACGAATATACAAAGGCAGCTGTTCTGAATTCAAGGCCAGCAACCTACTTACAAAGAATTTACATTAACCCCCTCTCTGCTTTTCAAGCTTCCCTTTTGTAAAAATTATGGGAATAATATGTATACATTTACTGCGAGAATATCTTTAAGGGCAATAAGCCAGATTGAGGGAGAACCAGAGACCCCCAAAGAAAAAAAAATTTAAAAATGAAGAAATTAGCAACACCCTTACCCTCTAAAATCAAAATTGGCTTCCTCAAATCATCAGAACAGAAATTTATAACCAATTTCTGAATTTCCAAAGACTAGAATTTGCAAGTGCCACTCTATTTGATTCTTGATCGTGGGAGTTCAATGAGCTAAACCTTCCCTCCCTATACCAACAATAGATTTATCAACCATGGGAACATTGTACTGTTGATATACTCTTGCCCTGTTTGCTGCCCACCATTGTTCTGCTTGTTTCTCACTGAATCGCTTCCGACTGCAAAATGAGACATTATAATATAAGAGGGATCTCCAACAAGACATTGATTACTAATGAGATGTTAAATTATAATAGACATCTTCTGCCAGTGCATATTCACCCCATGACATCCCTGTGCCACATGAATATTTTCCAATATAACGGCAACCTCCCATTTATAGAGCATCATAATCAGAGATGCGGCCAGGGTTTAAGCAGAAGCAAAAGGAGGACAGAAATGAAGTATGATAATGTCCTATGTATATTCCCGTGTTGGACGCTCTTCTTTTGCCTTTGTTGGGGGAGGGGAGTGGTTTAGGAGCTGAAGGCCTCGAGAAGAACAGTTTGCCATATGTGCATTGTATAAAATGTAGTACTGACCTTTTAGACAAAGCTTTGAAGTTCTGATAAATAAACGTTTAGGGACATACAATAAGAATTTGTAATGCCTAGTGACATACCTGAAACGGACGCGCTTAAGATCTTTAGCACCTCCAGGCAAGGACACAAGGGTAATGTACACACCCGGTTCATCTTGCTCAACCCATTCATCACCATGGGCAGGTTCAACTTTTGCTGTTCTGTTTCTACTCCTAGTTGTTGCCTCCAAATGTGCTGCTTCAGGGTGATTTAAAGTTTGATAGCTAGCAGTGCTGGACACATTAGAAATCACCAGGTTGCTTGATCCATTAGAATCTGGTTCATGGTAAGTTGTGGGACTACTCAGGTGCTCATTGACTGCAGATGAAACTTCCCTTGGTGGAGTGGCACTAGAAAAATAGAAGGAAGGTGAACTGCTGTTTCTTGTTGGTACAACAGGCAACCTTTCAGCCAATTCCTTTAACTGCCAAAAGTAAAAAATTTAGTAAAGGCTTAATGTGGAATGATGACTGACTGCTCAACAATTGTAGACTTTGCAAACTGAAAAATCTACAACCTTCTATTATGATGATAATGATAAATACCACAATGATTAATATCTATGTTGCAAAGACACTCACAAAGAGGACTCAGGAAAGCCGTAATGATTTTACTTATGCATTTATATCTTGATACAACTGATTACGACCTAAAATAAGTATACGTTGTGAGCATGATAGGACATAACACAGCATGATTCAACGCATAACCCTTGACATTACAGAATGAGTGCATTTCATTTGCGTTAATTAAATTATACACACGTCTGATGCTACTCGAGATTTGATTGCACGGCATGTCAAGTTTTAGCATTAGCCTATATTATTGGAAACTGATTTTATATAAGGAGACTGCATGTTTGTTTCTAGGTTTGGGACTGAAGATTGACTATCATGTCCAAAGAGGCCAATTCCCATGCTACCTGTAAACTTCACTTATTAACTTACTTGGGCCGTAAGTGACTTGATTACTTCCTTTGCTGCTTTGCATTTTGCAGTCTCCTCGTCTGCCACTGCAATAGCTTCCTTCAATTGTTTGGTTGTTCTTTCAAGCTCAACATCTTGAAGCTGAGCCTTGCGAGTTAGTTCTTCAACCTACATTATAGAGCCAGTGAGCCATAATTTAGTATAGCAACCCATGATCGGTGCTTTGGCATGCAAGATAATTCATGTGTGGTGTCTTTGTGTAATGTATTCAACTAAGATAGCAAAATGTGATTGCAACAGGTAATCCATGCAAATTATAAGTGGTCTTGCAGCATGTTCCCTATTCCATAAAAACCTCAAAGTGGATTTATGTTAATTTGAATATTGGCACAATTCAAAATCCCACCAGCATCACCTGTATCCATGCAACATAAGCCTACACAGACTAGAATAAATGTCAAATACTTCAACGACAACAAATCTTTAGGAAAGGATACTAGCTCAGCTATATCGCACATGATTGACATGCATTTAGGCACAAATATACATACTACAGCTAAGAAAAAGGAACGAAATTTCTGAACGGTTATTTTAATAATAAAAGATATAGAAATACCTGAGATCTTAATTTAACAACTTCTTCACTAAGACCATCATTTAACTTTTTAGTATCATCCACAACAATTCTTGGCAATGCACGCACTGAAAGGATTGGAGTTGGTGTTGTTGCACGAGGTGGACTCGATCGTCTTGAAGTTGGTGATGTTGCTCTAGACATAATTCTGGATCCCGGAAGAGAAGCCGAGAAAAATTTCTTGGATGAACCAAAGGATTTAGAGGTATTAAATGCATTGCGCTGAGAAGAATCATTTGCAGAGAGTGAAACCTGAGAGCCATTCAAGCTTAACTTCTTGTTTCTTTTCAAAGATTCACTTTCCACATCTTTGGACATTTCTATGGAATTATTTCTTCCAAGTTGGATACGGGATCTTGTATTGGGATACTCACTGTTTTCAGCTTCAATCAGTCGCTGGTTTATACTTCCTCTTCTACTTAGAGCAGAATGATATGAAGAGTCTATTTCAGTAGCTCTCCTAAGTTTGCCAAAACATTGATCACAGACACGATAAGGTTTGTTGGGATTTGGTGCCATGGAAGCCTTGAGAGACTTTTTATTACTACAAGAATGGCAAAAAACAAGTCCACAATTATAACAATTATGCCGTTTCCTTTTGAAATTAAAAGGAAGGCGGCAGCCAGAACACATAGATTGATCAATACCAGATACCCACTTGTGCAGACAAATAGCTGCAGTAAAACTAGTGCCACAAACAACACTTTTAACCTGTTTGTCCTTCAAAGCTTCAACAATTGTCGGGGAACTTCTATCATCTGTGTCGCCATGACCTAACCGTCCATTTGCACCTTTTCCCCAGGTATAAACCTCAGTTCTTGAAGTTAAAACTGCTACATGATAAGCACCACAATCTAGTTCTTCAACAAAATTTTTACTAAGCTTCCCCTCAACACGAACAGGGAGCTTGCCATCAGCTTGAGGATTCCCAAGTTGACCATATACAGGGCTTCCCATTGTGTAAACATGGCCTGTAGTTGTCAATGCAACAGTCATGCTATGCCCACAAGCAACTTGACAGAAGTTGGGTTCAACTAGAGCAGCAACACAAGTGGGAACCAGTCTGGATTCTTTATCACCATGCCCAAGACGACCTTTATCTCCATCACCCCACGTGAACAGCTTTCCTGAAGAGCAATTGCTGGAACTTGAAGACCCAACCATGACTTCAACAACGGCAGCAGTGTGCCAAACACCACAGGCTGCTCGCACAGTGCGAAGGCCTTTGAGGGACTCCACTTCCCTGGGTGTAGATACACTTCTCCGGTCTCCATGGCCTAAAACACCAAAAGTACCATCTCCAAAAGTAAACAATTGCCCAGAAGAGGTCACAACAGCTGTGTGCCATGGTCCACATGAGACTGCTGCGACATGTATTCCCTCTAGAGGTCCATTTAACTTTTTTGGAACCCAATTACTGGCTTCATTTCTATATCCAAGGAGCCCACAATTGTGAGAACTACCACCCCATGTATATAAATCACCAGAAAGTGTTACTGCACAAGAATGGTACTCTCCACATGCCACAAGTTCAACATTAGTATTTTTTAGGCCATCAACAAGTTTTGGATGCAGGACATCAGAGTCAACACCATGTCCAAGTCTGCCTCCAAGCTCCTCGCCCCAAGAGAAAACCTCCCCCTGTTTTGTTACCAAAGCAGCATGTCGGCGACCACAAGCTATAGTCTGAACATCCAGTAGGACTGCAGATTCCAAGGCTTTAGGAACAAAAGAATCAGTCCTAACACCAGATCCTCCAACTCCATTCATTCCCCCACCAAGAATACCACCAGCAGTACCTTCTCCCCAAATGTAAACATCCCCTAATGCATCACTGTCATCGTGCCCAGAGCCTTGACTTGATGAGCTAACAGCACTTGATAAACTAACTCTAAAAGCATCCACAGTCATACCCTTTAAACGCCCATTTATTGCATCTGATCCAGCTGATGACACTGAATGTACTGAGCCACAAGCAGATTCAGGCGGACATAGAACCTTAGGAGCAACAGCATACAATTCCATATCAGATAACACCTTTTCTAGACCAGCTTTAGGAGGACTGCCGTATGGAGTACGAAGACGTAGGGGATCTATTTCATCCTACATCAGCGGGAAAGAAATATTCTACTCAATACACATAGCAATTAAACGCAATAACAAATGAAGGAACAAAGATGAACACCTTCTGTGAACTGTCGCCACTACCAAATGCAGAACTCAAAGGAGAACTTCTTTGGGTGTGTGCTCTAGGGCTAGTTGCTTCAGATGAGATTCCATCACTTCTAGATTCTCCTCTCCCTTTCCTCATATGATTACGTGATATTAATGCTTTTAGACCAGTAATCCAGACTTCAGCTTCATCTTTGTCCTTGCAAATCTGGTTTTAAGAAAATTGACGACAAATGATAAACATTTGCCAGATGAGAAAAGGTGTCATATTTGAAAGTTTGATCAAAAATTGTGATAAATAGCACAGCAGAGCTCAAGATTTCGGACAAAGCATAACATTGGAGAGAAGCAAGGGAAAAACATAGACATTAGAAAAAATATACATACCAAATCTAAGGACCTGTCATCATATATAAGAGAAAATGACTGGTATTCTTTCTCAGGCCGTGGATATCTCTGAAATATTGGCTGCAGGACACAAAGCCAGAATAACATCAGAAATAGAGAGAAAAACTCACAACCACAAAACATAAGGGAGATTTCACATAAGAAGAATGATAGGGGGTCACGTTGACCAATCTTGGGCGACAGTTCGTAAAAAATACAGGTCTCTACAAAGTCGTAAGACCATGTCTGGTGGTTGATGCATAGGTTATGGCATAGACAGCATAGACACGTTGCCTGTCACATGATTTATCTGATAGGTTTGATGTCATATACAACAATGTAAAAGATATCAGGCAATGCCATGCCATTTACAAGCCTTGCTCTAAAATTATACAAAATACAGCCATTCTGCCTCTCAATACGAATCATGCACACAACTTCCTAAAGCCAGTTGATGCATGCAAAATCTTACATCAAACTAAGTGTAAATTAAGAGTTTCACTTGCAACTGTACTTGATGAAACAACATGTTACTGCCTTTTCCTGAAAGTACATTAAAAATGGACAAATTCATTCTTTGCAACTTTGCATCTGCAAACACACAGATTATTGATGTAGTTTGGCCCAACGCTGACAAGTCCTATAGAATTTCTATAAATATATCAAGTGCAAAGCAATATGTGAAGTTCATTCATTAAAACATCAAAGTGATTTGTGCTACTATATACTGAATTATTTAATAAGCAAAAGACCGGCGATTAACATGGAATATACATACTTTAGAGCACACGGAGTGAAGTTTCCAAGATAATTAGAGATATAAGCCTCTGTGATTTATAATCAGCATGTTACAGCAGTATGCAGCGCTTGATAGTTGCAGGAAACCTCAACATAAATAAACTTACAGTGCGCTGCCCAGATATAATTCTGGAGACATGACTCAGTTTAAGATGCTTCTCCTCTTTTCCTGACAGCCAAACTAGAGCAGATTCATCCTGAAACAAGTAGAAGGGATAGGACATAATTCACAGAGAATATAATACAGATATATCATGCATACAATAGGCCTACAACTTAAGAAAAAATTTAGCAGTACAATGTGAGAGCAGAAAGCCAAAACTAACAAAATGGCACATATACAATGCCTTGGATCACTGGATGCATGATTAAGAAGAAAATATATATATGAGGACTCGTCACAAAATGGCAGTGGTTGCAACATCAGGAGCTGCTACAGAATCACAAAAGTTTCAGGGGAAGGTCAACAATCCCACTATCTATTGATTGGGAATATAGAACATACCAGGTAGGTGCAACTATTCTAATAGCATTAATAACCAATCCCCAACCTTAACCAGCAAGAATGTAAAAGTGGCAAGCAGGGATATAACTACCAAGCGGCCTCCAAATGCAAGTTGCAAATAAAAACAAAGTAAAGAAAAACAAACTGATCAAGATGCACAAGTATTAGGCAAATCTAGATGAAAGGGTAGAGTAGAACCAGTTTTGTATTCAATGAAGAAAACAAATATGCATTGAGCAAATAAGGCATCATAGGCCCAAGATCAATTCAGTTTTCCCAACAAACCAAAAAGGAAAAACAAAGAAAGGAAAAAGAAAAAAAAAAAGAATCACATGCATTGTATTTAATCTTACATTAGCCAGCCTGAAAGGGCAAAATTTTGGTTTCCCTCTACGTCCATATTTGAGTAATTGAGCTCCTTTTTTAAGAGCAGTGATAGCCTGCAATTAAGAAAAAAAAAATGAACCAAAACATGAACTGAAATAAAACTAAGCAGACTCCACAAATTGTTGTTTTAGCTGAAACATAATTACATTAGCATTTAGCTGGAAACATGAATATATTTACCATCAGATAACCAACAGCCAAATAATATTCTCTCTTTTGAACATTCGTTATTTGTATGTTATAAACCTTACTCTTTCACATCCATTTCTAATCTTAATGCAAGCACCCACACAAGTCTTGCCTTCTTAATTCAAAAAAGGATAGATAGATGTGCTTCATGCCAATAGATATCTACATGACCATCCGTATTTACAAACAAATTCAATTGAAATAATAAAGTTATTTAATGTTTGAACCCAGAAAATAGTGACCTCTAAACATTGATGCCTAAGAATATTTCCTCCATTTTAGATAGATCAATGCTATACAGAATGATTTGTTTTCATGAAATAACTCACAAATGAAATGGCAGAGTGAAAATAGAGGCATCGATCTACCACTTTGGAGGTGGTGATCATAAAAATTAAAAATTAAAACTCGTTTAAAAAGAATTGAATAAATGTTAAAATAGTTGTTTTCGTAAGGAATTCCATTAACACATAGCATATTTATCTTCAGAAGTGGCTTTGATATCTTTATTATTACTGATCATAATTGCCAATGCTCAATATCATATGCCTTCTGTTTCTAATTTTGAATAAAATTAGCAAATGCAAATATACTACATAAATTACCATACAAATTCAATTTAAGAAAAAAAAAAAGAGGCAATCATAAATATCTAACAGACAAACAACCATTTATATCCTTAAAAAAAATAAATATATAAAAAAAATTACCAACTCAATATCTCTCTCCACAGGACCAGGCCTAGACTGTTCATTTACAGTCATTTTCTCTACTGGTAACATCAATTAACTTTCTCCTTCACTATCAAAACCCTAAGATTACAACTGAACTTACACATTTCTTCATCTATCAGCACCAAACCCTAAATTACACACACACTCTATCTCTCCCAGCTAATCGATACCTCACATCATTTTTTTCTTTAAGCTCTGAAAAGAAAAAGGAAAAAAAGAATCAAAGTTCAGAGCTAAAATTACGAAACTAATTAAACACAAATCAATCGATCTAATTCTTTGAAGAGAGAGAGAGAGAGAGAGAGAGAGTGTGTGCGTCTCTGTGTGTGTTTTATATTGTACTCTTTGGCTTAGAGATTTGAATAAAACAAAACAAGAAGACGAGAATTTGCGGTTTTGGAAGCAAAACGACGAGACAATGTGAATAAAAAATACTGATATGTTCTAAGGATTCTCCTAAGGTGCGTTCGGCTCCAAGCTTCTTTTTCTCGAGAAAATGCGGGAAAGCGAGAGAAAACGAAAGAGGAAAATTAAAATAAAAAATAAAAAATAAAAAGGAAAGCGGTGGAGTGTGCAGTAGAGCGGAGATACTGTGAGAGTGAAAGAGAGAATCTAATACGCTAATAAAATTTTTTGAGAGAGAAAATGAAAATGATGGATTTTAATTCTCTAAAGTCCTTTTTCCAGTCAACGTTATTGCTGACTTTCAACTACTGTTTTGATATGACAAATCATATTTCGACACGTCCTAATGAATGTTAATCTGAAAATCAACAAAATAACAACATTTCTGTTTTGGATTAAGATTACATGTGTTGTGAGTCCTATAATCATATCATTTAATTTGAATAATATTTAATTTATTGTTTTATTACTAATTCTGATTTGATTTCCCCTCCAAAGAAAAATATTAATAATTAATAATTTTGATTTCATTTAAGTATTGACTGTTTGGGGTTATGCTAAATCTTTTGAAGTCCATAAGCCATTTCCTGATTATGTACATGAAAAAAGCCCATGGTAGTATTAAAAATGTTTGGCCCATCACTTTAATTACCAATTTTATGAGAAAGATTCCTGTATTTTTAATTATTTTTATTTAAAATGGTTAAATTAATATTAAATATTATCTTTAAGTAAAATGTTATTATTATTTTTTCCGTTCAATTATTTTAAAAATTAAAAAAAAAATACTTGTTATTCCCTCATTTAATTATTTTGTAAATTTTGCTTGAACTCCTTTTTAATCAATCAACATTGCACATAAAAGAAAGAAATGTGTTGCCCATCATCTATATTGTGCACATTAAAATAACAATGAGAAACTTTGGAACCCAAGAAATATCCAACAAAACTTGAACAAGTAATATTTCTCCTTCAGAAAATTTACAATGGAAAGTAATTAGCTCATCCTACAATTAGTAAAATCAGTTCAGTGAGTCTGAATTTTGTATTGAACCTTTGTCAGGTCAATTCAGCAGCAAAAAGGAAGATAAAAAAGGTAAAAGGAATTGAAAAAGATATATAGAGAAAAGAAAAGGGGAAAAGAAAGTGTGTTGGGAATTAATTTCCTAAGTTATGCTGTGTAATCAAGCAGAAGTAATTGTTAATGAATAATCAGACAACTTCCAGGCCATTATTATTATTATTAGCATAATATCTTGTTCTTGTTCTCTCTGGCGAGTGGATCTCTTCCATTCCTTTCCTTTTGTTATTTGGCTCATTTTCTCTGGTTTTTCCTTTCATCATGTGAGGTTTAAGCTTGTTCACATCTGATAATTGGACTGGCTTCAAAAAGAATTCTTCAGCTCCTTCTTCCAAGCATCTGATCAATACCCATTAAATATAAATTATTAGATATATGTATGATTCATGATTCAAGTGTAATGAAAACATCAAATCCTTAAAAGATATATAAGGGAATAAAATAAATAAAAGTATTCTTGATTTGCCTTACCTATTAATTCTTGATGGAACATTTTCAGAGGACATGATCACAACTGGAATGTCCTTAAAAGATTTAGATTCCTGCATATCATATACATATTGAATTAGATATACAAATCATTTTGTTACTTAAAAAAGATAGAATTAGGAATTAATTAACATTTAAGGAGAAATTTGAATTAAATAATTACCTTGATCTTTCTAAGAAGATCATAGCCTGTCATCCCTGGCATACAATAATCTGTAATGATCAAATTTACTTGCAAATCTTGATGATGTTCATCATCTGGACAAACAGATATAGGGCTCGAGTCCCTCCTTTCTTCTTCTTCTTCTTCTTCTTCTTCATTCAGACCTAAGAACTCCAAGGCCTTGCTTCCCGAATCAACCGCAGTAACTGAACAAACAAAAACAATACAAGGAATTCTGTTAATAATATGATCTAGGAAACTCATCCGCCAGACGAGTGTAAGAAAGAAACTCGATCAATTACCATGAAAAGACGAGGTTTTAAGGAGTCTCTCAATCAATTTTCTATCAATCAGGCTGTCATCAACAGCGAGAACATGAAACTGAGAATCTGCAGCCATACCCATTACTGCACAAGAGATGTATCAAAGAAAATAATAGCACCAATTTTCAGGAGAGGTACAGGAGAACCAAGAAAAAGAAGATGATGATGGGAAAGAAATGAGAAGCGTAAGGACAGTTTTAAATGGGAAGCCATGGAGGATACAAATCCTGTAGGAAATCTGGACAGTTTGGAAAGCAAGATCCGGCAGATTTCATTCAGAATCTCCCGGATCTTCTAGGTTGATTTTGAATTAGACAACAAGCAAAGAATGTGGTGTGTTTCTTTATTTTATGTTTTTTTGGTTAAGAATATTAATTATTGATTGTTTTTCCTCATTATATTGATTTTGACCCTTGGAATAAAGTTTGAGGCAACAGTGCAACTTGGCCTTTTCAATATTAGCTAAGGGTACAACAGTATGGTACTACTCGGGATTATATTACACACTTAACTATACATTACAAATGCATGCACGTGCATGAACTCTCCCCTTCAACTAATTAATATCTAACTTATATATTTTTCTTACCATATATTCAAATCTTTAGCTAACCATCTATCCTAAACCATGTCTATAAAATTAAAACTTTGGACGATAATATACAGTCAATCCATTATATTTGCCGTAATGCAAAAAAAAAAAATGATCGGAATTCAAAACTTATTAAATTCAAAAGTAAACGTTATTGCCACTTGAGTTGAGTTAAGTGTCGAGTGTTATAAATTTAAAATTTTAATAATTTTATAGTTTAATTTTACATAATATTTTTCAATCTTTTTTTAAGAAAACTACATTTCCAAGCTTTTTAAATTATTTTAATTACTTGTGATAAAATGGTTAAGGGATTAAAAGTTAAGCATGTGGTGATGATTGTCAAAATCGGAAATGCTGAAATTTCGGTCAAAGAAAGAATCAATGGAAACGTGAAGATCCTCATTATTTTTCTAGGCAGATGCATAATAGTGAGATTCTAGTTACTTTTTTTTAAGAGATAATAGAGAATAAAGGTGTAATTGTTATCTTAATATTCTATTCCCATATATATAATAGCTCTCTCTATTTTATTTCTTTTATATTGCTATTGGGTTTTCATGAGTTAAGACCTATTTCTTTTTTAATTACTTTTTACCTGCCAAAGTGAAAGTGGGAAAGTGACAACCTAAAGTGTACTCATTAAAACTTTTGATAAAGAACCAAAGTTAATTCATCTTTAGTTCAAAGTTAGGCAGCCTAGGGTTTCATAACTACTTAAACTTGCTACTTCTATTGTTTTTTGTTCCATAATGGTTGTATGTTTATATAGTAACATCACTAAATTTTGAGATTTTAATTCATTTCATTCATTAAAACTTTATTAATTTTGAGACGAAAAAATTAACATTTTATTTACATTTATTTTTCTTCCGTAATCGCTCTTTAGTAATCGGTGATGTATATCTTTAAAATAAAATATAATTGAAGTTTAATCATTTAAGGCACCCATATTCTTTTCTTTAACTTTTGTTTTTACTCATTTTAATTTGTGAATTGGCTTTTCATTTGTTAACATATATTTAAATAATTCATAACAAGCAACCCTTGTTTTCATTTATGTTTACATTAGCCATATAATACATCATCAAAGTCAAAAGTTAAACAGCAGTTGGCTGCAATTAATCTTTAAGACCCACTAATAATCAACTAAAAAAGCATCTTCTTCTTAGCACTTTCCATTTCTAATCATGGGCAATGTTTTCTTCCTAGTAGATGCCAGATAATGTTCAAAGTTAAATCCTATTTTCTTTTGTTTTCACATATGATTTATAATAGCATAACACAGTTGCAACTTGACATATAAAAAAAACGATAATAATAATAATAATAATTGAATTATTTAACAATAATGGACCCACTAAGATCAAGATGAAGGATATGGCATTTCTTGAGGTGCTAGTTTCCCAGCAGCACTGGAAAATCATGTGCTGTTATCCTCTTCCTCGTTGCTAGGATTTCTTTAATTAGCTATTCGTACATTTTCTTTTGTTATTTAGTGATTTTTTTCTTTTTATAGATTTGTTTGTGTTTGAAGATCTCTTGAGTAAATAAAATGAAATTAAAATAATTATTTATGAACCCTATTAAGATAGTGACTCGCAAAATGATGCACAAATTTGCCAACATATCTGATGCATATGCTCTAAGTGGTAAATCAATTTTGGGATTTAGTGGGTTAGGTGTATATAGTTGTAATTTGGTGTCCTACTATACTAGATACAACTTGATCTTCTTCTTTTCTTTTCTTTTTTAATTTAACCCACTTTTCATTTTCATTTTTTTTAATAGAACTCCATAATATTCTCATTTATTGGAAAATAATAATACATATTGATGACAAAATTAAAATATGTACAATTGACAAGTACCACAAAAATTATTTAAATTTTATGTTATGGTAAATAACTTTTAATTTATAACTGAGGATTAATGCATTTCATTTAATGTCTATTTTAAACCAGAGATCGACTATTTAATTTTAAATGAATTTGATCATAAGAATTTAGAAAATAATAAAATTTCTTATTACCAATATCTTAGATCTATTACATTTAAATAATATACCTATAAAAGAGAATTAAAATCTATAAAAGTTATTATCATAAATCACAAAAAGGGATATCAGAATATTCAAGAAATATAAATTAAAATATTAAACAAAAAAATGAAATATAAAAGAAACCATCATTTACTTAAAAATTATTCTTCATAATTTATCACAACCAGGAAAAAAAAATAAGAAAAAGCCGACATGGTGGAAGCTTAACATTATTTTAATATTATTTTTTAAAAAACTTTTATAGTTTTGTTTGTGACTCTTTTTTATAGCTTAAATATTTGCATTTTTTTTTATCTTTTATTAAAATAGTTTTTTTCTTTTAAAGTTTAATGAAAGGTTGAAGAATCTTCAAACAAGACTTGAATAAATTAATGTCCAAATATTATTTATATGAGATGTTAAAGTACAAGAAACTTCATTTATAATCCTATAAAATTAAGTGGAAATTAACAGAAGGATGTGCCAATATGGCCCTACCACATCCGTATGATGCATATGTTGTGTGCGGGTGTTTTTCTTTTAATATTTAATAATATTTTATAACTAGGAAATTAAAAATAAAAATATATAATTAGTGAAAAATAAATAAATATGCAACACATGCAGTCACAATCTCATGTTCTTTCAAATTATTGATATTATTTTTTAATCACGGTCCAATTATATATTTTTACATGATTTTAAAATTATTTATTTGCTTTTCTTTGTTTCTTGTCAAAACAAGACTTTTGCTTTAAAAGAAAAAATAAAGATTTCAATGGAAGTAAGAATCTATATCTGAGGTGGCATAACAATTTTTTTAAAGTTTAATGATGTACTAAACCAAAAAATTATTGAAATAAAAATTAGAAACTCAAACATTTTTATTTTAGTTATTTAAAAATTAGAATTATTAAGTATATAATCGATTGGTCAGAACCATTTATCGATAAGTTGTTTCTAAAAATATTTATAACTATTTAAAAAAATTATTTAGAATTTACGATACATTATTTACTATTTTTATTTAAATAAACTTTAAAATTAGAGATAAAAATATAAAACCACCATTTTTTAAGTTATCCAATGATTAAATTACAAAAAGAAAAAGGCTGTATTCATAAATTTTAAAATATTACTAACTTAAATTTTAACATTTAAATAATTATTTTAAATTTGTAATACTGAACTTTTCTTTTATCTCGTAACTTTTGATTTTAATTTTTTTTTTATAGAGTGATTTTTAAAATATTAATTAAGATATGTTGAACATTTAAATCCTTAAAAGAAATATATTAGGAGGACCCAAAATTGGCACTATTTCCTTCAACGCCAAACAACCCACCATGTGTAGTTGCACCACTGGTGTCCCCTAATCATGGCTACACAATCACCTATTTTATTCAAATGTTAAGAGTTGAAATTTCACCAATTATCTCTTTCTCAATTATAATCTGAATTACTTAGCTAGCAACAGATTTTCCATATCTATGAAATTATGAAAAATGTTACATGAATACCACTACTAATTTATTAATCATATTATTGATGATTATTTAATGTTTTTATAACATAAAATAATGAAAAATAATAGCTAATTAGTTTTTACTTAATTAGTACTCAGAAATAGCTCATTAGACTATAAAATTTCGAGTTTAAATTTTAAATATAGCTAAATAATAAAAAAGAATTAAATTTATATTTTTGAAAATTTTCTTATATTGGAGAACCTATTCATCATCTCCATTGAAGGAAGAAAAATAAAAAGGAAAGGTAGAGTGTGAAGTCTTCAACTGCCCAATTATAAATTCTTCATATCACATGCAATGAATTCTGATTTTTGTTTGTTGAAATTAACCAAAATAAAAGAGGTACAATTAACCAATTTTTAATCAAAAGTTCATATTTGAATATGGTTTGATTAAATAGAATATTGACTTTGTGTGAATGACCAACTATAAAAACAGGTACATGTACATGCTTCAGGAGTTTGTTTAAGGAACCAAATATTTTATATTTATTGAGTAATACATACATATTGATGTTTGCATGTATTATTATATTCAGTAAAGTCTCGTCATAATTTAAATCAAATCAAATCGAACATTAAATTTATTTTAAAACTATTTTATTAATAATAAAAGAATATGAGCCAAATTTTTTAATCTAAATTAAACCAAACTAAATCGATATACCTTCTTGTATGAATTATTAAGTGAAAGAAATTTAAATTATATTAGAAATCTAAATTGAAAAAATACTAATGATCAAAGTAATAATATAATTCATGCAATGTGCATAAATAGATAACTAATATAATTAAAACTCGCTTGGTTCAAGATCGGGAATGAAATGAGAATAGAAATGAGAATGGAAATAATTATATTTTATATATTATTTGGTTGAATGAGGAATAACAATCAAATTCATTTATGGTTGATACTAATAATAATACTTAATTATTATTAAGGAATAACAATATTTAACTTGTAATTATTTTATATAATAAATATATAAAAGTATTATTTAAATAAGTGATAAATTATTATTTTACTTGTTTGACTATTTATAATTGATTTTACTTGATTTCTATAAAAATAAATTTTTATTTCTTAAAAAAAATGAAAAAAATGAGTGATTTCTATTAATGGGTAATCTTATTCCGATTCTAAAGTGATTTTTAATGAATCAAATACTATTAATGGAATCGCTCATTCTCATTTCTATTCTCACTCTATTCTCTTAGGGATCAAACAACCCCTAATTATAATATTTGTAGAGCTCTAAACCTTCAAGTATTTAACTTCATCCCGTAGTTAAATTAAATCATACTACAAATTCAAACTAAAATTTATATTTTCTTTTTTCACTTTGAAAATAAACGTAGAAATTGAAATTTCTACCTTTCACCATTATGTATATGTAATTTGGTTTTCAATTGCTCAATTAAATCAACAAGTTCCCAATTCACATCTCGTCCAAAATCTAAAATTATATATATATCACATTAAATGGGATGTATTGCAAAGTTTTAGATATCTTAAAGCTGATGAGTGATGAGGGTCTTAATCGCTGAAGGAATCAAGTAAGGTTTTTTTGGAATGATCCTGGACCTTACTTAGCTAATCAGATATCTGGTGGCTGGTGGGGCAGAACCGATTTCTAATGCGAAAGGATATTGCAGCATGTATCAGTAAATAATGAGTGAGTTTTCTTTCATAATCACGAGTATTTTAACAGTTTCCATTGTAGAGATACCATGCTACCTATGCAATCGAATCCCTTTGCTTTGCTCGTTGCAGACTCAAACTATATGCTGGCCTCTCCGATGCCACTAGCCAGTCTTCATATTGGACACTTCTGGTAGTATATGCATGCAAGTGTATATATATCAGAGTATATAGCAGGTTTTAGTGAGTATCCTGAGGCTTCGCTAGCCAAAATTTCAGGGTCCATTGATAGATTCAAGCTTTTGGCAACATTAGAGGCCATAAGCAAAGTGTTGTGAAACGCCCCCAAAAGTTATCGAAATGATAAAAGAAAACAGATCGAAAGAACAAACAAGAATTTAACGTGTTACAGTTTTTAGACCTCCGTCCACGGACAAGATGATCATCACTGTAAAGATTAAAAAATTACAAGACCACTCAAACTAATCTTTTAAACCTTTTAACTCAAATACAGCCAAATCTTAATAGCACTCACTTCAGTTGTACTACTCACAATTACTCGCAAATTGCTTTCAATTTGCTTTCCTTGCGGTGGCAAGAAGTGAAAGCAATGGCCAGTTATATAGCCATATATGCTTGGTGCCCAAGTCAAAACTTGTGGCATAGAAGTGTTGCAACAATATGGATTTCATGTACATGCACATTACTTAGTTAAATTGCACGATACTTTTTCACATTATTAACCAAGCTTTTCTTATGGGATTATTAATTGATAATCGGCTTTTGTTTCTTGAACCTTGAAAATTCAAGACACAGTCCAACAACTTCCACTTAACTTGAATTGCTCAATCAACAATCAACATCTTCTTCACACCGCAAGGGCATCTCTCACTTATTGCTCAAACCAATAAAGTTCAAGCAGTGCTTGAACTTGATTGAGAGCAAAGATAGATTTTATCATCATATCAGTTCGATTATCGCTGTGTCAATTTTTATCACTGAAACAACTTTTTCTGATATAATATTCTATATAAAGTGATATCTTATATCAAGTGTATTTAGTCTTCCCATGATACATTTGATTTTTGGTCAAATGTATAGCACTTTGACTATCATAACATAAAATATCATATCAGAATGAATTGTTCCAATAATAAAAATTGGCTAGATGGATAATTCAACTGATACGATGACAAAGTCTATCCCTACTCTCAAATTTAAGCATTGTTTGGACTTGATTGGTGTGTAGCAACTGAAAGGTGCTCTTGCAGCATGAAGTAGACGATTGAAGAAATCTTCCATTGGCGATTGAGCAATTCAAGTCAAGGAGAACATAATTGGATTATGTCTTGGATGTTCAAAGACTGCAGAAATAAAAGCATATTATTAATATAAGCCCATGAGAAAAACTTGGATAATAACATGAACAAATGTGGTGCATCTTAACTAAGTAATGTGCATGGACATGAATTGCATAACGTTGCAACACCACAAATATTGACTTGGGCACCAAGCATATATGGCTATCTAAGTGGCCATTGCTTTCACTTCTTGCCACTGCAAGGAAAGCAAATTGAAAGCAATTTGCGAGTAATTTCTAGGAGTACAAGTAAAGCGAGTGTGGGTGAGATTTGTGTGTATTTGAATTAAAGATTGGGAGATTAATTTGAGTAATTTTCTAATCTTTAAAAGGTTGTTTCTGTCGTCTTTTATCAGCGTCCCTCCAATTCCATGAGCTATACTAGTAACGCTCGCATTTTAATTCTCCACAAATTAAAACCATTAAATTTTCTCACCTCATATTTCACACTTGATGTCGCTCTTGCTGCCATTACAAAAAGGAAAATGCAGTCAATTAAAGCTACTTGTCACGAAATTTTGGTTTAGAGGTTAGCCAAGTCGCGCGGCACTTAGTTAACTTGCTTGACGAAGTCGAACTAAGTAAGCCTAGATGAGAGTTGGGAGCAATTTTAAGTGAGCAAAGTAGGCAGCAGGGGTATAGGACTTGGGTAGGTTAGAGAGTTGAGAGCACTTGAGCTGTGTAAATATGGAGAGCTTTATTAAGTTTCTAACCTTCCTCTTGTATGTTTTTATTGTTCTTATATGTTACAAATGATGAATGGAGGGGGTATTTATAGGCTTCTCACCTCTTCAACTTGTGGCTAGAATTTATTCTTCTAGAATTCTCCACAAGCTACCTATGTACAAGGCTTCCTTTGGAAGCTACTCTATGTACAAACAAGGGAAGCTTCTAGGCAGCTCCTTGGCTTGGCACAAAGCCTTGCATCCTCCAGCAATCTCTAGATCCTTCCATTGGTTTCCTTGGGCAGCCAACTTGGGCTAGGCAGCAGCATTGGGTTGGGCATATGTTGGGCATATTTCTGCCCATGGACAAGCCTTGCCTTGCCCAAGATGAGGCGGGCTATGACACCCCCCCACTCAATCTCGTGACGTCCTCGTCACGCCTTGAGTTTTATAATTTTGGATATGCTCGGCGAATTGCCATAGCAAATCTTCACGTTCCCACGTAACCTCGGTGTCGGGCAAATTTTTCCATTTCACCAAATATTCGGTGTAGTTGGGAACTCCTCTTCTTCTTATCACTCTGTCTGCAAGGATGCATTCAATCTCCTTATCGAACTCGGTGACAACGGCTGTTGGAGCTCTTCTAAATTCGCCATGGCTGGGGTCTTCCTTGTCTTCGTGGTATGACTTGAGCATACTCACATGGAAGACATTATGGATCTTTAATCTCGAGGGCAGTTGGAGCTGGTAGGCAGCAGCACCAACGAGTTCCGCAACTGGGAACGGGCCTTCATATCGCCTTACCAAGCCTTTGTGTAAACTGATTAGGCAGCAGCTTTACCATCACCAAGTCGCTAGTGCTGTATTCCTTAGGGCGTCTCTTCACATCAGCCCACTTCTTCATGCGCTTCGCTGCTTTGTTGAAGCATGCCCTTGTTATGTCCGCCTCTTCTTGCCATTCCCTTGTAAACTTAAAGGCGGAAGGGTTGGCTCCTCCATAACCAGCAGCAATGGCATTTGGCATTAATGGCTGTTGTCCCATAATGACATCGAAGGGACTTTTACCCGTGGACTCGCTTCGTTGGAGGTTGTACGAGAATTGGGCTACGTTAAGCAGTTTTGCGCAATCTCGCTGGTGAGCACTAACATAGTGCCTTAGGTAGAGTTCCAGCAAGGCATTAATCCTTTCCGTTTGGCTGTCGTTTTACGGATGAAAGCTTGTGGAGAAGTTGAGGTCTGTGCCTAGCAACTTGAACAACTCTCGCCAAAACTTGCCGGTAAACCTAGGGTCTCTATCACTGATTATACTCTTCGGTAAGCCCCACAGCTTCACAACATTCTTGAAGAAGAGGCAGTACCTCGTCTACCTTGCGATCACGGGCAGGGATAAAAGTAGCATACTTGCTAAATCTATCCACGACAACCATGATACTTCTGAACCCTTCGGATTTTGGCAGGGCCATAATGAAGTCCATCCAGACACTTTCCCACGGCCTTTCAGCGACGGGAAGAGGTTCAAGTAGGCTAGCAGGCTGTTGTTATTCCATTTTATCTTGTTGGCATACAAGGCAGGTTCGAACATAGGCCTCCACATCGTCCTTAAGTTGTGGCTAGTAGTAGTTTTGCTGGACTAACACAAGTGTGCGAGTCATGCTGGGATGTCCAGCCCACAAGTAGTCATGGCACTTCTTCAGAATTTCTCTCTACAGATTTCTCCACTTCGGCACATAGACTCGATTGCCAACAGTGAGAGAAGGCCATCTCTCCCAAAATTGTTGAGTTTTTTCCTTGTTCGCCAGCTTGATAATGCTCTTGGCCAAAATCTCTTGCTGCATTCCTTCCTTGATGCGGCTAAGGAAGTCGCTCTTTAGCGTGCTAGCAGCAATGAAAGCCAACTCCACCTTTCTACTCAACGCATCAGCGACAACGTTGGCTTTGCCTGGCTTATATTCAAGCTTGTAGTCAAATCCGGCCAAGAAATCTTGCCAGCGTGCTTGCTTAGGACTCAACTTCTTTTGAGTCTGAAAATAGCTTGTAGCTACATTGTCCGTTAAAATAGTGAACTTGCTGCCGAGCAAGTAATGTCTCTATGTGCGCAAGCAGTGGACGACAACGATCATTTCCTTCTCTTGGACAGTATACCGCCTTTCCGTTTCATTGAGCTTGCGACTTTCATAGGCGATAGGGTGCCTATCTTGCATGAGGACACCTCCAATGGCATAGTCCGAGGCATCTGTGTGCACCTCAAATGGTTTTCCGTAGTCAGGCAGCATCATGACAGGCTCCATTGACACGACATCCTTCAAGGCTTCGAATGCAGCTTGGCATTCCTCACCCCAAATCCATACCTTATTCTTCTTGAGTAGTTCCGTCAATGGAGCGGCAATGACAGAATAACCTTTGATGAACCGCCGATAATAGTTCACCAGCCCAAGAAAAGATCGCAACTCGGGCACTTTGGAAGGAGTTTGCCATTCTTGGATGGCTTTAACTTTTGCTGGATCCATCATCAACCTGCCATCTTTGATTCGATGGCCAAGGAACTCCACTTCTTCTCTCGCGAATGAGCATTTCTCGCGCTTTACGTATAGCTCATGTTCGCGGAGTACTTGGAAGACTTGCTTGAGGTGTTGCACATGCTCCTCAAGACTGTTGCTGTATACAACAACGCCATCCAAATAAACAACCACGAACTTATCAAGAAAGGGATGGAGTACCTTGTTCATAAGTGTGCAGAAAGTGGCAGGGGCATTATTGAGGCCGAAAGGCATGACCAAGAACTCGAAAGCTCCATATCGCATCACGCATGTTGTCTTCGGCACATCACCAGGTGCGAATCGGACTTGGTAGTAACCAGACCGCAAGTCCAGCTTTGAGAAATATCGAGCCTTCCCCAATTGATCGAACAAGTCGGCAATCAAGGGGATTGAATACTTATTCTTGATGGTAATCTTGTTTAAAGCCCGATAGTCTATGCACATCCGTAGATAATCATCTTTCTTCTTTTGAAAAAAGGAGTGGCGCACCGTGTGGGGCCTTCGATGGCCGGATATAGCCCGACTCAAGTAAGTCTTGGAGTTGCTTCCTCAACTCAGCCAACTCCGGAGGTGCCATGCGGTAGGGTGCCATGGCAGGAGGTTTCGCACCAGGCTCGAGCTCGATGTGGTGATCCACATCTCGCTTTGGTGACAACTTTTGTGGCAGCTTCGGTGGTATCATGTCCTTGTATTTGTCAAGGACTGCTTCGATGGATGGTGGCAAATGCGGGGCAGATTGTTCAACATCGTCCTCATCGTTGAGCTCCCTCATGGTTGCAATGTAACACTCTCCATTCTTGAGACCCCGCTTGAATTGCAAGGCAGAAATCACAGTAGGTTTGGATTTCGCCATGCTCCTCAAGAGGATCACTCGAAGCTTGGAAGCATCGAGGATCACTAGAGAGCTCATGGAAAGGACCGGAATGGCATAGGCTTTGTAGAAGAATGTTAGACCAAAAACAGTTTTAAAATCATCCATAGGCACAATAGTAAAGTCTAACGTACCTTGCCAATCACTAACTTACACCTTCACATTTTTCGCAATGCCATGCACAGGCTTTGCCTCCGACTTGACAGCCTTAATCGTGTCGACTCCTTTGAACAACTTCAGGCCTAGGGGCTTCGCCTTGTGCACGTCCATGAAGTTATGCGTAGCACCCGTATCGAGCATGGGGCAGGCAGCTTTGCCCTTAATGAAAACATCAATGTAAAGCAGGCCTCTCTCCTTGGAGACTGAGCGAGAGAGGAGCTTTGACAACGCACTTAAGTGTTGTAGATAACCCATACTAGCTTGGGGTTCTTCTTGGTAGCTATCTTTGTTGAATTTTGCCACGATGGCATTCATCACCTTTCGATTTGGGCAGTCCCTCACCCAGTGTGGTCCGTCGCAAATGAAGCAAGGCTTGGGCGACTTAGAGGCATCAGGTTTTTCTTTATGCGATGAGCCTTTGCCATGCTTTGAGTTGACGCCAGAGGACTTCTGGTAGCCACACTCCTTGCCTTTATTGAAGTCCCTCTTTTGGCCTCCTGCACTCTTGGAATAGCTAGGCTTCTTGCCCTTATTTTGAGTAGAGTAATCCTTGAGGTTCTCCACTACGGCAATTGCTTCGTCAAGGGTCTGTACTCCACGTCGCTCGAGCTCCATCTTGACCCAATCCTTCAGCCCATCTTTGAAATCAAAGAGGAGTTGATTGTCGGTTAGGTCTGGAATCTCTAGCATGAGAGTCGTGAACTCCTTAACATACTCGGCAATGCTCCCGGTTTGCCTTAGCCTACGCAGCCTGCTTCGTACCTCATCGTTGGCATTGTGAGGCACAAATTGCTTTCGGAGTTCGGTCTTGAACTGTTCCCATGTGTTGATTATGCAAAGCCCCTTCTCTCTTTCAGAATGTTTCCTTCTCCACCAGAGTTGGGCGGAATCCCTTAGAAAGATGGCAACATTGCTAATCTTCGAGAAGTCATCCGTGATGTTCATCGCCTCGTAGTATTGATCAAACCCGAACAAGAATTTTTCCACCATAGTGGCGTTGCGCGTGCCATTGTACATGGCATGCTTAGGGACTTTCAATCCGTGTGGGGCAACGAAACTAGTAGTGGCAGCTGTGCTTGTCGAGGGTGGACTACCTCGATGAAGAGCATCCATCTCCCTACGAAGCTCTTTCAGCTCATCTCGTAGGGTCTTTTGCTGGTCGGCGAACTCCTCCCTAAGGGAGCGTAGTTCTCCCCGAAAGGCTTTGCCAAGATCTTCGATCATGGCCTTAGCAGCCCTTGTGATCTCTATGTTTTCGTGGATGAGGTTGTCAACCTGATCACTAAGCTCGCCAATAGTCGAAGTCACGCTAGCCAAATCTTTCTCAAGGCTAGCAACTCTGGACTCGACAGGCTCACGCGCTGGAGCCTTAGATTTGCCCCGTCTAGGCTGTGATCATTGTTCCTCACACCCATGGGTCTGCTCAATGCGTTGCTGTTCCACCGCAGCAGTCACAATTCCTTCCTCGCTTGCCATCACTCGAATCACTTCCACCAGCGGTACCTAAGATTCAAACCGTTGCTCTGATACTACCTGTCATGAAACTTCGGCTTAGAGGTTAGCCAAGTCGCGTGACACTTAGTTAACTTGCTTGACAAAGTCGAACTAAGTAAGCCTAGATGAGAGTTGGGAGCAATTTTAGTTGAGCAAAGTAGGCAGCAGGAGTATTGGACTTGGGTAAGGTAGAGAGTTGAGAGCACTTGAGCTTTGTAAATATGGAGAGCTTTATTAAGTTTCCAACCTTCCTCTTGTATGTTCTTATTGTTCTTGTATGTTACAAATGATGAATGGAGGGGGTATTTATAGGCTTCCCACCTCCTCAACTTGTAGCTAGAATTCATTCTTCTAGAATTCTCTACAAGCTACCTATGTACAAGGCTTCCTTTGGAAGCTACTCTATGTACAAACAAGGGAAGCTTCTAGGCAGCTCCTTGGCTTTGCACAAAGCCTTGCATCCTCCAGCAATCTCTAGATCCTTCCATTGGTTTCCTTGGGCAGCCAACTTGGGCTAGACAGCAGCATTGAGTTGGGCATATGTTGGGCATATTTCTGCCTATGGACAAGCCTTGCCTTGCCCAAGATGAGGCGGGCTGTGACATACTGCTATAATACTACTCCATTGGGACACACTCTATAAATTAATTAAATGGTAAGTATAAAAATAAAATAATAATAATAATAACAAATAATTCAAAAGGATAAATAAGATTTTAACGTGATTAGATCGAGGATTCACATCCACGGACAAGACAATCAAAGAGATTTTGATTATATAGATTAGAGACTACAAGATCACTCACATTAATCTCCCAAACCCTTTAACCCAAATCTCACTCACACTTCACTCGTACTACTCATAATCACTCACAAATTTCTTCCAATTTGCTTTCCTTGCTGTGGCAAGAAGTGAAACCAATGGCCACTTATATAGCCATATATTGTGGCCAAGAAGTGTTGCAACGTTTTTGGACTTCATGTCCACACACATTACTTGGTTAAAATGCACGAACTTGTTCACATTATTAACCAAGCGGGATTATATTGACAATGGGCTTCTATTTCTTGGATCTTGAAGATTCAAGACATAATTCAACACAGGGTCCAGGCTTCAGTCTGGAGGGTTGTATTACACTGAGTACGTGCTAATTGACCATCAATGACGTTTCCTGTGTGCTACTATGCCAAGCGAGAATCAAAGGCGGCATCCAAGTTAGTCTTTAGACAGCCAGAGCCCAAGGGTGAAACTCACCATTTTAATTCCTTTCCAGATTGGAAGTAGCTTCCATGCTGACCGGAGAGACAAGGCTTAGTGTTGGCATGCTCCATGCCACCTTGGTAGTTCTTTCTTCGGACATCATGAAATTGATGTCAAATGACAATTCTGTCTTAATTTCTTTTCTAAAATGATGCATCATTTTAAGTGGTGAGAGCACAAAACAATGTCGCACCACTTAAAATAGTGAGTTATTTGTCTGCGTGGAAGTAAATTTTATTTCACTCCTTAAAATATTTTATATAAATTTTAAAAAGTTGGTAAAATATTTTCTGTATATTTGTAAAGTTATTTTAATTTATTTTATTCTCTGTTTAACTTTTTTGAACTTCGGTTATATATACAAAGTGAATAATGGACAAATCTCCAATGGATATTGAGAAGAGTAGTAATAAGATGCCCCTAGTTTCTTGCTGAGAGATCTCAAGCATTGAGAGAAAATGGGAAGCCAAGAATCCGGAGAAGATGAAGCAATGAAGCTGATGGGTCAAGCTGCAATATGGAATTGCTTGTTCGGATACATAGAGGGCATGGCCTTGAAGTGTATAGTACAGTTATACATCCCTGACATTATCAACTCCCATGGCTGCCCGCTTTCCCTATCTGCCATTGTTAAAACCATCAACCACCCTTCTTTTAACACTAATCGTCTCTCACGTATCATGGCGCTATTAGTCCGCAGAGACATCTTCTCTGCAAAACCTGCCGTGGCCACAGAAGCGGAAGATAATAACACAACTCTTCTTTATGGCCTCACAAATTCCTCTAAATGGTTAATACGCGATTCAAAGATGAGTCTTGCACCCATGTTGCTGTTACAGAACCATGAAACTTTCGTATCAACTTTTCACCACCTTGCTGATATTGTCAAAGAAGGTGGGACAGGTTTTGCCAAGTGTCATGGTATGGAAGTTTGGGATTTTGCATTAGCCAATCCTGAATTCAACAACTTATTTAATGAGGCTATGGCTGCAGCATCCATGATCATTGTTGAAGCAGTGAAGAAGGGATATAAAGCTGGGTTCAATGGAATAGGTTCTCTTGTGGATGTAGCAGGCGGGACTGGTGCTATGATTGCTGAGATTGTGAAGGAACATCCGCATATCAAAGGTACTAACTTTGATCTTCCACATGTGGTGGCTACGGCACCAAAGTATGTTGGCGTCAACCATGTTGCTGGGGATATGTTTACAAGCATTCCTTCAGCTGATGCACTTCTGTTGAAGGTAATTCAATTTTTTAAATCTTTTTTAATACAGAAAACAAAAGAAAGTTTAACTACTCTCAGAATTTACAGATCCTTAAAGACTGTAATTTCTTATTATTATTATTATTATTATTATTATTATCCTTATAATTGATTATGCTGAGATGTATATGTAGTGGATATTGCATGATTGGAAGGATGAAGATTGCATCAAAATATTGAAAAATTGTCGAAAAGCTGTACCAAAGAAAACAGGGAAGCTCATAGTTATTGATGCAGTTTTGTGCCCCAAAGGAAATGGGCTGTTTGATGAAATGGGGTTCGTATTGGACCTGGCGCTGATGACCCAAATCGATGGAAAGGAAAGGGATGAATCAGAATGGGAAATATTATTGAAGGAAGGAGGCTTTGGTCGTTACAAGATTATCAAAATTCCAGCTTTAGCATCAATTATTGAGGCTTACCCAGACTGACTTCTCTTCTCCTCTTCTTGAATTGTATGCTTCAATGGTCCATTTTCCCTTTTTTCTTTTTATATATAATTTGCAACTTCTGTCCTTTTAATCGATTTCCTTAAGCATATGAAATTCTCCAATAATTTGAATCTAACCCAATGTTAATTTTTCATTGCAAAATGAGATACTTCCATAAGTTTTTCGTTTGATGCAGTATCTACTGACAATCCATTCCTAAATTCTATAAAACAAACCTGAAATTCAGCCCATGATCCTGTACAGATTTGCCCAGTGGCTGCTAAGCATAGGCCTTGTTAATTTTAAAGCAAATATATAAAAGAAAAAGGTTGAATTTTCTATAAAGTAAACTAATTATATTTAGTTTATAATTAGGAATCCTTTCAATAATTTAATTCAATTAATTGAGTTTTGAACTTGTAGAGTAATTAGCTCTGATTAGAATTCAAAATTAAAATTTGCTGCCTATATATAATTAAAAATAGTACTCATTTTCATACTGGTACATATAAATCCAAAGCACTTAAATTGAGAAATAAACAAAGTGTGATATTGTAATCAAATTAAGTAAGCTATAATTGCTGAAAATGGATGTTTGTGGATCAAGAGACACCTTAATCAGTTGATTTTGTTTATTTTATTATTATAAATGAGATAGATTTCTAAAACAAAATACTAATAACATTGATTAACACTAACTATTGCAGCATCTTTTTTTTTTTTTTTTGAAAATTCCATATAAATACAAATATTTTGATTTTCCTCTTTCACTAAGTTGTACTCGACATAAATTCAATATAGTTTCCCTTCAAGACTCCACTCCTTTCTCCTTCTCTTCCATTTCTTTTTCCTCATGATCACCTTCAACTTTCTTGTACACAAAACCACTAGCGATCCATACATAAACACACAAATTCAAGGCACTCAATACTGCCAATACCCAGTAGAAGTAATCAAGGTGGGAACGATTCACATTATCTCCAAGCCAAACATGACCCCGTCTAGATGTAACAGCCTGCACTACAGATATGACAGCACTGTTTATAAAGCTTCCAATTCCGATGATACTAATATATGCAGCAGCTCCCATGCTTCTCATTGCTACCGGCATTTGATCGTAGAACAATTCTTGCAGTCCAATGACTGTGAAAACATCGGCTAGTCCACTGATCATATATTGTGGAAGTAGCCACCAGACTGCCATTGGTACTATTGCTTTCGGGGTATCGATGAGGCCGTGTTCGAATGCAGTGCTGACCCTTTTAGCCTCTACTAGTGCTGCTACTACCATTTCAAGAATCGATAAGAATAGCCCAATACCTATTCTCTGAAGCATGGTTATACCAGAAGGATGACCTGTTATTTTTCTAGCTATGGGGACGAAGAATTTGTCGTAAATTGGGACTGCGATGAGGATTGTCATGCCTGTAAGGGATTGGAGTGATGCTGGAGGGAAGAGGAAGTGTGGTCCGATTGATCTGATCATAGTACTACCCTGCTTGATGAAAAATGTGTGTGTTTGAACTATTATGGCTGTGAACATCAAGCAACTTAGCCATATGGGGATTAGGCGAAGCACTTGCTTCACTTCTTCCACTTGGTTTAGGGTGCATAACCGCCATGGATTCCTGGTTTTGTTTGAGATATCTATGTTGTCTATGATCATTGCCTTGTCCAAGAACCTAAAAATTTTGTATAGCAATTAGTGAGCAGAGACAAGACTAAATGTGCTGACTCATTGAAGATCAAGTGTCTATCTAATTGCTTGAGAATATATCTACACTGCATAACAATTTTAAAATATGAGCTCAGCCAAAGAGTTTAATACAAAATGGAAGGGGAAAATAGTCACAGTGCAGCTGACTTATAAAATAAGAAGCAAAGAAATCTCAGTATATTGATCCAAGCTTTGCAAGCAATCTTGCTTATATAATTTAAGATGCATTGTTTATGCAATCTTTAAAAATAGATCATGTCAAGGGCAGTGGGCTTAGGCATATATATTGCGAGGTGGTAAAGTATTATATATCAAATTGGGTGTATTATTATGTAATGTAATGATGCCTTCGCTCATCAAATTGTGTGTTGCACATGCAATGTTTCAATGCCACTAGTGCATGGTCAACCCCCTCCTCATTGAGACAGTAACTAATTCATTAAAATGTTATCCAACACATTTTTCTTTTTTTAAAAGAAATATGATATAATTAATACATTATAAAGACAGTGTAAATTATATATATATATATATATATATATATATATATATATATATTATGTGATATGACATGGGACATATTTAAGCAAAATGTCACTATGTTACAGTTCCTTAGCAATTTGTTTAGTGGTTCCGCTATCAAGCAGGACCCAATTAACATAAGTGCAGCAAAATGAATTTCTTTTATTATATACTTTACTTGTCTAAAATAAGAGATGCTAATAAAAGCAATCGTTCTTCCAGCAATGGTTCATGCATATGGAGACATGGTCACTATTTAGAACACCACCATGATTTGGAGTATTCATACATCTTTGAGTAAGGTCACCATCCCAATGATTCCATAAATTATGGGGAAAGAAAGGAATAGACGACTATAGTGATATGTTACATTTTATTCATACAAATATGAAGTATAAACCTTTTATTAATGGACAAAATGGGTTTAATTTTATTATTATTAAGTACACTATATTTTATGGTCTCGTAATTATAAAATATGTTATAATGTATATAATTAACTATTTAATTAAAATGTTATTATCAATGATAATACAGAGGTTATTTCAAATTGAGCATAGTTTTGAATTGAGTGGCATCAAAAGGTTAAGGGTCAAAGTTTTAACTGGGTTTATCTTAATTAAAATTCTTATTATTTTCTCTAGTTGCTTTTTATATTATTTCATTAGAAAGGCAATAAATATATATTGTAGAAAAATTATTTTTAATTCTGAAATTAACTTAGTTGGCTAAGTCATTATAAATTTAAACAAAAGTTATGGTTTCTATTCAATGGGTGCAAGAAATAATGAAATTTGTAGAAAGAAAGAGAGAAAACTATATGCAATAATGAAAAGATACAATAACATAATTATCTTTTTTTGTTTTTTTTTTTCAAAGAAGAGATAATTAGTAAATATAAAAATAGGAAATGATCTTTAATATTTATATAGCATTTTCTGTTATTTTTCATTGATATGACACCAATTACTACCATTAAATCCTTATGCTTCATATGAGTACAGCCACTATGAAAAAGGAGCTGACTTTTGTCACACTACACTAAACAACAACTTTGCCTTTTAGAATGGCATAATAATAATAATAATAATAATAAATAATAATAATAATAAGTCAAAATATGAACTTTTATGATTTTTCATATTTTATCATTATTCTTTTAAATAGTTTTTTTTATCAATAAAATGTATTTATTAGATACAATTCAATTAAAATTTTGAATTCAAATATTATCCCATAAACGAATCAGTTTACTATTATCCAATAAAAATCTAGCAACACGCCAAAATTAATTAAGAAATAATCAAGTTTAATATTTATTTTAACTATTTTTTAATGAAAATGAGTTTGTTGAAAAAATAACATTGATTATTAACAATATGAGTCATACTAATGATTAAAACTAAGTAAATTATAACTTACTGTATTAAGAAACTTAACCTTATACTTGATAAATCCTAAAATTGATAATAGATTTTGAGAACTTCATTAAAGTTTATTTGATGATGGGTCATTTAGCATTTATGTTACAGAATTGACCCATACCTGAATTGCTTGGTGCGAGCCAAAACCCGAACCTTAGGTTGACCCTCGAGGTCGTCAGCCCCATCTTTCTCATCAACACAACAGAGGCCCCAGCCTTCTCTCGTCTCACTCACGCGCTGCTTCTTTGCAGCAGCAACGAACACCTGCGCCACCGTAGTATATGGGCTCCCACACGGTGCTTCTATCCGGTATCTCTTAATTCCCATCAGAAATACCATCAGTGCCACCACTAACACTCCTGCCAGCATCGCAGATCCTTCTGTCCATCCCACATTATCCTATTTTCACATCATTCCAAGTTATTTGCACATAGCTAATATCATAGTCATACTAATATTAGTTCCTTACTAGAATTCGATTTTAACACTTCGTACCAAAGAAATGATTAATGGTAAAAATTGGGAAAATAGAAATGAAATATTACCAGGTTTTAAACTAGAAAGGAATTTAAGAGAAAATGAAGATTTCAGGAATTCAGGATACCTGTATGTAAATGACCACAAATACAGCAACGGTAGCACCAACTGCAATACTCAAGTACCACCAGTTGAAGAACGAACTCTTGGCTGCCTTCTCCTCCGGCTTCTCCTCGTCAAACTGATCCGCTGCGAATGTCTGTACACACGGCTTATGCCCGCCTTCACCAATAGCTAGAATATAAAGAGCTATGAAGAACGCCATTTCCCGGTGATGAGTAGGAACTACTGAGACCGACAGGGTCAATAGTACCATTCCCTGTATATGACACCAATTCATGTGCACGAAATCATTAACATTATCAATTCTGATTTTCCCACAGTAGAAATTAAGCACTAACTATAAGCACATTTCTGTTCTTATTAAGCCTGCCAAGTGGTCGATAAAACATTATTGTAATTGCTGTGGACAAATATTGTAGTTTCTTTTATTAATTGAATTCCGACTGAAGTACAGTTTTGAAGATGGCTTTAGTATCAATACTGTAGTTTTATTTATTTTATTAATTTTCTTGAGAAAAATAATTGATACTTAGCAAAGTAAGAGAAAAAGTGGAGTATTACTGTGAAATAAATGATTGAGGCAAAAAGAATGGTCTTGAACCGGCCAAGAAAAGAATCAGCAATGAATGCTCCTAATATTGGAAAGATGGAAGAGACACCAATCCATGTGTTAATGTTCTTGGCCGCGGCGGCTGTGGGCTGATGGAGATCATTTGTGAGGTATGTTATGAGATTACCAGCCACACCATAGAAGGCAAATCGCTCTGCAACCTCAAGCACTGCGAAGAAATATACATATATAAGTGCAGATTAAATTATTCAAGCAGATCAAGATTCATATCATGAACTGACAAAGATGATAAAAGAAGAGGAGGAGTAGGAGGAGGGCTAGCTTACAAATGATGAAAATGGCAGAATTCCAGCCACCTTTTCTCTTAGAAGTAGAGACCATATCTGTAAGTTCATGGCCATCTTCTTCGATCGTGACAGGAGAAACAGTGCTATCCATGGTAGCTTTGGTGTAAGAATTTGGATATGGTCTGAAGAGGGAGTAGTAGTGAAGGATCTTGGGGGAATATATAGTAACATAATCGTACTTTGTGCTTGTCTCGTGATGACTCATATGCGGAAAATTAGTATTAAGATCCTCTCCATTACAAAAATAAAATCGCAAAACATTACATTTAAAAAAAAATAAAAACCCAAGTGGCCCATCTAGTTACATATAAATGCTTTTTTTTTTTTATATATATTTATTTTACATACATTTATCATAGTCATTTGGAAAAAGCCCACATGGAAAATACAACTCATTAATTACTCTCTAGGCCAAATAATTTTTTTAACTCGGTGAATATTCCACTTATATACTAAATCAATAAATGATTAATATATTTATTAATTTTAAATAATAAAAATTATTGTTTTATGTTTCGGTGTATGTTCTGATCTATGAACGATACCAACAATATTTAATTAGTTTTAAATGATAAAGTATGTATCAATCATCTAATATTAAAATATAAAATATTCATTCGTACATGTTATTCTCGTATTAATTGTGGTGTGTACACCAAATCTAAATAAAAATTTTCTTTTAAATAGTATATCACACGTCAATCGTCCAATATCAAAGTGTAAAATACTCATATATACATATCACTCTTCTATTTATTACGGTATATACTAGTATTTCTACTTTTAGCATTGGAGAGGGTTCAGTCTTGGCATCTAGAGCTTGTTAGTTGGTGGTTTATATTGGTAGTTGCTAATGCCAATTGGGAAGATTTTTTTGATGGAATTTCCACAAATTAAATGAGATAATAGGTTCTGTCTTTATTGTGACTGATAAGTTCTCAAAAATAGCACACTTTCTTTCTTATAAGAAAACCATAACAGTGACAACTAAACCAGTTCTAAGGAGATTAAAACATAAGGGTGACAAAGATGGTGATAGAAAGCTCCTGAACCACTTTTAGATGGCTTTTGTGGACTGGAGATTTCTTGATTCATCTTCCAATTCCAGTTGAAGGAAAAGGTTGCGTATTGGGGGTTATAACAAGTTGAAGCAAAAGAAGCATATAAATAATGCTTTCAAGATTTTCAACAAGACGAATGACAGTGCCAAATTACATTATAGCAGAATTGTCTCTTTTTTCATCCTGAATAAGAGCTACCATATCTGGATCACAGATTTCTTTACAAACGATGATGCATCTGTTCCGCACGAGCCTGCAAGTAAGAATTGGAGTCGGCCATCAAACAGTGGGTGCTGCTCTTTTCTTTTTTCTTCTTTTATTTGAAAGCAAGGAGTTTTGTTCAAGTTGAGACACCGGCCTGAACAATCAATCCACATGCATGGAAGAAGGCGTAGACAAAGTTGTAAAATTTACTAGTGACTTTGTGTATTTTGGTTTATTTTATTTCAATTATTTAATTTTAATTTTTTAGTTATTTTACTAATAAAAATTAACATATTGCACTTTTTTTAATTATTCTTTTGTCATTTACTATTTATATCATGTGTAAACTTTTCATTTGTAAAGTGACTAAATTGAAACATATTTAAAATTGAATGATAAAAATATAATAAAATTAAATTAAACGTAAAATTTAATAACTATCTGTATCATTAACCTATTTTTATCATTAACTTTTCATCATTATTGTCTAATTAGCTATCCTCTTTCTTCAAAACGAGAGTTTAAGTTTCGCGATTAAAATTTGTAATTTTTTGAGAGATTTATTTGTGTAATTATTTTTTTGATTATTTATTTGAAGGAAAAAGTAAAAAGTTGATGTGAGTTCCAAGTTACATCATCATTATCAACTTGGAACCTAACTTATTTTGTAACCCTTGAATTGATATGCATTTCACAATCATGTAATAGGCAGATAGTGCTGTATAATATGCTCTCTAAATTAGGCTTTGCCGACATACAAAGTGCTTTTAATTTGGAATTATAAAATTATTATTTCTTCATAGTAATCTAATAATACATTTATTCTAGACTGAACAACTATTAATGTTGTTTTTATATTTTCATTGCTTTTTGATAAAAATTTAATTTTAATTATATTTCAATATAAATACTCAAAATTTTAACTTGACAGGTATGTATTAATAATTTAATAAATGAGGAAAAGAATTAAATATTTTGAGGCCATATCTAGTGATCATCAATTACATGGTTTAAATACCAACTCTAAAACCCCACATGCAGATCAGTGGCGGACAAATAAAATAAAGAAACTTTTAAAAGAAAACACTAAAAATAGTACATTAAACATCAAATAATGAGGAAAGAAAATCAAATGTTTTGAGGCCATATATATATATATATATATATACAGTGATTATCATTTAGGTGGTTTCTAATTTTCTACCAAATTCAGAAACCCACATGGAGTATCAATGGCGGACATATGAATAAAGAACATTCATTGGACAGCATTATAAATAATTACGTTGTAACTCTTCACTGCTCGACTTTCATCCATTTCTTTTTCTTCACCTTTTAATTAGGACCCATTTGCAGTTAAGGTAGATACATGTATATATATATATTAATTGGTGTTTCTTTTACATACCTATTTCCTATGTTACAGATTCTGTTAAATAGTTTAAAACTATTAAGTCACTTTAGACAGAAGCAGTTTGTGACCCTCCAAAAGTTGAAAACCTGTCTGATTAACTGTCTGTCCTTAAATTAAATTTCATTTCATCAATCAGTCTTCTATATAAGAAAATGAGAGCATTTCACACCGCACAGTTAGAAGAGTGAGACGACTGCATAGACGTTATAAATAAAAAGTTCCAGTCATGTCCGACCCATAATACTGTTATTGCTAGCTACATGTTCTTATCCTGTGAAATATATGGGTATCATAAAGAAACGTGCTGATTTATCACTTCAAACTAAATCCAAATCTTCACGCCTTCAAAGTGCTCTCAGCAAGCTTGATTCTACCGACAGATATATGAATGTTCTTGTTCCTATATATTTTGGTAAAACTTTGACGGATTTGCATGCATGTACCTCTTTGTTGCTTGATTTTTAAGTTTCAGGAATGGAGAATAAATGGAAGCCATTATAAGTGGAAATTACTAAGGTCTTAATCATTCATTCAGTCAGTCAGTCATACGGGAACTTTCCAAATATTTTATATGCGAAGTTTCAATAAAGCATCGGTAGGAATTGAAGGGTTTTTCTTTCAATCTCCTGTGTGTTCACAGAAAATGATAAACACTAAGGTGGATTGATCCATACATATCTTTGTTAATGGAAAATGCACTGCCTTTGCTACGCCTTTGGACTTTTGATGAGCTCAACAGAGGATCTAAGTCCTAAGCTACACGATTTCTTGGTCATTTAAATCAACAAGATTTCTAGTATTGGATGTCCTAATCAAATCTTTATTATACTAACAAGTCTTTCCATTGCTTTTCTTTTTCAATTAATGGTTATAATAAGCTTTTAACTCGAGACTTTATAGTTGTCAAATAATTCTAATATCAATTAAGCAAGATTCAATTAATAAAATAGAAAATTTTCAATATTTAAAGATCGCTGACTATAATAATCAACCGCGGAATCTAAACATGATATCATTGAGGTAACTTGTAAGTATTAAACGCTATTAAGTCTCTTTTTGGATTGTATTGGAAAAAATAACATCTGAATATTTTTTTAATTTTTAAAAATTATTTACGAAAAAACTTAATAAATTGATGTTTTATTCAAAAATAATTTACAAAAGTTTATATAATTAATCTATTAAATTAAAAAATCAGTATCCAACAACAATTTCAAATATGCTCTCAATAAAGAATATAAATTTCTAATTGACCCGTTTTTTAATGTAATTCTAGTTTCTATTAAAATTGTATCTAAAAAGTCATTATTTCTTTCTTTAGAGAATATAGTCAATTTTCCATTCCATGAAGATCGTAGAGATTTTGAATTTAATATTTAATATTAGCAAATTTATTTTCTTTATATCTTATTATGAGAATTGGAAGAGAACATGTCGTCTAACATTGTTACTCCAATATTTTCGCCTACTTTAACAAAAAAAAAAAAAAAAAAGAAGACAGAAATACCACTTGAAAAGCCAAATTGAAAGAGTTAACGGATGAACAACTAAAATGTGTTTGTCTTTATTAACAAATTTTCACTCGAAATGACTTGAAACGAAGATATATATTTTGATTAAAGGAAAAGATACTAATGTTTTTTAAAAATTCACAGGAACTCTAATGAATCACAGACTATAAAATAGAAAATAATAATCCATAAATTATTATAGACTTTCACGCTGTTCTTACTACTAAAATTAGATCTTTAAGATATAGAAAAGTGCTTGTAATAATATATGCATACTATAGTTAAAAGAAAAACTTAAAAGAGAAATTAAAAGTTGAACCTACCCTTTCTACCTTATCTACTTGCTACTGTTACCTATAAGAGGCTCCTGTACCAAAAGCAGTGCTACTCTTCCAAGACAGTATCTTTAAAAAGTTGTGTAAAGTGAGGGGAAAAACACCAAAGAAAAAGGAAAAGCACAGTATCAAATACTGCAACACATCAGCATGATAATCAAGAATTTTTAACTATTGATTTCATTAAAAATAAATCATTCTCTTCCACTAGATACTGCACCATTGAGATAGAAAAGCACTTTAATGACACTTCATATAAATATTAAACAAGCAAAAGAGCACTATCTAATTGGCTAAGGATCCACCGACGGTGCCAAAGAAAGTGTTGGAAGCCATCATGAAAAGAAAAGATTCATAGCAAATTAAGAAGATGAAAAGAAAGTAAAAAAAAAAAAGATAAAAAAAGATTTATTACAAGACATCATCAAGATACAACAATCTCTAGTTTGATGGTTAATTCAAGAATGATTATCATTGCAAACTGTTCCAAATTGTGCAATTTGTAGTCGGTTTAGCACCTAATTAAGAAGAAGTGTTGCTCTCTAATTCTATGTATAGAAACCTCATAATAAATTATGTAGTCATTATGGTGGAGAACTTGCAATGTAACATAGGATTCGAGTATGATATGTAATAATATTTTATGATATGACATAGTCGTATATGATTACTATATGCTAATTATAATTGAAAATTATCTGAAAATAAATACATACATCACATCGTTGAATATACCATATATTTTATTCACATCATTACATTTAATGGAAAAGCCGTTAGTGCAAATATTAAAATAATAATAATAAAGAACACTACTTATAAATTTTACTGAAACTGTGGTGAAATTGTTCTATGCCATGAAATCACTTTGCACATATTATAAGGATCGCTATGACACAGGGATAATACCCCCATAATTCCACTCTACTAGTGCTAGAAAGAGCTATGCATGTGAATTTGTATTATTGTAAGTGCTGTTTTCTACCCAGAACAATAAGCAGATAGATCTATACAAACACCAAGAACCACAACCTAACATTTCAATATATTTCCTCATTCTTAAATACCTAATTAAATCAATCAAATAAACGGTTCAAAAGGGTCCATGCCTTCACATCGTGTGGCCCTAGTCCCCACTGATATATAATCTGAGCAGTCTCCGTCTTTCTGTTACATTCTATGCTGTGCAAGTTATCAGCAAGTCTCTTGACAAAATTGGCATCATCAGGATATCAGGATAACTGTCCAACTACACACACACACATATAGATATATTCTTTTTGTTGATGTGAATTGGCTTGTGAGAAAGCTAGCTAGTACACACACAGCAATATGGTAATTAGTGCTAGAAACTTTTTGAATTTAACTAAGTGGATTTTTGAGGCCCAGCTTGTCAAGTTGAAATTAATGGCCTAGAGAAATCTGCCACCTTCACTATCTAATTATGAGAGCCACATACAGAGAGAGGAAACTGCAGTTCATAATTCTGCATTTTGAACTAACTTTTTATTATGGGTTTTTGGAGAGGATTTAGTAGCCACAATTGTGGCCTAATATCTACTCTCTCGTACAACATGGAAAAGAGGTCATCTCTTTTTATTGGTTCAGTACACTCATATAATGTATAGACTTTTTTAAGTGTATTAATTATCAAATCAGACGCAATTTTTCCATTTTTCTTAATAATGGGAATTTGGACTAATTTTGTCGTAGGTTTCAGGAGAGGTTATTAAGCACTATTGTGACCTATTTTCTTTTGTCTCAAAATTTAAAAGTATTTTTTTTATTTAATTTATTAAATGCACTCATCTGTATATATGAATAAATATATTAATAAATAGATATAAATTTAATATATTAATTATAATCTAAATTTTTTTATTCACATACGCGTCCAAAATTATCTTATTATAGAGTATTTAGAATTATTTATAGATTCCTTTTAAGACTAACAACTAATATATACTCATTATAATTTTTTCTTTTCTATAACTGTTGCTAAATTATCACTTGAAGATCATAGAGTATTGAAAACAATATTGAAACAGTGATGGGCATTAATGCTCTTAAAGTCTTGTATTATGTTCCTTGAGTATGGGGAAAAGGAAAATATAATTATATAAAATAGCAGAATGTTCGGTGAGCAAGAACAAACTATAATCAAGAAAAATATTATCACTCCGATGAAAAACAAAAGATTCTTAAAGGTCAAGTTGTTGGCTCTAAGTATCAATGTCGAAGGGTCAACTCGACTTAAAGGAGAAGAAAGATGGCCATAAATTGAGTGTGCAATGGCTTTAAAGTTTAAACTTCAGGGCAAAAGACCGTGAAAACTCTTAGTAGCTTAATAAGCTTTTATTTTCTTTTCAAGAAAAGAAAAAGAACAGTAGAAATGAGTTTATGTAGTCAAGTCGAAATGGCCTTTGAATATATATGTACCTCTATGAGTGTGGGTTGGAGGGCCATACATGCAGAGAAACCTGCAGCTTATCAAATGGCTTGTCCACTGTAGTGTGTTTTGAATTGACTACATAATGTACACATCAACTCAGATTTCCCATACACCATTATTATTCTTAAAAAGCCTATCTAGCTACTCCTTTCATTCATCAACATATATAAATTTTTCCCATTGGCTTTCTTTCTTTTCTTTTCTTTTTTTCGTTTTTTCTTTTTGTTTGTGTAGGTCATCCAGGGCTCTTTTAATTCTACATGCTTGAAGTAATTCAATGTAATAACAGATTGGTTTATGGTGTTGTAACTTTTAATTTGCGTAGCTGGTTCAGATTATAAAAATGGTAAGCTTTTGCAGCTTGCTAGAATATTATTAGATGAGTGCTTGATTAAATCATATACTAGTGGAATAATTTAACAAACTGAGTATCTATCTATCTGTATCTCGCAGTATGTGCACGCACATAGAGAAAGAAAATCTATGTTCTGCACCTCAGCCCTGGGCCATAGATATTACAAAGTTGGCAATGCCAATAGGAATAAACAATAGATTTTCTCATTCATAGGCCACTTGCCGTGGCTTCAGTGTACACTGCTAGCTAGTGTGAGGTTGGAGGGTCCATAATATTGCTGAGAAATATGGCTGATGAACAAGTGACATGTCTCCCAATATTGTATTTTGAGCCGACTTCACTTGGGAAAATTGATCTGGAGGCTTCACCTGCACTACTATAATGAATCGCAACCAACAATGAAAGATCCCTTTTTTCTTCCTTTTCTTTTTATACAAGTTTCAAAAATCACTCTCAAGTTTGTAGCCTATATGCATTAGGCACCATATGAAAAGGATGTCGGCCTGCGACTTAGGTTTACAATTGCGTGCATAGGGTAGCTTGCTAGAATGGTGGGATTCACCCCAAAAACACGAATTATTACTTGAGATTAATGAGTGGCCCTTTCACAAGGTATGTAAGTGGGTAATGCTCACGATCCATCATTAAGTAATCTTGTAATAATTTCTTCTAGTAAAAGTTTTAGGGAAAGTGCCTAAATCCCCCAAGCTCCTTTGGGTTCTAACCAATATGGAAATTAAAAAAATAAATGAGAACACTATATGTTGACGAATAAGTCTCTAGAAAAGGGGCAACATCAAGCAATGGATTCCTTGTCATCCGAAAAATCTGATCTAGGCATTAATTCTATGGTAGATATGCTTGGGGGTTTGTACTTTTGAGTGAGATGGTTTTGAGTATGTGAAGTAATATATAGGCGAGCAGAGGTCCACATGCTGAGAATTCTGTAGCTCATCAGGTGTTTTGTCTCCCAATAATGTGTTTTGAACTGACTGCACTGAGAGGGAATTGATCTGGAGACTCTAAAAGAGATTTCACCATTCACTATAATGAAATAATGCACCCAAATCTAGAAGACTCTGTGTCCATGTATATCAGTGCACTTCGCTGGTTGCAATAGAATTAAACAAGTTGGTCCTTCTTCAAACATGTGCAGCAGCACTGCAGGCCATGCCTAACTAATTTTTTCAAGGATGATACAGCGGACAGTGCCCATCAACAACATAAATTAAGGTTTTATTTATTTATTTTTATTTTGTTGGGTCTCATGATAACCTGATTATGGTAATAATAGTCTCCATATCCTAGTCAACCACAACTACCGTTGACATTGCCATCGCTAATTTTATATCCAACATTTTTAAGATATGATGTCAGTATTTAATTTCTAGAGTGGTTTGCATTCTAAAGCAGACATATCATAGTTGAGTTACCAGCCATATGGTGTCTGGAGGGCAAAAGTTGATTTAGTTACTACACAGCTCATGCATATACATTTGAAACCAAAAAGATGCCATCATGCCAATCTGATCAATACAGGTTTTCTTTTCTTTTCTTTTTTCTTTTTTTCAAAATTGTTAACTAATTACTCTTACAAGAAAAAAAATTTTATTTTTAATTTATTATAAGTCTAATATATAAAATTGATAAATGATCGACAGTAAAATTCAAATTTAAGAATTTTTTAAATTTATGCAGGTAAAATTATTAAGCAAACTATTTTTTTGATATATATATGTATAGAATGGAGAGAAAACCCGTTAAATACGCATAGTGATTACCAAGAGGATCTGCTGCAAAAGCGATGGAGAGGCTGGTGGGTTCAAGACATGGCAGCCATAGCTCGCTCTGGTGCAACATTCGCCAACCGCACAAATGAGCTTGACGGTAAACATGGACAATATTAAGAGTCCAATCCGAGCAAGGAGCTCACTACATTTGGACGACAAATTGGCAGTTCTTGTTTGCACTTGTCTCTTTGCATAGCAACATATCTTTGACCACCTGAGAATCCACCTCTAAAAGCACTTGACAACAGCCTCTCCTCCACTCCTTAATTACACTATGCATGGCAATGAGGAACGGAGGAAGGGAAAATATTTTAAAAGGAGGAAAGAGAATTGGAAAATAAATTTATTATTGGTTATATAATAAATAATCATTTAGAGGAATAAAATGTTAAATTCAATTAAGTGAGCAGAAATTTTATTAAATTTATGGTCGTTTTAAATATTATTATAAAAGTTTCTTTTATGATCGATAGTAGAGATAATGAAACTTCAATAGAAGAAACATTCTTGGAAATAATAATATTAATTATAATGATTTAATATAATTAGCACCCGAAATTGGCATATTCCAACATGTAAAATAGATAGTGCTCTTATTAGAGAGATTACCAAACACGTTTTAAAGAAATAAAGACATTTTGATTTTATATATTTCAAGATGGAATTATAGTAAATTCTTTTTTTTTAATTATTTAAAAAAATAGTCCAATTTGAAAAGTATTCCTAAAGAACATAATAAGGCTGTTTACCAACGATTTTATAAGAAATACACTATAATTAAATTTTAATTTTATCAATAAATTAAAATATATAAATTTATTACGCAGACACTCGTAAAATAGTTTTTAAATTTTAGTCATTCGTCTTTTTATAATAATAAAAAAAATTATCTCAAAATTATATATATAATGAATTTCACATTTTATGAGAACAGAGGAATATTATTTCTCTCTTTTTTTTTTGTTTAAATTTTTTTAAAAATCAGTTATAATTAAATTAACTTGGTTATTTTTTCACTTTCTTTTTAGATTATTCTAATGGGTTCAACTCTTTCTTCTTTCAAAGAGGCCCATAAAATCTCAAAATCAATTGCATAGGGTTTTTCTTGACATAGAAATGCTAGATTGAGGCTGCACTGTTCTTGCCAATAAATTAGGCCCAGACAACTTTATACTTTTTTTTTTCTTTATTAAGTGACTTATATTAGTTTAGACATTAAAATTTTATACCGTTAACTTATAAAAATATTAGAATTTTTATTAATAAAATATCTAAAATAAGTTGTAATTATTATATAATATCTAAATTTATTATTATTCAAAACTTATGATATGTATGTATATATATGCTTCGGGAATTATATAATCTCGGTTATTTGAATTAAATTGTGAGAAAATATTTTAATTAGTTCCGAACCGGGCTAACCATAGTTCACACTGACCGAAAAGTTAAGAGATTGTAGCCATGGTTAAGTCTCAGTGTGGACACCTGGCTAAGACCATTTCCTTTCAGACTCTGGGTCTCCTCATAACTTTTGCACTCTATTTGAGAAAACACAGTCACCCGACCAAAATGACCAAAACCCCAATTTTTCACCACTAAACAGCAGAGCTTTCCATCCTATAATCACCGACCAACTGAGGCTAATCAAGTCATTTCGTATCCAACTAACCCAAAATACCAAAACACAATAACCTGAACAGTCCAACAAAATAAAAACCCAAAATAAAAAAGTCAATTTTTTTGTTAAAATTAAAAAAGAAAAAAAGAAAAATTGTTTCTCTGCATGCAAATTGCAAAGTCTCTGCCTTTCAACAGGCCTAAGTGACACACAAACACACTCTCTTGTTTAGAACGGAACAAAATTGGTGTGTACGTTCAATATTCCCTCTTTAAAAATTTGATTCTTTTTTCTTTTAGCTCTAGAATACCCATTTTCTTATTTGCATTTCGGAGTCTTAATTTTAGGGTTTTTGTTTTGTTTTTTTTTTATTTGGCTTCTTGGGTTAGAACTGCCTGAGAATCATCGGGTCAATGCACTGAGAAATTCCGGAAAGTTTTTCAGGTGGGCTTGGTTTTGTTTTCTTAGCTCGCATTTGTGGGTTTTAATGTCTGGTAGCTGAGAAAGTAAGAAAGTAGAGAGAAATGTAACATTAGATTCTGGGTTTTGGTTTTGTTTTGTTCTCTTATTTGCATTTCTTTAAAAGTTCGAGAAAGTTGGGGAAATGTAAATGGAGAGAACAAAAATGTAACTTTTGAGCTAAGTGAATTTTAAAAAAGAAGGGTGTCATTATTTTCTCATAAGCCAAATTGAATAAAATAGCATTAGACGTTTCCCCTGTTTTTATCTTTTGGTAATCTGGTTTATATACTGTTAATTGTTGTTTGTTTGTATATCTGCATGTTTGTTTTATTCCAACGAGTTGAAACCTTGATCAAAGTTGTGATTTTGAGTATCTGCTATCTCTTAGTTTGTATTTTCTTTTGGTTCAAACTCTCGGGTGCTTAATAAAAGTTTGTTATTGATCTATTCATATTCTGTTTTATACTGTGTGTCATTTCTAGTACTATTTTGTTATGTTTTTGTGAAATCTTTAATCCTTTATGGTTAGCACAACTGTCAGTTGCTAGAAGAGAAATGGAGGACAAGGAAAATACTCAATCGAGTTTTTTAGAGGGGGAGGTAGTTGGAATCAAATTTGGTTTGGCAACTTATAAAGAAATTGTAAGTAGAATTTTGCGTTCTGCATATTGTTCTTTCATTGTTTCTTTTAACTCGAGTAATTTGCTGGCTATAGAAATTTTCCTAAAGTATTGACTGCATGAAATTGATAAACAAAGCTTAACCATATGAAATATACCTACATGTAGTTATATATGCAGTCTATTTGAGCATTGTTTGCATCATTCCGCAACAACTGATTTTCTTTTTGCTGGGGAGGTGGGGCTGTCTTTTCAATGGGAAAGGGGAGAATTTGGGACTTTATCTGAAAATTTTTTCAAAGAAAAGTGTTAATTCTTGATGCAATGCTAAGAAACATAAGATCAGCTAATGGATGGAGTGCTGCTTGTATGCTTGTCATAGTCTGCTATGTCTATCCATAGAAATTGATTACAGTTGCCCTTTGTTTCAATGTAGTAACATATAATTTTCCTTGTTCATTGTTGTTCAACAGTCTGCAGCATCTGTTAGTGACTGCCCTATAAGCCATTCCAGTCAGCTTACAAATCCTTTTCTTGGTTTGCCTCTTGAATTTGGCAAATGCGAGTCTTGTGGCACTTCTGAACCTGGAAAGTGTGAAGGTAAGTTATGCACTCCTACCATGTGGTATGGACAATTATGCTATATTTTATATTCGAAATAAAATTTAGTGTTTGGTTCCCTTTGCCACTTTCAGGTCATTTTGGATATATAGAACTGCCAATACCGATCTATCATCCGAGCCATGTCAGCGAATTGAAGCGTATGTTAAGCTTGTTATGTTTAAAGTGCTTGAAACTGAAAACCAACAAGGTACATTTTGATTTATCATTTCTTCCATCTTTATTTTATTTATCTTAAGTTTGCAAAATATTTGAATATATTAGCAGAATTTGTATTTGATTCATGAATTTCACTTTTCTTGAGATGTTTCCTTCATGCTGATTGAGTTTAATAGGTGGAGACATAATATAAGACAAATACCTATTATTAGTTAAGGATAATTAGAGTTAAGTATAGGGGTATAAACTTGCAAATAGCATACCACAGTATATGTTTCCATGCTTGGTACTCAAAAGAGCAATTGTATTTAAAGCTGCAATTACTTAATATGTAGTTATTAAGCACCTCCTGTATATATGACCGTGTAAGCTTGACTTACAAGTTTATGACATTCAGTTTCAGATCAAGAGCAGTGGTGTGGCGGAACGATTGTTTTCTTGTTGTGAGGTGAGCAGGAAAGCATCCATTTGTTTTACTTTATTGCTTGGGATATCTGCACAGTAGTGTATGCTTGCATAGTTCTTCATAGATTTTTTTCCTGCAATTATATTTCAATATGTGAGTTTGTTCCTTACTTCTTTCTCTCTCATATGGTGAAAATTTTGTTGATACTTTGACCGAGTTCTTTAATCTATTGGTGGATGGCTTATCTTTTGGAATTTAAATTTTGTTTCTTTTTGTTTCTTCTTCTGTCGATTTCCCCATTCTTTTCCTGTGTATATAACTGCTGCATATTTTTTTTACTTATAACAAACTGAGATTACTTTTCAATTCCTATTTCTTTATTCTGCTAGTTTCCCTGTGTTTATTTCTAGAGTTCCTTAGAATCTTTCCCTTTCCTTTTCTGTAGGAGGCTGCACAAATTTCTATCAAGGAGGTTAAAACAACAGATGGTGCCTATATCTTGCAATTAAAGTTACCATCCAGAATGAGACTAAGAGATGGCTTTTGGAATTTTTTAGAAAGATATGGTTTTCGCTATGGTGATGACATAACTCGGACGTTACTTCCATGTGAGGTTTGTTTCTATTACTCTTATGCTGCTATTCTGATTCAGTTCATCTTATTTGTCCTTTGCTTTTTTGTCTTTGCATTCATGTGTTTGTTGGGCTGGTGTGGGGTTGGTTTTGCACTATATTGCAGGTACTGGAAATGCTAAGGAGAATCCCACAGGACACCAGAAAAAAGCTTGCAAAAAAAGGGTATTTTCCCCAAGATGGTTATATTATGCGATATGTACCGGTTCCCCCAAACTGTTTGTCAGTGCCGGACATTTCAGATGGTGTCAGTGTCATGTCCTCGGTAAGCCAATTCTAAGCTTATGCTTAATATGCTTCTTAATATATATATTCTTGATTGTTTTCTAACTTACTGATTCAATGGTGATATTGCATTTCAGGATTTATCTATATCTATGCTTAAGAAAGTTCTTAAGCAAGTCGAGATAATTAAGAGCTCACGCTCAGGTGAACCAAATTTTGAGTCTCATGAAGTTGAAGCCGTTGATTTGCAGTCAGCAGTGGATCAATACCTTCAAGTTAGGGGCACTGCAAAATCTGCTCGTGATGTAGGAGAACGATTTGGAGTTCACAAGGAGTCTAATGATTCGTCAACTAAAGCATGGCTTGAGAAGATGAGAACCTTGTTCATAAGAAAGGGCTCTGGATTCTCTTCGCGGAGTGTGATTACAGGTGATGCATACAAGTGTGTGAACGAAATTGGTATTCCGAGTGAGATTGCTCAACGAATCACATTTGAAGAGAGGGTCAATGCACACAATATGCAATATCTACAAGAGCTTGTGGACAACAAGTTATGCTTGACATATAGGGATGGGTCTTCCACTTATTCACTAAGGGAAGGTTCTAAGGGACACACTTTTCTTCGGCTTGGTCAAATTGTCCACCGGAGGATAATGGATGGAGATATGGTCTTCATTAATAGACCACCAACAACACATAAGCATTCTCTGCAAGCACTTTCAGTCTATGTGCATGATGGTCATACAGTGAAAATCAATCCTCTAATATGTGGGCCCTTGAGTGCTGATTTTGATGGTGATTGCATTCATCTATTCTATCCCCAATCTCTTGCTGCAAAAGCAGAAGTCTTGGAGCTGTTTTCAGTTGAGAAACAGTTGCTTAGCTCTCACAGTGGAAATTTGAATTTGCAGCTGACTTCTGATTCTCTTTTGTCATTAAAGACCATGTTCAATACATACTTCTTGGACAGAGCAGCTGCTCAGCAATTAGCTATGTTTGTATCTTCTTCTTCTTTGCCGCAGCCTGCTTTATGGAAAGCTCACTGTTCAGTGCCGATTTGGACTGCTCTTCAGATATTGCAGACTGCTTTACCTTCTCAGTTTGACTGCTCAGGAGAAAGATACTTGATCAGTAATACTGATATAGTAAAGGTGGATTTCAGTAGGGACGTAGTGCAGGCTGTTATCAATGACATTGTGATCTCTATGTTTTTTGAGAAAGGTCCTGATGCAGTTTTCAAGTTCTTCAATTCATTGCAGCCTTTGTTGATGGAAAGTCTGTTTTCTGAAGGTTTTAGTGTGGGTTTGGAGGACTTCTACATATCTAGGGCTGCCATAGGGGGTACTCGGAGAGATTTCAAGGTCATTTCTTCTTTGCTAAGTCAGTTAAGATCAACTTACAATGAACTGATGGCATTGCAATTAGAAAACCACATCCGTCGTGCTAAACTACCTGTTGCAGATTTTATTGTGAGGTTATCTTCAATAGGTGATTTAATTGACTACAAGAGTGATTCAGCCATGACTAAGGTGGTTCAACAAATTGGCTTCTTGGGCCTTCAAATATCAGATAGAGGAAAGTTCTACACTAAGACTCTGGTCGAAGACATGGCTTTGCATTTTGAGAGCAAATATCCTTCTGATATAGATTATCCATCTGCAAAACATGGATTAATTCAGAGTTGTTTTTTTCATGGGTTAGATCCATATGAAGAAATGGTTCATTCAATATCTGCGAGAGAGGTTATGGTTCGGTCTACTAGAGGATTATCTGAACCTGGGACCTTATTCAAGAACTTAATGGCCATCCTTCGAGATGTGGTTATTTGTTACGATGGGACTGTGAGAAATGTATGCAGCAATTCAATCATCCAATTTGAGTATGGAATGAAGGCAGGAATTAAGGCACAGAGTTTATTCCCTGCGGGTGAACCTGTTGGCGTGTTAGCTGCAACTGCCATGTCCAATCCTGCATATAAGGCAGTTCTTGATTCCACTCCAAGTAGCAATTCCTCATGGGAGCTGATGAAGGTAATCAGTGTTTTAGTGTTAACAAATTTCTTCCATTTTCTGTAGGTTTCACCATTTGAAAAAGCATAGGCGATTCATCTTTCTTGTTATTTCTTGTACTTCTTTTCAGGAAATACTTCAGTGCAGAGTTAACTTTAAGAATGATATTACTGATCGTTGTGTCATTTTGTACTTCAACTACTGTGGTTGTGGGAAATTTTACTGCCAGGAACGATTAGCCTATTCAGTGAAGAATCATTTGGAGAAAGTTATTCTTAAAGACATTGCGTTGTGTTTTATGTGCGAGTAAGTTGTCTTTACAACTATTCTTTTGGCGCTTCTGTTCTTTTACATGCTTTAGAAAGAGCTTCTGCCCCAGTTGTTAGGCAAGTAATCCGTATGTGGTGGGCTGATGACATTAACCCCATGATATCCTTAACACCAGAACTCTGTATTTCCTTGTCAATGGAACTGCTCTTTTTATTCTTCTAATGGACTTAATGGTAGTTGCATAGGAATCAACATCCTGTTTCTGTTGTGTGCATAAAGAAGTCATATGAAACTACTATTCCTCCTTTTATTTGTATTTAGCTACCATATTTTGCTCTTTTTCATGAAGCAATAAGATATATTTATTGGCTAGCCTTTCATGTGCAGCCTAGAATATTTATGCATGATAATGCAGCACATGCAGATCCTTTTGATTTGTCTCAGCTGACTGCATATTTGATGGTTCATTTATGTCCTTGTTTGAACATGATTTGCAAACAGAAGCTTAAGTAGTTGATTTATACGAATCATATGATATACCATCATTTTCCAATTATTATATGAATACATCATATATGTGGCTAGTGTTACTGTTGTTTCTTGGTTCTTATTTGTCATTTAATCTCTTTTTAATATTATAGTATCATTAAGTTTTGTGGCTTCTGACAAGCAGATACAAGAGTCAGCCAACAATAGCAGACGCCGGCCTTGTTGGTCATGTTCATCTTAAAAAGGTTATTTACATCAATTATTAGGAGTGGCACGTTTTATTTTGAAGTCTTTGGTTGCTCGTTGGAAATTAATTTCTTTTTGCTAGTGACTGGAACTTCTCTGAACAGACGAAGTTGCAGGAGTTGAATGTTAGTATGGAGGTTATTCATCGTAAGTGCAGTGAGACTATCAGTTCATTTGGAAAGAAGAAAAAAATGGGAAATCTTTTCAAAAAGATAGAGGTATCTTTCAGGTTAGTCTTGTTGGCTACATTCATGCTTCTAGTTTTATGTATGCATGTGGTATTGATCCTGAAACTACACATTGCTGCAGTAAACATTTAAGATGAGATGATATGTCAGATTCAAAAAGTGATGCCTCAAAGTTTGTTCAATCTGAACTATCTTCATTTTCTGTATGCAAAAAAAGTTCGGCATGGCAAGCAACACATTTGAATGATACTTAATCACATGATAAAAGTAGTGAGATGATGATAGTATGAAATTTTTTAATAGTTTAAATTTTGTTACTTATTATATGATTTAAAAGAAAAAAATAGACTAGAATGACCTGTCATGTGATCTGTGGCACCATAATCAATGACCCATTTGGAAGATGAGAGAACAAGGCATGTGCTCATTTTACCTGAATCAGCGATAACAGTAATAGAAGTAGATGAAGACTTTAGAGATTTCTGGTATTGTGAAAACTTGGCATACTCATCTGCAGATACTAGAATAGACTCAGGAGCATCATTAGTAGATGCAACATGTGCTGACTGGTTTGACTGATTCTTGCGCTGCAAGCTTTTACAATCCTTCTTCACATGTCTTGGCTTATGACAATAGTAACGCACGACATTTCTTGAATTCTGTCATTACTAGAGTCTCCCCCTTTCTTATATGGTTCTCCCAGATTTCAAGGTGCGGCCGATAAGAGCACTGTTAGATTGAACATGTGCTAAATTTTATGCGCGAAGCACCCTACTGAAAGCTTCTTCCAACGAAGATATCTCAAGGCTAGACAAGATTTGAGATTTGACACCTTTAAACTCGGAAAGAAGACCAACCAAGAACCTAATAATTGCCATCTTTTCTCTCTGAGCTTGCTGAACTCTGACATCACTACTAAATGGAAGTAATATATTAAGTTCCCCCCGAGTCTTCTTAAAATCCATAGAGTAGTTAGTGGGAGTTCTATCACCTTTTTCTGTACGATAAAAGGCTTCACATATCTCATATGTATGTTTGATATTTCCCTTGCCAGAACACACAAACTCCAAATAATTCATCAATTCTTTCACAAATTCACAATGATTAATTAGCCTAACCACCTCACTATCAATAGAATTATGTATTTGCAAACATAAATGAGCATCATCTTGTAACCATGAGGCTTTTGAATCATCATTAGGTGAGTCATCAATTAAGTGTTCATCCATAGAAATACTCCGCAAATAAAGCCGAATAAATTTATTTCAATCTAAATAATTAGATCTATTAAGTTTATATTCTGTTATTTTAGACATCACATGAACAAAATCAAACACAACAACTAATTTTTTCTTCATATTAGAAAATCAACCTAATAACAGAATGAAAAACCATATCACAGCCGTAATTTGTTTTGAGAATCAAACCTGTCCCAAACTAGATCCCACACCGAATAGATGCTGATCCAAACAGGTAGAGGAATGTGTCATGGAAGTCGAGGCGAGCAAATGGACGCAAAAAGGACCAGATTACAGTAACAGACGTGCCAGGAGAGCAGGTTTCTTCTGGTGGCGCGTGTGGGTCACGCGCTGGGCTTCTGGTGACGAAACTCAGATGAAGGCCGATTGGCGGCTGGCACTTCCCTTGGTCTGGGTGATGAGAGAAACAAATATCCAAAAGAGGGAGACCCGAAAAACCCTAACACCCTACTGTTTGTAATTTGCAGAAATTTCAAAGGTACAGGTCTTGAGGCTCTGATACCATGTGAACTAAACTTATAAATTCAATGTGAGAAATAAGTCTCTGTGTATTCATCAATGATTGTTACATCTATATATACCAGTTATATCTCTAATATAGGAATTCAAATTAAATACTAAATTCCTAAGTAAATCCCTAACTATTCTCTTATTATGTATAGCTGTACACTCCTAATTAATATGAAATAAGTGTAACAGTCTAAAAGAATTATAGTGAGAATGTGAGATGAAGTTAAAACAAAGATTTGTAATTATGAAATATATGGAAGAAGGAAAATCTTAATTATGAAATGCTCTCATGAGTATCAAATAAGTCCTTGAAAGTGCAAAGTACGTTATATAGCAGATCTATACCATTAAAGAAACTTTTAGAATGGTTGCCTTTCTTTTCTGTTACTTCTTCCCTTTCCTCTGGCTTCCTTTGGTCTTTTGGAGTATAAATGGATCCCTAATACTTGATGCTGTTGTTCTGGCTCAAAAATTGCAAATATCTGCTTTTAACTTCATGTTAGTATAAATTCTCTGTGCAACTTTGCCATTGTATTTGTTGTTGAATTTACACTGTTTGCATGATGAAAGAAAAAGTTGCTATATCATATCCTCTTTTCCGGTTTTGATTCTTTGTCAGGCCACTTTTACTTGTGTTCTAATAAACTCCGCATGTCATGTTTACTTTCTTTTTTTTCTTTGGGATGCAGCTTTAGGTTTTACATTTTGATACCTTTCCTCTTGTTATTTATGAGAAACTGGTAGCTTTATTCTTTCATCTGATGATTTATATTTGATTCCTCACTTTTCTCTACAATCAAATTGCTAGTACTCTTGATGGTTATGTTTCTGTAGCTAATTTTTTTTTATCTTTATCACTATATGTACTATAAATTACAAAGCATTCTTTAGATACGAGAGGGCGGTAGCAGGCAAGTAGCCAAGTACTATGTTCAGGGACTACCACCTCTTTCTCCATGGTTGCAGTTTAGTTACTTCTTATATATCCCATTATTTTGTTCCTTTTTACTATTCCTGTGCTTATCATGTAATCCCAATTTTGTACTATTCACTGTACTTATCATGTGCCTCTTGCAAGTCCTCCTGGTATTTGATTACTTCACTTTTGTCAAAATGGTCTTCCTCTTTGTTTCTTTTGGTATCATGACAATAATTACTTCTCTTTTGCTATTTTTAACTAATCATTTTCACCGCTCGATTGTAACAATGGGGATAGACTTTGGAAACAAAGAGGGAAAGAAGATATTGAGCAAGCAACATAGACCCTAAAGCACAGAGTCTGCCATAGCTTTAAGGGCAAACAATTCCATCCTTATTACCCTTGTAGAGACTTGTGTTTTAGCTAAGAAGTCTACCTCTGATTTTGCGGATCAAATAAATCTGATCTCAATGCAACCTTCGCGAGAAGTTACCAAATATCCATTTGCAGATACAATCATTGCACTTGATGTCAGTTTTTGGTTGGCCTATTTGGTGTTTGTATGTCATATTTGTTCAGATTGTTTATAGTTATTTGGTTTCTCTTTTCATACTTGTTTATTGCTATGTACCTAGTGATTCTATTTGCAAGTAATTCTTAATGTGGTTGCAACATCTAAACTTATTCAATCTTTTAAGTTGAGCTTCCTTTTTCCTTTTTGCAGCGAATGTTGTTCCTTCCAGTGTGCTGATGACAGATCTGGCATGCCGTGCTTGATGTTCTTTTGGCAAGATATTACAGATATTCATTTGGAGAGAAGCACACATATCTTTGCTGATGTGATTTGCCCAGTTCTATTGGACACAATCATCAAAGGTTGTCAAATATTACTTTGCATTGCATGATACTTGATTTGTGTTGCTGTGAGTTCTTTCAATTAGAAAGTGATTGTCATCAACTTTAGAGGTATGGAATTATTAATATCTTTACCTCTTGCCTGTTGGAAGTGTATTTTGCATGATACTGTAACTGAAGGGGCAGGCACAGCTTTTAACACATAGCAATACACTGGGTGCTGCTGATTAATGTAAATTATTAGTTTTCATTGTTTATATCATCATTGAGAAAACAAAAGATAATAGAAGAAAAATGGGAAAATGATTGTCGGACAAGAAGTAGCACCTGCAGCTGTCATCAATGAATTTTCAGTTGCATCTTGAGAATTGTTAGTAATACCTGGTAAACAATTGAATCGTCAAATTAAACAAAGTGAATTGCCCTTCCACATTTTCTAACTACTATGAACATCTTCTCAACAAGCTAGAGGTTTAAGGTATAAGCTGTCTCACGACAAAGAAAGAAACTGAAGACCGCATTTCTGAAGCAAATGAACGACACAGCCAGAAAATGATCCCCTCCTTTTTGTCATCTCTTCCTACTCAAGTACTATTTCTCCTGCTTGTTCCTCAGTTGCAGGAATATGTGTTTCGGATTTTCTCCTAAAATGTCATTTAGGAAGTTTAATATTTAGCTATTTAGGAATTGAACTAGGAGAGTTATATTCCTAAACAAATGTATTATTTCTAAATGGACAGGTGACCATCGAGTTTCCTCTGCAAACATTGTTTGGATTAGTCCAGATACAACAACTTGGATAAGAAATCCTTCTAGGACTCAGAAGGGGGAACTAGCTCTAGATGTTGTCATTGGCAAATCGGCTGTGAAACAAAGTGGTGATGCATGGAGAGTTGTCCTAGATTCCTGTATTCCTGTTCTTCATATGATTGATACCACGCGGTCTATACCATATGCGATTAAACAAGTTCAGGAGTTGTTGGGAGTTTCTTGTGCATTTGATCAAGCAGTCCAGGTATCGTCTTCTTTGTCTTACTTTCTAAATTTGATTATGTTGTGCCTGCTAATAGAGCCCCTGTAATGTGCCTTCTCCATAACCTGAAAGGACTGCTATATAAATTGTCGTTAGTTAATGATAGCAGCAGTGTTTCTAGTTCCATCTTGATGATACATTTCAATAGCCAGTCTATTTCAAAATGAGAAAAGTGTTGGACGATTTTGGAGAATTGTGTTTGTTCTTAATTTTTCTGGTGCAGTGATGCTTAAACTAATTGAAAATCATTGGTCAAATTGCTTCCCTTGTTGACTAAGCACTTTTGCCGTTTCTTCTTTCTCTTTTCTTTTCCTTTTGTTTTCATTTTTGAGCTTCTGTATTTTTCTGATTAATGTACCTTGTTTTATTGAATGGATATTCTGTGCAGTTTTTTATTTAGCATGTTGCTCTTGTACTAAAGAACAAGGTTAAATTGACTTGGCATTAACTTATGCATAATGGCTTTTAGTGCATAAGTTCTTTAAGAAAGGATTACCATTGTGGTTCATTTTGCAGCGCCTCTCAAGCTCAGTGACAAAAGTGGCGAAAGGTGTGCTAAAGGAGCATCTCATTCTCCTGGCAAATAGCATGACATGTACTGGAAACTTAGTTGGCTTTACATCTGGTGGTTACAAATCATTAACCCACTCATTGGATGTCCAAGTACCATTTACTGAGGCAACACTATTTGTAAGTACTTGCATATTATTTTGAAATTCCTTGAAAGGTCTGTAAATCAATCTGCTTAATGAACCATCATTGGACATGGCTGACAGACACCAAGGAAATGTTTTGAGAGAGCTGCAGAGAAGTGTCATATCGATACTTTATCTAGTGTAGTTGCGTCTTGTTCTTGGGGAAAACATGTGGCAGTTGGTACGGGATCACACTTTGATGTGCTGTGGGACCAGAAGGAGGTATGGATTTCATATCATACTTTCAAAAAGGTGTTATAGAATTGCTGTTTGCACGTTATTCTTCAAGTAAATTTTCTGAATGTCTTTGCAATGTTACTATTTCTCTTTTCCAGGCCTGTTTAAATCAAGAGGGAACCATAAATGTCTATGAATTTCTTAATATGGTGAGAAGTTCTAAATATGGGGAAGAATCAGCTTCTGCCTGTTTAGGTGCAGAAGTTGATGACCTTATGCTGGATGATGGAGTTGATGACTGGAACCTGTCCCCAGAACAAACTGATAAGCCCGTATTTGAAGATAGAGATGAGTTTAAGAATTTCTTGGACAATGAATCTGCTGAGGTTAATTGGGAAAAGGTTTCACATATTGAGAATGGGGTCAGTGGCAATGGAAATTGGGGCCTTGATAAGGATGTGGGAACTGCAGAAGAAGAATCTTGGTCTAGCTGGGGAAGGAGCACAGCTAAGACACAAAATTCTCTCTCCACAAAAACACAAGAACCTGATAGGTCCGGTGTTTGGGATACTGCTAAAGAACACGTTGAAGTGGCAGGTTCACAAGGTTGGGGGAAACCCAGGATAGCTGAAGTTTCACATGGCTGGGGCTCTTCTGAAGAACACATTGAAGCAGCAAGTTCACACGGTTGGGGGCTGTCAAATGTGGGAGGCCGCGGTGAAACTGAAAAAGAACAGCCGTGGGGTCAACCCAAATCACCACAAGTTTCACATGGCTGGGGCTCTGCCAAAGATTCTGTGAACTGGGGCTCGTCTAAAGAACATGTTGAAGCACCAAGTTCACAAGGTTGGGGCCTGTCAAATGCAGGAGGCAGCAGTGAAAATGAAAAAGAACAGCAGTGGGATAAACCTAAATCACCCCAAGTTTCACATAGCTGGGGCTCCTCCAAAGATTCTGTGAACTGGAGCTCGTGTAAAGAACATATTGAAGCTGCAGGTTCACAAGGTTGGGGGCTGTCAAATGCGGGAGGCAGCAGTGAAAATGAAAAAGAACAGCAACGGGGTAAACCTAAATCACCCCAAGTTTCACAAAGCTGGGGCTCCGTCAAAGATTCTATGAACTGGGGCTCATCCAAAGAATATGTTGTAGCACCCAGTTCACAAGGTTGGGGGTTGTCAAATGCAGAAGGCAGCAGTGAAAATGAAAAAGAACAGCAGTGGGGTAAACCTAAATCACCGCAAGTTTCACACAGCTGGGCTTCTGCCAAAGATTCTGTGAACTGGAGCTCATCTAAAGAACATGTTGAAGCTGCAGGTTCACAAGGTTGGGGGCCGTCAAATGCCGGAGGCAGCAGTGAAAATGAAAACCAACTGCAGTGGGGTAGTGCTAAATCACCCCAAGATTCACATGGCTGGGAATTCGCCAAAGAGTCTGTTAAAGCAGCGAGTTCCAAAGATTGGAGCCTGCCAAATGCAAGAGGCAGCGACGAAAGAGAAACAGAACAGCAGTGGGGTAGACCCAAATCACCTCAAGTTTCACATGGCTGGGGCTCTCCCAAGGAGTCCGTTAAAGCTGCGAGTTCCCAAGGTTGGGGCTTGCCAAATGCAGGAGGCAGTGATGAATGTGAAAGTCAACAGCAGTGGGGCAGACCCAAATCACCCCAAGTATCACATGGCTGGGGCTCTCCCAAAGAGTCTACTGAAGCAGCAAGTTCCCAGGGTTGGGGCCTGCCAAATCCAGGAGGCAGTGATTTAAATGGAAGACAACGGCAATGGGGGAAACCAAGTGGAGAGCTTAAGAAAAGCTCGAGAGGTTGGGGTTCAAATAATGCAGATTGGAAAGGCAAGAGCCGCCCTGCTAAGCTGCAAGGAAATACCCATGATGATTCTAGTGCCAGTCTGATGTATACTGTAACCAGGCAGAGATTAGACATGTTTACTTCTCAAGAGCAGGATATTCTTTCTGACGTTGAGCCATTAATGCGATCCATCAGAAGAATAATGCATCAATCTGGGTATGTTTCTATGCTATTCTCATAACTTCCTGTAAAAGAAAAAAATATAAATCTTGTCTGCCTTGGAAAACCTCTTGTAACTATTTTTTTGGACTCTAAACATTAGACTCACCCATCTCAGTATATTAAAGATAAATCAGTTTGGAAGTACAGTTACCTTTTTGCAGTGCAGCTTTCTAACATTATGGAGAACTTGGTGGCAACCTCTCTTCATTTGTATGCTTTATATCTTGTGTCCTATTTTATATTACTGCATATTTTTGTATTCTGAGTAGGAAATTATTTGTGTAGGTACAATGATGGGGATTCACTGTCTGCTGCTGACCAGTCATATGTGCTTGATAATGTCTTAAACTATCATCCAGATAAAGCAGCAAAGATGGGTGCTGGCATTGATCACGTCATAGTATGTGCATTGTTGATTTCTGCTTTTGCCTTAGATGTTGTGTTACTTATATATATTATAATATTTATGTCCAAATTTTCTCTCATGTTTTAAATAAATCTTGATAAATTAGTTGCACATACCAAAGCTTTTGCCTATATTAAACTTCATGTTGTTTGTTATCTCACAAACTACTACAACTTGTCAAAGCTTTTTGAAGAAAGTTTCTGTTTTCATCCTTCTCTTCCTCTCTTTGTATTTTTTTTTTTTTTCAATTTATGACAAATTTCTATGCTCAATGGACCCTGGTTAATATCAAATTTGCTCTTTTCCCCAGTTATGATTATACTTTCTGAATTCCCAGTGATTGCACCGGCTCAGAGAGGAAATCTAAGCACGAAAGTTGTTTTAATTATTAATTTTTTGGGGGGATTAGCTGTTAGCTGTCCCATGTTGTCTATGCATGAATTCTAACTCTTTTCTCTCTTACCTCTTCATTCTATCATTTGATCTTTGCACTATCACGATACATGGAATAACCCTAGTGTCTCTGGATTTTTCTTATTCTGCTGGGAGGAAATCTTCTACTTGTATGGTATCTCATTCACGGAGCACAAATTAATGTAGAAGGCATGATTATCAAAAACTGCATGCATGTTAATTTATCCTTAAAAATTATTCATTCTAGGATAAGTCGTTAGCCCGTAGTTGTATATACAGCCTGTGTCATGCACATGTTGGCACTCTTTGATATTTGACTCCAAAGTTTAATTTTCCAGTAGTGATGCACTGATCTTTTGGTTTTGATGCAACAGATTAGCAAGCATAGTACTTTCCAGGAAAGCAGGTGCTTCTATGTAGTTTCAACTGACGGTTGCAAACAGGATTTTTCCTACCGGAAATGTTTGGAGAATTTCATAAAAGGGAAGTATCCTGACATGGCGGAGGAATTCATCGGCAAGTATTTCAAACCTCGTCAAAGAGGCAACCAACCGCAAACCCCAGTTGCGACTCCAGTTGCAACCCCAGTTGCAGAGGCAACCGAGGTTGATAGTGAGGCATAAACTTCTTCAAAGAGTTCATTTTTTTTTTCCCCAGATACAAACATTAATGCCATCTGCTTTTTTGATTTGTATATATGAAGCAGATGTTTTTCTGTTCATATCCCAAGCGAGTTACACTTTTGGTTACTGTATATGAACTGCCCCCATTTTTTCCACACAGGCGCAGTTCTTAATGTTCTTGTTAGTTAGCTTAGATAGTGATGTAACAGTAGGCCTGTTCATTGATGTTGCATGTCAATAGCAATATAGTAAATGTTCAGTTCCAAAGCTCTGACATCTAATTTTGAGTCCTATTTTCCATTTCGACATTAAAACTTGCGGTCTCCATCGTTTGCCTGAAAATCAAATTGTCATGTTGGAGAAGCCAATGGCTATCCGCTTTTGATTAAGAGAGAAAAAGCCGTCTGAGAAATTTTCCTTAAAAGGCATGATTAGTTACAGCTGACCTGTATCTGTATGTCCAAGTACCATTAATTGAGAATGGCGTGAAAGAATTCACAGAAGAAATTGGTTTTCTTTATGTTTTCTTTTCCCCCTGGAAATGAAATTACGAAGTTGGACTGGATTTCATGAGGATATATTTATTAGTTAATTGACATTCCGATATTACATAATTTGCTTCAACATTACTGCCCTTCCTTTCAATACATTCTACATTCCTCCAGGTATCCAATAAACCATATTTTTCTGGTTCAAAACCCAATTAATAATCATAACTCTTAAAAGAGCATTAATAAAGCAAGCTATATTAAAGAAATTTATCTCAGAACGAATTGAGTATATTATTATTCGAATTCTTCACATGATAACAATAAGCTTAATTACTAATTAAATCCTGAATTTTATACTTTTTAATAATTTTATTTAATTGTTTTAAAATTTTAAAATAAATATTTATATTTTTAATTTATTTTTAAAAATATTTTCGATAACAATTTTTAAAATATTACAATAAAAAAAATAATGTGTGGCAAATCAATTCTGTTTACTAACATAAAAATTAGTAAATTAACAAAAAAATTATTTTATTTAGATGTAAAATATGTAAAATAATACACATATATGAGATTTTTAATAATTATATTCTTTAAGTATAGAATAAACTATTTTTACTGATCCATAATTATTATTCTTTTAATAAGTAGAATTAATTTTTTTACGTTATTCTTTTACTGTTAAATTTTAAAAATTGTTATTAAAAATTATTTTTTAAAATAAATTAAAAGAATGAGTATTTATTTTAAAATTATTAAAATAAATTGACAAAATTATTAAAAAATGTAAAATTTAAAATTTAAATTATAATTAGACCATAATAATATAAAATGAGAACTTCTCCCACGTGGATTTTCCAAATTCTTGCACGTGAGCCCGCTTGAATTGAAAATCTGACGTGGCTATCATTTCCAAAATTACCCCAAAACAGAAGAAAAAAAAAACACCTCAGAATCTGAAAAAATGACGATATTTTGTGGAGATAAACATAAAAATAAAAATGGTAGAAAGTTTGACCTTTCTTGTAACTGGCGTTATTCATATCCACTGATTGCTTCGTCACTTTCACTTTAAACGCTTCACTGGTCAGCTCATTGCTTCACTCTCTCTCGCTCTCGTATGTACAATTACTCGCATTTACGCTGATCATGTTTCTGTGCGTGTAATTAATCCTTGATCGTTGGTGTTCGATTCTTGGTTTTGATTGAGCGTGTGTACAATTATTATCTGATTATAAAGTGGAATGGCTTCTTTAGCCGCAAACATGGTCTCTCCATTAGAAACTGGACATAAAGTTTGGGAGGATCCATCTTTTATTAAATGGAGAAAAAGAGAACCTCATGTCACTTTACACTGTCATGAGTCTGTTGAAGGTACAATCTTTATTCATTTAAGTAAAACTTGTGTTTAATTCTTTAGATTGATTCGAGGATTTAAGCAACTGGGTTCTTATCTCAACTGGGATTTGATATGTACTATTGATTTGATTTTGTTTATTTTGTAGTTTTTGATTGTTCCAAGCGCATATTTCTGTTTGCATTGATCATTTATCATTTGTTTTTCTTTTTGTACCAATAGGATCTCTTAGATACTGGTATCAGCGCAATAAAGTGGATGTGTTGGTATCCAAGTCTGCTGTTTGGAATGATGATGCTGTTAAAGCAGCTCTTGACTGTGCTGCTTTTTGGGTTAAGGACTTGCCTTTTGTCAAGTCTATGTCTGGCTTTTGGAAATTCTTCTTGGCTCCCAGTCCTACCAAAGTTCCTATAAAATTTTATGAGCCCGCATTTCAGGACTTCGAGTGGCAAACTTTACCGGGTAATTGCTCTCTTTCTCATATTTACTCATCCTCCCTTTTCTCAGCTCAGTTTTGAACTACTGAACGATATCTATGAGTTACTGGATAATCTTTAATTATTTTCTTGTTTCTTTTGAGCTTGATAGTGTCATTAATAATGTGCTCAAATTTGCTCCCTTTTTTAACATTACCTTTCAATCTCCCTCACTGCAACAGTTCCTTCAAATTGGCAGATGCATGGATTTGATCGGCCCATTTATACAAATGTGGTTTATCCATTTCCACTTGATCCTCCATATGTTCCTGAGGATAATCCTACTGGCTGCTATAGAACATACTTCCAGATTCCTAAAGAATGGCAGGGTACAATCTATTTTCTTCATCTTTATGTCTACACATTCTCTTTGTTCTTTTTGCATAGTGTTAACTATGTCACTGGTAGAACTGCTGATTAATATCACCCAAATCAAATTGGGCAGTTCATAATCATTTACTAAAAAAAATAAACAAGCTTAACACAAAAGCAGAAAAAGAAATAATAGTTGGATAGATTTTCCATCAATTACTGCCCAAGTGTGATATGGACATTCTCCTCTAAACTTTTCTGTTACTTTATGCGTCATTAATTGCCGTTTGACAGGTCGCCGGATTTTGTTGCACTTTGAAGCTGTTGATTCTGCATTCTGTGCTTGGGTAAATGGGGTCCCTGTGGGGTATAGGTAAGCAATACATAGACCTCTCTCTCTCTTCTCCCTCTCTCTTGCTTTTGCTCTTCTTGTTTTTGGGAGAGGTTGAATGGTGGTGGTTGGTAATGAATTAATGCAATAATTAACTTATGGAGGTTACATGAGTTTTTCTTTCAATATTCTCTCTCTTTCTTTGCACATACATGTAATTTTCTTATTCTCCATCTGTATCATCTAATTATATAAATCAGCATTCTTCTTTGAGTAGGACGGGACTAGTTCAAAAAGGAGTGCATTGTGATTGATTGAACTTATGTATACCATGTAAATTCTTGCAGAAAATTCACATTGTTATGAGAAAATCAGTACCTTTGACATGCCAGCATGCTTTAGAGTTTATGAAGGAAAATAATAAAAAACTAGATTTCTAATTGCAACTGATCATTATATTAATTAATTGTAGTTTGAGGCTTTATGGCACTTCATGTAAAACTGCTGAAAGATAAGATTATCACTAAAGTTGCCAGATTGTGTTTCAGCGGGACCATGAGGAAAAATAATGTTGTCTCCAGTTTATGGATATTTTGAGGGTTCTATCATGCTATTTTTTGTTCGAAATTCTAATTTGACCTGTTAAGAAGAAAAAATGAAATAAGAAAAATGCTTAGACAGTTGTGATCGGAAGGATGAGATTTATTTGCCAGACACCATTTTTCTAAGGAGCATATTTTTCTTCTTCTTTGATAGTAAATGCAAACAGTCATTTGATTATGTGGTGTGGTGGACTGGTGCTATGCAATCATTGTTTAACTGTAGTTAGCCATGTTCAATGTGATAAAAGTTCTAATATCTGATCTATTAACTAACATTATGCTATTGCGTTAGCTCAGTCAGGACAGTAGGCTACCTGCTGAGTTTGAAATAACAGAATACTGTTACTCGTGCGATTCTGGAAAAAGCAATGTTCTGGCTGTTCAAGTTATTAGATGGAGTGATGGGTCTTACCTTGAAGATCAAGATCATTGGTGGTTATCTGGCATCCACCGTGATGTGCTTCTTCTTGCCAAGCCACAGGTTTTTATTTACTTCATAACTGACAGTACTATATAGTGGTTAATTTCTCAAATTCTTAATATTTAGGCAGGGATGCAAATGAAGATTATTCTGTTCAGAAGGTTCAAACTATTGAAGGCATCTTGTTTTCAGGGTCAAATCCTGAAGAAACAAAAGTCCTATATACACCCTGTTGATATCTAACTTGCACTGTTGCCTGAAAGTTAGTGTATTGTTTACATGTGTTAGATCTAGTGTATTGTTTACATGTGTTAGATCTAAGATGTTGTATATCAACAATTATATTTTTCCAAGAGTTTTTTGCCCTTAAATTTCTCTCTTTTTTTCTTCCTATCATTTTATGTTGAGAATTTGTTTCTTGTTTTTGAGAGTATACTTGATAAACATAATCAATATGCAGGTATTTATTGTGGACTACTTTTTCAAATCAAACCTAGCCGAGGATTTTGCTTCTGCAGAAATAGAGGTTAGCATTATTGGTACCATAATAATTAAAAGAGTAACATATTTAGGAAGTACACTCCTTGCTACCCTCTCCTGACTGGACAATGGTGCATGTTATTTATTTTCATCATTGTATCTTTTGAGTAAACATGGAATTGACAGTATAATTTTTCTCTCATATATGCGCTTAATATTAGAATTTTCTGATTTTCAGATAATATTTTGAATTTGTTTTTTCAATGTAACATCCAGGTTGAAGTCAAATTAGATAGCTCTCAAGAAATGCCTAAAGACAAGATTCTTGATAACTTTGTCATAGAAGCTGCGTTATATGATACTGAGAGCTGGTATAACAGTGATGGAGCTGCTAATCTACTTTCATCACAAGTGGCTGACATAAAGATTAATCCGTCCTTCGATGCAATTCTAGGATTTCTTGGGTATGTGCTGGTGGGCAAAGTAGAAAAGCCAAAGCTTTGGTCTGCAGAGCAAGTAAGCAACCTCATTTCATTTGGGTTCTTTACTAATTTTAATGGCGGTGCAATCTATACACACTTCATCCCACAGTAATGCTTCTTCTTTGTTTTTTGTAGTTCTAGTTTAGTTGTTTACTTTGAGATTCTGTTAAGCCTGTCTTCTTCCATTTTAGCTCTTGACTGTCTGCTTAAACTTATGGAATACTATAATCAAAACATTATTCCTCTTGTTAACCATAAATCAGCTGAATATAAATACTTTATTAACTGTCTAAGATCCAAGCTTCCATTGCAACCCATGGGAAAGACCTTGGAATCGGAGATTTGAAACCAGCTGATGATTCATCCCTTCTAGAGAGGATCCTGTAGTTTTCAGAACTGTTAAAGTTTTCCCTGTATTTCATAAATAACCAAGGAAATAGCACCCCACACATTGTTCTTCCTAGCTGTAAATGGTGATTAATGGCATAGTATGCTTTTCATCATGTTCCATTTAAGTTTTAAAATTTCATGTTAAGTCTAGAAATTTTGATATTAATTGGTAGGACTTTTGCCTTTATTTTGTTTGAATTAACTATACATATGTAAGTTTTCCTATTCCCTTTATGAATTTTATTGTTTATTTCTGTTGTTTGCAGCCAAACCTGTATATTCTTGTTCTCACCCTCAAAGATGCTTTTGGCCATGTGGTTGACTGTGAGTCATGCCTAGTAGGCATCAGACAAGTATCCAAGGCACCTAAACAGCTGCTTGTTAATGGTCAGCCAGTTATAATAAGAGGCGTGAACAGACATGAACATCATCCCCGTATTGGGAAGACAAACATTGAATCCTGCATGATTAAGGTAACCCTCTGCTCTTGCTCTCCTTGGTTATGATCTCTGCATGCGGGGTCTTTTATTTAATTATATTTTTCTTTTTTCTTTCTTTACATATATGTGGAAGACATTTTATTATTCTTTTGCTTACAGGATCTGGTTCTGATGAAGCAAAACAACATCAATGCTGTGAGAAACAGTCATTACCCTCAGCATCCTCGTTGGTATGAGTTATGTGATCTTTTTGGCATGTACATGATTGATGAAGCCAACATCGAGACACATGGTTTTCATCTGTCTGGACATATAAAGCATCCTACTTCAGAACAGAGTTGGGCTATAGCAATGATTGATCGTGTGATAGGGATGGTGGAAAGAGACAAAAATCATGCATGCATTATTTCTTGGTCCTTAGGAAATGAGGCCTCATATGGACCTAATCATTCTGCTGCAGCTGGTATAACTTATGTTTTGTTTAAATCCTAAACTTGGGTGTGATGGAAGCAACTTACAGAAATCCCAGAACTTATACAATTTAAATTATATGCTGATTGTTATGTTCTGTTTTGTTTCTGTTTAGCATAATATTTCTTGGATGCTGAATTCTTTAGTCCCCAGGATCAAGATATTAGTTTTCATGTGCAAATAGTCATTATGTTTAACTGTATACAAATTATGCTTTGTTTGTACCTTTGAGCCATTATCTTTTGAAGCAACTTGGAATAGGAAACCTGCACTATGTAGGTTGAATAAGTCAAAATGATATAACAATCTTTAGGGAGCAAAAGACTTTTATTAGCAATCTATGAGATTCACTATTTATCAAAAATATATCAAAAATTTGGCTTTGTGGACTATATACTAGTGAAAAAAGGCGAGCTTATCAGCAAACCTTTTTCCCAAATGCTGGATATTGTTGTTACTACCTTTTTGTTGTTTTAAGGAAAAGTCAAAAAGATAGTTTTATCCATCTGTTTTCTCTTTAACCCCTTTTATACTTCCCATCATTAATTGTTTTGGAGTCATTTATTTAGGTTGGATTCGTGGAAAGGATACCTCTCGATTAGTGCACTATGAAGGAGGTGGATCCAGAACTCCATCTACGGACATCGTATGCCCCATGTATATGCGTGTTTGGGACATAGTGAAGATTGCAAATGATCCAACAGAATTACGCCCTTTGATATTGTGCGAGTATGTTACTTTTTCCTAGCCTATTACATTCAAGAAGTAATTTGTAAAAACTTCTACTGTTGTTTTCTGTTGTCATTAGGGTCCTTATGGTGTCCAAATGGCAGGTATTCACATGCAATGGGAAACAGCAGTGGGAATATATGTGAATATTGGGAAGCAATTGACAGCACATTTGGTCTCCAAGGAGGCTTCATTTGGGACTGGGTTGATCAGGTTAGAATCCTTGAAGTTCTTCAACAATATGGTTGATGATCAACATCATGTAGAAGTTTGAGCTCCATGCCATCTTAGGTCACTAAAAAATATTTATTCTAGTGTTTGACATTACATAAAGGTCTGTGCTGTAACTTCAACTTCCTTTGACAATCTTTTGTGTTTCATTTTCTGTGATACAAAATCTAATTTTGAAGAGGTTAGTATACTGTATACAACATGGTTAATTCAAATTGTATTATATGCAGGCCTATAGTCCGTGCTCTTGTGTGTTCAAGTGGTTGTGTTGTGTTTGTGTCATGTATGCAAGTGGATGGTTCAGATATGTGCATTGTGCTGGTAAATTTACAACATGAGAGTGCAAACATGAAACATCACCTGAGGCCCATCAACCATTGGTAAAAGTTGCATAACAAGCTTTACTTGAGTTTTCAATTTTTCCTGTAGGGGCTGTTGAAGGAAAATACAGATGGTAGTAAATATTGGGCATATGGAGGTGACTTTGGGGATACCCCTAATGATTTGAACTTCTGTCTGAATGGTCTTACATGGCCAGATCGAAGTCCGCATCCTGCATTACATGGTAACTTAATGCCGTATTTACGATACTATTGTGTAGCTTTCCTAGATCTCAATCCATTTGAGTAATAAATCATGGCAATTGGTGCTTGTTTTCAGAGGTCAAGTATGTATATCAACCGATAAAGGTCTCGCTCAAAGGAAGCACACTTAAGGTACTTACATGTTTGATTATTTCTTGCTTAGTTTGATCAATATTACATTTAGTTTGACTTTTAATTTGCAGATAACCAACACTTACTTTTTCGAAACAACACAAGGATTGGAGTTTAGTTGGGCTGCCCATGGTGATGGACATCAACTTGGCTCTGGAATTCTATCTCTTCCATTGATGAAACCCCAAAGTAGTTATGATATAGAATTGGAGTCAGGTCCATGGTATCCTCTATGGGCTTCATATTCAGGAGAGATCTTTTTAACAGTCACAGCTAAACTTTTGCATTCAACACCATGGGTTGAAACTGGTCATGTTATTTCTTCTACTCAAGTGCAGTTGCCTTCAAGAAAAGAGATCATACCACATGTAATTGCTGTTCCTTTATATATATGTGGGACTTTAGTTATGTACTAGTAGATTTGCAACGCTCCTTTCTGATTTACCAATGGCATTGGCTTCCAGGTAATCAAAGCTACAGATGCTACACTGTCTAGTGAAATTCTAGGGGATACAGTTAGAGTCAGCCAGCAGACATTTTGGGAAATAACATTGAACATTCAAACGGGAACCGTTGAAAGCTGGAAGGTACCTTAAATCATGTCAAATTTTTTGTTTTGGTCTTGCAGTGAAGCTTAGAGGCATATACTTAATTGTTTCAGTAACACAGAACATAGGATTGGCTTGCTAATTCAGCAAGAAATATCAACTCATTAAGTTTCCTGCCGACCTCAGGGTTGAATTGAATTACTTGGATTACTAGAATTAGTTTCTTTTCATGGCGTATATAGCAGATTTCTTACTATTATTCCTTGCTCACACATCATTACTAAAACTGTGTTCTCCATATATGTGGCAGGTTGAAGGAGTTACCATTATGAATAAAGGCATACTCCCATGCTTCTGGCGAGCACCTACAGATAATGATAAAGGGGGAGAGGAAAATAGTTATTACTCTAGATGGAAAGCAGCTCGCATTGATAACCTTGAATTTCTCACAAAAAGCTGTTCCATACAGGAGAAAACCGATCATCTTGTGAAAATAAAGGCAGTATATATTGGTGTTCCAAGAGATGAGGATGATTCCTCTCAATCTAGCAAGCAAGCTTTGTTTGAAGTAGATATAATTTATGAGATTTTTGGCTCTGGGGACTTGATTATTGAGTGCAATGTAAGTCCAAGTTCTGATCTTCCGCCTTTGCCTCGTGTTGGAGTTGAGTTTCACTTGGTAGAATCTGTGGACCATGTTAGATGGTATGGAAAAGGGCCATTTGAATGTTATCCAGATAGGAAAGCTGCATCCCATGTTGGGATCTATGAGAAGAATGTATGTGACATGCATGTTCCTTATATTGTTCCTGGGGAATGCTCTGGTAGGGCAGATGTTAGATGGGTGACATTTCAGAACAAAGAAGGAAAAGGAATTTTTGCGTCAATGCATGGCAATTCTCCACCTATGCAAATGAGTGTTAGTTACTATTCTACGAGGGAACTTCACCGGGCAAGACACAATAAAGAACTTGTTCGAGGAAATGACATTGAGGTAATTTCTTACCACTGATGTTTATATTGTTTCTCTTTATGTAAATTGACTTTTTGTTAGTGAATCTAAAATGTCTTTGAAATTCTAAGGTGGGTTATGGCCACCAGTAGCTACGCATATCTACACGCTCATATGCGCATGCACTTGGTGAAATGCCCTAAAAGCTTATCGTTTTCTTTGTATTGCTCAGAATTGTTGTATAGGTGTGGTAATGGCTGGAAAAAGGTTGGATATCATCTAGGTTACCAAAGCATAAGTATACTTTATGCAGTAGAAGTAGGTTGATTACTAAGCTTCTCTTGCATTTCTCAGTTTCTGTGTTCGAATTGCAGGTTCATCTTGATCACAAACATATGGGTATAGGTGGAGATGATAGCTGGTCACCCTGTGTCCACGAAAAATATCTGGTTCCTGCTGTGCCATACTCCTTTTCTATCAGGTTATGTCCAATAACAGCAGCAACCTCTGGCCTGCGGATCTACGAACCCGAACATCAAAACTAGGCGCATTTCCTTGTGTTTCCTTGCTTAGTTATTGACATGTCTGTACATGTATAAGATGTTGTGCTGGACATCAAGTCTTCCTTAAAAATAATTCAATTCAAACGATTTGAATCCTTTAATATTATGAAGATGGTGACGTTTGCCCCTGTAACAATGACAGTGTTACCTTACTGCTTTTATCTCAATATCTTGCTCACAGATTACAGGCTTCAAAAGGTTTTCCCTCTGCCAATTTCTAACAGTGTAGCTTCAACTATCCTGAAAAAGAAAGAAAAGCATGACAAAACTGGAATCTTTTTTTTCCTTTAAATTGGTTTCAGTAAATCTGATCTAATGATAGTAACATACGCCCAGTGCCTTGCCTAAAATGAACAGTGGCATAATAAGTACGACTACAGTTGAGAGCGTGCCCAATGCTGTCGCGACCCCTTTTTCTTACTCCCAGAGCTTGCCCATAAGTTAATACCAAATGCCATAATTCCCTGTAAGAACTGTCAACTATTTCATCAACTGATCTTTACATTAGTAGTCCCTGGAGAAAGACAGTACTGCAGGAAACACGGGTGGGGTTAAGAGTCCTGACGTCCACGATGATTATATTTTCTTGTCTTGGTACTGGTATGATTTTAATCGAGCAGGAAAAACTTTATATGTTTAACTTGCACCATAAAGAGGAGCCACATGAGTAATATTTCAGGACGATGTCCATCATGAAACTTTATGATCTAGAATTGCTGCTGCTATTATATCAATCAGAGTCCCTGAGATTGTTCTACTTGAAAACATTAGCTTTGTAGATGATGGGCCAAAAGAAATTCTCATTTTTTGGTTTTGGTCACCTGTAAAATGAAGAATGTTGATATTGAAAGGGTTTGAAGAAGAAGCATGATGGAGCCCTTTATCATATTTCTGTCCAGGAATACTTTTGACTTAGCAGTTTGATGACTGTGGCAGTGCGCTGAAATGAAAACATAGTGATACCCTTGTATAGGGTCTGAGCATGGCACCTCCAAGTGAAAGTATTCTTGCTCCACTCTTTGTTCGGCCACTCAACTTGGTAATATCTAATTTCTATATCCTTATAAAATGTGAAAATGGCTTGTTCATTAATGAATTGAAAGAGAAGAATTTCTTAATGCTATTATTGACTCTATGACCGAAGTACTGGCCACCATTTTGGTGGGTAGAAAATAAAATCAAGCTTACATTGTTCTATAATTAGGAGTACTTGTCAGAGAGTTTTTTATCATTACAAATAAGGGAAAGAGATTTAAATATAAAACTTTGTTTAAGTTGAGATATGCATCTTCTACGAGACTAAGTTCAGAAGTGCTAATTTGAGAACTCAATTTCAGGATTTGTTCACTTTCTCAGTTACATAGCTTGGATGTAATTCTTATACCATTCGATGGATAAATATATTCTTGTTTTACATATCAAAGATCAAGTATACGATTATTGCTTTGGATTGTGTACTGATATCTAATTGTGTACCAGTTCAGGCAAGATTGCTAAATATATATTTCTGCTTACTAATGTTTTAAGCTGAGTGAAAGAAAAAGGAGAGGTAGAAATAAGCTTCATATATGCTCCAAATTGATGTAATTAAACAAGTGTCAGCTTTACTTTTCTGATTTAATCTCCACATCTTGTTCACATATTGGAGGCTCCATAGACCTCTTTTCCTCTACTTTCTTTCCCCATAAAATTGCATACGACCCAATTACTATCAGTATAGCCCCAATTATCCTGGAAAAATAAGATTGACAAGCAGTAAATGAGATAAATAAAAATTTTAAAAAGGAAAAAAGAAACACGAAGAATAAAGAAAACATACCCTCCCAGCTGCAATGCCTCGCCTAAAATTAGCAGTCCCATGGGGGCCACAATTATTACTGTGAGTGGCCTTAACGCTATCATAAAGACCGGACCTTTGCACTGTATCACCACTGTTTGTACATAAACTGTGAGTCCAAGAATCATAATGCCCTGAAACAGTTTAGAAACGTTAATCACTGTGCTAAATTTAGTAGCTGAAAACCATATTATTAACTTACATTATAGAGTGGAGCAAGAAGAGTGATGTCCCAAGACAATCTCCACGCTGAAGCTTCATGGTCTATAATTACTGCTATAACTGTTGCAACTAGAGTCGCTGCTAATCTTGTTAATGCGGTAAGAGCTAAAGGAGCTGGATATCCTTTTATTGTTTTGGTCTGCATAACTATAATCAATTAATATTTTCAAGAAAAAAATTAAGTTCAAACACTAGTGCTCTTAGTTACGTTCATGAATGAGTTGTATTTTCCAGTATCAGTCAATCACCTGTAAGATGAAGTATACTGCTGATATAAAGCTTTGGGCAACAAGCAAGAGGGAACCCTTCATCAAGTTCTTATCTGAAAAAGCTTTTGATGCAGCATTTTGATGATCGTGGGGAGAATGTATTGAAAACACAGTGATACCCTTGTACAGGGTCATGAGTGTGGCTCCACCAAATGCAAGTGCAGTTCCTCCAATTTTCGCTTGGCCACTTAGCTTGGCAATGTCTAACTTCTCCATCCTTTAACACACAAGAAGTTTGAAATAATTCTCAAAGAAACATACTTTCTTCTTAGTTTACATAGCATTTCTTTCAAAATTTCTTTTAAAAAAATTGACATGCCATTTTTTTCTATTTTAGTTACTCTTTTTTATTGGCTATTTATTTTACATATTAATTTTTTGTTTGTAAAGTGATTAAATCGAAATATAAATAAAATTGAATGATTGAAATAAAATAAATTTAAATTTTATAATCAAAATGAAACTAAATGTAAAGTTTAAGGACTATTTATATCATTATCTCTCCAAGGAACATTTTATATACTTTTCTTTTAAAGTAAATCCACTACAAGAAATTTAAATCATAGATGTGATATTTTAGTGACGAAGTAAAATTTGCACTCTATGAGGTATGAACCTTTAGTGACGATTTAATAATAATGAAGTTTACACTCGTAAAATCTTATAACAATTATATTTTTAAACTTCGGTTGGATTGAAAGATTATGCAATCTAAGAATAATGAAATCAATCAATTCTACGTATTTCATTGATTGAATTAACTAAAAGAAATATTGTGACATTATCGGGTCGCAGTAACATTACTGATGCTATTTTCTTCTTTACCAAATTCGTAGGAATTCGTCGCCAAATTTCAGCTACTTGTATTATTTATGTACTGACAGGGTCCATTTGGACTGTTTATTAACTACCTGCATACAGTTGCCAAAAGAAAGGTCATTGGTGGAGCTAAGTTCATCAAGGCAGCTGCAAAAGCTGCAGAAGTGTATCCCAGAGCAGTGAAGAGCATTATTTTACCTGAAACTCTGAAAAGTTGCAGAAACAAAGAAATGAAATATCATAACAATGAACCAACTTATTACTCTCATCCATTAATTTAGTTAGATGATCTAGTCACCCTAGCAAACCCAGCAGGGAGATATTTAGGCAGATTGGTACAGTGAGCTTTCTTACTTTGTTCCTGCAAGATAGGTATTGTTTTTCATTTGAACTGTTGGTGTAGTATAATCAGTAGCAAATAGCAAGAAGAAGAAGAAGAGGAATAAGAAGCAAACCTTTGAAAAAGCAGTGTAAGAAGAGATGTAATTACAGCTGCGATAGCAAATCCATAGGCAGCAAGGACAAAACGACTCATGCCATTTTCTAAGCAAACCTTAGTGATTATGTTGAATCCAGCCTGACAAAAAGATGTAAATATACTCAAGAGATATGGTTTCAGCCTTTCTAAATGATACTGTTTCTTTCCAGTTTCCTGAACTTCCATTCTTTATCCTATTCAAGAGAATAGACACTATTAGGCTGTGTCTTATTTGATTATAAGCAATTGGACATGGATGCAGTTGGTGCGAATCTGAATGCCCACTTATAACCAGATTAGCGGCAAGGAACCACTAAGAGAAACTTTTGCAAGGTAAGTGCTTTTATGATTAGGATGCTTTTTAATTTTGAGGGCTGTTAGGTAAGAGAAGAAGTTGTGAAATATATTTGTACAATGATGATTTCTTTACAGTATGAATTCTGAGTATTACAAATGAGTATGTTTTATTATATATATGGTTGAGCTTTGTAACGGTCCTTAAGCTACCAGTTTAGCTCTATGTTAACGTTTATTTTTCTGATCTTGGATAGGTTGAAGCGACCTTTCTTCCTTAGCTCCCTTTTTCCTTTCTGCCAGGCCTGTGATGAGTTGTCTGTACAGCTAAGAGCTGTACAGACCTGAGGCCATGCTGCTAGCTTTACCCTTTGGTTCTTGTTTATTTGACTGGGTAACTCTTTTTTCTGTTAGTCTTTAACACTCCCCCTCAAATTGGGTTCAAAAAGATTGATAGAACCCATCTTGCTAAGAAAATTTTGATGCTGAACTTTGTCAAGCGCTTTTGTAAGTATGTCTGCTAGTTGTTTGTTGCTTCTGACGAATGGGGTTTCAATTTCTCCAGATTGAACCTTTTCTCTTATGAAGTGACAGTCAACCTCTATATGTTTAGCTCATTCATGGAAGACTGGATTTGATGCGATGTGTCTAGCTGCCTGATTATCACAATACATCTTCATAGGTCCTGTGCATTCTATTTTCATGACGGTTAGTACTTGTTTGATCCAAATGAGCTCACTAGCGGTTGAAGCCATGGCTCGATATTCTGCTTCTGCACTGGATCTTACGGTTACAGACTGTTTTTTACTTTTCCAAGTTACTAGGTTTCCTCCTACAAAGGTGCAGAATCCTGAAGTTGATTTTCTGTCACAACTTCCTGCCCAATCTGCATCAGAGAAACCAACAATAGTATTAGTATTATTATTATTTTTCATCCAAATTCCTTGGCCGGAAGTGCCTTTAAGGTATCTGAGGATTCTATCAATAGCATCTAAGTGAGAGGTACGAGAAGCATGCATAAACTGGCTGACTGTGCTTACAGTATAAGTGATATTTGGCCTTGTGACAGTTAAATAAATCAATTTTCCTACTAGGCGTTGATAGTGACCTATGTTGCTTAGCGAGTTACCATCTTCTAGATTGAGCTAGTTTTTGTTTCTATGGGGGTATTTATAGGTTTGGCTCCTATTTTTCCAGTTTCCCTTAGTAAGTCAAGGACGTACTTTCTTTGGGACATAAATATGCCTTTATGTGATTTGGTTATTTCTATTTCAAGGAAGTAAGTCAGTTGACCGAGATCTTTAATGTCAAATTCCCTTTTTAACTTCAGTTTTACTTTTTCAATCTCTTGGTTGTTGTTGCCTGTTATGATGATGTCATCAACATATACTAGAATAATAATGGTGCTCGTGTGGGTATGCTTTACAAACATAGAGGAATCACAAGAGCATTTATGAAAATTAATTTTTAGAAGAAAATGGCTTAGCTTGGCGTACCATACTCTTGGAGATTGTTTCAATCCGTAGATTGCCTTTTTTAGCTTACATACCAGAGAGTGATCAACGGTAGTCTTGTAACTGGGAGGAGGAGTCATGTAGACTTATTCTTCTAGAGAGCCTTGAAGAAAGACATTTTTGACGTCCATTTGGAATAGGCTCCATCCTGAATTAGTGGCAACAGATAACAAAATACGGACTGTACTCATTTTTGCTACAGGAGCAAAGGTTTCCTGGTAGTCGACCCCATAGGTTTGGGTGAATCCTTTTGCTACTAACCTAGCCTTAAATCTCTCTATGGTTCCATCATGCTTATATTTTACTTTATATACCAATTTACATCCTATGGGTTTTTTATTAGGTGGCGAGACAGTAAGATCCTATGTGTCATTTCGTTCTAGGGCCTGAAGTTTCTCCTCCATAGCCTTACACTAATAGGGGTTGGTGTTAGCTTCATAAAAGGAGGTAGGTTCGATATGCTTAGTGATACTTCCTAGATAAGCTTTATACTGATTTGATATGGTCTTATAAGTAACAAAATTTTGGATAGGATATGATACTTCATGGGACACATAGTCCCTTAACCTGATAGGAGGTCTGATAGTTCGAGTGGATCTGTGTAAGGCAATTTCTTCTTAAGGCTCATTAGCAGTATCTCCCCCTGAAGAAATTGCCAGAGAGTTGGGAACAGACTCCCCCTCGAGGTAAGTGTCATGTGCTGAACTGTCAAAAAAGGAAATATTAGATGGAAATAACAAATGATGAGGTGTAGGGGTGCTGACTGGATCATGGGGATAGTAGGGTTCATGTTCAGCAAAGGAAACGTCCCGAGAGAAGTAGGTTTTGTGAGTGATGGGGTCATAACACTTATACCCCTTTTTTTCAGATGAGTAACCTAAGAATAGGGTTTTGACGGAGCTTCTATCGAGTTTATGCTGTCTTTTAATATGAACAAAGTTAGTACAACCAAAGACGCGGAGGTGACCAAGATCGATTTTGCAATTTTTGAGGATTTCAAGAGGACTGAGGTTTCTTACCTGGACACTAGGTAGGCGATTGATGAGGTATGTGGCGGTTAGGAGGACATCTGACCAAAAAATATTGGGTACATTGTGTTGAAAGAGTAAAGTACGTGTGACTTCAAGGAGGTGCCTGTTTTTTTATTCTGCAACTCCATTTTGTTCGGGAGTATTCACACATGTAGTCTGATGGAGAATACCTTTGCTGGTAAAAAATTCAGAAAGGTTTTTGTTAACAAATTCTTTGCCATTGTCAGAACGAAAAATTTTAATTTTGGCATTATATTGATTGTGAATAAAATTGAAGAAATTTTGAAAGCAGGTAAAGACTTCATTTTTTTCCTTTTAATAAGTAAAGCCAAGTAGTGCAAGAATAATCATCAATAAATGTGACAAAATAACGAAAATGAGCATAAGAAGTGACAGGGGCCGGGCCCCAAACATCAGAGTGAATTAATTCAAATAAGTTTTCAGAAGTACTTGAAGATAAAGGAAAGGGTAATCATGTATGTTTGGAAAATTTGCAAATATCACAACAACGGAATTTTAATTTGGAAGGAAAAAGCTTGTTTAAAACTGGGTCGGATGGATGGCCGAGCCGCCGATGCATCAGCATCCTTTAATCGACTGGGTTCGTCGATGCAAGACATTGTCTGATGGGGTCTTGAAGGTAGTAGAGTCCATTTTGACAGTATCCCTCACCAATCATCTTCCCTGTGATACGATCCTGAAACATGATTGAACTCGGTGAGAAGATGACATTACAATTTAAATAAAGCATGATTTTGCGAACAGATAATAAATTTGATTTGAAATCAGGTAGTAATAAAATATCAGGAATAGTTTTATTAAGCAGAGTAGAGGTGCCACTACTAGAAATCGGAGCCTGGCCACCATTGGCAACAATAACATGCTGAGACTCTATTGGGACAAAAGAGTGAAGCTTTGTAGGGTCCCATGTCATGTGATCGGTAGCTTCTGAATTAATAATCCAATCGTGAGAGTGAAAATTAGTAAAATGACTTTGAGAGTTAGAAATTGAACCTGGCCCACGGGATTGCTGTTGATTGATGAGGGATTGGAGCTGAGAAATAAGCTGGGAGAGTTGCAAATTTTCTGTTAAGTCGGGTCGGGTCGGTTGGGAAAACTGGGTTGGATTCGAATTTAACCAACCGGGTGGATCGAGTCAGGTCGAGTCGGGTTGAGTTAAGGTGGGCTGGGCTGAATTACTCTGTATGGGCCAACTGGCTAGGCTGAAGTCTGTGGGCTCGGGTTGCTTAAGCTTACCCGCTCCAAGCCACGGATTCGACCCATGCAGCTGGCTTCCCACGTCGCCCCGAACCCTTTCTTCATATTTTTCATCATTTCTAGGGTTTGTCTGGCAGACGCCCCCAAATTGCTTTTCTCCCCTTTCTCTTCTTCCTCCGCCCTCGTTTTGACTGTTCACGTAACTCCCTCGATCTCCTCGGCCATGAGACGGGCGCAGGTTCGGGTGAAGGTGCTAGCACCTGTCGTGGGTGTGACCCTGCCTTCGGTAGTGGTCGCACCTTTCGGCAGGAGCAGGCGCTCCCCGTATGCGCTACGTGCCCATTTGGTTCGAGTGTTGAGCAAGAAGGGCCTGATTTTCTGATCCTTCGGTAGAGTTGCTGTTCATGGTAGCGCGTCGGGTCTCATCCTGTTGGATAGAGGCCATGACCGCGTCGATTTTTGGTAGGTTGTTTGAGAGAAGGATTTGCGATCGCAAACCTTCGTAGCTGGAATCTAAACCCCCTAGGTACGTATAAACAAGGTCTTGTTCTTCCCTTCGTTGTAATTCTTCGGGGTTGTTTGTTTGGGGTAAGTAACTCTGCAATTCTTCCCATCTTGTTAAGACTTCTATTACATATTCTGATGAATTTTTGGTTCCTTATGTGATTTGAGAGAGCTCTTGTTTGAGCCTGAAAAAATGGACAAAATTATTTTGGTGCCCGTAGAGACCCTTCATCTTTTCCCAAATTGCTTGTGATGAATCCATTAAAATACAGAGTCGAGAAATTTGTGTTTCCATAGTGTTGGTGATCATTGAAATGACCAGATGGTCAGTCGTTTGCCACTCCTCCATTTTTTCCGATTCTTCCTCTATTGGATCCTCTAGATTTACTGGTCTTGGTTTCTTTTGACTTCCAGTAATGAAACCCAATTTCTTTCTACAGTTGAGACCGATGTAAATAGACTTTGACCACTCAAAATAATTTTGGCTACCTCTTAGCACAATATTGGTGATTTTTGTGGTGTCATTGTGAGCCATTTTGAATGTTTGATTCTGTGTTTAAGAGGGGGGTAGATGATGACAGGTTAAACCTGCTCTGATACCATGTGAAATATATTTGTACAATGATGATTTCTTTACAGTATGAATTCTGAGTATTACAAATGAGTATGCTTTGTTATATACATGGTTGAGCTTTGTAACGGTCCTTAAGCTACCAGTTTAGCTCCTATGTTTATGCTAACGTTCATTTTTCTGATCTTGGATGGGTTGAAGCGACCTTTCTTCCTTAGGGAAGAAAGATTGCTCCCTTTTTCCTTTCTGCCAGGCCTGTGATGAGTTGTCTGTACAGCTGAAAGCTGTACAGACTTGAGGCCATGCTGCTAGTCCCTTTACTCTTTGGTTCTTGTTTATTTGACTGGGTAACTCTTTCTTCTGTTGGTCTTTAACAGAAGTTGAATATGGCATGAATATTTTTCTCATTTACATATCAAAGATCGAATATACTAGAAAGTGAGCCTAATTAGTGGGCAATAGGAAAATTTAAAACTAAGAAATACAATAAAAAAAAAAAATCAATGGTTGATAAGTACTTCTCTTAAACTCATAGAAAGAAGAGGAAAAACAGAAACAAGTGTCATGTTAACATTTCTGATTTAATCTCAATTCCTTGTTCAGGTCTTGCAGGCTGCACCAACTTTTTGCTTTTCTCTACTTGCTTTCCCCACAGAATTGCATACAACCCCATAACTATCATTGTAGCTCCAATTATCCTGAAACATATCATAATTAAAAGAGATGATATCAATTCAAATTTATTTTCTAACTTGGATTCAAGAAAGCTGAATAATTTAAAAGAACAAAGAAACACATTAACATACCCTCCCAAGTGCAATGCCTCCCCTAAAATGAGCAGTCCCATAATAGCTACAATCACTGTAATGAGAGGTCTAAATGCCGTCACGAAAACTGGACCTCTTACTCGCACTACTAGAGTTTGAATATAAGTAACAATTCCCATGATCATAATCCCCTGCAAAATTCTGAAACTATTTTATAATTTAGCAGTACAATCTGTTTCGTTTCTTTTTCTTTTTATTTTATTTGATTATACAGGAAGGAAGAGAATCATGACTTAATTATTAAACTTTTAACCGAATGGAAATATGCACCGACTATCTTGATTAAGTTCATTCATAATGTAATGCTATTTATTTATTACATTTTTGCTATAAGACAAAAAGAATATATGTTTATAAGAAATAGGAAGGCTAAGAAAAGGATTCACTGGTAAAATTGGATCCTTGCATGGTGCTGGGAGTATCAATAACATTTTATTTTAGCAAGTGCAGGATGATGTTAGACTTACACAATAAAGTGGAGCAACAAGAGTGATGTCCAAAGACAATTTCCATGATGAAGCTTTGTGATCAAGAATTGCTGCTACGACTGTTGCAATTAGAGTGCCTGATAGGCTTGTCAATGTGGTAAGAGTAAAAGGAGCCGGATACCTTTTCACTGTTTTCGCCTGCATCGCACTTAATATTCTTACAACTTAAAAATGAAGCTTTGCATATCCTACAATTCCTAATATCTAGTGTAATTTCTCACCTGTAAGATGTAGTATGCTGCTGTGACAAGGCACTGAAAAATAAGCAAGACGGAGCCCTTTGTCAAGTGCCTATATAAGAGTTGTTTTGTTGCAGCCTGTTGATGGGTGTGGAGGGCATGCATTGAAATCACAGTAGCACCCTTGAATAGGGTCATGAGCGTAGCACCACCAAGTGCAACTATAGTTCCTGCAGTCTTTGTTTGGCTGCTGAGCTTCTCAAAGTATAATTTTTCCATCCTAATCACAGAACAATTGATTCTCAAATAAAGTATCATTACAAGAAAATTACTTTATTATCAATTAAACATTGTTTTAAATAAAAAAGCTGAAGTGAGAACATGCCTCATTCATTCAAAAGGGAAAACTATAAGAAAGAAAATCTTTCTGTGCAATAGTATGTTAAGTCACCTGCACAAAATTGCCAAAATAAAGGTCATTGATGGAACCAAATTGTTAATTGCAGCTGCAAAGGTTGGTGAAGTACTCTCCAGTCCATCATAGAAAAGTATTCTGCCTAAGACCCTGATGGAATTACAAAGAAATATATCAGAATTTGATCCAAATTGACCCTTAGCTTTCTTGTAATTAAAGGGCCATGACATGCCATCAGTAAGAATCTACCTACCCCATAAGACCCAAGAAGAAGATATTTAGGCAGATCGATAAACTTAATTTGCTCTCCACTTTCCTGCAAGGTAACAATATTTAAGAATAAAATAGCATATGTAACTGAAGAAACCAATTCCTGTTATTATTTTAGTTTTCAAGAAACTAATGTACACAAGCAAATAAAATGCTACTGTTGGTACACATATATAACACAATACACTGGAATCCATTGCTACCTGTCCTTACCTGCACTATATCCAATCTATAATTACACTACTATTTGGTCAGAAGAAAAGACTCGAATAAATCAGGATTCTTGCAGAATGATTAGACCAATCAATTAAGGAGAAATATTAGAGAAAGGAAAGAACCTTTCGAAGAGTAGTGCTAGAACTGCTGTAGTTACAGTCCCAAAAGCATATCCATACACCACAAGAACATAACGACTCATGCCTTTGTCTAAACAAAGCTTAGCAATTATGTTGGATGCTGCATAGCAGAATGAACAAAATATACAAAAGATGTAAGGTTTCAGATTTCCTAGGATTTTCTCTTTCCAGTTTCTTTCTTTTCCTTCTTCTACAGAGTCTCTAATCTCTTCCATTTTCCAACCCTTTTCTGATCAGATAAAATTAGCTAAATCTTCTTATAAGGAATATTGACATAAATATTCATGGATATTTGTGTGTAATAATGGCAAACTAAGGGAATGCATTCTTTTAAATTCTTAACATGTAATCAGGAGTCACTAACACAATACTGTTCTTACAATTTAATAAATTAAAGGGGCTTTTAAAAAAAATAAAAAAATACCTTTCTAATAACAAATGAAGAATCTTGATACCACCATGAAAACTTAAATACTGGATTTTATTCTTGAAAAGTACTCTCTTAGATTTGTTATCATCATTATTTAATCTCACAATTAATTCCAAACATTAAATAAGACCTGCATTAGCTATTAGGTATCATCTAGCTTCAGTTCTTCTATTGTCAGTGTGCCTTTGTTTATATTCTTAGAGCATTTCTTTTAAGTTCAGAGAGTCAAACTTTATTATATTTTAATGTCAATTACTATATACATTAAAAGTTTTTAAACACTTTATAAATTGATATTGTTAACTTTATATTTTCTATTCCCTAAAACTAAAGAGAAAAAAAAATAAAAATTATTAATACTTATGAGAAAATTAAAATAAAAGAATAAAAATATAAAAAATTTATTAGATCTAGACACTTTTTTTTTATTTTTTAAATATTAGTTAAGATGCTTTTTTTTTTTATATTAATTATATTTCTTAAAAATAAAAAGCATCTCTAAATGCTTTTATATTGTGGAATTATTCTCCTTTCACAAATCTCCCACTTCAATGTCACTAAAATCATCAAATTAAATTCTAAGCATTGAGAGAGGAGATTGCATCACACATTCATTCTTTGGGATTTTTCTGTTTGTTGTTTGGAATTTAGGACAGATGATTGGTTGGAGCAGCTTGAAGAATGAAATCACTTTTAATGCATTTTTAATTCAATTTTTTAAATTTTCATTAAAGGGAAGGAGAGGAATTAATTAATATTAAATTTCTTTATTATAATTATAGAGATAAAAAAATAATTAATTATAACTTTTTACATTTTAAGTTGAGTTATAATCAATTTCAATTTCTATAAAGGTTACGAACGAGAATCATTCATCTTCAATTTCCTTCTCTTCCTACTATGTCAATTCAATTATCGGTTATGATACTATAATATTCATATGTTTGCCCAATTAACTGTAAGATGACAAATGCTGCAGTGGGGAAGGCAATGAACTACAAGGATAAGGGAGCCCTTCAAGTAATCTTTCCCTGGCAGTACTTCTGACTTTGGAAGTTGATGATGAGCATGGTGGTGATTATGAAATGAAACAACAGTAATAATACCCTTGTATAGGGTCATGATTGTGGCACCACCGAATGCAACTGCAGTTCCCCCAATCTGTGCTTGGCTACTCATCTTAGCAATGTCTAATTTCTCCATTCTGAACACATGGAGAATATAGTTTCAATTGAACTGTCAAATAAATATAAATGTACTCAGGTGTCAAGTAAATGCCTTTAACATGCTGGGCAGCTAAATGGCAAGCTTCAGATCAGCTAAATGTACTTAGAATGAAAAGACTTGAAAAAGCTACTAATTCATCATCCACGAAATTAAAAAAATAAAGAAAATATTTAGATATCATTATATACCTGAACAAGATTGCTAAAATAAAGGTCATGGATGGAACCAAGTTGATCATGGCACCAGTAAAAGCAGCAAAGAACGTTACTCTTCCCAGAGTTCTATCCCAAATTAATTAAAGAACTTAATTTGAAAATAGACTCAATATTTTCTATTCGAACCTGAGACCTGCTCAATTCTCTAATCAGAATACTTCCTGATTAGCAGAATTCATTTTTAAATGTTTCAGAATTCACTTACTGTAAAAGACCCAAGAAAAATATACTTATCCAGATCACTCTACTAATTCTGTTTTCATTTCTCCTGCAGCAAAAACATATAACAATTAGTACAAGATTAAGCAGAAGAGTAGTGGTTAGAGTTCCAAAAGCAAAAAGCACATATCTAAACAGACCTTGGAGATGATGCTAAACGCCGCCATGCTTAAAGAAACTAATGTACATAAGATATATGGTCTAACACTTCGAAACGTTGCGTCTTTCGTCTCTTCCATTTCCAAAAACTCTTCTTGATTTCTAAGCTAAATCCTTAATCTCTTAACAGAAGTAATCTAATTAACTCATTAATAAATCTAATAGACCACTAAGGATTTCCCTATCCCCCCACCTCACTAGCAAGTCGTTTTCCGATTAAACGTTTTCTTTTTTCTTATTGTTAGTGAATATCACACTCTACTTCAATCACTTGTTTTCTTTAAAAAAAAAAAAACTTATTTACCATCTTCAGAAATCTTTTTTTTTTTTTCTGGTTAATTTGTGCTAATCTTTTTTTTTTTTTTTGCTTAATTGCCAAAAGAAATTGTAAATTTTAAAAAAATTATTAAAAATAAGAAATTTATTTTTCTTAATAAATTGGAAGTGCAGGAGTTTATTATTTTCACTATTTCAGTCTATATTTCGTCGTCATTGAACTGACGACCAAAAAACAGAATCTGCGACACTGTAGTATCATTTGTAATCGGTGGAATCTATGTAAGAAGAGCCCGATAAGACAGAAGTATAAAGAATCAAGAGAGCTTTTTACAAGTCAAATTAATACTTTACAACACCATGAATTTTTCAACTATCATCTCTGCTACTGTCGTTCTCGCTCTCTCCATTTTCTTGCTTCGTAATTTATCACTCCAATTATTATTATTTTTGAAATTTCAATTTCCACATTTTGCATTAAAGAAAAAGAAATGTAATAGTCTTACAATTGATTGTTGGTTATTGTTCGTTTGTTTAGAATGGTCAAAATTTGGAATAACAACGACATCTTTTTCATCTTCGAGAGAATTAACGGCGGATTTGATAGTGAAGAATGGGGTTATTTTCACTAGCGATGATTCCTTGCCTTTTGCCGATTCTTTCGCTGTTCAAAATGGCAGGATTCTTCGCGTTGGGAACTATTCCTCTCTTCAGGTTCTTAAATTTTGTTGCCTTTTTTTTCCTTCAATAGTATTATATTGTTAATTGTCATTTCAGCTAGTTAATAGCTACTTAAAAGCAGGACTTAGCAGGAAATGGAACTAAAGTGGTGAATCTTGAAGGAAAATTAGTTGTTCCTGGATTCATTGATTCTCATGTCCACTTAATTTTTGGTGGACTTCAGGTATTTTTTTTTCAATTTATTAATTTTTCCAGGAAAAGTTATCAACTTTATTTTAGTAGTTACTGACATTCAGCCTACATAGTTTGACCTCTCAAAGTGATTCTTTACCCTTTTATTTTCACTGTTGCCTGCCTCTTTATTTTAACTAAAAGTTTACCTTAAAGAAGGCTTTTGATCTTGATATTGTTAAATGTAATGCAGATGATACGTGTGGAGCTACGAGGTGTAAATCAAAAAGACGAATTTGTGAGAAGGGTCAGAGATGCTGTAAGAAGTAATCTTCGTGCTTTTCCTTTCTATGCATTATTATGCATTTGCTTGTTTGTGAATTGTTAGACATGGAATGAATTGTGAGTAATTACCTTTAAGAAAGTTTGGCTTGTTGGACACATGAGCACATGTCTCTCATATCCACTTTCTGATGTGTCCCTACATGTCTAACACTAGTCTAGGTATTTATCTAAGGTTTTCCCTTGATTTATTTTTGTGAGATGATAAGGTATGGTGCCCCTTTTGCTATTAAGGTTTGAACAGTTAGTATTATCATGGCTGCGAACGACATCATTAATTTATTATGATTTTTTAATGTTTAGAAAGATTGGAATATTGTAAAAGGATGGCTAGGTCAAAAGGAAGCATTTGTTGGTGATAAAATGTTGAATTCATGCAAAACTGCATTGACCATTGTCGTTGAAATGATCAATCTAAATATTAGGACTGGCATTCTGATGGTTGAGTAGCATAACTTACTAAATCTTGGTATTTGTTTCTAAAGGATATTTGTGCCCGCAAATAATCTTTCAGATTTAAAAGAAGGTTCCTGGGTACTGGGTGGTGGATGGAACAATGACCTATGGGGAGGAGAATTACCAGCAGCCTCTTGGATTGATGATATTGCACCAAAGAATCCTGTAACAGCCAATAACTGATAGATAATATGTACTTGCATTGACAATTATATGCCTGACAACTGATAAATCTTGTTGCACAGGTTTGGTTAACTAGGATGGATGGTCATATGGGCTTGGCTAATTCAGTAGCATTGAAGTTAGCTGGGATTAATAATTTGTTAGAAGATCCAAATGGTGGAACAATTATGAGATCTGCTAATGGAGGTAATCTTTGGTTTTAATGATTGGATGCTCCATATACATTTTCATTGGTTATAGTCAGTTTAAGATTCAGCATCCTTTTAAGTTTAGTAATATTTAGAGAGCAAATCAAAATTATTGTAAAATTAGTTTTTAGTTGCAGCTCAAAATTGCATCTATAGTACTGTGGTTTTATGGTTATGGAGTTGGTATAAAGTTTAAGAACTTTTTGCTGTCAAACACCCTTGATCTTGAGATGCACTTGTAGCAAATTCACTCCAATGTTTTATAAGGAAGATAATCTATGATGTGCAAAGGCAGCCACTCTATGCATGCTGATTCTCAATTCCTAATCAAATTCATTTTTCTCTTCAGCAATAAACTTAGCAATTGCATTAAGAGGTCCTTAACTTTGCTAAAGTTTTTTTAGCTAGTTATGTTTTGGGAGGGGAAGGGAGAGATTGGACACTTTTTTAAACTTGTAACTTTTTTTTTGAGTATTCACTAAATGAATTATTTTGTGCCATCACGCAGAACCTACTGGACTGATAATAGATGCTGCAATGAAACTTATTCTCAGCTATATCCCAGAGGTCTCAGTAGATGAAAAAAGGGAGGCTTTGCTTATTGCTGGTAATCTTGCCTTGATGAGTGGGGTGACAACTGTTGTTGATTTTGGAAGATACTTTCCTGGGGCATCAGTAGAGCATTCGTGGGAGGATCTTTCAGGTTTCTGTTATTATCTCTTAGGAATTGATAATTTCCTACTGAACAGAGATTTTTTACTTCTTATTTTGGATTATCACTTGATCTTGCAATTGGTGGATAATTTCAGTTTTTAGCTGTCAAACCATAAGAATCTAGTTGGATTGGTGTAAAGGACATTATTTACCTACCCATACGCTTTCACTGAATTAGTAGTTTGCATTCACAGTGTGATGGAATCAGTTGTTATTTAGACATTAAATGCCTGCATGATTCTTGTTCTCTAGATTCAGTTATGGAGGAGTGAAGTCTTGATCTGATTTTTTTTTTTTGTTTTTGAGACATTGTTTACTTCTGTTTCCAGTTTTCATTCTCATCATGCTTATGAATATTAGACAGAAGATACTTCTTAACGACAAATCTTTCACCAAAAGAAAATAGTTCTAAAGAATTTTCACGTCCGTAAGAAGATTTTTCTTGGATCCCACATTAGAGCAGTTTTGGAGTAACAGTCTTTTCCAGCTAAATGAGTTCAGGTCTATAGGTTGACTATTTAATTTTATACAAGACGACAACATTTTGCAGAAGGGGAATCAAATGGATCAATCTTTCATGTTCCTTAACGTCAAACCTTGCAGTACTTTGGTAATGCATTTTGAAGTCTGAATCATTTTCATTTTTCTTACTTCTTTCTTTTTCTCATTCGCTCAGATGTATATCAATGGGCTGATTCTTTAGGCAAGATGAGGATCAGGGTTTGCTTATTTTTTCCAATGGAAACATGGTCACGCCTATCTGTATGAATTCCTTAACTTTTTTTGTATGTTTGTTAACTATCAGCATGTTTCTGTGGATGTCTCTTGCCTTATTTTCTTTTATTTAACATAATACTTTCCTTATATTCTTGTTTCTTTCTCCTTTTGTTGTCACTTACAAAATGTTGTTTACCCACCCAGGATCTTATTACAAAAGTAGGCCGTGCTCTGAGCGACTGGATTTACTTAGGTGGTGTTAAGGCTTTTGCTGATGGATCGTTAGGTTCTAATAGTGCACTGTTCTATGAGGTGAGAACACATGTACTGGCCCTTTTCTTTTAATTTGTGGAAACAGACTATTATTTTTGCTGGAGTTGCAAAGGTTGGAGAAAGTATTAGATATGTTGGAAAAATGTAGGAAGAGATTTTTGCGTTATCGCTCCAGTTTACATCCTTTTTCTAGGAAAAGAAATAGGAATGAGTAGCAAAGACCATACTTTGTTAAGCCTAGTTGTTTAGTCTTCTTTGGAAATTTGGAAAGAGCAAATGCTAGAATACTGCTTCTTTTCATCATTGTTAACCTCTCTCTGCTTGTGTTGTCTTGATGATATGAACGCGGCAAAATCTAGTGAATGTTCCTTAGTTTGCATATTACCATATATTTGGAGAGCATGATGGGTATGCATTTGAACATTCTATTAGTGGACTTACCTTAATTTGGTGCACTGTTGAAATCTCAAGAATCCAATGAGCCTGTTGAAAACCTGATTGGCAATTGCAAACCCCAAAAACTCTTACCATCCCGCTTTCCTCCCAAGTCTCGACCTAAAAGAAAAAAGAATGTCTGCTGTTATATGTAATTGATTGGCTCTGGCTTGTTGTACTGCATGTAGAATTGCTATGGCCTGGTTTGGCCCTATTGAAGTTGAACCAATTACTTTCAGCAGAGGTAATGGGCCGAACACAGTTGAAATTAACTTCTCAAAATTTAACTAAATAAAGAAACAGTAGTTTACTGGTCATATGCAAAACTGTGTATGCGAAGCTGATCTAGATATTTTTTATTTTAATTTTTTTCTTCAAATTTTTTCTATTTTATAGCCATATATTGGGGAGCCTCACAATTATGGCTTGCAAGTGACAGATGTTGAGAATCTTTTCAACATGACTGTGGCATCAGATAAAGTTGGACTTCAGGTGACTCATTGTCTTGTTATGGGTCTTGTTTACAGACAAATATAAGTATCGAGTAGGTTATATGTGTTACTTCAATGAATTTTCAGGTTGCCATTCATGCTATAGGTGACAGAGCAAATGACATGGTCCTGGATATGTATGAATCAGTTGTGTCTACAAATGGAAAAAGGGATAGAAGATTTAGGGTAAAGTCTGTTGCTCAAAAATTAAAAAGGTTCTCTTAGGATTAACTTTTCTTTTCCTCTTTATGCAATTTTAAAGTGACAGGTTGTATCTGATAATGAATTATTATGGGTTATTGGTTTTGTTATGGATAAATCACTCAGATTGAGCATGCCCAGCATTTGGCATCTGGAACTGCTGCTCGATTTGGTGAACAAGGGATCATTGCTTCAGTACAGGTTCTTTATCGAAACCAGTTCTGAAGCTTTCAATTGTTATCAGTTTTTTCTTTCTGCAGCGCTGGTTCTGAGTGTTGCAGTTCCCCATTGTGACATTTCATTTTCTGCCTATTGCACTTATTGACTTCTTATCTTCATTTTCTTCTTATGTCTTGCACCGTGTTGAAACTTTGAAGAACCCAAAGAAATTTCTGAGTTTGTACCTGGCTTTAAATAATGTACTATAACTTAGATGGTAGAGTTGTTTGGCATGAATCTTTTCTCCTTCCCCTGTCTTCTGCTTATGATTGCTCCCACGAGTATTACTGCTTGATCAAATTGTGCCACTTATCAATGCAACAGCCAGATCACCTACTTGATGATGCTGATTCTGCAATAAAGAAGCTTGGTATGGATAGGGCTCAAAACGGATCTTATCAATTCCGCTCACTTCTATCTAGCAATGCTCAGTTGGCTTTAGGCTCTGACTGGCCAGTAAGTACTACAGCAGTTGTTGTGTCCGTTTTTTAGTGATATTTTTGCTTATTTGTATGCTAATTCTCTCAAGATCAATTACTACATTCGATGCGATGTACTTGGGAAATCTCATATCTATATATTTTGTTTTAGGTTGCAAATATTAATCCTTTGGGAGGCATCAAGACAGCAGTCAAAAGAATACCTCCTGGTTGGGAAAATGCCTGGATCCCATCTGAGTGCCTATCTCTGAAAGATGCAATAATTGCGTAAGCATTGCTAACATATGCAATCCTTTGTTATTTATTTCATATTATTCTTTGCTTGTTTGGTCTGTTTTAAATCTAGGAGTTTGTTTAGGTGTGGTGTTGTGAAGTAGAAAATGGCTTGGGACAATCTCATGTGAGGCGCACTTATAAGAGCCGACACTAAGTTATAAAGAGTTCTTCTCGTAGATAATATCATAAATATAGAGTTGGTTTGCCAAAAAATTTCCTGAACCCTCTTCTCATAAATCTACACCTGCTAGGTTGTTTGATTTTAAATATTGTAGTTTTTTAGACTTGAAATTCAGTGGTAATCTTTTTTCACCAACTTTTCAGCACGTTTTTATGTATCAATTTCAAAATCTCGCTGGCTAGTAGCTGCACCTAAAGTAAGGACAACAAGGGCAATTTTAGGATGAAGATGACTATTTGCAAGGGATAAGTAGTCACAAGTCAAGGAGAATCTTTAGTCCGCCTATTATTTGCTTCATGTTTGAGCTGTGTTGCCTCCCCACTCACTAATCTATTCATGGTTTCACTGATATAATTCACCCTATACAATGGCAGGCACACAATTTCAGCAGCTCGTGCATGCTTTCTTGACTGCGATCTGGGATCTTTATCTCCGGGGAAGCTAGCAGATTTTGTCATACTGTCCACCAATTCTTGGGATGACTTTGAAACCGAAGCATCTGCGGCAGTCGAGGCAACGTATGTAGCTGGTGCACAGGCTTATCCCTGAAAGAAGGGGACATCAAACAAATCCTAAAATAGGGAAATACCTTTCAGTGGCATCTTTTAATCATGTTGGAAACTAGTGGTGCAAATGAAATTTTCATTTGGTGGCTTCTGCACAAGTGTCTGTATATGTCGTGTTCATTGGAATCTAATACAAGAAAAATGTTTATATGTTCATTACGGTGTTTATCTTGAAGTACATACAGACATGATGCCTTTTTTGTACTGTCTGTGGGCCATCTTTTATTTCCGCACTACTTTTAAGTTTGGTCTGTCTTAAAATCGAGTGGACAAATAGCAAGCCGGCGATGTTAACAGCAGCCATTGTCAGTGATTTGGTGGGTCCACCTTGGAACACTTAATTATTGTTATGTTATCTATTGGAGATTTTTTGTCCCTTTTCCTTATCTGTCTATCTGCTGCAATGCTCCTCTGTTCAGATAAAAATGTCTTGACCTAGTATTTCTCTTTCATCTCCGGTTCTCCAAAACTAGAAAGAAGACAATTTGCTTCTATATTTCTCTTTCTCTATCCAGAAAAGGAAGGTGAAAGATGAGTTTAACTCCATTAAGATTAACCTCTCTACTTAATTACCCCAAGTTCCAATCTTGTTCTTCCTCTTCTCCTCCACCACGACGTCTGGTTTCCCATGGAAGATCACCAGCCAATGACTACAAACTCGTTTTATATGATGCCTTGGATTCTTCTGGAATCGACACCACCCATGCCAGAGTACTTTTCAATTCTTTTTCACTTCACTGTACAATATTTTTGCTTAGAATTTCAGGAATTTGATGTGTACTTGTTGATTAGCTCAGGATGCGAGGAAGGGTTTCTTGACAGAGATTGAGAATTTATCACAAATAGAGAGGGCAGCGAGCATTAGCATTAATAGATGTGTGGATTTGGGAAGAACTGCTCTTTATATAGCAGCTGAAGATGATTCGCTTGTATCTCGCTCTTCAGTGCCACTTCCTGTGGATGCTTTCATTAAAGTTCTGGATGATCTTTCCTTAGGCTATTGCTCTCACTACAGTTTATCGTTTAGGGATTCTCCTGAGAGTTTTATTAACAGCTTGGAAACGTATTTGTATGTGAAGAAGGTATTTCTCTTTGAAAATGCTTTTCTAGTGGTCTTTTGGTGCCATAAGCTACCTCTTTCTTTTCTCTCTCTCTTTTATTTTTTTTATTATTATTATTATTATTTTTTTAAATCCCTTGGTATGCTGCAATTCTTATGTTTCCATGATTTTGTTGTTCCTGATAAGGGTTTTCGGAGAACCAATGCAAAGGACCAATTAGACATACAAGCTTTGTATCTCCCTTCAGTATGGATTTCTGCTCTCTACTTTCTGATTTCGAAGACGCTGTGACTGACAAGATTACCGTGTTGAGAAATGTTCTTTTAGTTGATTTCAGTTACATGTTTTCAACAGGTTTTGATGCATCTTTCAGGTTCAGCTGCGCTGCTTTCACTTATATACTCCGAAGTCCTGAAAATGCTCCGGTTATGGGATCTTTTTGATTTTGATTATGAGATATTTTTCCCTCATGAACTTCATGCTCTTCCTAGAGGCTATGACAAGCAGAAGAGCACTGAATCTGATCAAAAGCACATCATGATAACACAAACACTGTTAGAGGAGGTACCTTCAATTTTGACCTAGAAATGTGTTTCATTTCCCTCTCGTTGCACTTTTCTTTCTTCCTGGGGTTTCAAATGAATCTCCTAGATTTCTCTTATTGAATATGCCATTATATATTAGTGAGTGTCAGGGATATATGAATGTGCATACCTGCAGCAATCCTGGTTTGTTCTGCCTATTACTTACGATAGATGATAGTGCAGATTTTGAGAGATTTGAAGGAGGCATTCTGGCCATTTCCATTTGACAGCTCGAAGAGTTTATTCTTAAGGGGAGCACATGCTGCTAGTTATATTGATAAATCAAGTAATGATGGTGAAGAAAGGTACTTACACTAGCTTGCAATTCAAGTTCCTACTTATTATACACAAAAAGAAGCTCCAGGAAGGCCTTTCTGATGCTTCTTTGTTCTTTAAGACCCCTCTCAGTTACTTATCCTCCTTTCTAAACAAATTCTTGACTTGGCCGTTGACATATATGTTGATTTCAAAACTTCCTTGCAATTGCAGTAGCTTTCAGCTTGCATCCATAAAGACTGCTCAATACAGGTTCGCCACTAATGTGCGTTTTGGGGATATGAGGCGTGCATTAGCAGGTCCAAGTCCACTTTCTTCTTTACTGTCTAATCAAACACATAGAGAAAAATGACACTTCTCACTTCTTTCTACACCATTTTGATGAGGAAATTGTTGTATTATTGCAGCATGCGAACGTCTAATACTCCTGGAATCTGACCCAAAGGAATTCAGAGATTACAGCATTCTTTTGTATCATTGTGGTTTTTATGAAGAGTCATGGAAATTTCTAAAGTTATATGAAGACATTAAGGTAAGTGTTATGTACTTTTGATAACAGAAAAAAAATAGCAATCAACTAACTACAAAAGCTGTAACTTGAATGTTGCAGAGCTCTTCTTTAGAAAAACAATCATCCAACAAATATAGCAACCCAGAGGAAGATGCTGCAGAGAAATTGATGAGTCGACTCAACTTCATTTTAATGGAGAAAAGTTGGAGTAAGCCTTCCAATAGTTAGATATAGCCTTATGTTCTCATATTCTAACAAAGCATAACTAATGAACTGCTTCACTGTCTTGAATGATCTAAATTTGAGTGAATTACAATCTAGTTTCTGAAATTACCCAAGCCATTCTCCTGAAACACCCGAAAAGCAACACAATATTATGTGGAAAAACCAATTTTGAGTTTTTAGATACACCTGATTTGGCAAGAAAATTCACTGTGACGTATATAAACGACCTACACTGATAGCTTTTATTATCTTGCAAGTGTTTTCAGCAAAAGAACAAAATAAAAAAATTTACAGTAAGAAGCTTGCGATGACAGACAAATTAATTAATATAAAATATACGTATAATCCTGGAACAAAATAGCATAATCGAAACTCAAGCGCTCTAAATCATATTGTTCAAGGAGAGCAGATAACTGGTTTCACAAAACTTGCATAAAATCCCACCAAAAGTTGTCCCAAAAATTGCCCGAGAAATGAAAATACGCAAACCTCCATCGCTTGTTAAAGCATAAAGGACCCATCACAAGCCAGAATCCCACCACAAATCCTGGTGCTATGCTAATACAGAAATAGGACCAATCAACTTCAAATCCATTTCCATCTTCTTCTTCTCTTTCATTCTCATCATCAAGGGGCGGCAGAGAACCTTCTTCATTGCAACTCAAGGGCAATGGAAGCCCACACAGTTCATTTCCCATGAAACTAGATGCATCAAAGCCTCTTACCTGAGTTCCTGAGGCGATCATTCCTGTCAAAAATGTCAAATTTGAAATGCTTCGAAGAATTTCACCAGAAAGTTGGTTTCTACAGAAGTCAATAGATTCCAATGATCGCATACCTTGTGAATTTTTCCAGTCAAAGCATTATGGGAGAAATTCAAAGAATGCAATCCTGCAAGACTTGTTATTTCCATAGGAATCTCTCCGGATAAATTATTATTGGAAAGATCTATAGCTCTTACAAATCTAAGAATGGTATTGTACTCCACCATATTGCCTTTCATCATTACCGAATTGCTGTCAAGAAATAACCGGAAAGAGCCAAGAAAATCAAATGTATTATAATATAATGCAAAGAGTCATTGATTTTGACCATCCCGCTAAAGTTATTGAAGCAGCTTGGTATAGTTCCTGAGAGATTGTTCTCAGCAAGGTCCAAGATGTGCAGAGAAGCCACGCCACAAAGCTCCTTGGGTATTTGGCCATGAAGTTTATTTGCACGGAGATTAAGAATAATCATACTTGAGAAGCTCTCTCCAATCCATCTTGGAATGGTTCCAACCAATTCATTTCCACTAAAATCAAGTGTGCCAAGCCTTGTACAATTTTGAAGTGACAACGGTATATCACCTGAGATACTATTATTACCAAGGTCCACCATCGCAAGTGAGCTTAGAGTCCCAATAGAAGTAGGAATATTGCCAATAAATTTGTTGTTGCTTAATCTTATGGCTATCAAATTTTGCCAATTCATCCAGCAATCTGGCATCTTACCGGACAGAAGATTTTGCCCAAGATTAAGTACTTCCATATTCTTCACGTCATTCATTTGTAACAATTATGGATCCCGAAAGTGAATCGCTGGAAAGATCTAAGATTGAACTTAGATTGTAAAAAGAATAAGGTACTGTACCGCTGAAATTATTGGAACTCAAATCAGCTACTGCACCTTTAACAGGAATATTTGGAATCACTCCATGTAAATGGTTGTGAGATAGATTTGTCTAAGAAAATTTGGAAGACATTTCCCAGAACCAAACAGGAACGGCGCTTGAGGTCCTGGAGTTAGATAAATCTAGAAATTTTAAATCCTTTAAATGAGGAAGCCATGTAGGAAATTTGGGTCCGATATGCCAAGATCTTAAGGACAGGAATTCAAGTTTAAGAGGAGGAATTCAATGGGCGCTCACTCTCAATACTATGTTGTTGCTCATCCCTGATGCATCAAAAAGCTTCAAGTTTGTGAGATTTGCAAAGTGAAGTTCTGTCACATCACCCTGGAATGTGTTATCAGCTATGTATACTTGTTCTAATTTTGAAAGCCTTCCAAGCGACACAGGAAGAGTTCCATTTAGTTTGTTAAAGGGAAAGTTTCAAAATTCTCAATGATTTCATTTCTCCAAGAGATAAAGGAATGGGACCAGAGATCAAATTATCATCTAGATCAAGGGTGACCAGATTCCTAAAATGACCAAGACGATCGGTCAAATAAGCAGATAGTTGAGAATCGTATAAATACAATGACTCTAGCGCATCATATCCTGAAAGAATTTCTAGGCCTTCATTGATCCCTTGATTCAATTTGAGATTCTGCAAGTTAAGTGTCTTCAAATTGCAGAAATGTTTTAAGGATCTTGGTATTGGACCAGAGATCAAATTACTCGATAGATCAAGGAAGGAAAAATTCCTAAACCGGCCAAGATCATCTGTCAGATAACCGGACAGTTCACATTCACTCAAAGACAACAATTCTAGGCCATCTGAAACACATTCTGACAGAATTTTAAGAACTTCATTTACTTCTTGGCTCAATCTGACACTTGTCAAATCAAGTGATCTCAAATTGCATAGATGTTTGAAGGATATTGGAATTCCTCCATCAAAGTCATTAAATGACAAGTCAAGAATCACGAGAGAATTCATGTCTCTAAAGAGATTGGAAATTTCACCTTGCAAGAAATTGGAACCAAGGTTGAGTAGCTCTAGATGTGTAAAACCATATAGCCAACTGGGTATAGAAGAATTGAAATAATTCCTACCCAGGATGAGTTCCCTAATGTGCGAAGTAAGATTTTGAAGACCATCAGGAATTGGACCTTGAAATTCATTACCAGAGAGATCAAGAATGGAAAGTGAAGAAAAGTTGGCATCGACAAGTTTGGCATTGACAAGCGATGCAGTCGAGCCGAGCTTTTCAATGTTCAGGCTCAATTTGCAAAAATTTAACTGAGCTCCAGCTCAGCTCGAGCTTGATAATTTTTCATGTTTTAGAGTTCGACCTCGGCTCATTATAATTTTGATACATTCGAACTCCACTCGTAATTAGCTTAATAGTATATATAAACAAGGTGAACTCGAGCTTGACTCGATATTTATATAAACGAACTAAACTCGGGCTCGACTCGATTTCAAGCTCCTTAAGCAAGCTCGATCTTACCAAATATGTAATTGTAAATTTTACTATTATAAATAAATTATTTATAAAAGCAAAAATACATATAATTAGAAACTAAAATAATTAAATCAAGTTCTTGATAAAAAAAAAAAAAAGAGCTTAACAAAGTCCATAGAATTCTATCTCAAACTCTTTTGAAATCTATTTATAATTCGGTCAAGACTAGACGTGCAAACAAATCGAGCCTAACTTCGTAAGTTTCGCATTAAACATATTACTAAAATATTTATTCATGTTAATTTATAAGAGTTCTTACTCCAGTACCTTTTCTTTATCAATTAAACTATAATACCTTTTATGTTAATTTATAAAATTCTTACTCTATTTACAAGCTTCATATTAAACATATTACAAAAATATTTACTAATGTTTTGTTAATTTATAAATGTATAGACTATAATTTCTAAATATCTTTAAGCATTTACATAATATATATTTATTTATTCAATAGTAAAACTATTTACTTTTATAGTAATATCTTTAAGCATTTACATAATTTATGATTGTGTATTCAACACTAAAACTACATAATTTTACAGCAAAATAACGTAGTTTATATTGATTTAAGTTAATTATATTATACACAAACTATATTATATTCATACAAACTTTTTATTTTATTATTCTACTTAAATTAATTTGATAAAAAAATAAATTGGTAAGACATTGATAATAATAAAATTTATATAATTAAATACCAATTTAATTGACCATGTTATTAAACTAGCACTTGCTTAAGTAACACTAAATTTATTTAGAGTATTTATAATTAAAGCCTAATTTGTTGGTATTTATTGTTATTTTAATGTAATAAAAGTTGAGTTCTCATGATCTATTTATTTTTATTTTTTTTCTAATTAGAATTATTTATTAAGTTAATATTTTTAACGAGTCAGCTCACTCGCAAGCTCTTTAACGAGCACTACTAAGCTCGAACTCGAAAATAAAGCTCGAGCTTGACTCGTTTATTCTGACGAATGAACTCAAATGAGTTTTTACCGAGCTAAGCTTCGAGTAGTTCGCGAGCGGCTCGGCTCATTTGGAGCCCTGAGTGGAAGGAAATTGTTAGGAAGTCGAAAAAATGACAGATGGAATTCTATTAAAGAAGGAGTGAGTTTATTACCTTGAGCCAATAAAAGAATTTACTAACGTCTACTCCACATATCAAGAAACTTTAAGGAAGAAAGACCAGAAAGCTAATCTAAATTTTCAACATGCATTATAATAGGCAAATAGAAGATTTAGATATTGCAAATTTGAAAGATGTCCAAGTTGGGGAGGAATTGTTCCTCCAAATCTATTGTAACTTAAGTCCAAGTGCCTCAAATGCTTCAAATTCATCAAAGAAGGACTGACCTTACCCGGAAAAGCGGATCTCGCATAATATATGCTTCAGTGCTCTTCAAATTCTTCACTGGAAATATGAAGATTATAAATCTTGCCAATATATTTCTCAGGAGAAAGAATTCTGAGATGGAGCTCAAGGACTTTGCCTGTAGAATTGTCACAGACAACTCCAGACCATTTACGGCAGTCTTCATCGCCAACCCAATTAGCTAGCTAGTTTGAAGGATCTGCGAGATGAAACTTGAAGTTCAAAAGAGCTTCCTTCTCGATCTTGATGCACTCCTCATTGCAAAATCCAAGGTCAAGATTGACAAGAGGACCGACCAAAAGAAAAGAAATGTAACATTTGTACCAGTGCTGCTAGTCATTACTATTTTCATGATTACATACATTACTGAAACTGTAAGTATAAAGAAAAGCTTGCTTATGCTACCCTTCAACTGACAGTCCAATTATTTCCTCAGAATATATCACCTAATTTATGTGTATTTTATAAAACCAGTCACTGTATACATTAATAAGAAAAAAGAAATTCTAGATGCTGAATTAAAAATTAGTTGCATAAGAAGTAAAAAAACTCCAATCCATGAGTCTAGCTGTGTGCTAGTTTTTCTTTTCTTTTCTTTTCCTCAGTATTTTCCTTTCTTATTTGTTTTGTTTCATCTAAGCAATGGCTGCTGAAGGTTCATCAAATTCTTCTATGGAGATTGATGTAGAGAAAGCTATGGATCTAAATAACGAAGGTCTAGGTTCTCGATGAAGAGGAAGGGGAGGAAGAGGCTCCGATGGAAAATCTGAAATGGTGTCTGGTAGGGAAAATAATCGCAGACAAAGTGGTTAACTTTCAAGCGATGCGAAACACTATGGCGATGTTATGGCGTCCTCTCCAAGGGGTATGTATCAAGGAATTAACTGGGCAAAGGGAGAAAATAGAACAGAGATGCCTGTTAATAATTTTTCCATGAAGTAGATGTAAACCGAGTGGTAGAGGGAGGTCCTTGGACCTTCAATAATTACCATTTGATATTGCACAGGTTAGGTGATGATGAAGATCCTACTACTGTCCCCTTGAACACGATTGATTTCTAGGTCCAGGTGCATAAAGCTCCATGTGGATGCCGGAGTGAAAAGGTCGTTAAGAGTATTGGTAATTATGTGGGAACTTATGTGGAATCTGATGAGAAGAACTTTGATGGCTCATGGAAGGAGTTTATAAGAGTAAAGATTAAGATTGATGTTTCTAAACCCATAATGGCGTTCATGAAGATCAAAAAACCAGGTGGTGACTGGCTTAATCTGGAATTTAATTATGAAAGACTTGGAATAGCGTGCTTTATCTGTGGAAGGGTAGGCCATTCAGATAAATTCTATAGGTGCTTATTGGAGTTTGAAAACATAGTCTATAAACTGTCTAAGGAAGTTCGAGCTCCCCCTAGACGATCACAAATTGCCAGCGCCGGTGAAATATGGCTCCGGGATGGTGGAAGAGGCGGACGTGGGAGTGAATGGAAGAATCCATACGATTATGGAAACTCCGCGATAAGGGTTGATTCTCCAACAGAAAATGATACGATAAATCTGAAGGAGATATTCAAGGGAGGAGATTACGCGAGTAATTTGGGGCTTGATGGAAGGAAAAATTTGGATTTTGAAGATAGCGGGGGCCTGGATAAGGAAAGGGTGATATTTATAGAAGGAAAGAGGAGGAAAATGGATGAGGTAGTTACTACAAGTCAAATTGAGGAAGGGATATTGGGCCATAAGGAACCTCAAGCCCATGGAGTAAGAGTTGGTGGATTCTAAAATATTACTGTTCCAAAAAACATGTTGAAAGCAGGCCTTGGCATGGACTAGGCCTGCAAAGAGCAATGAGTATTTTGTGCTGGAACTATCGGGGGCTTGGCAACCCACGAACAGTTCAGGCCCTCCGGGTTCTCATTTATTCTAATAAGCCGAATTGATTTTTTTAAGTGAAATTTTAATTAGTAGAGAAAAGATAGACAGTATTAAAGCCCAATTGGGGTTTGATTATGCTTTTTGTGTTGAGGCTATAGGACATAGTGGTGATCTTGTCTTGTTTTGGAATAAAATTAATAAAGTTAAACTTTTGGGTTACTCGCAATTTTTTATTGATGTAGAGGTTGTTATGGAAGATGGAGACTTAATGCGGGTCACGGGATTTTATGGAAATCCCTGTAGAAATAGAAGGAAAGATAACTGGGATCTATTAAGGAGTCTTGCTTCTGTTAATAATTCCCCCTGGATTTTTATGGGTGATTTTAATGATATTTTGAATCATAGAGAAAAGAGGGGTGGGGTAGCCCAACCAAATTGGTTAGTTGAAGGCTTTAGAAGGGTTGTTTAGGACTCTGGGCTTGTGGACTTGGGCTTCCAAGGGTGTCCTTTTACATGGGAAAGAGGAAGAGGGAGTGGGCTATGGGTCCAAGAGAGATTAGATAGGGTGTTGGGTAATGGTGATTGGGTGGCCCGACATAAAGATGCAAGGGTAGTTCATTTGGATAGTGTTGTATATGATCATCTGCCTATTATCCTCCATCTCTATCGGGTTGAGGTACTCACGCTTCCGTTTTGAGAACCTTTGGACGAACTATGCTGAAAGTGAAGAGGTAGTTAGGGACGGCTGGAATAAGGAGGTGGGTGTTTCAATTCATAGAAGAATTAGTAATACTAGTAAGTCCTTATTGCAGTAGGGAAGGGAGAAAACAAATGGCTTTGTGTATAGAATGGAAGGGCTTAGGCGAGAGATGGGTCGGCTACAAGCTAGAACAGATGATGAAGGATTGAAGGAGTTTAGTGAAGTGTCATCTGAGTTGGGTAGAGTTCAGAATGATTACTATTCCTTCTGGAGGCAGCGAGCTAAACAACTTTAGCATAGAGAGGGAAACGCAAATACGAAGTTCTTTCACAAAATGGCTTCAGTTAGAAGGAGGAAAAATGAGATCCATAAATTGAAGAATGGCGATGGGCATTGGGTAGAAAAAGGACTTGGGCTGCATACTCTATTGATTGAGTATTTTAATAATTTGTTTAAGTCTTCTATTGAAGGGTTGGAGGAGGATTTGTTCCACTGAGGAGCAGAACCAGGACTTGTTAAGACCAATTACGGATGAGGAGATTCGATTGGCGGTATTTTTCCAACATCCGGATAAATCTCTAAGGATAGATGATATGTCTCCGGCCTTTTCTCAAAGATATTGGGAAGTTATAAAATCTGATCTGTGTGCTAGTGTTAGGAGTTGTCGTGAAACGGGCGAATTTCCCCCGCAGATGCTTGATACGTTAATCACACTGGTTTCAAAAAAAGCAAGGCCTATGATGATTTCTGATTTTCGACCAATATCATTTTCCAATGTCTTTAACAAAATTGTTGCAAAGGTGATAGCTAGTCGTCTGAAGAAGGTACTGCCAAACTTGATCTCAGAGAACCAGAGCGCTTTTGTAGAAAATCGTTTAATCAGGGATAACATCATGATATCCTTTGAGATCATGCATTTTCTTAGCAGAAAGAAGCAGGGTAAGGAGGGTCTTGTGGCCTTAAAGCTCAATATGAGTAAGGCATATGACCGTGTGGAGTGGCTGTTTTTGGAGAAGGTGATGTTATCACTAGGTTTCTGTGAGCAATTTGTTCAATTGGTTATGGCTTGTGTTAGGGGAGTGAGATATTTTGTGTCTCAGGAAGGTCAGTTGTTAGGACCAATCAATCCATCCAGGGTGCTACGACAAGGAGATCCACTTTTACCGTATCTCTTTATATCATGTGCGGACTGGTTGAGTTTTGCCATTCAGGAGAAGGCAAACAGGGGTGAGATACATGGGGTGAAAATTAGTAGAAGTGCTCCAACTATAACCCATTTGCTTTTTGCCGACGATAGTCTGTTTTTCTTTAAAGCTAATATGTTAGAGTTGGGACATATTAAAAGCGTTCTTTAGAGATATGAAATGTTATCTGGTCAGTCAATAAACTTTGCCAAATCGGACATTTTCCTTAGTCCTAACGTTAAAGCAGATTGTCGCCAAAGCTTTCTGTTGAACTTGGGTGTGACTGAGATGGGTGTAAATGGGATGTACCTGGGTCTTCCTTTATGTGTTGAGAAGAATCATAAAATGGTGTTTAGCCAATTGAAAGACCGTGTGTGGGGAAAGATTCAGAGCTGGAGGGGGAAGTCTCTTTCTTATGGAGGGAAGGAAATATTAATAAAGAATGTGTTGCAATCTATGCCTTCCTATTACTTCAACGTCTTCTTTATACCGAAGTCCATTTGTCTGGCTATCGAAACTATGCTTAATGCGTTCTGGTGGGGTTCTAAAAAGACAAATGGGAGCAAGGGTATTTCATGGTGTCGTTGGGAAGTTCTGTATAAGCCGAAAAAATTCGGGGGTCTTGGTCTTCGTAGAATCCAGGATTTTAATAAGGCTATGTTAAGTAAACAATTATGGAGGATGCTTATGGAGCCTGAATCTCTTGTGAGTAGGATTTATAAGGCAAGGTATTTGCGGTAAGTGGGGATGCTGTTTAGTCCAAGCCAAATGTTGGGAGCTTGAAACTGAATGTTGATGCTAGTTCTTTCTTTGCTGGAGGTAAAACAGGGGTGGGATTTGTCCTTAGAAACCATAGTGGGGACTGGCAGGGTGGTGTCTTTATCCTGAGGAGCTATATTTTGAATTCTGAAGTAGCAGAAGCCTGAGCACCAAAGGAAGCTTTATCATGGATCTATGCATCTGGTTATGAAGGGATTCAAGTAGAATCTGATTGTCTGCGAGTAGTGGAACTTTTGAAGAAAAAGTTAGAGCCAACGTCGTATCTCTTAGCCATTCTAATAGACTGTCAGTCGTTAATTAGAACTATTGAAAATTGTAATATTATTTTTGTATTTTGTTCAGCGAATATGGTTGCCCATTTGATGTCGAAGGCAGCATGTTCCATGTCTGAACGTAATGAAAGTCTAGTAGCTGTGCAGTGTATTGTTGATGCTTTAAGGCATGATTCAATGAATTAACTTTCAAGTTTGAGGTCAAAAAAAAAAAAAAAAAAATTGTAAGTATAAAGTATGAATATTAAGTGTAGATGAAGAGCTTCAAAAATTGGATTGCTACTTATAACGATTCCCATTCTGACGCGATGGGTTCTGTTTTCAAACTAGATTTCCCAATTCTGCCAATCTCGGCGTTGCTTTTTCTGACTTCATTCATTTCCATTGAGGACTTCTTCACCTTACATCTTCTTTTTTGATTCACACCTTACATTTTCAAGGATTTTATTCATGGCATATCAGTATACAAAAGAAAACATGAAGAACATGCAAATTTACTACATCACTCCTTATTAAATTTAAAATGAAATTAATATGATTATTTACTAATTAAAAAATTAATTAATCCATCTAAAATTCAATTGTAATATTTTGAATTACTACCTGGTCAACTAGAATATAAGGAAAGAATAATTTTCATAAATTATATAATTCAATTACAATAAAAAAAAATATTTAAAGTCTAATTGAGGTTTTCTTTAGCAAATAGAAATCTGGAAATTATCTTCTAAATGAGATTTTTAAATAGACAATTAATAATAATAACAATAAAGTATATAATACTTTGTTGGTACCCAAAAGTATTCACTAAATTTGCATAGTTTAGCTCATTTATAATATAGGCCTAATAAAAATCCAAATCAAATTGAAAATTAAAAAGAAAAGTAAACCAAGAATGTAAATTTCTTGAGAAATGAATATTATAGTTTTAAGAACTACTTACATGTCTTTTAGATCATAACTCAGTAATTTAAATGTAAAAGACATATAATAAGGATTACATAAATAGTTTTATTGTCAGTCTGCCTAAGACTTTGCTCAATAATTTTAGAAAAACAAAATATTTATATAAGATTAAATTTAAAATCAATAGTTGGAATGATTGTCCAATAAATAACTAGCAAGTAGATTTCTAATTAATATGACAAGTTATTTATACACTCAATCAATAAATATATTGTATGTATTCTCTATGTCCAATTTTGATTGGTTATTTTCAATTTGCATCAGTTATTTTCTTATTAAAATATTTTTAATAAACTTTTTAATGTAATATACAATAATTTTAATATTGGTGGACTAGTTAATTTATCTATAATTTAAAAAAAAATATTTTGAAACTTAAAAAGAAATATAAGTATATTAATTTACAATTTTAAAATTCAAAAAGTAAACGTTAAGTTATGAATGATATTTTTAAATTAATAAGTAAAAAGAAAAAAACGGGACATATTTTTTTATGGATAAATAAAAATGGTCTATCAAAATTGGTCGAACCGGTGAATATTTATTAATATTAAATCATTAAAATGCGTAGCTAACACTAATGTTGTACTAAATTTCTTTTTGAATGTTTATGTACATATAACAAAACATGATCCTGTCCTTCTCAATATGCCGAATTCATTCTCATGAATCAACGTGCATCACATTGTGCTTCACCTTTAGAATAGAATAGTTGTATCATAATCAGATTGATGGTTATAAATGGTTGGATACGTTTGAAATCTTAAAGTTAGAGAAAATATACATATATGTCTTATCTGATATGCAAACCGAGCAGATAATTGACTTCACATGACTTACATAATCCCACCAAATCGTGTGCCATAAATTGTCCAAGAAATTAAAATATTTCCTTCTTATTCTCTTTCATTCTCATCATCAGGTGCAGGCGGAGCACATTCTTCATTGCAGCTCAAGGTCAATGGAAACCTACATAGTTCATTTCCCATAAAACTAGATGGATCAAGCCTCTTAACTGATCTCCGGAGGGGATTATTCCTGTCAGTTTGTTATTAGAGGGATTTAAGTGACTCAAAAACGTCAAGCTTGAAATGTTTCAGGAATTTGAATAGAAAGATCCGTTTCAAGAGAAGTCAACATATTCCAATGATCGCTTAGCATCTATATCTTTTTGGTTAATTTATGATTTTTATGTACTGAGTAGGTTTTGACCCATCAATTGGGATCAGCTGTTGTGCTTCCACTAGTATACTATGAAATCTTCAAAATGCTACGGTTTAGGGATTTGTTGGGTATTATTGATATCGATAAATTCTTAAACATTTTGTGCACAAGTGCTAGTTATTGCATTGCAAACACTTGAACCTGAAACTAGCTTTCTTGTTGCTTTAGGATCTTATTTTATAGAATGAGCTTGTAGTATACTTAGAGCTTGGCACTTATCTAGTCTAAGTGCTAAATCGGTACATTATTAATATATATTTATTAATTTTAAAATAATTAAATATATATTAATTATTTAATATTAAAATATAAAATATTTATATATCCACGTTATTTTTTTACTTTTATAATATATACATATAGCCAGTGTAGATAAAAATTAACATCTGCTGTATGCCAGAATTAGCAATCTTTGAATAATAGATTCTGAATTTGTTAGTGTTAAAAGAAAGTTAAAATTGATTGGCAGTTCTTCAAATAAAGAAACTCTTTGACCTTAGGTGTCTTACAAGTCAATCAGACCGTGGACGAAGACTTCTACAGGGACAGAAAAAGAAACACAAGTTTAAAGGACTTAACTTGGTCTTCTGGTGCTGGGCTCCACGCCACCTAATGGTTTTTACTTTTCCACTAAACGATTATAAAAATTTCTTGCATATCATGCAAAATGAAAAAGCATTCCAACAAGTAGAAAAAAAGGAACATTCGAGGAAGACTTGTCAACTCTTTTTGCACGTTATAATTTATTAAATTGACCCTGTATAAAACCAACAGTCTGTAAATTTATTAAACGTTTGAGCACCAGAAAGCATTATAAATATCACTCTAACTGTCCAACTTTTGATTCATCTACAAATATATACTACTCACTCTCTCTATATACTTTCAGTTTCCACTATATCTTTGTATGGTGATGGGAATCAATATACCGAGTAGCACTAATATTAGTGTAATTACCATTCTTTTCCTTTGGTCTCTTCTCTTGTCAATCTTTCCTGTTGGCTTCTGCAATGCTGGCTGCATTCAGAGTGAGAGAGAAGCTCTTTTGAACTTCAAGCTTCATCTTTCTGACACTTCAAACAAGCTGGCTAATTGGGTTGGCGATGGAGATTGCTGCAGATGGTCTGGAGTTATCTGCCACAATTCTACTGGCCATGTTCTTGAGCTCCATCTCGGAACTCCTTCTTTTTCGGAATATACAGGCCCCGGAAGTTTTTATTCTCAGCAAGCTGCTAGCCTATCTGTAGAGTATTATGCAAGGACCGCGTTGGCTGGTAAGATCAGTCCTTCTTTGTTAAATTTAAAGTATTTGAGGTACTTGGACTTGAGCAACAATAACTTTGAAGGAATTCGCATTCCCAAATTCCTTGGCTCCATGGAGAGTTTAAGATATCTTAACCTCTCTAATGCTGGATTTGGAGGAATGATTCCTCCTCAACTTGGAAATCTCTCAAATTTGCAATATCTTGATCTTCGAGTAGGAGACGTACATGGTTTTCGAGCAAGATACACATTTAATATGCATGTTGAGAATTTACATTGGCTTTCTAGTCTCTCTTCGTTAAAATTCCTTGATCTGAGTTATGTGAACCTTTACTCCTTTGATTGGCTGAATGTGATAAACTCACTCCCTTCTTTGCTACAATTGCATTTGTCTCGTTGCCAACTTGGTGGTACTTCATTCCCTTCAACTGTCAATCTCAACTTTTCTTCCCTTGCCATTCTTGATCTCTCAGTTAATGATTTTCAAGGTCCAATTCCAAATAGTCTTCAAAATCTGACGTCATCTCTTAAGGAACTCGACTTGGGTTACAATTCTTTCAATTCTTCCGTACCCAATTGGTTATATGGTTTTACCAATCTAGAGTTCCTTAGCCTGAATTCCAATCGGTTGCAAGGTAATATTTCAAGTCTCATTGGAAACATGACTTCTCTAATCACTCTTGACCTGTCATCCAATCTTGCCATTAGCGGAGGAATTCCAACATCCTTCAAACATCTTTGCAATTTGAGATCACTTGTCTTAGATACTGTCACATTGAGTCAAAAAATAAATGACGTCCTTGAAATTCTTTCGGGGTGCATCTCAGATGAGCTAGAATCATTCTCTATGTATAGTTGTCAATTATCCGGTTATTTAACAGATGATCTTGGCCATTTTAAGAATCTTGCTTCTCTTGATCTCTCATATAATTCGATCTCAGGTCCAATTCCAAAATCCTTGAGACATCTTTGCAATTTGAGATCACTTGACTTATCAGGTAACAGATGGAGCCAAGAGATAAATGATGTCCTTGAAATTTTATCTGATTGTCCTACGAATGTGCTAGAGTCATTGTCTTTGAGTGACTGTGAACTCTCTGGTCCAATTCCATCATCTCTTGGTGAAATGGCATCCCTGATACAATTATCTCTCTCTTCTAATAAATTGAATGGAACTCTTCCTGAATCTTTTGGACAGCTTACAAGATTAGAAATTGCTTTTTTCGATGGTAATTTATTGGAGGGTGAGGTTACTGAGGTTCACTTCGCAAATCTCACCAAATTGTTTATTTTTGATGGATCAATGATGGCCAATGGTCCAGTGTTGAGAGTTGGGTCCAATTGGACTCCTCCTTTTCAACTTCATTACCTATCTTTACGGTCTTGGAAGATTGGGCCACAATTTCCTGCATGGCTTCATTCTTTAAGGTATTTAGAAATTCTGGATTTATCTAATTCAGGGATTTCAAGCACTATTCCAGTTTGGTTTTGGGATATGTCTTCTAATTTTGCTTATGCAAATCTATCTCACAACCAAATACATGGAGTGATTCCAAATGTTCCTGTTGTTTCTAATGATTACAGGATCACAATGTTTGATATGAGTTCAAATAATTTTAGGGGACCAGTACCTTATTTCTCTTCCAATTTGAGTGCATTAGATCTTTCTAGTAATTCTTTTACAGGATCTATAATCAACTTCTTGTGTTACAAAATGCAAGAAGTGAAGAAGATGGAAGTACTTAATCTTGGAGGAAATCTTTTGTCCGGTGAGATACCAGACTGTTGGTTGAGTTGGCAAAGTTTGACAGCCATAAATTTAAGCAACAATAAATTTACTGGCAATATTCCCAAGTCCATTGGAACTCTAAGCTTTCTTGAGTCAGTGCATTTTGCCAATAATGATCTCTCTGGTGATATACCCTTATCAATTCAAAATTGTAGAAAGCTGTTCACACTTGATTTTAGTGGAAACAAATTGGTAGGAAAAATTCCATCATGGATTGGAAAGAGCTTTCCAGATATGATCATTCTCATTCTGCGTGGAAATAAGTTACATGGTCAAATTCCCGAGGAGATTTGTCGCATGGCTTCTTTACAAATATTAGACCTTGCTGATAATAACTTCTCTAGTATGATACCGAGCTGTTTCAGTAACTTCAGTGGAATGGTTAAAGTGAATGACTCTTTCGGAAGCTTGACTTTTGATCAAAGTAACGTCGGCCCTTCTCCAATCCTTATTGATAGCGCTATACTAGTCATAAAAGGAAGAGTGGCAGAGTATAGTACTATTCTTGGATTTGTGAAAGCTATTGATCTTTCCAATAATAATTTATCTGGAGAGATTCCAATGAATATCACAAGCCTGGTAGGATTACAATCCTTGAGCTTCTCACAAAATTCATTGACTGGAAGAATTCCAAAGGACATTGGTGCTATGCAATCATTGGAATCTATAGACTTCTCTCAAAACCACCTTTTTGGTGAAATTCCTGAAAGCATTTCGAGTTTGACATTTTTGAGTCACTTGAACCTCTCCAATAACAAATTGACAGGAAAAATACCTGCAGGAACTCAGTTAAGAGGCTTTGATCCATCTAGTTTCATGGACAATGATCTTTGTGGGCCTCCTCTACCCATAAATTGTAGCAAGGAAGGTATTTTGCATGCACCAGATGATGAGAACGAAAGAGAAGAAGATGAAAATGGATTCGAAGTCGACTGGTTTTATTTCTTTGTGAGCATTGCACCAGGATTTGTGGTGGGATTCTGGCTCGTAGTGGGTCCTCTATGCTTTAACAGGCGATGGAGGTTTGCATATTTTCGATTTCTATACGATTTGTGGGACAAGATTTGCTGGAATTTTTTGTAAGTTCTTTATGAAACTAAATGTCTGCTCTATTTAAAATAATTTTGTTTAAAGTAATTGTTCTAATTCTTTTTCATCAAGGCTTATACTTTGATATATCTGTCATTTTTTAATTTCTTACCATAATTTGTTTTCTTTTTTTTTAATCTTTTGCAGAACACTCTGCATTAGGAGGAATCGAAGAATTTACTAGATTTACCATGTAATAATATATAGAGAGAGCAATGCAATATGTTTTATTCAATGATGTCTTAAAAACGATGTAATCTACCATGTAATAATACATGCAAATTTGTTCTGACATTGAGATTTTGCTTTACATTAATCCCTCCTATCAACTGTCATAATGCTTACAAATAAATGAATGATTAGTGTCTAATGATTAATGATAATGGCCTGCCATCAATCAATGAAGGGTATTTGATAACTTACTGTTTAGTGATAATTGTTGAATGCATTATTATAATTTTTCCTTGTTAAACTAAATCCAAAATTATTACCCATGGTAAGCACATTCTAGCAGAAGTACTAACTCATTATTCTCTTTGAGTATTATGAACATAAATGAAGATCACATGTGTGTATGATGTGATGTTAAGAGAATTTGGCAACACAAGAGAACCTTTGATATATGGGACCTTGATCACCATTTCACAAATGAGATACCAAATTGTCTTAGGGTCAAGAGCTAAATCAAAATTTCAAACAGAAATTGGCCACTCAGTGCATTATGGATGGACCATCATCTAGCTTCGTGACCCAAACCTAAGGCTAAACTAGAACCCCATCTGGATGAAAATGGCACAATAATGACCATCCTGTGTAATGTGAGAGTTGGAATTTGGAAACCTAGGCCCAATATATGACCTCCCTAAACCCTAATTCTTCTTCTTTATGCTAAGAGCAGAAAGTTTCTCCTTTCCACAAACTTAGCCTGACGAGCTACCATATGCCAATAGGGTTCCTTTTCTAAAATATCCTTTATGTTGAGAATGTGCTCTCTCTATCTTTCATTGCAAACAGTACTTGAATGTTGAAAAAGAAAATGACAAATTATTGAAAATAATTTATCACTCCAACAAAGAAACAAAGAAAACAACATTTCATTATATGGTTTGTAGGATTTAAACAACTGAAAACAGGAAAAGAATAACCTATCAAGTGATGCCCCATCAACATCACTGTGTGTGGCCAACAGCACAAACAAAAAGATAAAAGAAAAAGAAAAATTGCAAAAGTTATTCATATAGATGCTTAGCTAGGCTAGGCTGCAACCTATATAGGAACATAGACTATTAGGCTTTAGACTCTAATCTTGACTTATAGACTAGGGTGGTCCAAACCCATTCTATAATTGCTTAATCTTTCTGCTAATAAAGAAACTTATAGTGCTGCATACCTAACACTTTGGACTATCCCAAATTTTTCATCTTTCTAGTGGAAATTGAAAGCAATTATTTTATTTTTTGGTGAAAGTAATTTTCACCTAAATCTTCCCCCCAAAACCCTTGAAACAATTAATTGCATAAGATAGAAGATTACAGTTGGAATGAGGTTGATTAGAATGTAAGCATAGCTGCTAAACATGAATTATGAAGGGATAAATTTCAAGGGCACATTTTATGAGGAAGTTGTGCTATATACTTGTGTGTACTTTTAAAGTTTACTATCTTTAATAGGGAGAATTTTCTTTTTCTATTGATTGTTCTGGTTGACATTCAAAATTAAGATGTCACAGTTTTAAGGATGATTATGATATTAATGAGTCTGAGGTAACTGGGGAACAAGAAATGATGTTATACTTATTTAAAAAAACAATCAGAAGTAATGGATTAATTAGCTTTTTCTTCCCTTACAATCTTACTATGACAATTGGTGAGGAAGCAACTGGGGAGAGTAATGATTCTAGTTGCTATTGTTAAACTTGATTAATTGTTTTATATGTTATTCACAGAGGAGGCTCCATTCTGTGATATTGATCTTTTAAAAAAATGGGCATGCATTTATCATCAAGAATGCAAGTTAAAGATGCTTTTACATCAAGATATCTTTTTTGAGCTAGAAAACAATAACTTCACAAAAGAAAGAAATGCAGTTAAAGTTCAAGTATTTTAGAAGTAGAAGCAGTCAGGCCACAGGAGTTTTAGAGACTTCTAGTAACAAAAGCAACTTCTGCAACAAATCTCTCTCTCTCTCTCTCTCTCTGAGTCTAATTACTTCATGTTATATTGCTAGTTCATATATCTCTATCACTATTCACTTGGCAGAAAATCACTTTTTTTTCTCTGGGTCCTCTTTATGTATATATAATTCTATAAACTACCTTTCTCAATCCCAATCCACCAACTGTGGCAACCCCAGCTGGTATTTCTCTTACCAAAACATGGCCATCACCACCACCACCACCACCACCCACCACCACAACCACCTTGTTCCCACTTGACCACACAAACATGTTAGGCCTCCATAACATTCTTCTCATAGCTCCACCACCTTCTTCTTCTGCTCCTTTTCATCAACAGCAAATAACCAATATCAATGACCAGTGCAACATTTCAAACAATCAAGATGCTTGGACCGCTCTAAAGAGGTATCAACAAGAATCATGTTTTGCTAAAAAAGATGCATTAAGTATTGTCGATCATGAGGATAATATTGAAAATGATAATAGTAATAGCTCTTCTAGAGTTTGTAGAGATTGTGGAAATAGAGCTAAGAAAGAATGCGAGTTTAGAAGGTGCAGGACTTGCTGCAAGAGTAGAGGGTACGACTGTGCTACTCATGTGAAGAGCACGTGGGTTTCTGCTGCCAGGAGACGAGAGAGGCATGGGGGCGATGGTGGCGGTGGCGGTGGCTCTTCTGGGTCTTCTTCTGGTGGTGGTGGTACTAAAAGGCCAAGAGAGAATGTGACCGCTACATCTAATAGTTTGAGCACTTCTAATAACAATGTCGCTGCTTCTTTCAGTTTTGATACTGGCTCTAATTACCAAGGTACTACCTCTTACTGTTTGATTGACCTGTTGATTATGGTATAAATCTTATATACAAGACTTGGTCTTTCTTGAATATGGATGTCAGATAGACTTTTTCGTGATTTATTGATGCAAGATTGAGTCTTTTTTGAATATGCTCACTTATAATTTGTAAGAAAATTGCAAGATTAAATCTTGATTTGGCTTCTAAATTTGGAAGTTGTTGTAGTTAATGATCAAAAAATTTGTTGGTCTATTGAGCTCTTGTTGCAAGGTTCCCTGTTTTCCTCTGCCTTGGTCTCTTTTCTCAAAGCAATAGTTGCAGAGAATTGAATTCTGACACTAAAGTTTTAGATGGTTTTTCTGGTGCTATAGATGCAAGCTTCAAGCAGTGTTTACCAAGTCAAGTTCGCGCTCCTGCAGTTTTCAGGTGCATTAGGGTAACTGCCATAAATGGTGGGGAACCTGAGGTTGGATACCAGGCCATGGTGAACATAAGTGGCCATCTATTTAAAGGGTTCCTCTATGATCAAGGCATTGATAAGAAAAATTTATTTCCATGTATTTCAAAGATGCCCTCTAGTGAGAGAAATAGAGACTCCACTTCACCAATTCTTGATCCACCAGCTGCATATACAGCTTCTGGCAGTCAAAGATTGCTTCAAGGTACAACCTGTGCTACTCATTGATTTTCAATTTTCCTTTGGGGTTAATGATTGCTTGTTTATAAGTAATATATTAACTAATCTGATCAAAATGATAAGAGGAATTGCATTAAAGTTATATGAAGTTTGATTTCGAGCCTATTGCACTAAAGCTTGATTTGCTGATCTTATTTGTTGTTAGCAAGTGGCGCCTAAGGAAAAGAAGAATTAAGCTTGATATGTCTTTCCATCCTTGAGCAATTAAAAGCATTCTAATTCTTGTTTTCTTTGATATGATTTCTTGAAGTCACAAGAAGGATTAGCTTTAAGCTTCTTAAGCAAGCAAAGATCATAGTAGCAAAGTCACTTTCATTCATTGAAAATATGGGAAAAGCGTTAGCAATGGTGTACTCCTTGCCATACTCTAGTGTCTCTTCATTCCCTCTTATGCAAGTATCCAAACATGTCATCTATGATATCCTGTCCTTTGTTTTTAACTCAATGCAGAAAGTTCTTTAGTGCCTCTCAATAATAAGCATTTTACCCATATGTGTTTTCGCCTTTTTCTTATACACTTCAATATCTAGTTTTTCCAAGATATCAAGGTTGTTATATTATTTGATTGTCTTCTCCACATCAAGTTGCTGCAAATGGGAATTTGCACTAGATTATCACATCCAGTAAGTGGCCAGCATTCATATTGGAAAAATTGTTACATGAACTTGATCCACCAATACTCGTACAAATTTTATTTGATGTTCTGGTTAAAGAAAGAGTGAAAAGAAAAAGGGTCCATATAGTTTGATCTTTTTTTTTTTAAAGTTTGGACTTTATACTATACATCTGAACTGGGTCAAGATAGTACTGTTTAAACTAGGCCAAGAATGCTTCTTTCTTGACTTGATTATGAAGGTATGTTCCAAACATTTAGGATCACATTCAATGAGTTTGTGAAAATGTAGATCTGGGTTTAGATGATGCTCAATTGCACATGTCATTTCTAATTGCACTGTGATTATTATCCTCTTCATAGAAGGCAGATTTTTCTGCTATACTAACCATTTTTTTCCAATTCTTTTCTCATAACATTTGCATTGAGCAGGTAATGAATGAAACCCCATCCCTTTAGGCTTTGGTTAAATGCAGAAGGTGGACCCTTCTTTTGTTCATTAATAAATTCAGTTGCAAAAGGAAAAAAAAGAAAAAGAAAAATGCATGTCCTCCTCTGCTGTAAGGAAAGATTGGCTGGCTTTAAAGTACTGTAAGCTGTTATTAGTCGGTGCTTCTGTTCCAAAAATGTTCCTTCCTTTATTAGTGGCAAGGGTAACAATCTTGGAATATGTAGTTTTGGATGTTCAGTTGGATGAGAAAAAAAATGTTATATATTTTCTTGGGAGTTTATCAACCAAAGATGTGCCTGTGAATCTATAGAAGTAGATAACTTGTGCAGTTTGCAAGGTTTTTTTTTTAATCTTTCTCTTAATTGTTTGGTTACAGTGAAAACAAAGAAATAGAATAATTGGAAAGGCAGACAGTTTTGTTCCCTTCAAGAATCATGTAAGCTAATACCTTGGATAGTTGGATAAACTCATAAATAGTTTTAATATCTCTAACACAGCTTTGCACGTAAATATTAAATTTAAAATGCGATTAAATAATATATTCGTTCTATTTTATGCCGGTATATATTATTGATAAGATATGATGACTAAGTATCAAATTAAAACATATAATTTAATAAGTAAATTGGAGCTGTTAAAATCAAATTAAAACATATAATTTAATAAGTAAATTGGAGCTGTTAAAATAAATCTCTAATCCTTTCCATAACAAGGCTTTTAATTATTATATCTCCAATAGGAAATAGGGACATTTTTTGGAGGACATCTTTTTTTTTTTTTTTTAAGTTTAAATATCTTCAATTCTTTCTTTTAAAGAAGAAAACTTTATTTTACATTTCAATAAGGTTTCTTTTGATTATTGTTATTAATCAATTGGATCCACATTCTGTGGTTCCGGCTTTATCACTAAGAAGAAAAATGAAAATTTGACAATTAATTTCATGATTTCTTCAAAGGAAATGAATTTATTTGCATGAGAAAGAAATACAAATGGTGGAACCCATTAAAGTCAAGATCAAAACCCATTTGACATGTCTGCTGGTGGAACAAAAAATCAATTAATAAGCAGTGAATCTTTCTCAAAAGTGGACACACCATAACTCCTCTTTGCACGTGAAATAGTGGAATCATTTGTTTAAAGAAAATCAATGGTTTCTTTCTCTTTAGTCAAAGACAAAAAATCTGCAGACCCATACTCTCATCAAAGCTTGTAACCCAAATTTGGACTTTCATGTAGCATGCCATAAATTCCTCCCTACTATCTGGATAACAAAGCTTCCTTGGCATGCCATGTCTGGCCAAGAACATGGGTTTCTGTTTACACAGTTCAGTACAAGGATTTGAGGCTCTAGGTTGTCTGTAACCCAATATCAGACCATTCTTTGACATGCAGTCCATCTCAATATCATAGTGGTAGTGACTACTAAGTGGACCCAAATTGTATCTTTGTAATGTTGTTGATGGCAACTAGAGATTGATGTTTAACCAAAGAATAGAAAATTTAAAATGTGGGCTGCCAATATTAAGTTTACTTGCATGTTGAAAGAAGTTTCTGTAATGTATTGTGTATCTGAAAATGAAATTCTTTAGATAATTTATAGATTTATAGCCCCTGGCAACTCAACTTCATGCGCTGATTTTGTTGGTTGAGTGGTTCAGAATAAGGCAAAAGTTTCTTGAATTATAGAGATTGGACTTTTATTGGCTGCAAATTAAATGGTTCTTGCGCACTATCTATAGCTAATTAATTTATATGGAGAGACATAATCAGCATGTCTCAGATGTAACATTTTCCCTTTTAGAACTAATGTTAACTGTGACAGAAGCATTACATAGTAAATTTTGAAGGCTGATGATACTTCTTCATCAACAAAGAATTCCTTTTGAAGATTAAATGAGACCCTAAAAGTTAGTTCCATTACAATTCCTTCTATACAAGATTATTTGATGCCGCAAAGAGCGAACTTCTGATTTTCTTGAAGAAAAAAAGAACTAGGTACAAAAAGAATCAAATTCAATATAGGTTCTTCACCTGGTTAACTGATTTACAACTTAAACAAGCTCAAGTAACTCTGGCTTACCATGCTAATCTGTACCTTTCCTAGGATATACATATATCATATGTTTGCAACTGTAAGTTAACAGAGATGATTTGTTGAGGGAAAAAATTCCTATGCTGAACCAACCTGGTAGCCACAAAAAGTCCCCAGTCACCAAGCAGCAGATTGCAGAGGTAACCTTTTTACCTGCAAGTACTGTCATCCTCCCAAAAGATAAATAGGACTGACTATACACAGATTCTGGCCACAGGTCGGAAGTTGAAGATTCTGGTCAATCTATACCACCTTTAAGTGTCCTCTACAAAAACTTTTAGAACGAAGTCTCTAAAGCGTTTTGAATACTGCTTTGGATCAACAGCAGAGATTGAAGTCGGGTCATATTGCATTGATTTGTATGCATGCTCAAGCTTTTTGCTAATATCATAGTCTTGTAGAATGTCTATTATACCAAAAAATATAATGATCTCGTATAATTCTCCAGTAGGTTCTCCAAACAACTGGTTTTCACAATCACTTTTTCTCACTGTCTTTTCAGCCCGTGCCGGCATGTTAATGCCTAGCTTTATCGAAGCCCACCTGAACAGTATATTTAGAAAGCAGGAAACTTGCATGTAAGCAGTAAATCAACATCTAATAAGCCAGCAGCATTTCTAACTAGCCATGGCAGGATGCATTACTGAGTATGCAAACAAGAACTAATGCATATGTTGGTTTGTGGTAGTCAGTATACTTTTAGTAACTTAGAGCCATTTCCCATGTCTGTTCAATCTTAAGTATTCCACAAATAACAGATTCATGCACAATAAATTTGGATTACTATTAATTTGCTGCTACTTGGCAGTCAACTTCCACAAAAGAAATAATTGATGATGAATTTTGGTCTAGTGAGCTTATTTTACCGAGCAGGGTCGATCAGAAGCTTATCCATGTCTACTCTAGAAAGGCGCGGTTGCGCTCCTAATTCATTATCCGAGTCTACATTTCCTGCAGAAAAAACAGAACTTATTTTTTTCAGTTCAGCAAAGACCAGTTCAGAAAGTACAAACAACAACAGGAACAGGATGGATGACTAGAAATAACCAGTAGGAGTAAGAAGTCCGGTTGGAGTGCGAAGGCCAGTAGGTGTCCTAACTCCAGATAAACGAGGTGGTGTCATGGCTTCCCTGTATGAAGTTTCCCGAAAGTGAACACCAACCAAGAGACTGTAATCCATAATTCTCTCTTGTTCAAGGAAGTCACAATCTCTGTCAACTTGCCTGCATGAGGGGATGCTTTCATGTTATTAGAACTTCAAGGACAGTTATGTTCAAACATTTACCATACTCATCGATAAATTACAAATGCATAAATGCAGTGATCATATGACGTAATAAGTACTTAGAGAAAAATTTGATTAACAATACTATTAACTTCTATCATAAATTCTTGCCTCCACGAACACTTTGTATCTCTCAGTTAAATGACTATCCTTCCATCATTATATAGGCAGTACACATTGAAATTGATTCTTTTGGTACACAAATGACTAAAAGGAACTTCTTTTGTTTTAAGATTTTTTTTTCTACCATAATTTCTTTAACATGCACTTTTCTTCCCCTCGTTTATCTCCGTATCTGCTTTTGAAAATAGGGTGACCAGGAGATCCTGCCTGTTCTAAATTCAGAGAAGTTTTGTTCAATTGCCACTGAACACAGTAGCATACATAAGAACCTGAGTTTCATCTTCATACATTCACAAGCATTAAGCTTTAAAATGAAGCTTGATGTTCAGCAGACTTCACATTGATTATGCAAGGTGAAAATTTCAGCAAAGGATAGAGAGTGAGAAGGAATAAAAGCTTTTCAAGACACTTTTGCAAGAAGAATTTGAATGCAGAACTGATTGTGAATTTGTGATGCTTTCACTTCATACAATGCTCAAACTTTTAGCTAGCAGCAACATTAAAAATGTGAAATTATCCATGGAAGTCAATATTGCAGCTAGAAAAATGCACTTGTTCTCATCCCCAATAATAACATTGATACTTGATAGATTTAATAAATTTGCAGAAAAGCCATAGAACTTATTCATTGAAACACCTACCGTCAACATGACAAAAACAAAGGTAAGAAAAAACTGAAGAAGGAAATACAGAGAGGAGCTGAGACAAGATGTTGACCTGCAAAACTCTTGGAACCAAGCTTTCTGTAATCTGAAATTGTAATTGAGATCAAGATCCTTGAGGGTCATTGATGGATCAATTTCTGATTCAGGTTTAGCAGTTGTACGACCATGGGAAGAACCTTTCAAGTCAAAACGCCTATGAATGGTATATTCAGCACAGAAAAGATTCCCCATTATGACAAATCGTACCTATATCATGCAAAATTAATTTCAGAGAAATTCATGACCATGGCATGACTTCTACTCAAACTTGTGTTTTACACCTATTATGTTACCTTCTTTTGATTTGGACCAGCCAATTTCACACAATGAAGACCGTAAAACTTGGTAACTAAAGTGTTCTCAAATGCCCGAACATGATTGTAGTAGGCAGGCAGCATCCTTAAGAGTACCTGTAATAAAATCAGCCAATTTGTATTTATAAATTTAAGCCAGAGAAGGCCAGGAGAAGAAGTCAGAAATTAATTTTGCTTTATGAAATTAAGCATATTAAATTTGAGAAGTCATAAAATCTAAAATTGTTCAAAGCTTGATAGTTTTGCTATTTAACCGAAAGTTAAATGCAAAGCTTCCATACAAACAACCAAGAGAAGGTGGATCCAAGGCTTCAAAGAAAGGCATAAAGCTAAATAATGAGAAGACTTACTTTTACTTCTGACTTCTTCATCGTCTTTATCATGTAACGGTCATCATTTGTCAAGTAAAAGAAGCTTCCACTTTTTCCTGGGGAGGAGAGTTCCCTAAGGGCATCATTCCCGCATATGGACAGCATGTAATCAGCTGCATCCACATTGAACAATTTCCTGAGAGTCCTGAAAATAGGATTATGGTGAACTGTCAGGCCACCTTTTTAGCAATCGCAGTTGAGCGCATGATGTTATGAGATGAATGTGGCATATTTTATCATGGTTTCCCTCAAAATTGTAAGTTCCAAATAAAATTCCCAGAAACATTACACATTTCAGTATTACATTATCACTGTACTTGTACTATATGTCTATCCCTAATAGAAGTAATGCGGAAGTAATTTGAGATCATTTCCATTGAATTATATTGCCAATGCTAAAAGAGGCTTATCCTCAGTATAAAAAGAATAGTACTCAAGCTGTAACCTGAAAACAACAGGGCAATAATCCTTCCATTTGAAATCACTAGACTGGTGAGGTGGAGTATACTTGGATCCTTCAGGTGGGAACTTAGTCCAAACTTTTTCTTTAGGATCGAAAGCTGAAGCCTTTAAATCAAGAGATATGGCAGGAGCAGGCCTTCCCACTGAATGTCTGCACAGCCAGACCAGAAATTACGGGCTTAGGAATTAGTTATTGCCACAAACCATGAGTTGGAGAAACAGAATATCTAAGCATTAGAGACGAGCACATAAAACACTAGAAATAGCCATCATATATCAAATGTGTACTATAAATATAGTGCAGAAGACGAAACTTGCAAACCCTTCGAAACAGAGTAGTTTACTGGCATGAACCCACCTGCCAGCAGAGGTTCTAAATTTGATCAATTTGCTAGATATGAAAAAAAATGGGATCCCAAATGCATCATTCTAACTTATACAAAAAGATAGAATTAGGACACCTTAAATTTCATGCATATAATGCTAACTAAGGCAGAACAATAAGAAGGAACATAGCAAACAGAGAAGCATTTACCAATCCAAGTACCTGATTCCTAACTGCAGATTAAGCATGAGCTCATAGTTTTTATGCCCTTTGGATATAGTCTCGCCTTGCTTCTTCCCAGACTGTATATTCAACCTCTGCATTCTTGATTCAAAATCTTCAAATTGACTAAACCCATCATCTCCATCCTTCCAATCCACATCCCCACCACCACCACTAAAAACATCATTACTATCCATTGAAGCTACACTGTAATTACTCAACCTACCATCCAAGGATATACGCCTAGGCCTTCCATCATCACCATTCCCTCTCATTGGCTTAACACTCCCTCCTTGATCAATTCCAGGCCAATTCAATAACTTCTGTGATGGAAAAATTGAAACTTTTTCACAAGCAGAAATCTGACAATCATTTAACTCCACCAAAAACACATCTTGCGGATCCCAATCCAAATTCCCTGACAAAGATTCAGATGGATAATAAGTCCCATTTTGTTCTTTATGATCCTTACTCCAAACTCCCACATAGAAACTCCCATCTGACCATCTAAAAGTACCATTTCCTTTAGGCAAACCATCTTCCCAAAATCCATCATATCTATTACCATTACTCCAAATCATAGTTCCATTTCCATTCATTATACCGTTTTTCCAATGACCAATATAATTATTCCCATTCTTCCATTGATATCTTCCATGTCCATCTTGCAAACCTCTTCTCCAGTCACCTTCATAATAATCTCCACTAGCATAATTTTTTGTACCATGTCCATGTCTTAAATTCATAACCCAAGCACCTCTATATGTATCACCTGAAGAACCTGTATAAGTCCCTTTACCATCCATATAACCACTTTTGAAATCACCTTCATAAGTAGCACCAGAAGGCCAACTAAATTTACCTTTCCCCATAGTTTTCCCTCTATACCATTCACCAACATACATGCACCCATCTGTCCAAAGATATTTACCTTGTCCATGAGGGGCAGTATCAAGCCATTGGCCAGTATAAAAATCACCATTGGAGAAGACTCTTTCTGTATGTATAGCAGACTCGGTACCAAAAGGATCATCATCATCTGCATGAGCTACTGCTGCTGACATCATTGTGCCAAAGATTGAATTTGATCTTTTCTTTAATGCAGCTTGTGATTTTCTTACTGTTGCTTCCCAACCCTTAGCAAAACTTCCATGCTCCTTGCTCATTCTCTTTCTACCTACAAAAAAAAGGGCCAACTCTTTCTACCTCTCCTGCATTTTTTTGCCTATTCTCCTTCTCCCATACTCTCTATATTGTATATGTTGTGTTGTTTTTAGGACAAAAGACACATTTTTTAAGCAAACCCAGAAAAGGGAAACTTGGAGACAATTAAATACAACAAAAACAAAAACATCAATCTTTGCTGTTCTTATTGTTCTGGTTTGGTTTTTTAAAGACTGTCTTTGGGTTTCTTGGGTTGCTGTTGTTTTATGAAATGGGTATTTTTCGGATTTCAAAAACAAATGAAAGTATTGTCTTGTTGGATTGATAGGGAAAGCAAAAAAGAGAAAAAAAAAATAATAAAAGAGAGGTTGGTACTGAAGACCGGCTTTTTCTTTCTCTGTTTTTTTTCCTTTTTTTTTTTCTTTTTTTCTTTTTTTCCAAATTTCTTACTTAATTATTTTCTTTTTCTTTTCTTTGATTGGGTGAGATTCAACAACATAAATTTCTCTGGTTCCTGATTTAGCTCCTAAAACTAATAACAGACCAAACAGTTGGAGAGAAGAAAGAGAGAAAAATGGTGGTGTTGACGTGACTGACTACCATTTTTGGGTGTCTCAGAGTAAAAAGCCATACAAAATTACCCCTCATTTTAGCATTTCATTTACTTATCAAATTTTAATCTTCATTTCACTTTGGTTTATTCATAGTGCAAATTGCATCCTCTCAAAAAGAAAATTATGTGTTCTTCTCTTACCTCAATTTTGGTATAATTAACTTCTTAAAGTATATATTTAGTTGATATCGCTTGAAATTTTTAAATATTTATAAATTAAATTATTTTAAAATTAATTCAGTCACCAAACATTTATTTTATAATAATATTAAATTTTAATTATTAAATGAGTGTTTTTGCCATCTGCATAATCATGTTCTATACATTCTGAATTAATTTTAGATATTAAAATTATGAAATGAGTATTTAATTAATAGTGTTGAAATGAAGTTGTTTAATTGTGCTAAAGCAAGATAAGGTTAAATATCTTCAAATTAAAGTAAATAGAGTCTTCAATTAGCTATAAACTCATTTGAGAAGCCCTTCTAAACTCTCTTTAATTGTATCCATATCTTTGTTCTATATTTATTCTAAATGAATAGATTTTATTTTTCTAGCAATTTCAAACAAATAATGAGCAAATTAGAATTATAATGCGATATTTTAATCCAATAATAAAATAAGATATAGAATTATTTTTAAAATATGAAACCGTTTTAAAAGTGGATGTAATATTTTTAACAATCATATATTTAAAAGAATAAAAAAGAATATGTTAAAACGAAAAATCTATGTAGATAAAAAGAAAATAAAGAAAAAAGTACGAGGCATATTTAAACATTTGAATTTTGATTATTAGTTATTTTAATATTTTAAACTTAAAAATATTTTAATTTTATTTTAAAAGCTCTTAAATACTTTAAATTATTATTTCAATTTAATAGATATTCAAACTAATAATCGTATATAAAAGTGTTTAAATATTATAAAAATATAAATTAAAATATTTATTAAATTAAATTAAAAATTAAGATGTTAAATCGAAAATAGAGGTAATTGGAATATGCATTAGTAAAGAAAGAAAGAAAGAAAGAGAGGAAAGATTAATTGAAGTGGGCAACTGTTAGTGGGTAGCATTAAGTGTTGAAGTCCGCGTCCAATAGGCAGAGTCGTGCTGCCTGCTTTCATTCGGACAATGTCAAACATAAATCCTATTTCCATTTTCCATTGGTCCCCTCTTCTCTTCTATTTGCTTGGTTGCAAAAGTCGACACTTGTCCTGTCTTCCATTATGTCCCACTTATTTATTACATCATCATCATGCCTCTTTCCCTCATGTTAATTAATTTCATTTTTTTTCCTCTTTTTTTTTTTAATTAAAGAAACGTAAATATCTATTATTTCTCTTCTTCTTCTTCTTCTTCTTCTTTCTTTTTCCTCTTTTTCCGTGCATATGCATTTTCTGTCAACACTTTGTGTTATTCAGTCGGACCCTAGTTCCAAATCTGCCTGAATCGGCATTTCCGAGTTTACTTTCAGTGGAACCCATATCGGATTGTAGGTATTGAGTTTGATTGCAGTTCAGGAATCATAATAGTTTTGAACTATTCTTTTTAAATAATCAAACTTAAAGTTGTTAGATTGTAGAAGTCAAACTCAATGTTTTTGGAACTGAAGGACGTTCATTAGTAACACTATTCAACATAAAAGATGCTACTCCCTAACACTAGGCAGCTACTCGTTAGCATCATTACTGTGTTGGCAGTTGCTTGGTAGCTTTTCTATTATTATTATTATTATTATTAAAGTTTCAGATAAGAATTGAATTGGAAGTTTTGGTCTAGTTTTAGACTTGATTCTTTGACAATAGAACGTAGAAGACCAAACCCAAATCGAAACTGAAAATCACTTCTTCAGGATCAAAACCGGGTCGCCAGTCTTGACCGGGCTTATGTAACCATTAGTAGGGAAAAAGAGCAGGGATTTCCACATAATTGAGAATCCGAGAGTGGAACACGACTCACTTACATGAATCCATAGAAATGATGGGTAGTGAATAATTATCCGAACATGTGATTTCATTTAACTAACAGTTCATTTGATATCAACTTATTAGAAGAAAAGTCATTCCTAATATCTGTTCCCTGTTTTATTCTTTGAGGAGGTGATTTACTATCTTCTTATCTATTTATACTAAATCACCCCATAATCTTCTTTATTTTCATGTTTATATATTACGTAATTACAATTTCTTAAATTTGTATGTTACGTAAACATTCCATCACCAACTTACGAGCCTAATAATAATAATAATAATAATAATAACATTAGTTATAGAGGGTGAAAATACAGCAACCCAACAACTGTAGAGAGGCAAAGGTGCATGTGTGTTGTAAACATAAATGTCGGCAACTGTTGATGATGGAGATCACAGAGTCCATGACACTGCATCAAAAATGATGTTGCTCATACATATATGTGTTTGATGTGTACCATGATGTTCAATGGGTTGGTCTCCTACCGAGTTGCCTTCTGTCAGACCCAAATAGTCTTTCTGTCTCCTCTCCTTATTTATTCACCATAATTCTTCTTGAGCCTCTGTACACACAAACACGACTATAATAATTTAATGTTCATGGTTCACCAAATTCAATAATACTACTTGCATTTGCATTCCCTTTCTTGATTGAGTCAGTAACACACCTTAAAATGATTTTGACATACGCACGAGCTTTTTGACTCGGCCTTTATCAACTTGTATAATCCATCTTTTCTTTGTTTAGTATAAGCTTTTTCTTTTTTGTTGGTACGTATGATATAATAATGATAAAATGAGACTTGTTTAACAATGCAAATTATGAAGCTAAGCTAATTTCAATATTATAATGCCTTTAGACTAAGAAGTTAAAATATTACTAACATACGAAATAAATTGTAAAATATAGGCGAATATCAAATTCAAATATTTAAATTTAAGTTCAATTTTTAAATTCCATTTAGAGCAAAGTCGATCGTTATTTAGACTAGTTTATTTTTTTCATTTTATATTAACTTTCGTCTTTTAATAATTCATTTAAATTAAAAAAAGTATATAATAAGTTTAATAGGAAAAGTATATAATTAAAAAAAAATTAATTTGAAAAAGAAATAGTTAAAGTAACTTCTCACAAGCACCTTCCTAATTAATGGAGGCAAAACTTTAAAGTTATTGGCTTCTCTTTTCTGTTCATCCCAGGAATTAGTATGTATTGCTAGATTTTCTAAAGTTTTAAAGTTTCTTGTTTAACATACCCCATGCGCACACTTCAATCATACTTAGATCACTAGTAATCAATAATTACAAGTTTAGAGTTAAAAACATTTAAGACTAAACTTAGACAAAATTAATGTTGGACAATTATACTTTGGGTAAAGCCGTAGGGGTGCTACCTTTGCCTTTTGCCATTTTACTATATTTAAAAGTGCTGCCCAAATAGCTGATCAAGCTTTCTTTTTGCTCGTCCTTGTGTATGTGAGAAAAAGGAAAAAGGATCAGTCTTCCAAGTCCTTCATGTGTTGACCATCTATGTGCTTTTCTTGTATCTTTGCCCTTTATTCCAGTCCTAGCTTTCCATGGTAAATTCCAGGTTGTTTTTACATGTAAGGAAATTACCCATTTTTCATTCTTGTAGGTGAGAATTCTGAGAATCATCCAGCTTTTTCTTCTTTCACAGAAAAAAGAAAGCTAGCTATTTTTCAAGAAATAAACAAAAACATGCACAAAAAGGACAATGCCCAGATGGGATTTTCAATGGAAGACAGATTGATTTTGTTGGATGATAAGGGATGAAAGCAAAGTTTCAAAGAGGTAAGAAAAAAAAAAAAGGAAAAAGAAAGCTATAAGATAAGGTGAATTTGTATACTGACACAAGCTTGTTTAAGTATGGAAACAAGCTCACTTCTCAAAATCCTACATTCAACATCTTTGTCAACCCTATAAAGGAATGAAATTAACTCAATGTCCAGGCCTATCAAATGCCACCATAATCATGCCCACAGAGGCTATTACCCTTCTCCTCCAACAACCACCATTTAGCTCAGCCTTTTAGGCGGCGCAGCGCAGCAGCCAGCCAGCAAGGCATGCATGCCTTTCTTTGGATATTGAGTAGAATTGAATATACATAGAAAAAGCTGTAGAAAAAAAAAAAAGAAGAAAGAAACTGAGAAACTAATTAAGTTCCCTGATGCTAAAATGTGGCAGTGTATCTATTTTGGTGAAATCACTCCCTTTGCCTTTTCTTTCTTCCAAGATTTTGTCATATCTAAGCTCTGATTCCCACTACTTTTTGCCCCTTTTTCTTTCTTTTCAGGGCTCGGTATCTGATGGTGTGTGCTGCACTTGTCCTTTTTTCTCTTTGGAGGATTATTATTTCTAGAAAGTTAAAACATCATTAGTGTTGTTTAATTATTATAACTGTTGGGCCTGATTCATTCCTGCTGAGATAGAAGTCTCTTGTGATGGCTTAAGTTGGGCTTTTACATCTTTTTACAAGACAATTTTCGCAAAACTGGGTATAGGCTCCATTCGTTAGTGGAGCTGATGAAGCTGAATTGAGAATACATTTCCATTTATTAGCAAACATATAGATCACTCTCACAATCACATTTGTCTCTTATGCTTTCATAGAACACAAATTTGCAATTATATATGTTACAATAATCAAAATTAGATAGAAATTAAGAATCCTTAATGCATCCGGCGATAATTCTTAAACATAGAGGTGAAATATCGAAATGCAATCTGAAAAACTGAATGAGATATATAAACTATTCGACATATATATAAAGCCGATTGTGACACTAATTTATCTCAAGAGGAGAAAAAAATAAATTTAATATGAAAAATTTGAATTTTTTTCATTGCAAATCGGAAAAAATAGACTATATTCAGAAATCTTATTCAAATTGAAATATATATTTATCATGAGGTTAAGATGCTAGAAATTTTAAATTTTTATTTAATATTTCTTTAAGGAAATTTTATTTAATTTGAAAAATGTTAAAAGGAAAAACATAGGTGACACAAAGATTGTTTCATCCTCTAGTTTTTGAGGCGCAGAGAGAAGTCACGAAGAGCAACAAGAACTCCTTTCAACCTCTCATTGGCCTCAGCATCGATCAAGTTACCATCGCTATCAAACTTTGCAGGAGGCTGGAATGCGTTCAGGAAGAACTCAGGCTTGTTGATGAAATGAAGGTCAAGAAAAACTCCGACTTGACGAAGATGGTACTGTGATCTTCCACCACCAAAACCTCCTCCCGCACTTAGCATTGCAGCTGCCTTATCACCCCAACAGTTGGGTGCTAGAGACGCCCAGTCAATTGCGTTCTTCAAAGGTGCTACCAAGAAAGAAAAACCTTGAATAAGTATACACAAAAAGAACAAACTCCACACTTCCTCTACAATTCATTAACATATCAAAACCTTTAATCTTAGCAGCATGCTTAAATTCAGAAAAAGGGTCATTTCTTTAGTGGTACTAAAATCATTTTAAGAAGTATGAAGTTACGAGTTCGTGCCCCAGCAGGAGTCGATGCCCAATTGCAGTGATTATACTGGCAAATGAAAGAAGAAGATAAGAGGGGTTACCGGCAATGGAGTAATTGTTCTCAGGAGAAGCAAAAAGGAAACTATCAGCTTTCAGAATTTTTTGGCGAAAAGCTTCAACAATAGGTGGATAAGCTCCATCGACAATAAGATCAGTGTTCAGTATTGGCAACTCGGAAATGTCTACGTGCTCAATTTCTATTCCATTCACAGACTCCTTGCTATGCTTAATTGCTAAAATCGGACAACATAAAATCAAGTTATCACATAAAAAAGAATATCAAGCATGCAGAAGTACATTTACATTTAGTCCCTGTAAAACATTTTTGTACAAAACGAGATATATAGATGATACCAGAACGAATGAGGCCTGTGTTGAAGGAAGCTTTACGGAGAGACCCGCTGAGAGCTACAACCTTGATCAAAGAACTAGCTGCTGCCATGTTTATGTTTTTCTTATGTCTTTCAATAAATTTGATGTATGTGGAAATAAAAGAATGTGTGAGGTACATATACAAGGTTTTATACATGTAAACGAATAAAATTAAGTCCTGTCAGGATTAAAAAATTCAACTGGTGTGCTGGTCAATTGGTGTATGATTCCAGAAAGTTCAAACAGCCTGGCTGCTACTTTCCGATTTTTCAATAGAAGACAGGGCTGCTACAAGTGTGTAATCGATTTCACATAATATTTTATTCCTGTGGTTGGTAAAAAATTTAAAGAAGTGCAGGCCGTCTCTAGATTAGCTTCGTTTGTTGTTTTTGTCTTTTCGTTTGTGGTATTAGCTTCAATTACCATGAAACCGAATTCAACACGAATTGACACCCAATTCATCTGTAAATTGGTTCTTTCATTATATAGAAAATCATATGCTTGTGGGATGGCTAACTGTGTCAAGAAGAATCAAATAGAAAAGATTGATACAAACTTCAATTCAGAACATTTTGGTCCTACAAGAAAAACCAATGGAGGGCATTGATTCAGCGAGAAATAAAAGATCCCTGAAGAGAAAATCACAACACAATTAAAAAATTTATGTTCACCAGAATGGCAACGGGAATTAGCAATATTAAGTAAATAGTCTCTTTACTGAAGTAGTAAGCCATTTTAGCGTCAATGGAACTTTTAGTGACGGGTGTCCTTTATATGGTCCACGGGTACCTTGCTAAATGAATGTCTAGCGACTGTATTTTTTGTGAGCTAAAGTAATCATTAAAAGTGATCGCCAGTATTTTATCAAAATACAGTAGTTATAGCGAATATTGTATTTCCTTGTACTGATTAACATAAAAGTTGTTCAAATGCATAGTTTATCCTGAATTTGAGAAAATCTGGATTGAAATATCATCAAAGGACAGTATATTTATCATATGATGTGAAAAGCAAGATTATGGCTAATGTAATTTAATCTCAGAAATGATTGCACATAATCAGCCATTGACAAAGAACTGAGAAATTGTGACTCAGGACTATTACAAGACAGGAAGCCGAAACAATATACACAAAATTAATGAAGTTTTACACAGAATAAACCGAAGATGCAAATTCCAAATGATGATAAATTTTAACTTGTTGCATATAATGGATCAGAGTAAAATGGCAGTGTCTAAATTACAACATATCTTAGCATTTTCCTTTGAGTCGCAAAGTAAATGAATATAAGCTTAAGAGAACTTCCTTTATTCTCTCCTTTGATGCTGGATCAATTAAGTTGCCCTCACTGTCAAATTTTGCAGGAGGTGCAAATGCATTCAAGAAAAATTCGGGTTTGTTGATAAAATGAAGGTCAATATAAACTCCAATTTGGCGTAGATGGTATTGCGATCGCCCACCACCGAAGCTTCCTCCAGCACTCACAATGGCAGCAGCTTTATCAGCCCAACAGTTTGGTGGCCTAGATGCCCAGTCGATTGCATTTTTCAGTGGAGCTAGCAGTGTGGAAGTAAATGAGAGTTGACAACATAAAATAAAATAATTAATCAACTGAAATAAATGCAGAATGCTAGTTATGGTTATGAAAAATTCTAGTGCATTGAGAGATTCAAGCATAGAGTTCATAAAAACTGGGCCCTTCATGACTTCTAACATGAAAGTTATAACCACCCCTGGGCAATTAGGCCAACAATGACAAAGATGTCAATTTATAACACAAATCAAGGATTCATAACCTAGTCTATGCCAACAATTGGATTGAAATCAGGCAAAATGATGTAATAAAATTGCAGAAATATTCTGCAGCTGTCATGAAACGTTGATGAGATAGAAGAACTTAAAATACTGCTTAGAACAGTCAATAAATTCTTCGAATTGGCATTCCATAAAATCAAAATAGGGTCAGCTTCTAGCGAAGGTCATTAGAAGCAAGTTGACGCCCCACCCACCTGAACTCCAAATCAATCATTTGTATCCAATTACAAGGCACTTGGCTTCTCATTTACCACCTTTTGTTTAACTATTCGTCTTAGTAAAGATAAGCATAACAATAATCATAATGTCTGTACTAACCCTTTCAACAATAATAAAATTAATCAATACCATTTGAGCAATGTGCATACATACTTGTAGTATTTGAATCAAGATTTACATTAAATAATTGTTTTAAACCATAAAAGATACGTGTTTGCCTAAACCAGTAAGAATCTATGAGGCATGAGTTGATAAAGAAGGGAAAAAGGGAGGTACCAGTGACAGAGTAATTATACTCGGGGGAGGCAAAAAGAATGCTATCAGCTTGACGAATCTTTTGCCGGAAAGCTTCAACAACCGGCGGGAAAGAACCATCAGCACCTTCGAGATCAGTATTTAGCATAGGCAGCGGCGATATGTCTATGTGCTCAACTTGAATACCCTTCACTGACTCCTTGGTTAGCTCAGTTGCTTCAAATTCAATCAAACATCAACCAAATTAAATAAAAAAAACGTACCAATAACCCACTTCATAAAATCAATAACAGATTCAAAATGTTTTTCTGGTTATTTTTTTTAAAAGAAAAAGAGCTTATCAGAAACTAACAAGTTACAACGGAGATTAAATAAAAGCCTTCATGAACAGATACAAGAAACAGAGAGAGAGAGATGGGTAGGTACCATAACGAAGAAGGCCGCGATTGTAGGAGCCTTTGCGAAGAGAACCACATAGAGCTGCGACTTTGATCACCGGGTTTGCTGCCACCGCTGCCTCCATTTCTCTCCCCCTGTAGTCTCTCTCTGCCGAGTGCTCTTTAATTTTGTATATTTATTCTTCGAGTCTGGATAGATGACATAAAAAAGTAAAGGGAAAAGGTGCATTTTGGCACATAAAGTTTACACTGAGGGCCAGATTGATCCCTAATCAATATTTTAGTCCTAATAAACATGAAACTTAGCTTTTTCGTTATCCTATGCCCATCAGTTAACGTTGCCACAAAACGAAGAAAAATGTCTGTTTGAAGTTGACAATATAATGAACTTGCAATTTGGTTTTATCAATTTTAAATTAACAACTATGGCTATTTTAAGTGGCATGACCCTCAGTAATAAATGAGTTGAAATATGAAAAAGGAAGATATTGTTGGCTAAAAATAATATATTGAAGGTCTTGGGAACAATCACTACATTATAATTTTAAAAAAAGATATTATTAGCTAAAAATAATATATTAAAAGTATTGGGAACAATCATTGTATCACATTATGATGTTAAAAGTGAGATTGATGATTTATAAAAAAATAAAGGAATTGAATAATAATATAATTAATTATGAACAGTCAAGGAAAAAAAATGATAAAAGCTTATATTACAGTTGTTATATTTTAGAATTTCTTTTTGTAGTATATATCTTATGATAAATTATAAGTGGTTGAGTACGATAATTATTTATTTATTAAATTTAATTTAAAAAAATAAATATCTTTTTTTTTATTAAGTTCACTCTCTTGTAGAGAGTTTATATCATCTTTTTACAAAAAAAGAAAAAAAAGGTTAATTGGAGCAAAACAACGAAGTTATGTGCTAAATTAGTCCAAAAAGTTAAAAGGGGTTTAAATTGAACATTCACGCTAAGTTAAAGAGGGAAGTCGAACCTTATTCCAAATTTTTTCACTTATTGGATCATAATTGATCAGACAAACAGTAAAATGGCAGAGCCTAAATTACAACATGCCTTAGCATTTTCCTTTGAGTCGCAAAGTAAATGCATATAAGCTTAAGAGAACTTCCTTTATTCTCTCCTTTGATGCTGGATCAATTAAGTTGCCATCGTTGTCAAATTTTGCAGGAGGCTTGAATGCATTCAAGAAAAATTCAGGTTTGTTGATAAAATGAAGGTCGATATAAATCCCAATTTGCCGTAAATGGTAATGCGATCGGCCGCCACCGAAATCTGCTCCAGCACTCACAATGGCAGCAGCTTTATCAGCCCAACAGTTGGGTGGTCTAGACGCCCAGTCAATTGCATTTTTCAGTGGAGCTAGCAGAGTGGAAGTAAATGAGAGAGTTGATAAAATAAAATTAGTAATCATTAAAAACAAATGCAGGTGAGATTGTCGGAAAGTTAATCACCCCCATGGGAAATCAAGGATTCATAACCTTGTCTATTCCGACAACTGAGTTGACATCAGGCGAACTGATGTCGGAAATTTGCAGAAATATCTCTGCAGCTATCATGAAACGTTTTTGAGATTGAAAGAAAAGTTATTACTGCTTAGAACAGTCGATAATTTCCGAATAGAATTGGTGTTCCCTAAAATAAAAAATGGATCAACTTCAAGTGAAGGCCATTAGCAACAAGTTGACGCCCCTCCCACCTTATCTATTCATCTTCGTAATGATTCCAGTAAACAGAAATCGCGTATTCAGGGAAAAAGAGAAGTACCAGAGACAGAGTAATTATACTCTGGGGAGGCAAAAAGAACGCTATCAGCTTCACGAATCTTTTGCCGGAAAGCTTCAATAATCGGCGGGAAAGAACCATCAGCACCTTCAAGATCAGTATTCAGCATAGGCAGTGGCGATATGTCTATGTACTCAATTTCAATTCCCTTCACCGACTCCTTAGTTACCTCAGTTGCTTCAAATTCAATCAAACATCATCAAATAAATTAGAACGTACCAATAGCCAACGTCACAAAATCATCACAAGATTCCATGTTTCTTTTTTTTTTAAAAGAAGAAAACGTAAGAAGCTTGTCAGTGACTAACAAGTCACTGCAGAGAATAAAGAAAAGCTTCTGTGAACAGAAACAAGAAAGAGAGAACAGAGATAGAGAGAAATGGGTAACTACCATAACGAAGGAGGCCGCGACTGTAGGAGCCTTTGCGAAGAGAACCACAAAGAGCTGCGACTTTGATCACTGGAGTTGCCGACTCCATTTCTGCTGAGTGCTCTTAGTCGAGTAAATATTCTTGGCCCCAGATATCCGGATCGAAGACATCATAATACCACCACACAAGATATATGCTACGCCATACTATACGTCAACAAATATTTTATTTTGATTTTTATTATCTGCCCTAATTACCAACCCTTTACAGCCTTACTTTTATATTTTTTAACAATATTATTCAATTATTTTAAGATTAAAATTTTCTATACATTCAATTTGTCTAAAAAACAGATTCAAATGATAATTTTTATAATTTAATGGTCCGAAGACGACGTGGTAAATCAATCATATTTATTAAAAAAATTATAAATTAATAAAAAATTTAGAATGCATTTAAATATAATATATTGCTAAATTTAGGTAAAATTTGTTGTCAACAAGTGTTTAACTTATTACATTATTTGTTTTTACTGTAAAATTATAAATTTTTTATAAAAAAGTGTTTTTTAAAATATAAATACTTGTTTTTAAATTTAAAATAGTTACATAAAATACAAAAGAAATATAAAGTTAAGAATTTAATTAAGAATTAAATTTTATCTTTTAATTATAAATAAAAATTAAAATAAGTAGCTATTTGGTGGACTTTGTTTAGATTAATTTATTATATTGTAACTCTCTTAATAATGGAAACTGCACCAAGCCAGCTCTATTTAATATTTGCATGTGGTGGACAGCCAGCTTTTGGAATTAAAATAAAATAGTACTAATATAAACCAAAATGGACGTCAATTTAGGTGGCTTTATTTTAGTGTAATTATTTTTTTATAAATATAATAATGTCAGAACATGTTGCTCAGAGGAGGTTAAGTTATTATATAATCATTTTCTTAAGAAAAGATTAATTAAATATTATATCTTACCACATATATCAATCATTTTTAGAAATGGTTTCTGCCAATTTTTCTTTTACTTTTGTTTATTCAATTCAGAATTTCCCACATCCTCATAGTACAAAAGAGGTAAAAATATCATAAAATCTGAGCCTTTTAATAGAAAATGATTGAATTATCATATTGGAGCACACATTTTCTTTATTCCAAACACTTCCTTAGAGCAAAAGAAGACATCTCATGTGAGAAAAGAAAAGGCTCAATTTTGCCCTTCAAACTTGATCGAAAGTTCATATTTGCCTCCGATGTTTCTTTTTTTGGTTCAATCGTGTCCTTAATGTGCCAAATTGACCCTTTCTCTGTCTCATATTGTAATTGTATGGAGGCTGCTTTTGCCTTGATTTGCTTTCCTCTTTGTCTTCTTCCTCTTAATCATGAGTTATTACAGTTTTGCTTCTATTAACAAAAAAGAAAACAAGATCATGGGATTCTTTTACCCTTTTTCTTTTCAAAAAAAAAAAAAAAAAAAGAAAGAATAACTTTTTCCTTATAAAACATAATTTTTTAGGAATAATTCCAATATTGTACATTTTTGAAGCACCCCAGTGATGCCAGATAGACATTCACTAACTTAAATTAGAAACAATGGATAATTCAATATTGAAATTTGAATTAGAAGATTACTTTCTAAAAAAGAAAAATACATACTTATAAAAGATAATTAATTAATGCATAAGATTCTTTTGTTATATTACTTTATTATTGACCTCCTTTTTAATAGTGTTGTGTGATTAATTTATTCTTACAAAAATGAGACTGTTAATTATATATTATTTATATAAAAATAAAAAATTGTCTTTATTAGTCCTTTCTGTAAATTATTATTATTATATTGATTTATTTTGAATAAAAGTATTTGACTACTATATTTGAGTCTGGTACCATTTTTTATTTAAATATTAAAAGAGTTAATCTATAGTTAAGGTGGTATTTAAGTTTAAGGAGAGAAGATTAAAACAAAATTCTCAAAAAAATAAATAAAAAATCAACGGTCAATATATGAAAATGCCACTAATCAGTAATGACTAAACTTCTGCTAGAAAAAGACAGAAAAGAGAGAAACGCTTGCAAAAAGCGCAAAAATAAAACTCAGTTTGTCAATTCTCTATTTCAGTTTCTTGATCCAGATAAAGCTTATACTCCCCCACTCTCTCTCCACTTACGCCGAGAATCTAATCAATTTTGATCGTATGTTTACTCTCTCTTCTCTTTCTTTCTCTATCAACCACACACCCCATGTTCACTTATGGCTGATGAAATGTTGTATAAGAAGTTCATTCCTTTCATGCTTTATTCAGTGACACGACTCCTGCATTTGAATCTTCTTTATGTTTTCTGTTGACCCTTTTGTCTATTTTGCTTAATTAAGTTGTTCTCAATTCGCATCTTATTCTATTATTTATCTTTTTAACTTGATTGTTTTCTTGTTCTCTGGTTTTGCATTGATATGCATGTATTTTCTGTTTTATTATTTTGATTGTCCATTTGGGTTACAGGTGATTCTATTGTCGTACAATTCATTTCTTTTTTAATTTGTGGGTTTATATCAAAGATTTTGTTTTATAGTTCTTAAATATTGATCCGATAATTTGTTAAATCATGCAAAAGCTGATAAATTTTTATTGGTTTTGTTTCTCTGTGCTGCATGTGAATTCTGTTGTATTGATCTGATCAACTAGTGCCGTATTGAAACTTGAGAAGCTTGAATTTGGTTAGTTTGGCTTAAATATTGATGGAAAGTTTTTTGTTATATTATGTATTTGAACTGTTCATTGATGATTTAATCAATTTTATGGAACGAGTTTGATGCGATTTTTTGGTTTTGTTTTCTCTGCTTGGAGTTAAAAATTGGGAATTTTTTAAATATTTTGATGTTCCTTTTGTTAAGTGTATGTGACAGTATTTTATGTAAATATGCTTCTAACATTAATTTGAGTATTGGTGGATTGGAGTTGCTGTCTGACATGTGGAAATTGTACATGGTTTAAGTTTATTTTTAATTAGTCTTCTCCTTGTATAATTTGTTGCTATTAAAATTGATTTTAGTCCCAATTCTAATGCAGGTTATTTGCTCAAGGCTGGAGCTTTCATTTGTCTGGATCTAAATTAAATCTGAGTTTTGTATCAGATAAATACAGTGTCTGAAACTTCTACCATGTTGTGGTTTGGGCTGGTCAATTTGAAAAGATCTATTGGTGCTTGTTAGTAAGGTGGTTGGACTTTGATTCCTGATTTGTTATTAGTTTGGAGAATATTGGATCTTGAGTTGATCATCATCAATGATTGAGAGAAAGTTAATGGGGCGGGCTTCACCATTGCTTTTGATTCTATTGGTTCTTGGCTTTTTCTTCGCCACGTACAATTTGGTTACTATGATAATGCACAATAGATCTGTTGGAAAACGGATACATGATGATTCAGATGGTGGGATATTTTTTGATCCTGTCATTGAAATGCCTGAAGATGCTAAAAAGTCAAAGAATGCCAGAATGCCCTTCCATGTTGCCTTAACAGCAACTGATGCTCCTTACAGCAAATGGCAATGTCGCATTATGTACTACTGGTATAAGCAGAAGAAGGATCTTCCTGGGTCAGACCTGGGTGGATTCACACGAATTTTGCACTCAGGAAATCCTGACAACTTGATGGATGAGATCCCTACATTTGTGGTTGATCCACTTCCAGCTGGTCTTGATCGGGTGAGGACCTGCATCCTTTCTTGTTGGCTGAGAATTCCTAGGCAAATTTTTTTGAAGTGCATTATTTTCGCTAGCTACTTGCTCGTGATTTTTCTTGATTTGAGCCATATCATATTCTATTCTTTAATTCATAATGTAGGGTCAGTTATACTTTCAATGTGTAGTTATATTCGTCAGGAAGCTAGTCAGAAAATAAGTTGAAGAAATACGGGAATGACATTGGCTTTATGAGAACCACTGCATCTTAAATGCAATTGTCTGTTGTCATTTGGATATGGTCCAGATTATCGACCATTACCCAGTGTTTTAAATTGCATGCTTACTTAAGTTGTCTTAAACTGTGTTCTTTGGGGACTTAATTTTAACTTCTCTAAAGTTTAATATCTTGGAATCATTTTGTGGAAGTTGAAGTATGGTTAAATTTAATTGGCTTGCTTGCTGAGTCACTTTCATCAATTATATGTGCTTAAGACTTCTCTATAGTGTTCTCTTTCTTGTCTTCCATTTTCCTGGTTGGACTTTACTTTATTTGTCGTATGGATCTATTTTTATTGACACTTGTTATTATGTGGGTTCTAATTCTGTATCCAGGGATACATTGTCCTAAATAGACCTTGGGCTTTCGTACAATGGCTGAAAAAGGCTACAATTGAAGAAGAGTGAGCTTTTCTATTTCTAATGGTCTTCAATTGACACAAATAGTACCTCCACTATATTTTAATCTTATTTTTATGCTATTGAGGCAGATACATACTGATGGCAGAACCTGATCACATATTTATAAATCCTCTTCCAAATTTAGCACATGGAGGGTATCCAGCTGCTTTTCCATTTTTTTACATTAAACCTGCTGAGAATGAAAACATCGTGAGGAAGTTCTACCCAGCGGAGAAAGGCCCTGTGACAAATGTTGATCCGATTGGAAATTCTCCTGTCATCATTAAGAAGGTGAATCTCATATTCCAACTCTGTAATGGGTTCTGAAAAGTAGTGAAGATGTCATTTAAATTGCTATCCTCTCTGTCATTCTTGTTAAAGGTTTTCTATTATGTTTGCACTTTTGGAATTTTTATTATTCAGGAATTGCTGGAGAAAATCGCTCCTACGTGGATGAATGTCTCTTTGAAAATGAAAAATGACCAGGAGACTGATAAGACTTTTGGTTGGGTGCTAGAAATGTAAGCATACGGATAACCTATATGCTAACTATTGATAAATATTGAGAATTATTAAGAATGTCTTATTAATATGCTTCTGGCACTCCTGTTTTTCTTATTGACCAAAGGTATGCATATGCTGTAGCCTCAGCTTTGCATGGTGTGCAGCACATTCTTCGGAAAGACTTCATGTTACAGGTTTGATTTTCAGACTAAGATTGTATCCACTTTTGGTAGCTTCAATGAGAGTTCATGTGCAACATAGATTCTTATGCAATAAAGCAGATTATAAAAGTCTATTCTTTATACTGCAGCCCCCTTGGGATCTGGAAATCGGAAAAAAGTTTATCATTCATTACACTTATGGATGTGACTACAACTTAAAGGTAACATGAAGTGATTTCTTTTTAAGAAGAGATTCTCCAACAGCTATAAGTATGAACTTCCATAAATTCCTTCAAATATAATGCGTTACTTCTATTTTCTCCTTAACCCTCAATTTTATTGACATTGTTCATCATAATTGGCATTGTATGATATGAGGTTTACATTATGTCCAGGGAGAGCTAACATATGGTAAAATTGGAGAATGGCGGTTTGACAAGAGATCATATTTACGTGGACCTCCTCCAAAAAATCTTCCCTTGCCACCTCCAGGGGTTCCTGAAAGTGTGGTATGGTTTAAGATAATACTAATATTTAAGCATTACTTTTGCTCTTGCATCTTGTTTGGAAAAGATATATACTGAAATAACATAATGCCTTCCCCATGTATATAGGCTGTCGAGTCACAACAGCTTAGTAAGCATATTAGATTTTGTCTTGTTCATTCTTATTCTTTCAATTTGTGGCTTGCTAACTGGGAAAATCAAGGACTAGAATTGGTAAAATGTTGGCATATTGTGGCTTACAGTAACCTTATATTGTCATCTCACCAACCTTGAACTGGAAATCCCTATGGTTTTGTCTCTATTAATGTTTTAGCAGAGAGGTATTGGCTGTGGAATTAATCTGTCTGTTTTTTCCTCATCATGTAACAATTTTGAATTTTCTAGCTTGTCAATTTGTCCTCTACCTCATTTAAGTCAATTACTTTCTGATCCCTGTTGATAATGGCTGTTATTCCTTAATTATTTTTATATAGATTGGAAATAACATTTAGATTTTGATAGTGAAAAATTCTCATCCTAGATATCTCTGGAATGGCAATGGTGATTATTTTTTTGCTTGTCATGTCTACAGGTCACCCTTGTAAAGATGGTTAATGAAGCTACTGCCAACCTTCCCAACTGGGAGACATAGTAGATGTCTCCGTGGTCCAGGTGAATCAGCCCCAAATAACTTTATCTTTGAGATGGGAAAATTTTGATCTCTAGCCATCAAGCGATATCACTGTTCAGAAACCTCAGGATAATCATTTCTTAAATCAAGAAATATAGTTGTAAATTAAGTTGTTTTGTTTCTCAGTTTAGGACTAGTTATCAGCTCTTAGGCTAACACAGTAGGAATTCTATATTTTTTTCCCTTATTTTTGGCAGACATACAATATTCAGAAATTGAGAGAGAAATGAATTTACATAGAGTTGTATGATTGATTCATTGTAGTTGCTAGTTTTGATCAAATAGAGCTATTGCTGTTCTGTGCTACCTTAGCAGTAGGTGCATCTCTAAACTTGAGAGGAAAAAAAAAAAAGAGGAAAGAAGATGATCATAAGCCAGTGAAGCTTAATTTCTGAATTTCCAAAACAGCCTTGTCAAACTAGTCTGACTAGCCTGTAAAGCGACAAAGTGGTTTTTGTCCATCTGCAAGCATGGCACCTCTGCGGCTATCCACAAGTTGGTTTACAGTAGACAATATTTAACTCAGTAAAGAATTACATAATTGAGATAAGTCCTGAGGTTTTTTTTTCTTTTTTAAAACCTAGCATGCATTTGAGAATTCCTAGGAGTCAGTAGGAAATATTGTAAGGGAGTACAAGCTGTGTTTACTGGTGTGTTCCTGTGAGGCGATTGAGCCATTGAGGTAATCTTTAAGAGAGAAATAAATGAAGGGGAACCTGAACCTGGCCAAAGAGGGAGCTTGGGCTTGAACTTTGAAGTTAAAGAAAGATGTTACCATTGGTAAGCATGGTGATTGAGACTTTTAGAAAACATTAAAAATTCTGGTGCAGTGGGGAACGGCAATGATGGCTACTGGGTTATGACTTTTGTTGGGGGGTGATAGCAGCAGGCTGTTATTGGGAGCAAATGTGGTTCAGACAGGTGGTCCTATGGAGGTGGTAATGGTATTCTAGTGGTGCTACGCTAGGAGTGGTCCGCCCATATACCTATCATATGGCCATTTCTGTTTTCCTCCAAGTAATCGAACCAAATGGTAGCAGTAATGCTAAATATAGCCATATTAGAGATGATATCCGATGTTAATTTCTGGTCTCCCTGGCTACTCAAACCAATTGGAACCTCGAAACCTTTACGGAAAGGAAAAAAGAGAAAGAAAGAAAGCAAGCAAGACAGGGCCATTCCTGATGGACCCGACCACTTGAATTTGTTATTCTTTGATCATTAGGCCTTCTAAATAGGCTCACATCTGACAAGAACAGTCCATGAAAGCTCAGTACAGTCAATTAGTAGCTAGTTTCTATGGGAGTTGTGTTGCGGTCCCTCTGAGATTAGAGAAGGCGATGATGATGATGCATTTGATATTTTCAGTTAGTGCCTTAGTGGGAGACATGGCCATGTTTTTAACATACTTGCTGCAAGACGAACCCATTGTCTTCCTTTGTCCATGTTCTTAGAGAGGTCCCTTTTCTATTTTTAATGGTGGATCCACTTAACCTCCCCCTAACATTTCTTTTCTTTCCCTCCAATTCAAGCAAGAAAAGAGGGGACTATTCTTACTACTGCTTAACATGCGCATTAACTAGTGTGCATTCTTTCATTACACTGTCGAGAGCTCCAGAATCTTTTTGTTCTGTTTCTAAAATAAACATAGGGCAAGTTCAAGATTGGGGAATATTTAATTTCTGATAAGATTTTAAGGGTGATGAGGAATGACGTCAAAACGCAGAATCACGGTGGGCGTGAAGAATTGAGAAAAGAGAATCCACCGATCAATGCAAGCACCTCATCGTGACCCAACGCGGGGATCCATTTTAAACTTTTTTAGTAAATAATTTTTTAAATTTACGTATAAGAATCAAATAAATTTAATTTAAATTTTTTTATCAAATAACTCTATAAACTTAACAATAGATTTTTTAAATTTTAATTATATTATAGAAATTAAAAATAATATTTATTTTATTAATTTACTAATAATAACACATTATATAACAACAAATTTAATAAAATATAAAATTTAAATTTAATTAATTCAAAAATAATAAATTATGCGTCTATTTTTAAGAAAATTGAAATTTGAATTATTTAATTCTTAAAATATTAAGATTTAACTTATTTAATACTTATTATTTTTAGGTCAATTAAATTTAAAATTTAAATTTTTTTAAATATATTTTTATATAATGTGTCACTAGATATTGTATCAATAAATTAATGAAATAAAATATTATTTTAATTTTTATAATTTAATTAAAGAATGGGACATGGTAAATAATAATAATAATAATAATAATAATAATAATAATGACAAAAGAGAGGAAAAAAGGGCTGCAATTTCCTTGCCAAAATGACTTAAAAAGGCTGCAGTTTCCTGGCAAATTTACTTGGCCTTGTTTTTCCAGTTACACTATTTTGTTATTTTTGTTTTCTAGTTTCTAAACAGTGGGTGCAGGGATCCTAAACCCAAGTCACTACTACTGCCAGTTTACTTTCCCCCAATTTACTGGGAGAAGGCTACTTTCTCATTGCTGTGACTGTGACTCTTTTCACCTAAGCCTCTCTTTATTGCTCTATCAATATCATATCATATCATGTTCTTCTGCCTTTTCCCACTCCCCTCCATTCTTTTCCTCTCCTGACAAAGTGAAAGAAAAAAATTACACTCAGAAAGTACCTTGGCATATTCTGTTGTTTTTATTTTCTTTTTCCTTTTTCTTTCCACCTTTTCACTCATTTCAAGATGAGTATTTTGCTCCCTATTAGATCCAGGAAAATGATTTAGATCTTTTTTTCTCTTTAAACTAAAATTCTAAATCTAATGGTAAATATAATTAAATTGATATTCTACTGATATTTTTATTATTTTCAATATAGCAAAATCATGGTTATTTTATTAATTAAATCGTTCGAATCATATTTAATTTATTTATTTTTAAATAAATTATTAGAGGTCTAAACAATCAAAAATTATACAATAAAAATATAACTATTTCTTAACTCTCAATATAAAGAAAACGATATAGGTGAATGGCAAACTAAACACTTGAACTCGAGATTTTTATAGTCTTTATAAATAAAAATATCAAGTCATTATTTGATCGATTATAATACGTTATCTATAAATTGCTTAATACCTTTAGTTAGAAAAAAAAAAAAAAAAAAAAAAAAAAAAAAAAAAAGAGAAAAGGAACAAAGGAAAGCATCATTAACATCATGCTTTTGCTAGTGTGACCATAAGTTTGATTCACGAGAATTCAAAAAATGATTGAACATTCACATGTGTATCAAACTATTGCTAAATGTCTTTCTTTGATTTGGTGAAAGGGGCTTTACTTGAATCATGCCCTCACTTTTCTCCACCAAAAACTTATCAACTTCCTTTTCTTCCCCTAAGATGCTCATTTTTGCTCTTTATCTTTCGTCCCCACAACCTTTAGCTTCTTCATTTTGGGTCCTAGAAACCAATTATTTCTTCCACTTTATAATATAAATTCCACCCTTTTTAGCTGCCATTGAGATCCTGTCCAAAGCTTGTGTTGTGCATTGCAAATTATAGTTTCTTTTTTTTCATAGTTCTTTAGCATCTAGTTTAAAGAAGAAAAGCAAACCCTCAAATCTTCATATAACTGCTACAATTACATGCTATCAAGTTGTCACTGTTGGAAGCTAAATTATGTCTAAAAGAAAAGGAAGAGAACAGAAATGGTTCCACCGACACTAAGAGGTGCAAAAGAAACAAAGTATGGAATTTGTGTAGATTTCTAATAATTCCACTCACAATACATACTATCCACTGACCAAGGAGTCACATGCAATTGCATCTATTGTACACTCATGTCTATGTCTATTACTATTGGACAAATATTTAAAATCAATTACCAGCTAGAAAGTGTTGACTCTAACAGTGGGGAAAATTATAATTCAATCCCTGACTTTAAGTTTGTTTTCTGCTGCAGTCCCTAAATTTTTTTAATTTATATCATCAAATTTTTTATACTTTATACAAAAAATGTTAATATCTTTTCCCCTTATTCTGAGGGAAAACTTTAGTATAAAAAGTGTGATATCATATTATTTAGTAAAATTTATTATAATTCACGTTAAAAAATTATTAGCATTATCATATATAGAAAGTCTCGTCACATAAATTAGATTTAGGAGCTATAAGGAAAAATACGTTTAAAGTTAGGGACTGCAGATAAAATTCATCCCTCTAACAGAGCTGAGCTTGACTGCACTATTACACTAATGTGTTCTTTGTCTTTTCTCCCATACAATTGAGGAGTAAATTCATTGTGAATGGGAAGAAACAAACAAAACTTATAGAAACACAAACAGACAGACAGGGCGTAAAGCAGATCTTCTTTCTTCTTTCTTCAATCCCTTTCATTTTTTTATTTTTTTGGTGTAAGTAATTAGATCATGATCTTACTTTTTAGTTAATATTTAATAATCATTAAAGTGGAATCAAATAACATGAAAATAGACTACTCAATTGAAGTGACCATTCCATTTGTGTATGTCTGTGTATAAGGGAGATTTAATTATGATGCTTCGTGGGTCATTAACAGTCAATCTAACCTAATCGATGGTATAAAGTAGAGTGTCTGATATCTTAAACAAATCAAGATTTGGGTCTCATTTTAAACTATTTTTGGATGGCCAGCAATCTCATTTTAGTCTAAACTTCCCACTATCTAATTATTTAATCTGCTACTATAAAAGCTAATACAAAATGATACCCTTTTCTTCATATAGAATCTTGCCTAATTCTAGCATGAGCTTGTTCTAATTAATTATGATTTTAGTCCTTCTCAAGAACTCTAAAATTGAGATCGATTAGGGCAAGCGAGGTATGGGTCTAGGCACATTAGTATACTTCTTTTTAATATATAGCCATAACCTATGGTGGCATGGTGAGGGGTATATTCTATAATATAATACCACAACATACATTAGTCTCAACAATTCCCACAAAAAGGACCACCACTATGGCACTGAAAATGACACATCGCTCATCTTTACTCGGAATGGTGTTTATGGTTTCATATAACATGCTTTAAGAACCTAATATACCCTAAAGAATTAAAAGCATGACGATAGTATATTAATCCATGCAAATATATACCAAATTAGAGCATTCATCATTGGCAAGCCTATAATAAGCACTATCTAACTTTTATGTGCTATTTAATGTAATTTTTATTATCTTCTTACCATCACACTTAGATATTATTACCATGCACTAAATTAGTGAATGAATAACATATTATTAATTTTAAAATAGTTAAATATGTATCAATTATTTAATATTAAATGTAATATATATATATATATATATATATATATACACACACACGTTATTACCAATTTATTATGATGTATATACCGATTATAGACAAAAATTAGCACAAAATGTCTATGAGTGTAAAAATTATAGAGAGATTGCACTGGGCAAGATTCAGAGTTATTTTGTCTTAATGCTATTAAGCATGTAATCAGCTTTGTAAAAGAATCTAATGTCCTGAACAAGTCTAATTAGCAATGCTATACTCAGAATATGATTCAGATCTGCAAAAGAATCCAATGTCTAGAACAAGTTAACATAGATATCATTTTTTCCACAGGTAAATACAATAAAGAAAAAGATAAAAGGACACTAACTTCTAGCAAGCTAAATCAAACAACACTAGATGTTGATGGTCGTGTCCATTATTGTGTTTGTTTCTTCTTCACAGTCTCTATATCATCTCTAGGGGTTTAAAGATTTGAGAAAATACCAAGGGTAATTCAATACAGTACAACATACAGAATCCCCAACATTTTTGGCTTAATTTGCTGCTGCTAATTCTCCTTCAATCTCTCTTGTATGCCTTCTCTTATAATAATGCGCTAGACCCTACACCATTATTCAGGCAAATCATTCTATTATATATATACATTAAGACCTCAGAGAAAAAGCTACCCAATTTACCTTTTTACTGTTGATTATATGAAATGCTGGATTCGATTAGCTAACAAACATGTGAGTGTGTGAACCCATTTAATTATTGTATCCAACCAAGAGTACTTGTTGAAACAAGTGTTAAGTTCTATTTAAAACATAATATAACATACAGGCTACAACTAATAAATTAACACATGTCTAACCCCAGAACATTCCAAATCTCTCCCTTAATGTTGAAATAAAATACACTATACAGTAATTAGAGATGGCAAGATTAACATATATTATATCTATAGGCAAGTATAATGATAAGGGCACTAGAGGCCCAACCTAGAAAAGAAAATGGAATACAGTCTGTTGTAGCAAATAACCCACTTACTATCTTTACATAAAATCTCTAAATTATACATGTTCATGTCATCCCACTAGCCATACTCCTCCTCACCTGTCTATATATATATCCATACACTACTTACTCATTCCCTAAAACCATCAAAACCTTAGGCTTACCTTTTTCTCTCAGAAAACAGCTATGAAAACCCACCTCTTCTCTCTAGCTTTCCTCTTCTTTACCCTAGCCCAAGGGATGCACTTGAACCCTAAATGTGGCATCCAAGACCAAGGCTCAAACCTTCAAGTCTTTCATGTTTATAGTCCATGCTCTCCCTTTAGGCCTTCAAAGCCACTTAATTGGGAAGAGAGTGTGCTCCAAATGCAGGCCAAGGACCAAGCCAGACTTCAGTTTCTGTCAAGCTTAGTGGCTAGGAAATCTGTTGTGCCAATTGCTTCAGGCAGGCAGATCGTTCAGAGCCCAACTTATATTGTTAGGGCCAAGATTGGAACCCCAGCACAAACCATGTTGTTGGCCATGGATACTAGCAATGATGCTGCTTGGATTCCTTGCAGTGGCTGTGTTGGTTGTTCTTCTACAGTTTTTAACAATGTCAAATCTACTACCTTCAAAACTGTGGGTTGTGAAGCTCCTCAATGCAAGCAGGTAACATGAGTCTCTTGACCTTCGTTTGCTAATGCTCTGTTCTTAAATAATGACATTGGACACATATATTTAATGCAATGCAGTAAGCTTGATCCATAATATCACTCGACACTCGGTACAATTAAACATTATTATTAACACTAAGAAAATTTGTAAGAGTTATCGATCAGCTAGCTACTTTCTTTTTTTTATATTTATGCAATCTGATATGTCAAAACAATCTGAATTTTTTCCCTTCCATTGATAATGTTAGGTAAATATATCTATATAGTAAATTGATCCCTATTACTAATTCTTAATTATTGATCAAATACATGATTTCACCTCTGAAACTTCAAATAAATAATCTCTAGAACGTCTTGTGTTATGGAAGTGTAGAAGCTTTATTTAAAGTGAAACAATATATTCGGTCATCAACTTTGTACGGTAATGTTATTTTCTTTATGGGGACAAGAGCCCTTGACGTTGTAGTATGTGGATGACTCCCAACTGGTCAGAAGCTTTAGAAGGCTAAATTCCAAACAACGGGAATCATCATCATCACAATTCACAAAATTATATGTGATGTAAGACTAACTTACATGTGAATTTATTGCAGGTACCCAACTCCAAATGCGGAGGAAGCGCGTGTGCCTTCAATATGACCTATGGCAGCTCCTCCATAGCCGCAAACCTGTCGCAGGATGTGGTCACTCTAGCCACTGACTCGATTCCAAGCTATACCTTTGGTTGCCTTACAGAAGCCACAGGCAGCTCAATCCCACCACAAGGGCTTCTAGGGCTAGGCAGAGGACCCATGTCCCTTTTATCCCAAACCCAGAACCTATACCAATCAACATTTTCTTATTGCTTGCCTAGCTTTAGGTCACTTAACTTTTCTGGGTCATTAAGGCTTGGACCCGTTGGTCAACCTAAGAGGATTAAGACCACACCATTGCTTAAAAACCCAAGAAGATCTTCACTCTATTATGTGAACTTGATGGCAATTAGAGTTGGAAGAAGAGTTGTTGATATTCCTCCTAGTGCTTTGGCATTCAATCCAACGACTGGTGCAGGAACCATCTTTGATTCTGGTAATGTTTCCAACAATACCTTATCATTACATTTAAGTGGTATTTGGTCTATCTTAATGTGGACATAGAAAACAACATATAAAAGGACATATTAATAGTCAAAAAGACTTTAGATAATAATTTCTCTGGGCCAAGGAAGTCTAAAATATATTGCACTGAAAGAAAATTATTAGTCATGAGAATTTTATAAATTTTTTTAAATAAATATATGAAAATATTGAAAAATTACTGTAATTAAGATACTCTAAAATTCATCATTTATTTATTTTCTAATCTTCATTGACGAAAATTTATAATGACTCTCCTACATTTCAGGTACTGTATTCACCCGATTGGTCGCACCGGCCTACACAGCGGTCCGAGATGCATTCAGGAAGCGGGTTGGCAATGCAACGGTGACATCCCTAGGTGGATTCGACACATGTTACACATCACCCATCGTTGCACCCACCATAACATTCATGTTCTCCGGCATGAATGTGACATTGCCACCAGACAACCTGCTAATCCACAGTACAGCCAGTAGCATCACATGCCTGGCCATGGCAGCCGCCCCAGACAACGTGAACTCGGTGCTGAATGTCATAGCCAACATGCAGCAACAAAACCACAGGATACTCTTTGATGTGCCCAACTCAAGACTTGGTGTTGCCCGTGAGCCATGCACATGATTTTTGTTTTGTTGATTTATATGCTATGCAACCTTAATTTCTTATGGTCATGGTAGTGTACCTTATTTTTATATTAGATGTGGCTTGTGATGTCAAGGAGGTGTCTGGTTTTTTTCTTTTTCTTTTTCTTTTGGGGATTGTGTTTGATGGTATAATTTGGCGTTATTAGACAGCTTTGTTACTAACTGTTAAAAAAAGGGGAGGAGGTGAAATTGAGTGTGTCACGGGTTTTTCTGTATCGATCTAAAGTTTGATAGCTTAGTCCAAAAAATCGTACCATGTCACGGGTTTACTTACAAGGTTTTATTCTACAGTTTCTTTCTCTGGAGAATGTTCTACAGCTCAATAAAATTGCTTTTCTAGTATCATGTTTCATCTTCATCATTTGTGGGTTGCTTTTTCTTTATTTCTTTCTTCTTTCTTTTTCTCTTTTTCATTTAAAAGGCCTAACAAGCCTTCAACAATAGAAAATGATATTAAGAGAATTTAGGATAGACAGATACCTTATTATTTGATATAGACTAAACATGGCCTAAGAGCTAATAATCTCTGGGGAATTCTAAGGTTGGAGAAATGAGCTTGACATATTCAGAGAAATGAGATGCCATGGGAAATTGCAAGCCTCAGAGTTGAGATTTCTGAATTTGTTACATAATTTGTTGAGCTTCAGCTTTTGTTGCGAGGGTGTCTTTTGTATAGCTTTGTAATTGTTGTGTAATTTAAGGGTGGGTCGTTTACTTTCCCGATAGCAAGTTTAGCATAGGCAGATGTTTCTTATATCCTGAGAACTCTTCAACTATGAGACTCGGAATATGGTTAAATTGTAAGCCTCAGTGTTATGCATGCAGGTTACAAGACACAATTAAAGGTCAATTGAAGATCAAACAATATTTTTTAAAAATATAGAAACTGAAACGTAAGAAAAATAAGTAAAATATAAATATAAATTTTATATTTACTAAAAACATAAAAATATATAGAGAAACTAATTTTGTATATAAATATTAAAAAATATATTTTATTAAATGTAATTTATCATCAATAAATATTTAAAAATTTATATTTAAAATAACAATAAATCAAGTCTCTAAGAACAAAATAAATTCTCTTAAAAAGAAAAGGAACAAAATAAATAGTTTTCTTACGTTCCTCTTCATTGATTTTTTCTTTTTCCTGTTTGGTGTATTACTGTACATCAGTCCATAACTTGGACAGGGCCAACAACAAGAACAAAAGTAAGCACGACATGTTTGTAGCATTTGAACATGTCGAAAAATGAACTCTTGATTTTGGGTTCGAGTATCTTTCCATTTCCTGTGATCCACTTCGCTCCATCGACACATAAAGTATAAAGTAAAAGATGATCAAGAAAAGAATGTTCTGATAATAAAGAATTAATATTTAGTTAGGTTTATTAGCTGACCATAGTTTCTCAGCAGAGATCAGTTGCCTCCTTTTCTCCCATAATTTCTCAGCTAGGGTCATTGATCATATCATAATCTGCTGAAAACGATGATATAAGTATTCTATTTGGGTACTGTATGATATATCGAGTATTCTTTTTTTTCTTCTTTTTTTTCTTTTAGCGTGAAACACATGCATATTTGTAGAAAAATATGAACCTGATAGATCAAAATCACAGCTAATAATTTGAGAAAATAAAGATAAAGAAAGACAAAATACACAATAGAACACACAGATATATGTGGAAAACCCCTAAACAAATTAGGATAAAAACCACGGGCAATGATAGAAGAATTTTACTATAAGAAAAAATAATAGGAGTTACAAACTCTCTATTTATAAAGGAGAAAACATTAAAATTCTCTCTTTATAATAGGAGAAAAATAATTGCTTAACTCTCTAATATTTTTCTCTTATTTTGGGATACTTTAATAACAAGGTGAGGCCTCTATTATATAGGCTTGGAAAGTACCTCCACATTGTTAATTTAGCAATGTGGGAGAAAATGCTCCTCAAATATCAACAATCTCCCACTTGAAGATTTGATTGAGGATCAATCAGATCTTCACACCGTTCTTTCTTCCTTGCCTTTCCATGCTGCTTATACTTTTATCAGGCCCCTAGAGGATTGACACCAAATAAATTTGTCAGTGTTAACTGCCTTCGTCAAAAAATCTGCTAGGTTGTCTTTAGTATGAATTTTCTGCATATCCACAGTGTCTTCTTCCACTTTTTCACGAACGAAGTGATACTGGACTCGTATGTGCTTTGACTTTGAATGAAAAGTTTGGATTCCTTGCGAGATGCAGGCACTCGTATCCGCGAACAGGAGGAATATACTCTTGTTCGTGCCCGAGTTCCTCCATCATCATTTTCAACCATACCGCTTCCTTACTAGCTTGTGTACCGCTACATATTCTCATTGTTGATGTAGCCACAACCGATCGCAGTTTGATACCGACTCAAACTCAGGTAAGTGTGAACACATACCCTGTAGTAGATTTGCTTTTATCAAGATCACTGCATAATCCGAGTCAACATATCCTTTGATAATAAAGTCCGATCCTCCATAACATAATGCAACATCCGAGGTTCCCTTAACATATCTTAGAATCCTCTTTACGAAGATTCCAATGCTCTCTACCGGGGATTCGCCATGTACCGACTTACTACTCCCAATCGCATGTGCAATGTCCGGTCGTGTACAAATCATCGCGAACATTAAACTCCCCACTCATCGATGCATACGATTTTCGAGACATTTCCATCCTTCCTTCTTCAACGCTAGGACTCATACTGGAGGATAATTTGAAACTAACAGGAAGTGGGGTAGAAATTGACTTACAATCTTGCATATTGAAGCGTCATGAAGACCTTCTTCAAATAATTTTTCTGAGAAAGCCAAATCTTCCTATTGTTTTTGTCTCGGTGAATTTGCATCCCTAGAATCTTGTTTGCTGGTACCAAGTCCTTCATTTCAAATTCCTAGACAACTGTGCCTTTAGTTCTTCAATATGATCTTTGTTGGGGTCTGCTACCAACATGTCATCTACATACAACAGTAAGATAACAAAATCACTTTTACCAAACCTCTTGAAATATGCACAATGGTCTGCATTAAGTCTGTTGTATCCAAGGCTCATGATGAAGGAATCAAATCTCTTATACCAACACCTCGGCGCCTGCTTTAAACCGTATAAAGATTTGTTCAACCTACAAACCAAGTTCCGCTTTCCTTTTTCTTCAAAACCTTCTGGCTGGAGCATATAAATTTCTTTCTTAAGATCTCCATGGAGAAAAGTTGTTTTCACATCTAGCTGCTCTAGATGTAAGTCAAATGTAGCACACATCGCCAAGACTACTCGAACAGTTGTTAATCGAACCACAGGGGAAAATATTTCGTTGAAGTCAATCCCCTCCTTCTGAGCATATCCTTTCACCACCATTCTTGCACGAAACCGCTCCACTTGATCATCACTATTTCTTTTGATCTTAAAGACCCATTTGTTGCCAATGGCCTTTCTTCCTTGTGGTAGTGGCACAAGCTCCCAAGTCTTGTTCTTATGTAGAGCTTCCATCTCTTCTTGCATTGCTACCATCCACTGAGATGCATCTGAACTGCTCATTGCTTCTTGGAGAGTTGATGGCTCTCCTTCCTCAGTTAGAAGACAGTATGCGATATTGTTGCCTATATCATAATCTTTATGCCAGGTTGGTGTAAATTTTATACGTTTTCCCTTTCCAAGTTCTGACTCTTCAACTTCGGCTGACTCTTCAAACTCGACTGGTTCTTCCTCTTCGTGCTCTGGTGCTACTTCAGAAGAATCTTCTTCTGTAGACTTTCTTTCCACCTGTATAGTTATAGTCTCTGAATTTTCTTTTGAAGTGCAATCATCTTCTCCCTTCAATTTATTTTCTAGGAAGATTACATCCCTGCTGATTATAACCTTGTGGGCAGTGGGATCCCACAGGCGATACCCCTTCACACCAGAATTTGACTAAACAGGGAAACTACATTTAGCAGAACCCACTTTTGGGTGCAATTGGGACTTCTCTCTCCAATCTTAAAGATATCGGAAATTTCCACAAGAAGGGGCAGTCAACGTCCAAAGTCTCACTGACATATCCTGGTCATTTCTGAGAAGATTAAACTTGTTGTTGGTGTTATCAAGCACCAATAAGCAGGAAATCTTCAGTCTTCACAAGAATAAATACTCCAACATTCATAGCATTTAACCAAGTTCCTGAAAAGAAAAATGAGAATCACTACTTTCGAAATCCCTTTCCTTCGGTTTTTGTTCCTAGCAACTATGATTAATGCTGGCCTCTGTCAAGGAAACTTCAGCAGCGCTGGCTGCATTCAGAGTGAAAGAGAGGCTCTTTTGACGTTCAAGAATGATCTGACTGATACTTCAAACCGGCTTGCCTCCTGGCCTGGTGATGGAGACTGTTGTAGGTGGTCTGGAATTACCTGTGACAACAGGCCATGTCCTTGAGCTCCATCTTGCAAGTCTTTCTCAAGATGAATATTATTCCCCCAATAACACTGTTGATTATTACGACTATTTGTTTGGCGGTAATATCAATCCTTCTTTGCTCAACTTGAAGCATCTGAGGTTCTTGGACCTAAGCAACAACAGTTTTCGAATTCGCATCTCCGAGTTTCTTGGCAATATGGTGAGTTTAAGATTCCTTAACCTTGGTTTATCTGGTTTTTTCGGCACCGTTCCTCCTCAGATTGGAAATCTCTCATATTTATACTTTCTTGATCTTCATAATATTGGACTGTCCGCTGAACATCTCCATTGGCTTTCTAATCTTTCTTCACTAGAATTTTTGGACTTAAGTTATGTGTTTATTGAAGCTTCTGATTGGCTAACGGTGACGAACTCTCTCCCTTCCCTGGTAGAATTACATTACCTTTGTCTCCTCTTTATCTTACTCCTCCATCTCTTAATGCTACCTTTCCATCCCTTTCCGTCCTTTATTTGTCAAACAATCGATTTGGACATCGGGTCCTAGAGCTTATTCAAACATGACTTCACTTAGAGAACTCGATCTATCTGGTAATGATTTAAATTCTTCTATACCCAGTTGGTTATATGGTTTTAGCAGTCTTGAGTTCCTCAACCTTGCTCACAATAATTTGCAAGGTAAAATCTCAAGTGCCTTTGGGAACATGACTTCTCTCATTGGCCTTAAATTGTCCTATAATGAACTAAATGGAGGTATTCCAGCATCGTTCTGCAATTTAAGGTCACTTGACTTGGAAAAGATTAAACTAGGGCAAGAGATAAATGATATTTTTAAGATTTTACTTCCATGTGTATCAAATAGGCTAGAGGAGCTACTTTTATCTGATTGCCAATTATCTGGTCATTTGCCCAATCATCTTGGTCAATTTAAAAATTTAACCTATCTTTCTCTATCAGGTAATTCCATTTCTGGTCCAATTCCTCTCTCTATAGGAGATCTGAAATTCATGAAACTCCTGGACCTTTCTCAGAACAACTTGAATAAAACTCTCCCTCTAAGTTTTGGAGAACTTGCAGAGTTAGAAACAGTAGATCATTCTTATAACTCATTAAGGGTGATGTTTCCGAAAGTCACTTTGCAAGACTCACAAAATTGTGGAAATTTGATGCTTCTGGGAATCAACTGAGGTTGAGAGTTGATCCTAATTGGAGTCCACCACCTTATCTGTACTATTTGGATTTGGGGTCGTGGAATCTCGGTCCTGAATTTCCCTACTGAATCCATTCATTAAAGTTTTTATATCATTTGAATTTGTCAAACTCAGGAATTGCAAGTACTATTCCTTTTTGGTTCTGGAACTTTTCTTCTAATTTGAGTTACTTAAATATCTCTCACAATCAAATTCATGGAGTAATTCCACAAGAACAAGTCCGGGAATACTCTGGCGAATTGATTGACTTGAGTTCAAATCGTTTCCAGGGTCCATTGCCATACATCTACTCCAACGCGAGAGCATTGTATCTTTCCAATAATTCATTTTCAGGACCTATATCCAAGTTCTTATGTCACAAGATGAACGAGCTAAGATTCTTAGAAGTTCTTGATCTTGGGGACAATCATTTATCAGGAGAGTTGCCAGATTGTTGGATGAGTTGGGATGGACTGGTGGTCATAAATTTAAGCAATAACAATTTGAGTGGAACTATTCCCAGGTCTATTGGAGGTTTAAGCCGTCTTGAATCGTTGCATCTTCGCAATAATAGTCTCACTGGCGAAATTCCACCGTCTCTCAGAAATTGCACAGGATTGTCCACTCTTGACCTTGGTCAAAATCAACTGGTAGGAAATATTCCAAGTTATTCTCAGTCTTCGCTCAAACAAGTTTCAGGGCGACGTACCTAAGAAGCTTTGTCTGATGAGTTCTTTATACATTCTGGATCTTGCTGATAACAATCTCTCTGGTACTATACCAAAATGTCTCAACAACTTCAGTGCAATGGTTAGCAGGGATGATTCCATAGGTATGCTTCTAGAGGGAGATGCTTCTTCATGGCCATTTTATGAAAGCATGTTCCTTGTCATGAAAGGGAAGATGGATGGATATAGCAGCATTCTCAAATTCGTAAGGAGTATAGATCTCTCAAAAAATAAATTGTCTGGAGAGATTCCAGAGGAAACAATAAGCTTAAAAGGGTTGCAATCTTTGAACTTGTCGCATAATTTATTGACTGGCAGAATTCCTACAGATATAGGTGATATGGAATCACTGGAATCTTTGGATTTCTCTCAAAATCAACTTTTTGGTGAAATCCCTCGGAGCATGGCCAAGTTGACATTTCTTAGTTTTTTGAACTTATCCTTCAACAACTTGACCGGAAGAATCCCTACCGGCACTCAACTACAAAGCTTTAGTTCATTCAGCTTCAAGGGCAACAAAGAACTTTGTGGACCACCAGTCACAATGAATTGCAGTGGAGACAGTGAACTACCAGGCACTATAGATGGAAGAGGAGATGATCAAAATGGTCAAGAAGTGAATTGGTTCTATGTGAGCGTGGCACTTGGATTTGTGGTTGGCTTCTGGGGTGCATTCGGTCCTTTAGTTTTGAACAGACGATGGAGGCAAGTATACTTTCGATTCCTGGACAGTTTGTGGGACAAAAGTTGGTGGCGTTTAATGTGAATCTTGCATATATATCTAGCCACCTTCTCAGGTTACAAATAGCATACTTTTCCATATATAAAGATGTAATTACGTGTCCATTCTGCCATTAATTAAGCAGGCTAGCTGTAAGCTTTAGCTTATTATTTGCAAAGATGGCATGGCTACTTGAACTTTTGTAAGAGAGAAAAGAAAAGAAGAAGAATGTCAACAATGATATACAGTAACACATCCAGTTGATCCAAGTCCACTCTCCCCAAGAAAAACCAGGCTTCACACGATTGAACCATGCACTGAGACACTAGCCAGCTCCAATTGACTGATGTTCCGTGCTATGTTGCTACTAATCGCATGAGCAATACCGAGATGCTCTGCTTCTTGAGGAAAATCCATAATTGAGTTCAAAATTCCGCTCAAGTTTTAACTTATGTTAGAAAGAGAGGAACATGAGGCTTCATCAATGCGCGCGAAGCACAAAACTCTACCATCGGTTCCATGGTTCAGAATTATTGCCAAAAAAATTTCGAACATGTGAAGGCTTGCTGCAACCTTCCTCCACTGAAATGAGGGCAAGATTTAGATTTCATATGGCATCTTCCATCAGGTTACGAGATTTAGATTTATTGGATGATTGCCTTTCTAATGGAGAGCTCTGCAGCAAATCAATAAAATTTAATTCAGTAGTTCTAAAGTAGGCCGGGTAGAAATACCTATACTTCTTGATAGAACTTGAGATATTGCAGCAATGGTTCAAAACTGTTGGTTGTGGAGCTCCTCAAGGTCACTTGGCCTTTGTTTTTAGTGCTCTGTTTTCAATGAGAATGGAGATCTAAATTGAATGCAACGCAGAAGCCCGATGTATAATATTACCAGGCACTCGACCCGATTATACATTACTTCTTTAACCCTATGAAATCAGAAATTAACTCCTGCGTATCCTGATTACTTTAACTACTGCCTTAAATCACTGATCCTATGATATTTGTAACACTATTTTGTATTAATGCTAAATTCTTTCAAGAAGATATGCCTCTTCCTGTTTGTATTTACCTATTTTCTTCATTAAGTAGTACGTGGGAGAACCCAACAGTCAGGAACTCTAGAAGTATAAATTGCAAACAATAGGAATCATGATTAGCACAATTCACAAAATTATATATGTCATATAAGACTAAAATACATGTGAAATTATAGCAGGTACCCAACAACCCTACATGCACATTCAACATGAGCTACGGCAGCTCCTCCATAGCAGCAAACCTCTTGCAGTTTGTAGTCACTCTATAGCCCCTGACTCGATCCCAAGCTATACGTTTTGGATGCATTGCAACAGCCACAGGCAGCTCAGTCCCACCACAAGGGCTTCTAGGCCTAGGCAGATAACCCATGTACCGTTTGTCCCAAACCCAAAACTTTTACAGAATCCACATTAACAAGCCCACATGAGATGGTAGCAACTCATTCCTTGCAAGCATGATTCAACTCATTTTTCTTTTGTTTTATATGATTTACAATGGAGCAAAGGTACAGAAAGGAAGAATGCTTTTGCTGCCCACCCACAAAATTAGCTTGTAATGATGTCATTGCTGAGAGAACATTAAAAGAGAAAAAGAAATGCAAAAACATTGACTCACAAAAATTAAGTCTAACCTATCAGAGTAAAGTCCTTTTAGTAGGCATGAAGCACGGTTAGTGTTCTTTCCACGCCCTAAATGGTTAAATTAGTATATAATAAGTCTAATCTCCTAAAATTAACTCAAAAGGGATTAAGCAACAACAATTGGACAAGTATTAAGAAATTCATGACTCCTCGTTCACCACCTTTACTTAGCCAATATCAACCATTGATAAACCAAAGAAAAATTCTAATTTATGACAATATTGATTTCTGTAATTACATTGACGACAAAATATAATAAACTCCAAGTCTTTCTTTTTATGGAGAATGTCCCTAAGAAAATTCCATGACAGCACCATTATCATTTACTTGGCATTGCCAAAAAAGCAAGACTAGTGGAGTAGACTTGACATGACTATCTGTCACATTTAAAAAAGTTCCTATACTTGACTTCATTATAAGAGTGGTGAACTCTTAATTCAATTCCACTAATGCCTGGATAGTTCTTTTTTTTTTTTTTTTTTTTTATAAATTTATCTTTTTATATTTTAAAATTAAAGATAATTTTATAAAAATAATAGGTGTTATATCAAATTGATAAAAAATAAAATAGAAAGATAGAATGTTTAATATTTTTCAATTTATATATAAGAATTTAAATTTTTAAAAATTATTATAATCGCTTGAAAATGAAAATTTTATTTATTTGGAAATTTTTTTTTTAGAAAATTAAATAATTTAATAAATTTGACTCTTTCAAGTTGTAATATGTCTTAATCTTAATAACAGAATTATTATTATTATTATTATTATTATTATTACTATTTTTATTTGATTAATATCTAATAGAATTAATAACTTTTACACTATAATTTATTATTTATAACTAGAATTTTAAGATTATAACTAATTCTTTTTTGAAACTAAGATATAATTACTGAATATATATTCAACCACCAATGCACCTTGATTTATTTCGTATAAATATCGGTCTATAAATTGCAAGTAATAATTTGACATATCAAATAATCTTTTAATTAGCGTGAATCATATACATAATAAAATGATAACACAAGAATTAATATGAAAACACTAGTAGCAGATAAACTGCACGAATTATTCCACCAAAATCAAATACACACGACAAGAAATAAAGAATGGTGAGTGGAAAATCAAAGGAGACTCCCAAATGCTTTCCATGTAAAACATTATAAATACTATTCCATGCATTTCCCACGTTCATCTCATTCCAAGTATAAGTTAAGCTTTAGCATTTGCATGGTCATTACAAGATCAATGAGGACTGTTCATGTTGCACTTCCTTTCCTTTTGTTTCTTCTGGCAACAACTATTATTAGTGTTGGCCTCTGCTTCAATGCTAGTGGCTGCAATCAAATTGAGAAAGAAGCTCTTTTGATGTTCAAGCATGGACTCACTGATCCTTCACGCCGGCTTGCATCTTGGGGTTATGATGCGGACTGTTGTACATGGTTTGGAGTCATTTGTGATGATTTCACCGGCCATGTCATTGAACTCCAACTTTCAACTCCTTCTTACGCTGCCTCTAATTTCACTGGTGACTATGAAGAATACTGGGAAAGGTCAGCGTTTGGAGGTAAGATTAGTCATTCTTTGGTAAACCTGAAGCATTTGATATCCTTCGACTTAAGCCACAATAATTTTGAAGGAAGTCAGATCCCCAGGTTCCTTGGGTCTATGGGAAGTCTAAGATTTCTTGACCTCTCTAGTGCAGGATTTGGAGGAATGATTCCTCATCAGCTTGGAAATCTCTCAAATTTGCAATACCTCAATATCAATGTTGATCAATTTGAAAATAATTATACTCTTTATGTGGAGAGTTTAAACTGGGTTTCTGGTCTTGCATCACTGGAATTTCTCGCCTTGAGTGGTGTGGACCTTAGCAAAGCCATCGATTGGTTTGATGTGTTAAACACACTGCCTTCTCTTGTTGAACTACACTTGTCATTGTGTCAACTTTACCAAGTTAATCCAGCTCCACTTCCTTCTGCCAACTTTTCATCCCTCGCCATCCTTGATTTGTCAAGGAACAATCTTGGGCTGTCAGTGCCCCATTGGATTTTTAGTCTTGAAAAGTTGACCTCTCTTTGTCTTTCAAATAATAGTTTTGTTGAAGAAATTCCGATTCATCTTCTAAACTTAACCTCACTCGAGAAACTTGTTTTATCTCACAATAATTTCAATTCTTCCATTCCAAGTGCTATTGGTAATTTGACTTCCCTCAATCTTCTTGACTTGTCAGGTAATAGTCTTGAAGGAGGAATTCCAATAGCCTCCAAAAATCTTTGCAATTTGAGGTTACTTGATTTGTCATTCAACAAATTGAGCCAAGAGATAAATGAGGTCTTTGAAATTTTATCAAAGTGTGCTCCAGAGAGATTAAAGTTATTGAATTTGTCTTCTAATCATTTACCAGGTCATTTCACTAATCGTCTCGAACAATTTAAAAACTTAGTCTTCCTGAGTGTTTATGATAATTCAATTTCTGGTCCAATTCCAGAGATTTTAGGAGAGCTGAAATTCTTAGAGGATATAGATATTTCTAAAAATTTATTAAAGGGTGATGTTTCCGAAATCCACTTTGCAAACCTTACAACTTTAAGGTATTTTTATGCAGCTGGAAACCAACTGAGTTTGAGAGTTAGTCCTGATTGGGTTCCTCCTTTTCAAGGTCTTACAAGCTTACATCTGAGATATTGGCAAGTTGGTCCTCAGTTTCCATCATGGATTCGTTCCCTAAAGCAATTAAATCATCTCGACTTGTCCTACTCAAAAATTTCAAGTACCCTTCCCCTTTGGTTCCTTAACTTGTCTTTCTCATCTTTTTTTATTGATCTCTCTCATAATCAAATGCATGGGAATATTCCATATATCAATTTGAGCACAACCGGTTCCATGGATTCTGTTGAATCATGGATTGACTTGAGCTCAAATCACTTTGAAGGTCCACTACCTCGTGTCTCTTCCAATCTCCAACTGTTAAATCTTCCAAACAATTCATTTTCGGGGTCAATATCTAACCTTTTGTGTGACAAGATGCATGAGCTGAAGGCTATACGATTTCTTAGCCTTAGGGGAAATCGTTTATCCGGTGAGATACCAGATTGTTGGAAGAACTTGAAAGATCTGGAATTCATAGATTTAAGCAACAATAACTTCAGCGGAAAAATCCCTAAATCCATTGGAACCTTAAGTCAGCTCAAGTTTTTATACCTCAACAACAACAAACTTTCCGGTGAAATACCATTTTCACTTCAACATTGTAACAAACTATTGTTAATTGACTTGAGTGAAAATGAGTTGGGAGGAGACATTTCAACATGGATAGGGAAACGACTTTCTCAGTTGGTATTTCTCAAACTCCGTGGGAATAAGTTTCATGGTCACATTTCCGAGAAACTTTGCCACATGACTTCTTTGCAAATTTTGGATCTTGCTTGCAACAATTTCAATGGCACTATACCAATATGTATCAATAAATTGAGTGCAATGGTTGCTGATTTGAACAGTGAAGAAGAGGCATTTACGTTGGTTGTTGATGGATATTCATTGATAGAGGGTTCTTCAATTATGACAAAGGGAAGAATGGCTAATTATGGCAGCTTTCTTCGTCTAGTAAGGAGCATAGACTTGTCAGACAATCAATTATGTGGAGAGATTCCTAAGGGAATAACAAGCATTAGAGGATTGCGATTTTAAAATTTTTCCCATAATCTATTAAGTGGGAGAATTCCAAATGATATAGGTGCTATGAAATTATTGGAATCACTTGATTTTTCTCGGAACCAGCTCGTTGGTGAAATCCCACAAAGCATGTCAAGCTTGACATTTTTGAGCAACTTGAACTTATCCAACAACAAATTGTCAGGACAAATTCCTTTAGGCACTCAAATGCAAAGTTTCAATTCGTCCAGTTTCATTGGCAACGACCTTTGTGGGCCTCCGGTTACCAAGAACTGCAATTTAGATGATCCTACAGTTGGGATTGAGAAAGAAAGCACAACAAAAGACGACCAAACGGAAGCAGTGGATTGGTTCTACTTCTGTGTGAGCGTTGCACCTGGATTTGTAGTGGGGTTTTGGGTTGTAGTGGGTCCCTTGGCGTTTAACAGACGATGGAGGCATTTCTATTTTGAATTCCTAAATCGTTTTTGGAACAAAATTTGGGTGTGGTTTCATGTCTATGTTGTTAGAGTCCTAAATTAATGGGAATCAACTAAAACAAAATGAATTTGTGGACTGTAAGATGTCTTTTCCTGCTATATATGTCTGAATAAGTCGGTCAAAAACTTTAGCTTCATGTTTGCTGTAAGGGTGTTTCTGTATGGTTTTTCTGATTGTTGTGTACTTCTGAATTGCATTTAATGAAAAATTATATGTTGTGCAGGGGGCCTCTGTGCTTTGTGATTGCTTTATAAGTTTAACATGATCTTAAGATGAAAGATATATTATTTATCTTCCAAATATGTGAGCATATTTTATATTTCTCAGGCCTATAGTTACAAAATGCAGGAAGCAAGGTACTTGTAAATTGTTAAGCTGAAACTTGGAGGATTTTTTGGGTTAAAAAGTTGCGAGCCATTTTAGTTGGTTACAAGTCATTTAGGTAGTTTAAGTTATTAGTTGTAGCAATTTTGTACAGTCAAAAAGATTCTTGTAACAAAGAACTTCAATGTTGAAATTGTGAATTGTAATGCAGTTGTTACGATAAATCAAATTTTCTTATTGGTCTCTGCTATTTTTGTAATTCTATGATTCTCCTCTCTTCTCTCATTCATAGCAATCAAGGCTCATGAACTATGAGTCTCAACAGTCAGAGATACTTGAAAGCAAAAAGAAAAATATATTGGAAGCATTCTATCCTTTTTCTACGATTGCATTTTCCTATATTACATTATCATAAGCAGGTAGTATTATACCTATACATATAACTATTTACGAAGATTGCTAAATGTTAACAGCATGTCAACTTGAGCTTCTGCAAGAGAAAAGAAAAAGGAAAAGATTGATCTTAATAATTACAAACATACCTCCATCCAGCTAACCAAGAGAAACCAGGTTTTACATTTAGAAGCATGCATCCAATTGACCGAGGGTTCATGCTATTCCTGGTAATTTCGTAAGAGCTGAAACCCTTCCGGGATTGGCTGTTCCTTGTAGAAATGCATAAATGAGTATAAAATTCCAATATCTTCCCACTTTGAATGACCAAGTTTTAACTGTGCTTAGAGAGACAGGAACGGAAGGCTTTCTTACTGTGTGTAAAACATAAGGCTCTACCACGGTTCTGAGTTGCTTCCAAGAAAATTTCTAACATGTGAAGGCTTGCTCCAACCTTCCTCCATTGAAATCAGGGTAAGGCGTGTCATCAATTTCCCCACAGCATCCTCCTCTAGGATGCTGGTTTTACTGAATGATTGCATTTGTAATGAAGAAATCTGCAGCCGATAAACCAATTTCATTTAGTTCATTTGATACGAAGTTCTAAAGTAAGCTGCTTAGTAAATACCTTTCTTTCTTGATACAGCTTGAGATATTGCAGAGATTGTTCATAAAATCCACAATGGTACAAAAGAATGCTGTAATCTCTTAATTCTTTTGTATCAGAATCCAGGACTATTAGACGTTCACATGCTGCAACGAAAACAAAACTTTCTTTACACAAAAGAATAAATATTAATTCATAGCATCACGAGAAGCCGTAAATTAGTAAGATTAATCTTGCATTAAGCACAATCACCGATCCCATTTCCATACAATAAAAGACGAATCAGTGAACCAAGGAGCAAGGAAGCGAGGGAATGAAAAGCTATTCAATGTGTTATCTACTTTCTTTTTCTAATTAACAACTGGCTTCTATTTGTAAACCAATAAACTATAGGCTATTCTACAGGATATCTGATTATCATCCTACAAACTTGAAAACCTTGAAAATAAAAGTATAACAAAAAAGTGTCACTGTGATCAAGGAAATGATTGGAAAATAAATGAGATAAGAGTAGACCACCAAGGCCTATGAGAGACTCGAAAGCAAATACAAAAAAGATATTGGTTTCACAAGCATGAATCATTAAACTGACATCTCAAATATCTATTTAATACCAAAAAAGGGAAAAGGAATGAGAAATAAATAAATGGAACTTTTTTTCTAGATACCAGATAAAGCACGTCTCATATCCCCAAAAAGTACACTAGTCCAAACACCACGGTCTAGCCTATGTTGGGCGGCCTTTGCAGAAGCAAGCTGATAGCCGCTGCAATAGAAAAAGCGTATGCATCAACATGTGTTAGCACACAGAACAGATAGGCAGGAGGGACATAAAAAAAGAAAAAAGAGGGGAAGATAGGCCTTCACTTAGGAAAAAGAATGCTAAGTTTCACATTCTTTAGCAGAAACTGAATAGCAAAGTAGCACTAACAGTACCTTTGTTCAGTAGATCTGTCAATACAATTTGCAGCATCTGCTGCCCTTAAAAATGAACTCTTAGAATAATCCTGTTGAAATGGCCAGAAAGTCTCCTTCAAATTTCTCAAAATCTGCATAATACAGTCTACTGTAAGGAGAAAAAACAAAAATAAGCTAGGCGAACCCAGAACATCATATAAAATGGACAACCTGAGGCAGAAAACTACTGCACTTCAAAAAGCACACATGCTAGCATGGCATGGTACCTACCACAATAAACCCAACTAAAAGTTAAACCAAACTGCATTGACTTAAGCTCTAATATCAGAAATAAGTAAAATTGATGAAAACCTTTAAGCTCCGCATCAGTAAATAAGGAAACTGCTGAAAACAGACTGCCCAAATTTATTAATTACGTCACTTTGAATGTGGGCAACCAAATGGATGTCCTAGTTGTATGCTTTGTTCAATATAAACATTAAAGGATCAATTAACACAGCTTGAAAATCTATGGACACCCCTTCTACCACTCTGCATCTGATACATTTTCTTTTTCTTTTTGCATCATTCAATTATCACAAACTATACCCACTAGCCTTTCCGATAAATTTTGAAATACAAAATATAGAAACAGAGGGTGAAAGAGAACACAAGTTCAATTTCTACTTAATTCTTAAACTCAATCGATTATACCACTAATAGCTTCATAAGATGATAGAATTCAGAAATGAGGCCTATGCTAATGAAGACCTCGTACCCTGAATGACCAGATCAGATATGCACGCAACATGCACAGAAACTGTTGAATGAAACTTGAAAGCACAAAGGAATATAAGAAAACCTATGCAAAAGCCGCCTCAACATACCTCCTCCAACAGAGTTTGTGTTGTCATTATATGAAGCTGATCAGACTCCACGCTTTTCTGCTTATGATATCCTTTAGGAAGACCATGACAATCATGAGGAAAGGAAATCTCACAATTAAAGTCCAAAAGTGACCACATCCTGAGCAGTTTCAGAATTTCAGAGTATATAACTGAAAGCATAGCAGCTGAACCAGTTCTATGAGTCAAAACCTGCTCAATAGATTCAATTAAAATAAACAAACAAAAACATTATATATGGTAGCATTTTCGATATTAGTCAAATCAAACTTAGATAACAGAAGTCCTTACAGAATGAAGATATAAAGCTCGTGGGTCTAGTTGTCTCCCTCCATTGTTTCTTCTAAAACCCTGCTAAGAAACCATTATCAGTATAAACAACAAATCTTTTGAAAATTGAATCAATAGTAATTTTAAACAAACATATTCAAACACAGAGAATTTTCAAGCCTTTGACTCCATACCAACAGTTGAAAAGATAGCCCCAAAAGTTGAGAGAATTGCAAAGGCATGACTTTTTGAAAAAAAAAAAAAAGGTATAAAAATGTTGGAATGAACTACCTTCTTGACATACAAATAGTCCTCCAGAGAATCAAGAAACTTGTCAGGAGAAGATAGAAGTGAAGAGCTATAAGCAGAACAAAAACCCATTGAAAGATCATATAATCTATCAACAAAAGAATCAACAGGAAGTGGAACTGAAGAATGAGATATCAAAGAATCATCTTCAGCTGCTATATAAAGCGCTGTTTTTGCTAAATCCACACGTCTATTAATACTAATACTTGTCCCTCTCTCTATAACTGTTAATTTCTCAATTTGTGACAGGAACTCTTTCCTTGAATCCTGCAAAAAGGATTAAGCGAAAATTAGAATAAGCCGAATTCAGAGGATCTTTAATCAAAGAAATGATTTGGGTTTCGATTGTTACGTACTCTAGCATGTGCAGTGTTGATTCCTGATGAATCTAAAGCGTCAAGAAGAACGAATTTTAGGTCATTTGATTGGGACTGGGACTGGGATTGGGATTGGGATTGGGATTGGGATTGAGATTGGGACTGAGATTGGGATCCTTCACGGCAGAGAACCCGGAAAGAAGTTAAAGACGAAGGACAGGATTGGTATTTCCTCGAAGAATTGGACAAAGAAGTTCTCAAAGCCCATGGATAAGATGATGCAATAGCTAATGCAGCCATGGTGATTGATTTATTGTTTAAGAGAAAAGGAAGATAATTATCAGAGAACAGAAGAAGAAGAAGATATGACAGCAGTTTGTGCTCGTCGTTTTTACGTGGAAAGAGCAATATTGCATTTACAGTATTTTGTTATTGCATGCTCCGTACAATAATTGGTGTCAGTTTGTCAGAAAATATATACTATTAAAAGGCATTTTAATCTCTATACTCCAATACTAATTCCATATTGATCACGACTATAATATATTATCATTAAGTTATGTAATAATATATTAATTCTCATTCACATTGCCAGCTCAGTATCACATATAATATAAACTCAAATCTTATATAGTTTATTAAAACAGTTTTCAAAAAATAACGAAAAATAATGGAAAATATTATTTAATTTGATAACCTTAAAGTCATACCTGCTGAACCATGATTTTAATCTCAGTAATTGGGGCTCAGGCAAGGTCTTCTGGTTGGATTCAAGAATCTTGGGGAAGGAAGAGTTGTCCATCCGAACGGAAGTCATCCAATCGGAAGAATTCAAACTTTTTATCCGTACTTGACCGCGAATTTCCTTGTAGGTTGTGTGATAATGTTTTTCCCAAGAGGAAAACTCCGATGCATATCCACACAGTTGTTCTTTGTCGTGGAGCTTTTCTAGGAGGATGGCCCCCCATGCATAGTCGGGATGCATCTGTTTGGAGAATAAGTTCTCCTGGCCGACGGGATTGTAAGAGGTGGCGGATTGTGGGCCGGCTCTTTTAATTTTTGTGTTGTTTGTTCCGGCCTCCCCATGGAGGAGGGTTCTTCTTGAGCATCTTTGAGAGGTGGCACGTGTAACTAGACAGTGAGGAATGGCCTCTCGAACATAATTCAGGATTCCAAGGAACTGTTGAATTTGTTTCTTTGATAAATTTTCTTCCCGGAAAATTATCAAGTTCCTTTGTCAGTGGGGACCATATGTATCGGCCATTCTTGAAATGCATTCCAGAAATTCAATTTCTCGTTGGCCAATAAAGCTCTTCTTTTCGGATAGCATAATGCCATATTTTTGGATGATGGCAAGGAACCGTTGGTGATGGTCCTCTCGCATTTCCGAGAATAGAAGGATGTCGTCGATATAGATCAAAGAAGAGTACAGGATAGGCCCAAAAATCTCAATCATTGTCTTCTGGAATTGAGATGGGGCCGTCTTGAGCCCAAAAGGCATAACAGTCCACTGGTATTGGGCATTAGGGATACAAAATGCGCTTTGTATCTCTGCCGGATACCGAGTTGCCAAAAGCCCGCCTTTAGGTCAAATTTGGAATAGTACTGGGCCTTTTGGATGTGGACCTTGAGATTTGAGATTCGAGGGAGAGGGAATTTGTTGTCTTGAAGGAAATGGTTTAAGGGTTTGTAGTCTATGACAAGCCTCTTCTTTCCTCGGATTCTTTCAGACCTTTTCTCCACATAAAAGGCTTGGCAAGCCCATTGTGAAGTAGTGGGCTCAATTAAACCTTCGTAATGTTGTCGCATTCCGATCGGGCAAGGGCTAGGTCATGGGAGACATCCCCATGTGTGTGGCTTTAGTAGGGTTAATGTCTTCATTAAGTTTGAAGGGAGGCCGATATAGAATTGTGGATTTTCCACGGAGGAAGAGGATGTTGGAAATGTGAATGGGATTCGGATGAATCAAGGAATTTTTCCGTATGAAAGGAATGGAGGAATAGTATTCGTCACAGAAAATAGATTTGAAGTTTCAGTGTATGGCCGAAACTGTCTCTTGAACTTTATACCAGTTGGAAGGATTTGGAGCTTTTGAGCTTGGTGATAAACATCAAATCCTATCAGAATATCCTTGCTTGGAAGATCTGAACCAATGATGTGCGTCCATACAACGCAATCAGGAAAGAACTGAATTCCGATCTTCTGTCTTGTGATCAGGGTGGTTTTGAAGGTTTGACCGTTGGCTGCCCTGAAGAACTGATCATGGGGCTTCCAATACTCTGATGGGAGAACCATTGGGTTCATCATGCTTCTTTGAGCTCCAGTGTCAAAGAAAGCTATTACTGGAACAGGCTTGGAGTATTTTGAGGATAGTATCTGTATGGGAATATATGGGACTGGAGGAGGTTTTGTAGTAAATTGAAAAGTTTCAGGAGGTGGAGGAGAAACAAAGAAGGAAGATAATAGGGTTGGAGAGAGAGGATATTGTATTGCATCTTCCAGAATATCCTTCTGACTTTCTTCATGCAGACCAATCATCAAGATTGGTATTTCACTATCATCTGAATCCGAAGAAGATTCTTGTGAAGACTCTGTGGAGTCTGAGAACTCCATTTCTAACCCAAATAAGCTTTCTGGGGTTAGATCTTCTTGTTCTGAAAGTAGGGATTCTATTTCCTCTTCAAAAGAGTCTGCAAGAGATAAGGACATGCTCACTATTGTATCATCTTTCACGACTTTTCTGGATTCCCCGGGACAATTTTTTGCATAATGTCCTTTCTTTCGCAGATGAAACATCCGCCGGACTTGTACCGGGTTCCGCTTTTTTACGGAAGTATTTGAATTTCTTTGGGTTCTTTTCCTGAACTTTTGTTCGCTTTAGCGTGTATTTCCCGGAAATGATGTCCGGATTTCTTCTTGTGATTTGTATGATTGGCGGCTTTGCACTTGATCTTTAGGTGGTTTTTGTTGCAAGCCTTTTGGACAATCAAGTCCCTTTGAGACAACCTTTTGAATAATTCCTGTTGATCACACAGCTCTTAATGGAAGAGAGTGTGAATTGATTTCTCCAAGTGTAATTGAGGTGACTGGTCTCTTTGTAGCCGCAATCATATTGTTAACCTCAGGTTGTATCTCATCTGGTAGAGAGGTGATGAAGGTATACTTTAGTGTATCATCACCATCATGTCCTCCAATGACATAGTAGAGCTTGGACATAGCCGAGTAGTGCTTTTCCAGATCCTTCATCTTGAATGAACAACATTTTCGATCAAAGAACTCTTGTTTCTGCTGTCTTATGACAAGGTCATAACTTCCAAGGAACTGGTTATGGAGGATCGTTACTGCTGCTGATGAAGTCGGCAGAGTGACAAATTGAAGCCTAGTGTATTCAGGCTGAGACTGAAACCAATCTCGTAAGCTTCCGGTAAACCTTGTGACAAATTCGGCAAGGACTTTTTTGAGTGTGGCCCCTTCAAGGGTCATCTGAAGATCAATCCATGCCAAGAATTCAGAAAGCTTATCCTTCCATTTTGATGGTGGCAAGTCATCAAAAGTGAACCAAGGTCCTGCCACCGGTTTAGGCCTTGGGTTCGGAGCTCCACTGGGAGCAAAGAATGACCGAGCATCTTCATCTTCGTTCTACTACCGGGATCGATGTGAAGTGTTCATGAGAATTTCGTTGATGTCGCCATCTCCGAATTGTCCAAGAAGATTCGAATCATACGGACTGATGAGAGATTGCTCGGAAATTTGTCTTTAGGGGGCTAGAGGAGGAGAGGTTTTCTTTTCACGAGTTTCCGAGTTTTTGGGTAAAGGTGAGAAAATGTGCCAAAGGGCTGATAAAGGGTTTCTTGTGGTTGATCTGGTTGTGAAAGAAAAGGGAAAGAAGAAAAGTATGAAGGAGTAATAGCCGCTGAGGTTGAAGCTGCTGATATGAATGTTGGAATTGCAGCAGACTGGTCTTTCCGGAGATCATTTTCAATTTGATCTATTTGCTTCTTCAGCCGGGAAATCTCCTTTTGCTTTTGCATGAAAGAGGGGGTAATCGGCTGAGGTATCCGGAGTTCTTTGTCTAGAGCTTGATACTTTGCTGTCAAGGATGAGTATAGTTGCAAGACTTCTTGTGAAAAAGTATCCAGCTTGTGATCCATGTTTTGAACCAAGTGCAGGGCTTGATCCAGTTTGCCATCTATCTTCTTCAAGTAAGTGTTTTGGACAATAGAATTAGATGTCCGCGATTGAGAACTTCTTGAGGGGGTGTCACGGTTCTAAGTTTCCGGAAGGTGAAATCCGTGTAGGAAGGATTTCGGATCTTTGTTCTCTGTTTTTCCCAAGGGAGGGAAATCCTCCGGTTGTAACATGAAACATTCTTGAACCGGGGTTGTACGTCAATCTGATTAATGAGAGATGAAGTAGGTCCAAAAGTTCGTGGCGTTGTTATACCTGGCCCAACGTTTTGTACCTCCTGTACAAAACTGGACGGGTACCGGGTTTCCAGCCTATAAACCTTTGGATCTGACTCAATCTCCATTCTGCAGGTTGCAGAAGGGGGTTTGCCATATTCAATGTTGAGTTGTGCCATAATTTCTTTGAACTCATCATAAGAAACGTCAATGACCGTTTTTCCTTCTTTGGCAAGAAACTCAATTGCCTCATCGAACATTGGCAGTGGCTTTTTATTCTTTTTCTGGGAACCATCTGGATCCCGATCATCTGGCTTAGGATGAATCTCCGAACAAGAAGTATCTAGAGACATCTTTTTCGGATTCTTCTGTTGATGCTGAAAACAGGGTTCATAATCCATGTCATCATGACATAGGCATTCTGGCTTGCACATTTCTGGGGCTACATCCCAGACAAAGTGTCCTCTGACTTGTGCAGCATAAATCTGGTTGCCAGATGCTTGAAAGGAGTGAATAGGGACCTTCTCCCTAGGCCGTGATACTGGTTGTATCATTGATGCTTGGAAAATTGATGGTGCCGAGGAAGATTCCTCAGTTCTTGTAAAGATTGTCTTAACAGTCCCATCCTTTTGCTGTATAAAGAGGGGATCTGTGGCTTGAACTGGTCTTGATTGAGATGCCTGAAGCTTCTCATAATTTGTTACCCATTCAATAGGAATTAGTTTCTGTAGATCTTCCTTTCGCTCGAGGAGCTTGAACTATTGTAGGGTTTGACCGAATCGGCCATGATGTACAAAGCATCTGATGAGGCTTGGAAGCCTGGGATCTGTAGGTTAAGTGCATGATCCTGCAATCGATAAACGATCTGATGGTGAAGAGTCGCTGAGAGAGCATTTTCAACTTGACTAGCTCCCGTGATTTGGACTTGTACTTTTAGGGCAGTGGATAGATAAGGATCACTCAAAGAGAGGTTAAAGTTTGGGAAGAAAGTCAAAACAACACTACCAGTGTTGAGTGTTGTGACTATTGTCCCAATCACTGCATGCTCGTACTTGAGGTAACGAGTGTCCAAAAGCGACATCCGTGCTGTAACAGGCAATCCCATCCTTCCATGATAGGAAAGGACAAGTCTCACGACTCGGGATGGAGATGAGAATAGCCTTACTTCCGCCATTGTTCTATGAAAGAGGTGGGGATTTCTAAAGTAACATCGCTCTTGAGAAGTAGCAGTAAGTGAACACTGAGAAAGTGAGGAGGATTGAACATATTCTTTTATGGTGAGGGGTTTTTTGTGGATGATTTGGTTAAAGGTTTTTCTGACAAAATTTTGTTTCTTGATTAGAAAGTCAATTGTGTGAATGGAGTTCCTTTTTTTTCTCTTAAAAAGGAAATGTGATTTATAACCAAAAAATGTTGAACTTTGACCTTTAATTTTAGTCCAAGTTTTACTTTTTAGGAGTTGTTATTTTCATGACTTTGTTTTAAGTTTCAATAAATCAAATATCATCTTTTATATTTAGTTGTTGATTTTATTTTTATTATGTATTAAATTTGAAGGGATAGTAAGTTATATAATATAAATAAATATCCTTATCATTTACTATAAAAAGATAATGATTTTTTTTTTAAAAAAAAAGTTTAGATATTCTTATAGAACTAATAATTACATTATAATATAAAAGATAAAAATAAATATTATATATTAAAATTATTTTTACTAATCATCAATTGTATTGATGGAACAGTATCTACTAAATCATATATCCAATTTATAACTATCTTTTGATAAAACCGATTGTTTAAATGTCATATAAATCTTTTATTTATATTTACCGCTCTTATAAAGAGAAAAGTCAAGATCCCATAATAGAAATTATTAAACTCTTATAAAAATATAATTCAATAATTTTATAGTAAAAGACTATAAAATTTTTGAAAAAAATTATAGTTATTAAAATTAATTAATATAAATTAAAAAATATAAATAAATCACTACCGATTTAAAAGTAATAGATGAAAGAAAAAAATAAAATTTTAATAAAAAATTAATAAATTAAAAAAAGAAAGAGGCAGCTAGAGTTAGAAACAATTAGTATTGTGATACATTAGAGAATTCAAATCAAAAAATTTCCATAAATACTAATCAAATCAAACTTTAATTGGTTTACATTTATTAGTTGTGGTCCTTTTAGTGTTCCTTTTCTTTTCCAATCTTCCTCAATAATTGAGTCATTCTTTCAAAATTTGGAAGGCATGGCATCAAAGTCGACCACGAAATTGTTCATTAAAAGGTTGAAGGAACATAGAAACATTTAAAATGAGTAACATTTTTATAAACTTTGGAGATAACTTAAGACTTATATTCTTTATATCTTTCGAGGGTATTAATTTTATATACTATATATTTTTCTCCTGTATTAAATATATATTTTAATTTTAATTTTCTCTCTTCTTATTTGTAATTTAAAAGATTTAGGAAAGTAATTTAAATGTTTTTTCTGTGTCTAAAAAGACAAAACGTTTTCCTGGAGAAATTAATAGCTTTCACGTAAATAGGGCCATTGCAAATGGTACAGAACCTATCTTTTATATATGTATATGGGCTTCGATTACATTGACCGAAACATGGCTCCGCCACTCTATCAACTTAGCCACATAATAAGTACAGGCCGGTAATTTGTGTCCAAAGTTTGGTTCAATAAGGTTATAATTTATAGGGATCTTTTCATAAATCCCACAAACACATCAAATATTTATAAAAATATTGGTTAAGAACTTTAACAAATAAAAAAAATCCTCAAACACAGAATTTTATTTACAAAAAATATCCCATTTTACCTTCTTCAAAGATGACCAAAAATAACACTCAAAAACTTCAAAAATTAAGTAAAGAAATCCAAGATTCTTATATAAAATACCAAAAATAATTTGTATATATCAATTAACACAAGAAATAGACCAACAAGATTGATTTCAGAAGTGATTCAACATTAAAAAAATATTATTGTCAGCAAATGAATATATAAAAAAGGTAAGTTTTGAAATTTCGAAAAAAATTCTATAGAATGTGAAATTTATTTTTATGAAATATTGTTGCATTCTAGTTGATATTGAGATACTAGAGGTGAATAAATATAAATCTAAGAACTATTTTACTAATTTAAGAATTTCAATATGTGTTTTCAAAATCAGATCTGAACAAGAAAAAAGAAAATATCCGACAAGATTAAAAAAGATATATGTTGGATATATTTTGAAAAAAAATATTTATGTTCGGTATATTTTTGACAGATACAAAACTCGAAACATATTAATATTTGTAAAATATGCATTTTGTTTGATTTTTTAATATGATGAATAAATAAATAATAAATCTAAAAAATATTTTGCTAATTTAAGAATTTGGAATATCATATCTAAAATGCTATAAGATGAAAAAAAGAGTGTCTATTAGATATATATTGAAGAAAAAGTATATATTTTGTATACTTTTAACATAAACAAAATAAAATACGTGTTGATTTTTAATTATATTGATGTTTAAATACTAATGCTATGAAATACTAATTTCTTTCAGTATTAAAATTTAAATAAATAATTTGGTTAAAATTTATAGAATTTGCAAGTATTCTAAAAAGTTAAAAATAATATAAAATATTTATAAAAAATAACAGTAAAATGTATATGTTTAATAAAAAATAGTATATATTAAGTATGCGTTAAGTATATGTTATATATCTTAATATTTTTTAAATGAAATAGAATACAAACTCAAAAAAAGTTAAATAATAAAATATATACGTTTACTAGATAATAGTATATTTTAAATATTTGAAAATTTCTAAAATAAAACAAAATGCAACTCAAAAAATGTTCTAACAGTAAAAGATATATGTTTATTATAATATAGTGTATGTTAGGTATCTGTAAAATATCTGAAACTAACTTTCACTTTATGCAGAGAAATCAAATTTGACTCCTTTATACAATTCTCTTTTTCTTTCTCTGATTTTCTCTCTCTTGTAGTCATTTCTCTCTTCTTCTTTTTTCTCTCATCCAGCTGCTTTAGCCTTTCAAACTCCAGCCATAAGGTCCAACTTCCTTCCACCTTTTGCTTCATCGGAAATGACCTAGATTCGATAGATCGATGATGTAAAGATTCAAAGCCTTATTCATTTCTCGCAGACGTCATCAGTTAAGCTACTTGCCGGTCTCCTTTGCCAATCCAATGTCGGAAATGAGCTATCCATTTTTAAAACTCTTTTTTTAATTGCAACAACACTTAACGTTGCCGTTTGACTAAAAATCCAACGAAAAAAATAAAAAAGTGGAAGAATAGATATTTTTAAAAACAGTTGTAAGTAATTTTAAGAAAATTTAAAAATTAAAAAAATCATGTAATTATTTTCAAAAAATAAATAAATGATGAGATATTATCTAATTTATATTTAGATATATTTTAATTCATAATATTATATTTACTAATTAAATTAATAAAATTCTATTATATATAATTATATTTATCATCAATTAAACTTTACACTTCACTAGAAAAGTATAAATTTAATGATTATTTCATTAGAAATCATAAGAGATTAATTATGAGAGATAAAACTAAAATAAATTATTTTAAAATATTTTTTAAAAAATAAATATTATTTAAATAAATAAAATAATCAAATAATCTATTAACTAATAAAATATTATAAATTAATAATTAATTTTAGATGAATCAAGTATTAACTATTATTCTTATATCTTATCAATTTCATTTAATCTAGCTACTAAGTAAAAAAGATAACTATTGAAAAACATATGAACCAAACAATTGTGAATTTTTGTCTTTCTTAAAACATACATATAATATAAAATTAATTAATGTAAATATAACATGTAATTAATTAACAAATTTTATATTTAAGAATTATAATTCATATAACTTGTTTAATAATTTAATTTTTTAAAAGATATTTTTATTATAATAAATTTTTTTGTCAATCTATGTATAGTCGAAAATTTCGTAATAAGATAAAATGGAAAGTAAAGACTACAAAAATTTAAAATAAATATATGTACAATCGGATGATAATTGTATATTTCATTATAAATAAATTTTTAAATCTGAATTCCCTGTTAAAATGAAAATTAAAATATAAAAACTGAGACCAAAGCCAAGGCCACTAAAATAACCGATATGAAACGCTACCGTATCAGTCCCGAGGCCTAATCCAAAGGCCAGTTTCATTTTGTCGTGTCAAAGCAGCATTTACCAGTCAGGTCGATTTTTTGTTAATTATAGAAGGAAAAAAAAACCCCCAAAAAAGTCAACATCTTATCTCTTCTAATCCAAATTTTCAACGTTTCAGCTATTCTTTCCCTTTCAATCTCTTATCTTAGTCCTAATTATAACAAAAACTGCAGCCCAATAATCCAAATTTATACAGACAAACCTTGAAAATGGAGGTGAAGCGAAGAACAGCACGTTCTTTAGTATCCAAACTAAGCTCCGTATCCGAACAAACCCGTTCCGAAGCCTTATCGGAGCTTCGACTCATTACCAAACACGACCCCGATAGCCGCCCGATAATCGCCGAGTGCGGTGCAATCCCATACCTAGCCGAAACACTCTATTCCTCCTCTCACACTGCTCAAGAAAACGCCGCTGCTACACTCCTGAACCTTTCTATCTCAACGCGCGATTCTCTCATGTCCACGCGCGGCCTCCTCGACGCCCTTGGTCACGCGCTCTCTCACCACTCAACTACCACGTCTCCTCTCGCTGTCCAGTCATCAGCCGCCACGTTACATTCTCTCTTAATCGTTGATTCGTACCGTCCGATTATCGGATCAAAACGCGACATCGTTTATTCATTGATAGATATTGTGAAGTCGCCTAACTCGCCGCCGCGATCGGTGAAAGACGCGTTGAAAGCGATGTTTGGAATAGCGTTATATCCATTAAACAGATGTACGTTAATAGATCTAGGAGCCGTAGCTCCGTTGTTCTCGTTAGTGTTAAAAGACGGTAGAGTCGGGATAGTAGAAGATGCGACGGCGGTGGTAGCGCAAATAGCGGGGTGTGAGGAGAGCGAAGGAGAGTTTGCGAGATATTCGGGGGTAGGGATTTTGATTGACTTGTTGGATTTAGCGACGGGGTCTAGTCTTAGAATAAAGGAAAATGCGGTGTCTGCGTTGCTGAATTTGGTGAGATGTGGAGGAGAGAGGGTGGCGGCGGATGTTAGGGATATGGCGGCAATTGTGGTGGAAGGGATTAAGGAAGTGGCGGAGAATGGAACTAGTAAAGGTAAAGCTAAGGCTGTTGCTTTAGTGAAAGTTATTGAAGGTGGATCTAGTAGCTTTGATTCTTTACTTGATGATCATTCTTCCTAAATTGTTAGTTTCTTTTTTAACTTGTATAAATTGGATTTAAATTCTTTACATTGTTGTTCTTCTTTTTTGTGATTGTTTATTATCGATGAATAATGTTAACAGAAGATGCATTTTGTATATTTCTTCATCATGATAGTGGATTTGTTCTCAATGTTTTTGCCATATCTGACCAGAATGAGGAAAAAAAAATTCAGTACTGGTAGTATTGTCATAGTCAATTCTCTTGTCACTCATTGCTTGATGAATGTCAAGACTGTTGAGGAGGAACTGCTCCCTTTCATTGATGTGCTGTGCCAATAGTTCTTTTTCTTTCTATGCTTATCAGAAGGATTCAGCTAATTTGGGTCTCGTGATAACAACTAAACATTCAAGCGAAAGACTAGCACCTGATGATATCCTGTTAGTAAAATGCCTTTTTATATAGTCCTTTCACTGTCTGGAGCAATGAGAGATCTTTCGAAACATGAGAGTATGGAGGGGCATGTTTTGCCATTGTGATTGTCAGTTTGGATTGATCCTGATTTTGAATTTCTTTCATCTGCTAATTCTTAGGATTTTTGGACATGGAATACATGCCTGACTGCCAAACTGGCATAAGATTCAGTTAGATTTTCCATTACTGAATAAGAACCACACCGAAAAGTAAACCCCCTTTTAACTATTGAAGCGTTGACAATGGAAAAAGCATCATCCTCCACCATCCCTTCACCATGTTCCTTTAACCAGCCAGACCAAGAATATCGAATGTTTACAGATGTGTGGTGAGCAGTGAGTTTCTGCATTGCATGTGTTCTTTTGCATTTATTTGGAGATATAAATTGATATATTAAAATATTATCTTTGGAATTTGCTCACTCGTGTATATATGTGATTTTAAAAGAAAATCTTAAGAAAAATATTAAATATCTCGTCTAGCTGATGTGCCATATAATAATTTTATATAACTAAAAGGTAATTTTATGATAGTATTATGCCACATCAGATGTGGGTTGTGTAGTATGTTAATACATGTTTTTATCAGTGGCAAGGCTTTTTATGTTGTATCAGTGCAGAATCTGATTTCAGAAAATTTATCTTTTTACTGGATTCATACGAGGAGTGGAAAACCTTGGGACCAAATTACTGAAAAAGGCCGACTTTCGGGCTAAAGACTGAAATTTCCAGTGCATTCACCACTGATATTATCATCCTTCTTCTGGCCATCTGCTGAATTTATACCTACATTAGCTATGCTTACTTGTACCACACACACATACTTTGTGGACCTTATTATTTCCATCTATACCACTGAAGAGGCCTCTCTTCTCATGACTAGTGAAGCTCCGAGTATGCATGACATTAGTTTTTATGAATCTGATTTAGTAAGAGGGTTGCTAGCCTTTTGTCTCTTTGGTACACTGTGTTTAACCTATAGAAAGAAAAGTAAGTCGGTTGAATGTCATGATCTTGTCAATATTAGCTTTAAAGTACACGTTAATGTTGGCCGATAAGATCATTAAGTAGAACATGAGCACTTCCAATCTAGTCTTAGGATTAGGTAACTAGGTTCGATAGGTTTTGTTTTGGTCCTCGACAACCATAGACCAAGTCAATTGGCCTTCTCTTACCATTTCTTTTTCACCCTTAAGCTCATTTCCTCCGGGTCTTTTCTTTTCCCCTTTGCAGATAGTCATCTTTTTTTTTTTGTTAACTTGGCAACTCTAGATCACATTTAATAGGTTGTTCGCTAACTCATTGGACATCTTGATCGAAGTATATGTCATTTAATTAATGTAATTATGATCATAGGCCATGTCCAAGGTCTAGAACAAGATTGAATGAGAACTAATGAAATATTTAATAAATTGTTTTGGGGGTTATAAATGATTGTTAGACCTTAGGAAATAACCAAGTATTTCTAGCTTCAAATATTTCCACGCTAATCCTTGCTCTTTTTCTTTTTTTAATAATCTAAAATATTATATGTTGGTGGATAAAACCTTTGTGGGTAATAAAATATTTTCTCAAAAGTTTTATCGCAGTTACATATTTAAAGTTTGAAGTAGAGACTTTAGTTAAACTAAAAAAAGACTCTTACTTAATCCTCTACGCACTCCTAGCTCTAGTCTTCACTCTTTAATATTGTACCATCCTGACATTTTTAAGATATTAACAAGAACAGAAGCAGAGCACGTCAAGGTACAGTTCCATACTCCTGGAACCTGATCTAGAACCAAAACGGAATGGTTGGTCTGTTCAAATTTCTGAACCGTAAAAGGAAATTTTTTTTTTTATATGAGTAGACTTGGTCACCGTTCGAAACTAGAACTGAAACCGGTTTTATTCCTTAAGGGCCGGTGATGGTCCCCCTTTGGGGGAATTGAAACTGTGGCCAGGTCTATTCTTGCAGCTTACTTAGGTTCTTCAAATTCTACAAAAATTTTCGGTTTGAATTATTTCTTAAATATAGTCTCTAGCTCAAAAAGCTTGTCAATGGAAGGAAGGCGTTTTCTTTACTCTGAAGAATCAAAACATAGAAGGACAAAGATTCTTGAAGGGCAACAAAGATTGAGAATGGATGTCAGTTTGGTATTGCAACTTCTGACGAATACATGAAATTACAGATAGCAACTGTTATGCATTTAGGTTGATGTTATATGTTTGTCCAAGTGTATGGTTGCTGATACATTTGATCTTGTCTTATGCAGTTCCCAGCTTGAATCTGAAGCTGCTATGACTTTCACCCCCCTATAATTTCTGGTGCTTTTATATGATTTTGTTAAATATCTTAAAAGCCTTCACTTGCTTGATTGTCTGAATCATTGGCCACTGAGAATTCCTGAAAACTCCAGCTACCTACAAAAACAGTATATAAATATAAGTTGCGGGGGTTCAGACATATCTTTTGCCTCTAACTATTATTGGTCCAGTGCCACGGTTACTATCAGAAAGCATTAATGCCAATGGTCTAGCTCAATATCTTGGTGAGAAAACTGATATAATGAGAGCATGCGCACCTCTCACAATTTGGCAGATTAGTATAGTTGATTCAGCGGTTGACATTTCAGTGCCCATAAGAATGAGGTTGTGCGCACTAGATTTGCTTTTGATGCTCTGAATCCAACTTTAATTCTTTGCACAGTAAAAAAAAAAGCAGAAATGAAAAAAAGAAAAGAAAGAGCTGTATGAACTGGGACTGTCTAAATCATTAATCTCTTGCCAATAGTGTCTGTTCTAATTTTGACTACAATCCATTTTTTGGTGGGACAACATTTTAGCTGGTAAGCACGAGAGTTTGAAACAAAAACAAGGTTTCTTTTGAGTTGGATAGATAGCCTACTGTATTAATTTCACTCGCTCAGTCTATATTCCATTTATATACCAAATAATTAGATTATTTATTTATATTTATTAATTTTAAATAATAACATATGTATCAATTATCTAATATTAAAATATAAAATACTTAATGATACGTGGTACTCTTCTATTTATTACGATTTATACACTAAGCCTAAATAAAAAAATTTCTCACAGTGGTTTCAGTTTTCTTAACTCTTTGAAGTAATTGCACAAACCACCATGGAAATGCTTATGCACACTCTCTGCCCAAACCGACAGTCATCAATGTTAATTTGTTAGGTGGGCAATCAATTTCATTATGCACAGAAATAGTTAATTCCATCAAGAGATTTAAAAAGGTTTGAAGTGCTATAAGAAGGTAAGAAACAGTGGTAGCAGACTCACTTACCCATCAAAACTAATGTATCCAAGCACATATTCACCACCTAACCCCTATCTTTCTCATTTCTATGGCATCTCCTATTCTTTTGTCCCCAAGTAAACCCTATGTAGATAAAAAGATAAAAACTCTATCAAGATATCAATATTTTCCAGCACAAACTTTAGCTTTATACTATAAAAAATATATATTCTTAATATTCGATATCTACCCAGTTAAGAATTAAATTTTGAATATTAACTAATAATATAGCAACTTTACATACAATAAAAACAAATGTTTCAAAATGCAATAATGATAATAAATGAAAAACAACTGGATACTTGGTGGAGTAAAGTTTTGTGTAAGGTAGTGGAAATGGTCATCAATTATGCTTGTAATGAATTTATTCCATTAAGGCATATAATCATATCGCACAAGTGATGTAATTGTCAACCATTTAACTTTGTCTGATACTAACCAGGATCGTGCTAATATACTGCCCAGGCTTAAAGCCTATATATGTATATCATACAACATTGCCACTATATTGAAAAGTCTTCCAATCCAATTAAAACCCATTTCACTTTTCTCTCCCTTTGCCTTTCTACTTTTCAACTACTTTCCGAAATGCTTGCTAATGGCATTTTCTGCTTTTCATTTTCTTTTTTCTCGATTATTGTTTCTGTAAACTTTTGTAATTTTCTTTTTCAAACATACCCTTTTTGTTACTTGAATCTAAAGTTGTGTCAACTTTCAAGATGGCTGTCGCAGAATTTTCGCAAGCTTACAAAGCTAAAATTGCCCATAGAAATGTACCCATTTCCTTTCTCGGCAGAACTTTCCTTTTTGATTATTGGAGAAGGATTGATACGAAATATTTTATAACTTCGTGAAAGCAAAAACAGAAGCTGGAATAGCTCAGTTGGTTAGAGCGTGTGGCTGTTAACCACAAGGTCGGAGGTTCAAGCCCTCCTTCTAGCGTTTTTGAAGCTTTTCTTTTGCTAAGTCTGTCATTTTTCTTAAACCATTCCAATTTCCATTTTAAAATTGACTCCAATAAGAATAAATAAGATCAAAGTATAAGAGAAGCTATGTTTAAAAATGCAAAACATATTCTTATAAAACCAATACCATGCATGCACTTAATCCTATTTTCAAAAACAATATATTATATGTCTTGGTTATTGAGAATATTATTTTAATTTTACATGGATTTTTTTTGTTCACTCTTTAGTCTTTGTTATCTTTTCATCATATATTAATGTGAAATTCTCCAGCCACTTAATCTTTGCATAGAAGATCTTTGAAAGCAAGTATATTTAAGCACAGAATCAAAGCTTTTTCTTCATGTCCTTGAGGGGAGAATATTTAATTTCTAGCTATGTCCATATATATATATATATATATACATATATATATAACAAGAGCTCCTATTATTTTAATTTTAAAAAGGTTCAATATTCAACAATATCAATGTTACATTCTAATTTATTTCTCAAATAAAGAAAGAAAGAAAGAAAGAAAGCTAAAAGAAAAAAGAAAAAGGAAGAGATGTTTGCAACTTCTCATGGTCTTAACTATGAATACAATTAAACCCTAGCGGTGCACACTTAAGCTTATTGTCTGCACCATGTGACCATTTCTGACATTTGTTGGTGGGAAGGGTTTAGATTTCTTTTCTTTTCTCTTTCTTTTTCTTTCAAATATTTGATAATCATGTTCTTCCACTTATTCTAAAATTGATTAATTTCTAATAATATTAATAGACAATAATGAAAAATTCAAACTTAAGACCTCTTTAAATAAAAGTAAAATCATTAATCAAACCATTCTTCAATTCGTTGAATTGAACTTTTATCTTATGATTAATTATTGCATTAAAAGACTTGCTTACGAATGTGTACAGAAATACTGTTCACACGTCAGCTTAAGTATTTGTAATGTGTAAATATATTTGTGATAAATTATTAAAATCTTAAATTAATAAACAGATTAATATGTGTGCTTATGTCTTTATATGCAATGAAGGATATATAGAGTGCAAGATGTCATGTTTTGATTAAAAAGGTAAAAAAAAAAAAATTAAAACTCCTTTAATTTATAGCTAATCAAGATTCTTCAATGAAACAATTATTTTAGCCACATAAACCATTTAGTGACCCATATTTCTATTCTTAATGAAGAATATGACTTGATAACCACTTAATTAACCACCTAAATGTGGGACAATGTGATTCGCCAAAGCAAAATGGTCGAGCCAGAATAAGTGCATATCAATAATTTCTATTTTTTTAGAAAAAGGAATGATATAAATTTTAAAATGACCCTATATTTATAATATATATATATATTCTAATGGTGTAATGGATCCACCAAAGCTTTACAAGGGTACAAAAAGGCAAAAAAGCAAAGGGAAAAAAAAGAAAAGAAAAAAGATGATACAAAAAGGCAGCTATAAGGTCAAGTGACCGTAGCATAAATTGGTACTAGTGGTGGAGAAAATATTGTAGTGGTGGAGGAGGTGGTGGTGGTGGTGATTGGAGAGAATTGGGTGATGGGATATATTAAGAGTGGGTGACAGACCCACGTGACTGTCCCACCACCACCACCACCACCCCCCCCCCCCCCCCACCCCCTCTTCCTCTTCCTCTTCTATTAGCGCCAGTGGATTTCCTGGTTGGCTTCATATCAACGCTAACAGTCAAAATAACCTAACTACAACTATACACAGAGAGCAACATTTTCACAATTAACATGACATCATTCTAATCAAGCATGCAACATTGAAGAGATTTCGAGTAAATTGTCATTGTAAATATATTATTACTTATAATATTTGGTTTTGATTTCTTTTATCAGTTGGAATAATAAAATGTATTGATTAATGATAAATTATATACTTAAAACTCAGGTGGATAAATGAATTTAATTATAAATGTGTGGTTAAACTTAATAGTCATAATTTGAAAAGGCAAAAATAAAGGTAAAAAGGAAAAGTGTAAGAGAAAAAAATATAAAAAGTTAAAATGTTACTATCATTTACTTATTTGACAAAGGGAACCACTTTCTTGGATTGTTGCCCACTAACCCTTAAGCCCCTTCTCTTTCCATTCTCTCATCAAATGCTAGTGGTTCTCTCTCTTCTTCCTTTGGGTGGCCACTAGCTAGCTACTGCCAATAGTCCCTTTCTTTTTTCTCCTCTCTAATGCTAATGCTAGTGGTCTCTTTCTCTCTTTCTCCCTTCCTCTCTTTCTTGTCCTTCAATTTCTTTGACACTGTCAACATGTTAGCAGCTAAACAAAGATAAAGAAAAAAAGAAAAGAAAGGGAAAATGTCTGTTTAGCATGGAGAGATATGGATAAAGAAACAAACCAAGAAAGCCCATCTCTGCCTTCTAACTCCAACAAAGAAGAGCACCCGAGAAAACCACTGGGTAGCAGCGGTGGTGGAGCTGGTTTTAGCGGTGGTGGAGATAGACTGAAAAGAGATGAATGGAGTGAAGGAGCAGTGTCAAGCTTACTTGAAGCTTATGAAAGCAAATGGATACTTAGAAACCGAGCTAAACTTAAAGGTCATGACTGGGAAGATGTTGCTCGCTATGTGTCATCACGTGCAAATTGTACCAAGTCACCAAAGACTCAAACTCAATGCAAGAACAAGATTGAGTCCATGAAAAAGAGGTACAGATCAGAATCCGCCACCACAGACGCCTCTTCTTGGCCCCTATATCCACGTCTTGATCTTTTGTTACGTGGAAATGCTGCTGCTGCTGCTGCCACCGCGGCAGCGGCAGTGCAACCACTGAACCAGCCACAACAACCGACACCATCGAACCATCCTCCTTTGTTATTGTTGGAGCCATGCCATGTTCATGTGCCACAGCCACAACCGCAGCCTTCAGCTCCTCCTCCTCCTCCTCCTCCACCACCACCACCACCTCCCCCTCCTCCGCCTGCGGCTGCTCATCCGGTTATAATCATGACTGCGCAGAACTCATACGGGTCCAATGGTGTCGACAAGGGGGCCAAGGTTAGTGATCAAGAATAGCTTTTATTTTGATTCTTTTAAATAATTATTGACCAATCAATACTTTATGAGGACAGACCATTTTTTCTTTTGTTGAACAAAATAATTGTTGTTCATCAATAGTCTATATAAGTTAGTTGGCTGTTTGTCTTATATAATGGAGATTTATGGCCTGGCATGATTGTTTGTTAGCAAGTTTTAAGATATATAAAATACTTTCTATAAAGTTGTTGACACATAATGATCTTAATTGGTATTAAATTCACTGTAAAGGTTGTTTGGTATATGTGGTAAATTAAAAATTTACTCCTGAATTCTTTTAACATTATGTTTTTCACCCCTATAACTGGATTCTAAATGTTGCCACTTAATGCACAATAAGATACACTATATGACAAATTAAGAGTGAACTTCAGAATTGAAATCTTACTTATACATATACAAAGTTGAGTCCTCCTTTTCATAAATTTTATAAGACTAATTCAATTAAATAATCTCAAAAAGATTATATATGAATATAATTATAATATTACCAAGTCAAAGCTACATAAGTTTGATGTTTGTTATTTGATTTGATTGCAGGAAGATGGTAAACTATCAGACCATGTCTCAGATAAGAATGCCATGGACACAGATAGTAGCACTCCAGCTTTGTACAGCGATAAGGAGAAATTGAGGGCAAAAAAGATGAAGATGAAAATGGATAAAAAGAAGAGAAGAAGAAGAGAAGAATGGGAAATAGCTGACAGCATAAGGTGGCTAGCAGAGGTAGTGGTAAGATCAGAACAAGCAAGAATGGAGACAATGAGAGAAGTAGAAAAAATGAGAATGGAAGCTGAGGCTAAAAGAGGTGAAATGGATCTTAAAAGAACTGAGATCATAGCCAATACTCAATTGGAGATTGCCAAGCTCTTTGCAGGAGTTGGTGGTAAAGGTGTTGATTCTTCGTTAAGAATTGGAAGAAGCTAAGGATTAATCGATTAGTGTTATTATTAATCTGATTAATTATTATTATGATAATTATGTATAGACTTGTTACATAGAAGAGAACTTTATTTTCGAAAATGATAAAAGGTGAGGGAGATTTATTTGACTTGTAGTAGGCTAATCAGTGAAAAGAGTTAATTATGGTAGGTAAAATAACACCCCCTACCTCATTGTTATGTTCTCTTTTATTAATCAATGCAAATGTCTTTCTGCATATTTTGTTAGTTAATCAATCATTTGGTTAATTGAGATATATATATACATACTGACAGGCTAAGCATTTACCATTAAAATGTATTTCTCTCCGGACTAAGTACCTAAATGATTGATATAAGAGAAAGACATTATAAAATTATATTTTATGAAAATCTATGAACTAGATTCGCTACATGCTGAACCAGACTGTAATCATCCATTCAAACTCGAACCAGGATTGGAAGTAAGTTATAATATTAATTCCAATCCTGCACCGAAAGGACGGGTTGCAATGGTTAGTTCATTCCCGGACTGGATTGAAAACTGAACCAAACTAGTTCCGAACCAACTAATAATGGCTGGTTCCATTTTCACTTTTGAAAGAACTGGAACCGGCCCGCTGTCAATCCTACCATGAGCTGCAGGATCACAAATTTTGTAGTCATGTATTGTCAGTTTTAATTATGTTGTTCAATGAATCTGAACTGGCAAGGGACCGGGTATTAGACCTGATAATAGGTCTTGAAATTGGTGGTGAATAATATCTGAGTAGAAAATATATGTCAGAATAGCGAGCTCCATCAACAGGGAATGGTGGTGGTGGTGGAATCCCATTGGGTCTGTGCTAGCTTGCTCATCGCCCTCACCTGCCGCTCTGTTGACTCAGATGATCGAACAAAATGGGCCATTTACCAACATCATTGCATTGAAGTAGAGATGGAAGAAAATTTGTGCATTGAAGGACCGATATCTCTGTCAGAATATTCCAAGGTAACATGCATGAAAATGAAGACAAGAAAAAGAAGGATGCAAATGCAAATAGAACATTCAGCTTTTACTAGTCTACTGACAAATATACCTCAGTAGTATAACCACATGTTATTAGATCAATTTAGACACATAATTTTATAATATTATTTTGAGATTAACACTGTATTATTAATTCCTTATAAATAAAATAATAAGCAAACTCACTTATCAATTATTTAATTATATGTATCCTAATTAATAATAAACAAACTTTGCATTAATATTTCGGTAAATTAGATAATGTGAAAAATTTACTTATCGAATTAGCTAATAGAATAAGTATTAATTAATAAAAAAACAAATAATTTTATTTATTCTTTTAATTTATTTATTTACAGTAATTTAGAGTGTGTTCATAAGTAAATTTTAAGAGTTTTAATACAATTAACTTTATTTATCAAATAAAAAAACCTTCTGATCTTGGGATGCAATTAAGGAAATGATATGGAAGTAACATAATATTAGATTAAGATGCTGGGTTGACCTGATGAGCTGCGTTTCAAACATCAAATAAATTTAACAAGAGAAGACAGAGTGTGACCCGAATTCTTTGCACACAATTTGGAGGTAGACAAGTGTCATTTGAAAGGAGGATAAGAGCTTAATTTGTGTCCGATATTTGATTGGTGGCAAAGTCTAACATAGTGAACAAAATAAAGACTATTTCTTCTTACGTAGGACGCGTCAAACTTTAGTATACATATGATATATATCCAGCACTAGTTAACATTTTCAATGCATATAGGAGCCGCCATTTCTGAACCTTTCTTTTCTTTGGTTCTTGGAACTTAATGTTTATTTTGCTGGTTGAAATAGCAGAACTTCCTGTTGTATGTGGTCATGCATAATATTTAAATTAATAACGCAGCTATAGCAAATAATTCTCTGAAGTCCAAGTTATTCAAGTACACTGTATTTTATGTATATATGTGTCTTTCTTTCACTATGAACTTCGATTGATGTGTGGGCTGCTATTGGTTTTGCAGTATTATATCCATTGCCGCCGCCGCCACAACCTGGTTTATATAATCCACCATCTCCACCGCTAATGCAAGAATATCATCAACAATGTCCTTGTGTTGCTCCCCCTCCAGTAAGTTCCCCTGTCAATAATGGACAGGTGCCCCAACAGCCATCACCTTCTCATCCTCCTCCAAAAACATATAGATATTGTATAGAATGGTAAGCAGTAGTTAATCTTAATTAAGCTCTTTCTTTGTCTTTGTTTCAATCTAAATTTAGATATTAATGCAAGCTCGCCATAACATTTCTTCCCCCTTCCTGACGCAGTTGTGGGGGCATTCTGGACTCTTCTGAGAGCCACTCTCAGTAGTTTACTAATCAAGAGTACTGATTCTTAAACTGTACATATACAATCATTGCTCAAATTTCTTTAGAAATCATTTTAGTCTTTAGATTTAATGTTGTTTTATATACTAATGATTAGGCATACTTAATCATTGGCTGTAATAGATAGAGTGTTTAAATTATTGTATTGAAAAATTTGAGCAATAAATCTTTTATAAATTATAAATATGTATTGTTTTATTATTACTCAAATTTAAAATATTTAAAATTAGATATGTCACTCGTTTATTTATATTCTACCGATCAATTTTATAGTCTTACTTAAACCAGTCGTACTGAGCTTATAGTTTGGATTTGATATATCGGCCTCATTTCATGGAGAAAAAGAGATTAACGACCTGGGAATAAACAAATCAATTAATATAAATTCTATCTAGAATACTTAAGTCAATTATCTTTTTCGGAATGATTCAGTCCTCGGACGTGCAAAAACCTTTCGTGAAAGCTCATTCATCTTATAAAATTGTAAACCACTTAAAATTTATTAGTTTTGAGTTACTCTCAAATGAGTTTTAACTTGAAATCAAAACAAAATTAAGATACTTAACAAAACTTAAAAAATAAGTTACCAATACTTAATCCCTATATATAAACCATCAGGCAGTTTACCCGTTTCACAAATAGAAAAACAAACAAAAAAGAGCGAGCTAATCATTTATATACGCTAAAGTTCTTTTGCCTAAGATTTACCTGAATGTTAAACTTTCAGAAGTTTTCTTTTTAAAAAAATTACAACTTGAATTGACAATGATAATTTAGAAGGTAAATTATATCAATTTCCAATGTTGCCCAGTTCAGAAAAACTACAAATAATAAGACCCATTCTACTTAGAAAGCATCAAACTTGTCCACACAAAATTAAAATATATTCATAATACCCATGCATTAATTTAATAATGCAGCCATTCCTGAACACTCTTCTTTTTCTTCTTTTTTTCTTGGTTCACTTTGAATCTCAGTTTAAATACCTCAATTCTTTTGTTACACAATCAATTTTAAACATCACATTGATTTCTAATCCTCTTTTTTTTTTTTTTTCTCTTGCTTGTCTGATCCTGTCCTGATACTTTCTTTCAAAAATGGGTCACCAAAACCAGCAACAACCTCCTGGTAATGTGATTGATAAGATCATATATAAAAGCTATATATATATATTATTTCTAGCATTGAAGCTGATAAAAGGGGCTGATTTTGATTTTGTAGTAGTAGATGCTCCTCCTCCACCGCCTTCAGGCCAACAAGGACCTTATGTGGCACCACCTCCAGTTAATTATCCTATGAATAAAGGGCTTCAACAACATGACCAGCCTCCCCAAGATACTAAGCCCAAAAGAAAGCATAATGACAACCTCTCTGGAAGATGGATGTGGTGAGTATTTCAACTGCTTTTACTTGCTTTCTCTTTTGTAAATCTGACTTTCTATATTTATATCTTTCCTTCTCTTTTTTCCCTATATGCAGTTGTCAGGTATTCAGTGAAGTTTGCTTTGGCTGTGTGGAGATCCTCAGCGCAGCACCAAATTAATCTGTTGAGTGTTTTCTTCCTTTAAAAAAAAAAAAAAAGAAATTGTAGATAAAGAAAGCAGCTCGAATTTGAGAGATTATATTCAAGTTGAGATATACGTCTACAGTCTACGCCTGTGGATACAATTATGTGCTCATTTTATATATAATTACATCTCAAGTATTGTGCCATTTGAGAATTATGTCCTCATAATATTCATTTATAGCTCAAGAAATTATCAATGTCTCTCTTCCTCTTTGTACTTCTTCTCCTTTTGTTTATGTTACATTTCTTGATGATGTAATTGCAATTAGTTATCATATTAATTGAAACAAATCATTTGATTATTTCCATTCTTATATATACCATCTTTAGACATGAGACTCGATTTAAGAGGAAAAATGTTCCATCCAGTTTGTGCTGTTGTTGCCAAATGAGTGATGAATCATCCCTTCATGCTATTAGAGACTGTCCTATGGCCAGCATCATTTGGAAGAGACTAGTTAATTGAGATGTCTGGAATAGATTCATTTTTAACTCACTCTCTGTGATTTGTTAAATTGGAATCTTGAAGGTAAGGATGGACATCAACAGTTATGATAAAAGGGGAATAGAAGCTCATCTTTGATTTTGCTTGCTTATTGGGCTATCTTGGGTAGCTGGAGAAATAGCAGGATCTTTGCAGCTGGTGAAGGAACTAACGAACATCCTATTGCTTTTATTCTGCGTCCTCTGAAAGAAGCTCAACGTACGAGCTGCTGATACGAATCTAACAGCTACTTTTGCTGCTCAGGGAAGAAGGAATCAAGAACTTAAGTGGAAGCCTCCTCCTCTTTAGGAGATTCTACTGCAGGAAGCCTGATCAGATATCATATGCTGGAATTTGGACTACTGCTGGTTATAGTCATCATATTGGTAGTCGTATTTCCTTGTGTGCAGAGATTTGGGTACCATAACAGGTCTTGAGTTGGCTGGTGATATGGGTCTTACCAAAGTCACCTCGGAAGCCGATTCCATCTGTACTGACTATAGTCCTCAACGTGCTTTGATTCAGAGATTGCCTGGAAGTCTCTGTTCTGCATGTTTCCACAGAGATCAATTCTTGTGCTGATTGGTTGTCCAAGTCCAGCTTTGGGGAACCAATTGGTATCAGCTATATACCTTTCTCCGCCTCCTGACGATTTGAAGACCTTGCTGCTGGATGTTCAAATGCAATCCTCTAATCCCTCAGTTTAGTTTTTGCTGCTGTTTAGGGCCTATTCCAAACAATAAAAAAATAATATTATTATTTCTTTTCAATAGACTGAGAAATATTTACCGTAATATAGTTTGTGGAATTTTTTTTTATATTATCCCCACTTTATATCAAATCAATAATGTATTTATTAGTTTTAAATGATAAATAAAATATTCATATATAAATATAAATGTAAAGAACTATTAATTGTAATGTAAATACGGACCGAATTTGGGTAAGAATCTCCATAGTTTCTGACCTTGAATTGAAGTTCAAGATTACGTCCATACCATAAGTCTTGTTTCCTTCGTTTGAAAAGGAAATCTTCCTCGTACTTCCGTCAAGGTAAATGTCAAGCTCAGTTTCTAAATCCCCTAGCTAGAGATACAATACAAAAACAAACATCACAATCAATCATAAATGACTACGAGTAGATTGGGCCAAATACATTTGCAAAATAAAGAAATAATATAAAACAAACAGTTTAATTAACACTCTATATCAAGATTTTCAAGACTTATGTTCAAAGACCATGTTTTCATCAGGATTTATAAATTTAAGATAAGACTTATTAATTGAAGATTCAACGAACCATTTTTCTATTATGTGAGATATGCGACAAGATATTTGAAACTTGTCGACCTCAATTTATTACATTAAAGAGTCGTGGAAGTCATCTAGAAGCCAAAGAGAGACCTTCTGTCTAGTTTCCCAACGAAGAAAAGAAAAACAAGTATGAAAGAAGTAATCAGTAGCATATGCATGAAAGAGGCAGCAGCCATTGATGAAAACTTGCATGTTTAAGTTATATATATATATGCCCATTTGAGAACCAGAAACATTAAACTAGTCTGAATATTCATTCCCTAAACTTCTCCCTGGTTTCTTCACCTCCATAGAGCCTTTCTTCAAGTTTCTCTAGCTATTTTGGTTTTCAGATTTTAATTTGTTGGCTTCAGAATGAGTCACTACAGCCATCAACAAGCTCCAGGTACATTAATTTCCATTTTTCCAATTTGTAATTTCTCGTTCGTCTTATAAAAATGAGTGGTATGTCCGAGTTTATTGAATCAAATTGAACATGTAAATTAACGGGCTGCTATTGTTTTTTTATTATAGTGTATCCTCCACCTCCAACATCATATCCACCACCACCAAGTCAGCTGTATCCTCCACCACAAGCCCAACAGGGTCCTTATGTAGCTCCACCTCCAGTTGGTTACCCAATGAAAAGTGGTGTTGGATATATTCCCCAAAATCAGCAACCTCCTCCATCAGAAACTAAACAAAGAGGTGGATGCTGCAGAGGATTGTAAGTGATCTCTCTTTCTCTCTTTTATACAAATCAAAAAGGTTGCAACTGATTAATAATGTTTCTTCATATATTTATAATGTTTTTCTTTTTTCTTTGACAACAGTTGTGCTGGAATGTGTTGCTGCTGCCTCCTAGATGCTTGCTTTTGAGGACTGATTGTTCCTGATCCTGTTCATATTCTTTTTTGAGCTCTTCGCTTTTCTTGAAGTGCTTTTGTCATTCTTTATGTTTTACTTTATGTTCTATGTATTTTGATTCTTTTATACAATAATAATACACGATTTATTTGTTCGTTTCCTTGGATTTCTCTTCGTGTAAATTATGTGGGGAGCTTAGCCCAAGAAAGCCATCTCTCTACTTTAATCCCTTCCACTCCTGAACAGAGGGGCAGGACCAATTACTGCATCATGTCTCTACTTTAATTTCGTATTTCTGCAATGAGTTGAGCGGACATGCCTCCTTATTGATATGAATTCCTACGATGTCACATTAAAAAATTTTCATTTTTCATTAAAAGTAACTGAGTGATAACAGAGGACAAATGATTAAAAATGAAATATACAGGAAAAACCAGTTGGGTACAAGGACTTGCAGAAGAACAAGTAAGCATGCTCTCCTACAAGAGAAATCGAGCCAATATTTTACTGGAAAATATCACTTGGACCTTTCCAAAGGACACAACGACTCCTTGTTACAGTCTTGATGATTTCGAGAATTTATCACATTTTATGTTTCAAACAGAAAAGAGAGAGCAACAATGGCTTCAGAATCTTCCGACACCTATAATACTATTTAACGACAAGTTATAGCTCTGCTGAAGGAAACAAAAAGAACATTATTACCCACCACTATCCAGAAAATTATATCATGTACCTTCTACTCCATGTAAAGCATCATACATGGAGTCACAGTCCAATATGAAACTGACATGTGAAGAAAGAAAATAATGTTAAGAGTACCAAGTGAAAATAAAAAATAAAAATTTATCATTAGTGAAGCACTTATCTTTTCTCATTTTCTTATGGTTTTTTTTTATTTACTTTAATTTATTATTTTATTATGGCTTGTTATTTTATATTATCATGCTGATATAAAAGTTCAGTTATATTTGATAATTTCTCATCATCGACTAATATCTTAAATTATAATTTCTTATATACCATTTAAAAAAAAAATTATTTATCGATTCGATATATAAATGACCACATATATTCTAAAAAAGCTTATATAAGGTCAATATAAGAAAAACAGAAAAGTATTTAATAAAAATAATTAACAAAGAAAAGAAGAATTGGGTATTTTCCCACTAAAGAGGAGATAAACAATCTCATATATTGTCACAACCAAATTTATTTATTTTTTTTATTAATAATTAATATTCATTAGCATATCATTAAACATGTCATTTGCATCATGGTTATGTATGACCTATTTTATTATATTATGTGATAGATAAATAAATTATTTAGTTACATATTGATTTAATTAAAAAGTAATGATTTTGGACTAAATTGAAAAGTTAGAAAGAAAGAGGATTAAATTGTAAATTGCCTATTTCTACACCAATATACCACCTCTTTCATTTGTTCATTTCTACACATGCTTTCCTATTTCCTCTTCTTCTTTGTCTCTTTCATTCTTCTCCTTTTCTTCTTCAATCTTGATTTTCCAAATCAAACCATGGAGGGGTATCCTTCGATTTGGTAAACAAGGTAAACTAAGTCCTCGATATATCAGGCCGTATGAGATTTTAGAGCGAGTTGGTCCTTTAGCCTATAGACTTGCATTATCCCCAGAGTTAGCTCAAGTACATAATGTTTTCCATGTTTCTATGCTTTGACGATATCGATCTGATCCTAGCCATGTTATCAAGATACCAGAAATTAAAGTTTCTGAGAAACTTACATATGTTGAAGAACCGATTCGGATATTAGACCAACAGGTTAGAAAATTAAGAAACAAGGAAATTCCTATGGTAAAGGTGAAATGGAATCAACATTCATCTAAGGAAGCAACTTGGGAAGTAGAGAAGCATATGATGGATAAATACCCGAGCTTATTTGGCATGTCTGTTGGCGATTAGTTAATTTCGAGGATGAAATTTTCTAAGTGGGTAGGAATTGTCACAACCAAATTTATTTATTTATTTTTTATTAATAATTAATATTCATTAGCATGTCATTAAACATGTCATTTGCATCATGGTTATGTATGACCTATTTTATTATATTATGTGGTAGATAAATAAATTATTTAGTTACACATTGATTTAATTGAAAAGTAATAATTTTGGACTAAATTGGAAAGTTAGAAAGAAAGAGGATTAAATTGTAAATTATCTATTTCTACACCAATATATCACCTCTTTCATTTGTTCATTTCTACGCATGCTTTCCTATTTCTTCTTCTTCTTTGTCTCTCTCATTCTTCTCCTTTTCTTCTTCAATCTTGATTTTCCAATTCAAACTCTACAAACTTTTAGTAAGTGAAAATCTAATTCTTCTTTTAAGTTTGAAAGATTTGGGCTTTCTTAATCAAGGGAAACAAAGGTGAGTAATTTTAATTGCTTGATTTTGCTGTAAATTAGGATTAATGATATGAAATTATTGATGACTATGTATTTTGGAATTGTTTAATCAAGAGTGAACATGCTATTATTTGTGATCTTGAAGCTGAAATTTCTAGAAAGATTTTTCACCTCTGATTTCATGACCTTAGAGGTTTTATCTCGAAAATTTTCAAACATGAAAGTTGTAGGTATATGTTTCAAGAATATCTCTGTAAAATGGTTTTGCAGATCGTTGAGTGAGTAGGAACTTATGGGTTCGAATTTGCTGCTGCTCTGTTTATGGTTCAGCAGGTGACCTGGTTTTTTTGCTGACATTTTGAGGCATTTAGAAGCTGAACCAAGCAGAGAGTTAAACATAAAAGTTGTTCATTTATATATCTAGTATATGTCTGCAAAATTTCATAATTTTTGGTTGAGTATAACGTGAGATATGTTGAACTTAATATGGCTTGCTCGAAACTGTTTTAAGCAGAAATCGGACTTAGGATTCAGAAATTTGTTGCTAATTTTGTGTTTCACAACTTGAGCTAGAAAAGTCTAAATTGAGTAAAATTAGTGTCTATAGAAACTTTAGAATGTAAAATTTATATCTGGAGAGTTTCATCAGAAAATTTATTCGTTTGATTGGTCATTTAATAGGAAACTTTTCGCTGTTCTGTTTAGATGGAAATTGGAGCAGATGTATAGAAAATGCCATAACTATTTCTATACCAATGATTTTGAAGTGATTCTTTCTGCTATGGTTTCTATAAAAAGGGAAGTATAATTATGAAAAATATGAGATTTTTATTAATTGTACATAAGTTTTGGTGTAATTTCTAAGTCAGTACCTACAAGCTGCCTTCATCAACAAATATGTTGATTTGTTGTCATTCATCTCATGCATCATATTAATATCTAGAATATATGTTATTTTGTTGAAATGTGATGTTTTATGGATAGTAAAGATATGTATATTTATTCCTTGTGATTGAATTGTATTTGTATTAAATATGTGAATAGGTTCATTCAAAGGCAAGGAAGTGGTAAGAGAAAAAGAATATGATTACTTTGTTATCCTATAAATTTTGGTAAGTATTTAATAGACTAAACTTTGTGTACATTGAGTAGGAGCTGCTGTTTGATTACTTGATAATTTCTTGATTGACTGAGTTGATATTAGTTATGTTTTTGGCTTGTTGTAAAGTGAATTGATTGTGATGTGTTGTAAAGTGAATTAATTGTGATATGTTGTAAAGTGAATTGATTGCGATTAAGGATTGATGACTCTTGAATGGGGCGGATAGTATGTGAGATTGCAAGACTGAGCCGGGCGGATAGTCTTGTCAAGTGGTTACTGAAATTTTAAAATGTGAGAAAATGTAAGGATGAGTCATCTGATCCTAATTTGATAGAAATAATATGGAATTGAATTATTTGACTCGGTTGAGTTTGAGATTATTTGCATTATGTGAGATGAAATTATTTGTTTGTGAGAATAATTGAAATGGTTGATTTTGTGATTGTTAGTTAAGTGTTGGTATAATTTTCTGTATTGATAAAGACTTGATAATTCTAGTCTAATATACTATAGTTTAGTAAATTAAATGCTTATTGAGTCGCTAGCTCATTCCTTAGCAATTTTTTTTTGAGGTTAGTGCAGTTGTAGATAGCCTTAGCTGTGCATTGCTCTCTTTGCATCAGTCAATATTATCAGGTGGGCCAGATGAGTTATCTAAAGCATTGGGGCATTTTGGGAACTTGTGTGAATTAAAATAATGTATAAATATTTCTTATATATATTACGTATGTCATGCCACTTAAATTGTATGAATGTATATTATAACTAAGTACTAAATTATGTTTATAAAGTTAATTATATATATATATTGCTATTCAATTGGATGTTTGAGTTGGGGTGCTACAGTTTTTGGTATCAGAGCGGGGAATTAGACCGTTGGGACATAAGTATGAGTACTTATATTTGTGTTTATGTTATGTTATATGAAGGTGTGTATGTGTTGTGATTTATTAAAGTGAGTTGGAATTTTTAATATGTTCCAATGTGTTAATTGCTTGTGTGATTGAATTGATGAGAATAGAGGGGATTAAGAGCATAACATGCAAGCATAAGCACAACCATTTATTGTTGTAAAGTTCGTTAATGATATAGGCATGAATGAGCACTCCACTGGCCCAGTAGGTTCACATGAGTCAGTTCATGCACATCATATTGAACAAGAACAGATGCATGAAAATGAGCGATCCTGAGGAAGAGCTAAAGGGTATGCTCAGCAAATAGCTGAAGAGTTAAGAAGATTAGCTCAACAACAGCCACCACCTCCACTAAATGTACCTGCATTGGATGCAAACTTTGGAAAGTTAAGAAAGCATGGCAGGAAAGAGTTTGAGGGGACAACTGATCCAATTGTAGCAGAGGAATGGCTAAAGTCTGTTAAAGGTGTGTTTACACAATTTAATACCCAACCGACAACCCAAATGAAAGTGAGGTATGCAACCTCATTATTTCTTAAGGATGCTAGAAGCGGTAGGAGGCAGGTCCGGTAGCAGACCAACCATTGACAATGACATGGGAAGAATTCTTAAAGGAGTTCAAGATGAAGTATATGCCACCAATATATCAAGAGAGGAAAAAACTTGAATTCCTTGAATTGAAACAAAATGAGATGTCTGTTGCCGACTATGAATTACAATTTACAAGGTTATCTAGGTATGCACCAGAGGAAGTGGCAACTGATGAACTGAAGAGAAATAGATTTGAGAGGTGTTTGAGATTAGAGATTCGTGAAAAGTTGGCAGTGCAACCACCTACCGTTATTGCTTTATTGGAAGCTGCAACAAGGGTAGAAGAATTATTCTTTGAAAAAAATATATTAGAAGCAAAGAAAAAGAAGGTAATTGGGACATTTACTCCATCTTTCTCTAGAGGTACCTCATTTACACCTAGGGGAGGATTAGGAAGTCAGCGAGGAGGTTTTAGAGGAAGGGGCAGTTATCAGTTTAGAGGGCCAAGCAGTATAACTTTGGGTAGAAGTGGTGGATCAGTGAACATGCGAGGTAATTTTGGGTTTACTGGTAGAGGATATAGACCTGTTTGCGGCACTTGTGGAAGGACCCATTCAGGAGAGTGTTAGGGACCGAGAGTGCAGGTTTGTTATAGATGTGGGAAACCTGGGCATTATGCCAATGAGTGTGTAGTAGGTAGAGGAGCATCGAGTACCTACCATTCGGGAGGACAAAGTAGTGTTGGGGATAATTTAGTACCTATAACGACTGGTCGTGGAAGAGGTAGAGGAGGTAGAAGTGCAGCTACAGCAGCATATATCCATATTAGAGATGCGAACCAATCCTTACCGCAGAGTGTATCTTTATTACGAGGGGAAGCAACTACTTCTCTAAAGATAATAACTGGTATAATTCCTATTTGTAGGCATGATGCATATGTGTTAGTTGACCCCGGATCTACATGTTCATTCATTTCATGTGATTTTGCATTGAAAATGCATTGTGCCATTGAATCTTTAGGACATGATATTTGTGTTTCGATGCCTGCTGGAGGAGTAATAATGGTGAATACTGTAGTTCGGGCTTGTTCTGTGATGATTTATGGTACAAATATGTCAGTAGACCTAATTGTGATCAATTTGCGAGATTTTGATGTGATATTGGGAATGGATTGGTTATCTAGAAATCATGTCATAGTTGACTGTTTAACGAAGGAAGTAAAAATGGTTATAGATGGAGAAATAAAAACAGTGTTCACGGGTGACAGGAAAATTGTGCCTACATGTTTGATTTCTGCTGGTACTGCTTTTCATTTAATGAAATTTGGCTGTGATGCTTATCTTGTGAATGTGGTAGACACTGGAATTGTTAGTCCAGGGGTTTCAGAGGTACCAATAGTCAAAGAATTCCCAGATGTATTTCTAGAAGAATTACCTGGATTGCCACCTCAAAGAGAAGTGGATTTTGAAATTAAAACTATTCCAGGAGTTGCTACTATTTCTATAGCACTTACAGAATGGCACCAGCAGAATTACAGGAATTGAAAAAGCAACTTGAGGATTTATTGGAGAAAGGTTATATTCGACCTAGTATATCACCGTGGGGAGCTCCAGTGTTGTTTGTGAAGAAAAAGGATGGAAGTATGAGACTTTGCATTGATTATAGGAAGTTGAACCAAGTTACTATCAAGAACAAATATCTTTTATCTCGCAAATTGATCACAATTAGGTCTACTGACATATTTGTATCACAAATCATCACAAAACAAGCCCGAACTACAGTATTCACCATTATTACTCCTCCAGCAGGCATCGAAACACAAATATCATGTCCTAAAGATTCAATGGCACAATGCATTTTCAATGCAAAATCATATGAAATGAATGAACATGTAGATCCGGGGTCAACTAACACATATGCATCATACCTACAAATAGGAATTATACCAGTTATTATCTCTAGAGAAGTAGTTGCTTCCTGCCTCGTAACAGTATACACTCTTGCCTGCGGTAAGGATTGGTTCGCATCTTCAATATGGACATATGCTGCTGTAGCTGCACTTCTACCTCCCCTACCTCTTCCACGACCAGTCGTTGTAGGTACTAAATTATCCTCAACACTACTTTGTCCTCCCGAATGGTAGGTACTCGATGCTCCTCTACCTACTACACACTCATTGGCATAATGCCTAGGTCTCCCACATCTATAACAAACCTGCACTCTCGATCCCTAACACTCTCCTGAATGGGTCCTTCCACAAGTGCCACAAACAGGTCTATATCCTCTACCAGTAAACCCATAATTACCTCGCATGTTCACTGATCCACCACTTCTACCCAAAGTTATACTGCTTGGCCCTCTAAACCGATAACGCCCTTCCTCTAAAACCTCCTCACGACTTCCCCGATCCTCCCCTAGGTGTAAATGAGGTACCTCTAGAGAAAAATGGAGTAAATGTCCCAATTATCTTCTTTTTCTTTGCTTCTAATATATTTCTTTCTAAGAATAATTCTTCTGCTCTTGTTGCAGCTTCCAATAAAGCAATAAAGGTAGGTGGTTCCACTGCCAACTTTTCACGAATCTCCAATCTCAAACCTCTCTCAAATCTATTTCTCTTCAGTTCATCAGTTGCCACTTCCTCTGGTGCATATCTAGATAACCTTGTAAATTGTAATTCATAGTCGGCAACAGACATCTCATTTTGTTTCAATTCAAGGAATTCAAGTTTTTTTCTCTCTTGATATATTGGTGGCATATACTTCATCTTGAACTCCTTTAAGAATTCTTCCCATGTCATTGTCAATGGTTGTGTCTGGCTACCTAGGACTGTCTCCTACCAGTTTCTAGCATCCTTAAGAAATAATAAGGTTGCATACCTCACTTTCATTTGGGCTGTCGGTTGGGTATTAAATTGTGTAAACACACCTTTAACAGACTTTAGCCATTCCTCTGCTACAATTGCATCAGTTGTCCCCTCAAACTCTTTCCCACCATGCTTTCTTAACTTTCCAAAGTTTGCATCTAATGCAGGTACATTTAGTGGAGGTGGTGGCTGTTGTTGAGCTAATCTTCTTAACTCTTCAGCTATTTGCTGAGCATACCCTTTAGCTCTTCCTTGTGACTGTTCATTTTCATGCATCTGTTCTTGTTCAATATGATGTGCATGAACTGACTCATGTGAACCTACTGGGCCAGTGGAGTGCTCATTCATGCCTATATCATTAACGAACTTTACAACAATAAATGGTTGTGCATAATTATCATATGCGTGCATGTTATGCTCTTAATCCCCTCTATTCCCATCAATTCAATCACACAAGCAATTAACACATTGGAACATATTAAAAATTCCAACTCACTTTAATAAATCACAACACATACACACCTTCATATAACATAACATAAACACAAATATAAGTACTCATACTTATGTCCCAACAGTCTAATTCCCCGCTCTGATACCAAAAACTGTAGCACCCCAACTCAAACATCCAATTGAATAGCAATATATATATATATAATTAACTTTATAAACATAATTTAGTACTTAGTTACAATATACATTCATACAATTTAAGTGGCATGGCATACGTAATATATATAAGGAATATTTATACATTATTTTAATTCACACAAGTTTCCAAAATACCCCAATGCTTTAGATAACTCCTCTGGCCCACCTGATAATATTGACTGATGCAAAGAGAGCAATGCACAGCTAAGGCTATCTACAACTGCACTAACCTGAAAAAAAATTGCTAAGGAATGAGCTAGCGACTCAATAAGCATTTAATTTACTAAACTATAGTTTATTATACTAGAATTATCAAGTCTTTATCAATATAAAAAATTATACCAACACTTAACTAACAATCACAAAATCAACCATTTCAATTATTCTCATAAATAAATAATTTCATCTCACATAATGCAAATAATCTCAAACTCAACCGAGTCAAATAATTCAATTCCACATTATTTCTATCAAATTAGGATCAGATGACTCATCCTTACATTTTCTCACATTTTAAAATTTCAGTAACCACTTGACAAGACTATCCGCCCGGCTCAGTCTTGCAATCTCACATACTCGGGTAGCTATCCGCCCACCTCAGCTTTCCCGATCACACAATATCCATTCAAGAGTCATCAATCCTTAATCGCAATCAATTCACTTCACAACACATCACAATCAATTCACTTTACAACACATCACAATCAATTCACTTTACAACAAGCCAAAAACATAACTAATATCAACTCAGTCAACCAAGAAATTATCAAGTAATCAAACAGCAGTTCCTACTCAATATACACAAAGTTTAGTCTATTAAATACTTACCAAAATTTATAGGATAACAAAGTAATCATATTCTTTTTCTCTTACCACTTCCTTGCCTTTGAATGAACCTATTCACATATTCAATACAAATACAATTCAATCACAAGGAATAAATATACATATCTTTACTATCCATAAAATATCATATTTCAACAAAATAACATATATTCTAGATATTAATATGATGCATGAGATGAATGACAACAAATCAACATATTTGTTGATGAAGGCAGCTTGTAGGTACTGACTTAGAAATTACACCAAAACTTATATAAAATTAATAAAAATCTCATATTTTCCATAATTACACTTCCCTTTTTATAAAAACCATAGCAGAAAGAATCACTTCAAAATCATTGGTATAGAAATAGTTATGGCATTTTCTATACATCTGCTCTAATTTCCATCTAAACAGAACAATGAAAAGTTTCCTATTAAATGAACAACCAAACGAATAAATTTTCTGATGAAACTCTCCAGATATAAATTTAACATTCTAAAGTTTCTATAGACACTAATTTTACTCAATTTGGACTTCTCTAGCTTAAGTTGTGAAACACACAATTAGCTACAAATTTCTGAATCCTAAGTCCGATTTCTGCTTAAAACAGTTTCGAGCAAGCCATATTTAGTTCAACATATCTCACGTTATACTCAACAAAAAATTATGAAATTTTTTAGACATATACTAGATATATAAATGAACAACTTTTATGTTTAACTCTCTGCTTAGTTCAGCCTCTAAATGCCTCAAAATGTCAGCACAATAACCAGGTCACCTGCTGAACTATAAACAGAGCAGCAGCAAAATCGAACCCATAAGTTCCTACTCACTCAACGATCTGCAAAACCATTTTACAGAGATATTCTTGAAACATATACCTACAACTTTCATGTTTGAAAATTTTCGAGATAAAGCCTCTAAGGTCACGAAATCAGAGGTGAAAAATCTGTCTAGAAATTTCAGCTTCAAGATCACAAGTAATAGCATGTTCACTCTTGATTAAACAATTCCAAAACACATAGTCATCAACAATTTCATATCATTAATCCTAATTTACAGTAAAATCAAGCAATTAAAATTACTCACATTTGTTTCCCTTGATTAAGAAAGCCCAAATCTTTCAAACTTAAAAGAAGAATTAGATTTTCACTTACTAAAAGTTTGTAGAGTTTGATTTGGAAAATCAAGGTTGAAGAAGAAAATGAGAAGAATGAGAGAGACAAAGAAGAAGAGGAAATAGGAAAGCATGCGTAGAAATGAACAAATGAAAGAGGTGGTATATTGGTGTAGAAATAGGCAATTTACAATTTAATCCTCTTTCTTTCTAACTTTCCAATTTAGTCCAAAATCATTACTTTTCAATTAAATCAATATGTAACTAAATAATTTATTTATCTACCACATAATATAATAAAATAGGTCATACATAACCATGATGCAAATGACATGTTTAATGACATGCTAATGAATATTAATTATTAATAAAAAATAAATAAATAAATTTGGTTGTGACAATTCCTACCCACTTAGAAAATTTCATCCTCGAAATTAACTAATCGCCAACAGACATGCCAAATAAGCTCGGGTATTTATCCATCATATGCTTCTCTACTTCCCAAGTTGCTTTCTTAGATGAATGTTGATTCCATTTCATCTTTACCATAGGAATTTCCTTGTTTCTTAATTTTCTAACCTGTTGGTCTAATATCTGAATCGGTTCTTCAACATATGTAAGTTTCTCAAAAAATTTAATTTCTAGTATCTTGATAACATGGCTAGGATCAGATCGATATCGTCGAAGCATAGAAACATGGAAAACATTATGTACTTGAGCTAACTCTAGGGATAATGCAAGTCTATAGGCTAAAGGACCAACTCGCTCTAAAATCTCATACGGCCCGATATATCAAGGACTTAGTTTACCTTGTTTACCAAATCGAAGGATACCCCTCCATGGTGATACTCTCAAGAAAACCTTATTCCCAACTTCATACTCAATTTCCCTTTTGTGTTTATCTGCATAGCTTTTCTGTCTATCTTGTGCGGCCTTGATACACTGCTTCGCAACTTGTATCTTGTCTACTGTTTCTTGAATAATTTCAGGACCTTCCAATTGTCTCAACCCTTCTACATCCCAACATATAGGGCTTCTACATTTTCTCCCATATAATGCTTCGTATGGTGGTATACCAATACTAGAATGAAAACTATTATTATAAGCAAATTCCATAAGTGGTACCTGTTCATCCCAATTTCCGCTATACTCTAATGCACAAGCCCGTAACATGTCTTCAAAAGTTTAAATGGTTCTCTCAGATTGCCCATCTGTTTGAGGATGAAAAGCAGTACTGAAATGCAATTTAGTTCCCATTGCCACTTGTAAGCTCTTCCAGAAATGAGATGTAAACCGAGGATCCCTGTTTGAAACAATGGAGATAGATACACTATGCAACCTAACAATTTCTTTCACATACAAGTTGGCTAGCTTATCCAATGAATAGGTAAAAAGTGTGCTGATTTTGTTAACCTATCAACTGTTACCCAAATAGCATCATTTCTCCTAAAAGTGCGAGGCAAACCAACAACAAAGTCCATAGTAATTCTTTACCATTTCCACTCAGGTATAATTAAAGATTGTAATTTACCTGCAGGTGATTGATGTTCTGCTTTCACTTGTTGACAAGTTAGGCATTTAGCTACATATTCTGCAACTTCCCTCTTCATGCCTGACCACCAATAATGTGGCTTCAAATTGTTATACATTTTTGTACTCCCTGGGTGCATTGAATAAGGAGAATTGTGAGCCTCCCAAAGAATCTTTTATTTCAATGCGGCTACATTAGGTACATATACTCTGGTTTTCATAACCCACATTCCATCATCTCGCTCGATTAGTTCATTTGTCTTACCATCTTGCACCTTCTTTTGTAACTTCTTTAAGTATGCATTACTACCTTGTGCATGTTTGATCTCATCTAGTATCTGGGGACTAGTCTTCATTGTAGTCAATAATACCCCATTCTTTATAGAAAAATGCATATCCATAGCTCTTAACGAAATTAAGGAACTCATCTGATATGAAATCATACCTGCAACCCTTTCCAAAGTCTTTCTACTAAGTGCATCTGCCACAACATTTGTTTTTCCTGGGTGATAATCAATGGTACAGTCATAATCCTTCAACAATTCCATCCATCTTCGTTGCATGAGGTTCAACTCTTTCTGTGTAGGTATGTACTTTAAGCTTTTGTGGTCAGTGAATATTCGAAATGTCTCTCCATAAAGATAATGTCTCCAAGTTTTTAAAGCATGTATAATTGCAGCCAATTCTAAATCATGTGTAGGATAATTTTGTTCATGAGGTCTAAGTTGTCTAGGAGCATAAGCAATAACCCTTCCATTTTGCATCAATACACAACCCAAACCATTAAGTGAAGCATCTGTATAGACTACATATTCCCCTCCTTGTATAGGTAATGTAAGTATAGGTGTTGTAATCAATCTATTTTTCAACTCCTCAAAACTAGCTTGACATTTATCATTCCACTGAAAAGTCACTTGTTTCTTCAACAGATTAGTCAATGGCTTTGCTAAAATGGAGAAGTTCTTCACGAATCTTCTATAGTACCTAGCCAATCCCAGAAAACTACGAACTTCTGAAATATTTCTTAGTGATTCCCACTCCTGAATAGCCTTCACCTTAGATGGGTCCGGTTGAACACCTTGTGCAGATATAATATACCCAAAAAATGCAATGTTATTCATCCAGAACTCACATTTACTAAACTTACCATATAACCGCTTTTCTCTCAAAGTTTGTAATACTGTTCTTAAATGATGTTCATGGTCTTCAGAATTTCTGGAGTATATCAGAATATCATCAATGAAGACTATCACAAATTGATCAAGATACGGTTGAAAAATATTATTCATCAAAGACATGAATGCTGCAGGTGCATTGGTCAAACCAAATGGCATAACAACAAACTCATAATGACCATATCGTGTCTGAAATGCCGTTTTAAGTATAGAAGTCTCTCTAACCTTTAATTGCCAATACCCAAATCTCAAATCAATTTTGGAGAATACAGCTGCCCCTCTGAGTTGATCAAGCAAATCATCAATGCGAGGTAAAGGATATTTGTTCTTGATAGTAACTTGGTTCAACTTCCTATAATCAATGCAAAGTCTCATACTTCCATCCTTTTTCTTCACAAACAACATTGGAGCTTCCTATGGTGATATACTAGGTCGAATATAACCTTTCTCCAATAAATCATTAAGTTTCTTTTTCAATTCCTGTAATTTTGCTAGTGCCATTCTGTAAGGTGCTATATATATCAAAATAAAACTTTCTATACTCTTCTTCTCTTTAAATGGTGGGTATAGACATCCATGTTATTAACATTTTCAGAGGTATATGACAGTGACAGTAATAAAATTATGTCATAAAGGTGTTTAAAAGGAAAAAGAAAGAAAAAAAAAAATTGTCGAAATGGGATTTCCTTGGAAAATTTGGATAGACAGTTAGTTTCACTATTTAAACTTATAATTCAGTTATAGTGTATAGTATTTCTGAAAATGAGTAAAATTTAATATAATAATCGGTCAATTTCAATTTTAAAAATTAGCTGTATAATTAGTAGTTTATTCTTGTTTTGTATGATTATTATTATTATTATTATTTTAATTATAAAATTAAGTTAATAAATACAATCTAATAAAAATTTAATATTTTATTTTATTTTATAAAATAATAATAAATTAAATATTTTTAAATATAGCTAATTTTTTTAATTTTAATACTTTATTAATACAATAATATAAATATTACTTATTAATTAATTTTAATATTATAAATTAACATATCAATATAATTAATATTGCTATTTTTAAAATTATAAATTTATTAAATAATTAAAATTTTAATTTATTATTAAATATATTATTAGAAATATTATTTAAAATATTATTTTTATATTAAAATTATTATTTAATTATAAAATTAATTTATTAATTAATACAATATTAAAATATAATTAATATACTATTTTTAAAAATAGATTTAATATTATTATTTAATTAAAAAATTTATTAATTAGTATAATATCAGATTATATTAATATATTATTATTTTTTTAAAATTAAATTAATAATTTTGATTAAAAAATTATTTATTAGTTAATATAATGTTAAAATATAATTAATATCCTCACAGACAGTCATAGCCACAAACCGCATAAGGAAACTCCATTTCCCGAATTAATGTTTTTAATATCAAGCAACCAAACATCCCCAAATCCCATCAGACGTCTGCAAAAACTCTTCTAAAACCCCTCTCCAGCAAAGCAGACTTTCTCGCTCTCTCTCTGTCTCTCTATCTCTGCAAATGGCTATACTTCAAGCTCATATACCTTGTGTAAAGATAAAAACCTTCTCATCAACCTTTGCACCAAATTCTTCTTTTTTATCATCTTCTTCTTTTCCTCTCTCTTCCTTAAAAACCCATCAAGAAATCTCTCTGTTTTCTAGAACTAATACTACTAAAAGCACACCCTTTTCACCCTCAACTACTCACCCAAGAAGACTCCTTTGCAGACCCCCAAATGGAAAGTATGTTAGAGAAGACTATCTTGTGGTATGTTCTTCAAAAATTGAAACTATTGATTTTGGCTTATGTAGTTTTCTTGGTTTCGAGAAAATATAGGAAAAAAACGAAACTTTATTATGGAATTACATATATTTTTCTTTATAAAATTAGGAACTAGAAGTTTATTCCTTTTTGAATTTTGTATTTCTAATGTGAGTTTGCTGGTTTTGGATGGGCAGAAAAAGAAATCAGCTCAGGAGATACAGGAATTGGTTAGGGGAGAAAGAAATGTGCCTCTTATTATTGATTTCTATGCAACTTGGTGTGGACCTTGTATTTTGATGGCCCAAGAACTTGAAATGGTATGCCTCAATTTCTTTGAATCTGTTTTGTCTTCTTAATTTTCTTGCACTAAAATGCTTGGTTTGTAAATATTTTATTTACTGTATTATCTTTAAGGTCCTTTAGTAATGCACTTAGACACCTTACTTTGTTAAATACTACTGTGTGAAGAGACCATCTAGCATAGAGTTGTAATGGACAAGTAGCAATGTAGGTTCTATAGGCGGAGTGGCATTGAAGAAAAGACTGCAATGAATATGGTAAGCATAACTACATAGAGCGCATGGTAATATACTAATATCATTGCATCCGTATCACGGTCAGCAAATTAACCGAGTGAATAGGTACAATATATTGATTAAGAATATAGTTGTGCTAAAACGAAAGAAATTTTGCATTGGTATGGATAGACAGGTCAGGTGTTGGGAGTGTCTTATGTTAACCTAAGAGAGTTAGAAGAGCCTTCCCAAACCAAACTGAACACAATGAGTTGACAATTGCTTGTGGCTTTTCTCCAGCTTTAGAATGCACATACACAAAAATAGTAGTTCTTATTTCTGATGTACAATTTTCATACCGAACGGGAATATTAGTTTTATTGCTGCTGTTCTCAACAGTCTTAACGGTTTATTAGTGGCAATTTTTCTTTTGCCTTTTCTAGAGGTCTTTTAACTGACTTGAAGTAGTTTGATCACATGGTTCTAACAAATTGTTAGCGTCACAATTTTCTTTCTGTTGTGCGAATGGTTGGATTTGTTTCTCCTTTATTTGGTTAGGTGGAATAGGAATCTTTGAATGAGGATCATTGTTACTGGTTGGTTGAACAGATATATATGTCTTGAAAACTTTGAGATATCTATGTTTTAACTGCATAATGTGGCATTAATGAGGCACAGACTGTCAGTTTGTTCCTCTGTGATTAGTCTACAAAGTAAACCACTTCAGTTTATTTTTAAATTCATTACTGATGTGTGACAATGGCTTGATTTAATTTACTGGATTCTAATAACTTAAGTGAAACCACTGCAGCTTGCTGTGGAATATGAGAGCAATGCAATGATTGTTAAAGTTGATACTGATGATGAGTATGAATTTGCACGTGATATGCAGGTAATTTTTGATTTCATGTTTTGTCTACTTATTTTTACCAAGCTCTGTCTTTATTGCATCTTAAAATTTTGTTGGCTAGACATTTGAGCACAGTCGCCTCCTAAAATTTCTATAATGTTCACTCTTATGAGGAGCTAAACTGCTTCAAACGAATATCTCTTCTCAAAAATGTTTTTGAGTTGCAACAAATGAACTCAGTTAGTATCTTTTAGACCTTAATTTTGGATTAAGATGTATAAAACTTAATTTATCTCAGGTCCGAGGTTTGCCAACAGTGTTTTTCATCAGCCCAGATCCAAATAAAGATGCAATCCGGACTGAAGGTCTGATCCCAATACAGATGATGCGCGACATAATTGATAAGGAGATGTGAAGGAAGAAGGAACAGATTATTCTGCCGATGAAACAAGTGAGGGCTTGGTTTTTGATAGATAAGCTGTTTCTCGACCAAATTGAGGCTTCTTGCTGATCCTTGTATTTTGTTGTAATGTTTGTATAATTGTTGTAGACAGACTGCGCCTAAAAGATCTCATAGCCAACATCTTAGCAAATGAATGGTTGAGAACTTGAGATGTTCTGATGTGAGCATTTTAATGCAAAGTGCCAGTTCTTCTTCTCATCTCTATCTTGAACCTAGTCTTATTTTCGACGATTGATCAACTTCAATTAAAATGTCAATGAGTTCCAAACTTTTTACAGGCCAATAAGTGATTTTATTATATCGTTTAGTCCCAAACAACTCTTTTCAATGCTTGTTAATTTGTTGCTTTGACGTAAGGAGGATTGGCGTCACGTTCTTCCCCTTCTGTCATGGAAGCACGATAATATATTAAACATAAACCTTGAAGTCTAACACACCGAAGAAGAAAATTTAAGTGTATTATGGACTTTCCCTTAACGAGATCAACAGTACAATCCATCAATGGATTTGAAGAGATGGAGAAGACAAGCCGACATCTATAAATATAGAAGATAAAAAGGCAAGTGGGGAGAGATCGTGGAGAAGAACGCCCTTTATTTTTTGTTCAAGGTTTGAGCTGTAGTGTCTTAGATTCTGGACAAGTTGTTCTTAATCTAATGTCCAGTCTAATTGACCACCAAAAATGTCCTGCCTGTGCATTATGGCACTAACACAGGAGCAAACATGCTATGTATTGAATGGAATATATAATGATGAGGGTACACCTTTGCAAATCTGTTTTATGCTTCATCTTTTCTCTTTCTGCAGGGATCTTGTTGATGGAAATGGCAATGGCACAAAACACAATCATACCAGTGAAAGTAGGTGTTGTTCTTTATGACTCTGATGACTGTGTTGGAAAGATGCAGTTGCCTTGTATCAACATGTCGCTCTTAGACTTCAATGCCAATCATGGTCACTACAAAACCAGGCTGGTTCTTCACACCAGGGACTCCAATGGAGATGTTGGTGCAGCTGCAGCAGGGTCTCCCTTTCTTTCTTTCTTTCTTTCTTTAATTTCTCTCCTTAGCAATCTTCTACAAATACTTGCTTAAACATTGTACTGAAAGCCACATTCTTAAATTCAGAATTAGTCAGATTGAGATAAGTTCCAGACAACTAATCATTTGCTCTACTATGTATAGGTGAAAAGGTTGGTATATATCGTTTGTACAATCATATATTTGCATGATGAACATTTTACTTAAAGAAAATAAAGTTTTATTACTATTTATTGTAGGGCCAACTTAAATATAAAGGGAAAAGGAAGGAAAAAATTCAGCTATTCTTTCTTCTCATTCCTCTCTCTAATTATGGGTTTCTCTGTTCGTAATTTGGATTTTAACTTGTGATCGTAGTGTCAGATGAGTTTAATAAGTATTGCGATACTTGTTGTTGTCGTTAAATTGATATAATAGGATTAAAAAAAATAAGTAAGATACAATATAACTTAGTAGTTGATAATTTTATAGTGTAAATTTCTAATTTATATAATTTATTTTATTTTAATTATATTATATTATACAAACTTTCTACTTTTTATTTTTATAAATTATTTAACTATCTATAAACCTTTTATAACAATAACTTTTTATAACATATATTTATAAAGTTTTATAATCTTTATTTTTATCATATCCTTATGTAAATAAATATGAGATGTGACATAATATATATAATCTACTGATATTTTTATATTTACTCATCAATAAATCTTTTATATGTCCTTATTATACTATTATTAGTATTTAATATTATAATTAATGTTAAATAAAAGTATATTATATTAAAATTCACATATTTATTTTATTGGAATTATATGTTATATATAAAATATTAAGATGAAAAAGATTTACCTTCTTTAACATTAATTGGCTTTTACACCACATCAATGGGCAAAGTGCAGGATGCATTTTAGATCTCTGTAATGAAAGAAAATAATGAAACCTTAAAAGAAACAAAGATTTTAGATCTTTTCGTGTTGGAGGCGGCATTGAATTTAAAAACCAAAGAATGGTGTTTATTTTATGATGTGAGATTAATTACTCTTTTAATTATTGAAATATCATACTTAATTAGTGACAACGGCCAATTTGTATCTATGACTAGTTCAATAAATAATGATGATTTGAGTTTAACATCTCAATCAGTTTCCTAAAAAAACTATTTTTTATTTTGAATATTCAATAAATTAATAATTTTTTATTTAATTATAGTTCTATAATTTTTTAATTAGTATGTTTCGGTAAAAACTATTAATTATTATTAATTGCTAAAGGGTATTAATCAAAATATTAAGGAATTATAAGTCCCATTATAAATTTTAATTTATAAACTGAAAAAGTATATTACGTTATGTAAAATTTTAATATATCTAGTTTGTTAATTTCATGTTTGATATATATAATTACTTCCATGTAGTAATTTTTACCGATAATCAAGAAAATACAGCTACTTATAATAATACCAAAGATACGGCAAATTATAAATTGTTATTATTCTTTCAATGAATTGTAGAATTAAATTTCTATATAGACGCTAATCATCAACCTAAAAGTTACTATTATGCATTTCCATCAGTGGGGACTAATTCATGGATCCTTATATATTCATTAGACCATGACTAATCAAGTATATATATACTCAAGAGAATGTCAATGCACTTAATATATTAAGCTTACCCGACAGATCCAACTATATATCAATTTGTATAATCACAACTTGAAATATTTTGTGCAAATGCAGTAATATATTAATAAATATTCTCCATTCACCAAACACAGATTATCTGAGACATTTTAGTCCATGACCCTCGATAGCTGTTTCTAACAAAGAGTCTCTCTTTTTTTCTTTCTTTTTTGTGGTGCAGAAATATGAGGAGAAAGGCTTTGAAACCTGATTATTTCTGTTTCCTGATTCTTCTTTCTGCTATATGGATTTTGTTCGTCAGCAAGTTAGAAATGGTGATGGCGAATAATAAACCATCACAAGTGAAGATTGGAGTGGTTCTTGACTTAGATGATGACAATTGTTGTGGCAAGATAGGGTTGAGTTGCATCACCATGGCCGTTTCAGACTTTTATACAATCCATTCTCACTACAAAACCAGGCTTGTTATCGACATCAGGGACTCCAATAGAGATGTAGTTCTTGCGGCTACAGCAGGTTCTCTCTATCTCTCCTTATTTTCCAACTTTGGTGCGTATATGATCCTATTTAAATTTTATTTATCATTTAAAATCAATAAATATATGTCAATCATTTATGAATTTAATATATAGGTAGAGATAAACATAAAATTTGGACAAAGATTTTCTTAAGTATAATACTCATACTAGCTGCACTTCTTTTCTTCTTCCTATTATATTCAAGGTTTCGCCCGAACATGAGCCTAAATGGATGATTATGACATTATAATTATTCTAAAATTAAAAGTTGTAAATGTTAAAATTTATTTTACTATTACAATTAAATCCATGTGATCCGTTATATCCAACAATCCAGAAATTACTATTGATCACTACCTCAACATGACCAAGCATAATTTATTACAATCAAACTGTAACTTTTTGAATATCTCGCATTTCAATTCTAATTTTTAGGACCAAGATGATCATTTTCCATCCTCACGATACAATTTTCAGAAATAAGATGGAGAAACATATGCATAGGCTTCATATATATATGCACATATTTTTACCTTTTTACTGAAAAGGACAAGTGAAAATAAATCATATTCTCTTGGTCCGGAAATGCTCACTTTTCTTTTTTGTTTGTACTGAATTATAAGTCACTTTCTATTTTCAAAATCTAGTAAATTTGTTTGAACTGAGTGGTTCAAGTTTTAATATTCCTGAAGATAGAATATAGCAGAGTTCCATTCCGTAAGTAAGATGCCTTGTAATTGGTCCCAAATCTTCCATGCTAAATACATTCTAGAGATTAATTTCTTATATTGTTATTGTGGCATTTCAAATCGCAGCTATGGACTTGACTAAAAATGTACAAGTGCAAGCCATCATAGGACCATCAACATCAATGCAGGCCAATTTTGTCGCTCAAGTTGGAGAAAAATCTCAAGTACCCATTATATCATTTTCTGCGTCAAGACCTTCTCTTACTTCCATTAGGAATTCATACTTCTTTCGAGCTACACAGAATGATAGAGCTCAAGTAAATGCCATAAGTGCAATAGTTCAATCCTTTGGATGGAGAGAAGCAGTGCCTATCTATGTTGACAACGAATATGGAGTAGGAATCATATCTCACTTGGTTAATGCTTTGCAAGTAGCGGGTACTCGTGTTCCCTACCTAAGTGCATTTTCTCCATTGGCCAGTGATGAGCAAATTCTTGAAGAGCTTTACAAGTTAAAGACAACGGGAACTAGAGTATTTATCGTGCACATGTTTCCCTCTCTTGGCTCACGAATTTTTAACAAAGCCAATGAAATTGGAATGACGAGCGAAAACTATTCTTGGATCTTAACCGATGGGATGAGTAATTTCTTGAGTTCAATAGACCATTCAATCTTTAATTCAATGTCAGGGAGAGTTTTAGGTGTTAAACCTTACATTCCAAATACAAAAAAGTTAGAAAATTTTCAAGCTCGATGGAAAGAGAAATTCAATCAAGATCATCAAGGCATGTTTAATGCTGAGTTGAACATTTATGGATTATGGGCTTATGATGCTACCATGGCATTGGCCATGGCAATTGAGAAAGCTGCTAGTACTGCAACCTTTGGCTTCGAAACAAAGAAATTTTCTAGCAATTCACTGGATCTTGAAACATTTGGAGTTTCTCAAAATGGTCCAATACTTATTGAATCATTAGCAAATACTAGTTTCAAAGGTCTGACAGGAGATTTCATTTTTGTTAATCAGCAGCTACAGTCATCTAATTACCAAATAGTTAATGTGAATGATGTTGGCCTAAGAGAAGATGGATTGTGGCCACCTAAAAAAGGATTTGTCAGTAAATTGAGCCTTGCATCTAGTTTACAAGCAGTAGCTTCAACTTCAGTTTCCAAGAAATTGAGAATAGGAGTACCAAATAGAGCCTTTAACGAGTTTATGAATGTGGAAAGAGATGCCAAAACTAATGCCACAATATGTTCCGGATACTGCATAGATGTCTTTGAAGCCGCAATGAAAGATTTGTCAAACCCTCCATCTTATGAATACATCCCCTTTAATGGGACTTTCGACGATTTGGTCTTTCAAGTATACCTAGGGGTAAAAAGACGCCTTAATTTTTATTGCAAGTTTAATTAAACTTTTGTTTTCCTATTGCTTTTAATGTTCTGGTTTTGCCACTGTTAATCAATCAAACAGAACTTTGATGGTGTGGTTGGAGATGTTACTATTACAGAGAGGAGATCCTTTTATGTCGATTTCACATTGCCATACATAGAACATGGCGGGGTTTCAATAATCGTGCCAATTGAAGATCATAGGAGCAGCAGAAGTTGGGTGTTCTTGAAGCCTTTGACATGGAGACTATGGGTGACTAGCATTTGTTTGTATGTCTTCATCGCAGCTGTGCTTTGGGTTCTTAAAAACAGAAACGAAGAACTTCAAGGATCTCCTTCACGTCAAACTGGCACTAGGTTTTCCTGCTCAGCCATAGTTTTCCCACATAGTACGTAATTTCCTTCCCAAACTTTTTTAATTAATTTATTATAAATAATACGCAACCATCTTGGATTGTTTTTATAAATGGCCATACCATGATATTGTTACATGAGTAATTACAAATTCATAATACTACTGTAAGTAGTTTAATAGCCACATTTTGCATGGAATTTAATAAAAACTATATAATGTTGGTTCGGGACGAAATGTTAAATAATGAGTTAGTCCAGAATCATGCATGCTTCGGATTCCAAGTGTGGGTATTATTTTAAAAATTATTGAAATCTCTTTGATAGCTAATTAAATTATGTACTGGAAATAATTGCTTCTTCCAATTGCAGAGGAAAAAGTGGCTCGGAATTTGGCTAGCATAACGGTAGTTATATGGTGTATTCTTGGATTTGTTCTCACTCAAAGCTATGGTGCTGCATTATCAAGCTTTCTAACTGTTCAACAGCTCCAGCCAACGGTCAACTACGTAACTGAGCTCATTCAGAAGAGGGAAAAAGTAGGATATCAAAATGGTTCTTTTGTTTTCGGAGTCCTGAAAGGGTTGGGTTTTCATGATTCCCAGCTCGTATCTTGTAGCCCCGCTGAACAGTGCGAACGACTTCTTTCTAAAGGAAGTAAGCATGGTGGTATTGGAGCTGCTTTTGATGAAATGCCATATACCAACCTCATTCTTGCTCAAAGTTGCTCCAAATATAGTTTGGTTCAACCAATATTAGATATTCAACAATTCAAAACCAACGGGTTCGGATTTGTAAGCCCATGTCCCCATTTCCCTCTGTCTCTTTGTCTTTTATCCTGGAGACGATTTTATTAGGACCCAGTAGTTCAGTTTTTTCTCCTTCTCTCTCACGTGCGTTGTCTTTTTCTCTCCAACTTCCAGGTATTCCCAAAGGGGTCTTCTTTCGCAGTTGAAGTATCGAGGGCAATTCTGAAACTGAAAGAGAGTTATCAAATGAAGAAAATGGAAGACAAATGGTTCGGCAAACAAAAGCACTGTTCACTTCATGCTAGCGATGTCTCAGTTTCTACTAAACTTGATCTTGACAGTTTCCAGGAACTATTCTGGATTGCTGGAGTGGCTTCATCTTTAGCTCTCGTGATTTACACTGGTCTTTTTGTTCACGAGCACAGACAAGTTTTGACGCCTCCTTATTCTAGTGCCTCAATATTGAGTATAGTTCAAGATTTGCTAAGAATCATCAACCGAAAAGATTCAAACTTCAATTCTGCAGAACATGTTTATCCAAATATTTCAGACAGGCCTCGTCAAGATCAAATGGCCCCAAACATTGAGCTTACTGACCGAGATCAAGAAAGACCCCCAAATTTCGAGATAGCCCATGAAAACAATTGAAATTTGGTCTTTCTTCGGGCTGCAAAAATCTGTGATTTTGGATCAGTTATGGTGCTTCCTGGATTTATCTATTGCTTATTTTTCTGAGTCCTGAGTAGGATTTGGCATTTGGAAAGATCTTCAACCAAAAAGAAAATCATACTTCGGGGAAAAATGCAGTGGATATAGAACGCGATCTTAATCTTCCTGATAGCAGAGCAACAAATGCACCTACAGTTTCAATCACTGCAGAATCTCCTGGAGAGCAAGGAGCAACTTCTTCAGAGAATCCTGATCCAAGTCTAAATTGGAAAACACCTACAGACGTAGTCCCGCATATTGAGCTCAGAAACCCAAATCAAGAAAGGCAGACATCGAGTAAAACAATCCAAGAAAACCGTTGATTTATACATTCTCGTATGCCATGTGTATTAACACTTGCAAGATTAGAGTAAAGTAATTGAAAAGCCGATCAAGGTTCAAAAGAGAGGAGAATTTGAAGTCTGATGGTTCTATACAATCTTGATATTTTATGTGTTCGTGAATGTAAACAATTGGAGAGAAAGATTTAGGATGATTCGCATATTATGAGGTATTGCATGCATGCTTAGCGTTAGAAATTTCTGATAAATGTATCAAGTAGACTCATGTATAGTGTATAAAATACCAAATTATACAATCGTCTCGGTGAAAAGTTTCAACTATTCAGCGTATAGATTTCATCATTGATCATTTCAGAAATTTTTGTGCGAGGATTTCTTGCTTGACCCGCCACTTATTTTTCAGTTCATACATGGCCAAAGGTCTATCGCAAGTACTTTGATCTTTAAACAGCCAACTATATGTTTGCTAGTATTCCATACGGATGTCGAGAATTTCTCACGGATTTCATACAACAGAATGCCGAAAGTTTCCAAATCAATTTTTGTCATGGGTAGATAATGGCCTTCCTTGATTTGGGTTGGTAACCTCAACATTAAATGGAACTATTTCTTTGGATTAAAATCATCGATTGATGCGTTTGGAGCATTCATGGCAGGATGATTGCTACCACTTCCATTGCTGTTATTTTAGTTTTTCTATGCAATGATGATAGATATATATTCTTGCTGAAATTAATGGAAGGAAGCTAGATGTTTCTAGGAAAATTGTAATTTGTGGTAAAGTTTGAAGTCAGCTTGTAAGTAAACTAATCTGCAATAGTAGGTGTTTTTATGAAATCAATGTTCGCAGTTGAACTCAAATTTACCGATCTTAGGGTTTTTATTATTAAAATATTAAGAATCGTTTGTTATAAGAAAAGTTTTATGTTTAAGTTGATAAAATAATTATTTAATGGTTATATATTTAAAAATTGAATTTTTAATTTATGAAAAGTCTTTTCTTTGAATATTAAATATTAAATCGTGGTATTATTATACATATAATATAAGTGTAAGTTTTTTATTAACAATAAGAAATAGAAAAGTAAGCATCCATCTTTTCCTCCTCTTCAACAATGAAAATATTAGTAGTCTTGTCTAAAATTCTTGCTTCTTTTTCTCTAAAAATATATATTTTATGACTATAAAACAAAATAATTATGTCAAATTTGATATAATAATAACTTGACATGGTGTTAATTAACTATTTGAAGACTTGATTTACTCAAAACAAGTTTTAAGGAGAAAATCCAGAAGTCACTTTGGCCTTGAGCCTTTTGTAATATAATTTTTTTTATTTTATAGTTTCAAAATATGGTATTATTCTATATGTTTTTGGAGACTTTGATTTTTCATGAAATGGGAATTCAAAGGGAAAGGAAAAGTCTATCTCAAAGTCACTTGAGGAGTTGGAAATTTGTCACAACTTAGAAAGGGAAATGCATATATATATATATATATATATATATATATAACCATTTCATTCAGTTCAAATCTGGGTCTGAGTTAGACTTTTTAAAGTGGCTATTCCTTTTGATCTATTCGCAGATTCAAGATCCTGTGATTCCTTAACTTCCCTTCTCTATTCTCTCTAGTCTTTTTTCTGTTTAAATGTGCTGTCAGGAGTTGAACATTCAAGGTCTGCCATAGCTTGTGACAACTACATAGTCATTCAAGCAAGAAGCTCAGCAAAACCTAATATTAATAATCTCCCACCGAGGGAACCTTTGTTACAAAATAACCAAAACAAAAGAAGGTGAAGCCAAAATAATAACAATAACAATAATTGCAAAGCTACACCACTACCATTTGAGCCAATTTATAAAATCAATACAATCACACAAGTGGTTTCAAATATGAATATATTTTGTTCTTCTCATGTTTGTTCAAAGTAATTACCTACAAAACCTAATGTTTGTATTGGTCAAGCAATATCGATCATTGAAGAGCTGATATAACAGCTGTATACCCTTTACGAAGGTCTATTAAGACTTTCATTTACTTTTTCTTTTCTTATGTGCATGAAATTCTTATGCAGATCTCAATTATCAGCTTTAAAATTTCTCATCTGTGGTTGTTGTTTTTATGGATTGCCCAGATTCTTGCTTTTATTTTCATTATAACAATAACTTAAATAAGTTAATATAGAAAACTTAATAAGTTGGTACTGTTATTTTGATTATAAATATAATAATATAAAATAAATTAATAAAAAATAAAAAATAAAAATCTAATTTGAGAATATTCTTACTATGTTTTAGAAATAAACTAGATGGTTTTAACATTTTAAAACTAAATAATTAATATTAAATAGAATATGAATATGAGGAAATATTATGATATATATATGTTAATAAAATAGGTTAATATGTAAAAGTAGTTTTAGAAGTTAGTTTAGCCATGGTGGAATTCATGAATGACTGTTTACTAATATTTAGACCATGACCAGAGCACCACCATTAATAATATGAGATCTTTTTCATTCTTATTTATTCTTTTAAGCTTTTGAATTCAAAATGGTCCAATGTCCAGGTAAGCTTAAAGCTGTCTTTTGGAAGTGCATTCAATTACTACATTATCATTTTGGATTGAGACCTCAAACTCAAAAGGAATTTCCATAATGATTCTAACAACCTATTACCAATACATAATAGAAAATAAAATTTATGGTAAATATATACTTGTGCAAATGAGCTTGCATACAGTTTTCTGAATAGTACTTTGTCTCTTAATTGGGATCTTAGATTCTTGAGCATAGTTATTAATTTCATCTAGGGCAAGTAGGAATATTCTTTTCCAAATTAATATATTTTAAACAGATAAAAAATATTAAAAATAAAATACACCCACATAATTTTAATAGTCAAACTGTCTTAGTATCACCATTAATGCTGATATAACCATATACGTAATTCATTTAATTCTATACTTTCTTTACCATAACATAAGACTTTTCTTGTAAATCATGGTCACTAATTTTCCCCTCTACGTGACAGACAAGTCTTGCCTATGTGAACATTCCTTCTTGTCCTTTTTCTCCCATTATGCAGTCCTATATATATATATATAAATTATCTTACTACTTACAGCAAATAGCAAGAAGCTTCACTTAACTCCAACAATTAAACCCCAAAGCACTTCAAATTGGGCAACACATGATGAGGAAGAACACCTGTACTGGTCTTGTTCTCTCATTTACTTTTCTTGCTTCTTGGAGCATGCCGTTGACAGAAAGTGTGATGGCACAAAACACAAAAGTATCAGTAGATGTGGGTGTGATTCTTGATTATGATCGTTGGGTTGGAAGAATTGGGTTAAGCTGCATCAACATGTCCCTCTCAGACTTCTACGCAACCCATTCTCACTTCAAAACTAGGCTCCTCCTCCACACTAGGGACTCCAAAGAAGACGTTGTTGGTGCAGCCGCCGCAGGTTTTCCCTTACTCTTCTACCTTGTATTTATGTCCGCTCGCAATTTTACTGTTTTGTTCGTTATGAACTTGTTAAGTTAAAAGTTTAAATCCTACACCAAAGTCTTCGAGCAAATTGGTTTGTCGGTAACAAAGCTTGTCCCTTAATATCCAAAAGGGACCAATATTTCAATTATTTTCTTTTTACTATTAGTATCTCTATTTTCTATTTTAATTTAGGATGTCTAACATTATTTTACCGTGTTTTTACTGAAATAGCCATTAAAATAAAATATTTTTAATATATTTATCGTCTTAATAATATCACTCCACTAATAACTTATTCTATTAAAATATGGCGCATACTTTTAAATGGATAGTTTAAAAAAAAATTAAAAGATGGATCCCATATACTTAATAGGATAAATTATTAATGAGTTAACATGATTAATACAGCAGATCAATTAAAAAAAATTATTTTCAATGGCAACGTTAGTTAAAATAAGTCAAAAAATATTAAATATCTTAAATTAAAATAAAAAATAAAAATTTTAGTGTAAAAAATATTGAAGTATTGATATTAAGGACGGAGCATTTACCCCAAAGTCTTCTTCATCGTTTCTTTCCTAGTTTGAGGGTGATCAACATGCAATTATAATACTAAAAAGGGTTTCCTAGTTTACTATGTTCTACCTAGAAATATATAAGCAAGGTGATAGATACCATTTTAGTTTATGGTCAATTTGAGTCCATATATTAAAGGTCTAATACCTATTTCAATATATAGGCTATCAGAATTCAAAGGATGCAGTTTCTTTCCTGCTTAAATGTCAAAAGAAAATCATGAGTTTTATAACAATATAAATGAATTTATTGTAAATAAAGAAAAAGGAAAAGTTTTAGTAAATTATTTTGTGATTTAACATATTTTAATTTTAAAGTTTAGGATTTATTTTTTGACACTTTGAAACCGTGTGAATATGATCGTTAGCAAATAACGGCCAAATTGCACTACACAATTAGCAAGTGCTAACGTGGCAGTTGAAAGAATAGTGGTAATTGTGTGTCACGCCAGAATCTCTTAATGGTGTTATGCAATTTGGCCGCTATTTGTTAACGATCATATCCATATATATATATATATATATAAATTTTCTGTTCTATATATGTTCCTATTTTTATTAGAAGTTTACATTTTAAATTATCAGAAATTATAAACAACAAAAAAAAAATAGAGCTTTTCTCATGTTAAAGTCAAATAAGGTGATTTCAACCTCTTACTATTATATATATATATTATTTACTATATATATTATTAGCTTTTAAAAAAAAGGAAAAAAAAATTAGCTTCAATTTTAACTGTATAATATAGCTAATTAGTTTGATTATGGAATGAAAAGGCCAAAAAATTTAAAATTGGGGATAATTGGTCATTATCTACAAGTTCAAGTAGCAAATTGAAATTTTAGAATTTTTAGAATTAGAAAAAAAGAGTAATTGAAAGTAAATCAATCAAATTAATTTCTGGAGCCATTATAAGGCATTGAAGTTGCTGTCCATATAGATCCATATGCACAGGAACATTGGACTTGCAGATATCGCCAGAAGTTCCTGTATGCAATCCTTTTTCTATTATGTTATTGCTGAATATCTGGCTCGTACTTTAATAGAAAAGAAAATATTGTAGCCTTTTGTTTTTCTCAAAGGAAAACAAGAAAAAAAAGAACTGTATGTGTTAAAACTACCCAAAAAATATATCATAGGACACTACTACTATCAATTAATCTTAATTTATGACTTTCTTTTCTCCATTCCAAAACTTGACAGCTCTTGACTTGATAAAAAATGTTGAAGTAGAAGCAATCATAGGGCCATCAACATCAATGCAGGCCAATTTTGTGATTGATCTTGGACAGAAAGCACAAGTACCCATCATCTCATTTTCTGCATCAAGTCCTTCTCTTGCTGCCATCAGGAGTCCATACTTCTTTCGCGCTACACGGAGCGATTCATGTCAAGTCAATGCCATAGGCGCAATCGTTCAAGCTTTTGGATGGAAAGCAGCAGTGCCCATCTATGTTGATAACGATTATGGAGTTGGAGTCATACCTTATTTAACAGATACCTTGCAAGAGGTAGATGCTCGTGTTCCTTACCGGAGCGCCATTTCTCCGTTTGCCACAGATGATCAAATTATTGAAGAGCTCTATAAGTTAAAGGCAATGCAAACTCGAGTTTTCATTTTGCATATGTTACCTGCTATTGGCATTAGGCTTATTACTATAGCTAAAGAGATTGGAATGATGAGTACAGGCTATGTTTGGATCATGACAGATGGGATGACAGATTTCTTGGATTCGCTGGACAATTTAGATATCGAACTAATGCAAGGAGTATTGGGTGTTAAACCTTATGTTCCAAGAACTAAAAAGATAGAGAGATTTCGGACTCAATGGAAAAAGAAATTCCATCATGATCATCCTGATATAATTGATTCTGAGCTGAACGTTTATGGACTATGGGCATATGATGTTACTGCTGCATTAGCAATGGCAATTGAAAAAGTAGCTGCAAATACAACAAATTTCGGCTTCCGTAAGGCAAATGTTTCTGGCAACGGTTCAACTGATCTTGAAACTTTTGGAGTATCGCGAATTGGTCCAGACCTTCAAAGAGCTTTATCAAAGACCCAGTTCGAAGGCATTACAGGAGATTTTCATCTTATTGATGGGCAGTTGCAGTCATCAGTAATCCAAATAGTTAATGTGAATGGTGATGGAGTAAGAAGGGTAGGATTTTGGCTACCTGGAAAAGGGCTTGTTAAAAGAATGAAGTCATCAACAGAAAAGGGTAGTAATCCTCCCTCTAATACCAGTCTTTCAACCGTTATATGGCCAGGGGATACAGCTTCAGTCCCTAAAGGTTGGGAGATTCCAAGAAATGGAAAGAAATTGCGAATCGGAGTGCCAGTGAAGGAAGGCTTCACGCAGTTTGTGAATGTGACAAGAAATCCTGCTACAAACACATCGAGAGTTGAGGGATACTGCATTGATCTTTTTGATGCTGTAGTGTCAGAATTGCCATATGCTGTCACTTATGAGTACATCCCTTTTGCCGATTCTGAGGGCAAGAGTGCCGGACCTTACAACAGTTTGATCGATCAAGTCTACCTTGGTGTAAAATACCTCTTCTAGTTTCTTTTTTGTAAGTAAACCCTTCAAGTGTACAAGACTAGTGAGCAATTTTTTTCTTCTTCTTATGAACAGAACTATGATGCTGCTGTGGGAGATATATCAATTGTGGCTAACAGATCCTCATATATAGACTTTACTCTACCTTACATGGAATCAGGGCGAATGACAATGATAGTGCCAATTACAGATGATTATAGCAGAAAAGCTTGGGTTTTCTTGAAGCCATTGACATGGGACCTTTGGGTGGCCACCTTGTGTTTATTTTTCTTCATCGCTTTTGTGGTATGGGTTCTTGAACACAGAATCAATGAAGATTTTCGCGGACCACCTTCTCAACAAGTTAGCACTAGCTTCTGGTTTTCCGTCTCGACCATGGTCTTTGCTCATGGTAATTTCTCTCACTCGTTTTTTCATTTAGTAACAATTCAATGAAGAGAGTGAAATGTGTCGAGTATTTTTCTATAATTGCAGGGGAGAGAGTGGTGAGCAACTCAGCAAGAGTGGTGGTAATCATATGGTGTTTTGTTGGACTAATACTCACTCAAAGCTACACTGCAAGTTTATCAAGCTTTCTAACAATTCAACAGCTCCAACCTAGTGTTACCACCTTAGATGAGCTCATCAGAAAGGGAGAAAATGTAGGCTATCAACAGGGTGCTTTTGTGCCGACAACATTGAAAAGCTTGGGTTTTGATGATTCCAAGCTTGTTCCATATAAATCTGCTGAAGAATGTGATCAACTTCTTTCTAAAGGAATAAAAAATGGAGGGATAGCTGCTGCTTTTGAAGAACCAACTTCTATACATCTCATTCTTGCACAGAATTGCTCCAAGTATACTTTGGTTGAACCCACTTCAATGTTGAAAACTACGCGATGGAAAAGCACATCCAACATTGAAAAATTTAACACCGACGGTCTTGGCTTTGTGAGTTCCTTCTCTTTATCAATTATAAATGTACTTACTGCTAAATTTCTCATGTATTTTTCTGTTATTATTATTTTCAATTGGGCTTGAGTCCGACTGGATTTCCAATTTGTAAACTCATAGCCTGCAGATAGACTTTAGTACCACTAGACTTGATCGGTTCTTAACTTTCAGGTCTTTCCTAAAGGTTCTCCTCTAGCACCAGATATATCCAGGGCTATTTTAAAAGTGACACAAGGAGAAAAAATCAGGGAAATAGAGGGAAGATGGTTTGGCACAAAGGCTACTTGTCCAGATCGTAGCAGCTCAGCTCCTTTAAATAGGCTTGGTCTTAATAGTTTCTGGGGACTGTTCTTGATTGCTGGAATAGTTTCATTTTTTGCTCTAATTATATACATTGCTACGTTTATATACCAAAACAAGGAAGTCTGGATGCCTTCTGATTCTGGAGTTGTTCCAACATGGAGAAGAAGATTTCTTGATTTGCTTAACCTTTTCAAAGACGCAGTAAATGATGAAAGTGGCATTACTCTTCCTGTTATTGGTGAACCAAGTCCATCTACCTATTCAATTCAGACAGATTTAATTACAGAGCAACGGGCACCTTTTTCTTCTTCTTCTTCTTCTTCTTCTTCTTCTTCTTCTTCTGCAGAAGAGGATATTGGTCCCAATCTTTCAAATGTACTAGCATCTACACATGATGCTATGCTCATTATTGAGCTTACTGACCCTAATCAAGAAAGATACTTGCCATTTGACAGCTGCAATAACACGTGAAGATTACTAATAATTAGTAGAAAACTAGTTCAACTTTTACTCCAGAATTGTATTGTTGAAATGGGATAATTTTGTGCAAGATGTTGATGTATTATCATCGGTTGTTTAAAGAGGATTACTCATTATTAAATAATATCATTTGAGGCTCTGCCAATTGTATTTTTAATACAAGACAGAAAGAACCCAGAATTTGAGGCTCTGCCAATTGCATTAACCATGAAAATAGAGCTGATATACAAACTAATAGCAATGAAAATTTAACTCGAAATGTACCATTAATCGCATGCATTTTAGACAGTACAATCCAATCTTATTATACAGTAAGGTCAACAAGATTTCCAGCAGTATCAGCAGGCGACAAAGCCAAGAACATCAAAGCAGCCATAATTCCAACTGGAAAGAACAGAAGCAGTAAAGGAGGAGGAGGGAGCGGAGGTAGCAGTAAAGGCAACACCACCATTGACGCTGCTAGAACCGCCAGTACAGCAACACTAACTAAGCCAAAACACCGCACCATAGTCTTGTCAGTACCAATCTTGGTGATCTTGTTGGAGAAGCTCTGACCATTTCTTGCACAGCAGCAAGATTTGAATATAACTAGTTCTTGAGAAAAAAAAGTAAAAGTTAATGATTAGTTTCTTGGAATCTAATTAGACGGTCAAAAATAATCAAGAAATGGAAGTGTGATTGATTTCTTGGAAATGGAAAAGGAAAGAGAAATGAAATTCTTATGGAAATTGATTTTCTCCGTGACAATTACAAAAGCTGTTCTTGGAAAGAAACGTGTATTTATAGAGCATTGAAGAGGACAAGACTGTAAAAACATTAGATAAAAGTGGGACCAGTTTGGAAATGGAGAGATTGTTTTCTGGGTTGAGAAATCTGGTTTAGGGTGTTGTTCCAAATCAGACAGAATCAAAGCAAGCAAATCCCAATATATCTTCAGCTCAAATGTATATCAACCACTTGTGTATGAAAAGTTCAAGATAATATGTTTTTTAATTAGTAGTAACAGCTTAATTAATTACTTAATTAAGTCCTTTTGGGTTTTGGGTTCTGTTGTTTTGCCTGTTTTGGATGTTTCCATTTGTGAGTGAATCTTTTCAGCTGGACTTGATTGTAGAATTATATTTTTTTATTTTCTAATGTTGGCAAACTCTAATTTCTAATAAATACAAATACCAATTAAACTGATATTTCTTTATCCTTATAAGTGAAATATATCAATTAAATCATTTTTCATTTATTGGCAATGCAGAAAATGCTAATATATGAATATATTTTTGAGTAAGATTAATAAATCTGAATGTACTTCAATAAGAGACAGCTGCCCTTTCAATTAATCTGTATTAAGTAGTTGTAAAGTTAGATTAGTGGTTTGTAAAGGTCCACTTGCATTAAACCTTTTAACCATACATTTTCCTAACCAATTGCGGATTTTATGGGTATAGCTTTGCCTAATTTAGGTAATGATTCTTTATGGGTTTTTCAGAAAAATTAAATCATTAAATGTAAGAATTTGGTGTGCACACGAACCTACAAAACCATTCCATCAAATTGATGATTATGCTCAAATGGTTTCAATTTAAATGGATATAAGGTTATTATTATTATTCGGATCATTATTTGATGTCATAAGATATTAATATTATAATAATAGAATTGATATTTTTTTAAAAGTTTATATAATTGATTGTAATTTATAAAGAGAGCAACCTGTTATTTTATTAGTAAGTTTTTATCTAAATATCATGATTTAATTTAATAAATCTAATAATTTAAAAGATCGATAATATTAGCATCACGTGAAACCAAATCAATTGCGTTGTTGCTCATATGCCCAATTCATCCTTTGAAACATATGCTTAAGCAATTAGGTTAGAAGTAGAAAGGTAATTTGTCATTTACAAACATCTTTCACATGGGTCAATTATGGAACCAAACACTATTTAGACCCAAATTTTGACTGCCCTAATTTCTTCCCATGTGCCTAAGAAAATCTGGTTAAATTAAATGAATGATGGTTCAAAACTTGTCTTCTTTTTCTCTATCTATAGTTTTTAAAAACTTACATTAACAAAGGTTTTATTATAAAGAGCAAGAAAGAAAAGGTTTTAAAAATATTATTTAAAGAATGTGAATGAAATGAGTATTTCTTAATTTATTTTATCATCCGAAAAAATTAAAATATTAAATTTAAAATATAAAAAAAAAAAAAAAAAAAAATGAATACTTCCCAGAGATGCTCCCCAAATTCCAAGAATGCTGGGAACCCCAAATCATGGAAGGATGGCCCTCATTTTAAGTGATTATTTGTATCAGAAAACCCATATCATTACATCAACCTCAATTCTATCTATCAATCTTCTTTTATCCAACATCAACCCCATAGCTGTCTGAGTTCATTGTATGCATTTAGGTTTTCAAGTTGAGCCTTTGAAAGCTGCCTCGTCTGACAGACAACATGCATACTTGAAAAAGAAAAATAGAATTGATGGGTTAAGATATGATTCACATGGAAGATATATATGCAGCTCTTGTTTCATTCCTCTTAGCTTCTGAATTGAAAGCTGGAAGGAAAGGAATATTATCCAAGTTGGTACACTTGCACTGACCAATTTCATCTTTAACAAATTGAAATCGTTCCAGTATACATAAGCTATGCTATTAATAAATATAATCATGTGCAATGTATCTGAACTTTACCTATTCCATGCACGCACGTATCTATCCTTTTATTATATATATATATATATATATATATATATATATATATATATATACACATTGTTTTTTAAGAATAAACAAAACCTGTGACCTACTACTATTTCTGGTGGGTACAAAATCAATTCATGCGTTTGTCTATCTTTTGCTTGATTTTGATTTGAGCAAGTAAAATCACTCACTCCATTGTTTATTTTCATCAACAGAAACCACAGCACTATGAATACTTTTATTATCTCTCACGCATATGTCAATTTGCGAAAACCTATTCAACTTGACACGTAAATAAGCATACATGTGTTATTTTATGCTAAAGCCTCTCGCAATCTTTCTAGGGTGAGTTTTTCAAAAGGATTTTCTCTCATTCAAAAGTTATTTGTCCTTTCTCCTCCTTTAATAGTCTTAGAATTTTGGGCTCTTTTCTTGACCTAAAACATTGATGTGTGTAAACACACACACACATATTCATTGTCATGGATCTTGCTTTCCCTTAGTTCATACATTGCTGATTTGTGCTTGTACAAAAAGATATATATATATATATATATATACATATAATTCTGTCTTTTTATCTATGTTGGTTGAGAGAGTTCCTTTCATAGACTGAAAGAGAAGTCCAATAAAATTGCACTTGCATCAGTGAAATATAAAGAGTTGCCGCCCATCAGGAATTGGTGCCTTTGTGTCACTTCTTAAATTAGCCAATTATAAACATATTATGTTTCAAAGGAATCCTAACTTTATTTTTAATTAGACTGTAATTACATAATAGAAGCAATCATTCATTTATTATAAAAATGCTAAATCCGAAATCAATATATTAACAAATATTGATTGAGAATACTCAAAACTGAAGATCTCTTCATTTAATTATGGTCGTAATGATGTCCCTTAACACAATCTCATTCTCATTTAATTGGGTTAGCAATATTTTTTATTATGGTCATAATAAGGATAGGCGTGTTTCTTTCACCCTCTATAAATTAGCTTTTCTTTCTACTTTTGAACGTTAAACAGTTCCTTCCAACAAATTTATTTACGTGCATAAATAGGGCTGATGGTACTTCCCAACAAATTTATTCAATCAGACTTCATGATCAAATAGCAATGGTGCTTCCGAACAAAGGGCACATTATGAATATGGGTTCATACTATGCCTGAGCCTGATTTTCTTCAAAACCAAATCTATTATCTTTTTCTGAACTTAAGACTAGGTTGGCTTGAGCATTTTCAGCTTTCCAAGGCCAATCTGCAAAAACAAACATAGCCCGACGACTGCCTTGAGTTGTTCTGTTTATTAGTGAAACTCACTGAATAAACGATGTTGTATTCTTTGGACTTTTCGGGCCAAGACTATTAGTTTAATTCAAGAGCTCACTGAGTTTGAACTTTCTTTTGAATAATCTTGGGCCTAGTCGCCAAGATTTAGCAAACTCAGTAGGCTGAATTTGACATCCTACATTTTACATTTTGACCTTAGGTTTTGCTGTTCTAATTTGACCCCTTTTTTTCGCTTTTGAAAGAAAATAAATAAATAAATAACTTTAATTTTTTACAAAAATTCAAAAAAAATAAATAAATAAATAAAATCCAGCCATATCCAAGAAGAAAAAGAAAACAAAATTGAAAAGACATATCAGGAAATCAGCTAATAATACTCGCAGTTTTCGCCCAACTTTGGTGGGCCAGCCCAAAGTGGGCCCTAATTCAAAATCAGGACCCCACGTGACTTTGACCACCACCGCTTTACCCCACCGTCCGATCTGATCCGATCCGTTTCATTCGCTTCACTTTTTAAGCTCTTTCACTCTCTCTCTCTACCCAGACTCTAATTTTCTCTCTCCAAAAAAAATTGCTCTTTTTTTTTTAGGAAAAAGAGAAATTCCTTTACTGAAAAAGAAAAAAAAAAAAACCTAATTAAACCAGAACCGTGATTAGATGATGTCACAATGCAATAATAATTATAACCATAGAACCAAAACACCATCAATGCCGGAGATGTTGTAATCAAGTGCATGCATGATTGTTCCTTTTTCGTGAGATTTGGATTCAAGCCAATGGCAACGCTGATTTTGATTTATTTTGTTGATTTCAAAGAAATAGGGTTTTGAGGGAGGGCGAAAAGCAAGGAAGGATTTTTAAATAGGGTGATAATAGATTGTAATGTCTGAATTGGTGGCCCGCACAGGTCGACATCAGCAGCGGTACGAGGGCGGCTGTCGCCTTGTCGCCGGGTAAAATTCCCATATTTTTCCTCAAATTATAAATTCTTAAGTTTTAAATTTTATTTTTATTTTGTATTTTGGGTTTTGGGTTTTGTGTATAATGGTTTATTTGATTTTTAAATGTTTGATAATGTCGTTTTCAGTTAATGGGTTATCTTTTTTTTTTTTGGATTGGTGTAATTATAGTCTTTTTTCTTTTTACAGATTGTTGTTTAATTAGTGCGTTTTTGACTTTATGAGGATTAATGGGTTCCATTTTTCTTATATATTTATATTATTGTAATTAGGAACATTTTTGTATTGGACATTTTGTATATAATCTGATGGATTGGTGGGGCCTGTTTTTTTTTTAATATTTTCTTGGGAATGAATTTGGAGGGCTTAGTTGGTGATATATTTGGTTGTTGGATGAATTTAGTTGAGGTTTACTGGAGAAGTTTGCAGAAATTTTGATAATTGTTCAATGGCATTTGCCTGTACTAATTTTATTGAAGATTCTGAATTTGATATTGATGACTTGAAGGCGAAGGAAACAATTTTTCTTGGTATCTTAAATCATTGCACTTGAAGAAACTAAACTTTTATTTATTTGCAATTTTTGCTTACGGTAAATTCTCTTCTATTCTCTTATGACTTTAATTATCAAAGTAAAATATGCAGACACATGAAGCTTGCAGGCAATTGATGTTTATTTCTTAATCAAGAGAATTATGTGTTAAGGATTCCAGTTATCATTTTTAACAGGTTTCCTTATGGTTATATACAGTGTGTTGCCCTTTCTGCTTTTGCAGTATGATGGAGCTAGTTGATTGGTATAGGACAAATTAGTACTGTGTTCCTAGCTAAACTGAATCTACTGATGTATATTGCAAATCGCAATGTTATTTGGTCTTGAATCACTAATTCGGCAGGTTGTATTGACAGGTGCATTCCCTTTAGGTATAGAGATTATGATGAAAATGATGATGCTGATGCCGAGAAGCTTGTTGAAGTTCTTATGATCAATTCAACTAGTGGACCGGGTCTTTTGTTTCCGAAGGTATAGAATAATAAAATGCTTTTGTGCCATTTACTGTGACCAGCTTCTTGCTTCTGCAATTCATGGATATGCCTGTTAAATTCCGAGAATGAAACGAGTTACATTGCACCACTGTTACCCAGCAAACATGAATGATATCATACTAACAGAAAGGGTGGGAGAGCTCCTTGCATTTATATGATAGAAGATGAGAATATTGTATGTTAATGTTCTTCACAAATTAGCATCTTATTGCTAGTTAATGTGCTTTTTCCTCTGTAGTAGATTTGTTAATTTGTGAAGTAGAACTTAGCTGGTTACCTTTGAGGTGCGTAAAGGTATTTTTAGGTTGAGGAACTACTGATCTCATTGGATCTCAGGGGCTACAGGCTAAGCAGCCATTATATATTTATCCAATGATATGAGAATTAAAGGTCCTGTAAGGTCCTCTGCACAATTATGCAAATCGCAGTTGTCCATGCGTGCCTTACAAATGGAAAGAGATCTAATACTTTCTTTTCCTCCGTTTGTGAAATTGGCTTGATCTTTGAACAATCCTAGCCATGCCACCCAATGGCATGGTTTGGATCTCAAAACCCGGCTTTTATACTATGTTTGGGAGAGAGTGGAAAATGGAGACAATTTTGAAAAAGGCATTTCCATTTCTGGAGAGAAATTTGTGTGTGGAGAGGACCAAGATTTCAATCCCAAATTTGGAGAAAATTGAGGTTAACAAAATCAATATTTTAACTTTACAACAATATCTCTTTAACCATAAAGTTAAAAGATAAATTGTAATTTTACTACTATAAATCACTTTCTCCCGTTCTCTTCTCTCTCATTTCCCATCAATCCATCCAGACAAAAGGATAGAATTTTCATGTCCTCCTTGGAGTCCTCGCCACTTTTACTTCCTCCCTTAATTTGTTCCTGAACTCACCATCAAAGAAACAAAGAGGGATAGGTATCAGTTGGTAAATCCTGTATTTTGTTAGTTTCTGTTTGTATATGTAGCATTTGTAATTTTCTATTAAAGGTCTTGTTTCCGTATGCTCTAGAAAAAAATAAAATGTTGCATTTTTGTTTTTAATGTTTAGTTTGTGCTATTTACTTGTAGGGAGGATGGGAGAATGATGAAACTGTTGAAGAGGCTGCAGTGAGGGAAGCCATTGAAGAGGCTGGAGTGCGAGGCAATCTAATGGTGAAAGTTCATATGCACTCATTATCTTGTCCTATTTTTGTATCTCGATGGATTTGGAAAATTGTTTGGTGGGGAAGGGGAAAGAGAAATCATGATTAGAAAACACCTTTATAACCTAATGTTTATCACCATCTAGGGTCAGAATGAGAAATCGGAATGGGGGATTATTCGTTGCTTTCACATTCTCATGTTCTTAATTGAAGTCTTGAACTTATAGGGCCGCCTAGGATATATCCTTTAGAGGGGAAAAGTTGATTGCTGTGTTTGATAAGGCTTTAGTTTCCAGGGACACCGCAGCTATGCCATAGAACATTTTCTTTTGGAAATGCCTTGTCTATGTATAATTTGGTTGTAGGGAATTATTGTGTCCCCAATTACTAGTGTAGTAGATGCAGTTCAGGTGTTTTGTGCACTTCTTAGGAAGAAAATTAAAATGAGTGTTGCTTGGTAATGCTTTCCTCTATATCTGGTCTTTTTTCCTGCATTTATTAGTTGCATCACACAGCTGATTTCTTTCACCCAACTAATCTGTTGCTGGTAAACTAATTTGAGGTTCTAGTGATTCGCCTATGCTGATACTCAAGCATACACTGTGCACATGATTATCTATCTGCTTGAATGAATACCTTTGATATCTTTCTGCGTATTTATGCTAGGGTTAATTTATTTGGATGCACTTCTAACCCTGCAATCTCCAAGACCTGAGATAGCCTCTATAATTACACAAAATAGCAATTTTTTTGTTGAAGATAGGTGTGATAGTTTATGCGATGACTCTTGCATCGTCTTGTTTAGGAAATCCAAATGAACCAACTCCTATTTTATTAATTGGGTTTCAGGATTTCATAGGGATTATCACTTCAAGTGTAAAACTCGTCTTGTTTTTTCATTGGGTTTCAGGATTTCATAGGGGATTATCACTTCAAGAGTAAAACACTCCAAGATGAGTGTTGCCCTGAAGGTTTATGTAAAGCTTCAATGTTTGCTTTGTATGTCAAGGAGGAGCTAGAGTCATGGCCAGAACAGAGCACGAGAAAGAGAAGTTGGTTGACCATACCTGAAGCTGTTGAGAATTGCCGACATAAATGGATGGAAGAGGCTCTGAAACAATTCTCTAAATGGCTTGCAGTTAAGATGTAAAGTACCAAGGAATCAACTAATGAGGATTAATTTGCTGTGTGCATACAGAATAACTTTGTGCTCACAGACCCTGATATTTGCTGCAGAATTTCTTCATATCTTCCAAGGAAACCCGATAGCAGCAAAATTTTAGGATTATACAGCTTGTTTTCTGAATATTTTTCTTTTAAGAATTTCAGTCTTGTTCAAGTCACTGAGACTCTTGCATTTAAATACTTAAGCCATTTGTTCCTGCAGTTTTTAGAGGTTCATTGATGTATCATTTTATCTAGAAGTTAGGCCATTAAAATGCTTCACAATTTTTCTACATTTGAACTTTTGAAATGTTAAAAAAGGGAAGGAAAAGAAAAAAGAAGAAACAATTAGAGACATTGATGAGACTTTCCTAGAACTTGTCTACTTTCATATGCCTAAGTTTCTTGTGCATTGTTTGCTGACAATTCTAACCCATTCAACAAAATTTAGCCAAATAATGAAAAATTACCATTTGCTTAACGATCATACTTCCGCAATAGCTGGAAATGAACTAAACTCGAGTATGGTATATAATGCTGGCCTGAGTGGTATGCCATGTCTTGTGGCTTGATAAGGATATCAAAATCCCGTTCCCGGCCCTCCGGGATCTTCCTGTTGGATAAAGAAGATAACAAATGTGAAACCTGACGACCATTTTGCAGTGATACCACAATGGATCAGATCCCATTTCTTTTAAAGGGTGGCTACCTTCGTGCACCATGCCATCAAGAAACACCATCAGGCACTTAAATTCCTTGGTCCACATCAGGAAATGCAATGCATAATAGTTGGGCTCAAAGTTTGGTTGCTAAAGAAGTATGCAGGCGACACATGCAACGTACAAAAATTATTGAAGATGAAAAAGAGTCAACAACTCTGACAAGATTTATGTATCAAGTTTGTACAAAATTACATATAAATGACATATATACGTCAAAAAGCTTTCAGCTAAACATCTATGGGATACAAAATGGCTACAGCTATCTTCTCTCTCGCCTACTCTGTCTCATCTATAACCAACAGCAAGGCAAGCCCGATATTCCTCAAGGTCCCAGTATCCATGTCTGTAAATCTTCTGTTTATTAACAATAAACAAAATCCCGTAGTTTGAGGCCACCGCATTCAGATGTAGAGTTTCAAGCCGTTCGATCATCATACAGTGCAGCTGAAACCAGTTGCCTCTCCAACTGTCTCAACAAGCCAAGGCACTATGGCTCAAGGAGAGAAACTGAATGAAACATAGAACACAATCCACTGCCTCAATTGACAGCTTAACTCTCATCAAGAACAATATCAGCTGGATCTCCAATCCAAGGTCTCCCTTCTCTCCATTGAAATTTAATCCTTAGCTTCCCATTCGCATCTACACCAACTACCTTGCCCTTGCTAGCATGAGTCTCCATACCCCACCCCCATCGTGGTGTTACAAGCCCTTCTCTAATTCTCACTTTGTCCCCCACTTTAAATGGCCTAACCCATTCCATTTCCCATGCTTTGCAAAGCCACAGCCTTTCCATGAAGCAGAATGCAACCCATAATTCCTCATCTTCCATCCGATGCACCACCCCAATGCTTGAATGACTCACCTCTCCCCACTGGTGCGTCGGTGTTGACACTGATGCCCTTACCCTCACCCAGTCTCCAATGCCAAGTTCCTGTTCCATAACTAGCTCCACTTCTGTCGGATCAAGCATCCAAGTTTTGGAGCCTACCGGAGTATATATTCTCATTTTTCCATCAGCATCAATTGCTGCTATTGTTCCAACACTAGCATGACTGTGGCCTGACCACCCAAATCTGGGCTGTTTCACGGACAGTTTAACTCTAACCTTTTGTCCAACTGTGAGCCTTTCAACTCTTTCAAGATGAGAAGTAGGCCCCACCCATCTTTCTTGCTCCCCACAAAACCCAACATAAGTGCTTCCATCCCATTCATCTCCATCATACCCTATACCTTGTACAACACCAATGCTGCCGGGTCCAATAGATTTCCAGTTCCCAGCACCTTCCTTCAATCTCACCCATTCTCCTACTTCAAACATCTGTTCAATCTCAAGATCTGCAGGATCTCCTCTCCACAATCCTGGCAATCCAAAGAAAGCAACCCTCACTTCTCCATCAGCATGAACACTGGTTATAATGCCTCGTGAATCTGGCCGAGTGCCTCTCCAGCCCCATCTTGGGTCAGCTAATCCAGTTCGAAACCGAACATGCTGCCCAACTTTGAAGCATGGGACCTTTTCAACATCTGTGTAATGAGCAATCCATCTTCCTTTACGGAAACAACAAGCCAGCTCTAGGTAACCTGTCTCTTGTACACTATGCACAACAGCTAAACTTTCCTTCCCAATACTATTCCAATCATAACTTGGTCTGGTCCCCAGGCTTGGTTTTGAATGTACCCAGTCACCAACTTCAAATCCTGAAAGACGTTCTGCATCTCCAGGAGAAACTTTCCACGGATTATGTCTTCCAGCAACCTTCACCTGCATACAAATCAAAAACTACTGAATAACAGAAATGCTTTTACTTCTCTTTGTTTTTTTGCTGGGAAATGCTTTCTACCAACAGTACAGTCAAAAATTACCATACTAGAAATGAACGAGTTTGCTGCTACAACACTAGCAGTTTAACAATCATTGTCGTCATATTATGTGATATAAGGTGTTAACCATTGCTCACTTGCAAAAACTAGAAGGTAGATAATCAATAACATTGTAACTTTGTACCACCTAACACATTGATGCAGAATCCTATAATTTGCAACAGCTAACTGCATCCATTGCAGGTTAAACAATCTAAGACGAACAATTTCCATAACAAAGATAAAACCAAGAATGCTTACATTCAAAGCCCCATCCATGTCGATTCTAACAATTTTTCCAACAGTTGCAGGGCTCTCATTTGACCATCCAAGTCGAGGCTGGGTAACAGAAGGCATGACACGTATCTCTTGTCCCACTTCAAAAGGAGGCACCTTCTCCACATCCGTCACAGAGCAACGAAAAGGCTTACTCCTGAAACAAAAGGCAACACCCATAACACCATCCTCCTCCAAGCTGTGAATTATCCCAATGCTGTTCCGTGTAATGTCCTCCCATCCATATTGTGGAGAGGATACTGAAGCCTTCACTCTGACCCAATCCCCAACCTGCCCATTAAGGAGTTAATAAAGCAAACAAAATCCAATGAGGCTATCACCATGGATGTACTGAAACTTATGTCTAATAATGCATAATACAACATTAATTAACATATTGCAGATGAATCACCAAGTAGCTACGGATTACAGCAAAACTATTACCTTGAAATCCTCAACCTTCTCCATGTCAGATGGGTCGGCCTGCCATGGAATAGGTCGACTAGGTATTTCTATTATGAGGAGACCATCATTCTCTATCTCGCTAATTCTACCAACACTATGATGGGTCTCACCACCCCAAGCATATCTAGGTTCTGCAACAGATCGCTTCACACACACCCGGTCACCAATCTGTAAGATCAAATAATAGATTTGTGCGTAATTTTCCTTGAATCAAAGTAAGGAAAAAGTTATTCAAGAAAAGTAAATTGAGAATTTTTATCAGTGTCCATAAAAAGGAGAAATCCAAATTTTCTGTAATTCATACCCTGAAAGGGGGGACAAGCTCAACCTCCTCTGGTTCACAATGCCATGGATTTGGAAGATAGCTCAACTCTAACAACAGACTACTATCTGGTCTTACACAATATACTATGCCAATGCTCCCTGGTGTTACCAACCCTAATCCATGCTTAGCTGTTGTGAGTGTGGGCCGGATACGAACCCAGTCACCAACCTTGAATTCTTCAACTCTTTCCATTTCAGCGGGATCAGCTTTCCATCCCCTGGATGCTCCCGGAAACCCAACACGCAGAATCCCATCATCATCAACACATAAAACAGTTCCAATACTGTCACGTGATTGACCACGCCAACCAAACCTGACAAGAAACAAGACTACTCATCAATTCTTTCCCCACACAAATTATGCATAAAATTGTGAATCCATAGGTTTAGATAACTCATGTTGCTAAAAACTGAAAACTGAAAACTCATGCTTCTAAATAACTTCAGTGCTCCAAAGCCTTGCAATATTATTAGACTGGTATACGAACTCGACAAGAATCTAAAAAGAAATCCTTCCTTTTTACTAAATAAATAGAGGATAACCATTTAACCCAATAGTAATATGCAAACCAGACATTATCCAGTGAATTTAAGTAGCAGTTCACACCATTAGGCTTTAAAAGTTTTTACTTTTACTATGTTAATTAGTAGAGTTCACAAGTGTGCAATCATACCTTGGCTCTTTAACATCTGGTTTAAGCCGGACATGCTGTCCCCGGTCCAATGGAATCACCTTCAAAACTTCATTGACTAACACATGAGCCTCTCCAGTACAAAATGACACCACAATATTCTCCTTGTCCACAACATTTTGCACAAAGCCTACACTCTTATGTTTAGCACCTTGCCAACCATGTGTAGGAGCTGTGACAGTTCTTTTAAACTTCACCCAATCCCCCACTTCAAATCTATCTCACATCGAAAAAGAAACTATTAATATCTTTTAGTTACAACCTAGCATGCACCACAAACTTACAACTGCAGTTCATGAAGGAAAAAATTGTAAGAAGCATTGCCCTTAGTCCTTACATTGTAGGAGAAAGATGAACTCCCCTATCCACAAGTGCCTCCATCAAATCTTCTGAAATCCATTCCCGAGGAAGGGCCTCCAAAAAATCACGCAGTGTCTTGCCACTGTCCCCAACATATTCACAAGTCAATTAAGAAAGTTCAGAACTGCGCAGTTACCTTCTTAACACAATAAATAGCTAAATGGAATAATGACAATAATAGGGTCCGAAATTGAAAAATTGAGAGTTTAAGAACAATGAGAATCCTAGAGAACCAATATGCAGACACTGGAATAGGAAAAAGTCAATAGTCGGTACTTGCCTGTGGTTTCTGACATCAACAGCAGCATCAGGATTTCTAAGCATGACAATGAGCCAATCAAGATTTTCACGAATCATTTTTGCTGCATCTGCCGCTATGTGAAAAGCATTATCGCCTTCATCGTCCTACTAATTGCAAGCAAAGACATAAGTTTTGATGGTTGAGTTTTCAATCATTAGCATAATAAATTTTGGGGAAGAAGGTACACGCAGATGTCACAATGAAACCAATGCAATATTTTAGTGCACCTCTAATGAGAATTATACCGACAGATCAACTCTAAATATAATATATATTTATAGACCCTGGAGTAAACAGAATTTAGAAACAGAGAGAGTAAAACACCTGCAGATTACAACTTGCTCCAGAAGATAAAAGCAATCCAACACATGACTTTGCCCCTCTGGCCAAGGCTACATGAAGAGGAATAGTATTATGCATGTTCCGTATGTTCACATCTACTCCAGCATCAAGAATAATCTGTTCAGCAATTTGAATGTATAGTTAAATGAAGTAAAGGGGAGAGAAGAAAAACTCAACAAAATTATAAGGCCTTGGCATTTGCACTAAAATGCACGGGCACAAGATATCCATCATAAACAAATTAGCTTACTTTGACCAAATCAACATCATTAGCCATGGCAGCAGTATGCAAAGCTGTCCGCCCATGCTGGGCATCCTGTGCAGTTGGATCGGCTCCAGCAGCAAGCAATATCCGCACCAATTCCCTCCCCTCTACAAGAAAGAGGAAGAAATATGTGAAAAGGATAAAGTAACCAGACCACAGAGAAAACATAACGTAAATACAAAATTGAATATTGATGTTTATGTCCTAGATAGTCCAAGGTTTTTCCATTACCAATTTCATGATCTTTCTTTACAGCAGCTGCCATACACAATGCAGTTCCAACTGGACTTGGTATATCAATTGTACCAGCAATTTCTTCTATGGAAGCAATTTCCAACCACCTTCTCACAACAGCCACATTCCATGTTGCTACACATAAGTGTAATGGTCTGTGACATTAAGAGAATCAAAAGGAGCAAAAAGGAGCTGAATGTGAAATATAACAGAAACATACGTAGTTAAATCAAATTTAGAAATTTGCAGCTCTTGCAAGCTCCAAATCCAACTTTCCATTTTCACTTCACAATCATAAATAAATGAAAAATAACCTCCAAAAGAACTATGTCACAAGCAGGAAAATAAATAAAGGTAATGATTAGATGGCCTATGAGCAAATCACATTTTCCATTTCCGGAAAAATATAGAATGCGGATCCGACATGAACTCAGTCTCTTACTACCAGCTCGCAACCTCCCCAACCAACCTCTCAAGAAACAGAGAAGTAGGAATATGAAATCTTCATTGTGTCCACATACTTTTTCCCCGTATGTTAGAATATAAAGACGAAGAAAAGCAAAACCCGAATACTTACGTCAAATTTTTTGAATTACGAACAGCCATTGATCTACAGCCACCATTTTCCAAAATAACAAGAGCACAATCTGTATATTTCTTGGCAACAGCTCTATGCAGGACAGTTTCACCTTCATCATCCACTGCATTGGGATCAGCTCCAGCCAATAGTAGCTCCTGTCAACATGAACCCATTTCAAAAGGAAGAAGCAGAAAAGTATAACCAAAAAATAAATATTTAATTCATCAACTGAAGCCTTACACGCATACAATCAGGTTGTCCATGGTAGGCACACACGTGAGCAACAGAAGGACCAAAACCATCTCTCAACCTAGATCTAACATTTGCCCCTCTCACAATAAGAGCACGAACACATGTTGCAGATCCAGCAGCTAAAGCAAAAACAAGTGGAGGATCACCATCTTTATCTAAAACATCAGCATCTGCCTGTTTGTACTCCAGTATAGTCCCAACAAGTTCCGCGCTACCACGTCTACAAGCCAGGTGAAGAGCTGTTTGCCCGTCGGCATTCTGTGCTTCCAACAATAAAGATAGTGAACTACCATCATTTCCTGATGCAGCCTTTGCAAGCAGATCTCTGCATTAAAATTTAAAATGAAAACAGAAAAGAAAAAGAAAAAGAAAAAGAAAGAGAAGAGGTTAAAAACATAAGATAGAAACCCTTAAGTTTCTTCAAGTAAAAAGAAACAGATTCTGCTGAGAAAACTAACCTAACGCCAGTCACATCCCCTTCAGACACTAGCCGATGTAAATGGCTAGGGTTGTCCTGAAAAATCTCCAAATCAGGTGCGGGAGATGGTTCTGTCACATTTGATCCAGAATATTTTGCAAAGCTACTGCAATCACAGAAAAAGTTCTATGAGCAAATCAAACTTCATCTCACGTGCACACACCATTCACATGTGGTGTGCTTAGAAGAGAAATGTTGATTTTGCCAATGGTCAATGATGACAAGCCTGCAATCCATTGTCCAAAAGAGAGGCATGCTAAGATCAAATCATCAGAATTCTTACTTATCAGGGCTTGCAGGAGGGCTCCGTGGCAACTCTTGCAAATGACGGAGAAATATTGCTAACATTTGATTAAAGCTTGGCCTTCTTGATGCTTTGAACTGTAAGCACTCCCCAATCATCTTCCACAATTCTCTAGGCATTCCAACACCCACTACACTTGCATATTGCGGAGGCAATTTCTTTCCCTTGACAACAGCTCGATAAATCTCCTCAGCACTTAAACCAGCCCACCTGAATTAACATAACTTGTATTACTAAGACATTATGCCTAATGAGATATTTAGAATAAAGAAACTAGAAAAACTAATGTGTTAATCCACATACGGAATGGACCCCGTGCACATCTCCACCAATGTACAGCCAAAACTCCAGGCATCTGACTCTGCAGATATACCAATTGCATCATCCCAGAATAAATTCAATGACTTTTTTACTGGCTCCCATGCCTCTGGAGCTGTGTAATGTGGGCTGAGCATTATACAGTCCATACATGAATGGATTTTCGCAGACTCACACTCTGAACGAGCTTTCCGGCAGGCAGGTTTCTTCAAAATTGCAGCAAGTCCATAATCAGAAACCACTGCACGACCATTTGAATCCAAAAGAAGATTGGATGGTTTTATATTCATACAGACGACACCTGCTGCATGAAGTTCAGCCACCCCTCGTGCTATGTCTGCCCCATACCTACAGACAGCAAATGCTTGCAACATCAGGGAAAAAGTCATAGCTAGCTATAAAAAACCTTTTAGTAAGCCTATATTTCTCATGTCTTTCAGTAAATTAATAGGAACTTACACGTCTTTAGTTAACTACTTAGTAACAATTCAAAGCTGAAAAAGGAACTATGGTGGCTAAAATAATTCAAAACCCAGACTGGAAAATAAATAGTCTCTCACTGCCTCCTTGGTCTTCCTTTCACTTTCACACCTTCTTTGGATTTTGCTCGACATTGCCCCTCTTTCTTCCATCTTAAAAGTGAGATATATGAGAACTCAATTGAGACACAAACTATTCTCTGCTAAGAAATTCTCCAAACCAATAAATCACTGGAGACTGGGAATCTTGCAAACGCAAAACTGAAAAATCTTTGCATCTATCTCATCATGCAAGTTAATGACTATTAGAGGGAAGATTCCTATCAACCTAAATAAATAACTATTAGAATTAGCACATAACATGTATTACTGTGGAAAATCTTAAATAGCATGCATCTAAGGTCCATGGCAAGAATCCTCTTTGTTTTCTTTCTTAACGTAATTTTTATCTTTTCTTTCTTACCTTATTAAATATGTGCATACGCAAAAGTTATGTATTATTACCACATAGTTTTCTAATGGCAGGGAAGGGAAGAGATAAAGAAATTGAGAAAACTTGATAATGGCAATTTATACAAGCTAAAAGCAACAGATAAAGTTAGTTGACAATGAGAACAGGGATGACCTTATCAACTTCGAATAGTAATTCAAATAGCTTTACTTTTAGAAACTTGAATACAACATAAAGATAGGGGTAAAATATGTTAACAGTCAGTACAGATGTAACTGTTCTTGGCATGGACACGCACCATTAATATCTAAAGCTTCTTTGTCGCCAAGTACCAGCAAGAAAAACAAATACTATATTCTACCTTCTTCTAGAGGTCAACAGCCAGAATACTAAAGCTATACCAAAGTGAGAATGAGTTCTGACGTTTCAAATCACATAGTGCTCAAGTTCACAATATTTAGAAATTGTATTGGAAAAAAGTCCTCTCATCCCCTCAAGAAAATTAGAAAAGCAATTACAATAACCATATTAAATGAAAGAAAGTCCGCCTAGCTTCTGTTTTCATGGCTCTCAAATGATGTTAAAAGGAGGAACACCTCAAATCTTCTAAAACCAAGTGGAAACTTCTAGCTTCATTATTGCATCAATCGAATCAAGCTGGTAGATTATTCTTTCTAGTCTATCTGATCCAACATAATCTTTCTCAGACATTTCCTTTTCTCAAATTCTAACCTCAACATACCATTCAATAATCAAATAACTGTGGGTGGATAATGTATCAACAAGAAATGGCTCCTCATTTCCTATTCCAGTTAACCAAAATGTTTAAATTGAGCGCCATCCACTCTAACTAAGCTCCAAAAGTCTCAACCCATGCAGTTTAAGCACATATAATACCAATATAAGTCAAGTAACAGATTATTACACGATTATAGTACAAATATTACCTGCCTCAATCAAAATTGACAAAACCACCAAACAATAGCATATACGAAATATTCAGTTCTCATATAAAAAGCACAAAGACAAGAGGAGAACCTTAGAATTTGGTCAAGAGTAAGCCTGCCTTCATTTCTTAACATCTCAGATTGAACAGAACCATAACATCTATCCATAACAAGGCCCAAACAACCTTCCATCTTCACAACCCCATGAAATTTACAGACATTTCTACACCACATTGATCCTCTCCTTAAATTCTCTAATTGCCCTAACACATACTCCAACTCCATATCTTCCCCTACTTCCACTCTCTTCACTGCCACTTTATGCTTACACTTCCCTCCTCCCCCAATCACACCGGTCCACGTGTCCACTCCCGCTCTCCTCCCTTCCCCTATTTTCTTCAACAGCTTCACCTCGTGATGCACACCGACTTCAATCACGGGCCCACCACACGCGCCTCCTGAGCTCGACGCGTGCGAGCCACGGCTACACCTTTCTTCATCATCCTCGTCGTTTTTTGCATCATTGTTATTACTAATATTATCATCATCGTCCTCCTCATCGTCGGTATAATCGCAATCGAAGTTGTTCGGTGATGCAGACGTGGCGGCAGAGAGGAGAGACAAGACGGCGTAGTTTTTACGGAGTGCGTTAACGGAGTTGCCGACGACGGACACGTGGCGGCATCTAGGACAAGCTAATGTTGTATCGAGAGATGAAGAGAACATACGCGATAAACACTCCTTGCAGAAACCATGCCCGCATTGAAGCAGTAATGGTACTCTTTCTTCTTCGTTGTACCGTGTTTGGCAAACCGAACAGCACGGCACTTTCATATCTCTCTTTTTCCCTTCTCGCTATAAGAAAAAAAATTTAAAAATCAATCGCACAAAAATTGAATCAATCCAAACAAAAATTAAAGATCTTAATTGAGTAGATCCATAGATTAATCAAAAATAAATAAAGATCATCAAATTAAGAGATGGAGAGAGAGAAAGTATGAGGGTTTTATAGAAAGAGAGCGTGTGTGTGAAATGAGAGAAAGAGTGAGGGACTTTTTCTTTTTTCTTTTGTTTTTTTTATAATTTTTTTTCTTTTTAAATGTTTTTTTTATTTCTCTTCTTCGCTTTTTCTTTCCCTTTTCTCTCGGTTTGGCTGGCTGCACTGCACTCAGAGGGAGAGAAGACGCAGTCCATTTTCTTTTCAGTTTTATTAAGATTGTTAAACTTTTTAGAAATGTTGCAAATGGATCCTTATGAATATGATACAAAATTAATTTTTGTCAATTTTCTTCCATTTCCATAACCAAAGAAAATAACATGATTATGTAGATTTAGTCTTTGTGTATGACTTTGAATATTATTAACATTCTTTTGTTATAAGTTGGAAATTCAAATCGAAATCATATTCAACTTATTAAATTTTAAAATCTCACCGATTTATTTAAAATTAATTAAAATTTAAATGATTAAATTAAAAAAATTAAATTTATTGATTACTAATATCAATATTAATTATGAACTCACAATCTATTAAAATATGATAAATAATATTTCATTGTTGGTTAAATATAAAATAAATGATATTATATGAAAGTAATAATATTAAAAGAAGTTCACAAAATTTTATTCTGATGATACTTTTATTAAAAAGATTTTTGCGAATGAGCCACCAAGATTTCAATCTAGCATCTTGCATACACACACTATAGTGCACCCAATTGGCTACATTTTTTCTTTTCTTTTCTAAACCTAACCTATTTCTATTTGGAGGTAAAGGGTCAAATACTACTAATTAGGATTTGCAACTAATCAATACTCATAAACCCATGAAAGCATACTTATTAAACAAAATAATGTAACAAACAGGGACACAGTTTCTGTCAAAAAAGTCATCAAGTTAGAAACCATCTGTCATGGAAACTTGAACACTAAAATATTTTTGGACAAATTTCACGTGATGATTCTTAACAACACTCTTTTGTTTTGTTCATGTTTTTATAATATATATATTTTGTTTTTGCTTGAATGTTAAGTGTCCATCATTGATACATTACTTGTTTAATATCTCTTTTATTGGTAAATTTTTGTTCTTGCGATTTGGGTTTTACACATTGTTGGAAATAAATGCAAAGGCAGCAAGTGACACGAACTGAGCCCAGCAAAAGTGGTTTGGGGATTTGACTGGACTGGTTATTGTGTTTTTAATGGGCTTTCTTTTTTGTCTTCATAGGCTTCTGTCCTAACCTCGTTGGAGCATCTGTAGTTGTTCCGAACATATGCATGCATGTCCTTATGTATGTGCGACTGTTATACGAAAAACAGGCCCTACTTAGTCCTGTCCAAGGGGAGAGGGCGGAGGGGGATGGATTCTTTTAAGCCTAGAGTTTGGTCAGATTCAATTATTCAGATTTTAAAACTAAAAATATGTGATACAGTCTGTATAAACTCAGCAGTTGTATGAACAAGTTGGAGGTTGTTTGGATACCTGAAATAGAATAAATTAGAAACCCAAAACCACTATGATGCCTAAATTAGTTTTATAGTATGGGCGGTCTGATAAACGAGATTTGACGAGATATTTACAAGATCTAATTTAATAGTTAATCCGATTTCAGAGTGTGGTTTTATGTAGAATAAAGCTGGTTGTTCTATTTTATCAAGCATCACTATATGTTTATGTTTATGCTAGTATTTTTCGAATGTGGCAATTTATTATATGATAAAAAGAAGAAAGATGTTTTCTAGTTTAACCTGAGAAAAATAAAATATGATAATATACATTTATTAAATGCGTAGCGAGTAGTTAATTAAAGATTTTAGCCAACAACTTCTTTATATATGCAAAATTCTTGTGCATTTAGAATAGGCAATTTAAAATCCTAAAAGAATTCTTCTACCAAAAACAAAAGTAGATTCTCAAGAAACAATATTGAGCTTTTTAATATATATATATTTTTTTTGTTAACTTTTATAAATTGTAGATATATTTGTAAATTCATCAATGGTGCACGCCATTAAGATGATAATCAAAGCAATACTGAGTGAACCCTAGCTGGTAAAGTAAAGCTAAAGCACGAGTAATGATAATGAACATGAAAGTAACCCATACAGCCGCCACTATATATAAAATTTTCTTTTTTTCTTAACAGTAAAAGTTTGCTTGGATTACATGTGATAAGATCAGAGAAGAAAAGGGCCCTAAGGCAGCCGCCAGACATCAACTTTTATTTCAAAATTCCAAAGGACAACTAACCCATAAAGCCACCTCCAAATTGCACTAGCTACTTGGATTAAATTTATATCCACTCGCTAGAGCAACAAGGACCACTTCAGATTCTCTTAATCTTGCCATCTCACATTTTCTTCCCCCAAGATCAACAAATCTAACCCCTTGAAACCGTAAAATTTTCAAGAACTTGATCAATGCTCATGGTGGTTTTGCTTTTCTCTTCTTCATGAAAACATTTGACAAGTTGCACAGCTCGTGTTTCCAGCCATGGAAAATAAAAATCAACTGTTTTGACCAGATGGACCAATTCTATTTTAAAAAATTATACAAGATATTGTCAATGCCTATGATGAATTAGGTAATCTGCATAAAAACCAGTCAAACATTTTCGAATAAGTTTTTTGATTATTTTCTCCATTTACTTTGGTGGGAAAGAGAGGGATCTGAACCCAAATAATTATACAGAAAAAGAAATACTATGAATCCAAGACATCATCATAAGCAGCAATTGGAGATCAGCAGGAGACCTTCCACTTATAGATATAACAATGAATCTCAATATTATAAAGAAAGAAACAGAAGAAATTAAGCATCTCCATATGTATCAAAATTGTAGTAGCTGGAAATTCGAGAAAGCTATACTATATGTATTAATTTACATACATACATACATGTATATATATAAATGAATAAGACCAAAAGAAAGCTTAAATAAAAACTTACAATCCATATATATATATATATCTACCTAAAGAGTTTCTAGTTAAAAACGTCTAACTGAAAAGATTCATGGGGAAAATTTGATTGAAACATGCTCATAAAACTGCCTTCCATAGGTGGCAAAAATCTATCAAATGGGTCAAATATACTAGAGTCGGAATCAGGAGAAGAAGAAAAAGAGGGCTCATTGTAAGAGCTCATCAAAGGAAGAAGTACTGATCCGTGCTCATCAGAAGCAGCCCTGCTTCGATCAGGAGTAGTTTCAGTAGAGTAATTTTCAGCACCATTGTTAACATCCATAAATCTTGCAGCATCAGAGTCTTTTCCAGTAAGTTCTTGAACAAGAGCCCTAAATTTTGATGCACTAGTCTCAACTTTCATAGGACTAGAAATATACACAACTTTGATTCCCTTTTTACTTCTCTTTGATGCTTGCTTCCTGCTCTTCATGTTAACTCCAAGTACATCCATGATCAAGAGAAAAGCCAAAACTAACCCAGAAATAATTTATGTGTTTTTTCTGTTCGCTGAGTCTTCAATGGATGATGAGATCATATGTTGTACTGGACGAACTTACGGTAGGGTTTATATAAAGGGTACGGAAAGAGGAAACTTTTGTCAAGTGTGAAAGAAGATGGTTTCCTAGAAAGAGATTGGATTAGAAGAAAATGCAAGAAAGGATATTTCTAGGAAGGTGATTTAGATTAAAGAAATGGAAAAACATAAACAAAAGGGCTTAAATAGAAGATTCTGATATTAGATACTTGGATTGGATGACCCGTAATTACATTAGCTAGAGTTAGGGTTATTGTGACCTTAGGGTTAGGGCTACATATTATTAATGGTGAATTTCTATGTTCATTGTAACAAGAAGGGAAATTAATAAAGCACGTGCGCAGTCTCATGTGACTAGGAAAATTTAAGGTTTTATATAGGAAATCCTTTGACTTCAAGTTTCTGAGTACATGGCCGCAAAAGATTGGTTAGTTAAGATTGAATTTCTATTACAAGTGTCTCATATGATTGGATCATCAAGTTAATAATTTAAATTTCTTTAGGATTAAAAAAGAAAGAAAGAAAGAGTTAATTATGTCTTGTGGATCTCAATTAATTAATATATATATATATATATATATATATATATCAAGATTCTTTTCTAATTAAAATCTCAAATTTAAATTTTAGAAATGTAATTTAGTTGTACTAATTCTGAATAATTTATTAATTATATTTTATATAATTCCTATAAAATTAATAATTATATATATATATATATATATATATATATCAATTAGTCATTTTATAATTACCTTGCACAATCTGATTTATGATGGCTTCACTGAAAGTGAGAAAAGCAGCCACATATGCAGCTTCGTAATTTTCTTTATATTAATATGGACATGGAATATACGTGCACTCATTGAAGAACTCCACCTCATTGGATCAGAAGTTACATCTTTAATGGTTCCAAATGAGTCAAATCTAACATCTTTCATTAGGGTCTTGTCAATTGAAAGTTGCATTAATCTTATTAAATTATTAGATTTACAATTATACACCTCAGTCATTAAATTAAGTGTTTTAAATTAAAGATGGGTGCTATTCAATAATTTTTTGATGTGAGTCTATTGTTTTTATTTAATATTTGTAAGAACTTATTATTTATATATTAAAAGTAAAAAATTATTATTATTTTTATTATATATATATATATAGACCGTTAAATTTAAAAAAAATAAATATATATAAGAAATTAAAATAAATTAAAATTGTCAAATCACCATCCTAATTTATTATTTTCTTAATTAAAAATTGTTGAATAGCATTAATTCATCCAGAAGATAAATAAATAAATAAAAAAAGATTAAATTAAGACAACAAGATAATCAATGGGTAGACCCTACAAATATGAAGAAAGAAAATGTTGAGGAAATTGACAATTGTCCATTTGCTCAAAGTTGATTGAAGTTTTATGCAACAACTTGCAAATGTCTCCTTCATCATTAAATGTTTAATTAAACCTCTTTGCTTTTCTTGTTTTGCCACCAAAGGCATTTTGTGTGAGGGGCACTACATGTGTGTGTAATTTTGGGTTTTATAATAGCCGTTGGATCAGAGCACGACGGAGCCGCAGCTTATCCTTGCCATTTTAGCTGACGTTTAATACGACGTCGTTGTTTTCATCGAATTAGATCAGCAACTATGCGTGACCTTCCAGAAAACTTTGACCCTAATCTATAGCTAGTCAATCTTGAATTATATATTTTCTTTTTCTAAATGGGTAGTATCTCGAACCTTCCTTTTTTTTTTTTTCCCAAAAATAATTAGATTATTTCAACAACAAAAACATTTTCTTTATAGTTAATTATTAAATGCTTTCTAGAAATCTGGTTATTACAACTGGCTTGAAATATTATATGGAAATAATATAATTTGTATACTAATTCAATTTTTCTCTAGAGATAAAACTATTTAAGATAATATCACAAAATAGTTTTTTTGCTACTACTATTAATAAAGATAATAATAATAATAAAATACTTGTTCTACAAGGTACCATTTGGAAGACCTTTTGTAGAAATTTTGGTAGAAGTTTCTATAAAAATTAAATTTTTGTGGGCATGAAAATAACTTGTAAAAGCTAGCTAGAGTGTATATATATGTATGGATAACTTAATTTAAAGTGATTGCTTGTTAGTTGATGAAGATATAGTTAATATTGTTTTTATATAACTCCATGTCCCTATCTTCTAGATTTCCATCATCAAATTTAAGTAACCAAAACACAACTTAATTAATTTATTTGACAATAGTTTGTAAGATTTTCAATGTAAGGTTTTGAAAACATGCTTCACTTTTTATTTATATATTATTGTCAACCAGTGAACAGTGGTTACATTCTGGAAAGATGTAAATGGTGAATATCTTCATGCCTTTTACAAATTAAGAAAGCATGGGAGAAGTATTTTCTTAATTGAATTTAATCAATTAAGTCCAAAAAGTATAATAGTATTTTTTTTCAATAAAATTTGATTTGATTCGATATTAAATTTTGAATGGATAAGTGTGTTCTAATTCAGTTGATGTTTCTTTTATTTTAACTTTATACGGGGTTTGAAAAAAATAATAATAAAAAAGTTAGTATTTTAATGGTATTGAGACTTTTTTTTATTACAATTAAATGTGTGGCTTTACTTGAGTGATGATTAGGATTGAAGTGGACCGTTTTTAGCTTAAAGAGCTTGCCACATCTTTACTTAAAAGAGAATTAGACATAATAATTCACCATGAACTTATCAAAATTTCTCCTTCAACTCTTAGAGCATGAGTTTAGGGTTTCTTCATCTTCATATTCTCTTTCTTTCTGTTTATTTTATATTCATCAACTACAGACAATCTGCTATCTAATTCAGTATAATATATAACAACATATTATTGTGGTATTTTCTTTTTCTTTTTGTTCATTTTTTTTTTTTTAAAGTTGGAAAATTTTACATTAGTGTTCGGATAATGAGAAAGTGAATAAAAATTTAAAACTAGCCTTTTGAGGTACTATAATGGTAATATATAAATAAATATTTTTAGGATATGAGACTTTAAAGTGCTCAGTTGAGATTTTAGAAAAATGCTTAGCATGTTGAAGAGGTGATGATAAATTGGAGAAACTGAAATTGTATTTTCTCATAAATTTCGATTCAAATTAAAATCATAGTTTTTTATGTTAGTGTTTTTTTAATCATTTTTTTAATTAAGAAAGAAAAGATTTGAGATTTTTAGATACTATTTGAACAATGAGAAAGTAAAGAATTTGGTTTCGATAAAAATCTAAATTTTAAAAGAAAAAGAGTTTAAGGGAAAAAAGAAAAGAATGGCTCAAAGTTGAAGTATTTTTTCCACTTTAAAATCTAAAATTCTGCTAAAATTTTGTCACGTGAGTCTCACATGTCCAGGATTTTATTGATAAAGTGAGACAATCCCATCATAGCATTGAGATAAAAATTTTAAGGAAAAAAAATACTTATTATATTGTAATTCGCCATAGATACTAAATAAGCTAAATAAAAAAATCAACTAAATATGATAATAATAAAAAATTAAAATATTAAATTTTTTATTTTTATTTTTAGACTTTAAATAGAATTAAATTTAAAAATATATTTTAAACTCACCATAAATAATTAATTAATCGAAACATAACTATTTTAGTGAAATAGGAAAAAAAATTTCATTGATTTTTTCTCAATCCAAATCTAATTAACTTCTATTCAATTTAATTTTATTCTTTAATCGGTTCAGTTCAGTGTTCTAAGATTTTGGATTATTATGTTAAAAAAATAAAAATTTGTTTTTTTTCTTATCAGTAAAGAAAATAAAGATTTCGGACTATACAATTTTGGCGGATTTCTAAACCGTTCATTTTCTGCAAGGTACCCGACCCATATTAAATTTCGAGGGCCACGATTCTCCAACACCAAAGACTAACATGACTCGCATACACACACAAATCATCCCCAAATTCAACATATTTTTTGAGTTTCCCTCCTTTTCGAAGTTGAGCTGAAAGCATTTCAATTTTGATACCATACAGCCAGTAATAGCTAACAAACCTTTATTCATTCAAAATCTACTTCCAAAATTTGCAGCATTTCTTCAAAATCATTCCCTTAACGTTGTTCTTATCTGTAAATTCGACGCTGAAGTTTAGAGATCTATTAAGCGATTGGAGCTGAGATCGTTGGTTTATTCATAATCTCCAACCCTAATGCCATCATCAGAATCAAAACTTCTAGTGAAGAAAATGATCCGTCGTTTACTAGTGCTGTGCTTCGCTTGAGGTATTAATCAAATTGCTTTAAAAACTGCTTAATTGGAGAATATAATGATATGATTCTGAGTTATACTGTGGTTATTATCGATCTGATTTATGTCAAATTAATTGAAATGATATGATTTATTGTTTTTAATTATGATTTTTTGCCTTCAATTTGTAATCTCAGCAGCAATTACATTGTCGTGGGGTCGGAGGACCTACCAACTGTGTGTTCGTAAGTCGTGTTATTAAATTTTGAGAGAGAAATTGCAAGAAGAGAAAAGAGAAGCTTCATGAATGGCTAATTACTATGATATTGATGATATTCTTGCGGAGGAAGGGGTCAGTACTATACATAGTGCTGTTCTTTTTGTTGCTGTTATTTTTATTTATTTACTTATGATGCTATCTTCTGTTTGCAGTTTGTCCCAGTTGTATTCCATAAGGCCATAAATGGAGTGAAGATTGATGAGAGCACTGAAAGGGGATATGTAAGTTACGGCGGAATATGCTTTTGGAGAGTGCGTAGAATGGATATCTTTGTGCTGATATGCTGTTTTTAAAAATTGTGCTTCTTAGGTTGAACAAGGTTCAAAGACTGAGCTACCTTTCTGGCTTGCTCATGAGTTACATTTGAGGCAAGCTGTATCAATGGGTATTCCTACCTGTTTCAATCAAAAGTATGGGTCTACTACCTCTGAGTGCTATTTTCTCTTTTCATTTTGCATTTGAGTAATAGGGAGATGCATTTCTACATACTCTTGTTCGCATGTAACTTGTGAACATTAATACCTTGGGGTTTAACTTTATTATTTGCATCATTTATGTTTTGTGGTTTAAGTAAAAGAGACAAATCATGTTAGATACGTCATATGTGTCAACAAACTCTTGTTAGGAAATTCCTATTCTACTCCTGGAGCACAGATATTGGGAACCAAAAGTATTTGAAAATCCGGCTTTTTTTCTCTTGGAGCACAGGTTGGGCCTGTACTCCGGATGTTGGACAGGATTCCCCCTTTTTAAGTGGTGTTAGGAGGCTTTTCATGGTATATGATATTAAACATCCAGCAGAAACACACATGGAGAACGGTTTATATGTGCAGCCATTCAAGTTTTATTGTTTATTCTTTTTCCTTATGATAGTGCCTCTTTTACTTCCAGAACACGGCTGGAAATCCAGGCTGACGCTGCTTGTGTGGATCTAAAATCTCGTTGTCCATACTTCTATGAGTTTGGATGCAAGCTAGCACCATTGTGAGATTCTTCTCCATGCCCTTGTATGCATTCATTTATAATACATCTATAATTTTTCATAGCGTACCTGTTATTGGGCTATATAACAAGATATACCTGCCTATCATTTTTTATTATTATGGTGTGGCCAGTATCCCACCTTGGATCGTATGGATGATTACCATTTCCACAATTTAAACAGGTTTTTTATAATATCTTTTGTGCTTTAACATGGGGATATTGCTTTCTTGCGAACCAGAAACATTATGAATTGATTATAGCATCTTGTATGCCACAACATGATTTATCCATTAACTGATTAGTTGTGGTCATTGTGGCCCCAAACTTTAGTATGTTGGGTCCAGGTATGAATGAAAAGGCACTTGTGTGGGTTCTTACAATAGGTAGAGGCATAGCGAGAATTCCTCAAACATAATATGAAATGAATAAGTTTGAGTTTATGTTTTGATTCTTATAATCATTTGGAGATATGTTGTAGTGTCTTATAAGTGACACTAGTAGTGTTTATATTTGGAGAACAATTTCACCTAATAGTGCAACTAATGTTAAGCATTGAAGGGATAAAATACACTTAAATAGCAATATTCTACGGAGCATTTCTTTTTGTAAAACCTCGTACAAGAAACTGTTAAAATGACCGAGTTACATAGATGATATGGTATACTGGTACTTTTTTTTTGCTCCTTTCTTACTGACAATTCTAGAATGGCATCTTTACTGTGATTTCATCTGATGTAGCGCAAAATAATTCGATTACTGTCCTTTTGGTGATAAAACTATAATAAGCACTTGCTGTCTAGCAGTGTTGGAGTAACATTCTAATCCACCGACTTTAAATTTCATAAGTAAAATTATCTTCTTTTCCCCTTTGGCTGATAAATTGATTGGCCATGGAGTCTTTACTTATTTGTTAACTATTATGCTTAGGTGTGATAAAACCATTGGGCTCTTGCTCTCCTATGCATTTAGAATCCGGTATAAGGAGGTTCTATTCAAGGCACACACTACAGCATTTGCAGCAGCCTCCAAATTCTTGGGACTTTTAACAAAGGAAGAAATTAATTGTGAGATTCATCTGCCTGTTTAATTTTACAAATTCTATTGATGCGTCTCATATTTGTCTACTAACGCTGTTATTATGGTTATGAATTATAGTATATGAGGCAGCTCAATTCTCCATGGCGGCTTTTAAGAAATGGAGAATTGGTGGCCCGAGAATGCAGAGAGCTTCAATTCTTGGGAGGAAGAGAAAACCTGCTGATTAGTGGGCTATTTGTAACCTGACGTATGTAGACTTGTCTTCGGCAGGTAACCGGGTGTTGCAAATTGCACGAGGTGTTTGTACACACATTAGAATTAAGTTACATGCATATTAGTGCATTAGAGACCTAAAATTTTCTATGTTTCTTTAAATATTTTTTATCTTTCGTGTTTGATTCTGTTTTACAATCCTGCCTGATTTTCGACTCAGGCAGTAGTCATAGTATCAATAGCTAATGTAATGTCCTGTTGAGGGGTTAGAACTTAAAACCACCATATATAGAAGATTCTTTATTGAATAAATTGAAGCATACGTTCTTCATGCTTCATACTGTTTGTAAATGCTTTTGCCCAGAACTTGATCTCTCTATAGTCGTCGGATGGGTGCTTTTTCTGGAAGAGACACAGGATCAGACCCGCTACCTAAATTTAGCCCAACATCCTTCTGACAGTGCAGAATTACTAAAATGGGCCTGGCAATGCCTAACGGAAGTCAAGCCGGTAGTGAATGGAATTAATATTAATGCAAGAGTTGCCAACTATAAGAGCTGCATCATAAAATTTGAAACATTTAAAGTCCAAAACACTTATAATCAAATATTGTGCTGATAAATTTGACTCTCTATGGACAAAGAGACTCCAACTTTGTCATTTTAAAACAGTATGGTCGATCTGAACGTTCACTCTCATAGTTTAAAAAATCAAATTGAAAAAGACTCATCATACATTTTCTTAATTATTGGAACTCCAAAGCCTTCCGATGGAATTGAGATTTACATTTTCAAAATTATGAAGGCAAATCTCATTTGGTAAAACTTCACTGCGGAATCGACTTTTCACCTCAGATATGATACTTCTACCATTCCTTGCGGTTGATTTTTGTCACCATTTTGAAATAGTTTCGTTATCCTTTAAAAAAAAAAAAAAAAAATTCTGACAGAGAAGAAGTTTCGTTAGGTGATAAAGGCAAATGGGTATTCTAAGCGGATTGGTTTTAATTATTTTATTTAGCAACAAATCTTTTGTTTTAATTTAGATTGAGTTATTGACTGATATTTTAGTTAATTTTAAATGACAATGTCATATGGGATAAAAAATATATTTTTAAATTTTATTACGTAAATTATTAAATCACTAAACAATTTAATTAATTATAACTTAAATTAACATCTTGAATGCATTCATGAAAATAATAAATTCAATTGTATTTTAAATAAAATATAGATAAAATTTAAATTTATACATATTATGTACAAAAGCAATTTAAAATTCAATTATTTATATAAAACAAAAAGAAGTGGAAAGCTTCATTTAAAAGGAAAATGCTATTGCAAGAATCTTAGTGCGTGAAATCCCTAAAATTAGGAGGAGGGGAAATGAACCAATCAGGTGGAGAGACCAATTGATTGTTCCTGCAAATGTTGGAGGTATTGATTTTAGAAATCATGAATTCTCTCGCCAACCATTTCACAAATAAAAAGAAATATGTCTTTTTAATTCAAAGGCGGTGCCAAAACAAAAAGGTTTTTGTTTTTTTTTTTTTCTTCTTCTTTCCTTTTATTTAGAAAGACAGACCAAAAAGTTACAATATCCTCAATTTAATAAAAAGATAAATTATTAAAAGAATTTAAAATAAATATATTCTATAAGGAAAATGTATTTTAATAATTTATTAGAAATATAAAATTTATACATCTTTTATAATTTGAAAGTCTTATACTTTTTAAACGAACTGTTTGATAGAATTATAAAATATTAATAATAAAATTACAGTTGTGTCATAAATTTAACCTATCAATTTAGAGTATGAAATTTCAAACCTAATAAATCTCTTTAATTGTTATAATTAAATAATAATATTATCGGTAAAAAGTAAACAAGGTCAAATAAGTTGATTATGCACATGGGAAACCCAGATTGACTAGCGGTACTTACTTAAGCTTTGTCTAGACCTAGACCATAGAGAATCAAAGCTCTGTCTCTGGTAATAGTAACCAAAGCCAGATTGGCTGTATTTGTTACAGTGTCAGTATATCTGACACAATTAACAGCGAAGAAAAATATAAAACCTAAATACAGAAAAGTAAAAAAGAAAAACAGAAACAAAAACAATTCATGTCAAAGCACTCAACATTAAAAAAAAAGAAAAATTTTGATTAAAAAATCATTAGTCCTTGGAAAGTGGAAGATTTCCACAGAAGCAGACGTCTAGAGATTGGAATGAACCTTATTACCTCACTCTCTTTCTAATCTAATTAATTACAGTTTTCTTTTTTCTGAAAAAAAATATTCAAGCTTTATATCGTCCTCTTCAATTCAGCCATCACAAGTATTCATTTATCAGTCAACTACAAGAATCCCAGGTGGGTTTGGTTTTATTTGACTTGAATAATCACTTACAGTGTTGCTTCTTTGCTAGAAGAAAGAATGAATTTTGATCTTTGCAAGTTTAAGTTTCTGTTTCTTTAGTTGGTTTTGGCTTCTGGGTATTGCTTGTTTTTGTGTTGAAATTGTGCGAGATAGAATCATGGTGTTTCTAAAGTTATGGAATTTAGGGTTTTAGAGTGTTTTATCTTTGAATTTGAATTTGAATTCTTAGTGTTATAGGATTACTGAAGATTTATGAACTTATTTGCTATTATAGTAGATGAGTTTGATGTCTGGAGACTGTTCTGCTAAGGTTTTCATCTGCGAATTACTAGAGCTTCAGATATTTTCGAATTGGCCCTTCTTTTTTCCTTTCTTGCGTAGTATTTTGAAGTTTGAGGCTTGCCGTTTTCTTTCCAATTTTGTTCTATTATTGGGTTGGTTTGAACTGCTTATTTCATGTTGGATTGATGAGTTTACTGCTCATATGGGGTTCTTATGTCCTGCTCCTGCCTGACTTTGGCATCTGGGTATTGCTGAATGGGTGCCAATTTCAAGTAGAATAATAGAATTAAGTTTGAATTTCGTGTTGGAAGTTCTCGTATTTAGGGTTTTCATTTCTTAGACATTCGTCCTTGATTTTACTTTCAGGGTGAGTTATGTGCCGACTCACAGACAGCTTTTGGTGTTATAACTTCTGGTTCTGTTACTGAACTAGGTATCTTTCATATCTGATCAGTAAATTGATTTTTCTGGCATTCAGGTTGAATTTCTTTTCCCCACTTTTGCCTTGTCTTAGGAAGTTCTACCAGGAGATTAAATTTGTTTGGCTTCATAGACCTAAGAGTTGTTATATTTGACTGAATTTGCATTTGATCTGTGTAAGAATTTGTAGGAGAAGATCTTCTCTCATTTATGTTGCCTTCAAGTATTATTACTTGCTGTGGTGATTTTCGAGTATGCGAATTAACATCAGCTAAATGTACATTTGAAGCTTCTTTAATCAGTATTTCCCTAGGTCCATTATATCTTGTTTTCAGATTCAGTGGGAGCATTAGAAACTTTTTCTGTTATTCTGTGAATATGAGCTGAGGAGTTCAATACTAGCAGTGGACTAGGCTTCAGTTTACAGGTGTTTGTTGTTTTTTCTCCTATGCTGCGAATAGGAACTGATTTGCTAGATGCTGGGTTTCAATAAACTGTTGTTTCAGTTTTCTACATTTGTCTGTAGCTGTTTCTCGTCTTCTTGTTTCTGTCTCTTTTGTCACCTTTTACTGAAGAAAGAGGGTAATTATTCTTGCCATTTGATTTTGGTAGGGTGTCAACTATTCTTTTGAAGGGGACCAAGGTGAGGATGATACTGATGTATGGGGAGTAAAGTGGGTGTGGAAGATGAGAAGGAAGCCAACGGGATGCCGAGCTTTGAATTGCCTATATCAAATGCACTGTAAGTTCTCTATTTGGTGTACTTATTTTGTTGCAGTTTCAGGGTACATTATTTTGTGTTGTTTTCAAGTTGTAATTCCTCTCTCTCCAATCTGTTTACTGTTTGCTTTAGTATGCCCTGCATATGTAGAATGCATAAAAACATAGTTAGCTTCAATTGCATGCGTTTAAGTACATCTACTGCTTGCATCAGGAATCTTTTCCGTGTTTCATATTGAATTGTGAAAAATGAATATCATGTTACTATTAGATGATAATAACATATAATTTTGAAGATTTCTTGTTTTGCTGATATGTTTATGGAGTAGATATCAAATTATTTCCAGGATGTGTTTTAAAGCCATTGACTAGTGATGTAGCTAAAGTTAGGAATGCCTTATAGTTGTTTCAACACTTGAAATTTATTGGAATTAAAACTTGAGGCCAGGAAATGTGCAAATTCGGATGGCATAAAGAGAATAATGTACTATAATACTTTGCCTGCTAAAATACTTTAACCAGTAAAACTTTGTTGATAGTTATCTTGGAACTTGATTTTAGTTGTCAGCTTGTTATGCATTCATGTGAGTTATTTCTTGATAAACTCTGGTTTTCCAGTGGCATAGAGGGAAGCACAATCCATTCATATCGAGTTTCTGATTTTGGCGCTTTTGATCAATCAGTTGCATTTCGGCTAGAGGATGCTGTTGATCTGAGCACAAGTAAGTATTGTTAAACCCAACTTCTTAAGGAAAGATGGATCAGGCTTGGTTTATTCTTTCACATTCTGTCGTCAGATAGGTTTAGAACTAAAATTATCCACTTATATCTTCTTGTCTCTTTTATATTTTTTTTATAGAGCTTTTAAGCATTGTTCCTCATGCTCAGATAATCCACCATATATTGGTACTAATGCAATAATGTAGCTAGCTATTCAGATCATTATCATAATGATTGTTTGATCTCATCTTGTGTACTAGTTGGAGAGAACAATATTCTTGTCATAAAAAAAGAGGATGTGAGATGTAGGACATTGCAGGGGTGTCACTGCCTCATAGTTGTCTTGTCCAGTTTTTGAGGGGTTAGCCCCCTTCTATAATTAAAAGAAAAGAGAAAAAAAGATTAAATATGCAGAAAGTATTAAACTTGAGAAGCTTACACCCTTCAGTTTCACTTCTCAGTTATCCTCCTTTATTTCATTAATTTTAATCATATTCCTCACTGCAATTATGTCAATTGTTTGACAGGATGAGTAATTTATCTAGAAGAGGGTAAATGAGCAAGTAATACTGAAGTTGTTGAAAAATCACTAATTAACCATTAATCTTGGACAATTTGAATGGTTATTTTTTTAAGAGTAGAAGTTGCAATGAGTCCAAAGATAGCCATGATGAATACTCAATTCAACTCAACCTAAGTCTTCATGACTTAATCCCATGACAAATCTGTCACAAAGTAGTACTGTAATTAGATTGAAGAGTTCTGTTCTACAGCTGCAAAGGTTCTTACAAGACTTCTGAAATTGCAGATACCGTGTTCAATTCAGCTAAAGCAAATAACCAAGCAGACACTTCTGACCCCCTCCATATTGGCTCTTTTGATAAGGTCAGTTTCTGTTATCTGTTTTAGGTTCCTTTGCTTGTATTAGTTGTTTCTACTAATATCCCTTTTCTCTTTTGCCTCTCTTGGTTAAAACAGTTAACTGCTTCCTTTAATATTAATCCATCTCCTGCCCAACTGGAATCCCAGAGATTGCCATTAGAAAAGGGTCAACAGTTGAACATCATTGCTTTATCTAGTGGTAATACTGAGAATTGGGAAGAGTCCAACATGGCTGATGGAAGTCCTAGGACTGATTTGTCAACAGATGGAGACACTGATGATAAAAATCAGAGGGTACTGTTTCTTTCTTATTTTTCTCTGTGATTATTTAAATTCTGAAAAACTTTATAGATTTGCTGATTGGTACCAGTTATCATTCATATTTGTGAGTACTTCATGATTTTGGTTTCGATATTGGCTTTCGTTCTTGCATCCAAAGATGATCAGCAACACTCTTTAGATATTATAAAGAAGATTTGATGGATAAAATTACTGAAAATCTAACAATCCCACGCTCCCATGTTGCAGTTTGATAGAGGTCTATCTACTGCTATTGCAGCTTCTGATTCCAGTGACAGATCAAAGGATAAAATGGATCAGAAGGTAAAAGTACTATACTACTTGTGTGCAAAATGTCTCACTATGTTGAGTTGTGTTTTATGATATTTTGTCTCTATGACACACTGTAGACTCTTCGTAGACTTGCCCAAAATAGAGAAGCTGCAAGGAAAAGCCGTTTGAGGAAGAAAGTATGTTTCCCTGCGCTTTATTCATTTTAATAAACATCATTTACTCATTTCTCTTTTTGTGCTTGTTCATGATTCAATTTACTATCATTGCAATGGATATTGCCAACATGCATTAGTACTGCTTTCTACTGCCTGATGACAAATTTGCAATACAAATTTATAAAACTTATCTGGCTACTATGAAAGGCCAACTTAAAGGTAAGGTGGGCCAGGATAAGCACTTACAGGGCTGTGGCTTGGATCCAGCCCTATTTTGTGGTATCCTCTTTGAAGTCTACTAGTGCAAATGGAAATCCCAAAATGAGGATCTTAGCTTAATGATATTCTATGTGATTCATTTCTTGTGCCGCAAAAGTTCAACATATAGGCAAAAGTCACTTTCTAAAACTAAGAAAAGAAATGGAATTTTCCTTTCCATAAAGAGCAGTAATATGGACTACTAGATAGATTCAGTTCATTTCTTTTGTTTCCTTGTACAATAGAATATAGTGAATTTTCTAAACGTGTGAAATCAATTATGAAACTGTTGAACTGAATGTTGTAAGGAAATTGAACTGAATTTGAATTTGACTTCATAATGTCAAGAAAATGGGTGGGAGTTTCAAAAATTCAAGATTTGAAGTTCATGTGTTTATTTGTACAGTCTGGGTATACTTGCTCAGTTGCTCACATGGAGAGATTATGTATTTGCTGTTATCTTACTGGATACAAGTAACCATGTCTAGTTGAGTTACCTTTTTGAAGCAAATGGCTGGTACTTTCTTTTTGTTTACCATCTAACAAAGATACTTTTCTAGGCTGGCCTTGTAGTTTGAGATGATGGCACTTATCATAATATTTAAATTATTGCCTTTCTGGGTTCTCATTTCATTTGTAGCAACAATTAATTCTTCTAATTTGGTCGTCCTTAGGGGCAATTCTTTTGCTTCAAGTTGTAGGCCCTAATGGCAGTTAAGGGTGCATATCGCCTATCAGCCTATCTGTCTCACTCTTATTCCCATAGAAGCAGAAATATTCAGGCTTCTGTATTCCAGTGTTAAAGATTCTAGCTGAAGTGATAGCTATTATTGAAGATGATGCTGTCATAATAATTTTGTAGCTCCTTGTTTTTAATCTTGTTAGGGTTTTTGAAGCTGTATATTGTAGTGCATGTCAACATGCCTTGGTTTCATAATGGATATGCTGAACCTAGGAGCTCATTCTAGGTTTTTCAGAGTTGGATCACTGATGAAGAAAAAGACTAAAGAAGGAATGAAAAGAAAACTCTCAAAGGAGGGGAATAAAGAATGTGAGAAATGAAGGGATGTACAACATTTTTTCTTTTTATCAGATCAATAATTATATTGATTGTATATTTGATACAATATCAGAAGCAGTGACGAAGTGGGATAATTCCATTGTTAAATCCTACAATCTGTAAGAAGACAAGGCCTTGGACCATTTTTTATATGCCCTTATTTGCATTCTGTTGTTACTCTGTTGCAACAGAAGTAAAGAGGGTTAGGGCACTTGTGGGGGAGCGGCGAAGTGCATGTTTTTGTGTACTGATGAGAATTTTACATTCCATAGATTTCATTCCATGTAGCCTTCTGGTCAGTCGTGAACTTTATGCATGCGTGTACTTTTACATCTCTTTTAAGTTTTAATAAGTTCCTTCTATCCTTGTTCTCCTATAGGCCTATGTGCAGCAATTGGAGAGTAGCCGCTTGAAGCTGACCCAGCTGGAACAAGAGCTTCAGCGAGCACGACAGCAGGTTACATTTGGCTAATTCTTCATCACGCTGTGCAATACATCAAGTTTATTTGTATAGGCATTTACATTTAAGGTATCAAAATCTCTTTTTCTTACTTCTTTTTGTGATGTAGGGCATCTTCATATCAAGCTCAGGAGATCAAGCACATTCCATGAGTGGAAATGGTAATACCTATTATTTTTTCTTTAATCAAGCTCTCATATTGAATCTATATGTTTTATGTTTCTACATCTATCAGCAAGCTTGAACATGATCTGTCATTATCTCTTGTATCAAATTCTTTGGTCTTATTGTAAGTCCATAGCATACTGTAGATCATTGTTTAATCCGCACCATTTTCAGGGGCCATGGCATTTGATGTGGAATATGCCCGGTGGCTAGAAGAGCAAAATCGACAAATTAATGAGCTGAGATCAGCTGTCAATTCTCATGCGGGTGATGCTGAACTTCGCATTATCATTGATGGTGTAATGGCTCATTATGATGAAATTTTCAGGTTGAAGAGTAATGCAGCCAAGGCTGATGTGTTCCATTTGCTCTCTGGGATGTGGAAGACACCTGCCGAGAGGTGTTTCTTGTGGCTTGGTGGTTTCCGTTCATCTGAGCTCCTCAAGGTGAGGTTCTTTCTGCTTTGAATGGTTTTTATCCAACAGACAGATAGATGGTGAAAGGGAAAGGGTTGGGGTCGGAGATCTCAAGTAAATGGGTGAGATGAGGAAGGCAGTCAGTCACCTATGAGGATGTCTTACTTTGCCGGATGGGAAAGGAGTAAACCTTGCCTTTTCTATTGCTTTCATGTATACTTGTTTGCCCTGGGAGCCATGTTTGTGGCCTCTCTTTTATGGCTATGCAGCTTCCTTTCACCTGCTTATGCATGTGTGAACTTTCAAGTGTTCATCAATATCTGTACAGATACCAACCTTGTGTTTGATCCATCTTCCTTTTAATAGAAATCTGCCTCTTGAGCATTCTTATTTTGTTCCACATGTTAAATTTGAATGGTAATGGATGCAGCTTCTTGTGAACCAATTGGAGCCTTTGACTGAGCAGCAGTTGGTGGGCCTTGGTAATTTACAGCAATCTTCCCAACAGGCCGAAGATGCTTTATCTCAAGGAATGGAGGCATTGCAGCAGTCACTGGCTGAGACACTGTCTAGTGGATCTCTAGGTTCTTCAGGTTCATCTGGAAATGTGGCAAATTACATGGGTCAGATGGCTATGGCCATGGGAAAGCTAGGGACCCTTGAGGGGTTCATTCGCCAGGTAATTGGTTTTAATGCTATTGGCATACATTTTCAGTGATTGGAGATGGCATGAACCAGCTCTAAAAGTTAAAATTCTAAGTGCCCTTTTAGTTGTCTAGGAATTTAAAAACTTGAGTGATTAGTTAAACCTTTTATGAAATATTTCCATCTTATCTTCTCATAAGCTCAATGGATAAGATCTTAGAATTATGGACAAGTTACATATATGATAATACTGCATATCTTTCATTACGTTTCTTTTGTGGGGATCTTGTGTTGTCACTTGCCCCCTTGTTACCGGCTGTAGCATCTCAAGAGTTTTTCTTTGATGGACTTTGAAAAATCAGGCTGACAATTTGCGGCAGCAGACTCTACAACAAATGCACCGAATATTGACAACCCGGCAATCTGCTCGTGCGCTTCTTGCAATACATGATTACTTCTCCAGATTACGCGCTCTTAGTTCCCTTTGGCTTGCACGACCAAGAGAGTGAACTTTGCACTGGAGTTGTGCATTTGCAGAAAAAGTTGAGCCATACTCCAGATCCAGCAATGGTACATGATTTCTAGTGTCTAAAGAATGTATGTGTTTTTTGCTACATTTCTCCTGTTGTAGTTTCAGATGTGTATCATGGAACTAGTCTGTATCAGCCGCACTAGTCATCTTACAGTCACAGAATTTGACTACTTTAGAAACATATATGTCAATGTTAATTACTTATATTCTTATTGCCTTCATCTTTTCATTCTGTCCGCAATGTAATAGGTTTTGAAAATTGGCTGTCCTTGTAACCTGACATTTTGAAATGAATATGAAAGTTTGAGACATGAATCAAATAAGAGATGATCATTGATTCACCTTTCTTTGCAAACTTCTTTTCTTACAATAATGCTTTTGCCTTTGGCAAAGGATTTTTACAGGCCTCTGGAATCACATGTTCTTTCCTTGGCAGCCAAAGTACGGTTTGATCTGTTGGAGATTTGCTTAAAGCACGAAAATTGTAGATATTTGGTATTTGCAAACCAAATAAATTACTCTGTACAAACTATTAAAATCCATATGAATATATTCACTTTTTTGTTTTCGTATTGTTTGTTTAGCAAGTTGAGTCCTTTCTTTAATTCATATTTTTTCCCTAACCATGATATTCAATTTCCTGTTATCCAATCATCTCCTAAGCATGAGTCTTCCATGTTCTTCTGTTCTTTTCCATAACCATGAATTTCGGAAAAGCCATGAGTTAACGCCATCTCCATGCACATCAATGCAGTAGCTTTTGATGTTATGTAACAAGTGATAATACATATTTCCAGCAAAAGAGAAGACACATTTCTTGATTTATGAAATCTAACATGAATTCACAAAATGGTTCTGGAAAGTGGACAAAAGCTTCAATAAGTAATTTATCCATCAGAAGATTCAGAAAAGTTTATTATTATTTGGGAAGTCCAGCTACCCAAAAGGGAAATTAACGAGAGGGACATCCATAAAGCATTGCAAGTTTTCAAAAGTAATTGCTCTTATAGAAGTTCTTGAGGAAGTCAGACATCGCTTGATCCTTAGTGTCCAAATCCTGCACAAGCCCTTGTTCACCCACTACATATTGTCCAATAATATGGTGGCGCTGCTTTGCATGCTCCACAATGTTGTTCAGCTCTTCCATTCCTTTGAAAAGCAACATATCAATCACCTGCAGATTTAGCAGAGCCTCTATACTAGTCAAAATATGAAGTGCAGCAATCTAGGAAGCATATGGTTTGCTCCATCCACATGGGGAAACTAAGAATTTAATTTGCTCCAACAAAGTGGAAATTCAACACGATAGTTGCTCCTCCTATCTCTAGTGAAGCCATAAAGTAGTAGCAGTTTTTGGGCTTATGGAAAGGAAAATGAAGGTAATTTAGTAGCCATGAACTGAAATCCCCTACATGTGATTGCAGAATATATAATAAAACAAAAGAAAGCTACAGGAGATGCTGCTTTGCTTTGCTGGAGAAGTTGAGGAGAACAAGAGGTGTAATTAAAATAACCCAAGATAAGTAAGTTGCTGATTGATTTTCTACAATGTTCTGAAATCGCCTTAATTAATCTTTCCTGTACATTTAACTAAGAAAGCTGGAATTTTCATAGATTTCATAAAAAACCTAACAATTGAAATGAAATACTGCTTGATGTTCTCCTAATAAAGTCTAAAAGAACCCGCAGCAGAGGGATTGGCTCTCCAATCATATCAATTTGCCAAGTAGTTATAGATTATAAGGATTCAACTGGTACTAAGTTTACATTATAATTCTTTGTTTTATCTCACTTATCAGAGGTTCAAATTAGAAAAGGGTCAAAACCTAACTAAAAGTTTACCTAAACCACATTCTCTAACGAGAATTGCTGCTCAAACATCTCTTTACTTAAAAATAAAAATAAAAATAAAAATAAAAATAAGAAGCCATAATTTTTAGGGATGAGAATAGCATCAGAAGAGAATTGAATCAATTGTCAAGAAACAAAGAGAGAATGAGAGGTACCTTGGGATTGGAGACATGAGAGTTTATACGGATCTGAGAAGCGATGCTGGATCGAAGCTGAGACTTGGTGACGACATCTTGAAGATTGTAAATGTCCATTACTTTTGGAATTGATCTGCACGCTAATCTGAAGAAATCGAATACCCTTCCCCTTGCCTCCTCTAGGCTTCTCGAGTTAGGCGCCACCTTCACGCTTCTCGATATAAACGACATCGTTTTGTTCTTGCTCGACTCAGTACGCACTCACTCGCTCGTCTGTTGAGAATCGAAGAAAATGATGAGCAGAGCACTGAAGAAAGTTGCCGATTCGGAGAATTAACAATTTTTCAAGAAGTGAATTGAGATAGTGTTATTGCGACGTCGTTTTGGAGAATACTACTCCTTCCTTCCATCCAAAAGAAATCAATTTTTTCAGTTAATATCATTAAATTTCATCACTATTTCTCTAATATATCTTTATTAAACCTTTTATAAAAATTACAGTTTTAAAATATAAAACAGAAATAAAAAAAATGGACTATAATTTAAAATGAAGGAAATGGACTAAAAAGAAAAAGAAAATGCAGAAAAAGTATTTATTCTGATCTGATTTTAATTTTCCAAAATTTAATTTTAATTTATGAATTTAAAGACTATAGTTTGAATTAAAATGTAAAATTGGTGAATTGATGATTCTATTTTTCTTAAACATATTTGGTTCAATTACTATAATTCATAAATTTGATAAATAATTTCTAATCTTACTTTAAATGGGGGGAAACTAGTCATATAAATATGAAATATACATTTATTAAAAAGTACCAATAAAAAATATAAAATGAGCATATATATATATATATATATATATATATGTTTTTCTCCAAAACCTAAGCAGCATATAAAATACTAGACTTGTTTATTCAACTATTTATTTGGTACTATAAGAAAATAAAAGTTTCCCGTTATCATGATCTTAGTTAATTTTGATATTAACTCTAATTATATTAATAACATTATTTATGTATTAATAAACTAATGGTGAATTTTAAGAAATCCTGCGTAAGTGGGAGGCCTACAAAGCACAAACAACTGATAAAAACATTTGTAATTACTTCTCTCAACACAGCAAGTGAATGCTCACACACTCTGAACACACATCATAAAATTGAGAAGATAAAGAAGAAATTTCACTTGTTAAGCAAACCAAGATGATGCCCATCAAATCTAAAATGATATTATCCATCTGGTATTACCTAACATTTTACAAGCTGCTGTCCATAGAACAATAGTCAGCTTCATAATGCCTTCATATTCAAGGTATTTTGTTCCTCCCTGTATTCTGAGAATTAATATTTCCCCAGGGAAAATTGGGCAACACTGTAAGACAAAGGTCAGTTGATTAGATGATGTTTGTTCAACAGGGTTTACATAACCGACTGGAATATTTCGTAGACAGCTCTTCCTTTTTGAGTTTGGTCTCTACATTTCCCCACATTCAGCAATAGTACATGCCAGTTTAGGCCGATTGTTGGGTCCCGTGGCCACATTCTCAATCTTTCTGACGACCAAAAGACCGTCTCCAAGCACCCTCTGGAAAGAAAAAGAAAAGGAAAGAGTTAACAGAAAAATTTGATTGAAGTTACCAAGGAGGACGTAAAAATTATCCATCTCCTGGACATACTTTCACAATCATATTATCAAGACCATAAAAGCACATCCAAGAAATTAAGCATCCAACCCAAGCTGACAAGATTTGGACAGATTTATTGGTTGGTTCAATTGCTTGATGCAGCAAAGCCAGTTCATGGTAAATTTGATATTGGATTTTTTGATGCTAATTGAATACAGACCAAGGAATACTAGGCTAAATACTAGAATAGAAAAAGAAAAGCTAATAAGCTACTCGTATCTTTAAAAGAATCAGAGAATATACCCCAAACACAACATGCTTGTTGTCGAGCCAGTCACATTTTGCACAAGTGATGAAGAACTGCAGAAAGTGTAAAGCCAAGTCAAAACTTAACATTAACAGCATCACATTAAAAACACTAGAATGTGTCAAGAAATTCATTCAGCTTGTAAGCAATTTAGAGAATTGCAAGGACTTAAGGGTTATGCACTGGGCATGAAATGATTTTTAAGTTTGATGGGTGTTTAAGTATATACTAATGTAAAGATGGTCAACTAAGCAGCTAACACATTGAAGAACTGTAGAGTTATTCTTAGCATCTTTAAACCCGTAATAGAAAATGTAGAGAGAGAGAGAGAGAGAGAGAGAGAGAGAGAGAGAGAGAGAGAGAGAACCTGACACCCATTAGTGTTTGGTCCACTATTTGCCTGCAATAGAAACAAAAACATATGGCTTTAGAGAAAGTGATGTAAGGCCAATCCTTAAAATCAAAATCTAAATAATCCAACATCTAATATAGGTGGACTAATGCTCGAAAATAGGGTTTATTAAAAGAAATCAGGGTTTTATTAGGATTCAAGAAATTTTTATGTAGGAAATGTCTCTTTGAATAGTTATACTTATACTGAAACAGGTACTAATAACTAAAGCAAATAGTGTATGTAGAGAAGCAAAACACTCATAAAGAAAGCATTCTAATGATAATAACTTAAAGATTCCTGATCACTGAACATGGCAAATATTTGATACAGAAGAAGAATGCATACGTACCATTGAGAGTAGACCAGGACCAGTGTGCTTGGCAATAAAATTTTCATCATCAAATTTATGTCCATATATCGAAACGCATCCACTGCCATCACCCTTCACACCATAACCACCTTCTTATCAGCATTACTACTTATCATAACTAACAAAAGACCTTAATTGAAAAAAAAACTAGAACTTTCCACAAATAATTCATCACTAATATCAATTAAGTACAATATTATATACAAACCTTAAGAAAATCACCAGCTTGAATCATGAAGTCTTTAATCACTCTATGAAACTGACACCCTTTATAACCTACAGGCAATCCAGCTTTTCTGCAAATTTTGCAATCCAATTTATCAATAAGTGAAATACCCTAAATAATAAAACATTTCATAACAACAAGAATTCTATTTTTTACCTGTACTCTCCAGTGCAAAATTGCCTGAAATTCTCGGCGGTTTTAGGGGCAATATCGGCAAAGAGTTCCATTTTGATGCGACCAGCGGGAATGGTGCCAATTGTAATATCGAAGAAAACGATTGGGTTTTTAGGATTTGGAGGTCTTACGTGCCACTCTACGTTCCCTGCTCCGGTTGCTGTGCTCGTGTTGCCTACTCCTGACGCCATTACTATTTGATTCTTGCTGCTGCTGCTGCAACAATAAGCTTCTTTTTCAAGTGATGGGTTTTGGGCTTTATATAGAGAATGGTGTATGGATTGGGCCATGCAAAAATTCTTCTCCTTTAATTTATTTAATCGCTTTCACTAAGTTCTTGATTCTTGGCTTTAACTGAGTTCTTGATTCTTCGCTTTCACTGGGTTCAAACTTAACATGCCATGGCACTAAAAAGACTCCAGCATCAGTTAAAACGAATGCAGCACTAATTAAAGACTCATTTCAATACTAATCAATGACTTGTCATGCAAAACTTCACATATATTTTCAGTTACTCCGTTAATTGAAGTTTAAGAGATTTATGTTTGCTTCTTTGTTTCAGGTTTTACAGGTTGCACAGCAACAATGAATAAGCACCAGCACAAAATTTAAAACAACCATGTAAAGAAAGAAACTTTTACATTCTTTTCTCAAAAAGGTGTTCGGAAAATACAGCCAAAATCTACTTCGCCGTCAAGTTCAGGTTTTCTAATAAAAGAATCTGGTTGTCGCTGAAACAGTGACAGGAAAGAGCATGCATGTAAATTACAAAAACCTGTTCAACTGCATGGAGAAATTTTAAACAGAAATATACAAAAAGTTTCCTAAGAGAAGGATTGAGGGTATAGGGGTTGAGGGAAATGGAAATGGAGAAGAATATAATTGATATAATATGGACAGAGGTTGAATTGCTACAAATGCACAGTTGACTCTTTCCTACATTCTCTGCAACTCCCAAGTATAATCAGGCAGTCCATTATACTGAAGATTTAGGTATTTTAAACTGTTTCTTGAGGAACTGGGACGACTCCGAGTCGCTCCGATGACATAATATTCTCAATAAAGTCTGAGTATCAGCACCTAATTTGCCTCCACCGCCCTGCCTTTCCAGCCCACTCGCAGATTTCAGGTCATCAATCAATTCTCGAGTCTACAAGCCAAGTGAAAAATGGAAAAGATCAAATTCATTTATCTCAAGCTACATAACATTACATTTTATTACATCAATATTCTACAGTCCACTTACGTAAAACCATAACTGCAATAACTAACCTCATAGGAATGCAACTTAATTACATGACGAACTCGTGCTATATGGTTCTCAACTACTCCTCTAGGAAGCCCGTCTCCTCCAGAAATAAAAAATTCCTACAAGAAGAAATTGCACATGTTAGATAGTCTAATGCTGCCACCCTTCCTGATTAAAGCAATTGAAACACTACATGACATTTATCATGTCTGAAGCATTCTTCAAGTTGCAAAATGATTCTACATGAAACTTTAAATGCCTTCTTTCTGGTACTCAATGCACCAGCAAATCAGTTACCTTCAAAATTTCCAGATCTTCTTCCAATAGTTTTGCATCAGCTGGAGAGAAAACTCGAGATGGTCCTCCATCTAATATTACACGGAGTAACCCATCCTGAAAGGAAGAACCATTTCAGTGAAAAACAAATTCATACACTTATGATATTTGTTTAGAGAAGCATGGCACAGACCACAGAAGCTTGAAGGAGACTCGTCACAATACGATCCCTGAGTGGTTCCACAATAACACTACAGAGCTGATTTAGTTCCTGCAGCAGTTGCTCAACATAAGGCCTTTGTCAAAGCATAGATGAATATTAGATCAAATAATCACCTACAGTTTCTCACAGATAACTGGAGCTCATTGAATTTCCTAAAACTAAGACCAAGGGTTGAACTAGATATTAAAAATCTCTTTTGGAAAGTGACTGCAGCGTGGTAATATAAGTACGACCATAGGACATCTTACATTGTTACCATTTTGAGAAACACATGTTGCAAGCCAATTTCAGTTCATAGAAAAGACCTAAAGATAGAAAGTTGACACTCAAACTATCAGTGTACATGGGGAATGATATAGTGAGTGCATTTCTGGTGCACATAAAACCGCATGCAAGTTAAGTAATTATATAGAACGAACCATATTGAACGATTAAAACTCAATGGATGCAGCAAATAAAACTATATGCTTTCTTCTATAAGATCCTAAGAATGACAGGAAGGTTCTGCACTGGTGAGCTAATAATTTTTGTCAAGGATTTGCACAATGCTTTCTTTTCCAGTCAAAAGCTTTTAAATGCTTCAATATTTCCTTTCAGAATGAAATGTTCAATAGAAAGAACATAGCTTCCAAGCAGGATGTCACATACTGTATCAAGTGGTTCAATCAGTGCTTCCAGCCTAGAGTGTGTAACATTGGGCTTATATAGATGTTCAATGAACGGCTCCCTCAAATCCCAAAAGATTATTTTAGTTCCTGAAAGAAGAAAAGTTAGTTAAAGGTCAAGTAAAACAATAAGGTAATAGTCCGCGCGCAGGCAAGTAACGCTTACCAGTGAACTCACAGATACGATCAATAGCAGAATTTATATCTTTTCTACTCCCATCAAAAGTGCCTTTCTGCTTAAAACTTGTGGACTTCTCATCCATAGATTTCCCTGTCAACATAGAAATTAATAAACGCGCTGGAAACATAAGCATATCATGGCATTCTCAAAACTATTATCAAAAGGGAATGACTGGTTGTTTGATTTATAATTCTCAGCAGTCCACGAAAAGGAAAAGGTCGGAGTGACATATGGAGCTACAAAAATTGGAAATGTAAAATAATCTCTTTAGTCCTGGATAGTAGTGCAAGTCAAGATTTGTAATGATTAAAAGCGTATGTGAAATATCCAATGCAGTGGTAAAGGTGTTTGTCAGACACCAGCACACTGTATCAATTAAATTCCTAAAATGAACTAGGTCACTGAGAACAAGAAGGCTTTCACTTCCATCAAATTGCAATGACAAGAAAGCTAGAGACTAGAAAGGATGTTACGTTGATTGGAAATATTCTGTCAGAGGATAACAATTATGCACTTCAGTAAAAGCTTAGAACAAAAATGATCAAAACAATCATCTAAGATACATACTGATAAATTGTTCACGGGGTTTTTTCTTTGTCCATCGCTCCGAAATGCTATCTTCCAACTTATTCAGTTGACTAATTGCATACTGTTCATAGCAGACAAGAATATAATAAGAAAAACTCTTAATAAATTGATGCAACAACTATCTTGTCAAAGCACTAATATAAAAGATAAAAGTGAAGCCCTTCTTTTAATTATTTTTTTATGGACAAAGTCAAAACAAATGTTGACTCACATATAGTGTATTCAACTGAACACAAAGAATAGGAGTAGCCTGGACAGTGATTTCACTCGATTTTGTCTCTTCAGGCAGCCTAGAGTCAAATAGTTCCTTCTTTACAAAAGCTTTTATTCCAGCTTCCTTCCTGTATCTTGTGAGAATAGGAAGAGGTGGAATCAAATCGTCCTTGGTTGCTGCATGTCAAACCCACACGCTTAAGATCTAATTGGTATAAGGGAAGTGAAAGCAGTGGGGGAAGGGAGATCGTATTCTTTTCAGATGGAATAATGAACTAAAAGTCTACAGGCAGCATATACTCACCCAACTTCTCAATGACATGATTTGAATACACTTGAAATGCATTATCAATACCCCGAAAAAGGCCATTCAATTCTGAAGGCCTCATTGGAACTTTTAGAGCAAAAAATTGATCAACTGTCTGCACCAACAGGAACATTTGTAATAGAAGGCATTAGCTAATGTCTTTTCAAGAAAATGGTAGAGTTCCAGAGGCCTCCAAAACAAGATTTTATTTCTTCTTTGGTAGTGAATAAAAGTGTGATCAGATGAGGTTGTGTGAAACATTGGATGTGCAACCTTATAAGTGATTTCATCGTCCAATTTCAAAATGACAAACTCTTGTAAAAAAACATCTGTTTAAAATATACTATGAGAAAATGGACAAAATTAACATGAAAATATATTTGCTATCTGCAACTAAATCTCCTGAAATTCTTCAAAGAATCTTGTAAAAACTGTTAGTATCAACCTCACCATAATGCCCTCACACCCATGTTCACATGTTAATGTATTTCAATCCACTAATTAATATTCAGAAACTATTTTAATGAAAGTCATTGCATGCTTATACCTCTTCCACGATCCTATATACTTCAACAATTGAACTCCCATGCCGCTGTTGTGGAGATATAGGCTCCCATCTCTGAAAAATTTTACAAAAGAAAAAGATTAGAACATAAAAATAGATGAAAAAAGCTAAGATCCTTAACCAAGGGGAGGAAAAACTAAGCCTACTCTGAATTTAAATTAGCATATTCACATAAATCTAATAACAGAACATATTCAAGTAAGAAAAACTGCTCTTGAAGGGCAACACAAACAGACTCATATAACTACCTCTTGTTGGATGGCCCGCTCAACCCAACCTAAAATTCTTCCAAGCTGTGAATTGACCCATCGCATAACCAGCGTTCCAGAAATAGATTCAACCTTTAAGGAAGCAAAAGGGTGAAGAAAAAAAATGATGGAGAGGGAAATAAAACTGAGTAAAAGAGCCTAATATTTATAAGTAAAGACAAGGAGAAAGTGCACCGTATTTCTAATTTAGAAGTCACTGAGACAACTTGAAAGCTGCATTTTCTCATAAATATGCCCCAGCTTGACCACACTTTACAAATTACAGACCAGAGCTAAACAATATAGAAGTGAGGCTAAAATAATGAAAAGGAATAGATACATTAAATAAATTAAACTACCATGTGGCAAAAATATAAAGTTCAAAATGCCATTTGGAAAGTATAATTTCCTTAGCTTTCATATTACTCATAAATTTCCCAAGCTATGCCAGATATTTCCTCTTCGTTCCATTGGAGAGAAGGAGGGGCAGAGTTAATTTTGCCTAAGCGAATTCCTGAAACTGATCTACATATGGCCCCAGAACAGTTAGTTATGCATAAGATTGAGTTCTTTTACCCAGAACTAGACTTTGGTCAGTGTAACAAAGGAATATTGGCCTACACCAAAATGATTTTTAAGTGTGCTGTTGTTGACAGGACTCGAAAATCCTTTCTAATGGCAACATCAGTGAAAGCTCATGAGTGTTAGGGGTTGGCCTGCCCCAGTAACAACCCTGCCATATTACTGCTTTTTTGAAGACATGATTCACTTGTAAATTTTGCTAAATCTTTTTTTTTCCATTCACGGTCATTAGCTCCTCTAATAAACATAATGAAACAGGAATCCATTGTATTTCCATAAGGAAGCTGAAAAATGAAAGCACAAGTAAACAACTAGCCAATAGTAGAACTAATTTTTTCTTTAAAAGTCCTGTTTGACAATCTAGAAGACTGGGTTGTTAAACCAAATGCCAAACAATGTACTCCATGTTTCAATACTAGGTAAATAACATTGCTATGTATTCATTCATTTTCTGTTCCACAAGCTGTGTTAAGCTTATATTATTTGGAACCAAATTTACTAGATCATAGAAAAAGCAGAGAGGAAAGAGGAAAGAGAGATAAACTTAACAAGCAAGTCCAGCTATCTCACTTGATATGGAGTTAGTTTCCTGAAATTGACTTCCGCATTCCCCTCTCCAGAAGCAATAAGTGACATTATATACTGCTCAAGGCTATCAGCGGCCGGAAACACTGATACAACATCCTCAGTGAGATGTTCAGCACCATCAAGAAATGGTTTCTGAAGACAAATGACTCTAATTAGGAGTCCAGATTAGAAAGTACATACATTAAATAGGAACTCATGCAGAATCAAATCAAAATCCTCTTACCAACTTCATCCCGTAGAGCCTATGAAGAAGTGATGCTGAAAAAATGATTGCTTGTGGATGTCTCCGAGACAAGATTGGTGTGAATATGGTTGATTCTTTTCTCAGAAGCTTCTTGGTCTCTTCTGCAAGCAATGCCAGAGAATGCTCATGCCTTGTGTCTAATCTTTCAACAGCCTGCAAAGTCTGCATTAAGGAGGGAGGGGGAGGAGACACAGAGAGAAGATCAAAAAAGATCTTGGTCTTCAGAGAAAAGAAACAAGGCAATATCGTCCTCACAATTTATTTATAAAATTTATTCTTAAGGCAGCTAGAAATGAAACTGTATTAAACAATACTTCACATTTACATATATCAGTCATTACACAAAATATATACAAGATGGCCAGTGTGCTAAACTCACTCTACGCAATCTTCTTATTCATTATAATAAAGAAATAATCAAATTCTTAAGAATTTGAATCCCTTCATCTTAACTTAGTCTCTTCCTACTACTATGCAAAAGAGTGGAAGAGAAATAATTTTATTCTTATTCTTACTCTCCATTCACAAAAAATTTAGTAGTCCACTGAGCTAGTACAAACTCATTCTTAATAGGGAAAGTACAACAATATAGCAATCCTCCTAAATTCAGCTTCTACTTGACAGAAATTTGGACTTTCAGATGCTATATATATAAAAACTATGCAAGAATTCCATGCATTGGATGCTCTAAAACTGATTCCAGTTGACTGTTATTTTGTTGTTTTTCATAGTTGGCATCTATGGTGCATATTTCTGTGTTTTTGTTAGACCTGCTTGTGAAGAGTGTTCAGCAATTAGTTATATACAGGTTAAATGATGAAATTTGTCAAGCCCTTATATAATGTGTTACCGCTCCTATTATTTGCTTTTATTTTTAGAGTGCATGGTCTACCATCATTAATCTAGTGAGCCGGCCAGAATCTGTAAGGTTGGAACACTTACTCTTGTAACTGCGTTCTTAATGGAAGTTGATATGTATGACTCAATCTGATCCCGGTCTGTGAGAGATCCCTACAAGACAGTAATGGATGCATAACTTTCAACCCATCAAGTAATATGTGCAGCATAAATATGAAGCTCTTGACCAAATAACAGCAATATCCACCTCAAATTTAGAATGTATCCCATAATGTGCTCACTAACACACACATGCAAGCATCTAACAAGGAAGGGTTTTACTTACCTGATCAGATTCTTCCAAAAGTAGTCTCCGAGTAACCATCGCAACTAATACTACATCCTCCATAGTTGCAGATTCCTGCAAGGACAGTGAGATATGTTATAATACATAGTTGCAACTGCCGTTGAAAAATATTATAAGCAAAAAAAGGTTTAAAAAGATTTCAGCAGGGAAGTGCATGATTCAACATGTGAATCACCAGTAAACTATAAAGAACTAAAAAAAAAGGACACTTATCATTCAAAATCTCTCTCTGTTCCCTAGTTCAAATGCATATCACAGCAATTGCATGAAAGAATACATTTGCACACAATCCTAGTGTCAAACTTTTTATTCCTTCACATTGCACTATTTTTATTTGAATACAGGAGTGCCAAATAATAGCATGAGAAGTAAATGAACTTATAATAATAATTGCCTATGCCTACATAATGTTAGCAGTAAAATTGAATGCTACAAATGAGAGAACCAATTTCAGCATTTATAGCATCCATGATTGGAATTATGATTGAAACATTATCTATTGCCAGATCTCCATCAGATCAAAAAGTTAGTCAAACCTCAGCAAAATTCTTATGGTAATCCGCTAGCTGCTTATCAGCCCATTTCTGAATTGGTGACAAAAAGGACTGCAAGAAAGATAAATCTTCGCCCTCAACTCTGGAACACAAACTTTTCAGGTGCAACCTCTCTTGTGGGCCCCGTTGTTCCTTCAATGGTATCTTCTTTAGCTGTTGAATGGCATGCTGCAAGAGACTGTGCTCTTGTGTGATAATATACTGCAATCAAACAATGAAAATGGACATAAAGGAATTGAGGATATTGCCAATGATTAATGATAACAAATAACGAATTAAATATAGAGAATAGAAGCTCATTTAGAACACAGGTTGGAAGATCCCTTTCTTGCTTGTGATGATTTGTTAGTCATACAACAAATCTCACTACATAATATAGTCCTTTACCAGCAAGAAACCCCAGATTCACGCTGTTTTATATTTCATATTTTTACTTCATTATGGCAATTAGTTTATTCTTTTATAAGGAAAATCATCAACTAAGGGGAATTAACTACTAAGGGAATACAGGTCAAAAAGTGGGGAAAGAAAGTGCATTCCCTATTCTATAATCGGCATTATTAGCTGCCATTTTGCTGCACTTTTGCCCCCTTTCTCTTCTGGGTTCAGCAGAGTAGGGGACTGTACCTGACGAAATAATACCCATGCATAGCATGCATAATGGATAGTCTCTGTAAGTCCTAGAACACGCCAGGTTGACTTTAAGAGCTCAAGTATTTCTTCCACTTCCTGAAAATGAAAACAGGGATCATATTAGGTAAACCAGATATAAAGGTCAAATACAAACACCATTGTTTTCAATTTAGAAAATCAATAATATTGAGTCACAGCTTGAATTTCACAAATGTCCTGATAAAGATTTGTAACATGCTTTCTGAAATTTTGAAATTTTTTTCAAGTACTGGATAATTGTACATAAGCCAGCATCACAGTAAACTATGGACATCAACAATCCAACCTATGCGCAAAATCTAAAAATTTATAGTATCAGGACCAAGATGAGAAATTACTAACCTCTGTCAGCTTCCCCTCATCTAAGATGTCAAATACACTGAGTAGGAGCTTCTCATATAATTTAACATTAAGGTGATAACCATCTGCCCAGTGGCATACTTCACCAGTTAAGTCACCCCGAGCTGGTCTCTCAGCAAGTGGAACAGCAACCTCTCTGAGAGACCGCAAGCATTCTGTTCGTAGGACTTCCCCCTCAGAAGATGGACGAAACTACAAGAAAGGGAAAGCAATACCAGGCATACAAAATTTTAATACATGTCATAACTGATGGGCAGTGAAGTGCCAACTCATTCAGATGAACTAAGAAGTATAATGAATTGGAAGAACTAGAAAATGCGAGGAGAAAGTTTTGTCAACCAGCCAAGAGTGGAATAACAAGGTAAGGCATATCTTCGTGGTATGATTAATTTTAAATGATAGAGCATGGCAAAAATCTTGATTCACTAAAGCACATACCTCAGATTCCTCAATTTTTGCCAAAAGAATCCTCAAGTCACTTGCCTTACGCCCAGATTCACCAAACCCAACAACTGGGTGATTGATAAGCCCCTCCTCCAGTATGAATAACTGTAATGAGACAAAGTTGAAAATGTGCAAAACTAATATCAACTCAATTTCCTCCTAAACCTACTTTTAGAGAAGTTTTGCACCTTACAGAAGAAAAGAAAAATAAGATGGAAACTAATTGGGCAAAGGGGACAGAATTTACCTGCCTTTTCTGCCACCGTATATATGCTTTCTTGTCAGAAAATTCTGTCCGTGAAATACAGCATAACAGTTCCAAAGGAATCAGCAGAGTATCCATTCTTTTCCCCACTTTACCAGCAAGAGCATTTAGCAGCCCTTTTCTTGTTCTAACATCCATTGCCTCAGATATCTGCACTCATTTAAGAATGGTAACAGAATATTACATCATCAACTATACAAAGAGTTTAAATTGGCCAAACTGAACCATAGGAAGAATATAATGTAGTTAAGAAATAAAAAAACTTCATGAACTAGAAAAGTACTAATATTGGTACTCAAAGAGTGAAGATTAAAGTGATGTAGCATCATTTCTTTTAGCACCAATAAGAGTGCACACTCAGTGTCTCAGAAGATAAAGAAAAGGTAACCATTGTACACATGGCAATGAAAAAAAAACACGAGTAAATGACTGCAACAGTCTGATCAGTTATTATATTAAAAAGCTCCAGCCTTAGGGATACGCTAAATGGGATATGCAGAGGACTACAGAATGTAAGATAATAAATCCTTAAGTCACATATGGAAAAATCCTGATAAGATGCTCATCCTTCCTTCTTCAACTTTTATTGGCGTTCTTAAGAGTTTACCTGGTATTGACCACTTGATATTGACATGGTTTCTAGCACAAGGCTTGAGTCTAAAACCATTTAACTAAGAGCTTTCAAATTAAGGATGCATGATCTCTTAGAATAAGTTTGTTTGAGATAAGGACTAAAGACTGCATGTGAAGAAGTTTTCTGAAATACCTCCATCTGAGCACGCATGATCTCTAACAAGCCATTCAATCCCGGAGCACGATCAGACTGGACAACATTCTCACTTTTACTACGTCCAAGCTTCCTCATCAACTTGGACCTTTTGTCTTTCTTTTTCTCCTTTGATGGGACTATTAGGCCCCTATTCATTTGGTGATAACAGGAAAAGAAAATTAAAACAAGGCATTGCAGAAACACAGAAGAACAAGAAAGCAGAGGAAGGTCACAGCATATAAATCAAGGTACCAATAATCCATAATAATTTGACCTTACATGAAAAAAGAATCTGCATATTGATGTTATTAAAGGAACTTACCCTGCTGCACCAGCACATACCAAGAGGACTTCATATGCAGTTTCACGGAGGTCATCATCTGTAATACCTGAAAGCAGTAAAGATCAATGAATTACTGGCAAACAGTTACTGAATTCACCTTCTGCATCAAGATTTCCATTACAAGGCAACCCACAGTGCAAACTGCAAACTTGAATCCAAATAAATAACAGACTGGAAAAATCTTACAAAGAAACATCAACATTTATTAGAAGTTTTTCCTTTTCCTAATTCATGTCATAATCCTTACTGTTGTCCCTATCATAATCCTATTTAGTAAATTATTTCCATATGCATGAGGATCTCCTAATAATTTAATGTGAAAGGCTTTATTTATATTATAGGAAAGAAATATGTCTTCTTAGAATTGGCAAAAAATCACAAATTAGAAACCAAAAACACCATCCACCAATTCCTAGAATGACCAATTAAACCATATAACTAAATGCAAGCCTTCTTGTGGCAAGTGCAATCTCATCCACACTCCATGATAATAGAAAATGAATCAAGAATTAAGTAATAAACAACACCTCAAATCCATTTCCACATTGAGCTTAATATGCTTTTCAGAGTCCTCACTTATTCCTAATGGGTTTCAACTACCATGAGGGCACTGAATAATTGAAATAGTGCATCTGACTTTTCATCCCCATACCTGGCTGCTATCAACTTTCGAAATGATTCCTTCCTCATCAAACCTCCGACGCCATAAAAGACCACGATAATAGGATACACTAGCTTTAAATCTAATACTCTAAGCTTTTTAGCAATTGTTACCTGTTGCAAAAGCAGGCAATTTGGGAATAAGATCAGCAGCTCCAGTTGTATTGCGCCTTGAAATCCTGACACTTTCAACTTCCTCAAGTTCATCTTCGTCATCCTCAAAATCTTCAATGTCATCCACAGTCAGCTCTCGAACTTCAGTGGAGTTGAAGGATTCTGATTTTCCTATGCTTGAAAATGATGCTACAGGGGATGATACAATTATTGGAGGAGTATGCACAGGGGCCGGTGTAGAAACAGGAATAGGTGGTGGGGCCCTTTTTGGAGGTGATCCTGAAGAATCAGGATTTGTAACCAAGAAAAATTCAGCAGCAGAACTGCCATTATTCTGAAATTGAAAAAAGGAATTCAACTTTAGTAATCACCAGCACAAGATTAATAAAATCATCCATACTCTAACTTGAATTTACTAACAGAGATATCAAGTACAAACATCCATTAAGTTTGGTTACTATATCAGAGCTAAAAGTTAGAAAGAACAAAAGGAAAATACAACCAAATCCCAAATTCTAAAAAACCTACAGCTTGTGCCTCATTATCACGAGCATAATTCTCAAAAAGATATCCAAAACTAAGTTTCCATGGAGTGAAAACTAGAAATAACGGGTTATAGCTCAGGCCTATCAAAACACGAATATCTACAAACAATTATATATACAAGCGAAATAAAAGGAACTACATCATCATTCATCCACCACACTTCAAGTTAAGGCATACCATGTGGGGCAAGTCAGTGTTATCATGGTAATCTCTTATTGCATCGGAAAGCTCAAGCATTCCACCTACATTGTCAGAAAGTCATTATACAGAGAATAATTAAAAAAAAAAGAATCCTTGCAAAGAAAGCGATTAAAATAAAGATAATTAGCCACCTTTTTTAGCACAATTAAGGACGTAATCTACACTGACTTGGTCTAGATCCACATCATCTAGTGTAACAGCACCAGGAGGCATTACAACTTTCTTAATTAAGCTACCAGAAAGTATAAAATCCACAAGTATGCGCCTGTCGCGCCTGTATCTCTGTAGAAGCTGAACAGCAGTCTCCCTAATATTCATCAAGTAGATATATTTTAGAGCAAGTTAAAGAGAAGAGAAATTCCCATTAAGGAAATAGTGCAATACATACTCTTCCATTCTGAATTCTGTAAACTTTTACAGCTCAGTAAGCAAGCTATCTTCACAACCTGGTTATCTAAAAAGAGAGAGATTAGAAAACAATTTCCCAATTCAGTTCATTAGAATATACGGACAAAAAAAAGAGCTAGATTTTGATTAAAGCTGCATTATATGACATAAATTAGCAGTACACTAAACACATGGATTTAGATCCTGGTCCAACACTTGAAATCTAACAAATCAAGAAAACAAAAGACATCTTTTACAACAAATTCGGGTGCTGAGAATATGAAGGAAACAATGAGAAAGTAAATGAATTGACTTCAAAAACACAACTCTAGATCCAATTATTCACTGCAAATGCTTAAATATGATACTCAATTACTCCTAAAACAACTTCTTGACTTACTTAATCAAGTTAATAATAAATGTCAATTACTTAGGTTAGTGAAAAGTTACTCAACACATTAAAAGATCTCAACTTTTTTCTTCTTTACTCAACTTTATTATCCTTTTCAGTCTCATACTTAATCATGACGATGCCGTAATCATGAAACTGAAAGAGTAACAGTAGATCAAAGAATAAATTACAAATTAGAAGCGAGAAATCAGTGAAAAGAAAAAGAAGCGTACTTGAGAAATGCAGAGAAAGGAACAAAGAGCAGTAGTCAAATGTCCCACCTCTTAAAAAAAATCAAAAAAATAAAAAAAGAATTGAAATTGAAATGGTCAGTTTTAAGAAAGTGTTTGTCTTTTTTTTTTTTTCTTTCCTTGGCGAGCGAGATTCTACTGATAGAGAGAGAGAGAGAGAGAGAGAGAGAGAAGAAGAAGGGAAGGAGATGATGACAGTGAATTAGCAAATCCCAGTTGGATTCATTTGTATTATAGTTATATTATTAATGTCTATATTTATTGTTATTTTTGAAAAAGAAAAAGAAATAAAGATATCTTTTTCTTTAACTGTTGAAAATTAAAAACATTATAGTAATATGGTTCCGGTCTTATTTAGCTGCGCAACAATAGTCTATAATGGTATTTTTGAAGGCAAAAAAGATGTATTTTTATTGATATTTTAAAAGAAAAAAGTTAAGTAAAACAAACAAGCACATAGTTTCAAGCCTACGTCTATTAATAATAAAGTGTATATTATCATATTCATAACATGTTCCTTCACCTGATTGACTGTCTCTGGAGAATATCAAAGGTGTGATCTTTTGTGATACATGGAAGAGGAGATAAAAGAATAAGAAAATCAAGAGACACATTAATAGCTGCTATTAAAAAGGGACACACTCCTTGGCCATTTGACTCCCAATATATCATCCATCAGAATTGGCCGAGTTTCAGCAGGAGCTATTCTCAGAATGTTCACGCCTATACCTCATGACTCAGTAACAATCGCCAGAAAGTCTTTTGGTTCCATGTATTATGTGGCAATCAATAATTTTTAACCCATTATTTTTCTTGCAAATTTAGTTTTTATAGTTATTATATTTTTGAGCAGAAGCTGAAAATCTGGAACTTCATTTAAGGCCCAAAAGGGCATCAAAATACAAAGGTTTTGCCATTGTGAGGGAAGCTGAAGCTTCGGCTACATACATTCTATTAACTTCTGCGGGAACAAAAAAGTACATAACTTTCTCTTTTACAAGATGAGGCAAGATTCAGCACAAGTTTCCCATTGCACTCGGCCACTATTGCTGCTATTTGCAATGGCTTCAGTAAATTTGAGTATTCTCATTTCCTAGCATAATTTCACCTGTCTTAACCAAGCATGTAAGTTTATCTGCTGGCTGAAGCTGGTGCTGGTTTGCTGGGAGTAAGCAGCCCAAGAGTTAAAGGGTATTGTGATGTGGCCCTCAACCTAACAATCCCAATTATATTACCTTCAGACGACCGAACACATAGCAACAATGAATATGCAGATTGGCCAAGAATCTCTTAAAGTCCATTTTAACATTACTATGGATGATAAAAGGCAATAACAAAAACACCCAAGAAAGCAAAATGGACAAAGAACCAAAGTAACAAAAAATCTGGTTTACTTCGATAGAGAGATAGACCTCACTCGAGATAAGTTTGAACTTCACTCAAGAATAGATAAATAAATAAATACTCAAAAGTTGCAATCACTTGTATTAGCTGTGCTCCTCAACTAGAAACAATGCAAGTTCCTCACTATGAATTCCATGGCATCAGATCAATTAACAATCACCACCTACCACCTACAAGCTTATCTGCAGCGATTATCAGTCATTACTTATTAGCTGCTCCTAACATCTTGCGAAAGGGGCCAAACTTTGTCTGTCTTATTCGCTGTTGCTTAACAACTAGCTGTTTAGAAAGCTCCAAGTTCTCATTATATAGCTTCAATAGCTGAGGTGCTTCTTCATAACAATTGATGCATTTTTCCATGAAATACTTCTCCGTACACGTGAACACTCTAATCATACCAGAACTCGTTTTCATCAAGCCTTTAGATGATAGAAACTGAATAACTGAAGCTCTTGGGATAAGCCTCTTCTTCAAGCTCAGCGAAAGTAGCAAAGGGCGATGAGCAATGACAGAAGATTCTAAACCCAATTTATTGACATAAAAATCCATTACTGCCATAATCTTATTCTCAGAATTTGTCATACACCAAGGGAACTTTACAAAGGCTCTACAAATATCTTCATTAGACCAGCCCCACCTTTTATAAGCATCAACCTTCTTATCCCACATTGACCTGCTCATTGCCGTTAATGCTATTATTGCTGAAACAAACTGTGACTTCAATGGATCAAATCCCATTTTCTTCACTTCCTCCACAATCTTTTTAAACTTATCTGCTTCCATCCCAATTTTTTGAGGAAAATAATGAACTAACATCAAAATTTTCGATGCAGGAACTCCATATTCATGCAAAGTATTGATATTAGGTATCACATCAGCTTCAAGGCGACGAGTTAGAATAATAGGATAACGTTTAATTGCTGCAATGGTTTTTTCATCAGAATGGTGGAAGTCTCTAAAGAAATTAAAAGAAGGAATCAACTGGTTTTCTAAGCTTCTACTAAAGAGCCAAGGATAATAAGTGAAGATTCTTATGAGGTCAGTTGTTGAAGCACCTTTAGATATAAAGAACTCAACTTTAGGGAAAATATTTTTCTCAAGATTGGCTGATAGAGTTTCTGGGAACTTTCTGATTATTTTAGAGATTTGGATTTTTGAGAATCCAAGGTTCTTGAAAAATGATAGAACAAGATCAGGTTTTTTAGGGTCTTCAAAATTGACTCTTTTAGAAATTGATAAGGCAGATTCTGGAGAAAACCCATATGTTTTTATTAGATAAGAAACAGTAAATGAGTGTTGATTTTCATCACTTGACATATATCTAATACAAGCATCTGATAATAATAAAATTGATGGTTTTTGAGCACTGATAAAGCAACCATTATTTCTTTGGAGAATAGTTTTACAAAGAAAATAAAACATGGAAACTGAAAGTTAGATGGTAAAAGAAGAATGTCACCTATTTCGGCTTCCAGTTCCAGCAGCAGCAGAGGACACTCCGAAACTGACTAACTAGAAACCAAAACCCCAGTAAGAGAGAAGTAACAGTCAACACTCACCAGGAGAGAGCAGCGGATTGTTTGTTAAAATCAAAACTGCGTCGTTTGTTACTGAAGGGATCTTTACAAGTTGGAATCTTTGCAGGTTTGAACTTTTGTGGAGCTCCCGCTAAATAAGAAGAACTTTTATGGAGTCAAATTGCTATATTAAGTTATTTTTGAGTGTTTAGGTTGGTTATGATTTGGGTTGACGTGATATTTGCTCAGAGATGGGAAACAACAGGACGGTAGGCTTTCTTGTAAATTGTGTATAATCAGGCTCGGGTCACTTGATTAGTTAATGATTGCATTGAAATTTTATGCTTTGATGTTTCTGGGTCCAAAATAAAGTCAAATTTTTTCGCTTCTCTTTAGTATGAAAGGAGAAAACAACAACTTGATACTCCAATTGATTATCAGTTCAATATTTTATTGCCATCTTAGGAAATTCTCTTTTTGATCAGAAAATAAACTCTTCATTGGTTAAAGCCCCAATTGGCATCAGTCTATAGAGTGGTACTTTCGAGGGAAAAAAAGATTTATTTATTGATAGTTTAACAGAAAAAAGTAAGTTGTAAGTTCTTAATCTTTTTTTTTTTTTTTATTACAAATAAGCATATGAAAATAATTTTACTATATTCTAAGCTCCTAATTAGACGGAGACTTAATAACAAATAAACCTCCAAATCCATATAAGCATTTTCAAAATCTATTTTAATTTTTAATACTGAAAAACCTTTAATTTTGATTTCTTTAAGAAAAGTAAAAGAAAAAAAACTTTCAACCCCATCAGTTAATGTGCACTATAGCTAGGCATAGAAAATAAAAAGAAATAAAGACCTGAGAGCATGATTTGGGCAGCCATTAGGAATTTAACACTAGTAGCTATGCTTTTAGATGCCAGTGAATAGTGAGACAATAGCAATTATGGCTTTGTGTTTCTCAACCTGTACGAGGTGAACTTCTACTCGGCCTCGGACATTGTAGGAGACATGCAAAGCCACATCCATACTTGTAGCATGAGTGATTTCCTCATCTTTTTGTTGAGTGCCTGCAGAATAATAATCTTGCATGCCCTTTCCCTTCGTGGAGAGGTTTGAAGTTCCTGCCCTACAACCAGAAACGGGATTGGAGGCTCCTGTTTATTTGGGGTAAGATCGAGCCTCGCAATCATTCACGCAACACCAGCAATTCCTGCACTCCTCTGTTGAGCTCCTTAACTGAATTATTGCGTGCAAGTAGCTTCTCCTTTATACCTTGCGACTTTTAGAGATGGATTCCTCGTAGTTGTTGCATCAGAGCAAGAAATTTCAGCATCACTTGATTAGAAGGAGAAAAAAAAGAAAGAATCAGGCTTCAAGGAACCAGACAGAAGGAGATGGGTTGTGATGGAATGATTTATGCTCCTTGCTCCAAACCTTAGAGACTTATCATGACACCCTTTCTCCACATAATTCACTGTGTCTGGAGAATATCAACGGTGATATTTGGTGATACATGAGAGGGGAGATAAGATATCCCAATGAATCAGGGAGTAAGATAATAAAGAAACACATTAATAGCTGATATTAGAAAGGGACACACTCCCTGGTCATTGAGTCCCACTAGATCATCTGTCAGAATTAGAATTGGCTGAATTTCAACAGGAGGTGTTCTCAGAATGTTCACGCCTCTACCATGATTCAAAGAGGCATTCGCCAGAAAACTCTGCTGCTCTATTTGCTTCCATTTATGTACATGTGCCAAATGTGCAGGTTCCGGTCCTTTCTGTTTAGCAGAAGGCTCACTTCAACAAAGTCCGAATTGTGGTTCATGCATCTGGAGCCTCCTGCAAGCCATTGAACAACCATAGTTGAATCTGTATCCAGGCGAAATTTGGGGTAACCATTGTCAACATACAGCCGAGAAACCCATCTGGTACTACTACCATAAGGAACCTTATCATATACCTCAAATGCTGCACCCTATAGATTTCTTGAGCCAATGCAGTTTGTATTCAGGACTCACTTGGTATTTCATATTTCCTAAAAAGAATTGGTATTTTCATGCTTTCTTTTTTCAATAATAGAGGTTTGAAATTTAAGTGAATTTATATTCTTAACCCAATAATTTACCAATGAATCAATTTTTTTCTTCCTATCAATCAACATATATCTCATTTTCTTGCAAATTTTCGTATGGTTGACTTTTCTTGAACAGAAGCTGAAAATCTGGAACTTCAACTTCAAGGCCCAAAAGGGCAACAAAATACAAAAGTTTTGCCAATGTGAGGGGAACTGATGCTTCGGGTACATATATAGCTTGCTACTCTATCAACTTCTGTGGGAACAAGAAATACAGAAGTTCCTATCCTACAAGATGAGGCAATATTCAATACAAGTTTCCCAACTATAGGAGAAATTTCACATTGCACCCAGCCACTGCTGCTATTTGCAATGGCTTTAGCAGATTTGCATATTCTCATTTCCTAGCATAATTTCATCTGACATAACCAAGCATATAAGTTTTATCTGCTGGCTGCACCTGGTGCTGGCTTGCTGGGAGTAAGCAGACCAAGAGGGCATTGTGATGTGGCCCTCAAACTAAACAGTCCCAATTATATTACCGTCAAGACAACCGATGCATACAACCATGAATATGCAGATTGGCTAGAATCTCTTAAGGTCAATTTAAATTACTGTGGATGATAAAAAGGCAACAACAAAAACACCCAAGAAAGCAAAATGGACAACGAAGCAAAGTAACAAAATTACTGGTTTACTTCATTAGACAGATAGACCTCACTCAAGATGAGTTTGAGCTTCACTCAAGAATAGAAAAATAAGTGAATACTCAAAAGTTGCATTTGCATTTGGTCACTTCTATTAGCGGTGCTCTTCAACTAGAAACAATCAAGTTCCTACAAAGTAGAGGCCCTCAGATCAATTAACAATCAGCACCTACCACCTACAAGCTTATCCACAGTGATTATCAGTTATTACTTACTAGCTGCTCCTAACATTTTTTGCAAAAGGGCCAAAGTTTGTCTTTCTCATTCGCTGTTGCATATCAACTAGCTGTTTAGAAAGCTCCAAGTTCTCATTATGTAGCTTCAGTAGCTGAGGTGCTTCTTCATAACAATTGATGCACTTTTCCATGAAATCCTTCTCTGTATACTCGAACACTCTAGTTATACCAGAATCCATTTTAATCAAACCTTTAGATGATAGAAACTGAATAACTGAAGCTCTTGGAACAAGCCTCTTCTTCAAGCTCAGTGAAAGCAGCAAAGGGCGATGCGCAATGACAGAAGATTCTAAATTTAATTTGTTGACATAGAGATCCATTACTGCCATAAGCTTATCTTCAGAAATTGTCATACACCATGGATTCTTTGCAAAGGCTCTATAAATATCTTCAGTAGACCAGCCCCACCTTTTATAAACATCAACCTTCCTATCCCACATTGATCTGCTTGTTCCGGTTAACACTGTTATTGCTACAACAAACTTAGACTTTGATGGATCAAATCCCATTTTCTTCACTTCCTCCACAATCTTTTTAGACATATCTGCTCTCGTCCCAATTAATTGAGGAAAACAATGAACGAACAATGAAACTTTTGATGCAGGAACTCCATATTCACGCAAAGTGTTGATATTAGGTGTCACATCAGCTTCAAGCTGAAGCATTAGAATATGAGGAAACCGTTTGATTGCTGTAATGGTTTTTCCATCAGAATGGTGGAAGTCTCTGAAGAAATTAAAAGAAGGAATCAACTGGTTTTCTAAGCTTCTTCTAAAGAGCCAAGGATAAAGAGTGAAGATTCTTATGAGGCCAGTTGTCGAAGCACCTTTAGAGATAAAGAACTCAACTTTAGGGAAAATACTTTTCTCAAGATTGGCTGATAGAGTTTGTGGGGACTTTCTGGTTATTTTAGAGATTTGGGTTTGTGAGAATCCAAGGTTCTTGAAAAATGACAGAAAAAGATCAGGTATTTTAGGGTCTTCAAAATTGACTCTTTTAGAAATTGATAAAGCAGATTCTGGAGAAAATCCATATGTTTTTATTAGATAAGAAACAGTAAATGAGTGTTGATTCCCATCACTTGACATATATCTAACACAAGCATATGATAATAAAACAATTGATGAGTTTTGAGCACTGATAAAGCAACCATTATTTCTGTGGAGAATAGGTTTACAAAGAAAATGAAACATGGATATTGAAATTAGATGGTAAAAGAAGAATCTCACCTATTTTACTCTCCAACTCCAGCAGCAGCGGAGGACACTCCGAAACTGACTGACCAAGAAACAAAACCCCAGTAAGAGCGATGTAACACTCAACACTTACCAGGACAGAGAGCAGAGCATTGTTTAGAAAAATTAAAAAACGTCGCCGTTCGTTACTCAAGAAATGGTTTTTGTCAAGATGCTATGGAAGGTAAATAAATGATATAAAAGTCAGAATCTTTACAGGTTCGAAATTTTCTTTTTCTTGTAAATTGTGTATAATCAGGCTCCACTCACTTAATTAGTTAATGATTGCATTTGAAATCTTTTGATTTGATGTTTTGGGGTCCAAAATGAAGTCAGATTTTTCCCTTCTCTTTAGTATAAAAATAAAAGACAACTTGATATTCCAATCAACCAATTAAGTTTTATGTATCAGTTCAATGTTTTATTGCCAAATTTGCAAATTATCCTTTTGAATAGAAAATAAACTCTTCATTGATTAAAGGCCCAATTGGCATCAATATTTAGAACGGTTGCTGAGCCAGAATGAGGGTAAGCAACCCCATTACAAGGGGAGGGCATCTGAATTACTAAATTTTGAAGTCTCAGCTGCTTATTATCACTTTTGTGCAGCTGTTCCGAGTTAAACCAAAATAACCTGATTCTTGAGGCTCTAGAGGCTGCTAACGTTCAGCGAGCCAGAATTTCCACATTATGATTTCCTAGCGTAAAACCTCACTTGTCTAAACCAATCAGCATTCTTTGGCTGCCTCAAGAATGCTGAGATATAGCATCCTGAAAATTTGTGGATAGATATTTGTGGTTCTCAACCTATATAGGCGAAAATTTTTGCCCTATGACTCCTCAATTCTCATAGCAATAATTCAAGATATGCAGATTGACCAGGCAAAGAAAAAAAAAAAAAGAACCAAAATCTAACAAGTTACCAATATTTATAAGAAGCAACAAGAGATGTCCATCATACTGTCACTGAACAAGAATTAAACTCTTTACTGATACCATCAAAAAGTCTTGAGCTTTAATTTCACTCAAGAATAGCAAACCAAAAGATGTTCTCAGAAGTTTGATTTACAGTCAACGCTTGAGTTAATTGCACTTTTTAACTATAACCAATGTAGTTCCTAACTATGAAGTCCATGGCAGCAAATCAATTATCAATTACTGCCTACCAGCATCAAGCTATCCATAATACTATCAGGTATTACAACTACCAGCATCTCTACCAAAGGGGCCAAAATGCAAAACCATCTTTCTCTTTCCCTGTTGCTGATCATCTAGCTGTTTTGAGAGCTCTAATTTCTCATTATATAGCTTCAATAGTTGAGGTGCTTCTTCATAACAATTGATGCACTTTTCCATGAAATCCTTCTCTGTATACTCGAACACTCTAGTTATACCGGAATCCATTTTAATCAAACTTTTAGATGATAGAAACTGAATAACTGAAGCTCTTGGAACAAGCCTCTTCTTCAAGCTCAGTGAAAGCAGCAAAGGGCGATGCGCAGTGACAGAAGATTCTAAATTTAATTTGTTGACATAGAAATCCATTACTGCCATAACCTTATCTTCAGAAATTGCCATACACCATGGATACTTTGCAAAGGCTCTATAAATATCTTCAGTAGACCAGCCCCACCTTTTATAAACATCAACCTTCCTATCCCACATTGATCTGCTCGTTCCAATTAATACCATTATTGCTAAAACAAACTGTGACTTCAATGGGTCAAATCCCATTTTCTTCACTTCCTCCACAATCTTTTTAAACTTATCTGTTTCCATCTCAATCTTTTGGGGATGATAACGAACTAATAACAATATATTTGCAGCAGGAACTCCATTCTCTTGCAAAGTATTTATATTAGGTATCACAGCAGTTTCAAGCCGACGAGCTAAAATATTAGGATAACGCTTAATTGCTGCAATGGTCTTCTCATCAGATTGGTGAAAATCTCTAAAGAAATTAAAAGAAGGAACCAACTGGTTGTCTAAGCTTCTCGTAAAGAGCCAAGGATAACAAGAGAAGATTCTTATAAGATCAGGAGTTGAAGCGCCTTTAGAACGAAAGAACTCAACTTTAGGGAAAATCGCTTTCTCAGGATTGGGTGATAGGATTCTTGGGTACTTTCTGATTATTTCAGAGATTTGGGATTTTGAGAATCCAAGGTTCTTGAAAAATGACAGAACAAGATCAGGTTTTTCTGGGTTTTCAAAACTGACACTTTTAGAGATCGATACAGCTGATTCAGGAGAAAATCCATATGTTTTTATCAGATAAGAAATAGTAAATGAGTGTTGATTTGCATCAGTTGACAAAAATCTAACACAAGTTAATACTGGGTTTCGAGCAGTGATAAAGTAACCATTTTTTCTATGGAGAATGGATTTACAGAGTAAATCAAACATGGGTACTGAGATTCAAATGGTAAGAGAAGAAAAGAGCTCACCTAATTTTAATCCCCAATTCCAGCAGAGAAAGATCCAACAAGTCGCTAGGTCAGAAAAGCGAGAACTATAAATTCTCCCCAAGTAGGATTTGAACCTACGACCAGTCAGTAACAGCCGACCGCTCTACCACTGAGCTACTGAGGAAAAAATAACTCCCTTCAGGAAGCCGACTCTCGTTCTTCGGATGACAATGAACTAAAAAAGTAATAGAAGAGACTAGAATTAACAATTCTTTATGTTTTGGAAAAAGGTATGAATACACCCTTACTCTTGTGGCCAAATTTCAATTAAGCATTTAAATTTTAAGTTGAAACAATCTTAAACTATATAATACGAAACAATTAAACTGTATATGTAACTCAGTTATTGCTACGATTAACTATTTCGATAAAAATTACAAATGATTTTTTAAAATTTTAGATAAATATCAATTCAGCATTTAAATTTTAAATTAGATAATTAAACTCTTAAACCAAACAATTCAAAACAATTAATTTTTTTTATACAACTCTGTTATTATTACAGATAATTATTTTTATTGATAATAACCCATATAAAATGATAAATAATAGCATAAAAACACCATGATTGTAAATTTTATTTTTTTATACTTCTAAAAATAATATAAAATAAAAATAATTATTTCAACAAAAAAATAAAATCTGGATGTAAAAAATGAAAGAGTTAAAATAAAATTTAAGTGTGAAAAATAAAATAAATTTTTTGTTTTGTTGAAATAATTCTTTTAGTTTAAGGGTTTAGTTGTTTCACCTTATAATTTAAAAATTTAATTAATATTTAATTAAAAATTTAAAGAATTATTTGTATCTTTTATCAAAATAATTAATGCCAAAAGCAATCAAGTTGCATGGAAGGGCTTAATGATTTCACATTATTTAGTTTAAAGATATATATTTATTCTAACTTAAAATTAAAGACTTAATTGAGATTTGACTAACGGTTGAGGGATTATACGTGCTTTTTGCCCTATGCTTTTCTTTTTAGTTTCTTTTTAAACCAAACTACGCCGTTTTATTTGGTGAAAAAAACAGTCCACGCATACAAATTCGAAAAATAGGGTTTCTGTCAGGGTTTAAGGAATGAAACTAGACTAATACATATTTCACTTCTTGCCCCTCTCTATCTCTCTCTACAGAAATCATGGCCAAAAACAATCAAATAGAAATCGATGAATTAAACACAAAACCAATCCAACAAAAAATTAAAGAAGAATTAGTAGAAGATGAAGATGATGAAGAAGAAGATAATGGAGATTGGGAAGATTGGAGAGATGATGATGAAGAAGAGGAAGCAGACTCTAATTTTTTGTGTTTATTTTGTGATTCTAAGTACAGCTCTTGCATTGAGTTACTTGACCATTGTGGTTTTACCCATAAGTTTGATTTAAAAGGGATAAGGAAAGAACTGTGCTTGGATTTCTATGGTTCATTTAAGTTCATCAACTACGTTAGGTCTATGGTAATCAGCAGTTATTTTGTTGCGTATTGATGCGTTTTTCTTTGTTTTATTGTTTATGATATGTGGAGTAATTGAAGGATTAAAAAGTTTGTAACTTTTACAAAAGCTTCAACTGCTTTAATCTAAATTGTTGTGTTAGGTCCTTTGAGTGTTTAGTTTGATTATGATTTAGGTTACGTTTGGTTAAATAGAAATAGAAACAATAGAAAAGGAAGCCTTAATTTTTTTTCCCTCGTGTAGAATCAGGTTAAGCTCACCTAATTGATTGCAATTGGATGTTATGTTCTTGCCATCCAAAACCGAAAGATAAAAGATTAATCTTTTCTATTCTTTTCTTATTTGTCTCACAGTCGCCAAATGGAGTAGTATAAATCTATTGTGAGTCTATGTGAATACCTTTCTTACTTTCTCTCATTTTTTGTTATCCTAACATGGCTATGGTATCATTTGTTTTCACTCTTTTTGGGTCCTGAAATAATGGGGGAGGCTGGGACGGTGGGCTGTGGAAAAGTTTTCTTTTAAAAGAAGAAAATTTCAATGTTTCTGTTATTATGCTTTTTATCATTAGCAGAAAAAAGCTTGTGTAATTTGATGTCTTGATGCCTTTGTCTGTCCTTTTCTCTTACCTACCAGGTGGCAGAAAACAGATGCTGGAGTTGTGGGGTTACTTGCAAGTCCAACAGATATCTACAGTGTCATTTACATGACGCAGTGAACCTTAAAGACATTAAGCTTTTCTGGGATGATGATAGATATTTGAAACCTTTTTTACAAGATGATTCACTCTTGTACAGTTTTATTGGAGATGAAGAAAGTGAAGAGGATTTTGCTACACAAGTAGATAAAGAGGAACTCATGAAGGATTTAAGGAATATTGAAGAGATCCGTATTGAAGATGACCAAACTGGACAAGTTTCTGCAGCTATTTCTGACAAGTTTGAAGGAAATGGAATAAAAGAGGTTGCCTCTGTTTCCAAGGGCCCTTTGAATCTTGCCGTGACAGAGATTAAGAAAGTAAATGAGAATTATTTCGGTGCTTATAGTTCATTTGGTATCCATAGAGAGATGATAAGTGATAAGGTACTGAATTTTTAGTTTTGCTACATCATCCCAGATTATACTTTGACTGTGAAATGTGTGTTTTGATTGTAGATTCATTTGCAATAATGTTAAAACCTTTATATTCTGGTTATGCAGGTAAGGATGGATGCTTATAGGCAAGCTATCTTGAAAAATCCTTCTCTCTTGACTGGTGCTGTTGTGATGGATGTAGGTTGTGGAACTGGCATACTAAGGTCTGACGATGGCAATATACTTTCTTGTACAGTAGCTGAAGCAGTTCTAATCCTACTATTTTCTTTTTTCATGTTATCGCATTCTTTGCATGTTTATCTTAGATTTACTGCTCTCATTATAGTTTATCTTTGAGCTATTTGTCAGTAGCTCTTCTTTTCGCCATTGGCAACATCTTGGAACTCATTTCCACATTTTATTGCCATAATAACATGCGGCAGAGTATTATCGACATTTCCTGGGACCTAACTTTTCAAGTTTAACAAATGAAAAATACTTGATAAGGTCAAATAGCTCCTGCCAAATATGCTTGGGCCTTGAGGGAAGCTGGCTGTCCTTGTTGGTAAAGTGCCATAAGCCTTTGATTTGAGTGCTAAGTGCATCAAATCAGCCTTTGACGGATTTGGAATGCTGGAAGCGTAATCTTTAGAACCTGTCTGGCATAGTTTGTCTGGAATTTTTCTAATGATTGCTTGCAAAACTCTTTAGTATATTGAAATTCTTCTGAATATAGCTGTCGAATTTAATTAAAGTCAGGTGTGCTACAATGTTTAAAGTATGGTATGCTCAGTAGTGTCTTTACCTTTTTTCTCCTCCATAATTGATGATATAAAAAATGTGGAAACAAGCCTGTTTGCTTGCAGATGCTTGGATTCTATCATCTGGTGTTTTATCTATACCACTATACCGTTACTGTTTTTGGACATAAGAAGCCTTCATATTTACTAGTTAATCGAGTGGAATAGTCCATGTTATTATGTAGGAAACATCTGTATGTTAGCCAAATTCAGTTATCTGTTTAAGATATTCATAGTACACTTATACCTTATGAGCTTCTCTATTCTCTCCATCTCATTTTGGTTTTACAGTCTCTTTGCAGCCCAAGCAGGGGCTTCAAGAGTGATTGCAGTTGAAGCCAGTGAAAAGATGGCTGCAGTGGCAACTCAGGTATATACCGTTGTTAACAGTTTAATTGATGCCTTTATTTTCTCTTGTACCTCACTCCTCTCTTTTGGTTGTCCAACTTTAGATTGCTAAAGACAATGGCCTTTGGCACAGTAATACCCAAGGTGAAGGAAATAGCAAGTGCACTGGTGTAATGGAGGTGGTTCAAGGTATGGTTGAGGAGCTTGATATACAAATTGAACCACATAGTGTTGATGTCTTGGTGAGTGAATGGATGGGTTATTGCCTACTCTATGAGTCGATGCTCAGCTCAGTGCTCTATGCAAGAGATAAATGGTTGAGGCCTGGAGGTGCCATTCTCCCTGACACAGCAACTATTGTGAGTTCGTTTCTGTTCTTTTAGCTGCTTGTCCAATGTGATATTGAGTTTATGATGGAAGCTCATTCTATTTATCATTATTTTCTTAATGGCTCTCTTTTCAGTATGCTGCGGGATTTGGAAAAGGTGGTACCAGTCTTCCATTTTGGGAAGATGTATATGGTCTCAACATGACTTGCATTGGCAAAGAACTTGTTCAGGATGCTGCTCAAATTCCTATTATTGATATTGTGAATGATTGTGATCTAGTGACTGATGCTGCTGTTCTCCAGGTTAGTCCCCATCCCCAATAGAGAATCTTAAAGTTCTGGGTAAATCAGTCCTCATCCTATGGTCAATTTGAGTATTTGAGTTCTAGTTTCATGTTTGTCAAAATATGTATATTTCACCAACCTTTTCTTCCTTTAAAATGAAAAACAAGTAAATGGGGCCATTGTTGTCCTTTTGAATGATGCATACTTGGTGCCACCTTGTGGTGCGCTTTCAATTCATTCATTCACTTTGCTAAAACAAAGGAAAAGAAAAATGGAACTTACAAATTCGAATGTGTGCCGGGATATTATTTTTTTTATGAACTTAAAGTTGCTTCACAAAGGGTTGGTTCTAATCATACCAGAATTTATCTTGGATCTATATTTTGCATTTTATACTATAAACTTGTTTTGTTAGACTTAACTATTTGTTTCCTGCTTTAGAGTTTTGACTTGGCAACTATGAAGCCTGAAGATGTGGATTTCACCGCAAGCATCGAGCTGAAACCAAAATTGGGTAAAACAACATGGTGTTATGGGGTTGTATTGTGGTTTGATACTGATTTTACAACCAGGTTCTGCAAAGAAACACCAGCTGTGTTGTCTACATCCCCTTTCACTCCCAAAACACACTGGTCACAAACTATCCTCACCTTCCGGGAACCAATAGCAGTGGCACCAGCAAAACCTCCCGCTGATTTATCAGCAGCTGTTGGAACGGATGCATGCCCTGCTGCAAGAATCCATTTGCGCATCAGCATTGTTCGTGCCATTGAACATCGCAGCATCGACATTTCAATGGAGCCCATTACAGTTGGCCCAGTTGGTCAGAAGCGCAATTGGCCAGTGCAGATATTCAATCTATCTTAGAATTTGTCAAGCAGATCAAATCCATAGATCATACCATCTGGCATTTTGAGATTGTCTTGCCTGTGGGATCAGTTTTGACTCTGTAAAATTTGTGCTCTTAGAAAACTTGATTCTACCTTCTTGAGCATTTAGCCTGTCCAGTTGTGGGTCGATTATATAACCTTATTTTATGCATTTGGTGAGTTACATCCAAGGTTCCAAAATCTTATAAAACCTGCAAAAACCCTTGGGAATCTCCATCCATTCCATGTGTTAGGCTTACCATCTACTCAAAAGCTCATTCTTAAAGCAACTGTTCTTTTTAAACTGCACAAAAACCTATAAATTAATAATAAAAAAGAAAGGAAAGAAAAGAAAACAAGAGCTTTGACTTAAACTACATTCAGTGTGTTTCAGCATATAGATTACAGGATAACATGCTTGATATGACTTTCACTCAACTAAGGGGTGCAAATGTTTAAGATCAAGACAACTTTTAATTCCAGCAAAAGAACAATCAAAATTGTTTAAAATGCAATAAAAGATCTTACTTGGTATAAATGGCATGCACAAGTTTCACACGGTTGTTTCAAACAGAGATGTTGCACTAATTAAGTCACTGAAGTGATGATGCAAATCAAAGTAACACGGACACTGACCTGATGACTACCTTACATCTCATAACAAGAGGAGAAAAGAAAAAGACAAAAAGAGAAGCACATATCTTCTGTGCTAGGAATTGTCAAGCCACCCATTGGATGATCATAACTGCATTCTTCTTTTGCTTTGTTGAAATCCTATATTTAGTGGCCAAGAACCATTTGGTTGGGATATGATTATGAGTTAAGGAATACAATTGTATCATATGCCTTTTGTTTCAATTAATCAACATAAACATAAAATAGAAATTTATGTGTCACTGACATAGAGTTCATATTATTGAAAGACAATATCATAAGCCTATAGTGGAAGAAAAAAGGAAAGTTGGAAATCAGTGATGATATATGTCTATAAAAGTAAGCAATTGTTGGATAACTAGATTAGGTGCATCCTTGAGACACTCTGTTAATGGTCTTGAGTTAGAGGACTCCATGACGAAAGACATATTTAAAAGACAATCTTTAAGTGGCTTATGTTCATTACAGTAGATGATCTATTTTAACTTGAAGGATATGAGTCATGTGGGACATAATTGAGTACTTATAAGACAAAACCATGTGATACCCTTATGAATCATTAACCACCAAATACTTCTTAGCCATATAATAGAACATTTCTTGTATATATACCTATCTAACAAATTGTGTGATCACAGACAACTCAAGCATTTACGTTCTTGATATCTTTTCCATAAACAACAAATCTCTAAACTATTTTAAGTGATTATACTCTCAAAAAATACTTCAAGAAAAAGATAATGGGTGTTCGCTTGCTTAGTGTTCTTGCTAAATAACTCTTCTGCAAGTATGAATTTGCAGCCAGTATTGCATCCTCAAATTCTTTGAAGGTCCCTAAAGGGTTCATTTTCTTAGCCTTGTTGAAGAGGAATTCAGCTTTAATCATCTAATGGATAGTTAGACAATTCTATACAGAGAAGAGATTTTCAATCATGTCATAATCAACTTAAGTAGATGATAAGAGAAGCGCTGAAACTAACATTAAAAAGAAATTCTACATAGTAGGACTTTACCAATTTAATATATATAATATATCCTGTCATAATATTAAATAATTTTTGCCTAACGGGAGAATTTTTTGATACAAATGTAGCTTTTCTGAATCTCTGGATGGATGTAAACAAATAACAAAGTGAAATAACATTGTGGATAAGTCTTTTTTTAATTAATTCTAGATAATGTTTTAGGTTTCACCGGCTTTAGTTCAATTTTGACCAGCTCTGACTAGCCACAATTAAAAAAATGTCATATATTTAAGAATAAAGGATTTGAGAAAGATATAAACTAACACTAAAAAGAAATTCTACATACTAGGACTTTGCCAATTTAATATATATAATATGTCTTGTCATAATATCAAATAATTTTTACCTAATGAAAGAAATTCTTGATACAAATATAGCTTTTCTGAATTTGAGAATGGATGCAAACAAATAATAAAGTGAAATAACATTATGGATAAGTCTTTTTTAATCAATTCTAGATTATGTTTTAGGTTTCACTGGTTTTAATTCAAATTTGACTGGCCAGAATTTAAAAATAAGTGATATGAGAAGGATATAAATTTGAAAGAAAGAGGATGAGCGACTCATGTGATACTTATAGTTGATTTTGAAGTTGATGCAATTGGTAAAACAATTTTGTTAGTTTAAGTTATTTTTAAGTTTTAGTGTAATTCTTTTAACTGAGTTTTAAAATAGAATAAAATTACCAAGGGTATTTTATTTAATTAAAAAAAAAAAAAATTCATGCTTATATATATATATATATATATGTGTAAGTTCTCTTAAAGAATTATTAGCTATTATCAAGTAGATCTAAGTTTTCTTCTTAAATGAACAACCACAAACCTAGCTCTATTCAAAATTAAAAATGATTCATGAATTTATTGTGAAAACTGTGTAAGATATATGATACTGGACGCATAAAGCGCTTCTTCTCTGTCTCACCAACATACACTGCCAAGAAACTTTTAGGCACATCTAAAGATCTTGAGGCAGCTTTCTTTTTAGCCAACACAAAAGAGCAAAGAGCACAAGAAAAACGTATAGCCATGATTTTTTTATAGCTTTTCTGAATCTCAGGATGGACACAAACAAATAACAATGTGAAATAAGTCTTTTTTAATCAATTCTAAATAATATCTTAAGTTTCACCGGTATAAGAGTAGCAGAAAAAAATTATGAGTGTGGAAGAAGTAGTGTATGACAGATAATATATAGAGGTTAATAAATAAGTTAATGAGTATGTAAGAAAAAAATTAATGACTTTTTGTAATATTAAATAATTTTTACATAATGGGAGAATTTTTTTGATATAAATGTAGCTTTTCTCATGGGATAGTCTTCTGTTTTATAGTTTTCATTATTCATGAACTTTTACCACATCTAATTTCTGATAATTGAATAAGATTATATCCATAATGTAGTTTATGTCTATAGTTGGCTTATTTCACCAACTTGGACAAGTTCAATTGGTAGATGTAATTTAAGGAGGGGAGATTGTTCAACCCTGTACAACTCTTACAAACACAAGCTAAACTAACTACTAAAAGACTTATTATTTAAGTATATTTGATATTTTCACAAATATCAATTCTTATAAATATAATATACGGCTAGAAACAAAAATCTCAAGTATTTATATTTTCAGAATCATTTTATTTAAACATAAATTAAAAAGTAGATTTAACTCTTTAAATTTAAAAAATAAATTTTACTTTTCATTTTATTTTTACTTAAATTCTTATAAATAATAAAGTATAAAATAAAATATAAAAAAGTTCATTAAAGTTAACAGTTAAATAAAATGATTGTATTTTTATGTTTCAATATTGGTTTTGATGCTGGTTGTTATTTTGGCCACCATATATATAGGAGATTGAAGAAAGATTGATTTATCATAAAATCATGGCCTCTAGATCAATCATAGAGGAAATTGATATAGTATAGAGAATCAGTAACTAATTAATTACAATAAGAGAAAGTTGAAAATTCTAATAGCAGGGGCCTCTTAGAAAAATATTATAATATATAGGGATGAATTAAGGTCTGTTTTAAGTAAATTGTGATTACCGAAACAAATAAAAAGAACTTTCTAAAAGGCGGCAGTAACGTATAAAAAACAGAATAACTAAACAGACATTCACTCGGATTTGTTGATAATATAGTCTAGTCGGTGGTGTGCGCCTAAAACTCATATTCACTCTGTAACAAAGATCACTTAGAAACCCTAACAACGCAGAATCCGTTGTTACAATGACGAAGAGAAAGTTTGCGATGGAACAAGATCAGATGGCCTGCAATAACGGAAGGACATGGAAGAGAGAGCATTTGCTTGGAAAAGGAGGTTTTGGGTCTGTCTATTTAGCCAAACTGAAGAGACCCGAATCGAAGAGTCAAATATATCCTCCGGTTATGGCAGTGAAATCAGCAGAGCTTTCCGAGTCAAGTTCACTGCAGCAAGAGAAGGAGGTTTTCAACAATATTTACGGTTGCCCGTTTATTGTTCAATGTTACGGTGAAGAAACTACTTTCAACAGGCATTGTCAGAGGTTTTACAATATTTTATTAGAGTATGCTTCTGGTGGAACTCTAGCTAATCTTATCGAGCGATCCGATGCTCGTGGGCTGCCTGAGTCTGATGTTAGGAGATATACAAGGTGTATTCTTGAAGGAATACGTTATATTCATAGCCGTGGTTACGTACATTGTGACTTGAAACCTGAGAATGTGCTTCTTGTCTCTACGGAGAACGGTGACTTTGTGCCTAAGATTGCGGATTTTGGGTTGGCCAAGAAAGTTGTGAAGAAGAGGAAAGTCGCAGATTCTACTGCTGGCGGGACTACCATGTACATGGCTCCTGAGACTGTGGTTGATAATGTCCAAGACTTTCCTTGTGATATTTGGGCTCTTGGTTGCATTGTTTTTGAGATGTTCACTGGGTCTCCGCTTTGGTATGATTCTGATACTACATCTGATGAACTTATAAAATCTATTGGCGATAGACATCAATTGCCTGAAATCCCTTATGATATTCCAGAAGATGGGAGAGCTTTCTTGAAAAAGTGTTTAGTGAAGAATCCTATGTTTAGATTAACCGCTGACATGCTATTAAATGAACCCTTCGTATCAGGATTAAGGGACGACAAATGCAGCGACATTGCTGAAAATTCGGTTGAAGGCCAGAGGAGATCTTGCGATTCAAGTCGTTCTAAAGATTTAGACTTTATATCCAAAGAGGATTATACTGCCTCTTCTGTACCATATGGTCGGCTGCTCCGTGTTGTTCGTACTCAGGGAAGACAGTTTAAGCAACCGGCACGTGTCTGCTAAAATTGTTTAGTCACGTTGTAGCTCTTTCTAAGTCAGCTGCGACAAATGGTTCTAAATTGTTAAATGGTGCGCAAGTGCCGGTCAACTTTACACGCGAAGAAACAGTTCGGGATTGTAAGTTGGGTAATAAACAGAAAGATGGTTACACTTTAGTAAATTGTAACTTAGGAAAATTAACATAATACTTGCAAAGAATCAATTTTGTGTTGGTAGAATATCGAAGTCAATGTAAATTCAGAATGTGGCTATATTATTCTTTTCATTGATGATTTCCAGATTTTTGTAGTATTAGATATTTTCTCAGCCCTGGAATGAAAATAAGATCAAGAAAATTAATGGAAACTTTGTTGATACTTTATTGCTTCAGTTTCTAATATCAGTTTGCTCTTTCTGTGTCTTAGTTCTGTGCATCATATACTGTGTCTTAGTTCCGGCAATTTCATGTCTTTGTCATTGCTGAAACAGAACCATGATCATGTCTAGTCCAAGAAACATGAATTCATTGTCTAACAGCTCCGATACTACAAGTGTGAAGTTTCAGGGTTTACTATGATCATGGCTAGTCTTAGGAGCATGAATTGTCCGAATCCATTATATGCATGCACTTTCAGCAATTGGGTTGTTTGCTTAACTTACCAGCAGAATTCTTGTCTTCAAAATTTCATCTAATATGGGAACTTCTTGTTCAAACCATTCTTCTAAAGAGTATGCCCATGTCAAATTCCAGAGGCGATTCTTTCTTATATATAGTGTCCTGAATGTTATGTCTCAATCCTTATAATGTCAGTTCTTATTCACCAGAGGCGATTCTACTTAGTTCCGACATCGCAAAACATATCCTAAATCAGTTTTCATAAGCATGTCCTTAATCTTACATGCTAATTAAGCATAATCCTAATCCAATGTGCTTGTTTGTCAACATTAAGTCCTTGAATCTTGTGGCCCCTAATTTAGGTTGTTGGAGAACAGAACCATGTGATTGGCTTATGAGGAATGACCCAAGAAGACAGTGTCACATAGTTCTCAGCTACTAACTCAAATTCTGAAGGATTTTTCCCACAATTCATTTCATCTATATATACCTACTAATCAATCTGGTGATCACAGACAACTGAAGCACTCGCATTCTCAGGATAACTTTTCCTTTCCAAAAAAGAAACCTTCTTTTCCCACTAAATACCAAAAAAACCAGAAAGAAAGAAAAAGGAGAAAGGGAAAATGGGTGTTCGCTTGCCTGGTGTTCTTGCTAAGCAGATTTTCAACTCGTCTGTGTTGACTGCAACTAAAGCATCTCCAACTTCTTCAGAAGTTCCTAGAGATTCACAGCAGTTTATGTTGGTGAGGCACAAAAGAAGAGATTTCTAGTGCCTGTATCCTACTCGAATCAGCCTTCATTTCAAGATTTACTCGAATCAGCCTTCATTTCAGGAAATTTTGTAGGACGTGAATTCCCAATTCAATGTAAATATGTATTCTTAGAGGATTAGACAATTTTTTTTGCATAATGAGAAAGATTATAGGATACAAATTGTTTTCTTGCATACTCATAATGTTCTCTACAGTTTTCATTACTCTGCTCCTTTGCCAAAACTAATCCACCTAGTAATTGATTGATTTCACTTCCCTGATTAAGTTATCAATTAACATAATTATTTTAATAGAGTTCTCCGAAGTATACATCTTACACCAGTGCAGATAGCACTGGTTTGACCTATGCACATCCATATGGACTGTAACCATATTGATTTCTATTGAACAGCCTTGTGCCAACTCTTTTCTGCTACTAAAAGTACTCTATTTAATTAATGGAAGAGTGAAGTTCAGTTTCAGCAATTTTCAACAGCATAATCAAAAAGCCATTTGGCTGTGTTTCTATAGCAAAAATCATGTTCTCAATTGAACTGATTCCAGGATAATTTGATAATAGAAATATAAAGCATCTGCCAGAGTAGTCTAATAGCATTAACCTGAAACCAGCACCCACAATTCTTTTTACTCTGAATAGAAGATTCAAACCGAAGTACTATGTTTTTGTCCAAATTGGGGAACCTGAAAAGGAGGCTGTGATACGATCCTAACTGAATTATGCAGCACTTTCAAGGTTTAGTGAATAAAGATGAAAAGAGTTTGGCTTTGATCATCCAATGTGTGGCTTGATAATTCCCTTCAGAGAAGACAATTTCAATTTGCTTACAAAAGTTAGGTAGCTTTATCTTAAAATCTTTCCTTCTGTACTAGTAAGAATATTCTTCACCTGGCTTTTTATTTTTTTCCCTCTTATGATTTCTTACAAATATTATCTAACTTTTATCATAGATTAAAAAGAAACATATGATAAATCTGTTGTTTCAAGCATGTTCCTAATCCTCTCTTTTTTCCTTTAGAAATGATTAGACAAATATCATTCAAGCAATGGAAAGATGTTCCTAATCTAAAAATACAAACTCAAGCACATTTTATCAATATTAATTAGCTGGTCCCCTATTGTCTTATCAGAGTGGACCATATTGTTTGCATAATAAAAATTATGAAGGAATATGAATCCTGTGGCCCATAGTTGATCATTGAAGGACATAACCATGTGATACCCTCATGAGCTATGACCCAAGCACTCACCAGCAAATGGTTTTCAGCCAGTAACTCAGATTTTGCAGGATTTCCCACAAAGATCACTTCATCTATATATATACCTACTAACCGATCCGTTGATCACAAACAACTCCAGCATTCACATCCCCTGCAGATATCTTTTCCATAAGCAACAATCTTCTGAGCTACTATCAGAAATTCTTTTCCCATCAAGAAACTATAAAATGGGTGTTCGCTTGCCTAGTGTTCTTGCTAAGCAAATTTTCCGCCAGTCTGCATTTGTAGCCAGTAAAGCATCTTCAGCTTCTTTGGACGTCCCAAAAGGATTCATAGCAGTTTATATTGGTGATGCCCAAAAAGAGATTTCTGGTGCCTATATCCTACTTGAATCATTCTTCATTCCGAGATTTGCTTAGCATCGCCGAAGAGGAGTTCGGTTTCGATCATCCAATGGGTGGCTTGACAATTCCCTGCAGAGAAGATACTTTCAATGATGTCATTTCCAGCTTGAGTAGATTATGAGAGAAAAGAACTCAAATTAACAGCAAGAGCAAATCTTGTAGGACAGGAATTGCCAATTCCATGTAAATATGTAACATTATTGGATTAAACAATTTTGCCTAATGAGAAGAATTATTCTATAATACATTTTGCAGTTTGAATCTAGTAAATGAATGAATCCAGTAACCTGGATCAGTTCAATGGTAGATGTTATCGATTCAAATAAAATATTTTCGTATAACCATATTATATTTGGTTTTGATCACTTGTTTTCCAATATGTCAACTTCCCCTAGCTATGGCTCAATTGGCGACTCTTCTGGTACATTTTTGTGGGGAGCAGTCTCTGGAAAATGTGCAATCTCTGAAAGTTTCTGGAATTCATTTGATTATATTTGGCCTGTCCTAGAGAACTAAATCGTGCTAACACCTCTGGTACAATTATACAGTTTCAAGTAGTTGATTATTAAATCCAAGACAATTCTATCCCCACTTTCCTGTGTTCAACTCTAAGTATGATTTATACGTCGGAATCAAAACTTATGTTCGTTCTCCTGCATTATCTGACATTCACTTTATTAATTAGTTATACAGATAATTATCTTGACAAGCAACATAAAATAGGAGAAAACTAAACTTGCTGTGATATTAGTATTCTGCAATGTTGGTGCCCCCTTCTCTAACTCAAGTGAAAAATAGAGCTCTCTCTATCCATTTTAGGCTCAGAATCTCGAAAGACAGAAGACAATTCTCATCTTATCTCTGCCTCTACCTAAACATTGCATGACAAGAATTTGCTAGGAGTGTTTATTATATCATGATAGACTAAGTTTATCTAAGAATTTCTCATTTAGTTATGTTTCAATACGTTATTGAAGGCTTAACACAGAGCAAAGAAATGGGAAAATGCGAGCTATACGGTCTTTCATTCACACGATTTCATATATCTACAAAGAGTTACAAGAGATTACGATAGTCAGCACTAAATTATAAACATTTCTTGGCAGGGAGTTTGAGAGAAAAGAAAAGAAGTTTAACAATTTATCTGTAAGAATTTATCTCATTACAAGAAGTATTTACATCAATTCTCACATTCCTGGCATACAAAATTGTTTGTGCAATTAGTGTAAATCAAGTTGCACTCTCTTATGCTCTACTCGAGTTAGAAGTGGCATTAATGAATATATCTTCTGAGCAAGGAATCGTCAGACCACCCATTGGATGAGCATAACCGAATTCTTCTTCTGCCTTGTTCAATAAATCTTGAAAGAAGGCTGGTTCAAGTATGAGACTGGAACTAAGAATCGCTTTTAACTGTCTCCCCAACATACACTGCCAAGAAACCTTTTGGAACATCTAAATATTTTGAGGTAGTTTTCTTTGCAGCCAACATAAATGCACGGAGAACACTAGGAAAACGTACAGCCATGATTTATCAGTGGAGAAGGGACTGGATCGAGAAAATTCACTTGACAACTCTGTTGTTTTGAAAGTAGAGTGTTTGAAGAGATCGAGTATGAATATTTGGTTGGCTATGAGTCAGGTAAGTGAAGATATATATAGATGGAATTTAGTATTGAAATTATACAGTCAGTGGCCAGGAGCCATTTGGTTGGGGTCTGATAATGAGATGGTATCACATGCTGTTGTCTTCTAACTAACCAACATGGGAAAAGAAAATTGAAAGACAACGTGCCCTACAATATTTACAAAGATCAAGAGCCCAGGGGCCAAGCTGAAACTTGGAAAAGGACAGTTGGAAATATCAATGCTAATGTAGATGTAAAGTTAAGCAATTGTTGGACAGAAAGATTAGATTCATCCTTTAGACAGTTAACTAATGGCTTGTGAAAAGAATCTAGTGGTTTGTGTTCATTGTAGCAGATAATCTCTTTAGAATGCAGGACATGCTTAAGACATCTAAGCTTGATATTGTTGGCAATGATGTATGGTTAATTGGCTTATGGGTAGGCTGGTGGACATAGTATATGCAATATGAAACCTCAGTACCCTACATTGGTTGATTGGTCATAAGGCAAGTCCATGTGAAGCCCTCATAGGCTATATTCTAAGCACACTCCAATTAATTGACCGTCCATGAGCTATGTCCTATGCAAATTATTTTTGGCAACTCAATCTCAAAGTTTCTATATTCTCTCCATCTATATATATATATATATATATCTCCATATATTGAAACCAGCAAAAGCAAACAGATTCCTTAAGCAATTAAGCTTCAGAAACCCTCTATTTTCTTTTCTCGTACAGTTTAATCAACAAAATCACCATGGTCAGACATCTTCCTGTGGTTCTCGCCAAGCATATTCTTCAAAGATCGACAGTATCTGCCAATAAAGCATTCTCAAGATCTTCAAATGTTCCCAAAGGTTTTCTAGCAGTTTACATTGGGGAGACGGAGAAGAAGCGATTTTTAGTTCCTGTAACCTATCTCAATGAGCCTGCATTTCAAGATTTGCTGGGCAAAGCAGAAGAGCAGTTTGGTTTTCATCATCCAATGGGCGGTTTAACGATTCCCTGCAAAGAAGACGAGTTTATTAATGTTACTTCTAGCTTGAGTAGATCATAACAGAATGCAAACTAATGTAACAGAAAAACAATTTTGTTTTGGCACAAAGTGCCAAGTCAATGTAAATACTAATGACTTTCGTTTTATACAGTAAAGCATTATATTTTACCAAATGAGAATTGTCAAAACATTATTACTAGCCATATCATTGGAAACCAATAGAAGGTGGATTATATGTTAGATAGATTAGTGCAGCTTTATGTTGGCAGAAATTAATGGCCTGCATTGTCCTCCTGTTCTTCTTTTCTTACTTCAACTTGTCTTGATGATAATATTTGAGGTCTGGTCAAGTGGTAAGTGAGTGAGTTTGGCCTTTATGACGAGTTTAAGGATGTTGGGCAGTATTAAGATTATCTCTAAAAGAAACTGAACTGACTTTACTGCATTTACTGAATTATTAAGTCAAACTAGTTTCATTTTGTCTATGAAAATCTTTCATGTCCAATGAAGAGTTTGGCAGAATTGAGAAATCTTTGGTGGTGAAAAGAGATAATTGCAGGCCTCTGTCTTTCAGGATCCTCTGCTTATTCTGCATGAAGGGTAGAAGCTATTCCTAGAACAAAAATTTGGAAAAGAAAAACTATAGGACAGTTAGTAACATCTTTGACAAAAAATGTAGGAAACTTTATGATGTCAACATTGTTGCTCTTTCTCTTACTCTCAACAGACAGGAAAATGAGTTATTTGAAAACTTAAATTTATAATTGATGGCTGGAAATGATCATGTTCGGGTCTTGTGTCAAATTTTGTTTTCTCTTTTCAAAATGCTTGAAAATAATATTTTGTTCGTTGTAACAGTTTGATTTAACGATTTTGTTATCAATTCAGACATTAATTATATTGATCAAGAGACGAAGAGTCGCATTAAGACAAAGAAAAAAGAAAATTGTCAAATTTATATTTACAATGAGTTACAATTCTCATACAAAATTTTGCACACTCTTAAGTAAAAGGTCTTCATTTGTGATCTACTAAACTCTCAAGGATGAAGTGACATGGATGAAAGTCTCCTCTTTGCATGGAATTGTCAACCCACCCATTGAATGATTAAAACCGAACTCATCTTCAGCTTTACTTAACAAATCTTGGAACCAAGGATGACTCAATGAGGATATTGGAACTACAAAGGGCTGCTTCTCGGTTTCGCCAACATAAACTGCTACAAACCCTTTTGTCACCCCTAAAGACCTTGTAGCAGCTCTCTGAGTAACCAGTACTGACCAGCGGAGAGTCTGCTTAGCAAGAACTCGAGGCCCCCATGATAGAGTTACTGATGAATCTGTAAGCGAAAAATATTTGGAGGTTTGCTGTTCAAGGGAAAGGTATTAGTCAAGAATAATAAGAGTTGAGTTGATATTTGCGTCTGATCGAAGTAGATGAATATATAGATAATTGAAAGAATCATTAAAATGGAAATCCGAGGTTAGTGGCCCAGAGTCCATTGGCTGTGGTATTGCTTAAGACATATTCCATAAACTGTCACATGGTTCTGTCTTTGGCTTCATTTGTTGGAGAAAAGCAAGGCCTAGTCCGAAGGAGATGAGGCAATTGCAGACAAGAAAAAGATTGGAAATGGATAGATAATCAATCTTTACTTAGATTTAAAATCGCCAATCACTTAGATTCTGGACATGCTTGAGACAACATCATAAGGGTATGCTCTCAGAAGAAGAACAAACAAAAAAATATGTAAGATAAAGGAAATGCAACTTTCGAGTTAGATGATATGTGCCTCTCGATTTAATCCTTCTCTGCTGGTAAAGTAATCGTACAGTACAGCTTATTGAAAAGGACAATAAATAAATATCTGCAGATTTTGATTCCAAAAATATCAAATGCACAAATGAACGTTAAGGAAAATTCAGGACTAGAAATAATTTGGAGTTAAAAGAACTTATAACTGATAATTATCTGAAGTTTTCGTATAATTAATTAAGAATATAACAATTATATTTGCTTTCCCATCTCTGCCTAGACTGAAAAACTCAGAAAATGCAGAAAAAGTCTATAAAATTGCAAGGAAGGGTCATGTTATAGTGCTTGAAGCAACTTTCTTTGAAGCTACTGCAGATGCACGGAGGAAGCTATAGCGTCTCTTTGCTGATGTTATTTCTGCAGAATAAAATGAAGTAGCTTCGTTGGCTGTGAGCCAAGTATAATGTGGAAAGAATAATCTGTAAAGAATGTGAGACTTGGTTGCCTGTAAGGTAAGTAAGTATGTGCATATACATATAGAGAAGAAATCCTGTAGAATCCCGAGTTAGTGGTCAAGAATTTTTACTTTGGGGTTTACCTAATTAAGACATAGCTTGTGAGATGGTATCACATGACCTTGTCTTCCAACTAATCAACCTAAATAAGGGACAGAAACTACAATCTTTCACACTAAGTCCTTGTATTGGAGACAATGTGCCCTAAAAGATTGGAAAGGGACACTTGGAAATCGGTGTTGATACGTACTGAAACAGAATTAAGCAGCAACCATGGATTATATTAGGTACAGAATTCAGGTAATAAGTTCTTGTTCTTGAATTATGTGGCTATTGATTGAGGGACAAATTTTTGACAACTATCATACGGCATGTACTAAATAATGTACAAGAAATAGATAACGGGTAAGAATAAGCAGCCAGCTTTGTAATTCTAATGCACCAAGAAAAACTGTGTGAGAAGAAGTGAAAGATCAATTGTGAATAATGTAGGACATACCATATTTGGATTTTTGTCAGAACAAGTTTTCAATGAAAGAATGGATTGAATTATGAGATCATGTTTCAAATGCAAATATTGGAGATTTCCGATTGAATTATGAGATCATGTTTCAAATGCAAATATTAGAGATTTCTATTCACTTGACTTCTACCTGTAGTTACAGGTTTCTTGGAATTACATTACATGTTCTCAAAGATAAGTACATTTTCTTTTCATTAGTTTCTGTTGATTCAAGCAGCAAAGCAAGAAATCCAGCTGTAATTGACAGAGCAAATGAGGGAAGAAATCTCAAGGAAGAAAAGGGAATGAAACTGAAGGTTACTTAAAATGGAACAACGATGGATCAGCTTTAACAGACAACAAAAAATAAATTTAAAGTTAAAATTCCTAGGCTTAACATTACTCTTACAGTCTCAGATTGAGAAATTCTTTCGAATTTGTGCACATTTACCACATTAATTTTAACGCCCAATTTAGGCATCACACTATTACTTGGAAACCATTCTGAAAATTGTGTAAATCCATCTGACTAGAAGAAATTGTGGGAATGTGACATGGTGTTATGTGTTTAATAGTTGCAGTTGATTTGTAGAGCTAATGTATATGAAGAATCCTGTTGCAGAATTTCTCTATAAATATCATTACTGCAAGTTTACAGTTTCAGAATTCAGAAACATATCTCTGAAGTCATTGGCAAGCACAAAAACAGAAAAATTTAGATTCAAAGCCCTCTTGTTAACCGATGTTAATGAAGCTATACCATCTTGCATCTAACTCTAGGAAAAAAATGTATACAATGTACAGTAAGATTACAAAATTGGTTATGCTGATTTGTTTCTTTATATTACATTGAATTTATGCTTGAAATAGTGTCAATGAAGATATCTTCTCTGCAAGGAAGTGTAAGACCACCCATTGGATGATTAAAACCAAATTCTTCCTCAGCCTTTCTTAATAATTCCTGAAATGAAGGCTGATTCAAGACTGAAATTGGTACTACGAATCGCTTCTTTTCGCTTTCTCCAACATATACTGCAAAGAACCCTTTTGGAATCGAAGCTTCTTGATTAGCAAGCAAACTTGATCGGGACAGAATCCGCTTGGCGTGCATAACACTTCGGGAGAGAATAGCCATTTTTGTTTTAAGTTTGTTTCTGGTTTCTTTTTCAAATAGCTTAAAGAATGATGATCTCAGGTAACCAAGTGGAGGAAGATTTTCTTTCAAGAGGTGATTTGGTTGTAGATTGATTTCATTTTTTTATGTGTGTGTGTGTGTATATATATAGTCAGATTGGTACGTGGAAAACATAGGATGTGTGAATGAGAGGTCTAGAGGCCTTCAAGTGGGGTTTTGCTGAGAGACAAGCAGCTAGAGTATCACATGGTTCTGTCTTCCAACTTATGATCAAAGACTTGCTAGCAATTTGAATCTATGTATTTGTTAGAACACAAGATTTCCAACCAGTTTTTGGTGAATGACCTACAATAGAATGGACCCACTTTAATTTCTTTTTCAATTAAATGGTTTCAAGTGGGTTCAAACTCAAGATCATAGCCTGAAAACAACTCTAGTAGTACCAATTGAGTTACACTCCATGAGTAAGATTTTAAATTTTTAGTTTGAAGAAAAAAAGGCCTTAGAATTGTCTGCAAGTGCATATGGAAACAAAATCTTAGATACCACCACAACGTGAATAGAGACAAACAAAACTAATGGCTGTAGAACATTAATTTGTAGGAAAAAAAAATTCATATATAGACAACCAAAAAAATGAAAATTTGCTAGACAAGGCCTTGTGAAGAGCATGTGAAGTAGGTCACATTGCTACTCCCATATAGAGCAAACAAATTTCAGAAGATCAAGTAGCTTACTGCAAGCAAAGAATTCAATGCGAACAATTGACTTCATGATCATTTCCAGCCATCAAATTTTAATAAAGTTTTTAAAGCACCGCATTTCTTATTTATGTTTAAAGAGAAAATTAATAATGCCAGCATCAAACAGGTCCCATCATTTGTGGCCAAAATATCAAATAGGCTAGAATAAGAACCTGAGGACAGTAAAATAGCAAATTACAGATTGTTAGAACTGTGTTCAAGAAAAAGTAACCAAGATTAGAAAAAGGAAAAAAGAAAGCAGAACTGCAGAAACATGTCATAAATAGGATGTGCATATAGTTGCATCAATTTTCAATTACAATGACCATTATAAAACCTTATACAGATGAAATCAGTTCAACAGAGATGTGCTTCATAAAATATAAATATGTGAGACTAAGCAATGATTTGATTATATTGCTGAAACTCGCTACCGAAGGTACCTGGTGATGATTGCCATGAACTCTTTGGAATGAAAAGTATGTTAATGAACAAAACAAAGAATATGGGTGCTACAACTGTGCCAAGCAAGTTGGGATAGCCTGTTGCATATCCTGAAAATTGATTTCTAGCCCTTTTACTAAAAGAGAAAAAAAAAAGTGCCTCAATGAGAGAGACTAAGAAATTAATTTGGCATAGTATTATGGCCAAACAAATTAGCCACTTGTACTGATGTAGATATAACCAAAATAACTTCTCATGCTGTATAATAGTCTCTCATTTGATGAACTGTTGTGTTCTCTAGCAAGGAATTAGTATTTACATTGACTTTAAGTTGGCTAGTTCTGCCATACAAAATTGTTTTCTGTGATTAAACTAGTTATTTATCTACTCAATCTATAAGTGACATCAATGAAAGTATCTTCTCTGCAGGGAATTGTCAAACCACCCATTGGATGATCGAATCCGAATTCCTCTTCTGCTTTACCTAGCAACTCTTGAAATGCAGGCTCGTTCAGATATTGATAATGGAATTAAGAATCTTTTCTTCTCTGTTTCTCCAATGTAAACTGACAAGAAACTTTTTGGTACATTTGAAGATCTTGTTGATGTTTTATTCGAATATATTGAAGGGTCTGCGGAGAATTTGCTTGGCAAGAATAGCAGCCAAATGTCTAGCCATGCTGTATCTGTTTCTGTATGATCTCTTGAATCTGCATTGTAAAGGAAGTATTTGTAGAGAATATGATAACCTATGTTTGCAAATACTTTTGGTTCCAATGCATGGTTATAAATAGATGAAGCAGCATGCAGATAATCTTCTAACAACCGGAGTACCAATGGCTAAAAATTGTTCGCTGTCATATGCTTCGGACATAGCTCATGAAGGGTCATGTGGTCTTGTCTTCTAACCAACCAGCAGATAGGGGATTGAGTGGAGTCGTGACTCGTGACTATGGCACTGCCATGTCTTCATGTTAGAACTCCAGAATGCCCTACAGGCACATTCATAAACAAATGGACGTCCACAAAAAGATTTGAAATGGGATGATACGTATGCCTTGATGATCCTGAGCTCAAGAACATGGTTGAGACAATTAGTTGATGATTCTAAGATGTCTCACTTTGTGACCTGCATCAACTAAATAGACGCCTTCATTTCCTCTTGTTTCTATGGAAATGACGAAAAGAATTTATGTTATCATACTCTCATTTCTTGAAAAATTTATCATGTATATATAGTGAGTGAGCATCAGTAAATATGTGCATGTATGTGGTTACAATTTTATGTTAAGTGTATAAATGGTAAGAAAAATATATATTGAAAAATTAAGCACTTATTCATTAAATATCTAACTCCCCATTTAGACTTGAACAAAGTTACTTAAATCAAAATGGCCTAAGCCAATTTCATTTCTTTTTCTCCAACAAGTATGTCACGATCTCTTCTTATTAATATACATTCCAAATATTTTCTTTCATATTATATAATTATTCGAGATCTCATGTGCGTACTTTAGGTTTCTTACCGATATATATCATGTCTAAAGATTAAAAGAAATTTCTCAGACATTAGTTTTTGCATTTTGCCATCAATATTTGTCTGCCATCCTAATTCAAGAGGTAGACTAACATCTATGTTAACACGGTTTGTCTATATGTTCCATTTCCAATCTTCAGCAGGACCTTAATTGGCTTGTACTAGGCTGGTGAATATGAAACATTTCTACCCTACATTGGTTGATTATTCACAAGGCAAGTCCTTGTGAAGTCCTCATAGGCTGTCCCAAGCCACTACTCCAAATGATTTGTATTACAGCCACACTCTTCACAAATGTTTTCATCTATATATACTACTCATCGGAGTCAGGAACACAACCGACCAAAGTCAGCTAATTATTCTCCATTCATACACTTTGCTTGAATGCTTTTCTTGATTCTCTACTAAAACATCATGGCTAGACATTTTCCTATTGTTCTTGCCAAAAGAATTCTGAGCCGATCTACATCACCCACAAACACAATAACTTCAAAATCCTCCACTGTGCCTAAAGGTTTCTTAGCAGTTTATATTGGTGAAAACAGAAAAAAAGCTATATGTAGTTCCTGTATCCTATCTAAAGGAGCCTTCATTTCAGGATTTCTTATGTAAAGCAGAAGAGGAATTTGGATTTGATCATCCAATGGGTGGTTTGACAATTCCTTGCAGAGAAGACGTTTTCATTCATCTGACTTCTAGACTGAATAGATCATAAGTGAATTCAATTACACTATTCAGAGAAAACCAATTTTGTCAAGCAGAATTAGCCAGTTGAATGTAAATGCAAACACTTCTTTTTTTTTTTCTTTTGTAAATGTAGTACATTTCCACCAAATGAGAAGAGCTGTTCTTTCGCTTTTTTTAGCTCGGTTAATCTTTATTTATTTATTTTTTTTCCTACAACTATCATTGTTGCTCCTTCTCAATGCATACAAAAATTGGGTTGTATCGGCAGCCACATATGAGATTTCATGACAGCAATTGATAGTCTTGTCATCTATCCATATCAATTGCTATGGAGACTTTATCTTGTGAAACAGGTCGGGTCCTCTGTGGAATTGCCAGGGCCACTCATTTCACATTCTCTTCACGAGACATTGTCTAATAAATTTCATTTCTTGTGGGTGGCCCATATAAATACCCTACACACTTTCTTACAGATTTCCATAGATTGGTCTTTCATGTTAGTGTCCCAAATATATACATTTGTATGTATAATGATAATTATTTTTGAGTCGTGGACTTCTCTAAGCTTAATGTTTCTGAACTTTAGCATTAATCATATATCTTAATTAAATTTTTTACTAGACAATGCGGTCCATCTCAAGTTTGTCAGTAATTTGTAAGAGATTATCTACTGTAATGAACACAGCCATTCACTAGTTGTCACAAGTATGTCCCTAATCCAGTAATTATTTAATTGGAAACCGTTTACTAATTATTTCAAGGACGCACCTAATCTATTTATCCCACAATTTCTTAGCTTTACATCAACATCAGCACTGATCTCCAATCTTTTGCTTTGTCCAGGATAGGCTCTCGTGATCTTGTAATTGTAGGGCATGTTGTCTTTTTTTAACATATGAGGTCCATATCAAGGACTTGTTGATTGGTTTGAAAACAACAGCATGTGGTACCATCTCATTCCCTATCTCAATCTCATTATCAGACCTAGGCAAATGGTTCTTGGCCACTAACTCTGGATTGTACAGGATGTCTATATATTTAGATATACACATCCACATGCTCTGCTCAAATTCAACCAAAGTTTCCACATTCTCTTCAAATACTTTGCTTACAAACAAATACCTTATCCCTCAAACAACAAAGCTATTTAGATCCAGTCTCTTCTGCTCACATACATCAACCGAGAAGGCATGGCTGTACGTTTGCCTAGTGTTCTCTGTCCATCTGTGTTGGCTGCAAAGAAGGCTGCCCCAAGATCTTTGCATGTTCCAAAAGGTTTCTTGGCAGTGTATGTTGGGGAGACAGGGAAGAAACGATTTTTAGTTCCAGTGTCATACTTGAATCAGCCTTCATTTCAAGATTTGCTGAACAAAGCAAAGGAACAATTTGGTTATGATCATCCGATGGGTGGTCTGACAATTCCTTGCACAGAAGATGCTTTTTTTGATGTCACTTCTAACTTGAGTAGAACATAAGAGGATACAGTTTGAAAATAATTACTCAAACAATTTTGTATGACAGAAATCTCTTATATAATGTAAATAGTTATTTCATCTGCCAAATGACAGATGTTCTCACATAGAAATTGTTATTTTAATCTTTTCCTTTTTCTCTTTGTGATATTTCTTGATTAACAATTGAATGCCACTTTTAGACTACCCAACAACAAATTCCATTCTATTTCCAGTCACTTTTGGATAATTAAATTTCATACATTTACCCCCCCTGGAGTAGGAATTCCTCTTGTGCTCTCATATTGAGTCTTGCGTGTGAGTCCTACCGGGACTTCTCCTTCTTTTCCCTTCAGCTCAAGAATCCCTGTTTTCAAAGGACCAACCTTTCACACAGATGCGTATGAATCTCAGGTCCATGATGAGAGATGGTCACTGAAGAACGCTGGATGAATTGCGTTGAAATCTATTTGCATACATCGCTTTGTCCGACGATGAAAGACCTCCCTCCAACGATTTCTCCTTTTTTTTTTTTTGGTTGAATGAGATTAAGTTAAGGACATTTGGTTCAGGATATTTTCATAGACCAGCAAGATATAGGGAGTGAAGGAAAGTGAAAGAACTGCAACTGAATAAATATGAAGTCCTGAAAGTTGACATGGCAGATATTTCTGATATGTTTATTGAATTAGTAGCTGCCAATATGAGATGATATTTTCTACCAAAAAAAAAGTACTTCTGGCACAACATTGCATGCTTGGAACAAAGGCTCATCCAGCCATAGGACTGGAACTACAAAACTACTTGTTCTCAGTCTCCACAATCAACTCCTAAATAGCTTTTGACACTTCTAAACATGTTCAAGCTGCTATATTTGCAGCACTCACAAATTGGTGATTCCGGTCATGACAGTAATAGTAGAGGATATCAGATTAATTAGCGTAAATCAATGATTTCTATGTCAAGGCAGCTAGATAAGATGTTCAACATATAAGCTCCTTTTCATTGACTCAATACAATTCCATATTTGCACAGGCCTTTGAGCGGTAGGCCACAGTTAAATGAATCAATCAAATCCTGCTGGACAATGAAAATATAAATGAAATGATAACTTATACCATTGACCTTTTCCAGGTTAGTTGAATCAGTCAATTAATTGACATAAACTACATTATAGACATAATTAAGTATCATTGCTACTTCATTTAAAGTATATAAACTTTGAATTTATAAATAGATTCTATAAATTCTATAAATTTCAAGAAGAAACAATGTTAACTTATTTAAAAGTGCTCTATTTCATTTAAATATGCTGACCCAGTTAGATTGATATGTCTTTGCCTTTGACTATACCTCTCTACATCACTCCCGTGGAGTTATCCATAATGGCCCATGTGAAAAAATTTCACATCCCGGTGACGGTAACAATTAGCAGTTATAATAAGGGATATAAACCTGTTGAATTATGTCAAAGGTTAAATTTAAATTTTTTAAAAAAGCGAAATAATATTAGATTTTTAAATTTTAATTAAATAATAAAAATTAAAAATAATATTTATTTCATTAATTCATTGATACAATATCTAGTAACGCGCTATATAAGAATTATTTTGAAAAAATTTAAAATTCGGATTTAGACTAAAAAATGATAAATTTTAACTTATTTGATCCTTAGAAACTGAAATTTGATTTATTTAATCCTTAAAAAATTAAAATGTGACTTATTTAATCCTTATCATTTATGGATCAACTAAATCTAAATTTTAAATTTTATCAAAATACACTCTTATATAGTGTGCCACTAGATATTATTCAGTAAATTAATGAAATAAATATTATTTTTAATTTTTATATTCAATTAAAACTTAAGATTTAATGTTATTTTATTTTTTAAAAAATTTTAAATTATATATATTTGACCCTTAGACATAAGTTCAATGAGCTATTTGCTAAAAAAGTTTAAAATAAATATATTTAACCTTTAGCGACAAATTCAAAGGGCTATTTGCTGAAAAATTCTAAATTAGATATAATTAACCTTGAATATAAATTCATTGGATTATTTATTAAAAGAATTTAAATTGAATAAATTTGACCCTTTAATATAGGATGAGAAAACAAATTAACCCTTTCTCCTAAAAAATACGGGATAAAAAATTTCTTTTAGAAAAAGTAAGCATACTTCATTGGGTGGTTCACTAAAGATGGAAATGTGGATCTATTTAGTTAGACAAGCAAATAGCTAGCTAAAATCGTAAACAGAGTCATTGATAAAAACAATTATATTTACGGAATAGTAATTTCAATACTCCACAACTCTATTATTTATATCAGATTTATTGAGTGACCGAAGGCCCCAACCTACTGTTCTAGTATCAAAATGCAAATTGTTTTCCATTGATTTCAAGCTTATTGGTCTGAACCCAATTTCCCCTAGATCCATCCCTTGGTTGGAGAAGAGAATCCTGCGGAACAGAGTATATGATGCACAGAACTACTTGGGTGCATGTGTTCAACAAAATAGAGTATATGATGCACAGAACTAAGATAGAGAGAAAACAAACTAATATTAGAAACTGAAGCAATAAAGTATCGACAAAGTTTCCATTATTTTTCTTGATATTATTTTCATTCCAGGGTTGAGAAAAAATCCAATACTACGAAAGTCTGGAAATCATCAATGAAAAAGAATAATATAACCACATTCTGAATTTACATTGACTTCGCAATTCTACCAACACAAAATTGTTCCTTTGCAAGTATTATATGTTAATTTTCATAACTTACAATTTACTAAGTTGACCAGCACTCTATGCACCATTTAACATATAATGGCATAGCCTGTCAAAACAAAAACAATCTAGAACCATTTGTCGCAGCTGACTTAGAAAGAGTTACAACGTGACTAAACAATTTTAGCAGACACGAGCCGGTTGCTTAAACTGTCTTCCCTGAGTACGAACAACACGGAGCAGCCGACCATATGGTACAGAAGAGGAAGTATAATGCTCTTTGGATATAAGGTCTAAATCTTTAGAACGACTTGAATCGCAAGATCTCCTCTGGCCTTCAACCGAATTTTCAGCAATGTCGCTGCATTTGTTGTCCCTTAATCCTGATACGAAGGGTTCATTTAATAGCATGTCAGCGGTTAATCTAAACATAGGATTCTTCACTAAACACTTTTTCAAGAAAGCTCTCCCATCTTCTGGAATATCATAAGGGATTTCAGGCAATTCATGTCTATCGCCAATAGATTTTATAAGTTCATCAGATGTAGTATCAGAATCATACCAAAGCGGAGACCCAGTGAACATCTCAAAAACAATGCAACCAAGAGCCCAAATATCACAAGGAAAGTCTTGGACATTATCAACCACAGTCTCAGGAGCCATGTACATGGTAGTCCCGCCAGCAGTAGAATCTGCGACTTTCCTCTTCTTCACAACTTTCTTGGCCAACCCAAAATCCGCAATCTTAGGCACAAAGTCACCGTTCTCCTTAGAGACAAGAAGCACATTCTCAGGTTTCAAGTCACAATGTACGTAACCACGGCTATGAATATAACGTATTCCTTCAAGAATACACCTTGTATATCTCCTAACATCCGACTCAGGCAGCCCACGAGAATCGGATCGCTCAATAAGAGTAGCTAGAGTTCCACAAGAAGCATACTCTAATAAAATATTGTAAAACCTCTGATACAATCAAAATCTTGTATATAACAGGATACTTAAACCTCATGTAATCTCAGCATACTTATGTATAGCATCACAAATAAATAAAACCAACATCTTACAAACTTTCACACTTCACATTGGACTTGCCTTTTCCCCAATCAACCAATTTTGGTGCTTTCCTCATTTGCTCTGTCAATTACAGCTGGATTTTCTTGCTTGGCTGCTTGAATCAGTCGGAAATCTCTAATATTTGCATTTGAAACATGATCTCATAATTCAATCCATTCTTTCATTGAAAACTTGTTCTGACAAAATTCCAAATATGCTATGTTCTGCATTATTCATAATTGATCTTTCACTTCTTTTCACACAGTTTTTCTTGGTGCATTAGAATTACAAAGCTGGCTGCTTATTCTTATCCGTCATCTATTTCTTGTACATTATTTAGTACATGCGGTATGATAGTTGTCAAAAATTTGTCCCTCACTCAATAGCCACATAATTCAAGAACAAGAACTGATTTACCTGAATTCTGTACCTAATATAATCCATGGTTGCTGCTTAATTCTGTTTCAGTACGTATCAACACCGATTTCCAAGTGTCCCTTTCCAATCTTTTAGGGCACATTGTCTCCAATACAAGGACTTAGTGTGAAAGATTGTAGTTTCTGTCCCTTATTTAGGTTGATTAGTTGGAAGACAAGGTCATGTGATACCATCTCACAAGCTATGTCTTAATTAGGTAAACCCCAAAGTAAAAATTCTTGACCACTAACTCGAGATTCTACAGGATTTCTTCTCTATATGTATATGCACATACTTACTTACATTACAGGCAACCAAGTCTCACATTCTTTACAGATTATTCTTTCCGCATTATACTTGGCTCACAGCCAACGAAGCTACTTCATTTTATTCTGCAGAAATAACATCAGCAAAGAGACGCTATAGCTTCCTCCGTGCATCTGCAGTAGCTTCAAAGAAAGTTGCTTCAAGCACTATAACATGACCCTTCCTTGCAATTTTATAGACTTTTTCTGCATTTTCTGAGTTTTTCAGTCTAGGCAGAGATGGGAAAGCAAATATAATTGTTATATTCTTAATTAATTATACGAAAACTTCAGATAATTATCAGTTATAAGTTCTTTTAACTCCAAATTATTTCTAGTCCTGAATTTTCCTCAACATTCATTTGTGCATTTGATATTTTTGGAATCAAAATCTGCAGATATTTATTTATTGTCCTTTTCAATAAGCTGTACTGTACGATTACTTTACCAGCAGAGAAGGATTAAATCGAGAGGCACATATCATCTAACTCGAAAGTTGCATTTCCTTTATCTTACATATTTTTTTGTTTGTTCTTCTTCTGAGAGCATACCCTTATGATGCTGTCTCAAGCATGTCCAGAATCTAAGTGATTGGCGATTTTAAATCTAAGTAAGGATTGATTATCTATCCATTTCCAATCTTTTTCTTGTCTGCAATTGCCTCATCTCCTTCGGACTAGGCATTGCTTTTTTTCAACAAATGAAGCCAAAGACAGAACCATGTGACAGTTTATGGAATATGTCTTAAGCAATACCACAGCCAATGGACTCTGGGCCACTAACCTCGGATTTCCATTTTAATGATTCTTTCAATTATCTATATATTCATCTACTTCGATCAGACGCAAATATCAACTCAACTCTTATTATTCTTGACTAATACCTTTCCCTTGAACAGCAAACCTCCAAATATTTTTCGCTTACAGATTCATCAGTAACTCTATCATGGGGGCCTCGAGTTCTTGCTAAGCAGACTCTCCGCTGGTCAGTACTGGTTACTCAGAGAGCTGCTACAAGGTCTTTAGGGGTGACAAAAGGGTTTGTAGCAGTTTATGTTGGCGAAACCGAGAAGCAGCCCTTTGTAGTTCCAATATCCTCATTGAGTCATCCTTGGTTCCAAGATTTGTTAAGTAAAGCTGAAGATGAGTTCGGTTTTAATCATTCAATGGGTGGGTTGACAATTCCATGCAAAGAGGAGACTTTCATCCATGTCACTTCATCCTTGAGAGTTTAGTAGATCACAAATGAAGACCTTTTACTTAAGAGTGTGCAAAATTTTGTATGAGAATTGTAACTCATTGTAAATATAAATTTGACAATTTTCTTTTTTCTTTGTCTTAATGCGACTCTTCGTCTCTTGATCAATATAATTAATGTCTGAATTGATAACAAAATCGTTAAATCAAACTGTTACAACGAACAAAATATTATTTTCAAGCATTTTGAAAAGAGAAAACAAAATATGACACAAGACCTGAACATGATCATTTCCAGCCATCAATTATAAATTTAAGTTTTCAAATAACTCATTTTCCTGTCTGTTGAGAGTAAGAGAAAGAGCAACAATGTTGACATCATAAAGTTTCCTACATTTTTTGTCAAAGATGTTACTAACTGTCCTATAGTTTTTCTTTTCCAAATTTTTGTTCTAGGAATAGCTTTTACCCTTCATGCAGAATAAGCAGAGGATCCTGAAAGACAGAGGCCTGCAATTATCTCTTTTCACCACCAAAGATTTCTCAATTCTGCCAAACTCTTCATTGGACATGAAAGATTTTCATAGACAAAATGAAACTAGTTTGACTTAATAATTCAGTAAATGCAGTAAAGTCCGTTCAGTTTCTTTTAGAGATAATCTTAATACTGCCCAACATCCTTAAACTCGTCATAAAGGCCAAACTCACTCACTTACCACTTGACCAGACCTCAAATATTATCATCAAGACAAGTTGAAGTAAGAAAAAAAGAACAGGAGGACAATGCAGGCCATTAATTTCTGCCAACATAAAGCTGCACTAATCTATCTAACATATAATCCACCTTCTATTGGTTTCCAATGATATGGCTAGTAATAATGTTTTGACAATTCTCATTTGGTAAAATATAATGCTTTACTGTATAAAACGAAAGTCATTAGTATTTACATTGACTTGGCACTTTGTGCCAAAACAAAATTGTTTTTCTGTTACATTAGTTTGCATTCTGTTATGATCTACTCAAGCTAGAAGTAACATTAATAAACTCGTCTTCTTTGCAGGGAATCGTTAAACCGCCCATTGGATGATGAAAACCAAACTGCTCTTCTGCTTTGCCCAGCAAATCTTGGAAATGCAGGCTCATTGAGATAGGTTACAGGAACTAAAAATCGCTTCTTCTCCGTCTCCCCAATGTAAACTGCTAGAAAACCTTTGGGAACATTTGAAGATCTTGAGAATGCTTTATTGGCAGATACTGTCGATCTTTGAAGAATATGCTTGGCGAGAACCACAGGAAGATGTCTGACCATGGTGATTTTGTTGATTAAACTGTACGAGAAAAGAAAATAGAGGGTTTCTGAAGCTTAATTGCTTAAGGAATCTGTTTGCTTTTGCTGGTTTCAATATATGGAGATATATATATATATATATATATAGATGGAGAGAATATAGAAACTTTGAGATTGAGTTGCCAAAAATAATTTGCATAGGACATAGCTCATGGACGGTCAATTAATGGGAGTGTGCTTAGAATATAGCCTATGAGGGCTTCACATGGACTTGCCTTATGACCAATCAACCAATGTAGGGTACTGAGGTTTCATATTGCATATACTATGTCCACCAGCCTACCCATAAGCCAATTAACCATACATCATTGCCAACAATATCAAGCTTAGATGTCTTAAGCATGTCCTGCATTCTAAAGAGATTATCTGCTACAATGAACACAAACCACTAGATTCTTTTCACAAGCCATTAGTTAACTGTCTAAAGGATGAATCTAATCTTTCTGTCCAACAATTGCTTAACTTTACATCTACATTAGCATTGATATTTCCAACTGTCCTTTTCCAAGTTTCAGCTTGGCCCCTGGGCTCTTGATCTTTGTAAATATTGTAGGGCACGTTGTCTTTCAATTTTCTTTTCCCATGTTGGTTAGTTAGAAGACAACAGCATGTGATACCATCTCATTATCAGACCCCAACCAAATGGCTCCTGGCCACTGACTGTATAATTTCAATACTAAATTCCATCTATATATATCTTCACTTACCTGACTCATAGCCAACCAAATATTCATACTCGATCTCTTCAAACACTCTACTTTCAAAACAACAGAGTTGTCAAGTGAATTTTCTCGATCCAGTCCCTTCTCCACTGATAAATCATGGCTGTACGTTTTCCTAGTGTTCTCCGTGCATTTATGTTGGCTGCAAAGAAAACTACCTCAAAATATTTAGATGTTCCAAAAGGTTTCTTGGCAGTGTATGTTGGGGAGACAGTTAAAAAGCGATTCTTAGTTCCAGTCTCATACTTGAACCAGCCTTCTTTTCAAGATTTATTGAACAAGGCAGAAGAAGAATTCGGTTATGCTCATCCAATGGGTGGTCTGACGATTCCTTGCTCAGAAGATATATTCATTAATGCCACTTCTAACTCGAGTAGAGCATAAGAGAGTGCAACTTGATTTACACTAATTGCACAAACAATTTTGTATGCCAGGAATGTGAGAATTGATGTAAATACTTCTTGTAATGAGATAAATTCTTACAGATAAATTGTTAAACTTCTTTTCTTTTCTCTCAAACTCCCTGCCAAGAAATGTTTATAATTTAGTGCTGACTATCGTAATCTCTTGTAACTCTTTGTAGATATATGAAATCGTGTGAATGAAAGACCGTATAGCTCGCATTTTCCCATTTCTTTGCTCTGTGTTAAGCCTTCAATAACGTATTGAAACATAATTAAATGAGAAATTCTTAGATAAACTTAGTCTATCATGTTATAATAAACACTCCTACCAAATTCTTGTCATGCAATGTTTAGGTAGAGGCAGAGATAAGATGAGAATTGTCTTCTGTCTTTCGAGATTCTGAGCCTAAAATGGATAGAGAGAGCTCTATTTTTCACTTGAGTTAGAGAAGTGGGCACCAACATTGCAGAATACTAATATCACAGCAAGTTTAGTTTTCTCCTATTTTATGTTGCTTGTCAAGATAATTATCTGTATAACTAATTAATAAAGTGAATGTCAGATAATGCAGGAGAACGAACATAAGTTTTGATTCCGAAGTATAATTCATACTTAGAGTTGAACACAGGAAAGTGGGGATAGAATTGTCTTGGATTTAATAATCAACTACTTGAAACTGTATAATTGTACCAGAGGTGTTAGCACGATTTAGTTCTCTAGGACAGGCCAAATATAATCAAATGAATTCCAGAAACTTTCAGAGATTGCACATTTTCCAGAGACTGCTCCCCACAAAAATGTACCAGAAGAGTCGCCAATTGAGCCATAGCTAGGGGAAGTTGACATATTGGAAAACAAGTGATCAAAACCAAATATAATATGGTTATACGAAAATATTTTATTTGAATCGATAACATCTACCATTGAACTGATCCAGGTTACTGGATTCATTCATTTACTAGATTCAAACTGCAAAATGTATTATAGAATAATTCTTCTCATTAGGCAAAATTGTTTAATCCAATAATGTTACATATTTACATGGAATTGGCAATTCCTGTCCTACAAGATTTGCTCTTGCTGTTAATTTGAGTTCTTTTCTCTCATAATCTACTCAAGCTGGAAATGACATCATTGAAAGTATCTTCTCTGCAGGGAATTGTCAAGCCACCCATTGGATGATCGAAACCGAACTCCTCTTCGGCGATGCTAAGCAAATCTCGGAATGAAGAATGATTCAAGTAGGATATAGGCACCAGAAATCTCTTTTTTTGGGCATCACCAATATAAACTGCTATGAATCCTTTTGGGACGTCCAAAGAAGCTGAAGATGCTTTACTGGCTACAAATGCAGACTGGCGGAAAATTTGCTTAGCAAGAACACTAGGCAAGCGAACACCCATTTTATAGTTTCTTGATGGGAAAAGAATTTCTGATAGTAGCTCAGAAGATTGTTGCTTATGGAAAAGATATCTGCAGGGGATGTGAATGCTGGAGTTGTTTGTGATCAACGGATCGGTTAGTAGGTATATATATAGATGAAGTGATCTTTGTGGGAAATCCTGCAAAATCTGAGTTACTGGCTGAAAACCATTTGCTGGTGAGTGCTTGGGTCATAGCTCATGAGGGTATCACATGGTTATGTCCTTCAATGATCAACTATGGGCCACAGGATTCATATTCCTTCATAATTTTTATTATGCAAACAATATGGTCCACTCTGATAAGACAATAGGGGACCAGCTAATTAATATTGATAAAATGTGCTTGAGTTTGTATTTTTAGATTAGGAACATCTTTCCATTGCTTGAATGATATTTGTCTAATCATTTCTAAAGGAAAAAAGAGAGGATTAGGAACATGCTTGAAACAACAGATTTATCATATGTTTCTTTTTAATCTATGATAAAAGTTAGATAATATTTGTAAGAAATCATAAGAGGGAAAAAATAAAAAGCCAGGTGAAGAATATTCTTACTAGTACAGAAGGAAAGATTTTAAGATAAAGCTACCTAACTTTTGTAAGCAAATTGAAATTGTCTTCTCTGAAGGGAATTATCAAGCCACACATTGGATGATCAAAGCCAAACTCTTTTCATCTTTATTCACTAAACCTTGAAAGTGCTGCATAATTCAGTTAGGATCGTATCACAGCCTCCTTTTCAGGTTCCCCAATTTGGACAAAAACATAGTACTTCGGTTTGAATCTTCTATTCAGAGTAAAAAGAATTGTGGGTGCTGGTTTCCAGGTTAATGCTATTAGACTACTCTGGCAGATGCTTTATATTTCTATTATCAAATTATCCTGGAATCAGTTCAATTGAGAACATGATTTTTGCTATAGAAACACAGCCAAATGGCTTTTTGATTATGCTGTTGAAAATTGCTGAAACTGAACTTCACTCTTCCATTAATTAAATAGAGTACTTTTAGTAGCAGAAAAGAGTTGGCACAAGGCTGTTCAATAGAAATCAATATGGTTACAGTCCATATGGATGTGCATAGGTCAAACCAGTGCTATCTGCACTGGTGTAAGATGTATACTTCGGAGAACTCTATTTCTTCCAAAATAATTATGTTAATTGATAACTTAATCAGGGAAGTGAAATCAATCAATTACTAGGTGGATTAGTTTTGGCAAAGGAGCAGAGTAATGAAAACTGTAGAGAACATTATGAGTATGCAAGAAAACAATTTGTATCCTATAATCTTTCTCATTATGCAAAAAAAATTGTCTTATCCTCTAAGAATACATATTTACATTGAATTGGGAATTCACGTCCTACAAAATTTCCTGAAATGAAGGCTGATTCGAGTAAATCTTGAAATGAAGGCTGATTCGAGTAGGATACAGGCACTAGAAATCTCTTCTTTTGTGCCTCACCAACATAAACTGCTGTGAATCTCTAGGAACTTCTGAAGAAGTTGGAGATGCTTTAGTTGCAGTCAACACAGACGAGTTGAAAATCTGCTTAGCAAGAACACCAGGCAAGCGAACACCCATTTTCCCTTTCTCCTTTTTCTTTCTTTCTGGTTTTTTTGGTATTTAGTGGGATAAGAAGGTTTCTTTTTTGGAAAGGAAAAGTTATCCTGAGAATGCGAGTGCTTCAGTTGTCTGTGATCACCAGATTGATTAGTAGGTATATATAGATGAAATGAATTGTGGGAAAAATCCTTCAGAATTTGAGTTAGTAGCTGAGAACTATGTGACACTGTCTTCTTGGGTCATTCCTCATAAGCCAATCACATGGTTCTGTTCTCCAACAACCTAAATTAGGGGCCACAAGATTCAAGGACTTAATGTTGACAAACAAGCACATTGGATTAGGATTATGCTTAATTAGCATGTAAGATTAAGGACATGCTTATGACAACTGATTTAGGATATGTTTTGCGATGTCGGAACTAAGTAGACCGTCACAATTCTGGTTAGAGCAGTCGCAATTTTGAGTTTAATTTGCTAGCAAAATTTTAAAACCGACTCCGGGTCAGCATCTAGTGAATAAGAACTGACATTATAAGGATTGAGACATAACATTCAGGACACTATATATAAGAAAGAATTGCCTCTGGAATTTGACATGGGCATACTCTTTAGAAGAATGGTTTGAACAAGAAGTTCCCATATTAGATGAAATTTTGAAGACAAGAATTCTGCTGGTAAGTTAAGCAAACAACCCAATTGCTGAAAGTGCATGCATATAATGGATTCGGAAAATTCATGCTCCTAAGATTAGCCATGATCATAGTAAACCCTGAAACTTCACACTTGTAGTATCGGAGCTGTTAGACAATGAATTCATGTTTCTTGGACTAGACATGATCATGGTTCTGTTTCAGCAATGACAAAGACATGAAATTGCCGGAACTAAGACACAGTATATGATGCACAGAACTAAGACACAGAAAGAGCAAACTGATATTAGAAACTGAAGCAATAAAGTATCAACAAAGTTTCCATTACTTTTCTTGATCTTATTTTCATTCCAGGGCTGAGAAAATATCTAATACTACAAAAATCTGGAAATCATCAATGAAAAGAATAATATAGCCACATTCTGAATTTACATTGACTTCGATATTCTACCAACACAAAATTGATTCTTTGCAAGTATTATGTTAATTTTCCTAAGTTACAATTTACTCAAGTTAACCATCTTTCTGTTTATTACCCAACTTACAATCCCGAACTGTTTCTTCGCGTGTAAAGTTGACCGGCACTTGCGCACCATTTAACAATTTAGAACCATTTGTCGCAGCTGACTTAGAAAGAGCTACAACGTGACTAAACAATTTTAGCAGACACGAGCCGGTTGCTTAAACTGTCTTCCCTGAGTACGAACAACACGGAGCAGCCGACCATATGGTACAGAAGAGGAAGTATAATCCTCTTTGGATATAAATTCTAAATCTTTAGAACGACTTGAATCGCAAGATCTCCTCTGGCCTTCAACCGAATTTTCAGCAATGTCGCTGCATTTGTTGTCCCTTAATCCTGATACGAAGGGTTCATTTAATAGCATGTCAGCGGTTAATCTAAACATAGGATTCTTCACTAAACACTTTTTCAAGAAAGCTCTCCCATCTTCTGGAATATCATAAGGGATTTCAGGCAATTCATGTCTATCGCCAATAGATTTTATAAGTTCATCAGATGTAGTATCAGAATCATACCAAAGCGGAGACCCAGTGAACATCTCAAAAACAATGCAACCAAGAGCCCAAATATCACAAGGAAAGTCTTGGACATTATCAACCACAGTCTCAGGAGCCATGTACATGGTAGTCCCGCCAGCAGTAGAATCTGCGACTTTCCTCTTCTTCACAACTTTCTTGGCCAACCCAAAATCCGCAATCTTAGGCACAAAGTCACCGTTCTCCGTAGAGACAAGAAGCACATTCTCAGGTTTCAAGTCACAATGTACGTAACCACGGCTATGAATATAACGTATTCCTTCAAGAATACACCTTGTATATCTCCTAACATCAGACTCAGGCAGCCCACGAGCATCGGATCGCTCGATAAGATTAGCTAGAGTTCCACCAGAAGCATACTCTAATAAAATATTGTAAAACCTCTGACAATGCCTGTTGAAAGTAGTTTCTTCACCGTAACATTGAAGAATAAATGGGCAACCGTAAATATTGTTGAAAACCTCCTTCTCTTGCTGCAGTGAACTTGACTCGGAAAGCTCTGCTGATTTCACTGCCATAACCGAAGGATATATTTGACTCTTCGATTCGGGTCTCTTCAGTTTGGCTAAATAGACAGACCCAAAACCTCCTTTTCCAAGCAAATGCTCTCTCTTCCATGTCCTTCCGTTATTGCAGGCCATCTGATCTTGTTCCATCGCAAACTTTCTCTTCGTCATTGTAACAACGGATTCTGCGTTGTTAGGGTTTCTAAGTGATCTTTGTTACAGAGTGAATATGAGTTTTAGGCGCACACCACCGACTAGACTATATTATCAACAAATCCGAGTGAATGTCTGTTTAGTTATTCTGTTTTTTATACGTTACTGCCGCCTTTTAGAAAGTTCTTTTTATTTGTTTCGGTAATCACAATTTACTTATAACAGACCTTACTTTATAAGATATGCTAAATTCGTCCCTATATATTATATTATTTTTCTAGAGGCCCCTGCTATTAGAATTTTCAACTTTCTCTTATTGTAATTAATTAGTTACCGATTCTTTATACTATATCAATCTCCTCTATGATTGATCTAGAGGCTTTTGCCACCATGATTTTATGATAAATCAATCTTTCTTCAATCTCCTATATATATGGTGGCTAAAATTACAACCAGCATCAAAACCAATTTTAGGGATTTTTGTTATTAGATTATACACACCATATATTTATTATATAATATATATATATATATATATAAGAATAATTTTCACAGATTCAAAATAGCTTAAAGGTGTCTTTATTTAAATCTATCCACTAAATTGGTACAAATTTAAAATATATATGACTAATCTTGTATGGAGTGTAATGCAAAAATTCAGAACTAGTAATTTGATAATAGTAATCCACACTAATTATCATCCATGTTTATGTTTGTCATGGCAGTCAATACATCTCATCTCATTAAGCTTCAAATAGGGAATCATCAAATAAAATAAAGTGCTATTTCTCATTTCATTATATTTTGAATGAGAAAAATGTAATTAATAGTCATTTTGGTATAAAATAGGTTTTCATTATAAAAAATTGGCAAAAGCTATAAAAATTACCTTCAACTTATTAGAAAAGTTCAATTAAGTTTTTATTTTATTTTAATGTCATTAAATGCAAGGGTCTTATTATTTTGAGAGGGTGAATAATAACCGTTTTAAATATTTTAAAGTCACACCTATATTATGTGAGGGAGAGAAAGTCACCTCTTTTTTATTTTTATACAATTAGTATCTATAAATCCTAATTTACAAAGAAAAATAGTGATTTCTTTTCTCACCTGAAATGGCAGTAATATTTTCGTCTTCTTCATCACGCTCATTTGTACGTAGAGGGTGAGTGCAAATTGTTGAGTTAGATTATATCCCACCACCTCCAATATTTTTTATAATAAAATCACAAAGATATACACTCCATGAAGGGAGACCAATTCTAGAATGAGATTCTACGATTGTAGGAGATATGACGTAAGTTAAATAAAGAAGAAGTGGCTTTCTCTTTTTCATGTGATATAGGCGTGACTTTAAAATATTCAGAGCAGTTATTATTCGCACTCTTAAAATAATAGGATCCTTACACTAAACAACATTTTGGATACTGTTAGCATTAGAAATTAATTGAATTTTTTAAAAAAATTAATGGACTTAATTGGTAAAAAGAAAGAATAGAGATTTAATTAGACTGTTAATAAAAATTAATGAATTTAATTGAGTTAAAAAATAATTAAAACTTAATTGGAAAGGGTAATTTTTTTTTTAACTTTTGCCTAAAGAATTTTACGTTTACTTATGGTAAGTAATACCAGCTGTCGACTATGTAACTAGCCGTTGGAAATCAAGAGGGCAAGAAGAGAGAGATATACACCAAAATGAAGCGTCCATCGGTAACTGATTGAATCGACCTCTACAAAGTTTGGTGAAAGTAGTAAACTTTTTCTGGATTGGTAAGTCTCTGATTAAATTTTGGGAATATTAGGACTTAAATGGAATTGATATAAGAAAAGTTTGAATTTCAAAACGCATATCCTAACCAATGAAATGAAGCATGTTTTGATCATGGAATCTATGCATCGAACTGTAATTCAATTTAATAGATTTGGGAATATGGAATGGTTTAATTGTAGATATACGGTGCTACTCATGTTTGAGAGACATTGGAAAATTTTTGGATTGTGTTATATGGAATCTATCTACTACGCTAGGTTTTTCTTTTTCTTTCTTTTTTTTGGTCGCTTTTTTGGGTTAATTATGCTAAATATTCTGTCCTGCCTCATGTTATTTATTATGTTTTTAATTAAAGAATTTCCACTTTTTTTTTTTTTTACTTTATTCTATGATTCTACCTTATGCATATTATGGGTGCAATGAGGGTAGGTGGTGATGTTTACAATACAAGTTCATATATCTTGACCTAGCATCATGCCTCTACTAACGGTATTATTATGTTTTCAACGATAAGGATTTAGACTCATGAAGAGCATAATAACATGTAACTTTGATGTATGTATTGAGAGTTCAGAGATGAATGTACATATAGTTCTTGAGTAGCTAGCTTCACTCTTAATAGTTATATATGAGTATTTGAAACTTCTTGGACGCACTCATTCAGTGATGAACTTAGATTGTCTAGATATTATTTAATTTATTTGATTGCTGATATTAGATTAACTCGTATTCGGTGTCTTCTAGCGCTATGTTCAGTTGTTGAATTTTCCAAATTATTTTATTCTCTGCGCTTTTCTGGTTTAGCAATTGATATTTGCAGGCAAGCATTTGGTGGACTCGAACGGGCGTTGGCAGTCTATCAATGGAAAACAATGCAGGCAGATCTCTTTTCGGAAGGCCACCCTTCTTGAACGGTACAGACTATACAGACTATATGTATTGGAAGGTTAAGATGAGAGTTTTCATTAAGGCTATGGATTATGACATGTGGATGATGATTGAGGATGGACCCCATCACCCGACAAAGACTGTAGATAGCAGAGAGGTAGATAAAGATAAAGATCAATGGGATGAAGATGATAAGAGGCTCATTCGATTGGAAGCAACGGCTATGCATGTCTTATATTGTGCTCTAGATGACAATGCATTCGCTAGTGTCTTTGAATGTGATTCTGCCAAGGCAATATGGGATAAGCTTGAGGTTCTCCATGAGGGAAACACTCGAGCAAAAGAGATGAAGATTAGCATGCTAGAGGAGGATTATGAACAATTTAAGATGAAGACTTATGAGTCCATAAATGAAATGTTCACTAGGTTTATGCACATCACAAATGCCTTGAACTCTCTTGGAAGGACATACACTGATGTTGAACTTGTGAATAAATTTCTCAGGTCTCTTTCCAAGTCTTGGAAGCCAAAAGTAACACAAATTCGAGAGACTAAGGATCTCAGCAGAACGAGCATTCATGAGCTAGTTGGCTTCCTAGTGGCACATGAGATGTTGATAAAAAGGGGAGATAAGGAGGAGCAGATGGTGTTGTTTGGGTGTCCACAAGCCTCACAAGAACACAAGACGTATTTCTGAAGTTATAGCTGCCAACCTGTTAGAAGTGGTGGAAACTCAGAATGTATATCTTTCAAGAAGAGTGGAATAGGGAATAATTCTTTCAAGAAATACTAGTATTACAGGAGTTTCTTTTCTGAAGCTGCTACACAATGTGGACTGAAGCACTTGCTGTCACTGTGGCATTGAAGTCGTAGCTTATTTTCTTTTTGGATTTAACTATGTTGCTACGATCTATAAATCTACATGTCTTGGATGATGCTATGCTTGCCACAAATTTTCGTCCCTCCAAGTTGCTTCTGAAGTACGCTGCTTTCTAAAATTTAAATAATGACTTTATCTAACTTCTCGGTCTTGCACTTCCATGTTTCCTTCTATGGTCGGATTTGCATGATATTCCTAAATTACATTCCTGTTATTTTTCACCAAGTACAGAGGTTAGAATTGTGGGGGCATATTATGTAATCACTAATCCTTAATCGGCAAAACAGGGGTTAGAATTGTGGGGGCATATTATGCGATCGCTAATGAGTTGTGTCTAGTCTTGGACATTAATTTATATTTTAAAGGACCATTTCAACCATATTATCCCCTCCTACTGGATCAAAAGCACAACCAACTCGTACAGGCTATTTTGTTTTCTCAACATTTTTGCTAGGCATACTGAGTTCTTTCAAATAATTGCGAGTTAATATCAAGTTGCTCACTCGGCTCATTTGCACCTTCTATTGCCGACTAACAGTTTCATTCTGATTTCTCCCATGCTAGTCCCATCACCCCTTCAAATTCATACCCATTCTCTGCCTTAGTCTTAATCTCTTAACAACAGCGGTTCGGATGTCCCTCTTTAACCATTATAACGAACATGATTAGTAATAAATGGCAAAACAACACTGACAGATTTTATAATTTCTACGTCAAACACCTAAAAGAGCTTAGAAGTTCTATTTTTGATGTCCGACCAGTTCAATTTCCATATCACCAAAACCTTAGATTCTTTCATTCAATTCTTAAACCAATCTTATAAAACTAAGAATCCCAGACTCATCAAGAAGCTCTATGCTCACCTAATCACAACAGGTTTACTCTTTATATCTCCTTATATTCACAGTAGACTCATTTTTGCGTACACCACATGCCTTACTAAGAACAACCTTAAAACCCTATCAAACTGCTGCAAATTGTTAAACAGTGAAAACCCATTACCCTTTAATGTACTACTATCGGGTTTTTCTCGAAATGGGTTTCCTTTATATGCACTAAAAACCATCTCCTTTATGCATTTGAATAGTGTTTCTTTAGATACTTATGCTTTGTCTAGTTCCTTAGTAGCTTCATCTTGTATGAAAAACGTGAACTTTGGTGAACAGATACATGCCCATGTGATAAAATCAGGCTGGTTATCTAGTGTGTTTGTGGGTAGTGCTTTGATCGACTTGTATTCGAAATTGTCGTTTCCTAGTGATGCAGCAACGGTGTTTGATGAAATCCCTGTGAAGAATACAGTTTGCGCAAATGCGCTTTTATCAGGGTATATTGAGGCTAAATTGTGGTATCAGGGAGTTGAACTGATAAAGGAGATGCCTTTTCTGAGTTTGGATTATGATAATTTCACTTTATCAGCAATGCTAAGGATAAGCGCAGGGCTTTCTGCAATTGAATTTGGCAAGCAAGTGCATGCTTATTTAATTCGTAAAATTTATGATGTGGAAAATGATGTCTTCATGCAGAGTTCGTTGATTGAAATGTATGGTAAGTGTGGTTATGTAGGGAAGGCCCTGCAAGTCTTAAATTTTGCAGGATTTAGACCGGGAAGAAAAAGAAATAAGGATATTGTTTTGTGGACTTCAATGCTTGGAGCCTATGGTAGAAATGGGCATTTCGAAGAGGTGATTTCATTGTTCGAGGAGATGTTAAAAGAAGGGGTCAGACCAGATGGGGTGGCATATGTTACCGTCATCTCAGCTTGTGGTCACACTGGTCAAGTGCAACTTGGAATTGAGTATTTTGAGTCAATGTCTCGGGACTTCAACTTAACTCCCAGCCCAGAGCATTATAGTTGCGTGGTTGATTTATTCTGTAGGGCTGGAGAATTAGATAGAGCCTGGAAGTTGGTGAATGAGATGCTCACTAAAGGACATGAGATCCACAGCATTTCCATGTGGGGGGCTGTGCTTAGTGCTTGTGAAGAACATGGAAATATTGAGTTCGGTAAATTGGCAGCTCGAGAGGCACTCAAGTTGGAGCCTCAGAATGTAGGGATCTATGTTATGTTATCAAATTTATATGCTAGGTTCGGTATGTGGGATGAGATTGATCACCTGAGGAAAATAATGAAAGACAGAGGATTAAAGAAAGATGTTGGATGTAGTTGGATTGAAATCACAAGTTAAATGCTGTAGTGATATTATTCTGAAAGATTATACACACAGAATCAAAAGTACTGATGCCTAATTGACCTGTAGTCAAAACGGAAAGGGTCCAAGTGGATCTGTAGTGCTGATAGAGATGCCGTAGTAAGGAAATTGTAACTTCAAGAGTTAAGTATGACAGCAGTCCAGGATTGCTGAATGTCGCCTAAGCTTGAGAGCAAAATGCCCTTTGGAGCAGAATTGTTTGCTTGAAGAAGAGCTACTGCCCCACATAGCCCTCTTTTATCTTTCAGAAATTAAATATTTCTCGTGTATTTACTCCTATCATCAGCTTAATTCCTCGAGATGGTATCAGATGCTGGTAACTCACAGCTAATCTTTCAATAAAGTCCTCTGCTTGTCATGTAGAAGTTGGCAAAAACTAAATATTTCTCTTATATTTACTCCTATCATCAGCTTGATTTCTCGAAATGGTATCAGATGCTGGTAACCCGAGCTAAGTTTTCAATAAAGACCTTTGCTTGTCATGCAGTTGTTGGCAAAACGGGGCAATTGTTGCAAAAGCATAAACACAGGTCGGTATGAAAATAGCGGTAAAAGAAATCAGTTGAGTCTACCCTCTGTTTGTGACACTCTTGCCAAAAAGCAAAGGCAGTTACTGCCACGACATACAGCTAAGGGCATTTTAGTAGTTTACTCTAACAAAGAATTGTCGTTATTGACATTATTACCCCTCATTATCTAGCTCTGATTGGATTTTTGATAAAGCATTCCTTGGAGCTTGATGTAGGCATTTATTTTTACGCAAACCCTAAATAAGCACTGTAATTGGGCGCGCGAAAAACCCTAATTTCATTGATTGAACACTCTTATCTAACAAGAGGCAATTTTGATTTTATTTTGAATCATCATCATCATCATCATCATTATCAAAAAGAAACGGTCAAGATCATCAACCTTAAATAATAAGTGGACCCACATCTAAATCACAGAGAAGTAGCAAAATGAGCAAACCTGAGGAACCTGAAAAGAAGGTAATCGACTATCATTTTTCAGTTTCAATAATTTAATTTCAGGCTTCGGTTTCAGATTTTTGACGATTACCCATCTTTTATACCATAAAAATAATGCTTCCCAGAAACTCAAGATTGATTCTTGGAAGCTTTTTTATCAGTCTCAAAGCCAATTACTCAGTCTTGAGATTTGCTTCATCACTGTATATTGGGACTTGTTTCCAGAGTTATTCAGTGTGGATTTAATGCTGATTTAGATATTTCCTCAGCTTTAAAATCACTATAAAAATTGGTTTCTAAAAACTTAAATAACTTATACTGCGAATACAATATTTTTTTTAAATGTTTCGAAAGACAATAAAGAAATTTTTTTTTCTCCCTAAGATTTAGTTATTTATATGGATTTAAATAGCATAGACCTTGAACTTCAAGTGTAATTCTGTTATTATTGAACTGTATGCTTATTATGTAATTCATCGAAAGCTAATCTTTTGAAAGTTTTTTATTTTCTTTTGACTGTTAGCTCTAATCATGCTAGTTATGTGTCTTTTGCTTCATTGAAATTTGTGTGGTAAGATTGTATTGAATGTAAGCAGTTAGCCATTATTCTAATCACTATCGCAATTGCAATGTTTGCATTGCTAGAATCCTTTAGGCATTGTTAAACTGGCATTTCTTATGTGCAAACATGGAATGGGTGGATGTCTTTTTCCTGTTTTTTCTCAATGTCATTGTTGACACTTTGCTGTAGATTCTTAACAAGAAGCTCAAAGATGTTGAGATTAGTGTTCCAATAGTATACGGAAACATCTCGTTTTGGCTTGGTAAAAAGGCAAATGAGTAAGTAAATTGTTAATCGTGGTTTAGATAGTCTATCCTGTTTATTCATTAAACACTATTTAGAATCGGTTGATTCACAAATCAGGTATCAGTCACATAAATGGACTGTGTATGTACGTGGGGCCACAAACGAGGATCTTGGTGTGGTGATAAAGCGAGCTGTTTTTCAGCTGCATTCCAGTTTCAATAATCCAACTAGAGTCATTGAGTCACCACCTTTTGAGCTATCAGAGGCAGGGTGGGGTGAATTTGAGATTGCCATCACACTATATTTCCACCATGATGTTTGTGATAAACCTTTAAACTTGTGAGTGCCTTTTTCCTTTAAATCATTCTATTTTTGGCTGGTATGCCTTGGAAATATAGACTTGACTGATAAAATTTATGTTTAATCACCCTTTTTATCGTTGTAGTACAGAGCAAGCATTCAAAAATATGGAGTGCATATAAACTTAAACAAATCTAGGGATTGATATCTACACGTAATTAATGTAACAATGCCTAGTCAATGTCATATTCTGCACTATAACATGGTAGGAATATTTCAGAAATCATATACTTGGCTAACTAACTTAGTACTTGGAAATGCCTTGTATGTGCAAGACAGAGAAAACATACTGAAATATGTACTGCAAAACTATAGAATTTGTAAACTTTACAACTACTCAACAGAGTATCAAGATAGTGAAGTAGTTTAACGATCTGCAGAAAGTTGCTGCAAATATCTTCCAAAAACCATATCAAGCTGCAGCATAGAAGGTTATCCAATTATCCAAAATATTTGCAATTTAAATGATTAATTAACTTAAGATGTATAGTTGAAATTATGTAAAGCATTTAATCCATCTCTGGCTGAGCATGAGAATTAAATTAAATAGATGCATTCCAGGTTGCTTTTAGTTTATTTGAATCGGTGCCTCATCTCTTAGGGTAATTCTAGGTAGTTAGAAAGAACTTTTGAGGAGGAAGAGGTGATACAAGCAGTTTGTCAAGTGGACAATTGTAAGGCACCTAATCTTTATCAAATTTCAAAAGCATCAAGGAACATCGGGACATCGTTAAGAAATGATTTCATTCAAGTCTTACAAAATTTCTTATGTATATAGTGTAATTGGAATAGGTACGATATAGCCTTGTTCCTGAAGGATAGGAACCTTCACAACATGGAGAGTATGGAATATCTTTGCTGCTTGTTGTTAGAGGTTCTTCATTTGATACATGAGTGGATAAAATGATTTGTGCATTAGACTCTTGATAGATTTTCTTGCAAACCTACCTATTGTCAACATATTTTCTATCTCATGATTATCCATTTCATTTAGCTAAAACTGGAAAGCTAAAGTGCCAAGGTGAAGACTTCTAATTGGCATACAGTTCTCAGAAAGGTGAAAGAGATGTCCAATAGGCTATAAGGCCTCATCTTTTGATTGCCTTATGTGTTATAAGTTTTGCGAGTTTAATTCTTACTTGGTTTTTCATTGCTCGGTGACTTGGGCCTTTGAGATTCCCTTTAAGTGCTTTATGGCCATGTGTAAAATATTTGGAGACTTTTTTATTCAAAATGTAGCGGGTATGGGTGTAGAAAACATACTAAAGTTCTTTGAAACTTTCCTTCTTTACACTCTTATGGAGTAATTGATTGGAAAGCAGTGCTTTCATTTTAAAAAAGCTGGAGTTGGTCCTTTTGATTTGCTTGGAATGAGCTGTTTCTTTTATCATTTTTTTTGAGCTTATTTTCGTCCTCTTTTTTAGCCAAGACACTTAGTGTTGCTCTTGTTGATACTCTAACCAGAGTGCTTTTATTATGGGCGGCAAATTTTGGATGGAGAGTAAGTGGAGGTCAAAGGTAAATATGGAAAGAGATTCTTTAATGTTGGATTACTCGAAAGTTTCAGATTATGTTAGTTGGAAGTTTCTAGAGAAGGTTACAAATAAGGACTTTCAGGATCAGGAAGAGGAAGTGGATTAATGGTTATTTTACTCTCATGTAATGATGCCAGTTCCTAAGTTGCAAATTCTTAGAGGGCTGATGTAGTGTGATCGTTACGCCGCTCCATTTCTTCTACTCTTGTTATTTATGTCCTTAGCAGGATATGTGAGAGGTTGTGTGGAAAGATCTTATTTCAGGTACTTGGATTGGGTGTAATAAGATTAGTAGTTCTGAGGTGTATTCAGTAAATGACACCGTCTCCTTTTATTCATGACAGGAATAGTTCTGTAAGCATTTAGTTGCAAAATTTGACATTGTGAAAGCCTGAAACAAATGATTTAGCAAACATTGATCTGCATTGGTATATTTTGCCTTGTTAAGAGAGAGAGAGAGAGAGAGAGACAGATAAATTTGGAGATGGGAATGGGATCTCTTTTCTTCTTCCTGGAAGTTTGGAAAGGAAATACTTCATTTCTAATCTTGTTCACTTTTGTATAATCTCTGCTCTCCATAGTGCACTGACTTCAAAATTTCTTACTGCTGATATCCTTTTCTTGGAATGCTCATTTCTATGGTATTTCCTTGTTACTTTCTATTCTTTTTTCTTCTTCTAGTTCAGTTAGATGGAAGAATTTGGATCTTAGAGCAGTTCCAGAATGTATTTTTATTCACTTATTTTGCAGAGATCCTAATTAAATTCCAGCGAATTTTCCTTTTCCTGTATAGTTCTAAATTGGAAGGCTGAAATAAGATCTTTCCAGCCAATTTTTCCTCTTCTTTCTGAGAGTTGCTTATAATTCATTTTTCAATTCGTCATAACAATAGCTTTTGAACTACTAACTCTCAGAAAGAAGCACAAAGCATCTACCGGGTAGTTGCTATTATTTGCGTCTGCAGGTTGGTTGCTATTATTTGGAGTACTTGATTGGAGAGAAATGCTAAACTTCTTAAGAATCAAATCTTTCTTTGAGTGGTTACGGGTACACATAACCTTTGTGGTTTTTTTAATGTTTTCAATTCAGAGAGATTTAAAGAGCCCCTTTTGCTGATATTTTAAATGATTGGAAGGCGTTACTCATTAGCTTTGATTATTTCTTTCAGTTAGGTTTCTTTAGAAGAAGCCATCTTCTCCACTAAATAGTCCTTTTTCTATTCATACATATAGACAAGAATTATGGTTCCACTAAAGTGCAGTGGTGAAGGGACAATTGGAGGATGAGTCTCAGACCATCATTTTTGCATGAAATGGTTTTCTCAGAACACGATCCTGCAGCTTTATGGTTGCGAGCCTAAGACTCTTACCATTGCACCAAGCGATGGCTCCTATGCCTAATAGATTTTTAAAGAATTTAAAAATAATAATAATCAACAACTTCAAGTCTGACCTACTTAAGGTTTCAATTATGCACAGATATCATCATTTGAAATTGTACCCAGAGGATGAGTCTGGTCCTATGTCAATCAAGAAGCCTGTTGTGGTGGAATCATATGACGAAATTGTGTTTCCTGAGCCTTCTGAGGGTTTCTTCGCTCGTGTGCAAAGTCATCCTGCTGTAACCTTACCCAGATTACCTGCTGGCTTTAGTTTGCCTCCTCCTGGTATGTTCTTTTAGTTGTTTCTTTACTGCTCTTTACGTTACTTTGGATACACAAGTTTATTATTTATGTGCTTATAGTACCAGTTGAGGATGCAAGTAAGAGGAAGAGAGGTGACACTAAAGATCATCCTCTAAGCCAATGGTTCATGAATTTCTCTGAAGCAGATGAACTGTTACAACTTGCAGCAGCTCGTCAGCAGGTCAGAAAGAATTTTATATTTCCTTTTTCATTACTATTTATTACTTTGTGTAAAGTCTTTTTATACAAGTCATAGTATATATCATGACATTCCGACATCCTCACTAGTATTTAATTCTATTTACGGTGTCTCTATTGTCGACACCTCTTACTATATGTATTAAAATATTATTTTAGATTGTACATGCATTTCTGAATCTCTTGTGCACTGAGGATGCCCTTCATTTGTGCCAAAACTGTACCATGAATTGCAAGTTTCTTGCCTGTACTATTCTTTTTTGGAGATTTGTTTTGTTTGGAGAAATTCTTCTAGAAACATCCTGTTTCAATTTTGCATAAATAGGATATGCAGAACCCTCAATTAAAGCTAAGTTAAATTGATTTGATATAGAGCCTCAAGTTATATATTTAGTCAGATGCTGCCTTCTGCACTTAATATAGAAGCTTTCCCTCTTTGCTGTTGAGATGGGTCAATGCCACCTCTTCTTCCAAGTCTATTCTGTTGGTCTTTTGCATTGTACCCTAAGAAGTATTCTGAAGAACTCAGGAAATTCTGTATACATGGTAATAAAAAGTTGTATTCACTAAATTATGAGTGTTCAGTTGTCTTTGATTCAATGATGAAGCATAGAATTGGAGGAACAGCAATTATAGGTTCTTCTTTTAATTCTTTTGTAGCTTTGTCTCACTTTGTTTGATTCAAACATGAAACAAGTAATCAACACTGAAGATGATTATCATTGTTGAATGAAAAACAGACTAAACAATAGGTTTACATGAAGGATTGTGTTGTTGAGCAGTTTTTGTCCTCGCTTTGTATTTGCCCCATTATCTGGATTTCCCTTTTTATGCTCCAGATGTCAAAAAAGGTTTGTTCTTGAAAGTTAATTTATCAGTCGTCCCTAATTCAAGGAGAAAAGAAAAAGGCAGAATATCACATTTGTATGCACAGATTGTCTACACTTTTGTTATGGAAGTTGAGAGGTCAAAGAACTTTCTAAAGATGGACCCAAAGTGTTTGTCATGTCTGCTACTTGCATTTAACTCTAGCATATGCTATCTACTGTTAGACCCTTGATTTAGACCTTTTTCAGTATGCTTTCTTCATTGTACTTCTTTTTTTTTTTATATATATTATCATTTTCTTATGAAACTGGTTATCGCTTTAGTCCCTTTCCATCATCTCATTGTTTGCCATGTTACCTGTCCATTGACAGTCTCCCTTGTTAAAAATGCCAGCATTCTATCAATTAAAATTGATGCTACACTGTCCATGCACTGAAAGCATTTTTACGATAGATAGTGATTACACAAGGACAAAGGTGACTTGTGAGCACTTAAAGATTGGGAACTGATGCCGAACATGTATTCTGTAACTTCTGTTGTAATTGTGGGGAACACTGAACACACCGATCCAGTATTTTGCTATTCATGATTTAGCCCTGCCTTTGTCTGATTTATGTCTGATTGGAATTGAATCATCCACCACAAGTGTTATTGAACTTTGATTCTGCACATGGGTTTGCAAGTGTTTCTCCATGTACATGTTTGTTGTGTGTTTGAAGGACAGAAGGAGACAGAACTTGGAAAATTTGAAAATGGAAGTGAGAGTGAAATGACTTGCATGAACAGTCTCCCTTTAACAAGAGAAACTTTGTATGTACTATGTTTATATATTTCCTGCAGTGGGAAAGCACAGTATTTGTATTAGCTAATCTCCTGTGATTCTTGAGGCATTGTTTCTGGGGAGAAGTACTTCAACCTTTTGCTGCTTTTGACCATTCTTACATATAATTTCACCTTAAGCTAGGTATTGGAATAATATAGGATTTACCTAGAAGCAAATGAAGTTATGAAGAATCATTAGGTGCATACTTGTGCACAATGGAAAGTCAATGAATTGTCTCTCTTTTTTATATTTATGCCTTTAATTGTTCTCGCATGATACATTTGATGGTTGTAGTACCTAACTTCCAAGTGATTCCTCTTGTTCAAACTTTCTAGCAAGCAAAAACTGTATGCACCTCCCAATGTTAATGTCATAAGCGTGGAAGTTAAATGTTTGTGCATTTATTTACCTCTGCATTTCTGGGGCTGGGGTTTGTGCTTTAATTGTAGTTAAGGTGATTCTTTAAGTGAAGAAAACATTTGTAGATAAAACCATTCAAGCTCTTGCTGTCCTTATTTTTCATTTAAAACAGGGTAATCATATGGTCTGTTCTTTAGTGATCTGTGAATGTAATTTTTGGACAATATTACGATAAAACTGAGGTAACAAATGAGTGAATAAGATATATTATGACTCTGTAAAAGGGTATAAATTGTGGAAACACTTGAGCAATAATATTTATGGAGTTCTTTTATGAAATGCACCATTGCCATTTGTTGAATGATATTGGAGGTCTTTGAAGGATATTTGCTTTAATTGGATTCCTGAGCTCTAACCTATATGAGCTTGATACCACTTTTGAGCATTCAAAGGAATAATTGAGTTAATGGTAGATTGCCAAATATTACTCCTGAGTTATTGTTTACAGTTGCTTGCATTGGACCAAGAAAACGTGACTAGATCTGAAAACCAAATTACTGGGGGCGTGGTTACAACAGCCATTTCTTTGCCATAGTGTGTATAGAGCTTGACACCTTGATTCTGCACTATATTGAATGTGTAAAATTGGTGACTGCTGCAGTTTAGATCTAGTTTAACTTTGTTGTTTGCTCATTACATTTGTCATTACCTGGTATTGCTCATGTCAATTATGTTAACTTGCATCGCATCAAGCTGTAAAATGTCAGAATGATTTGTAATGGACTGCACAAATTTGATATAGTCAAGACAGTTGGTTTCATCTGTAGACTTCAGATGTGGAGCCACAATACAGAATTTTCCAATAATTCTCACTATTTCCAATTAATTTCCTTAGATTTTTTAATAAATAAGCACTGCTTTTCATATATTTCTACAGTTTCTTACTTTCTTCTAATCCTCAGCCAGGTATCAATAATTTATTTCTGCATAACAGAAATCCATTCCCAGGGGCAAGTCATATTACATTGTTCTTTCTATGGATTGCTTTCACGCACTTAGATTCACCCATTTGCCCATTGAACTTGAGTATTGTTTGAGTAAAGTATTTTGGCAACTCATAGATAAGTTTTATACTTGAGAAGATTGCTATTGAATCTATTTATCCTATTTGCATCAATAGCGTAATCTCTAATTTCTCTCAAGCTGTAAGTGAAATGTTTTAACGCTTTTACATCCAATGTATGTTTTAGGTGCAAGCTCATATTGCCAAACTCAGACGGCAGATAAGCTTGATAGATGGACAGCATCAAATATTGAAATCTCCATCTGACCAGTGACTACATTACTCCTGCGTTTTTCTTGAGATTTCTACTTCACATTGTTTCTAAAGCAGCATCACATGATGGCATAGGCATGTAACAATAATATTTATTTTTTCAATTGTGGGGATTTTTGTCCCTTTTTTTTTCCTTTTTCTCTCCCCAGTCAATGCCTATATATGAAAATCATCTGTATCAATAAAGAGAAAAGGTGCACAATTTGATTATTTAGCAGTAAAAATTTAATTTCACTCAACTGTCTGCATCTGCTAAATTAACTGCTTTCAAGAGTGCATTTGATATGCATAACTGATTAATTTACCACCAACCTTTCTGGTTTAGCTTAGGAATAATGTATAGCTGGAAGAGGAGGTAGAAAGAAAATAAGTAATTCATATTCTTTTCACCTGTCAGTGTTGATGTGTTCCGAGCAATATTCAGGGATTATTATAGGGATGAATGTTTTGTGTTTGTTCGAATGTATGTCATTGAGCAGAAAAATTAACTTTGGAGCAACTTTGCCACAAGGACTGATATTTGAGCTTTCAGCAAGACTTGGAATGCTTTCCCTTTTCTATTTTCTGGTGTATTAATAATGGTTGGCGAGTGCTGCAGAGAGTATTCAGATTGGGGCTATTACTGTTTTGACATATGATATATCATAGTTCTTTTAGATATTGAAGCCCTGAATGCCTAACCACTTTAGTCGAATTTGGCTTCCAAACTGCTTTAATTATCATATTTTTTGCAGACTGTTCATGTTCTCATTTTGAAAGTGAATTATATGTCATAAAGATGAGGGCCCTTTTTCAAGTACTTCTATCAGTCCTTGTGATGCTCCTTAGAGATAGTAAGTAGAAATGGGGTCAGCCATTCTGGCATTTAGGTGGGACCTGCTTGTGCTGTCATGATCACTTCAATTCCATGGTCACTCATCTTGGTTTGGCACATACCAGGTACAACCCTATCCTTAATTTTCTTAAATTTTTCTTAAATTTATTTTTAAGTGGGTCCAGCTAAAATAATATTCCTCCCCCACAACTGGCCAAAGTCCATCTCTATCTATCTAGGCCTTTTATGGTCAAGGTCCTAATCTAATTAATTAGTGTTTGCTCAATAGTCTTTTTAGTTGATTATGGCATATCTGAGGTCTCGGTTCAACAATCAACACCTTACTGATAAGCTTAATTTGATTATAAATGCCAGTCTGCTTTTTAGGGCCCTCGACTTCTGACTAACATCTTACAACCCATGTGAGTGTGCTTAGTTTTGCTTGTTTACGTTTCAGCAGCATCCCCATCTGCTACCTGATTGTTAAGAGTATAAATGAAAATATGGCACCATCTATTTAGAATATTTCATCTGACCATGTTTGTTCAACATTATTGTTAACTTCTTTCATGCATTTTCAAGACATCTCATTTGAGGGTGTTAATGGTTTTCCCTTTGCTTGCATCACGTTGACATTACTAGCAGTAATATCATTTTAGTTCCATCTGTATGCGATAATGAGGGTGTTCAGCTGCTTGGTTTCGGAGATATGCATAGAGGCTGAGAACAGAACATATTGAACGTACTAAGAAATGAAGCTTCCTCTAGCAGCTGTGACTTTTTATTCTTGAATTATGTGCCCGGCTGAGATGCATTCCTGATCAACTCTATAGTTATTTGTAGCAGAGTGAAACAAAAATAATATAAAATAAAAGAACTAAGAAAGGAATTTACAAAAACCTAGGGGGCACATAAGAGAATCCGGACTGACTGTTTGCAAAATTTTCCCAAGTAATTCTAGCCTATTGCCGTAGTTGAATTGATTTTACAAGACCTTACATTACTATGTTGTCTGTACAGGGAAGTGTGGAGGCAAGAGTAACATGGCCTTCATGTGCTGAAAAATAGGCTGGGTCATTATCAAACTATAAAGAAAAAATATGCCCTTAGCTCTCTATAATCTCAGCGGGGGGCACCGCATTTCGGTGCCATTGGTGGGCCTTTCTAGTCTGCAAATTTCGTTGTCCATTCTTCCAAATCAATCTCATTCACAGAACATGAAAGATTTTCTCTCAAAGACGGCGACTCAAGGGTAATTTGTTTCCTTTCGTTTTGTTGGCTTTCTCAGTAAAAATATATTTTACCTACTTTGAATATATATATATATATATATATATATATATATATATATATATATATATGTTTGTTTATGCATTAATGAACCTGTAAATGAGAGGGATTAGATAAAGTTGAGCTCGGTATTTCTGAATGATATTTTTCTAAGCCCTATTAATGGCCAGTACCTGATGGTACATCATATACATGCATCTGTTCTTGTGGGCATAGATGGGTTGTCGTGGACACTTTGGCTTTTTAGAAAAACAAAAGGAGAAGACAGAAATGCTGCTGGATATTGCCATAACAGGGCATTTAAATCTAGCTTTTGCAGATCAGTTACTGAGCCTGAATGAGAGAACATGTAGATATAACTCCCTCTGGAAATGTAGCCAGGCTACGAAGCTTTTAGTGGTGCACATTTTAGGTATTTATGTCTGATTAGTACCCTCTACTATTTTTTGGTGGTGCTGATTTAAAATGGACCACTCAGGAAAGCCTCTCCTGCTGAGTCAGTTTCATCTTTCAAATGTTTCTCTACTGGATAATCAGATAGTTATAGGGTTTTACAGATTAAACCAAAAGAAAACATAATGTTATTGTACAGGTCATTTACAAGTACAACCTAACTTCTACTTTCTCATTTACCCAAGGCATCATTGTTTTCAGAAAGGACATATAATTAAGCATGGTGAATTATTGTCTCCACTAAAATTTATGACCTGCTCATATTCAGCTGCATTTTCTCCTGTGCTGCTTCATTAATGGCAAAATTCTGTTTATGCTAATCTGCCATTCGGTAACAAGCCAGTTATCGGTGTTTCTGGCACTTATCTTTGGAGATGAGGTGTTCTTTTTTATGGTGAGCCAATCTTTGTAGGGCTTGGGAAGACACAGTCCTTAAACTAGGGAAGTATGATGCAGGAAAATCCCACATGTTCAAGAGAAATTGTGGACCTTAAAAATGGATAGGCACACAGTTCCTTGGCAAGCTGGCTTTTCAAAGAAAGTTCTTCCCCTAATCGGTGAGGGAATGCCTGAGAGAGTAAAGTCTACAACGAATATTAGTTAATGTGTAATTTATGACATTAAAAAGGGTAAATAGGTATAAGGTTAGAACTTTTAGGTATTGACTCGGATCTTCTCAGTAAATGTGAAAATGTGAAGATAAAAGAAAGGGGTTGGATTGAGGTCAAAACCTGCAAAGATGGCAGTAATATACACATGGGTCTTGCGAAATATTTGGATGTAGTGTGTAAGAATTCTTGTTTTTTTATGACATTTAGTCCACAGAATCACAAGCCCTACAATCACTACAAACCAAACCCGTCAACTGGTTTGTACTCTCCAGTACACTTAAATTTTGGTCCGTGATTTCAGGTATAGATAGACAGACACACACACAGAAAGATAAATTAATTTTAGATCAAATATATATATATATATATGCAGTGAAAGGGTAAAAAAAAAAAAAAAAAAACTGAAAACTGAATAGCACTATTCTCGACAACATATCATCATTGTCCTTTATATGAACAACGGTCACATGAAACCAAGAGATGAAACTTTTTTTTCTTTTCTATGTTAAAATACTATTTACTTGAAAAAGATAATTACATGGAGACGTTCAAAGTTGATTTTTTGAGATCTCTCTAGTGATTGAATTTGGAAACTGCATGAATGACAGGGTGTGTTGCGGTGTGGGGCTGCTTGCAATAGAAACTGCATGAATGAATGACATTGGAATTTTAGCAGAGCAGAGTTGAATGTTCAAATTTGATGAAAATGCAACTTTTGATGGTTAAAGCTGTAATGGTGTGATTTATGTCTCTAGAAACATAACTTGAAAGCTAACTGCATAACCCTAACATAAATATACAGAAGCAAACATAATTAAGGAGAATTAAATAGGTTTATATTTCCTATATGAAGAAAAGCAAGATGGGTAATAGAGAAAACCCAAAAAAAGAAAAAAGAGATAATGTAATTAGGCATAATGAGCTATTATAATAAAGAACATTATCATGATTAACTAAGTAATCAGTTAGGCCTGAAGTCTATTTTCACTCTAATTACTTTAAACTTCTATCATATTAATATTAAGTTATTATGGTGCATTTTCAAATAACAATTTGTAATATAAGACCAATTTTATTATAATGAGTCGTAACACCGATTATTATTTAAGAAAAAGGAAATATGTTTTACGTTGTGGGAATTTAATGCTAAGAGAGAAAGGGTCCATGTTGTCATTAGGAGGGCCAACATAGAAGTGTCAACCAATGGGTTTGGCTCCCACCATGTTCTTGCCTCTCATACACATACCCCAAAACACCCGTGGTAATGTGCTATGTCCTTTGCCCCTACTCTCCACATGACCCCCCTTCTCTCCCTCTTTTAACTTTCTTCATAAATACCCCTATCACCTCCCCCATCTCCTCTCCATTCCACACTCCTTTCTCTCTTTCAACTTACCCTTTTGTTTTCCTTTGCTTCAAATCCCATATCCTTCTCTTTTTCTTTTTCTTTTCTTTTTTCTCCTCTTATTCTCTGCCCTTCCGAAATGGCCATTAGGAAATCTAACAAACTAACTCAAGCAGCAGTTATCAGGCAAATTCTAAAGAGGTGTTCAAGCTTAGGCAAGAAACATGGCTATGACGATGATGGTCTACCTCTTGACGTACCAAAAGGGCACTTTGCTGTTTATGTTGGTGAGAACAGAAGTAGATACATTGTCCCAATCACATTCTTGACTCATCCTGAGTTTCAATGTTTACTTCGACAAGCCGAAGAAGAGTTTGGATTTGATCATGATATGGGCCTTACCATTCCTTGTGAAGAAGTTGTTTTTCGCTCTCTAACATCGTCACTTAGATAAGAGAAGAGAAGGGCTGTGAAAATCTTTGATGGTGTTTGCATATGGAGAAAGATGGCTTAAGATGAAGCTACAACAGTGCTGGCTTCTCTTTTTTTTAACATCTTCTCCATAGTGATTCTTGATCTTGGTTTTTTTATTTTTTCTTTTTCTTTTATGTATTGGCTTCCCTTTGATGGGTTTTTATGCCTGATTACTAACACCTAGAATCCCAAGAAAAAAAAAATTGTTAAGGTTTTAGATTTGTATAAAGCTTTGTTTTCCTCACAGATGTAGTTTAACACCACTGTGAGAGAAGTTTTTAAGGCAATGCAAGAATTATATGCCTATTTAACTTTACAAATCTCTCTCTCTCTCTCTCTCTCTCTCTCTCTCTCTCTCTCTCTCTCTGTGTGTTTACTTACATGTATATAGTCTTAAATTAATATTTAACTCAACTAAATCTTAATCTGAAACATAGCTAGACTAGACTGGGCTATTATATTAAATAGATTTGTCAAAGAAATTTGCAAGTTAATTATGATATATGCATGCAAAAGTGAGGGCATGACATTAAGTCAAATCAAATGAAGTACATCTTATGATCAAACAAGAAAAGAGATTATATTTTCTCCTCCTTTTCACCTTCTTTTCTTCCCCCTCTCCCTCTTCTTTCACCCAGGGATGGCATCCAGAGACGCACTCCCACAGCTTAGTTTTGTCAGAGAATGTGCGGTACAATATGTACGGATCATCTGATTACCTTTTAAGGAGTTCTTCTTCTTTTGTTTTTCTTTTTTCTCTCCTTTTCTTTAATTTTGAGATATATTTTCATGGTTTAACATAATAATATCAAAAAAGTTGCTGTACATAATAAGAATAAGAATGTATTATCCTAACACCGTACGTGTGTTTTGGTTTAGTTAAACTTTTATTATGGGCTAAATTAATATATAAAAAATTATCACCGTTCATTTTCATAACAGCAGTAATAATTAATAGTTATTGTTGATCATTTGCTGGCTAAACACATAATTACAAGCACCAATACTTCAATAAATTAGAAGCAAAATTAAGATATATGTTCTCTAGTTGGCATGTATTCTTGGTATTAATTCAATGTAACTTGTCTCTCTATTTATATGATGCTAGTTCAAAGAAATTGTCATCTTTGTTTAGCAGTGCAATGAATCAACTTTTGTTTAAATGGTGGGTCATTGGCATGGACTTGATCCATGCACAGTTTCAGCCGTTGATTTGTTAGCTCCAACCGCTCGTTGGTTGGGTTTTGATGTCAGATATATGAGTACTGCAAAGTATTAACAAGTACAAGTGTTAAGGATATAAATAATATAAGTTTCTTCTTATCTAATTTGAGTAAGATTTCGAACCGAATATATTTTTCTTATTTGCAACTCGAATCAAGAAATTTGATGGACATTGATGATTACTTCCTTTTCTTTTTCCTTTCCTTTTTTTATATTGGATGCAAGAAAAATATCTTGAGTACTAATATAATATTATTGTTTTTGACTAATATACTACGTAATATAGATGTCGTCTTATGAATGCTTACTCAAAATAGTTGAATAAGAGAAAAATGAGTATTTGACCTATTACTTGGGAGGATATAATTTAGAATTATCAAATCAGATTTAGACAAACCAACCAAAATAATGTATACAATTTATCGTATAGCTCTTTCATGAGAAATATATTTTTCTTTTGTTGATTAGGTTGCTGACTGTGGATTTGAATATGTGTCTTTGAAACTCTTAAAGACGGCTATTGAACCAAAAATTATTCATCAAAATACAGTCATTTTCAGAGATGGCAAGGGAGGATAATAGCCTCTACATGTGCAGTGGAGTTGCAAAGTATTAAAGGTAGCAGCCTCTATCCATGTGTAGTCCTGTTTGGATGTAAAATCATTAATAATGGTGAAGATGTAGTTTCAAGATCATAGAATTATGTGGGGTACCTGCTGCCTTCACCTTCTTCCTTTAATGTTTTAACATTCAAAATGCAACCCATAGATCTCAAATGCTTAAGCTACAGTTCCATATGTCTACATTAATTTTGTCTCTGCCAAGGTATATACAAGACCTAAAGATCTATCTATACGCAATAATCATCCTTTAAAACACTCCATCACTCTTATCTTATCTTTCCTATGATACATCCTTTGTGGTCCATCACTTCTCCTTGTTCAAATGGCCTTCTTATTATGTCCAATTTCTTGAACTAATTTGTAACGCTTCAAAATCCACTAACTATTCAACAAATTTCTTCGGTAGACAAGCCAAAATTTTAAAAGGAATTGTCACATTCAGGCCTTTCTCTCCAATGCGATCTTACCTTACCCCCTTCAAACAAAAAGGGTAGCGAAAATAATGCAATAGATGATATTATATGAGAATCGGGTACCATTAGGTCCTTATAGAGAGAATGATAGGGCCTAATGTACAATTGAGATGCGGTTGTTAGTGAAAAGGATAGGGCATTGGTTTATAATAAACCCTAGCTAGAAGAAAGATACATCACTAAAATCATCTCAACTATTAGCCTTACGTTTTTCTCATCAATTTCTCCTAAAAGCAATAGTTAAAGTTCTTACACTTTTTTTCCTTTTTTATTTTTTCTTGGTATATGCATCGACAAAATGATGATAAAAGAAACTAGCTCAACCCATGAGCTTCATGAATCACCTCTCTCTCCCTCTCCACACTTACAAGTTTTCCTTGGTTTTTTGGTTTGTGTTTCGAACAAAAGAAAATAAAAATATAGAGCCAATGCATGTATTTCCATTTTCACCTTTGACTCCTCTCTCTAGATCTCTCTCTTTCTTACACATAAACAACCAACAGACATCTTATGGTGGCATTGGGATGTAATCTAAATGATCATCACATAGCATTTATGTGATCATAGAGCAGCAAGTGCTTTTTCATATAGGACCACTAGGTAGAGAGGAGGAGAAAAGGCTGCCTTTGGTTAGCTGGTCCTTCTTTCTTTCTTTTCCTTTCATGCATTGTTTGCTTCTTTATATTTCAACCACAAAAATATTTGCCTGACAATCACAACTATTAATTCTTTGTTTCTATATCTATATGTTTTATACGTATTTATGTGTAACCTCTTCTCCAACTCCCTTAGCTCAAGAAGAATATCTTCTGTTACACAAAATCCAGTATATGGAATTTCCTCCTCAGAAAAAATATCTCTACCCATTATTGCTTTGGCTTTGTGCTGGATTCCCATGATTTCATCTCTCATTTTCCTCAATGGGTCTTATTTGTCCTGGCTATCAAAAAAAAAGAATGGCATATATTTTGGAAGAAGCATGTCAAATTCATTTGTTACACCATATATATATACATACATTTTTACCAAAGTCAGGAGAGAAATGGGTAGTTCAAGTATTTGATGTTTGTACTTCTGATTTATATTCACCTGGAAGTATATTGTTCTAGTTTAATAAAGCCAAGTATCTGTCTCATGTACCATTGGTTTCTTTCTTAAAGTCTACAAGTCTGTGAAGCTTTATTCAGATCTACAAAAGTATTTGCCCAAGATGACCCCTACACATGAATAGCTTTTTGTCTCTTCATGCCCTTTCCTATGCTTTAGTTTGTTTAGTTGGCATTAAGGTTAAAACTGCTTCTCCCAAACAACATATTTTTATTTATTGCTTTACAAAAATAGAGACATATTTAAAATATTGTTCAGTTGGGTTAATCCTATTTGAGTTAATAATTAATACAATTTTTCAATCTTCTTATCTATTGGACTTAAATTAATTTTATGATGAGACTTCTGTGTAAACAAAAACAGTTGCACCCTATTCTATAGCTCAAAATTGCTTAGTCTGTTTTGGCCTTCCAACAAATTATTCCTTTCTACTTAAATTTCATTCTTGAAATAATAAAGTAGGGAGAAAAAGAAAAAAAAAGAGAATCAAGAAAACTGTATAATATCCAAACATAAGTTTCTGTCTTCCTGTGACCTATTATGGTAGCTAGGACTAGTTATTTATTGACTGTTTATGTCCTAGACTGAGGTTGTTAATTATTTTCTAAGTATGTCCATTTATGTATAATTATATGATTAACAAGTAAATTATGAAGTCATTCCAAATTCTTGCTGAGAACAAAACAAAAATATATATTACTAAAAAAAGAAAGCTAATTAAAGAAATGAAAACACAAGGCATCAATGGCAATGTCTTCTGTTACCAACTAACTTTAATTATGCAATTATATTGCAGTTATCAAGGTGAGATATTATGCTAACATATAAATCAAACAAGAAGGCATTAATAACTTAAACCAAAAGCAAATTCTAATAATTCAACTAATGAAGATAGGGAGACAAATTTCACATGTACCAACTGCTTGAACAATAGAAATATGTCTTTTCTTTCACATCAATTTCAGAAAGGAAATGCATAAAAAAAAATTATTAATGGATTGGAGATATAAATCTTATGGATATCAAATAAGTTCACAGTTGGCTATTCATGTTTCTTCTGCATTTTGTCTACAATGGCCCACCCATGTTCAATGTGAATTTTCCTGGAAGGAGCCTTTTGTCTGTTCAATTTTCCTCCTTCATATCTATACATTATGTATTACAACATATTTTTTCCCCTTGATCTTTTCATGTCATGCATTATATATTACAGCTCTTCACTTATTTAATGATCACTTCTTACCATAAAAGTCATATCCCACAATAGTAACACTAGCTTGTCACCAACTAGAGCACTTGTTCAGCTGGTATACTTTGAAAATAGTATGATACATATGAGAGTTATGAATACAGAGTACTGTTAGTTAGTTTAGTTGGTACATATACTTGGTTACTAATCTGATATTAGAGTCATGAATTAACAAGTTGATGAAATAATTCATGCAGTACTATTTACCAATGCAGCTGGTTGTGATGGGGACCTTCTTTTTTTTTTTCCTACTTTGTATTAAAAAAAGGTTGTGATAGAGATATATATAGTAGTAGTTGAGCAATCAAAATACAATAGTGATTAATGATTAATATTGTCCCTTAAACATATCAAATCAGGTCCTTATTTTTGCTCTAATCATTCTCCAAAATAGCGATCCACTTGCAATTAAAGGAAAAGTTCCTAAGTTTGACATGTCGATTTCTTTCTTGCCTGAAAAAAATATATAGATATTTCTACTCGAATAATGCAACACAGTCTCAACTCTTGCTCACATGACTTATAATATTTTTGTCAAACTGCCCTTGTGGAGTTTATACCACGTATACATGATTTAGCTATATGATATTTATTAATTAGTGTTTCCATCCATTAATAGAAGAATCGAAATGCAGAATATTCAGGTTAACAAAGAGGTAAGGGGAGGTTGCTTCCTTTCCTTGGCAACTAAGGTTGAATAATCTCATCAGCACTCCACAAATTTGCTTCTGGGAATAAATATCCTGTAAACATTAGTTGATATATATGAAGAATGTGTTCTTGAAATTGCCCAAGAAGAAAGAAGCAAATGTTAACATCTGATAAGAAAGACATTAATGTAGTATTAACTTCTTTATGTGTTTATCCTATAACAGATAAAAGATACATTATATCAATTTTTCTAGAATTCAATTTGGTAAAATATAATATATCATGGATATTGATATTGAAATGCCTTTGTAAAAAGTACTCTTTTAGATGAAGAAGTGTGCTCTTATATACCTCATCTAAGAAGGAAATTGTCAAGTACCAAAATTGCAGAAGAAAAGCAATATAGTAGTAACTTCTATATACTCTTATCATACCTCATAAATAGAAAATATAAATTATCAAATCTTCTTAGAAAAATATTTTATTAAAAAATGTACCTCATAATAATATATCTCGTGTATGTTGTTTGTGTTGGACATTGGTAATAGTTTGAATGAAGAGAAGAAGGAGAGCCACTTGTGTGGGGGAGGTGGGTGGTGGTGTGGGATTAACATGTTGGGCACCAAATATATTCCAAGAGATACTGTGAGTGGGTATTGTCGGACTAACTGTCTCCTACTCTCTCTTCATCTCTTACATAAATTCTTAGATAGACTTCCTGTGATGATGATGAATACTCACCTAAATGGATCAACCAAATAAACTCTGAGCTCACCAACCAAAGGATTGCCCATAAAAACTATGATTTTTCCATAGTAGAAATAACCTGGTACAAGCTACATATTACTTTCACCACTCCCCTAGAATATAAAAAATTATTATTCTACTCTGTCGCAATTTTTAAATGCTTAACTTTTAGTCTTAAACAGTGTACACATTATTTAGACTCTCTAACTTGTTATTTTTGTAGGTTTAATAACAGCAATTCGCCCATTAAAAGACCATACTTAATACAACTCGTATCATTTACTATATTGACATATGATATTATTTATTAAATTAATTAAATTATTAAGAATCACAAATAGTTAAAAATTAATCAACACAAATGCTGTAATTAATTTTATTTACGAATAGTAAACTAAATCTAAGAAGTTCTTCTCTTCTCGATCACCTGTTAATATCATTCTTTCCCCTGCTTCATCCTCTTCTTCTTAGCAAATAAAAACCTAAACAAAAAGAAAAAGGAAAAAGATATTTATATACACGTTTGTATTCAACTATATCCAATGAAAAATACTTTTAAATAAAACAGATAATTGCATGAGTACGTATTATTAATCATGCATGTACGTACTACTCCTCTGCAGATAAGATCCCTACGTAAATGTCCCACAATTGTTTGTGTTCTAACATGTACTTACTACTTGTCTCTTTTCTTAATATTCATCCAAAATTATAACTAAGAAGAATAAATAATCAATTCGAAAACCAATAGAAAAAATAAAATAAAATAAAATTATTTACATTCAACCAATATGTAACCTCCAACTACACGTATAATAGTAAATTGTTGTGCAAATATGTAATTATTGTTGTAATTAGATTCTTATACTAATTAATTATATCATAATCAAATTTTAATTTCATCTTTAAATACCATTTATTTTTCTGAAATATATCGAATGCGTTATTTCTTTAGCTGCCAAATTTAGTGAAAACACTAAGTAATGTTTCAATTAGTTTCTTCTTTATTTTTTTTTTCCTTTTTAAGTTAAGAAATCTTATTAAACTCTCAATAATAACGTCAAGGATATAAGAATTATATTATATTTAGGCTTTTCCTGTTGGAAACGGCCTAGGAAATACATTTATATTGTTTTTATTAACAATAATATTGTTTATTAGTAGTTATTAACTAATTAATTCAAAAATAATATTGAAACTATTTAGAGTTAAATAACCAAATTGACCTTAACTAGAAAAACTAAATTATAACCCCCGACAGGTTCTGTTATTGCTAAGGCAAGAAAGCAAGTGCATGACGAGGACAAGTGCAATTGTATATGAAATTGTTTTTGTTCCTAATCAATAAAAACGCATTATTTAAATTCCAAAGTTAATTATAATCATATATTAATTCACATAATGACTCAGAAATGAAGTGGAAATAAAATATTCCAAGTCATCCTTTTTGGATCATTCAGGGAATATACAGTTTCAGAAGAAGAGGTATTATATATTATAGCAAATTTTCTAACAGAAAACTAATGCAGACCTGAAACTCTTCTTGTTCTTAGCTTAAATTAACATAAATTAATCTTACTAATTACGCATCTAATTGTTGGTCCCTAAGGCAAGTTGCCTACGGTCTCTCTGCAACGTCAGTTTCAAGAATCTTACGAATATTCTGTTTCTTTTTTTCTTTTTATTTCCAGTTGATAAAAATTATAAAAAATAATAATAATAGACTTAATTAATTAAGAAACTTTTAAAGGAAATAGATGGGGACAAAATTGTCCTACTCGAAGAGTACGAATCTGTACTGGGTGGTGGTGGTGCCTGTCATTTTCTACAAAATAAATATTGTTTAAGCTATAAGAGGACATGATAAACTCACCTCGTTCTACCTATTTTAATAGCTCACTGGCAAATATGAAAGTGGCAGCAAAGCTTTTTTGTTTATATATTTAATTTATTTATTAGTAATGTCAGTGAGGGAGAGTCAGTCAGATGAGATCAAGATGTCTCCTGGTCACTGTAGGATGAGTAGCACGTGATTACTACCCCCCACAAACTAAAATGGTCCATTTTTATTTTTATTTTTATTTTTTTGATATTACTAGTGGAACATAATGATGCGATTATATTTGATGATGTGGTGACCACATGGTATTGGCAGTTATTCATCATCATTCTCTTCTTCTTCTTCTTCTTCTTCCAAGGTGAAAATGAGAATAGACCTCAACTACCATTGTACTCGAAAACCCAGTTGTCCAGTCAATTTCTTTCTTATTTGTTTAACTACTCAGTTTCATGTTTAAGTTTGAAGGCTTAATTACTTTACCCTTCTATCTTTGATGACAAATTGACAATTATTATTGTGTATTTTGTGGTTGAGGGAATTTTATATATATATATATATCATAAAATAAAAAATAAAAACTCAAACTTAAACTTTTCCATTTAGATAAAAATTCATTAGAAAAATATTTAAAGTTAAAAAATACGTTGGAGGTTTTATATCATCCAGTATGAATATTATTAAATTTTTATTATTTATAACGAATTTAAAAAATTAATTATTTTTATTATACAGTTACATATATTAAATTTTCAATGAATAAAAAAATTGAAGCATGATATTTTCATTATTTAGTTATATTTTAAAATCTAGTCACTTATTTCAAAGGAAAGGAAATCATGTGTCTAATACTCAAAATAAATAAAAGCATAAATAAGTTCTTTTATTTTAGCATAAAATTCAATTATAAATTCACGAATTCAACATTAACAAATGGAGTGAGTATTAATTAAAAACTTTTAAAAAAAATATAAATCAATTATATGATAAATTTAAAATATTAAAATAAAATAGAAAAACAAAACCATTTTTCCTCTTTCTTCTGCTTTCTCCAATTCCCTATTATTTCTTTAATCCCTAACTAAGGGCTTCTCTCTTTCCTATACAAACCAAAAACAGCCGTTATTTTAGATTCGACCACAGTTACTAGTGAATCTCTTGAGCAAACAGCCGCTTGGCTATGGCTAATGGCGGGTCGCAAGTTATCTTTCTGCTTATATTTTTATTCCTTTTGTTTTTGGTTCTACAGCTCGATGATTTGGACTTGGACTTTGAGCCCATGATCCGCGCTTAGGGCACAATTCGGGTTCCAACTTAACATGAAATTTCAGAGAAGACAAAAACCTTAACATCAAATTAATGGTTCTCGGATTATGGAGCCCGAGACCCATGCTTTGACAGACATGAATGTCACTGTTAATTATTTCACAGTGATACTGCTGATTTGAAACCAAAACCCCCCATTTTATTATAAGATGATCGTCCTCTTGTTAAACTCTTTTCTCATTTGATGCTATATTCATGGAATGAGTCTTTTATATTTATATTTTACAAGATAAGACACTTGGTGTGCCTTCACTTATTATATCATATATTAATTTCATTCAATGCTTTTAGTTATTATGGCATATATATTAAGACCCATGATATCAGATGTCTTAGAATTAATGATAAAATAGAGTTGAGATAAGATAACCTAGAACTGTAAAAAAAAAAAAAAAATCAGTTTTTTAATATTGGTTTTGGGTAAGAAACAATTAAGTAAAAAATGAGTTTTTTTGGCTTTAAGAAAGTGAAGAATTGTAAGAAAATATTTTGTATCACAGAGAGAGGGTTTAGGGTTTTGTATCATAGAAGTGAAAGAGAAATGCTTGGCTATGGAAACTGTTTGAACATAATCCTTAACCCTTCAACTCAGTCAGCAGCTTCCCCTCAGTGGGTTGAACTTGGCCAAATCACTTCTTTTTATCAACTCTTTTTAGATTTTTTTATTAGCTAAAGTTCAATTACTGATTCTTTTTGCTTGAACTTAAATTTCACAAGCAGTCTTTTAAAACGGCTGCCTTCTAGCTAAGCTAATATACATAAATAAGGAGGTGTCTGATTGGAATAATGGGGTGTGTGCCTGCATCTTATCAAAATCAGCAGTGGTCCATCTCCACCAGGACAGGATAATGTAATCTTTTCAATCTCCAGTTTCATCTTTTTTCCCTTTGCGTAAAGCAACAAAAGTCTTTCTACGAAAAGTCGTGAGTTTTATCAAGAACATAATCTTTACAGCAAAACCAATTCATTACCCTTATAAAGTTAAGGTCCAATCATAAGTTTCATCACTTGATTTAATTTCTTGAATATCCATGTTATGTCCTAAACACCTTTGACTTGCCTTTCAGCCAAATCAACTTTTATCTTTTTTTGTTATAGATAGTTTGAAATAGAGCGAAATTCTTAGATATATTCGGTCTACCATCGTCTATAAATAAAATCAATTATATAATAATAATAATGTGACATTATTTATTAATTTTTATATTTATATTGATTAATTTTTATTTACACTTAATTAATAGTAATAAATAAATCGATTATTATAAATATAACTCTTAATAAATAAATACTTCTATATCTCTATAAATTCAAATTCAAAGAAATAAATAGATAAAGGGCCAATCATTTCTTCAAAGGTTTGCTATCTTTTACTATATGCTCCTTAGCGAGCCAATATGTGGAAGGAAAGAGTTTTTGATTGTCTTTGTTATGAGATTTGAATTCAAAAAAATTTAGACAATTTTTGTTTTGATATCTCATGTTGTGTTGGCTTTTTTCTTTTTCCTAAAAGCTATAATTTTTACGGTATATTACCGGTCAGAATTGAATCATATAATAAAATCTCGATCTATACCGGCACGATAATATCTGATTAGGAAACGAGTAGAATTAGAGATTGATAGAAAAGCAAGGATATAGACTCATGTAAGTAAAAATAAGAAAATATTTTTTCTAATTCTATTATTCGCTATGGGTTTGAATCTAAGAAAAATTTTAGAAAATGTGATTATTTTAAAGTATTAAAATTAATAATTTATTACAAAAATTATAATAATAGTTTAAGAAACTTTTAGATAGACTCTCTCTATATTATATTATATTTATACAAATTCAATTAAATATTGAGATGAAATTCTTTATTAAATGCAGCATTTATAATGATTGATTTGTTTATTATTATTATCTATTTATAAATTAAAAATGTAATAACTAATAAATAAAATTATATGTTATTTTATAATTGATTTTATTTAGTAAATTGACTCTACTTAAAACTTTTTGCAATGATTTTCATGTGGCTTTATTTCATCAACAAAGCCATAATTGCCATATAAGCTTCCTATTGTTTGACTTGACGATCAAAATTAAATATAAGCTTTCTAAGAGCACCGTTTGAAAGAATTTGAAGGCATGTTTATTCAGGAAAAAACATTGAAGGAAAGAAAAACAAAGATACTCATTTTTCTATTTTTTACTGTATTAATTATAATTTTTAAAAAATATTATTTTGGTTAATTTTTTAGTAAAATAACTAAAAAAATAAAAATAAAAAAAACAATTAAAAAATAACTACATCATATGATTAGTTATTTAAAAATAATATTTTTTTATTAATTATAAAATAATTTTAAAAAGTTTATAACATTAAAATCTGAGGTGACTACGGAAGAAAACAGGAGGAAGGTCTCTCTAGCATCTTTTTTTCCGGAAGATAATACATATGATTTTGACTGTTAGGTTTTGGGCCCCTACAAAGGCTCCTCCTTTTTGCTAAGGGCCTATGCAACTTGAAAAAGGTTTGCACTTTAACAATAATTATTTTATAAAACATCAAAAGGCTGCTATACCTTTTTGTTTATAATATATTTAGATTCTTATATTATATAAAAAGAAATTATATCAACTTTTCCAAAAAAAAAAAATGCTTTAATTTTTATTATAAATTAAAAAATTTAAATTCAAATTAAGATATCCATTTAATTATATAATTTATCAGAGACTAATTATATACTTTAGTTGATTAGACTAAATCCATGCATTCAGAAAATACTTTAGTTGATTGGGTAATTGTTTAAAAAAAGAACGTTAAAATTAAATCAACAAGGATATAAAATGTGATAATTTTAGTTAAGGTTACTAACTTTTATCAGTTTATTTAAAATATTTTATTCTCTGTAAAAATTATAATATTTGAAATATTAAATTAGATAAAACTAGTAAAAAGTTACTTGCTAAGTTAATAATTGAAAAAATAAAATATAAGGGACAGACCAAAAAATACTTTTTTGAAATAAAGAAAATAAATTAAATCAACAAGGATATGAAATGTCCCGTGGATGTATTAATGTGTCAACGATTAAATTATACTATATTTATATTATTATTATTATATTAATATGATAACAATATATTGACGCTATAAATATCAACCCATTTTTTTATACTTCATTAATCATTTTTATATTATATTTGTTTGCTGTCGTATTTTGATTATACATACCATTACATCCATGCATGCGATAGGTTGGTATCAATTTTCCATTTAATTTTTATGGTTCATTTAAAAAAAAAAATGTTATTATAGTTAAATATTGATTTCTACATAATTTATGTAACATCGTAAATATTAAAATCTAATTAAACATTGTCATTAAGCTTTCATAGATGTATGTTTTTACGTATTCCTTAAGCTGAATTTGACGTTCTTTAAGAAATATCTCTACACGTCCTAATCATTCGACATTGTCATTAAAAATATAGTAATATAGAACAACTTTGAGGTTTATAATGAAACCACTAAAACATATTTGAGAAAAAAAGATTGTTTTTAATCAACATAAAATTTTTATTGTATATGTTATATTTAAATCAGAAATGACCCGAAGCGATATTTTGAATTCAAAATAATTATAGCTCCAAGAGTTTTTTTTTTTTTCTATTTTTCTTTTCACCGTTGTCGGTGTCTTTTTTCTATCGTCAACGGTAGCTAATTTTCAATTTTTTACTTTTTATTTACTTTTTGCTCTCTAGTAGTTTTTCTAATCACAATAAAATAATTAAATTATATTTTTATTTTTTATATAAATTGGTCAAAATTTATCTATTTTAATTGTAAAATCTCTTATGTTTCTTTAATAGTGAATTTGGGTAAATATACGATAAATCAAATATGTATGGAAGAAAATCTCATGACTGCTGAAATTTCAATATTCGAAGACAAATCAAAACTCTGCAACGATAAAGATGAATTTATTTGGTTAAAAGTTCGTTTAGTTTTATATTTATTTTTCTTAGTTGTTTGTCAATTTCGTTGATTAAATATTATGAGTATTAAGTTTGTTTGTCTCTTTTTGTGCGAGTTTGTTTGTCTTGTATTATGGAAGTTATGATGATTTTAATTCTGGTATTCAAAATATCAGACTCTTTCAAGGACTCGTCAATTGACGATGAAATCAATTTGTAGCTCAATATAGCCACCGAGCTATATGTATTTTATTACTGATGCGCAAATATAGCCAAGATGTTGTATATAATTATTCTGTCAACATGATTACCGAAGCTCGGAAGAAAAACTCATCTCTATAACAAGATTAGTATGTATTTCTTGAACATATTCATATTTACTTGTCTATTACAAATTGTTTCTATTAATTATTCTTAATGAAACACTCATTTTATTTCAAAAAAAATCAGGAATGAACTAAAAAACATATAAATAATAATAAAGAAATTTTCTATAATTAAATAAAATTTATTTAAATGCATGAAATTAAATAAATCACTAATTTTAAACATTTCAATTAAATCGAAATGTATTAATCTAAAAAATGACATGTAAAATTACTTAATCTAAAAGAGATAGAAATGTGTTCTAATAGAATTAAAGAATTATTTCATTATATTTTTTTATATATTGAGGAAAAGAAATACAGAATTCTTCATCATTTTTATACTAAGATCTGTGCTTATATATTGAAAAAATAAAAGAAAAGAGAAACCTCCTTTGTTATTGCAATATGTTAGTTAATAAAATACATTTTATGATATTATTCATTGGTCAATATTTTGTTAACTGCTCTAATAAGAAACATTAGTGGCAGTTGAAGTGCATTAATTGCATGAATCTTATACCTAAGAATTTGTGGTTCGATCATGTACCACATTCACAAAAATGCATCACATTTTTATTATGAATATGTCACATAACAATTAAGATATTGGACTTTACTATTTATTAAATTTTGATTTTTCAAATTAAATGTTTGGTAGTTTGAGTAGTTTGAAACATATTAAATAATGTGTAATAGTTTATATTTAAGAAAATAATTAGGTAGGTTTTATGTATCGTATCATTTATAGGAATATTCTAGAAAATATGAGTCACGTCAATTAATAATATTACATCAAATAAATATAAAATTAAATTTTATATAATATAACATTCATATTTGATTCGATTCATAAATAGAATTTATTTGGAGATATCTTCAAAAATTATTAATAATATCTTCTATTTTATTTGATGGAAAAATTTGCTAATAATTGATAGCTAGTAGTAGTTGGTAAATAAAAAATTTAATAAATTTTATTAATTATTATTATTAGTGTGATAAATTACATTATGAATTTTATTTAGTATATTATTTTTAATAATATAAATTAATAAAAATAAACTATAATAATTAAAAATACTATAATTAATTATCTATATTATTAAAAATATTTGTAAAAGTTAATTTTAAAATATAGACTAAATCTAATAGAACTGACTGCTGATTGATGTTTAAGTTTTACTAAATTAGTATATGTTAGTTAATATTATTAAAGGGAATAAAAAAAATTTAGGTGGGCTATTATCAATTTGATACTTTTTAATAGTTTGTCACTATAACCAATTAACTGTACAAGTGAAAACCTCCACCTTAAAGATAAAAGCTTTTACTAACCTATCTAGAAATACAGCGAGATTTAGATTGGTTTACCAAATATATTAGCCATTATATGAATCGTGCAAACTAAATATCTTTAGGTATTAAAATAGTAGATTTTTAATTTAAAATTCTAAAAAGTGAAAAATTTTAAAAATTAAAATAACTTTTTATAATTCATAGATTTACTTTTTACTCACTAAATAAAAATTCAATTCTTATATTTATAAAATTTAAAATCACTTAATCCAAACAGCTCCTTCACAACTATTTCCTGTATGAAATTATTATTAGAAATCAATATAATTTTTTTTTTGTATTTATTAATGTCAATACTTTCTATAAATCAATCTATAATTAGTTTTTACTAATAATTCTTTTCTGACTGCCAAAGAAAACAATTATAAAACAGAAAGCATAAACAAGTCAATAAATGATAAAAAAAGAAATATAATAAATAATACTAAGATTTAAATACTCTAATAAATTAAGAGCTTCATCATTACTATCCTTTTGACAAATTAGCCTCGTAATTTACAAGAGATGATAAAATAATACTTCTCTCCACTCCCTTGCTTTATCTTCAACTCGGGATGACTCGGTTCCAAGAAAAACCCAACCCAACTTGCCATCTCCATTAAAGAAAAAGAAAAAAAAAAAAAGCTATAGCTTCTCTAACTAAAAAAAGAAACCTAAAATAATACAAATAACTATATTAAAAAAAAAAAGAATATAGTTAGTTAATCCAACACGGGAACTCACTCGAGTCAAACGATTCACTATATCTAACCATGAAGCAACGGCCTTGATTCACTCAAAAATTCAAGATGACTCCTAATGATATCCACGTGGCAGCATCTCTGAACCTCTTCAACATTAGAGAACCGAAGAGACTCAGATCGCGACGAAACGACACGCAGTATCTCTTCAAAGACAGACTCATCGCAAGGAATAGTTAAAGGTCCGATGTTTTTAAAACCGTACTCTTCTTCGGCTTGTACGAGGAGGTTCTTGAATATAGGATGGTTAAGGTACGTCGCACGTACGATAAACCTTTTGTAACTCTCCCCTACACATACTGCCACGTGTCCAGCCGGTACATCAGCCGGCGCTGCTGCTCCTCGCGATGATGCGGTTAGTCTTGCCTTTCTGCGCCACCGCTTCAACATTTGCTGTACTCTTACAATGTGACGGATTTTGTTGGATTTTGACATTTTCGCGGAAAGCGAGAGAAAGCTGAGAGGAAGTGTTTTTTTCTTTTTGTTTCTCAATTTGAAAGTGAGGGATAGTGGAGTGAAAGAGTACAGCAGCTGTAGTTGTTGAGAGGGTTTGTTGTGGAAAGGCTTTATAAGGGTGATGAGGTACGAAAATGCCCTTGGTTTTGGAGATAATTACGAGATTCTGTTTGTTGTTTCTGCTGTAGTCAAGGGCTCAAGCCCATGTGATGGCAGACCACTAACATGCTATTACTTTCAACTCTTTTATTTATTATTATATTTTAATTTTTTTAAAATTATTTGTTCAATTAAATTGTTTTAGAAATTATTAGTTAATAGAAAATATTTTCTTCTTAAAAAGAAATAAATCAGGTATCTTTTCCAAAAATAAATTCCTATAAAAAGTCAGTTTTAGTTAGAAGTGGGAGGAATTTATAAGGCAACAAATGCTGAAATAATAATTAATATACCTAATATGAATTATTTTTGTAATGCTAATTTGACCATTATAAATTACTATATAGAAAACTAAGTATAGATGGAAGGAAAATATAAACTCCTATCTAGATTTTTCTATTTCTATTTTTTTTATTTAAAAAAGTGAATATGTCAATTTTTATATAATAAAAAATTCTAATTTTTAATTTATTTTTAACCTTTTACTTTTAGTGTCTTCAACTAATTCTTATTGTCCTCGAAACTGATTTTTTAATGAATATTCTAAACTTCAAATTTTAAAAGCATTTGAAGTTTTAACCACAATTTTAGCTTTATTTAATAAATGCTTACAAATTGAAGATTAAAATATTATAATTTATAATTTATCTTATTTATAGTTGTTAATATTAATAAACGAACATTTCATATTCATAATCTAAAGTAAACAAATTTTAATATGAAAATAAAATTAGAAATTTATGGTAAAAGGAAAGATAAATAATTTTCGTAAACAATACATATATATTGTATATATTAACTTTTTATATCTAAATTTTTTTTGACACTTGTGTTTAATCTTTAATTTCTATTTTAATATGTGTACTATTTTTGAAACAAATGATTTAAACTTATATATAATTTTATAAATTTTTTTATTAATTTATTGATTATAAGTTATATTTCTAATTAAACACGTATTCCGATCGTAAGAAATAACATATTATATATTTTAATAATTAATAGTTTCATAATCAAATAATAATACTAATTTTATATTAAAAATAGTATATTTAATTATATTTTAATATTATATTAACTAATAAATTAATTTTTTAATTAGATAAAAATCTTAAATCTAAGTAATAACATCTTAAATTATATTTTAAATATTATTAAACAATAAGTTAACTTTTAATTATATAATTAATTTTTAATTTTAAAAATAAAAATATCAATATATTAATTTATATTATATTAAAAATAAATAATTTTTGTATCATGTATTAATAAAATTATAATTATTAAAAAAATTATTAAATTATAATTATCAATTTAATTTTATAATTAAAATTAAAATAATAATCATGCAACAATGGACAGTTTCTTAAATAAAATTATCTAAAATTGAAAAGACTTCACTTTTATCTTTGAAAAGGCTTAACGTTACTCATACTGTGATTTACCTTGTAGCCGTACTAATCCTTTCTTTCTTTCTTTTTCTTTTTTTGTTCAAGTACTTTTTCTTTTTTCGATTATTGTCCTTTTGTTGTTTTATTTTTGTTTGAAACCTTTTATTTTTACTATCTTTTTTTTTCATTTTTAATTATATTATTAATTTAAATACTTTTTTATTAGCAAAAGAATACAATGAGAATAATCATTTTTATAAAAGCAAAAACTCAAATAACATAATATGAATGAAAGTATTTAAATCTAAAAATCTCTTATTCCTAAAAATAAATACTTTTAATATTTAAGTTACGTGTCCAATAAAATATTTAAATATTAAGTGAACAAATAATATTACAATTAAAAATATCCTAGTATAATTAAATATATTATATTTATTTTACAAATTATTACATTTATATAAATCAATTAATAAATATTTATTATAAGCGATAACTGCTAGAGATATATTAACTAGATTCAAAAACTAATCAAAATATTACCTTAAATTATAATAAGACATCAAACACTTATGAAATGCGAATATAGCACTTTGAAACTATAATAAAAATTATAGCTAACAAGTAATTTTTCTTTTTTTTAAAAAAAAAAATAAATATGTATACATACTTGTATTATGGCATTTGGTTCTCTAAACATGTACATCCATCACTTCATTCAAACATTTTATGGAGTAGGGGAATGGAAATTTATTGCACAACTTGTTCTATGCTTTCTTGGTTCTCTTGAATAAAAATTAATATGATTTCCTTAGATTCTACTTGTCTAAGAATTGCAAAACCCAATATGATTTCAGAATCTTGCAAGAAATTCTAATGACTTTAGCTTGCCAAATTTGCTACCAAATCTCTTATACTCCATCCTTAATTCATGGGTCATTTGAGCTACAATCAAGGTGGAGATTGAAAATAATCATTTCCTCAAGAGAAATAACTGTTAGCTTTGAATAAGTAAATTTACATAATGATTTCCTCACCAGCCAATTAAATTTGGTCATATACATAATTATGTTCATATTAAATTGGTACTGATTTTTATTTTTTAAATTATTATTATAAAGTATTGGTGTGACTTTTTTAAATTTCTTGCTAATAAAATATTAAGCAGCAGCACTTATGCCTTAACTCATCATTGTTGAATACTTAACTGACTAAAAACTAAAGCTATAAAAGGACATGATATACAATTACAATTAATCTTTATTTATGATTTCTTTTTGAATTATTTCTACTTTTCCCATGATCTCTTGTCTCCCATAATCTTCTAAACACAGTAAATTTGATTAAAATAGTAAATAATCAAGATTTAGAGAATATATGCTGGGGCCTGCTTATAGACTGATTAAATGGGGTCTAACTGTATAGGCAAATTTCAGGGACTAACTGCTTTACCAAAATGCCTCAGTCCCTTTCCAAAGGGGAAGAGAGAAATGATGTTGCCTGTAGCTCAGGCAACATAGGATTTTAGAGCCCCAGAAAACTTTGTCCTAGCTACTTCTTTATGCCACACTACCCTACCCACCACCTATGTCAACTTTACTTCAGTTAGGGTGCACTCCACACACACACACACACACACACACAATGATGGGTTTATGTACATATATAACTATGTTTATTATTATTGTTTAGACCAAAAATTAGAATTTGATTAAAAGAAGGGCCTTGCTAAAATGGTACATAAATATTGGAGAGCTATAACTCAAATGTTTTAATCGGAAGATTAAAGATAAATTCCTGCAAATTAAAAAAATGTAAAATGAGATGATAATGATTTCAGTTTAATTCAATTAACTTCAGATATATAATTGTGTTAAAAATTTTAAAATAATTTATCTATCAGTCGTAAAAGTTTTATTATTTTAAATATATATGTAGATAATAAAAATAAAATCATCTCATGGAACCGTTTTGGATAATTAATTCAGTGGCAAAGCTGTATAAATTTTGGGTGGAGATTTTTAACTTCAAACTTTCACCTCCTTTTTTATCGTAATAAAATATATAAAAAAATCAACTCATGCAAACTTTAATTTTCTCATAGAATTATTATTCTCCTTTTCTCAAAACTATTCAACACCGTTACACATGTCTTATTAACTAAGATGGTTCAAAATGCAAAACCAATCAAAAGGTATACATTTTTTTTTTTTGACTTTAGAAACTCCTTTTTAAATATGAGTGATGTTTTTCTAATAATAATTTAATAAAAAAAATTTATAAAAATATTAAAAGATCAAACTAGTAACCAAAAAAATAAAATAAAATCAATACTAGTAATAATTTTAAACTCACGTTTGATAACTTGTACTATGACAAAAAAAAAATTTAGTAATAATTTGATTAAACGGTATGATATGATAGTAGTTAAATGAATTCGCGTATTGAATAAATGCATTTAAATGGTAAATTTAGATTAACCAATCTAAATGAAAGATTGATTAATCTATATATATGTATATATATCAAAAATTAGAATTTTGTGATAAAAATTAAAGCCCCACGTCATAAATATTTGAGAGCTATAGCTCAGGTGCTTTATACTTAAAGAAAAATGCTTTAGATGAAAGATTAAACATATAACTTATGCAAACTTTACACTTAAACCCTAGCTCAAGTGCTAAGAGTATTTATTTTTAAAAGTGAGACTGTCTCGAATTTGAATCCTCTATTCCACGCTAAATATCTTTTTTCCCTTATAACGAATATAAAGAGATAACCGTCCCTACTACGACTCATTTGCTCTCCAATAAATAAAAAAATTGATGCAGACTTTGATTTAGTTTTTTCCACATAAATTATTAGCTTGACTCAAAATTAATCAACATCCTCGTGATGATTCAAAATGCAAAACCATCAAAAAGTAGACAAATATTATTTTTGTTTGACTCTAGAAACTCCTTTTTAAATAAACGTGATGCTTTCTTAAAAAATAATTTAATAAAACAGTTTATAAAAATGAAAAGATTAATCTAGTAAACAAATATAGCAATTCCAAACTCGCCTTCAATAAGTTGTATTAATTTTTGATATAATCTAATTAAACGACTAAGCTACGTAATTTTAAATACATTGAAAATCAATTCATGATAATCTGTGATTTAATAAATATATATATATATATATATATATAGTAAAATTTTATGCAATTAAATAAATAAAATTGTATTTAAACTAAGCATTCTTTATATTAAGTATTTTAAGACAATATAATTATACAACATCAATTGACAACCGTAAATAGCAGTTTCTATTGAAAGAGAACTTACCCGCAATCCCAACTTATGATTGATTTGTGCTTACATATAAAAAGGAGTGAGAATGACAAATTGGATTAAAGATAAGATTCTGATTTTCCCTTAGGGTTTTAGTTTATGGGCCTATAATGCCTAAATCAACGGTGACGAACATGGAAGAACATGCTCATGTTTCCGCTAAATTTGATTCGCTTATTCTTTGAATTGACTGATCCCATCTGCTCTCCTTTTCAGCTTCACCCTACTCCGCACGTATTTCTATTTTCTCCTAAACATGGTTTCCTGCAACTATTCCTCATAAACACACAACCCTCATGCTTCAGGATTACCTTCTCAATCAAGAAATTATTACACCGAAAGCCTGCTGATAGTCATCTCTTTACGCTAGAATTAATACATGCTATGAGTGATTGCTAAGTTTTACTTTTTCTCCACTAGTTTATGATTTTGGATTCAATTATTATCAGGGCAGGCGAAAGATATTTCTTGAAAAGCCATTGTGGGAAAATGCACTCTTAAACCCACTTACAAATATGAATTAGCATGCTGAAAAACTGGTGTTTTTCATTAGTCTTGGTACAATTTGAATTGGGTAGTTTTTCTTTCCTTCAAATTCTCTTTAAATGGTGGTGAAGAAGACTTGATAATATGACTGCAATTGCTTGCCATTATTGATCTTCATTTCACAATGATGGTTATGTATTGTAGGGCGATGATGGTTTTGGTAGGTAAATGCATGCTTTATATATATGAATTGATTATTTTTCCCCGAGTCTCCTGTTAATCCATCAATCGTCTTCTGTGTGTCCCTTGAAGTACAAGCTGATATTTTCAGTGGGGCAATAACTTTTCAAGACAACATTTGACATAAAAGTATCACGCCTATGACCTATCAATCATGCAAAGTTTCTATCAGTTCTTTCACCAACACATGCATATTCTCTGATAACTTAATTAGTCTAAAGGTTAATTAGTTTTTATAAAAAGAAATAGATCAACCGTATCAAATATCAAATCTTTAAGTACAGTTACTGTTTCTGAAATGTGTTTTTAATTTTGTTTAATTAACAAGATAGGCTTTATTAAAAGAATAGTTTCTATGTTACTGACAAGCCGACAGAACAAAATATAAGACAGAAACTCTTTAGGAACTAGAACTGAAGAAACAAGATTTCGGTACAGTTGAAGGTATCGAATATAATCAATCTTATAATTTTATTAAGATTCAGAACGAACTAAAAAACATGAAAGGAAAAAGAAAAGAACCAATAAAAGAAACAAAACAATAATGCAGGTATGTAAGGTGGTGCTAGAGAAAAGAGTAGAATAAAATAGGGATGTGCTGCTGTACCTTCTAACATGCGTAGTTGGTACAATGGAAAGGGACAAGACAGGGAAATGAATCTGGGTTTCACATAACAATGGCCACTCAACATCCTCCTTTCAGTTTCATATGATCTCTCTCTTTTCTTGCCCCTACTTTCTTTCTTTCTTTCTTTTTCTCTGTGAAGAATTTCATAAAAGTTTATAAAATCCATCTAAAAAGAATCATATTAGTTATGCCTGGAATTATAACATTTCAGTGATTTAATTATTAATGAATAATCATTATTAATACTGTCATCACTTTCATCATTTATTCATGGTTAAGATTCAGACAGGCCTCTTAACTCGACTGTGGTTTGAAAAAAAATAAAATAAAATTACATCCACACCTTTCTGTTACTTTAAAACTAAATGTTCATGGCACCTGCATACTTAGTTTGGTGATAGCATGTCTTAATTTGAATAAAATATTAAATTTGAGTTTTTTTATTTATAATTAAAAAAGAGTTAACTATTTATAAAAAAATTAATTTGCTGATGTGGATAATAATGTCTAATTTAAATAATCATTTGTGGAATAAATTAAAAATTAAAAATAAGAAAGAAGAGTTAAAATGTAAAATATTAAAGTTATTGCTTGTTTGTCATTTGCACCCTCTTCTCCGCCGTAGAGACAGAAAGAAGAAAAGAAAGAGAGAGATTTTTCCTTAGACACAACCATGAAAACTTCCTGTGGCATGCATATGTATCCAATGTCTTCCAAACTTAGTGGCTTTGAAATCTCGTCATGTTGATTTGAATATGTCTCTTGTCCCATTTGCCATGGTGAGAATGAAACCGCTAGTCATGTTCTCTTCTCTTGCCCATTTGCCAGGTCTGTTTGGCAAGCCTCTCTAATCGGTGATCATCATGTGGCTGAATGGTGGTCTGTACTGTGAGGACGTTGTAGTAAAGAGGAACTGAACTTGGTGGCTGTCCTTGCATGGCAACAACTGGAATAATATATAAACCAGCAAGTTTGGAAAAGGATCTCACAGACCTTTGATCAAGTAATCCAATCTTCTATTTCTATTTTAGACGATTGGCAACATCTGCTCAAGTTGGTCCTTCAGTGATTAAGTGGCAATGTCCTCCAATGGGAAGTCTGAAATGTAAATTTGATGCTGCAATCTTTGATCATCATGGAATTGTTGGAGGCGGTTATTAAAGATGGCCAAGGGTCTCGAAATGGTTTTACACAGAAGAAAAGTTTGATCCGGCCATTGCAGAAGCCATCAGCTGTAGGGAGGCACTAAGTTGGATAAAGGACCAGAATTTCTCAAACACTATCATTACTTGAGCTTGCTCGAGCTTCCATTAATGGTTCTGGTCTTGAGGTGTGGGATTTCTTCCCCTCCTTTTATTTGCAATGCTCTTTCATTTAATATGCTTTAATGAAATCTTCTTTTTGTTTAAAAAGAAAAAACATATCAACGTAAAATTTATATAGTAAAAATAAATATAAATATCATAACTATTTTATATATAAAAATTTAATACATAAATATAGGACTCGAAAAAAATAATTAAAGGGGAAAACTCTTTTTTTGTTTCTTTTAATCGCTTAGCGTTGCTAGTATGGTTACAACTATCTATTATTTGAATACTATAATGTACTCATTAATTAGGATTATTATTATTATTAAAGAGTTAATAAGTACATTTAAATTTTTGGGATTAAGATTTATAAGTTCCTAAATTAATTTCTAGTAGGAATTATGATTGATTTTGTTGTAGGATTTTAAATATTAAAATTATGAAAAATATTATTTAGCATCATAAAAGTAATTTGAAACGACAAATTTAAGTCTTTTTATTTATTATCCCATTTGTTTTTCTTTTAGCAAAATAAAATTCCCAATACACTTTGGATAATTTTGAAATCAAAATCAATATCCAGAACCAAAATACCAAGAAGAAATCAGAAACGGAGAAAGAGCCGCAATTCATTATAGAAATGCTTCATTTACACCTCCGCCTTCACTTCCACCAACCCGTCTTCACTTCTCAGCGAAATTCACCTCCAATTACTACTATCCTTCACAACCCATTTCCAATTTGGACCCCAAAATCAGCTGCCTCTGCTCACCTTCGACAGAAGCCCTTCATTAATACCATAAAATGCATGGCCAATCCGAGAAGAGTCAAAATGGTTGCCAAGCAGATACAGAGAGAGCTTTCTGATATGCTTTTAACTGATAAGGTGCTACAGTACGCCATTTTGCCTGAGGCTGCTTTGGGTGCTGATAAATATTTGTCTTCTCTCACTACCATCAGTGATGTTGAAGTTTCTACTGATTTGCAGGTACGCAGTCGGTTAAATTATTGATATTGCTCATTTTATTATGTGGGTGGTTGTTTTATCTTTTGAGTTAAATGAGGAAAGTGATGTTCTTTTTGTGTTGTAACTCGGAGTTCGGGTTGGTGGTTGAAGTGGTACGCATCTCTTTCTTGGAGATGACAGAGTAACCTTATATATTTGAATTGTTAATATTGTTATATGTTATAGTTGGTATTCGTTTATTTGTTCAGTAATTAAGGAAGGTGATTTCTTTTTTTAAACTTGCTGTGGATATGTGTTCTCTGTAGGTGGTTAAAGTGTATGTATCTGTTTTTGGAGATGATAGGGGAAAGGAGGTTGCAATTGCTGGGTTAAAGGCGAAAGCCAAGTATGTTAGAAGTGAGTTAGGGAGGCGCATGAAGTTGAGATTGACTCCTGAGATACGGTTTATTGAAGATGAATCTTTTGAGAGAGGAAGCAGGGTAAATCCTTCATATGTTTTGTTTTCTGTTTTGCAGAACCATTTTTCTATATTTCAATTACTTCATTGCATCTCTGCATAGAAAAATGCTGTCTTTGCCAGTAGAAAATCTAAATAACCAACCACCAAGGCTGTGTTTTTGAACTAAATCGTGATAATTGAGTTCTAACATTGTCATGGTGACTATGGTACAAGGCTGTCTATTGTCACCTATTAACTGGAGGATGAGATATGTGGTCTGCAAGTCTTGTCTATTTATCTTTGTATTATAGATGTAGCTTAATGAAGTGTAAATGACTCTCTGTGTATCCTCTTCTTGTGGTTTCATTTGCTTAATTTTGTAAAGCATGCTGCAAGGATGATGATTGATCAGCTATTGGTTCAGAAGATGGCTTTTCATGAGAAAGAACGACATTTGCTGCAGCAAGTTTTGCACTTTCTCGTTCAGTTTAGGTCCTTGGACATGGTCTTTGTAGATAACTTTTATTCTCATGGCATGTGTTTCCACAAAGATGGTCTTTTATGTGTGCCTATGATTTAGTATGCTCATTTGGCTAAAATTATCAACATCTACCTATGAAAAAAACTTAAGAAGTCACTTGATGAGAAAGGAAGATCTCAGTATTTGTTCCTGAAATTTGGATATGCTATGATATGCCAGATTGTGAATGTTTTGATTTTTAGTGCTTTCACTTAATATTGTTCTTGTCCTACATATTAAGATTTCAGCTGGTTTTGCTAAGGGCTCTTTTCTTGAGAACATTAATATCATAGTTGTTTAAAATGTTCAAGTCAGTTTCATATTAATTGGCCTCTATGTTGCATTTTTTGTCACTCTACATTTCGGATATCAGCATCACATTGGTCCAAAAACAAAGTTTTTTAATTTTTTGTGTGGTAAGAAATGCTTTCCATCTTTGTACTTTTTCTTGCATGGCTTTGGCAACTTCTTCAATGAGTTCATCAAATTTCACTAAAATTTCTCAAGTTCTTGCATGGGCTCTGGCAACCTCCACAATTGTAATTGGGGATCAGCCGTTGGATTCTCAGCTGATACTGATATGTTTAATCAATCCTTTCAGGTACTTGCAATATTAGATAAAATTAAAGCTGAAAAAGAGAATACAGGGAGTGAAGATGAGCTCTCTGAGTCATCTGATTCCCCTCAAGATGATAGAGATTGGGAAGGTGATGACCCTGATGAAGGCATTATTTATGTAAAATAGATGCTCGCGAAAGTGCTAGACTTTACAGTCTTTTTAACTTTAGGCAAGGCCATGCTTCCTATCAGGTTAGTTTTCCTTGGACCTGATCTTCTCTGGAGAGGTGTTGCTTTTAGTTGGTACATTGTTTCAATTGTTTTTAGTCTACCATGTATCCTCTATATTGATGATGGAAGGGATAACTTATTTTCCTTTTGATAGAGAATGAATTATTTCATTAATAAGCAGTTTGTAGTGCCATAAAACCTTCAACTACTGGGAGGATATCCCGAGATATTACACAGAATAAGCTAATTTTATTGATCAGGCAAGCAATCAACATATTTGCTTATCTCTGCAATTTATTGCAGATTCACCAACTTAGAAACCAGTTGCATTATATAGAGGTTCATACCCCAGTGTTGGCTATAAGCATGTAGAACATAAAAGATGGTTGTAATGCTGTGGATTCTTCTTTTATTTTATTCATTTAATTATGTTTAAAAGACATTTACTTTGATATAATGCAGTAGAAAGAGACCTTGAGCATATTGCTAACATAACATGGCAGGAGCAAGTATGTCACCTGGCGCTCTCGTAACTAATTCAGAGATTTGAACAATGCCATTCTCTGATCCCCATCTCTTGTGTAGTTTGTGCATGTAACATATAGTCTTTCAATAATTCTTGGGATTTGACGTGAGAGAGAGACTCAGAATGCTCAAGATGAATAGTTTCGTTCGGAGTTACCTTTCCATTAGAAGACAGCCATTTATCTGCTTAGCAAATTTGTACTTGAGGAATCTTTTGGATGGGGTGTCTTCTCTTCCTTTCTTGACTTTGTAATAGAAAGAAAGTAATGATTCTTGTTTTAGGCTGTAATTCAAAACTGGGACCTTTAAGTTTCACCCTTTCTTTAATGTCTAACCTAAAAAGAAAATTGTCTCGGTACAAAAAAAAATGAGACAATACGCTAAATCATGGTAGGCCCAAGTATATAAAGCTCCAAATCCAGCAAACGAAGAGGAAAAACATAGTAGACAGATGATTATGCATGTATTGCATGTGCTACCATGGTGGAAAAACTTGTACATCACGAGCTACTCAAAAAGCAGCTTTGGGGCTTCAGCAGCAGCATGAACTTGGGCACTCCGATGCGAGTTAGCGGCCTCATAAACACATTCAAGATAACACAACTAACTGGGAAAAGTTGAAGGAAGATCCTTTCAAGTTTCAAGCTTAATAGTTATTATCATCCATGAAGATCTCAAAACAAGTTGTATTGGTGAGATTTGCTTGATGAACAGATATGAAATAAAACATATAGCTGATGATGGTGAATGACAATCTCCATAGGGTTGCAAACAAAGAAAACAGTATTAACCCGGATGTGGCAAATGGAAATGTTACATTTTTTGAAACCACAAGTAATTTCAGCATATGCTATAGAATTGAATCTACTGGTTTATCTTGCCACTGAACTCCGTCCCCCAATTTGTGGAGTCATTACAGAAATCAAGTAGGGAAAAACAAAAACACAGTGAAATCCTTTAGACAAGCATAAAGATTTTCCTGCCATCTAGAAAAAAAGAAAATAGTTAGCAGGGAGCCTGTTAGGTGAACAGATATCAGGTCTAGTTCATGTAAAACTCCTTTATGTAATACAGACAATAAGCAATCTGCTGTAGCCCACAAGGTTTTTGAAAAGAGATATTGGACTAGGAAGACATAATTAATGGAATGAGTGTTGAGAAGAGGCCAAATCGAAGAATACCAAGGAACCACCAAAGGATGAAAACATTACGAAAAGGTACCATACATTTTGCCAAAAGTTGAATCTTAACAAATCTATATGCTAATTATCAAATCGATCAAACAATTTGTTAAAACAAACAAAATAGGAATCGGAAAGCAACGCTCACAATGATTAATTATTTCAATCAAGGGAAGATTCAATCTTCCAGCATTTAAGCATTGTCAGCTAAGCAATATACAATCAGAATTTTTCATGGTGGCCAGGAAAGACCAAATATGCATTTCTCAGAAAGACAAAGTTAACAACCTCCACAAAAAGAGCATTAGAAAGATATAACCATAGCACCAAGGTCAAGGCTTTACATTAAAACGTAAATTCGGTACAGTTGCATTGCTATGCATTATTTCTATACCAGCAAAAATCAAGTCTCCTAACTCTCAACAAAGTATATCTCTCAATGATGAGCCTTTGCTTCAGCTTTCTTCTGAGACTTTGCTTTAGCCTGTATTTAATAAAAGAAATCAAGTAAGCATTCAAATGCATTCAAATGCATGAGAGTCATAAGGGGGAGAGAGGGTTGAAAACAGTTCTGCATAGAAGTGAGTATGAATATATGTGCATTTATTTTTAGTAAAAAAGAAAAGAAGCAGAGACCGTCAGACAAAAGGATAGGTTAAAATTATGCCGAGCATTCGTAACAAAGAAACCTGTGAATGATATTGATTCAACTCAGCTAAGCTTTAGTTCCAAGTTATAGACTTACGATTTCCATAATACACATGGTAATAGTTAAAGAAAAGGGAATGGGAGGAAAATAATAAATTGAATGAACATAACCCACTTCAACAAACAAAAAAATAGTAGTAGCTTCTTGTCGAGTGAAATTAAATAAGCAGAATTCCAGAAAAAACAAGAAATCATGAAATCAGAAAAGAAAAGGGGAAAAGAGTTTATCCTGTTGAAGATGCTTGCCACATTCTTTTTACTTGGCATTTCCAATTAGTTTCCAATTAGACTTATTTAAGATTTAAACCCAACAAGTCCAAAAAAATTAACTGTTAAATTAGCTTACTAAAATAGCATTTACCTTTTCTTTCATAGACATAAACAGAAAAACTGATCCAAACCAAAATTAAACAAGAGAATTAAAAATCTAAAATGATTGAATTTAATATCACATTTGATACAGTACACATCATAATCCACAAAAAAAAAAAAGAAGAAGAAATGTACCTTGAGATACTTGAGCTTCATGTTACCATACACAAGACCGAAAGAGAAAGCTGATACACGAGCCACCTTCACAACATTAAGGAAAAAAAAAAGATTCACTTAAATTCAAATTCAACACGAGTTCTCATTAGGAGCAACTGATAGTGGAGGCAAACAGAGGATAACAGAATTACCAGAGCCAAGGTGCTGGTGCCGGAGTAAGGTCCAGGAGGCGGCGTCATTTTTCGGTTGAGAAGAAGAGGGTTTGCGATGACACCTTCAATCAAGCCCTAGATTTTGATTTTGATTTTGAATGGACTTACCTCAGCTAATGGACTAATTTCCTTTCGGATGCTACTTTATTATGTTCAATTGGTCCTAATACGCTGTCGTTTGCCAGGGGATATTATTTTTCTTTTTCTTTCTGCATCAACATGAAAGTGTAGATATATTGACGAGCTGGCGTCCTGCCACAAAAAGAAAATAAAATTATAAGACCTTACAAATTAAATTATTTTTTTATTTAATAATATTCAAGATTCTTTATATTTGATAATTATTAAGAGTTTTTATATTTGATTATTTTTAAAATTCCACCAATCATAATGATATATACTAGAGATATAGAGTATTTTTCATCTGTAATAACAAATAATAATAAATAAATATTATTTTTAAAATTATTAGTTATTAAATAAAAATATTAATTATTCAATGAAAAATGAAAAATTGGTTCTTTAAAAACTTATAATAGAATTGCAATCCTTGAAAGTCTTGGAGGTGTCCTTAGGAGCCAAGAACATGTGTATATATATATATAGGTGTAATGGGTTTTAGGTATATGTGCACTTTTAAACAGGCTATTTGAGTTTATATTATTATTGAGGAGGAGGACTTCATAACTTTATTTCTATTTCAATTGTCTTAGATTAGTCTTGTTCTGTTTTTGACATTTTTTTTTATAAATTTGATAAATATTTCTATTTATATATTAAATTAATAAATAATTTTTATATTTTTATTAATTTTAAATAATAAAATATGTATGGTCATTAAATATTAAAATACTAAATCTTCATATATACATATTAATCTCTTATTAGTTGTGGTGTATACACCGGATCTAGATAAAAAATTTCTTTAACATACGTTTCTCTCAAAAAAATTTACGATCACATCCCCTTTAACTATGGTTAATTCGAGATTGCTCTTCTTCATTAATATTTTTGTTTTTTTTTAACGCGATTGCTATTCTTCAATAATATATTCGTCTTCTTTTTTAACCTTCAGCTATTGTATCGAGCATTTTCCTAATTCAATGAGCTTATGATATCAAGCAAAATATATCAAATAACCATGTGTAGAAAGTAAAGAATTTACAAATAAGAATAATTATGATCAAGGAGCTCTATTATAAAAATTCTAAAATACAATAATAATGCTCGTGATAAAAAATCGAAAGAAACATTTTTAAAAAGAAATTTTTGTATTTGTACTATTATTATATACTTTTTCTTTGACACAAAAGTCGGATGTAAGAATTTTTTTTTTTTTTTTTTTTATAGATTAGAGACTTGAATTTAGAACATCCAATTTGAGCTTTAACATTTAGCTAAAAAAACTGATGGTATAAAAATAAAAAAAAATTAATTTAATTTAAATAATATATATATAAATTTATGGAATAAGAAAATTGATAAAATAGAATGATGGATCAAATGAAATTATTGACTTAGATTAGCTATGCGTCTTTAGCTATTAGATAAGTCATCATTACCAATTATTAGATATAAATATCCATCTTTGGGACATATAAATCAAGTTTTTAGTATTCAATTTTAACCCGAACGCCCGAAGAATTCATATAAATTGAAAGCGCAGATTGTAAGGGTACATTTGAAACTTGATTTAATGTATATAGCCAAACCCCATCATCCAAATTCATGGGAAGAGAAGAAAGAGGTGGACAAAATGGGTTGGAATTAGGTATTTCTTTGTTCATCCGTACATTTGTTAGCCATTTATCTTGGCCCCTCACTTTCAATTTTTCAAACAATTGGGTCCTACCCAACTGGAGCACCACTACTTTTATTCTTTTTAAAGAAGCAATCCTATTCTATTTCATAAAAGAGTGAAAGAAAGAGATCGTTATCCCAAAAAAAAGTGAGTACTATTCAGCATTCCTACCACTAATTTCAAGGGAGCCATTATTAAGAACATTAAATTTTGTAGGAGAAATATCAAACTTTTGGAGGCTATGGGTCCATACCCTCCACCGTTGTTGATAGCCTCATAATAATACTAAATTAAAATAAAAAGGAAATTAGAAAAGAAAAATCACTTTAAATTCTTCTAATGGTCAATAAAGGTTGCAAAAGTGACATAGATAAACTTGATGTTTGGGTCCCCATATTAACAATGTATAAGAAATTGACCACAAAGTAATATTTATAAAATTTATATTTAACAAGTTTACATAAAATATTAATATATACATTAAGATAAATTTAAATTGGATTAGAAAAGGCTGGAATTAATAATTAATAATTGAATCTAAATCTTTTTAAAATTAATTTGAGCAACCTGAATTTTGTAATTATTTTCTAGCATAGAAGGAAACAAGCAAATTTTACCATAATGAGAAAATGTAAGTGAGATTTCTTTCTTTTTCCAACTAAATATTAGCAAAAAAACCAGATTTTTACCCAAAAAAGGAAAGAAAAAAAAAAGGAAGAAGACCCAATTATTTGCTAAAATGAGAAAATATAAATGAGATTTTCTTTTTAATGGTCTGGACTAATAAATTAAGAAGTGATTGCCAAACAAGGTAGTAATAGTAATGCACAGGAAGAAAGTCCAGGTTCATGTGATTCAGGAACCGTTTGAAGGACACGCGGCAGCACCGCGCCTGGGACAAAACTTTGGTCAAACGTGCGAAGAACGGGCCCGACCGCCTCATTCATACAATTTTGAATTTTCTAATCACTTCATAACTAATTATATTAATCTAAAATCTTTGACTAACCCTCAAATTCCGGTTTGACTAAAAAAAATAAAAAATAAAAAATACTAAAAAATGTGTTTGCTATTATTACTCATGTCTACATTTATGAGTGGCAATAGGCTGTTAGGGTAATATGTAAAATGAGGGCCATACTAGAGATTTCATATTTTTCTATATTAAAATTTCATAATAAATATGTCAGTTTTATAAATTAATTAATAAAAAACTAAATCTTTTAAAAATTGAAATGTTTAAAAATAAGAATTTATAATATATATGATACTAAATTGTAATAAAAAGAAACTGTTGAGTGAAGCATAAAAGAAACTGTTGTGACCTGGCTTCCAACCAACCAATTGAACCCCAATGAAGATTTTACAGGGTCTTCCTAAACTTGTCACTTTCATGTATCTATATGTATCTTTCCTTGTTTTGATTCCCTAGATACTTCATAATGTCCAATTTAAGGTTTTTCTCATTCATGAATATGATAACAATTATTTAATAAAAATAATTATATTTTGATTCCTTATAATTCATTTAGTTTTATTTTGACTTCTACAACCTCAATCACTACATTTTATTTTGTATATAGGTATAGCTTAATTTTATAGTATTTAAGTAAAACCATCACATATTGATCAAGATTTTGATTGGGCACATATTAAAGTTTTGACTAAATATTTTCAAAATTTATATATAAATTGTGAATTTAATATCTAAGATTTGGGAAATAAAATTTCAAAATGCATATTATATATTCTTAGTAATAAGTTAATATAAATTCAAATACATTTATACTTTTAAAACAAAAACACTTATGACAATTGTAGGATTTGATTATGTGAAACCAAAAATAGGTGATGAATATAATGATGTATTGGGCACTGAATATCAATTAGGAGATAGGAAAAACCCCACCACAGCCTTTTCTTTTCTTTTTTTAATTTTCTCCTTTTTCATATGAAACAGGACAAAGGTATACCGTCCAATAAGAAATAAAGAGATTAGAGAGAGAAGAATAACAACTTGGGACTAGCACAAACCAAAAACACTTCTACTACACAACTTTTATATTAGATAGATTCTTTGATAGTTGATAGATATTGATACCATATGATACCATAGCATACCCCCTTCTTCAATCTCTCCAAAAACCTAGAACCAACCTTTCTCTTTATAATTTTTTTAAGATAAAACATTACTACTGTCTCTTTCACAGCCTCTATTCCTCTCCTTTTTATAGTTTTTGTGTTTCTGTGTGGGTGTTCTCCTCCTTCAATCCTTCTTTGCAATTGCCATGGCGGTTACCACCACCAATCTTTCTTCCCTGTCTAAACCAGCTCTCTCTTCCCTAAATTCGAAGCCTCACATACCCCCAAAATCCCCTCTTTCTCTCCTCCCAAAAACCCTTCAAAAACCCTCTCTTTTCTCTTCTTCTTCTTCTTCTTCTTCTTATGTTTTTTCTCATACCCACAGAACACACCTCGCTCTCTCCTCTAAAAATCCCATATCTGAGGTTATCTCCGCGAATCAAAAATACCCAGGTGACGGTTTTGTTGATTATGAAAATGATGATGACGATAAGCCCCGTGAAGAGTGTGGTGTTGTGGGTATTTTTGGTGACCCGGAAGCCTCTCGTCTTTGTTATTTAGCTCTTCATGCTTTGCAGCATCGTGGCCAAGAAGGTGCTGGTATTGTTGCTGTTAATGACAATATTTTGCAATCTGTAACTGGTGTTGGGTTAGTTTCTGAAGTGTTTAATGAATCAAAACTTGACCAGTTACCTGGTGACTTAGCTATTGGTCATGTTAGATATTCTACGGCTGGGTCTTCTATGCTTAAAAATGTTCAACCTTTTGTTGCTGGGTATAGGTTTGGGTCTGTTGGGGTTGCGCATAATGGGAATTTAGTTAATTATAAGAAATTGAGGGCTATGCTTGAAGATAATGGTTCAATTTTTAATACTAGTTCTGATACTGAGGTTGTTTTGCATTTGATTGCTATATCAAAGGCTAGACCTTTTTTTCTTAGGATTATTGATGCATGTGAACAGTTAGCAGGGGCTTACTCTATGGTTTTTGTGACTGAGGATAAATTGGTTGCTGTGAGGGATCCTTATGGCTTTAGGCCTTTGGTTATGGGGAGGAGGAGTAACGGTGCCGTAGTGTTTGCCTCTGAGACTTGTGCTCTTGATTTAATTGAGGCCACATATGAGAGAGAGGTAAATCCTGGTGAGGTTTTAGTAGTTGATAAAGATGGGATTCAATCACTTTGCTTAATGCAGCATCCTGAACCAAAGCAATGCATATTTGAGCATATTTACTTTGCTTTGCCTAATTCAAATGTATTCGGTAGGTCTGTTTATGAGTCGAGGCATCTTTTTGGTGAAATACTTGCTACAGAGGCTCCTGTAGATTGTGATGTTGTGATAGCGGTCCCCGATTCAGGTGTAGTGGCTGCACTTGGTTATGCAGCCAAAGCAGGTGTGCCATTTCAGCAAGGATTGATTAGGTCACACTATGTAGGCAGGACCTTCATTGAGCCATCGCAGAAGATTAGGGACTTTGGTGTTAAGCTTAAACTATCGCCAGTGAGAGGGGTATTGGAAGGTCAAAGAGTTGTAGTTGTGGATGATTCAATTGTGAGAGGAACTACCTCTTCCAAAATTGTTAGGTTGCTTAAGGAAGCTGGGGCTAAGGAAGTTCATATGAGGATTGCTAGTCCTCCAATTATCGCATCTTGTTACTATGGAGTAGATACACCAAGTTCTGAAGAACTGATATCTAATAGGATGACTGTGGAGGAAATCAGGGAGTTTATTGGGTGTGATTCGCTTGCCTTTCTTCCATTGGATAGCTTGAAGAATTTGTTGGGGAATGATTCATCAAACTTTTGCTATGCTTGCTTCTCTGGGAAGTACCCAGTTGAGCCGAAGGAACTTAAAGTAAAAAGGGTTGGTGATTTTGTGGATGACGGGTTATATGGAAGTATCGACTCCATTGATGGGGGTTGGGTTCAGGGACCCAGAAATCAGAATGTGGAGAAAGTCAGCGATGTCCGAAAGCTGTCATCCTTGTCATGATTCATTGTTGTTTTCTGTTTCCTCCAATTTGTCGAACTGATGGGTTATAAACACAGAGGTATTGAGGGTATCAAGTATGTGATACAGAGAGTGGGAGACGTCTTCAATGATTATAATATAATCTTTATATGCTTCTGTCGATTACTTGAGGTTCCCAAACTAGAACTCACACAATTTGCCGGGTATTTAAATTTTGTTAGATTTAATACGTTAAGTACTTGGTTTATCTTTTCTAAAGGAGCGATAATTTTTGCTGTTAGCTTCAATCTTTTTTCTCTTAAAGCCATGATTTATATACAGTACATTAAATATTTTCTTTTTGGATTTAAGACTCAAGCTCATACTGAAAATGAACTTATTCAGCATTACACTGGCCGTGCATTGTGCCATAGCTAAATAAGGGAAGTTCGTGGTTATGGTCTCATTGATGTGGGGTTTAGAAGTTAGAAAAATAATCATGCATTGTAGTGGTTGGTAAACTTGTGGTTGCCAAACCAACCCCTTGAGTTCTGCGATCGAACTTGGTTTTGGCCGATTCAGGAAAAAAAAGACAATCTTAAATGAGAAATTTGAATGCTTAATACAATTCTCTGAAAAATTTTAATCATGTCTATTGCATGTATTGATATTATGTGTCATTTACTGTTCTTGAGAAATTTATTCTGATATGAGCTAATCATCTACAATGCACCACTTAACTTAGTTAAATTCTCAAATCAAATTTCAACCTTCAATAGAATTATATGCTTCTAACTTATTAAAATACAACGTAAAACCATCCTGAACTTTTTGCCAAGCAATATTTGCTAGATTTCGATCTGCAAAAGGTGACAAGTCATAGGCCACTCTACTAGCAGTGGGTTAGAATCACAAATGTACATGCACGCAAGCGCAGTGGCTCGGTAGCACCTTAAAACACTCTGGTATGACTGCTTTTCAACAATTTCTTGTCCTGAGATTACGAAGTTCAATTAGGCCACATATGCCCATGCGCACAGTTTTAAGTAAATAATAATAAGAAACATGAAATACGGGAGACTAACTTTCCTTAATGAATCACTTGCTTGTGAAGTAAATATCTCCATGCCTGCAATTGAAAATGGAAAAGAAGCTAAATGAAGTATATTTGTAGTGCACGACTCTACTTACTGATTTTGGGGAAGGCTTCTCGTTACTGATACTTTGATTGCTCTGATTGTTGGACGAAACCTATACAGTTTTCAGATAATTTTGGTTTCTTTACAGATCAAATGTTCCAATCAATACTCTCATATGCACCAATTAACTCTCAGATAAGTTCTAAAAATCGTAGTTCAGCATTTGGTAGTTTGTAAAAAAATTACAATGTTTTGGCATGATAAAGGAGCAACTACCAAATCTATCCGTAAGATAACCAAACTGGTTATTGGTTCCTCTTAAATAATAACATAACCACCAAAAGAACAATGTGTCCTTCCTGAGCAAAAACTGACATCGCGGAATCGCCTCGATTTGACATCCCTACTTCCATAAAGTTCTGGAACCAAATGCATGACAGGGGCTGGGGAGCAGATTCGTGTGACAAAAATCATTGAGTTCCTCCATGACAATCCGCAAGTAACACCAGTTAGCCATTCTCTGCTCGGTCATAAGCATTGGACTTATGTTTTGGTGCAAATGTAAACCCTTCTGGAACTTTGCCAAGCAACATTTCGGAGATCCGAATCTGCAAAAAGGTAAAACAAATTATAAGAACTTTCGTAGTTAGTAGCTTAAAAGTAGCATTCATCACCAAGATTTATAAGGCAATTGCATACCCAATCAGCAGCAGAATCAGAAGCCATAAGTGTTTCAAGGTCATCACGACCATAGTAGGATGGTGGACGCCAATTAATCCTTTGTGGAATGACATCCAGGAGACCAACAGGTATATACCTGCATGTGTAGCTAAGCCATTCCAACAAGAAATGCCTGGTTGTCTCTATCCCTGCAGATGGCAATAAGCAAGGATTACATCATTTCTTTCTTCCCTCAAATCTGGCAAGTTATTATCACCCTTAAGAGACCATCAAAAACTTTCCTACCAAAGGACTTCTGAGGAACTAAGTCAAACAGCATCACAGCCTGATAAACATACACGCATAAAGGTAAATTATGGGGCAAAGCCTTCAAGCATACCAGTCTGTGCCAGGATTAGCAACATCTGACTTAACTAGCTGCGGGTCAAATCATACAATAAACTATGCAAAAACCAAACATCCTATCATCTATCAAGGCCATAGCAGCAACATGATTGCTTCCGTTTCTACTCAATACAATTAAACCAGGAAAAGATATTTATATATATGTAAAAGTAAAAACAAGCAGGAAATTAGTAATAATAGTTCATTTAACCAACAATCCATACCTTTTGTATCAGAACCCCAATGCTCAAGGCCAAAATGTACATAATCCTTTAAAATATCCAATCGCTCTCCAGACCTGATGTCCCAATGCCTCTGTTCCTTGATTTCGGTAAATAGCCAAGGCTGCAAAATGCAATTAACCCAGGAAATTATAGCTGATCTTGAAGGAACCAAGAGCATGGTTTAAGAGCAAGCATTAGAATATTCATAAAATTCGCGGTATTAACACGGGCGAATTAAATCACAAAGTTTCTTACCTTAATTAAAGCTCCTCTAGCTATCATGCATGAAGAGAGCTCAGGGCAGTCAGACTTGTGTTTGTTCCAGTCTGTATATGAAAAGATATCCCCATTTCCCAATACTTGAAAAGATTCTGGGGCTTTTTTAGCACAGTGGTATATATATTCCCAATCAGCAAGCTTGCTATAGCGTTGCTGTCGTGATCTACCATGTATTGTTACAGCATTGGTCCCCCAGTTACTAATATCAGCAATTAACGAATCAATACGATTTTTCCCTTCAAAGTACCCTGTTCGCACCTGAACAAAAGGAATACACAAAATAACCCATCTAAACCAAGCAAAACTTAACAGAGTCTGAAATACAAGCAGGATAAGAAAAGATAGCAGTAATACTAAGCTTAGAAGTAAAACTACAAAAGGATAAAAGTTCATATATATATATATATATATATCGAGTTATGACAGCACACCAACTACAAAATAATGCAGAATAACATCCTTGGAACGTCATGTAGTAGGCGCAAATGTAAATTACTACCTTGACAGTTATAGGAGTATCCACTGTACTAGAGGCAGCATGTATAATACTTTTCATCCGCATTGGTTTCGTAAGAAGACACGATCCAGCACCCTTGCTAACAACAATATCAATTGGGCAACCCATATTTATGTCGATGAAATCCACTGTGCATTCCTGATCTATAAGCTCAACCGTACGCGCCACAGTATCAGAATATGCCCCACATATTTGCACGCCAAACAAATCCTCAGATGAATGACGTCTCAGCAATGCCCATTCTGAAGCTTGACCCTATCCTCATGAGAAAAATTGTTATTCGAGAATGTTAGATAGCACTCTTAACATGCAGTGAAGAATAATAAGTTACCAAGATAACATGTGGTGGAAGTATTTCCAGAAGAAAGAAACCATTCATCTAGCTTTGTTGTTTGTTATTATTGACCAAAATATTAGCTAATGCCAAAGATTGGCCTATAATTCTTCAGCCTCAGCATGTATATATACAGACAAGCACAAAAAGAAGCTACTGAGCCATGTAATAGGTAAAGAACCCAGATGGACCTATACATATTATTCCTAACAGCAATAACGAAAAGCTACAAGATTGCAATTTTAGGGAAAGATAACATCTCTACATGTACATTATGTATACTCAAGAGGCAACATTTTCTTTTTAGTCAACTTTGCTGTGTAGAAAGTAAAAGACCACGCTACCAAGATCAACAAAATATTGACAAGTATAAAATAAAAGACCTGCAAAAGATTTGTGCACATTGCCATTTCACCACAAGTTATATCAGCTCCTAATAATTTGCAAAGCCTTCGGAAAGGAAGATTTCCAACGGTAGTCAAAGGTGCAAGGTACAGTTTTCCTTTGAAGTCAATAAGCTTCTTTTCACGTGGATGTGTTTTCAAGCTTCCATCTGGTTCTGTTAGTGCACCGTTGTTCACAGCATCTGATTCAGTTTCTTTGAAACTATCCTCAGAATCTTTCTCCGGGACACTTGCTCCTGTTGTCAATCATGGTTTACAATTTTGTACCATAAATAAACAAAAAATACATCATAAAAAATGCACTGCACAGGCAAAAGAACTAAGGCAACCATTAGCTTCTTCGCCAGAGCAACATTTTTCGTCAACATCTGACTTTGCTTTTTTCAGGGGCCTTATTTCATCAGTTACTGCATCTGCATTATCCTCAGTTAGCACTTCTGAAGGGCATTCCAGTTTATCAGCTGCGTCAGTGGCTAGTTTTCCACAACCATTCTCACTTGCAGCATGAGAATCATTGACAGAAGCATTATCAACTTCATCATCATTCTGCCTTTTGACTCTTGAATTGCTAGGTCCCTAAGCAAAAGAATAACAAAAACATTGCAATAAATATTAAACAGAGAGAGAAAGTCACACAGACACCACGTCAGCAGCGCTGAGAAAACATGATACCAATAATCAATCCTCCAAGTAAATTTAGAAAAGAATAAGTAAACTTAATTATATAGTAACTGCTAATAAAAACAACTGAAACCATAGAATAAGGACAAATTACAGAAGACTGATCAGTTAATTCTTATAAAGAAGCATTCAAATTCATTGCAAGAGCTATCCGCATTTCCAAATAAATCCCTCAAACCGTCTACTTATACATTGGTGCACCAAGATTATACTGTAATGCCACAGGCCCAATTACATTCCAAAAACCTTAAATTAAATATGTAGCATTTTCATTACCATAAGGCCAAGAGACTTAAGTATCGCATCAGCTTTGGGAAACTTGAATCTATTTTTCCACAAAAGCTTCTGAACGTCCTTATTCAATCCATTAACCTCTGAACTCTGCTTTCGTGTATTTGAAGCATCACCTTTAACACCATTTTCATGCGTACTATAAAATCTACATGCCAATCCATAAGGACACGCCTTCCCTTCGCCGTTTATAAACGGACATTTTCCTTCTATATCATCAGGTTTCTGCATATTAATAATTATCGTATCTAATCAATCACAATATTCATAATATAGAAACAATAATTAAAACTAGCACAGTGACATACCTGAGCCTTGAATGCTTCTAGGTCATGGCTAAAACGACATTTATCGCCGTAACGACAAGAATTGACATCTTCAGTTTTCGCTAATTCAGGACATAGATTCAGTGCAGATTTCTTTTCCTGTTTTAAGTTCAATTACAAATTTATAACAAAATAAATAAATATTTAAACATTTAAAAAGAAAAAAAAAATGATAATTTTGAGACCTCGCGGCGTTCGCGTTTGAGTTGTCTTTTAGATTTCTTCTCCTTGGACACGATTGACTGAGATGCTGCTTTGGCGTCGGAGTTGGGAATGACAGTGTCGTTTTGATTGGTCCTAGAAGGTGGAGGAGGACGGAGGAATTCTGCTTTAACTGGAGCTATTGCTTTCGCTACAAGCTGTTCAGGCGTTGGATTATTAGTTCCGTTGGTCTTACATAATGGTGGTTGCTCAGCAAGTTCGGTAGCTGAGTCGGCCATTTTGAGCGAGTTAACTCACTCGGAAACCAACTCAGTGCCTGTGGTTGTGGCCCGGGCACTTTTGTGAAGATAGAATACGCAGGGTTTAGGGTTTGATGCTGCACGTGGTGACAAGTGACAACTGAGGACTGACTAGGAAAAACGACGCCAGATCTTACCGTTTTCTGAATAATGGGAGAAATTGAAAAGAAAAAACGACCACACTGTATTTTGACTCATGGCAGAAACGGTCGTTTAATTTATTTTGTGATTTAATTTGTTCATAATTTACTATTAACATGTTAAATCGTTTATTTATTTTCTTAGAATGATATTATATCGTTCATTGACTCTGATATAATTTCATATCTTTTCACTTTTGTATCTTAATTCTTTAATTTTTTTTAATATATAATTAATACCAAATTCATTAATATTATTAATTTTCTAATTATATCTCAATATTAACACAATCAACATTTTCAACTAATCTAATAATTAACTAATTAAAATTTAAAATGAATAATCAATACATATTTCCACAATTTATAATTAAATGAAAAAAAATGCTCTCAAATAAATTATAGCTATATTTATGGATGACATAATAAAAGAAAGCCTAGCTCAACTTAATTCTATGAATATTACATGACACAATATATTAAATTAAAAATATATTTCTTTTCATTTATTTTTTACCGCAATTCATTTGTGCTTTGTATATAAAAAATTTCAAATTTTACTCTTTTATTCTAATCAAATTCAAGATGATTTTGGAATTGAGCTTGAAAAAATAAATTTCTTAAACAAAAATATTTAATTAAGTTTTAAAAATTTAAAAGAAAGAGCATGCAATTGATGTTGTTTTCTAAAAACAAGTTTAATAAAAACAGTATTTAAGTGTTTTGCACACCAAACAAATAAACTCTCATTCTTTTTTATTTAAATTATATTTAACATTAAAAATATTTCAAAATGCAATATTCATATACATATAAATTTTTTTATTTAAGCAGTCATTTTATAAAAATAAAATTCAATTAGACTTTAAGTTTTTTAAAATATAAAATAAAATATTAGAGCATCTTTGATGCACTTTTATCTATGTCAAGTTTTTTATTTTTAAAAGTTATTACGTAAAATAAGATTTTAATTAAATTTTAATTTTTTTTAAATGTAAAATAAAGAATTAGTTTGACTTCCATATTTAGAAAATTAAACTTCATTTGTTACTTTAAATTTAATAAATATATTAAAAAATCCTATAAAATTTATTAATTGATATTTTTAATTTTTTCTAATGAGAAAAATAAAAAAAATTAAATTATTAGCAGTTATAAAAATAAAAAATATAAAAAATTTATTGAATTTAAATTAATTTTTAAGTCTTTATATTTTAATATTTTTTCAATATATTCCTTATTATAGAAATGATACTCTTTTAGTATAAAGAGCACTACTTGAATACTTTTAATTTGACTCTTTAACATCTACAAAGCCAAAATTAGTTAATTTTTATTTGTCAACGTTAAAAAAAGAAAAGGGAAAAGCTAAAATTATTTATAATCATTGAATACAAATAAAAAATAAAAAGTAAAATTTAAAAAAATCATTACACTTGAGTAAATTCTTTTTACATTTTGTTTTTAATATCTTTATTGATTTTTTTATTATTATACAAATAATGCTTTTAAAATATATAACACTATCATAGATGTTCTAATATATTAACTTTGATTTATTATTTTAATAATTATTATCAGACAAAATTATAACATTCTTAATTATTAATCTTCTAATTACTCATTCCATTTTTGTTAATCTTGATTAAGACGCATTCTATTGATCATGAAGGCTCGCCAAATCCAAATTCTTACGTAGAAATCCTTGCACCTATCCAGGATAAAGATATTATTTAATCTATTTTTAGCACACGTAGTAACGTCATGCATGATATCCACAGTGATAACGAAAGAGAGAACGGCAACGTATTTTAAATGAAAAAAGAGAAGATTAAAACAAGAGTCGCCTCAGACAACAGATTATTATTAAAAAAAACAGAAGAGAATAACTAAATTTCAAATTCTTTTATTTAAAATATACGAATAAAAATAATAACTAAAATTAATTTATTTATAGCTTTATGGATCTTTTGTCTAAATATGAAATCATGATTGATTTAATTTTAAATGACGAAGTATATATCAATTATTAAATATCAAAATATAAAACACATGCTTGTCATTCTCAAATTAGAATTAGTTTGTCATGTATATTGATTGTAAGATCGGAGTTAATTGAAGTGCCAAAAGCTGCTGCACATGAAGTCAGGTTTAAGGTTTCGCTGCAAGTTTTCCGTTTGATGCCCTATGTCCAACCACAGTGGAAGTGACACTTAATAAGAGTTACGTATAAAACTGAGAATCAAATGGATATATGATAACTGCAAATATGAGAATATTTGTAATCGGCCTTGAACTTCCTCCACTCTGTATAACGTTTTGTTAATGATAAGTCTATGATCTGACGGCAATAGCAACCCTTTCATAGAATCAGTTACTCAAAATTGTCGTTTTTCACGAAGGTTACAATGAAGAAAATGAGACTGTATTGCAGAAAAGTCACAGAAGTGAACCCGTGATGTTTTGTAATATATTAACGTCAGCATTCCATACTGAGACCTGAAACTGGAAACATCTGTGTATATATTGTGACCATCACAGCTATCTGGGTAAAGCTTAAAGCTTGTTCATGAACTCTCTCGACTGACCTTATATTATTTTTATTATCTTTTTCTTTTCTGCACTAGAGAATGGATTCAATTGCAGCTCAAAAGCCCCACGCAGTTTTGCTACCATTCCCGGCACAAGGCCATGTTAACCCGTTTATGCAGCTAGCCAAGCTGTTACACTCGAGAGGCTTTCATGTAACTTTTGTTAACACTGAGTTTAATCATAGACGTCTGGTTCGCTCCCAGGGACCTGAAGCTGTGAAGGGCTTGCCTGATTTCTGTTTTGAAACAATACCTGATGGGTTGCCGCCGTCTGATTGCGACGCCACTCAGGATCCTCCTGCTTTGTGTGATTCTATCAGGAAGAACTGCTTGGCTCCTTTTATAGAGCTACTATCTAAGTTGGATGCTTTATCTGAAACGCCTCCAGTCGCTTGCGTGATTTCAGATGGTGTTATGAGTTTTGGTACCAAAGCTGCAAGATTGTTAGGCATAGCAGATGCTCAATTCTGGACAGCCTCAGCTTGTGGCCTCATGGGATATTTGCAATATGGCGAATTCATCAGGAGAGGCATCGTTCCTTTTAAAGGTACTTCTCGTCAGATTTCCGTTATAATTTAGGTTTGGTGTTGCCATAAGCAATGAGAATAGTAAATATATGGACGTGGAACTTCTGATTTTTCCTGTAAAGTAAGTAATTTATTATGTTTGTTCATTTTTTTCAGATGAAAGCTTCCTTACAGATGGCACACTTGATGCTCCAATAGATTGGGTAGAAGGCATGAGCAACATAAGGTTTAAGGATATGCCAAGCTTTGTTAGGACCACAGATATTGGAGACATCCTGTTTGATTACACAAAATCAGAAACAGAAAACTGCCTAAACTCTTCCGCAATCATCTTCAACACATTTGATGATTTTGAAGAAGAAGTCTTAGATGCTTTAGCAGCAAAGTTTCCTCGCCTGTATACAATAGGTCCACTTCCTTTGCTTGAAGGGCAGATATCAGAGAGTAGTGAATTCAAGTCAATGAGGCCAAGCTTATGGAAAGATGACTTGAAATGTCTTGAATGGTTAGATGAAAGAGAACCCGATTCAGTTGTATATGTCAATTATGGTTCTGTGACTGTGATGACAGAGCAACACTTGAAAGAATTCGCTCGGGGCTTGGCAAAAAGCAAATACCCTTTTCTATGGATTGTCAGGAATGATGTTGTAATGGGAGATTCTCCAAAATTGCCAAAGGAATTCCTCGAGGAGATTAAAGATAGAGGATTCATAGCAAATTGGTGTCCGCAAGATAAAGTACTTTCACATCCATCGATTGGAGCGTTTCTAACTCACTGCGGGTGGAATTCAATAATGGAAAGTATTTGCGGAATAGTGCCTGTAATATGTTGGCCATTTTTCGCAGAGCAACAAACAAACTGTAGATATGCATGTACTAGTTGGGGAATTGGCATGGAGGTCAATCATGATGTTAAGAGTGAAGAGATTGTGGATCTTCTTAAGGAAATGATGGAAGGAGATAACGGGAAACAAATGAGACAGAAAGCTTTAGAGTGGAAGAGGAAAGCAGAGGAAGCAACAAATATTGGTGGATCATCATATAATAATTTTAATACATTTGTTAAACATATTGTTTAAATTAAAAATATATTTCAGAAATACAGATATTTAATTAGGAGTATCCTTCTCTCCGCTTGACACTTTATTTATACAATGGCCATAACAGCGCCTCAGCACTTTCTACGTACATGAAATTTGATACTAGTGGTTCGTCCGCTCAAGTGTCGCGTGAATTCGATTGTAAATATTATTTTTTTAATTTAAAAATATGAAATTGTAATTTTCGTTTCAATAATATATATATATATATATATATATAAAATCTCTTAATAGTAATAATAATAATTTAACAAATAATACATATTATAATTTTAATTATTGAACTAAATAAAAATATTTTCCATATTCTAGATTCCTTGCCGTATTTCAAAAACAAAAATAATGCATGCTATTATTTGATTCAAGTGCCAAAAATAGTTAATTTTAGATTTATTAATATTTTAATAGAATAAGTTATCTACACATACGGACCAATATTAAATCTTAGATTATTTAATTGAAATAATAAAGGATAGTTTTGCGATCGGACAATAAATGAATAAAATAATAGAAATCATGGATTAAAGTAGGTAGGCGTGTAAGCTCGAGTTTCGCTTATTAAGTTGATTAAAAGGAAAAGCCCGTTAGTAATGTCAGAATATGAAGTTTAATACTAGAATAACTGGTTACCAATTAAACAGAAGTTAAAAAGAAAAATCAAATTTTTATTTTACTTTATTTTGAATTTTGTCCATGAGCCAATATTTTAAAGCCCAATATCGAATTAAAAAAAGACCCCCCAAAACTGGTGAATCTTTTCTTTGTTGGGAGAAACGTGAAATCATTTCTGAGAAAAACCATTTTGTGCAGACAAGTAAACCATGCGTGCTGCTGGGGTTTTTAGCCACACTACCTTTGTCCAAACCAGTGGGTAAGCAAATGAAATAGACAAGTAATTAGGAGAGTAGCCATTCATTCTTTCACTGAAAATAAAACAAAAGATAGAGAGTTCGAGTTCAACCATTCAAGTATCACAAACAAACATCATGTTTAAGAAATGTTTCTCATTATAATTTATATATCTAACATAAATGAATAACCTATGATCATAACAACATATGTATAATTTATAAAGACCTGTATATCACTTTAAATAGCGTTCCGAGTTGGAAATGCAATGCAACACCTTGGGTAATTTTGTTGGAGTTGGGAAATTAATGAATGAATGCACTGAAAGTAACAAATGCAAAGAAGCACCTCGTATGATATTTAATAAGCAATAGTACCATCTCATCCTTCGCAAGCTATTGATTGGTCTCTGAATTTGATGTCGTGTTTCCATTTTGTTGAGACTGTGATTGCTGCTGCTGCAACTGATGAATGTTGATCTGAGAGGGTGATGGTTGCTGCTGCTGCTGCTGCAATTGATGCATGTTGAGTTGGGAAGGTTGTGGTTGCTGCAGCTGAAACATCTGAGGATTGATGGAAAGCTGCTGAACCATGCCTTTAGTTGGCTCAGAATCCCCACTGAGCTCTGCAGTGGCAAGCTTCAGTCGTCGGACTTCAGCAGTCAATGCTTCATTTAGAGCTGTCTCAATTGAATGTAATTACTCATGAATATACCAAGTGCATAGCTTGTGACAAAAAATAATAACAGAAAAAGAAGCATTGCTATGAAGGACATAAAATGAAACCCTTTCTACTCCTTTCCTCATATAGACTTCTCACTTAAGGACCACTAAACAATATGCCAGACCGGAAGTCAACACAATTGCATGTATAATAATGTATTGACAAGTAACATATTAATATAGTAAAGAATACCCTGATGTTGGAACTTTGGGGAATTACCTCATAGCATCAAAATACTTACTAGTGAGATATGGTGACTGCATTTCAGATAAAGTTGATTGTCTTATCATGTCAGAGATTTAGGTGTTTTCATTACTATATCACATTTTAAACTTCTCTTCTCAGTAGATTGCCAATTAATGGCTAGAAAAGGCGTCAAGGGAAGTTTAGAGGTGGAATACTACATAAACAATAGTTCAAAATGTTGTTTGCATAATGTTTTTCCACACTATCATAATTGCAGCAAGTGGTTGCCTGATATATATAATTCTCAGAAATTCTGAATTTGAATTACATTTCTCAAAAGAAATTTAAGATGTCAGTCTAACCATCGGTTGGGTAACACTACACATGAGAAGTCTATAAGTGTATATAATTATACATGCTTCTTTTTTTGCCATAAAATAAATGCAAGGTATAGATATTGAACTAAAAGTGGAGAAAAAAAGAAGTTTTTACCATCTCGGAGTTGTGCCTGTTGCTCCATGGCTTGGAGACGGAACTTCAATTCATTATTCTGGCTTGTAAGCCCAACAGAATCTCTCTAGAAAAGGCAATAACCAAACAACTTAGAACATAAAACATTATTATAAGAGATATAAGAAACGATATTAAAGTATTCCAAATAGCTACCTGTAAAAGTGTGAGCTGGGCAGACAATGTGGTGGCTTCAGTCTGAAGAGTCTGAACCTTGTGCTCCAACTCTGAAATATATCTCATCTTCCTTTCTTTAGAACGAGCAGCTGATTGACGATTTGCTAAAATCCTATAATCAATGCAAAGGCTATCAGATGAGTCATTTCTAAAACTATAGTGAAGCAATAAATTAGAGCAAAAGGACACCTTTTTGCACGCTTTGGATCAGTTAACGCAATCTCAGCAAGTTTCTCATTTGCCATGATTTTCTTCAGCTCAGCACCACTAAACTCACCATTTCCAAAATCCAAGCTAAAGGCATTCCCATCAATTGAATTGCTAGGTGATAGCTGCCCCGGACGACTTCCTGGTGAAGGTGGGAGCTTTGGAGATTCATCACCAAAGTTTAACTTGCCCATGAAACTATCCATTGAAACACTTCTATAGTGTCTTGTGGTTGGAGCAATATCCCCTCCTGCACTCCGTTTAATCCCCTCTCTCTTCTCTGTTGAAGAATTCACTCCTGCCCTCAGCAAGCTACTCCCACTTTCATTTACACTGCTTTCTGCCTCATTATCACTGCTATCGCCCCCATTAGTCTTTGTCCCACTAGCTCTACTATCCAAATCCTCACGATTCTCATTACCATTCTTATCATCAGTTCCAGAGGAGTTCAGTGCATCAATGGTATCCAAATTCATATATGCCGAAAACAGATCATCCACAACTTCACCTTCAGATTTCCTCTCACCCATCCCCTCGGCAATGCTATCATTACCTCTTTCCCATTCCTTTTTCACCAACTGAGTTGGCTTAGCCACTGATGAATTCTCTTTTCCAGATACTGACCGCTCTAATCCACCTGAAGGCCTCAATGGAATTAGCGGCGGCGAAGATTGCATCACATAAGAAAGCCCAAACGGAATATCACTATTAGACCTCCTATGTGCTTTCCGTGGGGGCAAGCTCTCAGCAACTCGAGAAGCATTTCCCCTGTTAAATGGTGAGGGTGGTAACAAAGAATGTGAATTCGCATCCCTTTCTTCCATGGACACATCAGTTGATACAGGGTCAGCTACAGACGTTGAAGAGGAGTCGCGAAAAGGAGCAGGACTCAAGGGTGGCAGTGAATCAAGCGAAAAAAAGGACGATGGCTGTGACAAAGATCGCGAGTGGGTGGGTCCTGGGCTAAAGTTCTGAGAACCCATTTGCTGATTACCTGGCCTAGACACTGGGATCTGAGAATAAGGTGAGATGGGTGGGATCTGATTAGGGTGGGAAGGTGGTATCCCTATTCTCTTACTACTATCAGTACTAAAATTCTGTGCAAAGTGTGCAAAATGTCTAGCTCTGTTTTGGGTCTGGTTCAAGTGAGGTATTTCAAGTTGGGTCATTGATGAAAAAGGTTGTTGTTTAGATGATGATTGAGTTGTTCCAAATGAAGAATGAAGCCTTTGCATCATTTCACTATTAGCTTCTTCAGTATCACCCATTTTTTTCCTTCTTCACTAAATTTTTCTATAATGCCCTTACGGAAAACCTCAAACTTATCGCTCCTCGGAACCCCAATTCAAAATTAACCCAGTCCAATTTTTCCCAAATAAACTAAAATCAAACCCCTAACATCTGCAAAAACATTTAAAGAAACAAACAAAACACAAAAAGCATAAGGAACACTATTACTTCAACCAGTGAAGTAATAATTGTTAAAAAGGAACTACCTTTTTAGCAAGAACCGGCATTTCAAGCTTAAAAAAATCTCCAAAATCATTAACCATTTGTTGATTTCGCTGGCGGAAATGGCGAGAAGAGAAAATTGACAGAAAGAAAAAGAAAAGGAAAGAAAGAAAGCAGGCGGTTTCTCTCTCTAAATTTATGTACTTGTCTTTGTTTCTCTCGCCCTAGAATTTCACTTTCTCTATATATCTATCTATCCATCTATCATATATCTTCTGTATGACTGTATCTTTTTTTATCTGTAAAGTATATAAAATTAAAGAAACTGTAAAAGAGAAAAATGAAATAAAATTTGAAGAACAGTGAGTGTGTGTTTCTTTCATATAAAAAGAAAAAAGATTTAAGTGAAAGAAAGATGAAGACTACGACACGGATTTCATGACGGAGTTACGCGTGAATTTAATAAGAATTCCTATTTTATGTATAAATGTGTGGGAAAGAGGATTTGAATTTCAGACGAATTTGAATTTCATTCCGACTCCATTTCATTTCTTCCTTTGTCTCCGCAACTTATTTAGCAATGAATTTCGAGGATTTTGTATTTTTTATTATTTGTCCTAACTCAGCTGTTTCTCTTCTCTCACGCGCTTTCATCCACTCTTATTCTTTACTTTCTTTTTTATTTTAATGAGAGTAACATATTTACTGCAAATATCTTCAATACATTACTAATGTACTTATATAAAATTCATTTTTTTTGTAATCTTTTCACATTTTATGCATACTCACTTTTTTATAATTTGAAATATATAAAAATTATATTTTTCTAAGTTGATTTTGATATTAAAATTTTAGCTGGTGAAATAAAAATATAAAATATATCAATAAATTTAATTTATTAGGTATAATCATTGGGTTAATATTTCTTGATATTGAATGGGAACTGCAGACCATTTTATTTTATAAAGATAAAGATAAAAGATTAAAATAAAATAAAATGGCAGGATGCTACCTCCTTGAACTTGAAGTTTTGAAGTAGTGTGTGTTGCACGGCTACTAGGAGAGAGTGGGCCTAATCAGTCAAAAGCTTTACTCACCCGTGGATTTTACTTATTTCCATTTTCTATTTATATTTTGCTTTTTTTAGCGATAACTTGGAGCATCCATTTTACTTTATTTCCTTTTATTATTTAAAAATACAAATATAAAACTACCTTCATTATTTAAAGAGTGACACATTTAGTATTCACACTTAATACAAATATCATAATTTAATGGTTCAAAATAATAAACTTTTGTGATTATTTTAGAACTTTATAATTAATATCCAAATATTTGACTTATTCATAAACCGAAGAAGAAATCCAAAAGAAAAAAACACATGTGATTACCTAATGTAACAAATATATATTTTAGTTGTTTTCTTCTCTATGGTAAGAAAGTAAGAACTGAAAGAAGTTTGGGAAGTTCTCAGGCACTGCCTTAAAGAAGGACATATGCCTAAGGTTCTGATGTTGTCTAAGCCTTGGATTAGTGTCTAAAGCAAATGATGTATTTAAGGCTACCAAGTTTCCTATGTCCTACAAGGTGGAATTGGAGGTTTTTCTTGGTGAAATTTAGGTCTTATGGCATTAGGACTTCAATGCTTGTAATTATGAGTTCATTTCATGTTATAAATAGTCATTTTAATTTCCATTTGGAATGTTTATGAAAAGCCCATGAGGATCTAAAAGGAGAGTAGCGAGTTGTGCTAATTCTAGAAGTCAGAGTGAGAAAACAAAGAGCAAACATCAACGACCACCATAACAACAACGACAGTAACAGGTAATTATATAGTGACGGAACACCAATCAATGGTGAACACATACTTCATATAAACTATAACTTAATTAATTTTATTTAAAAAATATTTAAGGAACACCAATTAATTAAATTGTTGCTTGAATTTTGGTATATGGATAACCTTTCTATTTTATCTTATGAATTAATAATTGTTGCTACAAATAAATCGATATTATTCTAGTCTTATTGATCTCTTATAACTTAAGTGCCACCAATGCATAATACATAAGCAAACAAATAACTCTATGTGTATACTATTATTAAACTATTTAATTATTTATTATTAAACAAATAAATAGCAACCAAAGATACTGATTATTTAAAAATGAATGGATAGTCTAAGAAATTTTAAGTTTTTTTTTCAAATTTCTGAAAACAAATTAAAATTATTGCTGATTATTTCTAAAATTTTTAGATTAGAAATTGGATTTCAATGGAATTTTAAATAAAAAAAATATTTGTCTTATCTCATTATTTCTTAAATGAATCTCATAATTCATATATATTTATTTAATCTTAAAATAATAAATAAATATTATTATCTAGTAAAATAAAAAATAACTATTTTTATTATGCAGTTTTTAGTCTGTTAGTTCTCTAATAAATTAAAAAATAAATATTAATACATTTCGAAATGTGTTTTAGCATGAAGAAATAAAGTTTTAATTTATTGGACTTATTTGCATTGCCGACTGCCCAGATAATAATTTATATTTTCGTGTAAAAGAAATTAAAAAAAAAAAAAAAAGGTATCTTTTAGCTGCTCTCACTTTTAATCTGTGACTTTTGTTTCACACCAGTCCAAAAAAAGTAAACAAAAAGGACCCATTTAGCTTAATATTCCAGAATTTTGACTTAGTGGATTCGACCTTTTCTTTTTCTTTCTTTCTTTCTTAACTTAAATTTCTGTTCAGTGGACGTGGTTTTCTCAGCCCAATAAACCTAAGAAAATATAGATTTCCATTTATTATTTTATAAAAAGAAATATGATAAACATAGAATCTTAATGGATGGTAATTGCATTGCTGATGATTTTAAATTTTAAATCATTATTTAAAAATTTTTAAAAGCTAAAAGATTTATTATTGTATGATTAAATAGTTATCTTATTAAGAAAGTAATTTTTGTTATTATTTTGATTTTCATCCTAAGTTTTAATTATTGATTTATTAATCAATGTAGAAGCTTACCCATTTGTGTGAATTGGAGAAGAAATAGTGAATGAGTTAAGTTACCTTTGGGATTTTGAAGAGTTTTCTTTAACTGGACAAAAGATAGGATTCTGTTTAAGGATTCCTTCACAAATGGAGATACCTTATTTTATTAGGATTAAGATATTTGATGAACATGCCCATTTAGCCCACTAATGCAGTAGTATTAAAGATATGATCAAACAACACAAATTTGGGGCTGAAATTAGAATTACTAATTAGTGATAGATAGCTGCCATTGTATGTTGGTACATTGAACCAATGGAAGAAATGGGTATTCCTAAAATTTCAAGGAGTAATTTAGAATTGAAGTCTGCTATATATAATAACAGTTCTTTAATCTAAAAATATGAAGAGACAGTTTAATAAAAGTATTATAGGACATATCAAATCAAGCAGATAATAGTTAAAATAAATTAAAATGGATATTGCAGATGTTTGTTTTATTTGTTTAATAAGTAAAAATTGTGGGATTAATAAATCCCAAAAATCTATATTGGATTGTCCAAGATGTTGATGTAGAATGTTACCCAAAATGAGAACATGGGAAATGCAATAGAAATAAAAAAGGGAAAGGACAGCTAGAGGAACTATCTATATAAAGACAAAGGGTTGGTGTCACAGCACTGCCCATAGGCCAACCCGAGCGGGTAATTTATCATCAGCTGGGAATTCACCCAATTCACTAATAATACAATTCCATTATTAATTTGATACAGTAGGCCTGCTCTTACTTTTCTTTTCCTTTTCAGTGGAAAATGCCACTTGGCGTAGTTTGATTCGTTTTTAAAATGAGATCTGACGGTCAAATAAGTAAGTTTTTTTTTTTTTTTTTATAAATATTAGTCCTTTGATTCTTCACTTATGCTCATTATCAAAACATAATTCCTTCTAATATAATGAGAATTGCAAAAGGAATATATCAAAAAGAAGAAGAGGAAATTGGTTATTTTGGCTGTAGCTCCTGAAATAAAAAGGTCAATTTGGAAAAACATCAAAAGCAAAACTTTTTTTCTTAAAAAATGAATTTGATTAAAGTAATTAAAATCGAGACAAATGGGTCAATTTGCCTATAAATTTATATCTAATTTAAATTTTTTTGATAAACTTATGTTGAATGGTCAAATACATCTAATTTAAACTTTTCAATAAATAGTTCTATAAACTCGTGTTCAAAAGTCAAATACATACCATTTTTTTTAAAATAAAATATAAAATGTAAAAATTAAATAAATAATATTTATTTCATTAATAACTCTTCGAATTTTAGATTTTATTTAAGTATATTTTTTATAACGCGTCACTAGATACTATATTAATAATTAATAAAATAAATAATTTAATTAAAACCTTAAAATCTAATGCAATTTTATTTTTTAAAAAAAATTAAATTAAATATATTGATTTTTGGATACAAGTTTATGAGATTATATACTGAGAATTTTAAATTAGATACATTCAACTTTTACACCTAAACACATAGAGTTATTTGTTAAAAGATTTAAATTATATGTATTTAGAAAAATATTTTATTATTTAAAAGAAAAGGAAGACGTGTGAGGAGTAAATTACGGAAATATGGATAAAACTATCCACTAGCACTAACAAAGGAAAAGGTTATTTTATTCCTTCTTTGGAATTTGACGACTGCCTTCAGCAAATGAATCGGCCCTTCTTTAGCCTTTAGCATATGTAATGCTCTCTTTTTCACAAATTAAAATCTCAAATAACTATTAATAAAAATTTAATAATATTTTAAATTCATTTTAAAAGGCATGAATGATTGTTACATAGGTGTTATAATCTGTGCATTTAAGAGTAATTATTACTGTAGTAAATTTAAAAAATTTATATTTTAGATAGAACTATTTAAAAATAGTTGTGTCAAACTGGCTCTTAGCTTGCTTTATATGGAGGAAATAAGAAGCCCATAATTCTTGGACACTTATCAATTTCCATCAATTATTTTAAAGTATTATTTTTCTTTTGGGGGGGCAATGAATAATACATAATCACATTCCTAAGGATGGTATCCTCCTTCAGAATATTTTCATATACAATGTATTAAAACTTACATTAAATTTATGATGAACGTAAGGGAATGGCTACTCCCTATTGGGTAGTCTACAGCCCATTAAAACTCTTATAGATAAAAGAAAAATGATTTTACTTTATTATTAGAATAAATTTCGAGTTATGATATAAGATAATTATAAGTATTTTAGATGATATATCCTCAATATTTGCATCACAATAATTTGTTTACAATTTTGAACAAGTGAGAAAGGAACCATGATTCTATAAAAAATTAAAGAAAAAAAGAACCATGATTAGATGGATTTATGTAAATTCATGGTTTTGTTCTGAAGCACAAATCTTGATTTTAAGTTCATAAACAAAGAGATATCAAAGGTAAAACTATAGGAAATGGGCCAATGTAACATCAAGAAAAGTGAATGCTAAATTCTGCAAAGGGCAAAAAAAAAAAAAAAGAGAGAGAAAAAGAAAGAGCAGCAGAATGTCAAAATTCTGGACCAATGATGGAGCATGTCCAGTTTGTCCTTTCAAGATATTGAATTCCGAACTCGTCACATTTCCTTGTCGTCAATAACTGCACTTTGTCATCAATATCTGCACGAGGCATTCATATTGGATCTTCCCGTTTCGTCCCAGAATATTGACTCTTTGATTGAACAGTCAAAGCGTGATTAATCCGGTTTGGAATACGCTTCCTACGGAAAAAAAAGAAGGTTTCTTGTTGTCCAATGTGCACGCATAGGAAGTTTGAAATGGCATGGAAGATGGCTTCTAAATCAGATTTAGTTGAAGAATCATGTGGCTAGACTACAAATCTTGAGCAAGAGGCATGAGAATTTTCTAATTCAGATTCAAAAGTATTGAAATGTCTTGACTGGTCTTTCAATTTCAGAACTTCACAAGATATTTGAAATTGACAGATGACTTACCTTATTGACAATGGGGTGATCATATTTCAATAACTATCATTCTCATGCAGAAATCATTAATCAGTTAAGGATCTTTCACCAGTGACATAACATCTACCTAATCATACAGGCAACATTCGTTTCCTCTATAAAAAGGGCGAGCAACCATTAAAGCACAACTTTCATATCCGAGTCTACATAGCAGCAGTTGCTCTTGACTGAAAATTGCAACTGGAAAGCAGCAAATTACACATAGAAGGCAGGCTTCTCATCTACAATGTAAATCTCCATAGACTCTAGGAGCCCTGCAAAGGGACATGTGTATTAAGCCCCATACAACAGCCTGATATAAACCAAGGAGCACAAGAAGCCACATATCTATGAAGAAGCTCCAGATTTCGCTACAAGGCAGTTCAGTAATACTTGTCACAAAAGACATTAGACAAATTCAAGATCAGAGAAGCTCTAAACGAGTAAAACATCTATTTTATGGTGATGTAGCGATTTGTCCCATGTCTGGCCCAGTAGTCCTTGAGGTCCAGAGGGAGTGATAGATCATGGCCTTCTGATGCCAACCGACTAAGCAATTTTGTGAAGACACTACCACTCATCTTCCGACCGCCGACTCGAGCATGGCGCTTATTTGGCATCTGGGGTAATGGATACGATGACAAGGTGGTGGTGCAACAGGATGACTGCCACCCACCATTTCCCCACTTGTAGCATTGATGAGGAACTCCAGTACATGAGCAAACAGGCACTGGCATGGTCGAGTCATCAAAATTGACCAGGTTCAAACCATCCTGACCATCCCATTCAACCTTAAACTTCTTCCCGTCTGAAGGGCCTTGTCTATTAAGATCTTCGCCTACTTTATTTCCTTTCTTTGCTGACTTAGTTGCCTTCATTGAAACTGACTTATTCTCCTTCGATCGCTTTGTCTGGCGTGGCTTGCCAGATTCAGCTGCAACAGTTGTTATAGGGAAGGCATCAGTGATGTGCATCTCCCCACCATCAAGAGCTTCTGCCACTTCATTTGAATTGTATACAGGGTGAGGAATACGCTTCGATCCACGTTGATTCCCATTTCCGAAGGGAAAATTCATAGCATTTTCCCGATATTGAATTGCTGCCAGAGCATTATCTCTCTCCATTAAGGCTTTATCCCGCTCAGCAAGAGCTTTTTCTCGCTGCTGGAGAGCTTCATCTCGTGCAACCAAGGCTTCCTTTTTTTCAGCTAGTGCCATGTTCCGTTCTTGGATGGCAGCATCCCTCTCGGCAAGGATGGCCATGATCTTCTTATTCATCACTAAAGCATTACTGGGTTCCTTTATTGGATGTGGGGACCCCATGCTCCACTACAGATATGAATAGTATCTAGCTCAGCTTAAATTGCATGATACAAAAAAAGACAGAATGCACAAGGATCTAGAGGAAAACTTCTTACTGGAGAATTTGCTGCCTTGTAATAGTCAATCTTATATCTACCATTATGATGTTGTCCACTTTCATCCATATTTTATCCAGCAGCAATCAATGAAGTAGGAATCAGGTTGAAAGCCCCTCCCTAATGATTAATGTTTGGATCTTAGGCAACAACTCTTCTGAAAAGAGAATGCGTGTTCTGATTTGAGAAAAGAAAAACAAAAGCAAGGATTTCATGACAAGCAAAAGAAGTTTAGGAACTTCAGAATATAGAGATATAAGAAATGACGTGGCTAAAGATGTGCGACCATGTACTTGCAGCAAGACGACGACAATACCAAATAATCTATTCTCAAGCAAAGACCATTTTGGAGAAAAAAGAACCCAATAACCAAACATAATTTTCAAAGTTAAGAAGGCTAACTTTGAGCTAGAAACAAAAATTACTTCAGCAGTTGCTAATAACCAAATCAGTAGGATACACAAGGCCCCCAGCTGCATCATGAAAGTTAAGACTGCAATAGCCACATAAACAGCAGCCACTTTCTAGCCCAATGGGGAATGGAATGAATAGAGATAGTGGTAGCATTTTGTTCATTCACGTGAAAGTCTTAATGCTTATTTGCTTTTCTATATTCTGAAGACAGTTTTATTCTATATCACATTAATGCCCCCTTTCAATGATTTTATATATATATATATATATAACTATTTGAATAGAATGATATGAAGTTTGGCATGAAGAATGTACATGAATTATAAACAAGGACTTAATCCAACAATTTGTTTATCAGAATGCAAAACAGACAAAAGGTTATGCATCTGAAAAACATTTGTGAAAGTTATACATGTCTAAGCAGACGAATTCATATTAAAGAATATCATTTAGATTTAATTATAACACATCATAGGTGTTCAAACTTCAATATCAAAGAACTGCTTCCCTAAACTACAATAATCATTAAGAACCGCTTTCCTATAAGAAACAACTTTTTTCAAGTATAGCAATCTTACAAGACAAAAGCCCTCACTTTATGCCATAAATATCCAAATCATTAATAAGATAAGAGTATGTCAACTGAATGGAGGCAGTGTACAAAAGCATTCAGCTGATTACAGGTGCATAAACTATGATTTTCTTTGTAGGCAGTTGTCGTACACACGCATCTGCCACTTCCCACTACTGGTAACAAGAAGCAAAAATTACCCCGAATTATATCTTATGAGACAAAGAATTGGTATATCTTGTCCTTTTCCATTCAGCATCATTTTGGAGTTGGCCAAACAGAAAAGAAGAATAAAGGCTATAAAAAGCAATGGGGTAAAAACACAAGCATAACCTTGTTATCAACTCTTTCAATTGATAAAATGCAATGGCCCCAACTAGATTCTTTGGTCACATAAATAATAGCTGTTTGACCTGCAGATATATCTTGATACCCAAATTTGGTAAATAGAAGCACATATATTGCATTGAAGCTGTAACTTCATAGCTCAAACTGGAACAGTCAAAAAGAGTGTTTATTGTACCATTTTCCAATAATAACAAAAACGGGAAATATCTGAAATTTGCAGTGGGAATGAACTGCAGAGATTAAACATTAATATTTCAGGCAAACAAATATTACAGGGTGACATGACCATAGACTTTCAAACTTCTTCCCTGCCCCCTCCCTTCTTTTCTGCAACATATGCCTATAAATGAGCAACTACCTAGAAGTTATACCTTGTTACTATGGCAAAGATTAAGGATATAAACATGCTGGGCAGAGTTCAAACCATACATATTGGAGTTTAAGGGGCTGATATAATACACCCCAATACATTATAGATACTGCTATACAAATCTTGATATCAAAACGGTTCACAATGTCGTTATCTAAAACCCCAGTGCAAGCACCACTCTCAGCCCAGATTTAGTTAAGTCATTGAACTCAACATTCTCTCGAAGCTCGCAAGGAGTTTCAGGCTGCCAGATTTATTTGACTAGCTTTCTCATTTCCCTTTCTTCATTTAACATCTCCTTGTTGGTTGTTGAATCTAATTTCTAAAAACTTACTCTCTAGCATATATTTCCATAAAACAAATTAGTTTGACTTTGAGAAAATTTCACTTACCATTTAAACATAAGTATTCAAGAATCCCAGACGAAATAAAATATTCTTTCATCCCAAGGTCCTCTCTACTTGACCTAAGGAACCTCTCAGATTACAACTGCTTCCATCACATATTGCTTAGATCCCAGAATACAGAAGTTCATATTTTCTCTCATATATTTAAAGCAATTATATGGCAAGCCTATATCATAATAAAGCAAAACCCTACTCCTAATTACGTATTGCAAATGCACGCCCCAAGCAGCATACACCAAGCTGCCCCAGTTTGAGTAAGCTCAGCTAATTAGCTTGCTCTTTGACAGAAACCTGCATATACACTCTCAATTTCAATTAAGCACTAACTAAGCACACCTCTGTAAAACAAACTAATCAGTAATCTCGAAAGTAATCTACGACAACTTTATGCAGAATAACCTTAGACTAACCTCAGTAAAGTTGACCTAATTCAACTAGATTTCAAGATTTTTGTATAACCAAGTTTCAGATTAACAACAAATATCAATGACCCAGATAAATAAACAGCTTAATCCTACAGGGTACTAATCTAAGTGAGAGAAAGGATTAAAATTCAAGTAAAATCAGGAACTTTTTCCATAAAACACGTTAGATAAGCAAACCCGAGATGGATAACCAATAGAAATAACAAACAAATTTCAAATTTTTAGTGTAAGGTAAGGTTTTTTGAGCTAAAGGTAAAGGTCAAAATGAAATATCACTGAGCATATAAATCTACAAATGATGAAGTTAGAAGCAAATACAATGAGAGATCAACAGAAGAAAATAATGAGCTTACTGATTAATGTTTATTGAATGACGGACATATATTTGAACTGAAGCTCGCTTGACGTGTTTTTTCTTGGCAAGCAAACACGCTCAAAAAGAGAGAGAAAAGGGGGATTGGGGTCTGTTGATGCTCCGTTATATGACTCGGGTTTTGCCCACTTTAGAATGAGGTCGGGTCGCTACTTTATTGCTCTTGCTTCACCTCTTCTTAACGGGCCAGCGTGAATCGAGTCGAATCGAAGAGAGGCGCACTCGAAGTTTATCCAAATGGCCGAACCATTCGTTTCATTAAATTTAACTAAAATAACTGCTTAGGACAGAACCATTCATATCATTACATTAAATTGAAAAAGAATTAACGTTAAGAAAGATTCTCAACTTTGGTTTAAACAAGCAAGCGAGTTGAAATTGATTAACTCAAGAATTCAATTGATCGGATTATTCTCTGTTTAAGTTTTTCTTAATAAATGAGGCAATGTCAAATTGGGTTTAAAACAAAATTAAATTTCATCTATTTTACAAATTAGTAATTATTTATTTTATTACCTTAGTGAAATATTTTATAAAATCCTTATATTTAAAGACATTTAGAATTAGAAGAAAATAAAATGATTTGGAATATTTGCCAATTTAATACATTGAACTAAACGTGGGTCGATTTGATAGCTTTTTATTTTTCTTGTTTTGCATAATTGTGGTAATTTATTACGGAGTTTTTCTTAAAGACATTCAAACTAATGATAAAAGAAAAAATGTGATGACTCAGCAGTGTGTTCGTACTTGGCAATAAGAATGTCACTCCGGTAAAGCCATTCAAACAAGTAACAGTGAAATTTATACTATATATACGAGATAATGAAAGGGTTTCGGGGGATTTTTACTCCCATTGTCCCATCTTTTTCTTTCTTCTTCATTGGCTGCTTTTCCTGGTACAATAACCTTTCATATTGATTGTTTAGAGACTTGTTGCTTTATCCTTAAGCTGTGTTGTAGGATGATCTCGAATTGGAATTAATTATGAACGACTTTAGTTGATTATTTAAGAAAAGTAATTAATTTATTAATTAAAAAATAACTATTCTATAAAATAATTATTCTTTATAGAAATTTATACATAATTTCGAAATAGCTATTCATCCACTATTCCATCAACTAGATACAACAAAATTCAGTCTATCGAGAACAGATAAAACTCATTTCAAATTTGCCTTTTTTTTTAAAAATCATATAAAAAGAATATTATAAGAGCCCGTAGTGCTTCAAATACAAAGTTGTTGCATTAACCCAGGCGCAAGAAAAGCATGTGTCTTGAGTAAGGAAGACCTCAGAGGTCTGGCATTAATGGATTTTGATTCAGAGCAGCATGTGTGGACCACTATCATTACTACTAATATCGTCAATCACCAGCCACCTGCTCTCATTATTACTAAAACTTTCTTGTTTACTTCACTACCTTCTGTGCTTTCAATAAAAAGAAAGATTGACGTTTTGGGACTCAAAATCTCTGCTTTGAATTGGATTTTTGTTAAAAATGGAGTTTGGCTTAGTGGGTTTCTTAAGGGTTGCTTGGATTGCAGGAATTTTACCTATAGTTATTGCTTCTCTGCCTTTTCCTAAACTGGGTTCTTTTCATAGAGTTATTTTGGGGTTTTCAAAGAGAGGAAAGATCATGGAATCGTCTTCTCAATATGTAAGCTTGAGTTTCTTTTTTTTTTTTTTTTATTCGTTTCTTTAATATCGGCAATCTTTTTGTTTTGAAATACTTAGCTTCAGTTTAGTCCAATCAATCAATGAGTTTTCTTCCATTCTTTTGGCGTTGCATTAATGGCCTATTGAGATGAAGTTTTTTTGCACAGCAGTTTAAGACTTTTTCCTTAAATTTTTATGTTTATATGTTTGAAACATCATCTAAGATTTAATAATTGACATGAGTGTGATTCTTTGAGTTCTAATAGGTAATTTCTATTAATGAAGAATCATACAATGTAGCTATGAATATTGTTAAAATGATAGCTGTATAATTGATGACTGTTCTTCTTTCAAACATTGAGGTGGTAGTGTATGACAGAAACAACAGAATGAGATTGCATCAATCAAATATTATAATGTTATTCTATTAGCTGTAGAAAAATTATTAACATAGATTTTCTTTTTCAAAATTTTACTCATAAGAAAGGCAGTCAACCACATAAAAAAGAACTATCTCAAGTTATTACCTAGAATGAAAACTTTCTCATCTTTTTTGTGCATCTTTAAATTTTTATCCTGTAATTGTCATTATATTCCGTCTTTGATTTTACCAAGTTCCTAATTCACTTTACTCTGAATTGTAGAAATTTACTGTTCCTCAGAGATTCTTCACTCATTTCTATGTGGTGGCTGTGGTGTGGACAACTTTCCTGCTTGTTGCAACATGGCTATTTGCATACAAAACAGCACCTCTGATCTCTGAGCCATTTTTATACTCTAATATATCCAGCTACTTGGCAGGAGGTTCAAACATCTTTTCATTTCGGAGATCTCGTTTGATTTCTGTAGAACATAGATATAGGGTTTGGCTTTCTGTATTTTTGCTTTTGTTAATGGAAGTTCAAGCCTTGAGACGGCTTTTGGAGAACTCATATGTATTTAACTACAGCCCCTCAGCTCGGATGCACATCTTTGCCTATCTTACTGGCTTGTTGTGAGTCTTCATTTTCTGCAGTCTTCTCTCAATGCTTAAAGACACATGCACACAACATTAAACTGCTCTCAGAGCATTGCTTTGCTTGAATATTTTATGATAGGCTTGAACTGCCTTTGACATTATATGAAATGCAAAGTACCATGTTCAATCTCAACTTAGTGTTTGAGATTGAAAAACTGTCCGCTATTTGGTTCTTTTCTCCTTACCACGGATTTATTTATTTATTTGGGGGCATGTTAGATGTGCAGCTGATTTTAGATCCTTTCTGATATCAGCTTCTACACAGCAGCACCCCTGTCACTCTGCGCCACTTGTGCGCTTGAGGTGTTTAAATTTGGCAAAGATGAAGCTGCTCAGTTCATTATTAAAGGCAAAAGCGCAATGCATTCCATTGAATTTGATTGGTGGGACTTCGTAAATCCTCTTTTGAAGCTCGGATGGTACCAGTGGATTGGTGCAACCTTATTTCTTTGGGGTTCAATACATCAGCACCATTGCCATACAATTCTTGTGAGTTTCACACAATCTTTTGGGTTGACAATGTTACGCAATTTGTTTTACAGATTAAGTTCTCAATTATTAACTGTGCTAACAAAAATTCCATATCTTTATAACCACATTGCAACAAAGGCGAGATCCTGGAATTTTAATAATTTGCAACAAGTTATTTTTGCTAACAAAGTAAGAGAAAAGGAAAATGTTTATTGTGGTCTTCAGGATTCTTCTTGTCTAGATAAAACAATTGAATAAGGAACTTGACTTCTTTGGTCCTTGTATGGGTTCCATAAATTGAGGACTAGAAAATGATTTTTAGATGAAGTAAGTCAATGGTGATTAATGTTTTTAGATGGAAATGGCTTCCAACCTGAAGTCGGTATATGCTCTAAAAAAGCTATGGTTTAAACTCTTCAGTCTTCCCTCTTCATCTGGGTGGCTGAGTGTCTCATTTATGTATGCTCTTGAAATATCCAGTTGTGAGATGTAAAGTAATGCAGGTATTTATTCTGATGCATTGTGGCATTAATTCCTCTCACAGCCATTCCATTTCTCCTTGACCTTGATTATATTTGACTTATTATATAAGCAGAACAGTAAGTGGAGATTAGACGGCAACAGAAATAAGTTAGTAGGAGTTTGGAGAATACTGTGGGTTAACAATTTATAGGTATGTGCAATGCACAACATAGGTCCTTAGCCATTTCTTTGTTCTCTCTTGACATCTTTGCAATGAACTTGCATAACACACCTCATCCCGGTTCATCTATCTTCGTTGATTTCAAATATGTGAAGAAGAGTGATGAAGCTGCTGCAAACTTGAGCAGTCCACTCATATTGTGTGTTCTGTTGTCGATTAGGGATCACTACGGGAGCATGGAAGAAAAGTTGATGAATATGTTATCCCTCATGGGGATTGGTTTGAGATTGTTTCATCTCCACATTATCTGGCTGAGATTGTAAGTCAGTACGCATCTCCCTCTTCTGAGCAAGCACATTTTTTAAAAAAAAACTTTTCATGATTATAAGACAATTGCACTTCTAAATGTTCACCTTTTATGCTGTTTTAACGGGTATTGGAAATTGCACAGGTCATATACGCTGGTTTGGTGTTTGCTAGCGGAGGAGCAGACCTCACTATTTGGTTACTTTTTGCATTTGTGGTAATATTCTTCATGGTATTTGAAAAAAGGCTTCTTTCTAACTGTCAATTCCTTAAAACAACGAACAATAACTGAATATCAATGCGTTGGGTGGTTGCAGGTGGCAAATTTGGTGCTTGCAGCTGCAGAAACACACAGATGGTATCTGCGTAAATTTGACAATTATCCAAGCAACCGTCTTGCTGTTATTCCATATATTTATTAGTGCTTTATGCGATTATATATTAAAATGTGGTGAAGAGATTATCAAGCGCGATAGGCACATATGACAGCATAATACAAAATGATTGAGACACATAAACATGTCCTCCCATTTATGGATGGGTAGTGACGAATGTCTGGTACACTCAATAATTTATTGTACTGTGATGATTTCGTGATTATTTGTAAAATTCTTGATAAACAATCAAACTAGTGTTGGTTATTTTGCACTGAATTAGCCAATAGAGAAAGATTTTGATGAAAATTGAGGGGATATCCTTTAAAATGGATCTATCTGATTGTAGAGTTATTGTCTGTTTAATTAATTAGCTCCTGAGCTACTGTCTCAGTTAAAGAGTCCTGCTCGTAAAATGCAGTTCGACTAGAACTGGATGAAATTCCATTCAACTGAACAGGATTTATAGAGCAAATCCAACGAGCCTTAAAATTTATAAAATCTATTTATAAATTTAAATATTATGTATTTTAAATGAAGTAAAAATTAATTTAAAATTTTATATAATTAAATTTATATAAAATTAGTAATAGATAAATTAAATTCTAAAATAGATAAAATTTTTAAATAAATTTCACGTTAGTTTGCCAGTATATTTTATAATATTAAAATATATTTTTTCTATTTTTTATATTTTACTTTATAAATTTCAACCGACCATAGCATTAAGAATATTTTTCAATCCTTGCACGGTCAATATAGCTGCTCAAAGCCATTACATATTAGAAGGTGTCTATTTTGCTCTTATTCTCCCTAGAAACCTCGCCAGAAGATAGAATGATGGACATGCTTAAGCATACAGATTAACTCCCCAAAACTTGGCAGGTTGATTAGTCCGGTAGCTCCTATCTATGCTCTTGATCAGGTCCATATCCTCTTTGCTCAACTCAAAGTCAAAAACTTCAAAGTTCTCCTTCAGTCTCTCAATTTTTGATGACTTGGGGATGATGACCGTGTTTCGTTGGATACCCCACCGGAGAACAATTTGGGCTGCAGTTTTCTTGTATTTCTCGGCCAAACCCTTCCATAAGGACAAAAGGAAAAATATGAGAGTTTATAACAAGTGATTCCAAGGAAAAATCAGTCTCAGGAATTGAAGAACTGCTGTAAGACTATCCATTTAAGACAGTAAACTTACTTTGAGAACAGGGTCATCCAAACATGATACTGTGCCAAACCACTCAGTATTAGCTACTGCACCTCCAAGAGGAGTGTGCGCTGTGACACAGACGCCATGCTTCTGACAGAATTTGACAAGAGAATCACGCTGGAAGTACGGGTGTGTTTCGATTTGATTCACAGCAGGCTTCACCTTAGAGTAGGCTAAGCAATCTCTAGTTAGAAAGATGTCATAGTTGCTGCAAATAAACTTCCTTGTTAGAGTGGAATTCCTAATCTAAAAATATAACTAGATATGCAGGAAACTTAAAAATTGCATCACAGAATTAACAATCTCTACATTTGAATTTGATATCACATTCAGTCTCTGGGGTTTCTAGTAACATAATTCATTTTTTAATCAGGATCCTATGACAATGGATATTGCTTTGGCAATTTGTCCACTTTATCCTTCCAGTGACAAGTGTTAGTAACACACATACGCACAACAAAAAGAACGAATACAAGTTTCTGAGATAGTATGTTATAAATTGCAGATTTGAACACCTCATTAAAAATCTTGGCCATAAAGGAGAAAGTGTTCTTCTATAGAGTCTAAAAAGAAGTAAAAGACGAAATGCTTCCAACAGCTACAATAAGAAATTTTGTTTATGATTCAGTATAAGTTTCCAGGATATCTAGAAAAGCAGATTAGAGAACTTAAGCTGTTTGCACACCTGATTCCAATGCTACGAACTAAACCCATGGAAACTAGATCTTCCATAGCATGCCAGGTAGTTTCCAAGGATATGGTTGTGTCGATTTCCAGCACTCCATCCTCATCCAAAGCACTGTCAGTTGTACCCACTCCTGAATGAACATATTAATACATCAATATCTTCACAAATGAAAGTCTTTTTCAAGGTTAAAATGTCAATCAATGCTACAGAAGATCTTCATCATAACACCCATTTCTCTAACTGCTGTAAGAAACTGTAAATTAGATATACAAGGAACAGAAGGTACATGTAAAATGCATCACACTTTTCACCAGTTTTTATTTTTTAGCCAGTATACTTCCAAGTATATTCTCAACTATTACTGATCAGCCTGTTCTATACACCTCACCCAGCATCCAGTGTGGGTCTGGCCCATTTATTATGCTGCAGAGAAAATAAACTGTGCTTGTGATATTAGGACAGCAAATACTATGAGACCTTTGAGAATTTTAACCTATGTTGCCTAAGAAACCGTTAACACGAAAATTTCATTACCATGTCCGTTATCCAAAATTCTTAGCAGTTAAGAGATAACTTTCTATCACAACCTTTTTGCTTCTAACAACTAGTACTTTCATTATGAGAACCCCCAAGTAATGAGATATGCAGCTAGATATGCCATAATTCATAAAGGTCAAACAATTGGAAAGTCCAGAGTAAAACACACAGAAATGCATAACAATGAAAAGAGCGACTACCAGTATGCTTTGTGGCTACGGGGAAGTGAACAAGGTAGAGATCCAGATACTCAAGCTGAAGCTTTTGCAAACTATCTTTGCAGGCCTCAGTAACATGTCCATGGTCTGAATTCCACAGCTGCGAAAAAGGGGAAACAAAGAACTTTCATTGTTAGCACAATATAAAATGTCTACTTAAATATTAAACCATAAAACTCAAAGTATATGTGAATGATTCAACCTTAGTGGTGATAAAAAGATCCTCCCTCTTGACAAGTCCAGTCTGAAAAGCTTCTGCAAGTGCTTCCCCTACTTCTTTTTCATTATGGTAATCAGCTGCAGGCAAGCAAATATAACTTGTCAAACATCATGCACAGGCATAACAAACAGACCAGGTAAATTTGTGTATACTTTTCTTTTTTTACACGCAGCTTAAAATTTCACTCCCTAATATATTTTAGACAAGGTGAAAAAAGAAACTCTTTCTTAGTTTCATGAAAACAGAAATAAATTTCCAATTGAATCTCATGTTTTCTTTCCACTTTAGTATCCATCGGTATGCCAACAAACGTTACTGTTATAGAAATAAAAGTAACTATTACCACGAAGAGTTTCCCACTTAAAAGACCTATCAAATCATTTAAATAAAAAGAAGAGAAGACTTTGGCATTAGACCATTACTAAAGCAAAAATCTAATTTTCAAAATCAATATAGAAACATAATGGATCAGCAAACACCAATACGCCCAAAACAACAACTCAATAGAAAATGAATCCATATATGTGTTGGAAGAGGTATCTCTAAAATCATTTAAGAAATAAACACAAAGACCGCTTGCTTTTTATCAAACAAGAGGCAAAGATGAAACTACAGTTAACAAAGCTGAGACAATTAGAAACAAACCCACAAGTGAAAATTGCAAGAGAAAAAGAAAGAGAGGGAAGTTACCAGCACAGTCAAAATGGCGATAGCCAATCTTGATAGCATTGATGATGAGATCTCTGATATCTTTACCTTCCATGCGCCATACACCCAGTCCAATTATTGGCATTTTGAAGCCATTGTTGAGTGTTATTGCCATTTTTTTGTTCTGTTTCCTCAGCTACAATGTTGAGTGAGTTTGTCTAATCGAAGTAGCAGAGAAGATATTTTGTTTGCTCGTCACTTTCTCGTCGAATCAGAACCGTTTGATGCCAATGCCGCTTATCTATTATTCAATAAACCTTAAAATTCGTAATCATAATAAGGCTTTCTTTTAATTTTATTAAAAAGAACCAGTTATTTCATAAAGATAATTACATAATAATAACAATGTTTATATTTTTTTGGAGGTAATGACGAGAGTAACTAAAAAATACTGGACTCATTAAAAATAATACTTCTTTTCTCAACTAATTCTGATCATTCTTGAAAAATTACCTTCCTATAATCAAATAATTACATATCACCATTATAAAAAAATAATAAAATATATATTAAGTCTTGTAATAATTATATATCAATATAAAAATAATAATAAATTAATTCTTCTATATATTTACAACATAAAAGTAAATATAATATTTATTTATTATTTAGAATGGCAATTTAGTGGGCATAATATTCAAAAAAATATTTCTTTAAAAGTGTTTAGGTTTGGTGGGCCTGCACCTCAAATTTGATATAAAATATGGAGTTTTGACGCATAGTTACACTTAACTATTTCTTATTTCTGATAATTTCATTCCTTTTAGCAGTAAAAAAAAAATATATATATATATATATATATTTTTTTTTCTTTTTAATTTTTTTATTTTACTATGTTAACATATAAAAAATATAATTTCTCAATTTTTCTAGAATTATGATTTTGTTTTTATATTTTTGCAACAATCAATAAATAACTAAAAAATAATTAAAAAATAATTGAAATTTAAAAAATTAAAATAATATCTTTAGAATATTTTATATAAATTTATTAATTTTAAAAAATAATTATCAATGAAAAAACAGATAAAGATTGAAGCCGAAAACACAAAGAAATCCAAAGCCTAAGCCCACTCCAATAGAAGCCCGAGAAAACTCTAAAAGATGGGCCGAGTGATTTATAAAAGAATCGCAAACAATTGTCTTCCACACGTTCCTTCCGTCATTATTTCACGACAACAAAAAATAAGAACCAGGCAGAGAGATCAAAACTCCAAAAATCTCTCGCTCTGCCAAATCTCAGATCTAAAACGACACCGTCTCGGATCAGATCAAACAATCATCATGTCTTCTGGATTTAGCGGCGATGAAACTGCTCCTTTCTTCGGCTTCCTGGGCGCCGCTGCCGCTCTCGTCTTCTCTTGTAACTCATTTCTCTTTATTCCTTTTTCTGGTGTTGAATTTGTTTTCTTTTTTAGATCTCACTGTCTAAACCAGTCAATTTTTAAATTTATTTGTTGTGTCTTGGTTTTTGGGTAACTAATGGATGATTGAATTATATCTGATTGTTTGTATGGATCTGATTTCATTCGATTACATGGCTTTATTAATGATCTTGTTTTGATTTTATGCCAATAGGACAAAGATTTGATGATTCACAAGTCTCATAATCTTAATTAGTGAAGGTTTTATATATTGCTACTGATGTATGTTTAATAGATCTTTTTAGTTTTTTTTATTTTTTAATCCATCAATATTTAATCATGCGTTCTTTTAGTTTATTAAGATTAGGTTTAGTTGATTGGTATTTTTTCCAAACTATTTAAAATTGACAACCCAGATCACTTTTTGGTTAAACATTGTAGTCAAGTGCTTTATAGAGCATAAATATCAGGGATAAAAAAAGTCAAAAGTCTTTGGTATTGATATCAATGCTTTTTCTTTTTTGGCTAAGATTAGGTTTAATGAAGTGAATTTTAGTCTTAAACTAGTTAAAATTGACAACCCAAGTTATTTTCTTGTTAACACATTGGACTTAGGGAGCACTAAAAATAAAGGCTTAAATCTTCTTGGCGTAAACATTTTCTTTTATCGGATGTTTAGGTATGGGAGCTGCATATGGAACGGCCAAGAGTGGTGTTGGAGTGGCATCAATGGGAGTGATGAGGCCTGAGCTTGTGATGAAGTCGATTGTACCAGTTGTTATGGCTGGTGTGTTGGGTATATATGGCTTGATTATTGCTGTTATTATTAGTACTGGAATTAACCCCAAGGCTAAGTCATATTACCTTTTTGATGGTTATGCTCATCTCTCCTCCGGTCTTGCTTGTGGCCTTGCTGGGCTTTCTGCTGGTATGGCTATCGGAATTGTTGGTGATGCTGGTGTCAGGTATATCTGCTTTTTTTTATGTATTGATATGTTAGACGTGTTATACTGTCATTTATCAATCAATTGCTGTTGTGAAATTGCATCAATAATTTGCCTTACTTGACATTTAGACCTAGGCTCAGAACTTATTTTCTTTTAACTGAAGTAAAAGTAATTTTAAACTAGTGGCTAGTCTGCCTTGTTCAGCCAAAGCATGCTTGTATCAGCTTGTTGTATTACTAATAGATCCTCCACCTTGAACATCTCAATATATGTTGCCTACAAACATTTTTGCCTTGTATATGAAATAGGATTCGTATGCTGCAGATAAATGGTACTAAGGGGTTCAATAGACATTTCTTGTGTATGCATCATTGAATTTCAATTGTATCTTGTGATTAGGTTAACACATGCTTCTGCTTCCGTTCCTCATGTTGGTTGAGGTTATCTTAAGTTTTTCTTGCTTTAAGAAGTTCAATTGTTTTCAAAAGAGCTTTTGATGGAGAGCTATGGCTTCGTCTGTTGCATTGTATAGTATAGTAATCATATGAGTTGTTGATTCTTTTATATATTGTTCTCTCCCCATACATTGCTAGGCACACTGTTGGTATGGTTTAATTTAATTCTCTTAACTTGTGATAAATTTGTAAAAAAATAAAAAAAGAAAGGGAACAGATGAGGAGGAAATTAAGTTGCTCTTTCTCTGTTTCTTTCTTTCTTTCTTTTTTCCTGAAGAACTCAGCAATACTTCAATATTATATCAAACTGAAGTCTCTTAATTTTTGTCTCGAGCTGTATCAAACTGGTCAAGAAAGAAAAAAATATTAATTTTCTGGAGCGAGAGATTCTTTTTTTTTGGCAAAAGGAGGTTATGCCATTCAATTGGTACATGTCTTTAGGAAAAACTTTTATTATGAAAATGCCTTTGGGGAACATTTGGTCATAGGTTGTGTTATTTCCTGAGAAAAATTTAACTAGTGTTTTCAACTTGACATGATTTTCAATTTATTCATTTTGCAGAGCTAATGCACAACAACCAAAACTTTTTGTTGGTATGATCCTGATCCTCATTTTTGCTGAAGCTTTGGCATTGTATGGGCTTATTGTTGGCATCATCTTGTCTTCCCGGGCTGGCCAGTCTAGGGCTGAATAAGCAGGGAGATCACTATCTGTCATTATTCTTTTATGGGTTAAGGTTGTGAGTGCAGGGAAAGTTTAATGATTGTTCAAAGATTATTGATGATTGCGACGCACTTGCAGGATTTTGAAAAATTCTTGTTATGGAAGTGTCTGCTCTGCCAGGCATTTAGTGGTTTCTTTGTATTGTTTGCGGAAGTAGGATTAAATTTATCTGCAGAATAAAAGTTTGTGAAGCTGTTATATGTTTGGTTTTTATGTATCAATGTATTTTGCGGAAACCCATTATAGAAACTTTAATTTCAGGGCTAATTCGTCTAAGGTGGTGTTATTTATTGAACCTGACCTTTAATAATTTCAATTGTCTCGTCTTCATGACAATTTTATTTCTGTTTATGATACCTAAATCTCTGGCCCATAATACCACTGTTAAGTCATTTGCGCGGTTCGTTGAAGTCTTGTTTATCAGTATCACTGATTCTTTTTCTTTTTTTTTTTCTTTTCCTTTTTCCTGAAAACCAATCTATATTCTCATAAATTTGAAAGGCCAAGTATTCGAGATTAGCGCATTAAGTATGAAAATGAACATCAGGAACTCTAATAGAAAGAGCTCTAGAAAGTTAGCAACATAACATGACCTGCGCAATTCGACATTCTACTCTACTAAAAGCTTAGAAAACCTTAGAAAAAATAGTTATTAGCAGAGTCACACAATATGAATTGACACATTCCGGTGCATGCATAATAGCTTAGACCAATTTGATGCCCTCCTCCTTCGCAAAAATCTCGGCTTGCTCTGGGCTCATAGCATATTGCAAAGTCACTGAAATGGCAGCAGTATTTTACAAGTTCTGTTCATTGAAAACAACTCCCAACTCCACCCGGATGGTCCAAGGTTTTCTTTTCTGTTCATTGCACCATAACCAGAAATTCCAGATTCAGGCGAGGCAGAAGAGTGTAAAGGCCTTACAATTTGGATCCCGTGAACAGCCGCTTTACATTAATCTAAAGTAATGGACTGGACATTTGGCATCCCTCGGTTGGACCCATGGAGAGCATCATTTCGTGCATTCTAATCAGTCCACCACAAACAGGAAAAAGGACCGCACGCCTAACCCTTTCATTTGCCGTAATGAACAAATATCAAAGGAACAATTTCCATAGGTGGAGGGACATTATAGCAACACTCAAAACCAGCCGTCGTATAGCTTTGACATACTAAGGAGGTTACAGGAGCATGATATGTTTGTAAATTAACCTCAGTAGGGACAATGTTATCTTGAATATGCCAAAAAAGGCCATTAAGGTTGATTTGGAATCTCTTGTCTAACGAAACTTCAAAATAGTTAGCAATTTTAAACGAATATAGTCCGGAAGACTAGAACTTGTTGAAGGTTATTTTATTTTGAGTTGTCTGGAATGGGATTGGTATACTGTTGGGATGAGCTAAACTCTCATTTGAAAATAACCATTTTGATACATTATTTTATGTGTTTATGCGCATAAATAATTGCGATATGAACTGGGGATTAAGAATTTTGAGTTGAATTTAACTTTCCACCATCTGCTAATATTAATGATAATTTATGGAAGAAGATGAGCTACTTCTGCTGTGTACTCAATAAAATACATGTATTAGGCAAAGACCAAAAGAAAGTTCTAATGGAAAAGAATGTCATAATGCATATGGGTTTGTTCTTTTTTCTTCATAAGCAATTACTCCTTTTATTTTCTACTTCTAGATAATGTTTTCTTTTCTTTTCTTCTAAATATTTATTTCTTTTTTTTGTTGTGTATTATGTGTGTGTGGATGACAAACATTGGAACAGCAAAAAAGGGTTCCTCTTAAAAGCAACTCCCAATTTGCTACAGTCATCAAATTCCCTGATCCTTCAACCAACTTTATTATATCATCAGAATCCAACTAAAACACTTGATCATAATTTTTAACAAAACAAATATTATTAATTAATAAAAAAAATAATATAACATACTCCTCAATACAAGAGTGGGGAGCAACATCATTCATGAACTGAATTTGTGAGAGAGAGTAGGTTACCAGAAAAAATTAGGTCATGTTTTTGGAAGCTTATGAAGCCATTTATTTTAATTTGCATATGGAAGTGGGCCTCATTCTTTATTTTGCCTTGGGTCATCACTGTTCTTCTCCTCCACATGGTTTTATATTTTTATCAGCTCCAACCAAAACTTTCTGCTAGTTATTTACTGCCATACTTTTTCTGCCCTTTTAGATTTAGTGGTTACCATTGTTTCAGCTGGAAAAAGATGATAAGATTCAAGATCGTTAAAGGGTTTTAGATAGATTTTTCTAAAGAATTTGTCTTTGCTTTACTAACTTGGAAATCTTAATTGTGTCATACATGATCCATCTTTTACACTTTTCTGAATAAATTAAGTTGCTTTTGGCTTTGCAAAAGTGAGTTACAATTTCTGCCACTTTGAATAAATTGGAGCTTCTGCATTCACTTTAAAATGTGCTTATGCAGGCACCCATCAGTGATAAATATATAAATTGATTTTAGAAAAATGTCAGCTTAAGATTTAGTGTAAGTAATATTTTAAGTTTGAATATCTTATTATATATAATTCAAAAAAATACTTTTTTAAGTATACAATTATACGGGTTTTTCTCCATTAGCTTAAGATGAGGCTCAAAGAGAGAGCAGTCTTATAAGAAACATAAATACTTAAAATAAATTCATTTAATAGAATTTGAATCCAAATTCTTACAGCGTAATAAAAGGATCTTCATCACTGAGCTACCATTTAAAAAGAAGTGATGATGACAGTAACTTCTCCTTCATTATTATAACTACAATGCATTATGATGTAAGCACTAATATACCTAACATACATCCTTTCAACTCATATATAATCCTAAGCTTAATTTGCTCCCTGTACTTGGACACTACGACCAATTTACCCGTTTTTTAATTTTATGGCTAATTAGGTCACATACTTGATAATTATAGTCAAAATACATGTTTTTTCAATTGTCATGTGCGCATGAATATTAATTGCATTTTTTATTATAATAAAAGATGATATAAAATTATAACGAATAAAATATAAAAAGTAAGAAATAAAAATATTAAGTAATCATTCCGGTTCTGAGAGAGGCGGTGACCTCTCATACTTTAGGGGGTAAATTGCCCTTTAAGCCTATAATTCTATGATTTCACCAGGAGAGCCAATCTAATTAAGTAGCTCCAAATCACATGGGCTGCTGCTTATATAATTCTGTAGCTGTAGTTGTTACCTTAAAAAAAATACAATGGAAGTATTGAAATTGGATGTGTCATATTTCCATAATGTTGTACATGGTGAGATTATGTTTCAATGAATCTTGAAAGCAAAATAATTGATCATCTAATCAAATTCAACATGTTTCAACTAGTAATTCTCCTAAGATATCGAATATTTACTTATATAAATGTATTCCTGAGGTAAATTTGGAATTAAGATTACCTTCAGGAAGACCCAGCTTGTAATTCTATATCAACATCCAAGAAACTGTCACTATCTTTTTGTTTTCATTTGGCAAGAAAGAAGTGTCACTATCTTTGGTCACCGTGCAATAAGCACTGGGATAACGTTGTTTAAGTTAGGTTACACAGAATAATTACATTTACAGGTCCTCCTTTCTTCATAACATTATCATACAAACCGGTTTTGTATCATTCAATATGCACCTTCAAGAATTTTAAGGTTTTAATTTCAAGTTGCGTCTTATATAGGAGCCTTTTTACATTTCCATATTATATGGTGATAAGGCCTCTTACGTTGGAAACCAATTGCTTATCCGTATCACAATAACAGTTTATATCATCCCAATTGAGATTTTGAATGGATAACAATTTAAGTGCTTAATCTTGTGTCGTCTTTCTTTTTCTTTTTGCTATGCTTATTTGGCTCCGCCCCTTTTTATTATATATATATATATATATATGTATGTATGCACGTCTGCTTGCCCAGATAACTAATGTTATTTAAGTAAATATTATGACCTAAAATGATGAGATTAAGTATATTCCATGGGTATTAATTTGATTATATGGTGGATGAGAAGACGGTTAATTCTCTTTGATTAATCTTGTTAACTATGACAAATTTTGTTTTACCTTTTCTCTTTGGTAATTATTAGTAATGGTTTGGTGCAAAGCTCGTGCCTCATCAATTTAAGGCCACAACTATAAACAAGCTTTGCGTCCTCCAAAGGTCATAGAATCACATGCCACACACACACATATATATATGCCTTTTTTTTATGGTGTAATTTAAATATTTATGAGTTTAAAACATATCGATATTTATTGATTGAGTGTATTGCCTCATTAAAAATGTTGTTTTATTCTATTAAAAGTAATCATTTTTATTTCTTTTTTAAATTTAATGCGGTGATTCTATTTCTATATTGTCTCTAATACTTCTCTTATTGTTCAGCAGTACTTTCAATTTATCATATGAATAGTTTCCCTTAATTTGTAAGTTTATTCAAAATTTTAATTATATGAAAGTGGGTTTCGTGTTTTTCTTTTCTTGATAAAACTGAGAAAGACAGTTTATCATTATTTATTTGGTCATCATGGGGATTGTATATTCTTAAATATAAAAAAAAAAAAATGAGATGAATTTGATAACTTATTACACAAATAATTATTTAAATATATTTATAATATTTAAACAAATATGTAATATTAATGAAATAAATGATCACATATACATGAGCATTTGGGATGCATGTTTAAGTTATTGCTAACTAGGTTTTCTTTAGTGGAAAGAGCTACTTTGAGTTCTATCTTTTATATACCAAACAAAAGAATCTCAATTTTCAACTACTTAATTAAGCCCAAAACTCAAACACACTTAGCTTAGTAAGCACATGATGTAATTGCCACTCAAATTATGATGGAATCTCTATCACTTTTCTATAAAATAAAATGAATAAACAAAATACACTTAATAAATACTCAAATATCAATGGAGTCCAATAATTATAATATTTCAGATTCTGTTATCCTCGAAATTGGGTCAATCTTTTCTTCTTTGATTGTTGCCTACTTTGACTTGTTGAAATATGTTAGTCAGTCACTTGTGAATTAATTATGATGGGAAACTTTGTTTTTTTTTTTTTTTGTATTTTTATTCTTATCTTTGAAAAATAAAATGGGGCAGACACATAGAAGCATAGTCACATTAAATAGATTATTAAGCTAACCCAATTAGAATTGGAAACCCATCACATGGCATGAATAGGAACCCTACAGATCCTGTCAGATTCAAGTAACCTTCATGTTAATCAGACAGTTTCTTTTTTTTTTTTTAAATAACTTATTATTATTAATATCATTTCGAGACCCTAAACGGTCGGAATATTATTCTTATATAAAATGAAAAATGATTAATATAAAAAACTGTTGATTTCAATAATTAAATACAAGATATTCAGTGTAAATCAACACTTTGTAATAATGTCCCGTTATCATGTCAACTAATGATTAAATTTAATGATTGGAGATTATTAATATAATCAATAATTATTATTTTGAAATATAACCTGTGACACAATCATGTTCACCTTATTAATTAATAGCACATTGAATCTCTCTATTTATGTGCAATAAAACAAAGAAGAAACCTTGCCTGTGGTTCCCCTCCTGTATAGAGGCTGAATAGCATTAGTACATTGTTCTATTCTATATTTCATTTTTGACAAATGATTATCAGTTAATTCTTATTTTTCACACAATCAGGCCATATTGGATATTTCTTTATAAATTCTTTAAACATATTTAGGGTCTTAAAATTAGAGTTATTGATATATAGCTCTTAAATTTTCTTTTATGCTATTCTTACAATGAAATAGAAAGAAGATTTGTGCAACAAAAAAACAATTAAACAAACTTTTAGATCATTTTCATAAGCCCATTTTGCTATATGTCATTATTGAAATACTCATATAATTGAAAAAGGAAAAAAAGAAATTATAGAACTTGAAGAAAAAGGTTCATAGTGAAAAGGGCATTGCTAGAATAATTAGTAGAGAAGACATGAAAAGAAAAATAAAATAGATAAATATAACTATTCTACTAATGAATATTATCCTACACATCCTGATTTAAAAAATAAAAATATAATTACTAACAATTATATTGATGGATTAATATATTATAATTTTAGAATATATAATATATTCTTCACTGCGATATTAATTAATTTATTATAATTTCAGATAAAGGTAGAATACATTAGAAATATTTCTTATACATTTTATATATATATATTTTTTTATATTACTATCTCTAATAGAAAAACATGTCTTGCATATTTATTTCATTTGTCTATTTTGGAAGAAAGAAAAAACCCAAATGAGCAATGGAGTTTGGTTTGTCAATGAACACCAACTCTGAACCAATATTAAACAAAATAAACAAAAACTTTGAAATCATACATACTGCTGTCTCATATTACACTAGTTTCTTGTAATATAATATAATTAATAAAATTGCATGATTTTGGACCAACTTCTTCATTCTAGATGCCCAGTTAATATATATTATTTATAAGAATTTTATCATGAGAAATGGAATTAGATTTTTATGTAAATGATTAGGGTTTAAGCCGACCTAGGGAAGGATAATACAAATAATTCTTGAAATTAAAAAAAGTAGCTCAGCAAACTTCAAAATATGTGCTCTAATGATAGAGGTTAGGTGTTGACATGCTTAAGGGAAAAAGTCTCTTTGATTTTTTAAATTTATAATTTTTTTATATCTTTATGTGCCACTTTTATATTTCTTGTGAATTTCTCCATTTCTGCTACCATTATAATATTACTAATTTTTTTTTTAAGTAATTTATCATTCAATTAATTATTAGATGCTACTATAAATTATTACAAAAATTTTTTAAGTAATGTTTTCATTCTCTATAAACATAAAAAAAAAATATGTGTTAATTTTATTTATCATAAGTTTGTTTGTTACAATTGGATGTATATTAAATAGCTTACTAAATGAAATTATTATTAAAATAAAATCATAAATTTTGATCATTTTAATCATTGTGCTCTTTTTATATATATTTTTAACTTGTTTTGTAATTTTAGGATGAAATATAAATTTTTTGATTTTATGAGTGTTATATTAACAAATGTTATAGTATTTGTGGGTTTAGCTATCCTTTGTTAATGAAAATCTGATGATGTATTAAAGTGGTATAAAAAATCACAATTTCTAGAGAGAAGAACAATTAAATTAAATTATTGTTTTTTTTAATATTTAATTCTATATAATTTTAATCATTCACTAATAAACATCTCCACCATAATGATAATGGTGATAAGAATAACAAGTTTAAAAACATCTTAAAGCAAACATGCCTTAAAAAGTTTTAACCACTATGATAAATAACACATAAAATATAATAGAAGAAGAAAGTTTTCTTTAAAAAAATAAAAAATAGAAAAATAAAATTAATATTTAATAAAATATTAATAAATGTAATGTGATTAATTAAGTAATAGAATGAAAAGAATATTATAATACAATCTCTATCAATTTATTTCATCGTTATACAAAAATTATATAATATTAATATAATATAATTTAATTTATATAATTAATCTAAAATAAAATAATTAGTTTTTACTGATAATTGAAATTTATTTGAATGATACTGATATTCGGCGATTAGAAATGGCTATATATTATATTAATAAAAATAAATAAGAATATAATATATTTTAAAATAATTATAATTATTAAATTCTATATAGATAGATATTAAAAATAATTAATTATCTAATACATGTAATAATAATTGAGAAGTGGTCAAGAGTCTATAAAAGGGCCCCACGTACCCCACCCCACCCTCTATCAGCGAGGACCAATGAGTCCATGCATGGGTGCGAGTCTCGATTAGCCGAACTTCTTTCTAGGGCAGATCCCTCAGCCAAGTGGGCCTCCATGGGGCCCATCTGATTCGATAAAATCCGGAATAACCGCTTGTCCTGTCTGGTCCCAACACCCAGCGCATTATGTGTTCTAGATTTCCTTACCCCTATCATATGCCGCCACGTCACCGTTTCCTTAACAAACTATATATTGGATTTTTCATCCTTCCACCTTCAACACGGTTTTGATTCATTTACCAATATGTCCCTCGATTTTTAGCTATACCACATTACTCTTTTCTTTTTAGCAACTTTTCAAAAATATCCTAAAATAAAAAAAATATATATTTTGTTGTTTTTCAATTTTTTCATTTATTTTTCAGATGTTTTCGGTAATTTATCCAGAAATAACCAAAATAAAATTAAAACCAATTAAAATCATAAATTTGGAAAAAATAAAAAACTGTAATTTTTAATATTTTAACACAATAAAATTTAAAAATTATAAATTAATAAAAGACCAAAACATATAAATATTTCTAATATTTTTATTTTTTTCCACTGCCCTTTTGTACTTCAACTATAATTTAGATCCTCTCATTGATTTTATTGATTCCACGTCAAATCTAGAATTCAAACTAAATATTTTTGTTATTTTGAAAAATTCTAATACTAGTAATAAGTCTGTTATTCTTAAATTGAGATTTATGAATTCATAATAGTTTATCTCATTTATTTCTATTTGATAAAAAGTCCAATCGATGACAAGGGTAAGTAACCATTTTTCTATACTATGATAAATTTTAAAGTAAAAACTTTTATTTTTAATAATAAACGATGTTATCACTTAAATTAGTTTGTCAAAATTGTACAATTTCCTTTGTGCATGCCTAACATGGACGAACATGGTGTTTGAAATTTTGAAACAAACAAAGGCAAATACAATGAAGAAAGGCTACCATCAAACATCAAGTCATGTCCTTGGCTATGACCACACAATTGTGGCTACGTTGATTCGGTCATTTGAAGAGAACGAAGAAAAAGAAAAGAACATGGACATAAAAAAAAATATGCTGTTTAGGCTTTGTTTGTTATTATTCAGAAACAAAGGCTTACTTGGTTTCTATTTTCAAAGTCAAAATTAATTTCTATGATTTTTTAAATAAAATTTCATTTTTCTGTTTCCAAAAAAAAGGTAAGAAAAATAAATATTTATATTTATAAAAAAATGAGCAACGAAAAGTAAACAAATTCAAAATGTACATTGGGAGTTTGGCAGGCACTCAAATATGAAAATTGTTGGAAATGACCCAAACATAAAATGAAAAGAAAATCAGGTATTTACATAATTCCGATCTGTTTAATCAATATATCACAAATTAACGAGTTACTCTAACGTATATGATGTGTATAGTATCTTTATCAAATTATAACCAATCATATTATTTACTAGTTATTCTATTTATATTGAATAAACAAATTAATTTGCATTAAGCAGTAATTAATAAATAATATTAAATTAATATTGCCACTATACATTAATTTTATCTTTAATAATAAGGGTGCAATTAAGAATTTTTTAAATATATATCAATAATAAGCAGTCTATGAAAGAGAAACTAATGGCTTAATAAAACAAATTTGTATTTGGTTGATGTGACCTGATTATTGAAGGGGTCTGACAAAACACAGAGCACTAAATTGATATGGCATGTGAGATGCTGAAGTACAAAGAAAATCCTCATTGGCAGGAATTTGGGTTGGTTCAATACCAAGTCAGAATTATAATTACGTCCATCTTTATTTATATAATGTGATATAAATATTTTTTAAATTATTTTTTAATTATTAAAATTAAAAGAAACTAAAATAAATAGACAATAATTATAATAAAAGAATAATTATAAATTTATTTTTTAATTTTTTAATTTTAATTTTTAAATTATTCTTACTTAATTAAGTGTATGAATCTATTAATTTAATATATTACAAGTTAAAATAATAATTTAATTTATTTTACATATAAATTCATCATTATTTATAATTTATTTATTTATTTTATTTTTAATTTTTTTTATGTTCTATTTTGTATTAAATCTTCTTCTAGCACTAAGAAAATATTGACTTAAATTTTTTTTAGTTTTATTTATTTGTTAAAAAAAGAAAATCTATTCATTGTCTTTTTATTTTTAAAAAATATTTTATTAAAATATTTAATATCTTATGATTTCTTATTTTATTATTTTGAAGTAAAATAATATTTTTTATTTATTTTTTGAGGTGAATGTATGAACATAAAATAATAAATAAATAAATATAAAATAATAGTGCTGAAAATGAAAAAAACAAGAAAAAATAAAAAATATGATATTATTTTAAAAAGAAATTAAGTTAATTTATTATTTAAAATAAGTCAATAAATACATTAACATGTAAAATCGGCTAAATACAGTATATTAACCATGTTAATAGATGTAATTTCTTGATTAAATAAAATATAATTTAGATACTGAAATAAAAAAAAAAAGTATAAATTTTATAATTTTTTAGGATAAAAAATGGTGAAATTAGCTAGTTATGGATAAACCAATAATTAATTCTGACATGAGTCTTTGCACGCGTCTCACAACAAGTCCCACTTAGTCTTCAACTTCATATCACGACTTTGTTAAAGAATCCACCTTTTTTGTTTTCATCGTATTAAGATGTACATTGACCTCTGTGCCCCTTTAAGAACGACTGATTCTCATTTCTAATATTTATTTCATAAAATCTTATTCCAAACTTAGAATATGATTATCCTTAATAGAAAACATCCATTCCCTTTTTTTTTAATAAAATTTTTTTAATTTAGCATAACAAAATGGAACTATTAAATAAATAAATCTTAAGAAGATATAAGTTAAGCTTAAACAAAAACTAAACAACTGACAATAGCACGTCAAGTTCTTTACGATAGATAATCATAGGTATTTATACGGTGTTATTTTTCTATTTTTGTTTGTGCTTATCTCCTAGAATTATTGGTTATGAAAAAATTTGAATAATATAAATATAGTTATATTTTATATATTTATTTGGTTGGATATAGAATAGAAATTCAATTTATTTATTGTTAATATTTAATTATAGTTAAAATTTTATTTTATAATTATTATATGCAATAAAAGTAAATTTGTTAAGGTGCACGTTAAGGTTCATAGCTTCCAACCCCAATCATATAAGAAGATAAATTATTATAAAAATTAGAAACGCTGAGAGTCAAATATAAACACAAACTTTAATTTCAAAGTGTCCCAAATAAACACGATTACCCTTGCACTTCAAGTAAAGACAGGTAGAATTCAAATTCCATTAGTGGTGCTCGATTGATTAAATCGCTTTTATATTATTTCATCAATTTGAATGTTGAACGTAAAAAAATCTAATTTTTTTTCTTATTTCAATCACAAATTAAATATATTCTAAATTTTAAAATTATGAAGCTCGGTAAGAGAAATAAAAATAAAATATGAATAGATATTATTTAAAAAAGGAATATTTTATTTTATCTATGAAAAGAAAGAAGCAAGAATTTCCCGATAAGGTGATTGTGGTGTATTCAGCAAATTAATAAAAATATGCAGAGGAAGCAACTTGTGCCCACTTTCTCAATAGAAACAGAAAAACAAAACTTTGATCCGGGGGAGTATCCCAAGGGATAAAGGACATAAAGGTCATTTAGCACGGGATCAATACGCATGCTATGGCGTCGCCGTGGAATCAATACGCACGCTCTTCACAAAGTCTCAATGAACCTGTCTCTTCCAGGTAACATCTAGTCTCCCATTTCCTTCAGTCCACCGACTCCGCCCTTAATTCTTGTTAATTAATTTCTTAAAAATATTTAACATTCCTATATCGCCCAAATCTAAAATGATTATATTACTAAAAAATGAAAAAGATAATTAATTATTATATTATTAATTAAATTTAAGTCTGATTTTATCAGTTGAATTCTAATATTTTTAATTTATTTAACTATTTAGGCTCTCTTTTCTTGTTAACAAAGTTAAAAATAAAATATTGCTAATGAGGTGCTTTATTTGACTATATATAATGGACAGTATTGGAACTTCTTCAAATTCAAATGATAATGTAGAAATATAATTATTTTTTTTTGGAATATTTTATGTAGATTAATAAGTATATTTTAATATAAAAATAAAAATAAATATCAAATATTAAGAAATATAAATAAAAAAATATATTATTAAGTAAATCGTAATTTTATAAAAAAAATATTATACTCGATTTATATCAATTTTATAAATGTCTTGATGAGCCAAATTATTTTAATATCGATTTAATTTTTTTTTCTCTACATCAATCATGTAGAGAAAATTTTTAACATTTCTATAATAGATGACTATAAATTTTTTAATAAACACTAATATTTATTTATTAAAATTAATTAATAATAAAAAATTCACCCGATTTAAAAATAACTGACTATGAACTAAGAAATAAAATATTAATAAAAACAATAAAAAGATAAAATAAAGGCAGCTATAATTTTCTTAATCATATATAATGTAGAAATATTAATTTGACTTAAAAGGATACATAAAAAGAAATAAGTAAAACAGCTCATTTTCTTCATTCTCTTTGAAAATTCTTTAGAGCACATTAATATTCTATAAGATTCTTTTATATAAAAAGATACTCGCAGACTAATTTGCACTCCCTCTTCTTCTTCTCTCACTCTTACCATTTTCATACTCTTTTAATCACGTCGTCGTGTTTATAATAATCGTATTATTGTTATTGTTACTTTATAATTATATTCTACAAGCGATTTTTGTAAAACTTGCATATTAAAATTCTATGAGATGCCCTAATGAACTTCTTAATTCATATTGAATTAATAATTTTTTAAATATTAAATTATCTATGTCAAAGGTCAATATTATAAAATAAATATTTATCAATTCGTTTAGGTTGAAAACTCTTAAAATTTTATATTATATAAAATGTTTGGTTTTAAGTTTTAGACTATCATATTTCAATTTTTATTAGATTGACTGATTAATTAATTAATTGTTTAATTAGATATATAATATTTACAAAAGAACTTGTGCACAACTGTTTTTTAGTAGTAAAATAAGATATTTTTAGGGGTGGACTGTTGATTTTAAATCTCACCGATATAATAATAATAAAAATAGTCACCATTAAAATTTTTAAAAGTCTAGTCCATTTGCTATAAATGCATTAAAATTGCAAAAGAAGAAAAAGGAAAATTGTTTTCGTATACAGAGGTGAAGATAATATAGCAAGACAGGTAAACCAAAGAGCAAAGGTTTAATTTGGTATTTCTTTTTTATTTCCATCTATAAAAGCTATTATTTTAGTTTTGAGTTTTTAATTAAAAAAACAGCATATATTATTAATTCTTGATTTTAGATAATATTATCTGTTTTGAATAAAGGAAAAGAAATATGAATTTTCTTGGTTTTGGTTATTCAAATATTATTTGTCTTTTAGAAAATTTTAATTAAAGTTTTGTTATCTGATAATATTTGGGGAAAAGGGAAAAAGAGGTGGGTTTGGTTCCGTGTGGGATGCGCGTCAACAGAAGGAAACGGCCGTCAGAGAGGAAGTTAACATGTCAACAGCAACAGTTTTCAAAAAAATACGATAAGGTGCGGGTGAGCAACAGCATACGTTTTTTAATTTCAGATTTTGATTACTGCCTTCTTTCCACCATTTCTTACCTCTTATCTTTATTTCAACAATTTAGGCAACTATTTGCTGCAATCTCAAGGGCCACTCTTATACAAATTGCTATCTCATAATTATACTATTTAGGAAATTTCTGCTATTTTGTATATATTTAAAATCTTGCTCAACTGATAATGATTATGTAATTCAAATTTCTATTTTTATATTAGGTCAGATTTCGTATTTATAAATAAATAAATAAATAAATAATTTTTTTAATGTAAATTGAGTATTTGCATTGGTGTCACGTCTATTTATCATTAGGATTTTATCGGAAAAAACTTTAGGATTGGAATCATATCATATCATGTACCAGTAAGAATGAATCAATTTTTAGAAGCGGTACACGTCAGATATAACAATGAAAGTGCAATTTTGACCCTGGTCTGATAACACCCACCCTAAAATAGTAATTATAGATAATAAGAAGAAGACTCAAGAAAACCCGGATGGGCACGTGACATACACGTGTCCATATTAAACTATACAAATATATTTATTTGAAAAATTTTCAACAGTTTTATTTATTCTTAAGAAATTGCAGTGCTGCTATATTATTAAAAAAAAAAAAACAGAAAAAGAGAAGATGCAATGGGGTATGTATATGAGAATCTTAGGCAAAACGAGGAGAGAGAACTAAATCAATGCTTACACGTGTCGAGATCAGGTCCGTTGATAGAAAAAAAGCTCACTATCACAAATGATGAATTATGAAACTTCCTTATTCTTTCCTCCCTTTTCCTTTTGAAAAAAACAACCCCATAAATAAAAAAGTGTTGTATATCGCGAGATATAAAACCTAACCCCCAAAATATCGCAACGAGAGGTAGCAACTTGAGCGAAGAAGCCTCTCTTGGGGAGGGAGAGGGAGAGTACTGCTCCTCCTCAAAAACCGAAAGAAGGGTCCCACGATAACACAAGGCCACGCGGCAACTCGACGCTGATTAATGCTTACCAAAGGGAATCTTATTAGTTTACGCCTTTAAATTAAAAAAGTTTCTAATGATAATAATTAATTATATTTTCTTCTTTACAATTATATAGAAACAGGAAAAAATTAAAAGAGAAATTAAGAAAAAGATATTTAGTAAGGGACCCACGGAGCCACAAGTAGCACATACCTCATCATTTTTCCCCTATAAAAGGCATCTTCACCATTCATGCAATTCTCGCCAAGTTGCACCTTCGCTGCACCTCTTCTTTAAACGCATTTCTCCAAACCCTAATTCTCTTCCTTCTCTCTTCAATTTTTTTTAATTTTATTTTAGCCCAAATCTCAGATCAGATCTGCATGGTTGTGGGTTATTCCGGTGCATAGATTGTGATTTTTTTCAATTATTTTTTCTGTTGTTTGTTTGGGTTTTGAATATTAAAGCTTTTTCTTCTGAAGGTGCGGGATTAGAGAGAAAAGTAGTAGGGTAAAGAAAGCGGAGGGATCATACCAATATCAATAGATCTACTACTGCATCTTTTGAGGGGGTAGCCGGGGCCTCGGCCTCGGCGGGTTTTAAAGCCCCCATCTTTACAAACTCAAGAGAACAAAACCATTCATTTCTAACCGACACTTAAATTAAGAAAATAGAAAACCTTACCTTAACCTAACTTTTTCAGATCGCAGCGCACGGAATAGAAGGATGTCTTCCCTGGCTTGTTGCGTAGATTCTGCCCTTGCGCCTCCTGGCTACGCTTCCAACCCGGGGGATAACACCTCCTTCTTTCCGTCGCCGGTCGCCTTTTCCGGCGTACCTCCAGCACCGCCTCCAACCACCACCACCACCAATTGGTCACCTTCCCTCTCCGCCGCGCTTTACAAGCTTGACGGATGGGGTGCTCCATATTTTTCTGTCAACTCCTCCGGCAACATTTCTGTCCACCCGTACGGTGCGGAGACCCTGCCCCACCAAGAAATCGATCTCATGAAAATCGTCAAGAAAGTCTCGGATCCTAAATCCCTTGGCGGACTTGGGTTGCAGTTGCCGCTTATTGTTCGCTTACCCGACATTCTCAAGAACCGGCTCGAGTCTCTCCAATCAGCTTTCAATTTCGCTATTCAGTCTCAGGGCTATGATTCTCATTACCAAGGTGTTTATCCGGTCAAATGTAACCAGGACCGTTTTGTTGTTGAAGATATTGTTAGATTCGGATCTCCATTCCGATTCGGGTTAGAAGCCGGGTCGAAACCGGAGCTTCTTTTGGCTATGAGCTGTTTGTGCAAAGGAAGCCCTGATGCGCTTCTTGTTTGTAATGGGTTTAAAGACGGAGAGTATATCTCTTTAGCTTTATTAGCTAGAAAGCTCGCTTTGAATACTGTGATTGTGCTCGAACAAGAAGAAGAGCTTGATTTGGTTATTGGCTTAAGCAAAAAGATGTCAGTTCGGCCTGTGATTGGAGTTCGTGCAAAGTTAAGAACACGGCACTCGGGTCATTTCGGGTCAACTTCGGGTGAGAAAGGTAAATTCGGGCTAACAACGATCCAGATTTTACGGGTCGTGAAGAAACTCGAAGAAGCCGGAATGCTTGATTGTCTTCAATTGCTGCATTTTCATATTGGATCTCAAATTCCTTCAACATCTTTACTTGCTGATGGTGTAGGTGAGGCTGCTCAGATCTATTGTGAATTGGTCCGTTTGGGTGCTAACATGCAAGTCATTGATATTGGAGGTGGACTGGGTATTGATTATGATGGATCCAAATCTGGTAATTCGGATCTTTCTGTGGCTTATGGGCTTGAAGAGTATGCTTTAGCTGTCGTTCAAGCTGTTAAATTTGTGTGTGATCGTAAGAATATTAAACATCCTGTGATTGCAAGTGAGAGTGGCCGTGCTATTGTTTCTCATCATTCTGTTCTAATATTTGAGGCTGTATCTTCGTCTGTGGTGTCTAGTGCTGCAGCTTCAATGACTTCAGCTGGGTTTCAGTATCTAATGGAGGGGCTTGCGGAGGAAGCTATTTCGGATTATAGGAATTTAACAGCTGCAGCTGTGAGAGGTGAGTATGATACTTGCTTGCTTTATGCTGACCAATTGAAACAAAGATGTGTTGATCAGTTTAAAGAAGGTAGTATCGGTATGGAACAGTTAGCTGCTGTTGATGGCTTGTGTGAGTTAGTTGGTAAAGCAATAGGATTATCGGAGCCAACTCGTACTTACCATGTTAATCTATCAGTTTTTACTTCAATTCCTGATTTCTGGGGGATTGACCAGTTGTTTCCGATAGTCCCGATTCATCGATTGGACGAGAGGCCACTCGTTAGAGGGATTTTGTCTGATTTAACATGTGACAGTGATGGGAAGATTGATAAATTTATTGGGGGTGAGTCTAGTTTGCCACTTCATGAAATTGAGGGAGGTGGTGGTAGGCGGTACTACCTGGGGATGTTTTTGGGCGGGGCTTATGAGGAGGCGCTCGGTGGAGTTCACAACCTGTTCGGTGGCCCCAGCGTTGTGCGGGTTTCGCAGAGTGATGGACCACAAAGCTTTGCAGTGACTCGCGCCGTTCCGGGCCCGTCTTGTAGTGATGTTCTCCGGGTTATGCAGCACGAGCCTGAGCTCATGTTCCAGACCCTCAAGCATCGGGCCGAAGAATTTTGCCATCATGATGAAGACAGTGATGACGGTGAGAGTGATCATGGAATAGGCAATGGTGCTTTAGCTAGCAGCCTTGCTCAGTCCTTCCACAACATGCCTTATCTGGTGGCTACTTCATGTTCATTGACTGCTTTGAATAATGGTGGTTTCTACTACTGCAATGAAGATGCTACTGATTCTGCTGCTGGTGAGGAAGAGCAGTGGTCCTACTGCTGTGCTTGAGATATTAGCGTCCCCACCAACTCTTATTACATATGTAGTTGGTTGGTTTGTGCTAGAGGTCGTCGTGTTTAACTTTGTTTGTTTTCTTATTAATGTTGATTCTCAATTTACATTTTTATCTTTCTATCTTAAGAGCAAAAGATACAGTCTTTTGCATTTTGTGGTTGAAAGAGGGGATGGGTAAACCGAATAATCCATCCTTTTGTACATTCGGGATCTTGTTCCCTCTTTTTTATTGTCTCTTTTTAGTAGATTTTTCCAAGAAGTGTTTAGTTCTATTTCAGTGCCTTGGTTATTTTCTCTGCGCATATTCTTTTCAAGTTCGATTTTACATAAGCTGCTCAACTGAATGGCATATTCACGTTGCTTTTTTGAATTGGTTTGAGTTTTTTTTTGGTTTACTTCTGATCTTGTGTAGGGCCTTCCTATGGGTGGTTTGATTGGGTTATGCAGGAAGAGAATAAATGAAAAAGGTAATGGGGGTGCCTTGTCTTTTGTGGAAAAGCTAGATAAATATAAGATTCTGAAATCATGTTTTGTGGGGTTCAAGCGTCTTATATATTGTCTCTGAGTTTAACGGAGTTTGGTACGAAATTCAGACTTAACTTGCTAATCATGACGGTTGGAGATTTATTTTCTTGTGGTCGCACATGCTGGTTGGCCTTTTTTGCGCATTCCGTTGTTTAGATAGGCTTCTTCCAGGGGTTTCTATCAAGTTGACCACAATTATGTGGCTTCTAGCTAGCCTCATGGCATCTTGTGGTCAAAAATTGGATGTGGTGCAATGCTAGTTGTGTGTGCTGGATTAGAAATTTAGTAACGTTAAGAAAGCAGGCAATGGTTGGATGTGAAACACACAAATGATATGACAGTGGAATTGCAATTTAATGTGAAATTTGTACAAGAGTGCAAATGCATTTATGAGATGTCAATATGTTTGATAATTTTCATGTGCACGGAAGAAACTAACTGATTCGGCTGATATATGCTAATTGCAATGAATCTTTGACTCTTTACTATTGTTCTATGTGCTTTCTTTCCAGTTGATTCCTTTGGTTTCCAACAAGAAAAGAAGGAATTATATAGCTATTGTGACCTGAAAATTGTGGTACAACATGAGAAAGTTATCTTGAAGAAATTAAAAACAGTTTCTTTCTTTGATATACATGAACTGTGTTTGTTTTATATGTTGTAGGTTCCATTTGCATAGTTTTGACAGATGCATATCTTGATGTGCATGAGTCTTGAGTTTTGTTTAAGCAGTCCTTTCTGATTGCACCAGCTTCACCAAATATTTTGCAGAAAACTGTAATTACGTTGCAGAATAACTACTGTATGGGAGCTATGTATTTTTCTTTTGATCCACTCAATAAAAAGATGGGAAGAACTTAAATAAAAAAAGATAGGGGTAGTTGATTCTAGATGTAAAATTCAGTTCTCACTATAACAGTTACTTATTTCTTTACCACCAGAATAAGCATTTAGAAACCTGAGGTCATGGCTGCCAGGCTGACTGAATTATCATCACAATCTTTCATTTTCTTTTTGTTTCAGGATATGCCTGCCTCACCGAGAACCTTCATAAACTACTTTTTCATGTTTTCTTGTAGCATATTACATATACCACCTGTTTTAAGAAAAAACTGAAAAGCTGATCTTTTAATAGAGATTTTGGTGGGGTTTCTATTATATTCTAGGACCAATAGTATGTCTGGCATAGGGCTACATTTTGTTTTTGTAGAATCTTTGTTTGATACAATTCTTTCAACATCAGCTGAGAGATGTGTTAAATTTCTGATTAGAATATTTCATGGGTGAATATCGTTACTGTGGCTGTCCATCTTTCAGAAGCTATCATGAGGCAATGGTTCTTTGTAACTTCAGTGCTGGATTTATGCTAATGCATTGGGTTTTATCTATTCTTTTAGATGATAAGTCATGTTTTCCATCAATTTCACTTTGCACTCTATTTGGAGAATAATGGCAGGATGGTATGCATGCCTTGTAAGTTATAATTTTCTTTCCGTGTAGTGCTTGGGCTTCAGTGGACCTTATTCTTTTTCCCGAATTTTCCCAGATGGCATGAACACGCTAATGATAATTTGCTAGACTGAACAACTTCCCTTTACTTTCCTTAAAGAATTTATCTGTGGTGAACAAAAGACAATTGCTGCAGGACAATATATGCTAAAGTTTATTATACCATGCAAATATCACTTCAGGCACTTGTTAGCGGAAATGGAGATTTTAAGTTCTCTGTATAGATAAGGTGTCTCTATAGGAATTGCTTTTGTAAGTAAATAATGGCCACCAAGATTAAGATTCTGTCTTTTGCATGTCGCTTCCTGGTTTTCTCAATATAACTTTTGAATTCTGATTTGTATAGTCGAAGCTAGATATCACAGCAAGGCACTTTTCAAATTATATTCGCAGAAGTGGCTGAATTCTGAGTTACAGTTGAAGAGGAGTCTTGTGACCATCTTCGAGTCAGGGCTCAGAATCCGGTGAGTGGATGGATTTACTTTGTGTTATTTGATGGGTATAATCTGCTTGCTATAACTATCATACTTTGTCGTTTGGTTGGTTTATTTAACAAAATTGTTTCGGACAAATGTTCTAAGTTGCATTAGAAATGTTAATTCATGGTGGTTGAATGTGAATCATCATATATTAAATACCTATTCTGCCTGTTTTTATCTGACATGAATTTTGGAATTGGAATAAGTATGAATTTGATTAGTTGATAGAATGCAGAAATAGTGTGATGGAATTGCATTTTCTCTAAAGGGTATCGAGTTAATGTGAAGGTTAGGCATAAAAATGGTTCAGCTTAGGAGACAATAAAATCTTTACTGAAATCACATAATATTCTTTGTTCACAAAAGATGGAGCAAGGGTGAAGACTACATGCAGAATAACATTTCCTTAACGTAGAAAAAAGATGTGCAGAATTCAAGCAAAGTGATACAGGTTTAGTTAATAGATGTTGATGTGAACATGTTCCAGAAAGAGAAATTGTTTTCTGTTTAATGGAGAATAAGCATCAACCAATGCTTAATAATGTCCACACAGATGTTATAATTAACAACTGGATTGAATTGTTCAGAGGGTCTGTCTTGTTCTTTTTTTTCTTTCTTCTCCCTCATTCTAATTATATATACTATACAGGCATTGACATTTCTTAGATGTTATCTGAGGAATCTGAACAAAAGTATTTTATATGCTTCACCTCTCTTTCCTGTCAAATCCAAGTTGATCAGTTTTTTTATTTTTCTCTTTGCCATTTTTTTTATTTTTCCGATAAGAAATGGTTGTCTAAAATTAATATTAAGTATGATAAATAATAAATATCTAAAACTTTTAATATTAAAAAAGAAATAGCTCTATTGTATAATGTAATAATTGTTTGTGTTGTATAATAGTAAACAAAATATTTGTTTTTCCATACAAATTCTATAATTATAATAACTATATTATTAATCATTAATTTATTAGTTAATATTTTATATACTATAATATTATCATATTCTTAACGAGTAATATGTAGACTACGTCTATGAAAAGTGTATAATTAACCTTTGTGTCCTATTTCATTCTAAAAGTCTTGAATAAGATTGTAACCGGGCCAGAGTTATTTAGAAGCAAAACCAGAGAAAAGCATTCTTAATCCACCCTATGGGCCGGCCAGCTTCATTCCAAGCAAAGCCCATTGGGCTACACGTGTCAGACAACGACGTGCGTGAACAATACGCATCAGTGGCGCATCTTAGCCCCTTTTTTCCCCTTTTTTGCCAATATTCATTCATCACGGCTCTCCTTCAAACTCCAGAAAAAAAAAATCGTATGTTGTTTATCCAGTTCAATTTTCTAGAATTCCCAATCAGCTGTGTCTTCGAATACAGGTAACTTGAATTCCCTTCTCTGAAATTCCCACAATTTTTAATAAACTCAATGTCTTTTTGTTTAATTTGATTTGGATCTCAATTTTTGTTTTGTTTTGAATTTTATTCTTTACTTTTAAATAAGCTTCTATGCAATTTAGGATCTAAAGTAACAGACTTTTTATTTGTATTGGTGCAATAGTTTAAATTGACGGTTGCCAATTGTGCTTTTTTGGTGATTAAATAAGTTAGTTGTGTTTAACTTAAGTTATTGAGAGTGTTGTTTGTATAATCTGAAATTTTTTGTCTTTTTGTTTGTTTAGGGTTTTGCTTGAAGGTTTGACCACCTGGTTTGACTATTTGTAGCAAAATTCAAAATGGTATGTTTTTATTTACATTGTGATGTTTAATTATTATCTGGTGATATTTAATTATTATTTGGTGATAACGATGGTTTTAGAATGATGGGCAACTTGGATATCCTTACTGGGTTAGTCTGGTCATATGTGTTATTTATGTTCATCAGATTACTTTATTAGTCGCAAATTGGACGGGAGACATGCTCTTGCAAGTTTATATATTATACATAACAATAGGAACAGATTTATTTTGGATTACTGCTGCCATGTAGCAAACTGGCAGTGCATGCATTGTTGATATTTCTTACATCATGTTTATATTGAGATCTTGGAGGTGATATGTTTTTATTATATCCTCATCATCATACCTTTGGTAGTATTGCTGTTGTACTTTACTCTGTTGCTTGTGTTGTTTCAGTTTTTTGATGGATATGGATATCATGGGACGTCATTTGAGCAGACGTATCGGTGTTACCCTGCATCATTTATTGAAAAGGTTGGATTTCCTTTTATTCATTTTTATTTCACTCTGCTGTTTGTTCAGTTACCAAGATGCTTCATTGTTGTAAATAAATGATTACGCTCTCTTTAGGAGTGTTCGGTATTCTTACACGTGACAATAGAGATATAAATTTGATGCTTTTGATCTTGTTTTAGTTCTGGAATAAGCTTGGATATAAATTATTACTATTTATTGTTTTGTGCAAATTACGAACTTTTACCGTCATGTTCTAAATCGTATCAATATATTTTTTAGAACCTTAATAAATATAACTATAGTTTTATGATATGCATCCACATGGACACTTGGATTTCATATGATACTAGCTCAAATATTAATTAGCAAAATACACACAGGTGTGCGTGCACACACATATATATGGAAAAATTGTTTATGTCGAAGTGAACAAAATACGAACAAACCAAATACACACGTCGATTGAAAATGAAAACAGAAGTCAAGTAAAAACAGAAAATTTCCTGAAATAAAACATACAAAGATATAAGTTTAAAAAATCCAACATGAATGTCATCACATGCGTGTTCTGGTTTAGCTCAAAGATTGATAAATAAGATGATTTTTGTGCAAAGTCTTCATATCTGCACTCTAATCTAACTGATGAACCAGGAAGAGCAACTGAGCAAAATCCAAGCAAGAAAATACATTTGCAAAGAAAATGAACCTTCACACTTGTTTTAGAATTTAAGAGTATCCATTACTCTTGAAGTCAAGAGTTTGCACACCTCTTGAATTTTCCTAACTTTTGAGTTCACAGCTCTTGATTCTATAATATACATACTGACTATGAAACACAATTAATTAAAAAGTTGAATAATTGAAATAGATATCATTTTATTATACCACCCTTGACAAACTTAAGCTACAATTCTAGCCATAAGAAAGAGCCTGACTTTATATTGTTTTTATAGATAACATGTGTAATGTCTTCTTTCACTCCCCCAAAAAATAGTAGTTCTATCTTAACTTATTTATGCATGGAACCTTCAATTAGTACTCCACATTATAATTTATGATCATGGAAGAGTTCTAATTGTCTCTCTCTCATGACATGATGATGATTTTTAACTTCCCTGCAGCCTCAAATTGAAAGTGGTGATAAAAGTAAGTCTTCAAACTCACACTTCTGATTGCAAACTTTTTCTTGTTCTTTGATGACATTACAAATGTATATTATTTGTCTGTTTCTGTCATCACAGTCATAATGCCTCCCTCAGCCCTTGACCGATTAGGTTAGTTGTTTTTGTTGGTAGTTATATTATGCCATTTATCTAATATTGTTTTTATGGAATCATGAACTTATATCCGGAATGCTAATCTTGGACACAATATCCAGCTTCTCTTCATATTGATTATCCAATGTTGTTTGAGCTCCGGAATGATGCAGCTGAGCGGATCTCTCACTGTGGGGTTCTGGAGTTTATAGCAGAAGAAGGCATGATTTATATGCCATACTGGGTAGGCATTGAAAAATACTTATGCATATTTGTGTTGCATATTTTGTTCAATGCCTCTGTATGCCAATTTGAAGAATAAAGACGTCCACAAGTCCCTAACACCTGCTCTGGTGTATTAATTTTTTTTTTTCCTCAGATGATGGAGAACCTCCTCTTACAAGAGGGAGATATAGTGCGAGTGAAAAATGTGACTCTTCCAAAGGGGACATATGTTAAATTACAACCTCACACGAAAGACTTTTTGGATATTTCCAACCCAAAAGCTATGTGAGTTAATTTTCTCATATTCAATTGGTACTGGTGAGAGATTGCACACACTTGTTTGGACTAAACTCTAAAACATGAAGAATATTGTCTGTTAGAAATTTTGATAGGTCATTATCATGGACAAGTGTTGGATCTGTCGCTTGCATGACTGAAGCTTTGAAATACTCTCTCTCTCTCACTCTCTCTCTCTCTTTTTTTGAGTTTAGAACTAGACCACAGTATGGGCTTTGGATGTGGTGATGGAAGAAGCATTCTAGTTTTTTGTGTTCATTAACCCCGACCGTCCCCCATGGAATGTCTTGCCAGAATTCATTTAGCTTTATTTTTTTCCCAAACACTCATCTTTTTTATGCTCATGCAACTAATATCTTCACTGTGTCTTAGTTTGTCTGATACAAAAGAAACAACCTTTTCATGATATCTTTTGCTTATTGCGTTTCTACTATAGGTTTCTTCTCATGACTTGACTGATTTCTTAATGCAGCCTGGAGACAACATTAAGGAATTATTCCTGCTTAACCACTGGAGATAGTATCATGGTTGCATATAACAACAAAAAGTATTACATAGATATCGTTGAAACAAAGCCTTCAAATGCAATAAGTATCATTGAGACAGACTGCGAAGTAGACTTTGCACCTCCCCTTGATTACAAGGAACCAGAAAGAACTACTCCATCTATTCCTCAGAAAAAGGCAACAGCCCAAGGTGCATGATTCTCCTTATCTGTTTTCTGTCAGTTACCCCAGTGTCTTGTGGTGTATGTTACTCTAAATTGTGCAATGTGGACTAGCGCAGTGCAGTAGCCTTCATGATATCTTTTCTAGTGTTGAATTTATAGTTTGCAGTAGCCTTTATGATATTCTTTTCTAGTGTGGAATCTACAAGATGCTAAGTTTGCGAACTTTTTATGCGTTCGCTGAGGTGCTGTGTGCTCTTCCCATTAGTTTAAATCTCGGTACTTCTGGCCAGAAAGCTTAGAATGGTCATTAGAGTTTTTCTTTCTTTTGTGCCACACTCGTTTATTCTGATGACCAATTAATAGGTTCTCATGTTTTGGAAAAAAATTATTTCCTGTCCAATTTGCTGCTTTTATCTCATAGAAAAATGAGAGGATGCTGCGATTATTCATGAATGTAGAATGGCCTGGAGTTCTGATTGGCAAGTTTGAAAGACCACATCTATTAGTATTTGTGATTTCATGGTTCAGACTAACTCTTTGCTTCTCACAGTTGAAGAGGTTCCTGAAGAGACTGAACCAAAGTTCAATCCATTTACTGGGGTAGCGAGACGCTTGGATGGGAAACCTCTAAAGCAACAGCCTTTCCCAGTTTCTTCACAAGGGTCCAAAGACAAACAAGCTGCTGTCCCCAGTGGTAGGGGACAGCCTTCCCTGGAATCTAGTTCACAAAACTCTGCACGTCAGTCTCAAGGAAAACTTGTGTTTGGTTCAAATGTCAACCGTGCACCCAAGGAAACTCAGAAGGTACTCTTTTTTTTTTTTCTCCCAACCATAACTTTGATTGAAATTATTCTTAATCCAGCAAATTATGAGAAGATGTGGACCATAGAATGGCCAATCAATTGTTTCTTAATTGTGCAGGAAGTTGCAAAAGAGACAAAACCAGAGCAAAGCCAAAAGAATGAGGAACCCAAGTTCCAGCCATTTACAGGAAGAAAGTACTCATTGAAGGGTTAATTATACTGTCCAACGATTGATGGCTTGAACTTATTTATGCTTCGCCTATCCTTACTGGATCAGGTAAAAACAATAGGATTGTGTATTAATCCTATGTTGTATTATCCAAAGATAACTAGGTTCTGACAAGAAGGAAGGAGTAAGATCTCTTGTTTGACATGATTGTCAAAGCTTCATGTCACTTGCATTTGTGCTTTTTTGTGTGCATCCATACTAAATAGAGAATTTCCGATACTTTTCTTAGCCGACATTCCACCTCAAATCATGTGAAAACAAATCGTTTCTGTTTGAAAATAAATTACTGTCTGGGAAATTTGACTTGGCACTAGGAGCTTCCGGGCTTGAGGAGCCATGAACCATATACTACAGGGTTTACACAGGAAAATAAGGTTAAGTAATGTTTGGATGATGCCAGCACCTATCCAACTTATTTAGCTGCATTTAGTAATGATGAGAAGAAAGAAAAGAAAAGGTTTGGATGGTAAATACATGTCCAATGGTGGGCTTTATGGTTATGGTGAAAGCATTTCAGAATGGTTTAATTATCAATTAATTTTGTTTCTTGCATTTTTCAATAAGTTTTATCTAATTATTTAAAAATTAATAAATATCCATATTTACAATTTTTTTTTTAAAAATGCTTTTTGATAAAGCAATTTTTAAAATTATATAATAAGGAAATTGATATGATAATTTATTAAAAGATATTTATAAATTAGCAATCAATATGGTGTATATGAAAGAATACATAAGACGATATTGTTAAATGATGATGGTTCATAAATTCTCTTAGCATAGTCAATTTGTTATGTTATTTTTCTTTAATATGAAATTTAGAAATAGTCATTGAAAAACATGGACTTCTGTTTTTAACTTTTGAAACTATTTGAATAAAACTATAAATTAATTAATTAATTTTATATATTATATATATATATATACAGACATCAATTATAATAAGAGTTTTTCACCACACAACATTTGAGATGCATTTGACGTGAACTTCCAGTTTAGTCTTGAAGCCTCAATTTTGAGCAGCAGGCCAAGATCTCCTCAGCTTGTTCGAGTATGATTCAGCTAATCACAATTGGTTGCTTAAGAGTTTTAGGTAGGAGTTCTTATACCATCCAATTCATATAAAATCTTCGTTTTGATTGGTATTGGATAAATAAAGTGTACCTTTTTACATGCTACGTACGTATGACATAAATTAATTCAATGTTACAAAAGAAGAGCTCACTTATACAGGACCATAAAGAAAAAAAAAGAAAGAAAAACCCACCAACATGCAGCTTTTGTGTAGCTAACAGAGCTATTCTTCTTCTGACTACATTCTACATCCACGCCTCTGATTACTGGGAGAAGTTTGATCCTCAAGCAAAAGAATAAACATATATATATAATTCCTTACAAGCGCTCTCTCTTTTAAAGAATGGTTTTCAGTGCATCTTTCACATAGGGATACTTAAATTGGAAACCCAACTCCTTGGCCTTTGTAGGAAGCACCTTTTGTCCATCCAAAACCTGTGAAGGATTGGTAAACTAGTTTCAGCAACATGTAATACGATCCTATGAATATTTAGGAGGAAATAAACAAGTACAAGTTCTTACCACAGAAGCACCTTCTCCAAGGACTGCTTTCAGGGCAAAGTCTGGTACGGGCAGCCATGATGGTCTGCCAAGGACATTTCCAAGTTGCTCGCACATCTCCGCCAATCGCACAGGATTTGGTGCAGTTCCGTTGATAACTCCTGATATTTAGTTTACTCAGAGTGAGTACATAAGATTAATGCAAAGTTGTTGCAGGAATAATTCAGGGCATGAACTCTACATGTGTAGAAAAGCACCTTTATATGATGGATTTATTAGTGCTTCGTAGATCAAGTTCACTATGTCTTCCAGGTGAATCCAGGAAAACCTGCATAGTTACAAGAACATCATACCAAGAAGCATGGCCTTTGGAAGAGACCCCAATTGTAAGACATGGCGATTAAAAGGGGACAAATAGGGGAATAGCAATAACTAAGTAGGTACTCTATGACATTTAGAATAATCGCATGCACTAGTAGCTAAGCTAATTAGAGTTATTTCTTTGTCATCAGATAGTATATATAGGCTTAGACATATCTAAGTTCTAGAAGTTGCTTTTGTTTTCTGTAGTGTACTGGTTGGTCGTCTTGGAACTTTTCTCCTAGTTATTAGAGATTATCATACGTGGCAGAAACAGAGTACTTAAGCTTATACAATCATGTTTCTTTGTTGCTACTGCTGGTGCTGCTATTTTTCTATAACAGAAATAGAGAAACAGGGTGCCAACTCTTCCTTTTTCCTTTATTTGCCAATCCCAAAACCCCAAGCCTAAATGGAAGTGTGTCAAGCTGCAGGTGCATTTATCTGGCGGACCTTTTTCTTTTTTTCTTTTCAGTCAGGTTTTGCCACGCCAGCTTCTGGTTCTTAAGCACCCTTCCTACTCCCTCTTCTCACTACAGTAAATTCTGGTGGGTATATATATATTGTAAACACCAAATAGCCTATTAAATATGTATATTAAATGTCCAACCCTAAACAATTATATCAAGAAAACATTTTAATTAGCAAACAGAATCAGCGGAGACAGAAATCAACAGTATGCTAATAGTGACATTGACATACCATTGTCGTCCAGAACCCAAAGGTCCACCAGCAAACATCATGAACAGAGGGATCATTTTAGCTGCACAGGATCAAAGATGTTAGCTCCAAAGCAACTTATCCAAGTGTATGTTAAGTCAGATTTATATATACCTTCACTCTGACCTACATGTAATCTAAGCATGTAGTTAAAATGTAGAGGTTCGTCTAGGTGACTCAACATGCCATATGTGAAACAACTGAGTCCCAGTTACATGCTTTAGTGCTAGAGTCATAATACTATGAAAATTGTATGATCCTTTTAGCCTTGACTTTTACAATTTGATTACACTGTAATCCACGATAATGAATTTTGAATTAGATGTATAAACTGGGAACTTTCCCTTCGTTTATTTAGAACTTGATGACAAGTCAAAACTTTAAGAGAAAAAAGAAAAGACTAATTGAAGATAACTTCTCCTCCTCTCTCTCATATAATATATAGTGAAGGTGAAGGAATCGATCATATACCTAAAGCACCCCCATTTTTACCAAGAACAACACCAATGCGAATAAGTGCTAATCTTACATCCTTATTTACTTTGAGGGCTGTTCCTTCCCATTCTCTACAGACCTGAAAATATTAGCATATTAGTCGGAGACAAAAAAAAAAACCTTGAATTTCATGTCTGAAAACATGGGTAGACTTATTGAGTTTTGCTTTATTAACTCATTTAACAGAAAAATGCATGAAATCCAAATAGATGACACCTAAATATAGACAACCATAATCAATCGCTTTTTTGCAAGTATTTTCATTGTCAGATGTACAAAAATTGTGAATTGTGTTAGAAATATAATACTGTTTTTGGAGCCTCATCTAACAGCTTGAAGTTTTGGGTGGAATGGTTCTTTGACAATATGAAAGAACCCATGATTAATGGAGATTTTTTGTATGGACCATGAATTGTTTATGTGACCAATACATGTAAGTGGACATGTTGAAGATTGCCAATCTTGATAGACAACAATGTGTCTTCATTAAAACTACCAATTGAAGCTTGTCAATCTTGATAGACAACAATGTGTGCCTTCAGTAAAACTACCAATTGATAAATTTACAAGGCATTAACCTATTGAAACAGATAACTGTTCATGACAGTAACTTCAAGCTTTTTAAGAAATTGAATATTGTAAAATCACAGGCACCAGTCATTTCTAGTTACCCCAGCCAAGTAGTCATTTCCAGATGGACTGCTCTCATCGAATACTCGTGTTTCACTACTGCCTGAAGAGTGAGGGATGGGATAGGGAGAAAGAGAAAAAGAAACGACGGAAATTTACATAAGCTATTAACATTTATAGTCTAGATAATCAAATAATATAAAAGTATGACTTGAAAGTCTAAAATTGCAAGAATTTAACTCGGTTAAATTTTATGCAGTTAATCCTTAGTTGCTAGATTTCAATACTTTTAACTTAAAGAAAAAAGAAACAAAAGAAAAGAAAAGAAAGCATTTTGAAAGAAATGAAATCATGCCAAAACTAACATGGTTTTGCAAGAGTTTAAATTCAATTAAACTTATGCATATGATTTAATCCAAACAAAGCCTAATTACTGTATCAAGAAGAAGAAACATTTCATGATCTCAACCTGTTTCATTTGATTTTCATAAATCCAGTTCAAGTGCACTAAATACTAGAATTATTTGAAGGACAGCTGATACATGGGGATGATTTACAAAATTTCCAAGTAAGAACAAGCTAACATATTTGAGGGGCAAAAGGGAGGTAAGGAATGCAAATAAAACCTAAGATTTTAACTATAGTAAGGGAAAACATGAGAAGGAAACTGCATTACTACAAACCATAGTAACCAACAGCAGTAGCACTGACAAGAACTGTAGGCCGAACTCCTTCTGGCGAATCATTTATTAGATCTACTACCTTCCAAGAATCAAATCATTTGAAAACGCTAGATGAATAAACAGTAGAGGAAGTCCCGCTCATTGATGTTTGGACTTAGTAACATTCTTCTCGGGGGGAACCAGAACGTTCCAAGGGAAAACAATTTCCTTACCTTTGAGGTGACTCTGATCCTGCTCTGCTTGATCTCTTTCTTGATCTGCAATGCAGTAAGAGATTTAACATATTCCTTCTTTGAGGGTAAATCTACAGATGCTAACACATTAGACCGACTGTGGACTTCTGATGCCAAATTCCAGACTAAGATAAAATAGGTCATTCAGATTCGATCAGAAAGACGTGATATCACAAATATGATATTTGCATCATATGCTGGTAAACCTTGAATGTTTGTGAAATATGGTTCATGAATTCTGTGGAAAGGACACTGGTACTGGTGCAGTCTTATATAACAGCAGGAGTGTGTCATTTTTCAAATAAAGTCTTTCAACGTAGTTTCTTTATTGTAACACCATGTGATCCATAATGCAATTATGTATTTGATTCAACCCATTGTGAAGCTTTATGGCATCACATTTAATAATAATATAGAGATTTATAACAAATTCCAAGAAACTCGGAATTACAAATTTCTGTTGGAGTGTCCATCTCCCAGGCACTAGGAGAAGACTATTTTTTGTATCAGAAGTGATCTGTTGAGTGCAAGGGTGCCTCCATTCCGCATTAAAGTGTGAGAGAACCTACGTGCAAGCTACTATGTGAATCTTACAAACAAAGAGTATGGCATTTCAATGTATTATGTATTTGGCACCTTGATTCAGCATTAAGCTAGAAAATAGCAAACTCGACAACCAGTAAGTAATACTAACCTCAGATGACCATCTTGTACTGATGGGCATACCAGCCAAATTAACAACAGCATCTGAACCTTGAATGCTGTTTTTCCACTCTGGCTCCTCAGCAATCACAATTCTAGGGAAGTCCTTGCCTACAGAACCCATCATGTAGAGAAGTCTTAAAAAAGCTGACACCAAAAAGTCCAAGAAATTGCATAACAATTTACTAGTTTCCTTTAACTACAACCGAGCATGCTGATGTTTGAATAAAACATGAAAAAGAAAAAACCAACAAAATATGCAATTTATGCATTTCAAAGCAAAATCTGTTTCTCCAATTAAAAAGTTGAATTCCACCCACATGTGGGAAAATATTATTTGCACTTTCACCCCCAAACAACTTTTTATAAATAAAATTTCAAGAAATCTGTAACTTGCACATAGAAATGCAGATTACTAAAAGTAATCATTACCTTCTTACCCGGAAATATTAACTGTGCTTTAGACTTGGAACGTGTCAAGACATGAATATTATGGTTATCTGCAATGAAAATAGATTAAATCAAATCCAAGCTTAGCTCATTTTATCCATACACAAATCATTAAGAATTCAGTTTGCAGGAAATAAACAATAGTTAAGTAAACTTCAATAATACACCTAATAACTCCATCATCATTATAAATATCATTTTGTCCTACAAATTCTAAGACACTATGCAGAAAACCAACTAATATGCATGAAATTTCCCAACATCTCTATGGCGAAGAATGCAATATATGCTGCAACAAGACAGAATTGTGAATGATATTAGCTGCATAAATCATACGACAGCAAATTAAATATAATCAGACACAAATTAAACATAAGCTTTTATCATAAGTTAATTGCAGCGAGATGGAGAAAACCTGCATGCAGTCTTTGTACCAATCTTCTACCTATAAAACCTGTTGCTCCTGTTACTGATACCGTCATCTGATTTTCCTGCATCAATGTAAATAAAATCAAACGCAATTTCCAAGGAAAACACTACCTAGAAAACAATGCCTGGCAGTTCATAACTTCTTATATAAGAAACGAAGCTGTATCCCTGGTAGTAGCCCTTGCTTGTGTTCATGTTTACAGAAAGTGCTCCAAGAATTGAAAAACAGACCTCAGTTATAGCATTACACGAAAGAAAGATGTAATTTCAACGAAGTAACAAGCCGGCCAGAATTAAGACAAGACTTGAATTGCTACCAGTTCACGCACGAAAAATGAAGCACCAAAAACAATTCTATTTATACACCAATGGCTCATCTTAAAGATACAGACAATGCTGATGCGCAATCTTTATAATCTCAGTTGCCAACAACACTCGAGCACAATTTACAAGCACATAATATGTTTAAGAAAGTAAAGCAATGTAAATGCTTTAACTGAATAATGCCAGTAAAAGAATGGAATACATAAGAATTGCCTACTGATCCAGAACTAATATAGCAATGGAAAACCACAAGAAACAGTAATCATACAAGTCTCCACTTTAAAGTATCTACAAGAAAAAGAAAAACAAGGTATAAAGAGCTCGCCTTTGGGGTTTGATCAGAAGCACCGCATACACTGAGCCTTCTAGTATCATACCTCTACAGTCAAAAACAAGATTGCCATTTAAATAAGCAAACAAGAACATAAATACTTCAAGAACCAAAAAAAGAAGAAAAGAATGAAGATACACACAGAGAATGATTGAGGAATGTGGAGAGAAGGAGGAGAGATGGAGCGAGTCCATGTTAAAGCAGTGGTAGCTCTGCATGACATCTCCATTTTCTTTATTAGTAGTACCAAGCTTTAGCCTTTCTTGTAACTCTTTGTTTGACTGAATCTAGTATGTGGGTTCTTTGAATAAACACGTTGAAGAAACAAAAGATTGTTCCTTTTATCATCGTGTTCCATTTGCAGCCACATCCACCATTACCACCCACATCCACCATCCACCACTACACACCAAACTCAAAATCTTCGCCAGTTCGTCTGAAATTGGGCCTTTTAAAAGGCCCAATACCCAATCAACTGTCCGACATCTTGGCCCGACCCATCCTGCACCCACTACAGGAGTTGAGGTAAATTACATATACCGTACCTTAACTTCTCAATTTTTGTTACTTTAGTATTTAAATATTTAATTCAATAAAATATTTTACTTTCGGTCAATTTCAATTCACTGATAAAACTCTAACTAAATTAAATTCAGACCGATTTTTACTGAATAAGTTAGCCATATAATTAAAAATAATCTCAATCTCATTTCTTTCCTTTTTTTTTTCTTCCTTTTTTCCTGTATATCCATTGTTTATATCCCTAAATTTAATTACTAAAATTTCTTCATTTACATATGTTTTTATTTTTAATAATATCTTTTTCTAAGAGGTAATTCTTATTGTTTTAAAATTAATATTGTAGTCTATATTATTATTAAGTAAAAAATTAGACGATTATGAGAAAATTGTATTCTTTTGCATTATAAGAAATTACAAACTAAAATGTTTTATAGAATTTTAAATAGCTAAGAATATAACAAAAATTATTTTTCCATAATATATAGAATTAATCTGTATTATAAAAATATAATTACTTTTATAAATAGAATTTTAGAAAAAAGGAGTAGAAGAAGAAAAGAAAAAATTAACATAATGTTTCTTATACTCATTGAAATGAAACTAGTTTTTTTAAAAAAAAAAAAAACAATAAAAGTCATTTATGCTAATTTTATCACTGAAATGAAAAGTTTTTTTACTATTTTTTTGTTGTCAAAACAATTCTGAACTTTATACTTATTATCAAATCTAGCATATAATTTTTAAATTCTAAATTTTAATATTAATTTCAATTTTAGCATCTAATAAAACTACTTGTCAAATCTGCTAGCTTGGCATAAACTCGGGCAATAAAAAAAATCGAGCAAACATTAGAGTTGTTGATTCGTTCTATTATTAAAATATTGTCATATAAGTATGACATATATTAATTTGTTTTCTTAACTTTGAAATTTCATTAATCTTATGTGCTTAAATGATAATATTTTAATAGTGAGGGTGTTGACTCAAATTCTCTATTTTATTGTTATTGCCGGAGTTCACGACACGTAAATAAATTTTATTGATAATTTCATTAGAGGTTAAAATCGAAATCAATATTAAAATTTGATGCTAAAATTAAAAATTTGAATAGCAGATGTTAGATTTGATAATAAATATAAGTATTTTTAAGATTTTTTTGATAAATAAACTTTTTTTTATTAGTAAATTTAATAAGTGATTCAAAACAGCGAAGGATTAAAGTTTAGATTGTATTAAACCTCAGGGGTATAATGGCAATAAACCCAAATGAGTAAGACAATATAGCCCTTTTATCACTCTCTCTTGAACTGAACCAGGATTCCAACAGTAATGGCGACGATGATGCAGTGGTGTGGGGCAGTAGCGAGGAGGGTGGTAGCGACACAGTCGTCGGCAAGAATCGGAGGCGCAGTGGCGGCAGAGGAGGCGCCAGTGGTTTGCGGGAGAGGGGATAAGAGGACAAAGAAAGGAAAGAGATTTAAGGGATCGTACGGAAACTCAAGGCCAAAGAAAGAGAAAATGATTGAACGCATTAAGGATAAAGTTGAGGTTCCCAGGTCCACTCCTTGGCCTCTCCCTTTCAAGCTTATCTAATTAGTCAAGTATCTTTGTTTTCATTTGCCATAGGCATGAGGCAGCTCTGGGTAGTGCTGTGCTTTTAGGGTTTCACTTATATTGCTATGTGTGCATTTGATTCTTAAATGGGCGGGTGTCTCTATGTTTCTCGGAGTTTAGCTGATGCGTTTCTTTTATGAAATGCTTTTGCTACAATTTAAAGATCCATTTTTATGCAAGAATTTTGGACAAGTTAGAAGGGATTTTGAAGATTATTAAATTATGCAACAAATGACATGATTTTGCAATTCATTTATTTATCCTTTATTACCTAATGAACTGAATGAGAGCTAATGTTGTATTTGTGTGTTTGTGTCTATGCTACTCTTGCAAAGGACTAGGGAACAAATTAAGATGGAGGATTTGTGCATATAAGATGAGGGAGAAAGTTAGGAAAAAGAGAGCACGTTGTTTACTTATATTATTAGGTCTTAATTTGTCAAAGACAGGGTAATACAGGGGAAAAAAAGGTGTTACATTGAAGAGCAATCACAGGGATTTTCCATTTGCTTATCAGAGATGGTTAAGGATTAAAAATGTATAGAAAAATATTTTATTGGATTGAAGGATTGGAAAGAAGTCTACTAGGGATTGTCTGATGTAATCTTATTATGATTTGATGTATTCTTAGGGAAGCTATGGGTATTAGTAGAGCTAATATTTTTTGGTTGAAAGACTCACTACTCCCACATAAGTATCCTCTTTAGATTAAGAATCAACATGGGAGAGAATTTTTTTGCTATTGACAGTTTTTAAAAGAAGGGAACACTGTATTCAATTGTGATTTTTAATGGAAGTGTGTGGTACAGTTTATGAATTGCCTGCTTTTTGCATTGTGGTTGGAGTTTGACCAGAGTGAGCTTATTCAGTTGTGAGCTTTCATAGGTGAGGATAAGTGGTGGTTGGAGGGATTTAATTTCTTTTCTTGTATAAAGAAGAGGAAAAGTTACTGCACTATCTTTGTAATATCTTAACACTGTTTTGGGCATTGTAATATCTTTTTCTAGTAATCTTCTTGTTCTGTATGTTGTGTTGCAACTCTTTGTTGTCTTTAGAGGTCATGAGAAGCGAAGAACTTCAGCAACAAAATTAAAGGCAGAATGAGTGTTTCTCTAAGATATGAGAACTTAAAGCAACAATATATTGAACTTGTAAGATTGAATTTGTAAGAACAGTATATGGTTCTTTTCAATAAGATACAAAATTGTGTACAATGGTGCTGAATCCTCTTAGCAACACTGCATCTCTATGAAATCAAACTGAAGATGTGAAAAAAGAAAAAAAGATGTGCAATTGTCAACAAAATAGTCTCTTCAGCCTTGAGGGATGCCAATTCCATTTATTGTCTTTCTGTTGCAACTGGTCAGATAGATCAAGTCCTAGCTCTGCAATTATGCCGAGTCCAATGATGAAATATATCAAACCGAAAATAATAGTGACCACTCCAATTGAAGTTGTCAGGAGATGATACTTTCCATCTTTCTTCGGTTCAGTTGCAAGCCGAACTCCTGTGTAAATGGCCCACCAGAGAACGATGGCAGTGATCACCGTCACAAAGATTCCAGCAATAATGACTTTAGGAACTGTTTTTGTCTCCCATGCTGCCAAGTAATCCATTTGCAGTGAGAATTGTGTGAGCAAGTTTGATACATGATAATAGATTATGAGCGGAGATGGGAAGGACTGATAGAAAATAAGTGAACAACACTTTGAATTCAGAACAGATACTCTGCTGATTTCTTTGGTTGTCTATGGCAATATTATGAAGACAATTCTTTCTTCACTGCATGTGTTTTACAATGGTAACTATTTTGCTAGTTTCAGTGTTTACAGAACCATCTGGATTTTGTTCGCGGACATGTTCTGCTCCTGATTCCTTTCACTTTAAAAAGACATTTCCACAATCTTTAGGATGATTACCGATTCTCAACACAAAGTTTTTTTAATCTTGATGCTTCAGTTACAAATAAGCATGTACAAATACGGATCAAACAGAAAGCAATCACATGGAAACAAAGATCCATCCAAACTTATCCTAAACAAAACTGTTAGTATCTATGTGGCTACCTTTATGAATTCCAGCTTCCTCCTGCAACTGATCCGACAAATTTAGGAACAAGTCGGCAAGTATGGGAATTCCAAGTAGCAGAAACAAGAAACCGAGGAGCGTAGTTAGGACCCCGATGCCAAAAGCCCAGTCTGTATACCCAGAATATCTGCTTGAATCTGTTGCAAGTTTGAATCCACTACGAATTGCCCATAACAACATTACCATAGTAAACAAAGACACAGTTATGCGTAACGTTATTGCACGTATGGAGGCGGTTCTCCGATGGTTTATTTTCCACACCTTCATCTCCAATGCTTCGTTATCCATATTTGCCTGCCTGATATTTTGTGGACAGAAGGAAACAAGGAGTAGAAGTTGAGTAAATGCTTCTGCCAGAAATGGTTAGCCAAGAAAATGTTAGAAAGAATGCAGTCTGAAGATGGAGGGCTTTGTGTGGTGATGGTGGCTCATGTTTGAGGTTATGGTCATCAAATATAGAAGTGGGGGAAACAGGATGCCATGTTCTAAATGAATGACTATTTCTTCCAATGTTTATTGAGGGAGATTTTAAGCGGCCACATGTTGATTAGACAAAGCTCAAGCCGAGGTGGGTTCACTACATTGGTGCCATGTCTTTGCCTATAGGAAGTGGAATTGGCAGTGGTGAGGGGGTTTGTTTTATATAAAATGTTTTTTTTTTTTTCTTTTCTGTTTTTGATGTATAAACAAAAGGGAAGGAATGAAAGTAGGGATTAGTTATGTTAATGATCATCCCATGTTAAGCTTTTCAGGATGCGGTATAGACGCAATGCAATCTTGAATTGGTAAAACCTCTCTCTTTCCCTCTAACCCCTCAAAAATCAGTTATGCGTGGAAGCCATTGGTATCCTTTTTTTTCTTCTTTTTCTTTTTGTTTGTTTTGGTGGTCATTTGCAGAGGTTCTTTCACCCTAAGTGTGACTCAACAGATTTGAGGAGTCATGTTTCCTGAGTTCCTTTATGCTCTATAACGCTTGAACAAGTATAATACCATTATGATAACAAGGGTAAGAATACCAAACGTTATAATTGTGATCATTTATGAATTTTCGTTTACGAAAAATGATATGGTGGCGGTGATTCTGGTATCTGTTACAGTAACCATTAAAATTTATTTGATTAGGTATCCACAAAGCCATTGTGTATTGATATATGAGAAGCCAAAGCAGTTTTAAAACATGCTTATCAATTTTCTCAAAAAGAAGCTTCTCATGGGCTATCTATCACTTTAATATTTGTGAACTTCTTTCAGATTGGATGCTGCTTTCAAACTCATGGAAACCACTCCTAAACCAACCATTTAAAGTGATCCAACGATCCTGACATTTTTAAATTTCCAATCCCAGCATCCAGTTCCTGTCCAGTCCCATTAAGTAGCAATTTTTGCTAAAAAGCATATTAAATCAAGAAAATAAAGTTATCATTTATAGGATTCCAGATCATCTTATCCTCTAGTTTTGCGCCAAGTCACCAACATGTGGTACTTCTGCAATACAATATTCTTCATCAAAGAAAAAACCAAATACAAAACAGTGAAACATGATTAAACATGCATAAGTCTACCATCTTTGACTTCATTCACTAAAACACAAGGGCGATGCTGGCCTTAACCATAATCTTCCACTGCGGGCATGGGTCAATCTCAAACTGCAAAAGAAGGTGAAGCTTCAGTGAGGATATGCTCAAATGTCACAAGGAGAACATGGGACATACAAGGACAGGAAGAAATACTACACTGATACTTGAGACTGTACTTTGAGAAAAAACCAACATTAAAACCAATATCACATTGGGAAACCAAAATCAGATTGCCCAGCAAACTTCATTCATCTTTTTGTGAGAAGTAATTTGAGAATTTGCATAGAAGTATTTATGTTCATGGGTATTGAAAAAAAAAAAATTATTCATTATCAGGAATTTTTTCTTTTTTCAAGCTAAAGTGTGGAGAAAAGTTAAACTTAGTGCTGCTATTATATGCAATCATTTAAGGCACATGCTCACACAAAAGCAAAAAGTAAATTGCAGCCAATGGCACAACAAATGGAGAAACTGATTATAGTGCAAACCTTTATTTATTTCCAGGAAAAAAGGGTTTGAATTTAGTCATTATCTTCTCGACCATAGTTATAAACTATCTCAACCTGCAGTGCCAACAAAATAACAAAATTAATGAAGGAGAACAAAAAGGTGAATCAGAAAGCATAATAAATTCAATACAATCACTAATGGTTACACTTGAATATCAACTACTGCTGAGTACTAAAACCGTACTTCAGTAAAGAAATTTCATATTGAAGAGCACAGCAAACATAAACAATGGGATTCTTCCTAAATAAAGTTGATAGGCTTTTCCTTTTCCTTCTGACCTTTATATTTAGATATTTCTCCAGTTTCTGGTGCCATTATACTGTCATACCAAACCAAGATACATACGAAACCTTCGGGCAGTGGCGGGAAAACAACTAAGATTCATCTAAATGATGGACATTTATGAAGTGATAAGAGACAAGACGATAAAACATCTGACGAATTCCGCAGGATATACTTTCATGGGAGAAACCACTTGTATACCACATATAACTTTCAAGAGTCCTGCAGCTCATTGTGTATCTAGTGTACCTACTTTAGGTCCATGCTAATTCCAAAAGTCTAAATAAAAGTATACACCCTCCAAGGAATACAATTCTTGTCCTTATTGCACCATATACATGTCGATCAATTAAGAAAAAAAAGAAAAAAACTCAGGTCTACCAATTTAATTTCCGAAAGTTTGTGCACAGAAGTGATTGATTCAACAGCTCAACATCATCCCAAGAAAATAAGATACATAATGGACAGAAGTAAACAAGGAGAAAGAAAAAAACACTAGTGTACAAACAAGATCAATGAAGTATGAACAATTACCCCAGAAGGTGGAGTTGGGTTTCGAGTAAACTTGGAACCACCAGGAGCCCAAGGAACTGCATACAAACAAGATCAATGAGTGAACTGCATTGGCAACTCTAAAACCCAGAAGTCAACTGCTGCAAAAAATTTCATATTCTTCATACATCAATACATTTATCATGAATTAAACAACAAATTCGAGGACTCCCAGCATATATCTGGCTTCGCAAGCACTACCTTTTGAAATATTTTTTCATGAATTCAACTACCTGGTATTTACTCAGAACCATCAAGTGGAAGCAAAGCAGGTTTTTCTTTTGAGAAGAATCCAGGAAGCTTCTTTTCGTCAGAAAACAATTAGGCCATTAATTGTGGCATTCTATGCAAACTTAAACAGAAAGAAAGACGATGAATTTAAGATACTTTAGGATATTTCATCGGACAGAAATGACAGATTATCGACTTTGATAGCGAGTTAAAAAGAGTCAGTCTGTGGCATGCAAAAGAATTCTCTTTCATTCCAAGAACATTCCTAAGATAAGACCTAAACACGACCATAAAAACATTTAGGAAAAAGCAGATTCACTGCTGCTGGAAAAATAGGCAAACACAAGCACGGGAATGATGTTACAGGGAGGAAAAGGATGACATTAAACAAAAATCGAGCTGAGAAATAATGCAACAACTAAGCTAAAGGTCTTGTCGGGGATATGTGGCAGGAGTTCAATTGGATTGAATTTAATTTAGAAAAATTAATGTCCTAATCATTTAAAAATAAAGACAATCAGGATGCAAGAAACAGTTACCAATATAAGGATCAGGATGGCGCCACTTATTATACTCAGCCTCACCATGAGCTATCATTCTATCTATTATATCCAGATCTTCCTGCACAACATCCAATTTGAGAAAAAACCTAACAACAAAACCCTCAAATCCAATTAAAAAAAGAATTAATCAAAGGAAAGACCAACGAACCACATTTTTGTTAGCGTCAAACTTCTCGCGTAGATTTGAAGCCTAGATACAACATAAGGATTGGAAAAATTAATTCAAAAGGAAAATCTGCTTGAAAGTTAGGGAAAATGACGAAAAAGAAAAACACATTGAGAGAGAGTACATCTTGATAGAAGAGGTGGCGATGGACGGCCCAGTTTAGCGTGTCTCTGAGAGCTCGACGGTAGAGGATCTGAACCCTCTCCTTTTGTGCTGCTCTTCTCGCTAGGTATGCTGCTGTTGATGTCATCTCCCTCGCTCTCTCTCTCTCTCTCTCGCACTACCCACTTCTCCTTTCCTTGTAAAGCGTAGAAAATGCAATCGCACTGTAGACAAGGGGATGTTACAGAATCGGCGTCGTTTCATACTTTCTCTAATATTGCTGGATAGCAACGATGTCGTATTAAGTGCCCCGATCAAAACGGTGCATAGGATTGCCGGATAGTCATTTCTCTAGTTAATTTCCTATGACACGAGACCAGACCAGTCGAATGCCCCCGTATTGATCTTATTTTTTTCGAAATGATTTATTTGGGAAATCCATTGATTTTATTTTTTTCAAAATGATTTATTTGAAAAAAAAATTATTTAGACTTGTGTATATATCACAACTAATAAGAGAGTGACACGTATGTATGAGTATTTTATATTTTGGTATTGGATAAATTACATGTCACGACCCGTCTGTGGACCCATGACCGGCACTAGAGAATGGGTAGACGTAAGGCCACCGAATCCCATAGTAAGCCTGACGCTCACAATTCAAACAAATCTCATCTCAAATTTTACTAGTAACAATGCCACAAATATCTCAACAATTAAATTTTACATAACTAATTCGGTCTGCCAGAAGAATTTGGCGAGACCCAAAACTCAGAAAATTTACAACTGATACATCTACTATTACTACTGCAGAGAATCTAAGATTTACCAATTTACATACCAAATCAAATACATCACCCGATGATGAAGGAGTCAGTTCTTTGAATAAGAGTCATGGAAGACTAATACCACGATCCGAAAAAAAGTAATTTGAGACTGTTAGTCTCGAGAGTGAGTTAAAATCAAATAATCTAGAGACTATTGCAGTCTTCACATAAAATATTAATTATTCAAATCAGTATATCAAACCATGCACATAAATACCAATCATACTATAATCATACCATAATAAATAAATAAATAAAAATATATTTTTATTTTTACGGGACGAGTGGCTCAGTAGAACCCTAACTCCAAATTCTAGTAGCCTTTCGGCTCTCTTAATCCAACAACGTCGGCGCCTAGAGAGCGTTGCTCGATCAGGGTCCTTAACTCCGGCCTCAACACTTGAATTCCAACTAAGCCGGCGCCCAGAGAGCGTTGCTCGATCAGGGACCTTAACTCCGGCAATCAACTGAACTCGGCCCAGAGAGCAATGCTCGATCAGGGCAAACAAATCCATAATAACCTTATTACCTGTCTTTGATCATTACGTAACCCACCAGGTGGCATGTTCTACTAAAGCCTCATCCCAAATCACATTCAACAAATATAATAATAATCATGGTCTAGCAAAATTATTAAACACATATCGAAATAAAGAATCAGAATTTCGAGGAAACAACGTGCGCTATGTGGAAAAATAATAATAACAATTGTGTGAATATAACATTAACTATCAAAATAGTGATATAATATTACTAGTAACAATATTGAAATTTATCTCAGCAAATAATAATTAAATGAAATTATTTATATTGCGATACTAATAATCATATTAAATATAAATTTCAAGATAGCATATCAAAATTAGGTATGGCAATAGTGTATAGATTATATGACTTTAACTCACAGAATTGGGCGACCTCCTAGCTCTGCTCCGGTGCCTCGGTTGGAGCGAGCCAAGCAAATGGACTATCTAGTCACGGAAAATAATTCATCAAAACGCTGAAACAATCGATCATTAATCCTAGGTCTAGACTCCTAGGACTGACTGCCTAAGAATCTCGACTCGGAAGAATTCTACCGAAAATCCGGTAGAACCTCCCCTACAGCACGAACATTACCCCCCGTAAAAACGGGTCCAGGACCTGCCAGAAAAACACTTCAAATATTCAACAATTCAAACAACGGGAGTCGGGTCCCGCCACACAGCATAAAAAACACGACTATGGCAGACAGTCCGACAAACAATTATTTTTTACTCACAAATATCATCAAATACTCAACACAATCAATAGACACACAAATTAAATCAAAGAATTCCAAAATTACGGGCTAGAGAAAAATTACCGAGACGCTCGGTCGTTCGGTCGACTCGCCTCCGACCGCCGGAGTCCGATCGACGATCCGAACACACCATCATACTCACAACGACGCGCTGATGATGATCCCTGCTTCCGATTTTTCGATCTGACACCCGATCATCCGAAGAGATTTACGGACGATCTCGGCCGTTGATTTACAAATGAAGTCCGATCGCCACGAAACTAGTGCCATTTCGAAGCTTGAGCTGAGGAGAGTCGGGATATGTCCTTCGATCATCCATAGCTCGCCGAAGCTCACCGAAAAAGCCTAAAAACCTCGGCTGCCTCTATTTTCTCTCTCCACCGTGAACCTCCATTTCCGGCCACCATTGTCGACATCGCCGCCGCCAAAACAAAGTTAAGACCGAGAGGAGTCGATCGGCACTAAGATCAGCGACCACCGACGCCGGAAGCGCCCGCACGGCGGCAAGGAAGCTTCTGCCATCTTCCTCCTCAGCCGCTGCCGCCCGCCAGGAGCCTCCTTCCTCCGCGCACTCCTCTCTCTCCCCCGACATCTCTCTTCCTTTTTCTTCTTCTTCCCCGATTTTCTTTCCCTTCAATATCGACATTTGACCCGTGAACTTTTCCTTATTACAATTTGGTCCCTCAACTTCCTTAATTACTTACAATTTCATCCTACAGAATTTTAATTTAACCCCTAAAGTTTCTTTTATCCTTTCAATTAAGCCCCTAACTATTAAATTTGGGCCAAATCCGAATTATTTAAAATACATATTTACATAAATACCCCTGACTGACATATTTATTTACAAAATACCAAACTCACAAATTTCCATTAAAACCCCATAAAAATAAAATTATACTTTCAATCCTTATTCCAAAATAAATTTCCAATTTAGTCCTAACATAAAATTAAATTAAATAACCAAATTACTAATTATTTTCCAACTTAAATTTTAATACCACTAGTTAATTAAAATACCAATTTCCCCAAAATTCTTTTATAAAAACATCCTTTACAATTTCTTCCAAAATTTTCCAATATATATAATTTTATTTATACATATACATATACATTGGGAAAAAATTAGAATAACCAAAAATATATTCTACCCTTCAAATAATTTACTTAATTAATTCTTAAAATTTCAACTAATTGGGTATAGAAAAAGTAATTCATTCAATTGACTAATATTAAAATTTCCATTAAATCTTTTCAAATTAAACCAAATAGAAATGAAGTTAAATTAATTCAAATAAAAACTCATTTATTAATCATTATTAATATTATCTCTATTAAAGAAAAAAAAATTCCGGGTATTACATTACACATATTTTATTATTTAATACTAATGAATATGTAATAATCATCTATTGATTTAGTGTATAAATGGAGATCTACATCATACCAAATGGAGCCAAGAGCTGTTCATTCTACGATTATCATGCTGTAAACTCAAGGCAGGAGAAATCCTCAAGCTAAGACCGTATAGAGGCACCTTGCCATGAGAGGTCTTTATGCTCTTTTGGATTCTTATAGCCGAGTTAGCTCTTTTGAATCATAGAAGAACAGATCGTGCAAACAAATAGCTCATAGCCAATGGATCGAGAAGAAGAGATGGAGAATTTAGAAAGCCATGAGAAAAGAGGAATATTATGTTGATAGATGAAAGGAAAACTTGCTTACTTCATTACTTCACGACTCCTCTTTATATAGAGAAGCCTAAATACAATAAGACAGAAAAGATAAGGTGGGAATCTTATCTTTGACACATGTCTTCCTTAGAAGAAAATATGAGATTTCCCACTTACAAAAGGATAAGTCCTATCTAATAATATACTGACATCTCACATGCATATTAAGACAATAAGTCTTAATAGTACACTTACATATCACATGCAGAAAAGCAGGAAATAATACACCTAAAAAGACGAAAAAGATGAAATTGAAATCTCATCTTTTTTCTTACATCTTGAATTATTTGAGGAGAAAGATAGTCTTTATGGCCAGCTCACGAACCACTATCATTGTCATCATCATCCATAGGTTGAGAATCTTGCATAATGGCCTCCTTCTATTCAGTGGTCAGACTTGGATCATCTAGTGGGGTTGGGAGAATAGGAAAAGTGGAATGTTCAATAATGGAGTGTTTAGTCCATAGATGTCCATTGTAAGTGCAGACAAGTGGTGTAGAAATATTTGTCCAGCCTAAATCATTTCTTAGTTGTAGAGTGAGCTTTAAATCCCTTGTTATTGTTGGAGGAGCAAGATGTAAGGGCATTTCAATCGTTCTCCAATAATGACAGATATTTTGGGTTGCATAAGTGTCTTCTGAGAGCTGAAGGTAAGGCCTGTGAAGAATATAGATGGCATGATATCCTGAAGCCTTGAAGTTACTGTCTGTGAACAATTTATTTTCATGAATGATTTTGAGGAGATCCTTTTTCCATTGGTATGGGGTTTTGAACCAAGTGAGATATTTTCATGGATATGTACCTGCATTTGTCTCAATATTGAAGAAGTAAAGGAGATCCATGATTGGTATTTCTATAGCATGATAACAAACTGTGGAAAGACACCATAGAAACCATAATTCACTTTCAATTTATGGATGGGTAGGAGAAATGTGATAAATTAAGCACCAAGGGTAATCTGGATAAAAGAAATTGGGTTGGATGGGTAGCGAGAAAGTTTGTTGGATAGTTGCCAAATAATGAAACATCATATTTTTGGCAAAATTATTGACCTGTCTTGTTGTGAGATTTGTGGGAAGGTCTGGTGGTGAGGGAGGTTGCAGAGGGTCTTTTTTGAGCATTTTGGAAAGATGACATGTGTAACTGGACAGGTGTGGTATGGCTTCCCTGACATAGTTGAGTATCCCAAGAAATTGTTGTATTTGTTTTACAGAGAGATTCTCATCTGGAAAGTAATCAAGCTCTTTTGTCAAGTGTGGACCATACGTGTATTGGCCGTCTTTGAAATGCATGCCAAGGAACTTTATCTCTTGCTGGCCAATAATACTCTTTTTCTCCGACAGCATGATTCCATACTTTTGGATGATAGCAAGAAATTATTTCAGGAGTTAATGATGTTCCTCAGATGTCTCCGAGAATAGGAGAATGTCATCAATGTAGATAAAAGAGGAGTAAAGGATAGGCCCAAAGATTTCTATCATTGTTTTTTGAAACTGAGAATGGGCTGTTTTGAGCCCAAAAGGCATGACTGTCCATTGATATTGGGCGTTTGGGATACAAAAAGCTGTTTTGTATCTTTCTGAGGGATGGATACCCAATTACCAAAAACCAGCCTTGAGGTCAAATTTTGAATAGAACTGGGCCTTTTGAATGTGGACTTTTAGGTTCGAAATCCGAGGGAGAGAAAATTTGTTGTCTTGTAAAAAATGATTTAGAGGCTTGTAATCAATAACAAGTCTCTTTTTTCCCCTTAACTTTTCATATCTTTTTTCCATATAAAAGGTTTAACAGGCCCATTGTGAGGTTGTGGGCTCAATAAGGCCTTGTTGTAACAGAGTCAAGCATTCTGATATGTCAAGTGCTAGATCTGTAGGAGACATGCCTAGATGGGTGGCCTTTGTTGGGTTGATATCTTCATTGAGCTTGAAAGGAAGGTTGATATAGAACTGGAGATTTTTCCACAAGAGAAGAGGGTGCTGAAAATGCGAATGGGATTCTGGACAAAAAGGAATGAATTTTTCTTTGTATTGTAGGAATGGTGGTTCTGTATCTGCTATAGTGAACAGATTAGAGGTATCTGTGTATGGACGAAATTGCCTCTTGAACTTTATTCCATTGGGAAGAATTTGAAGCCTTTGAGCTTGATGATAAACATCAAAACCTATTAAGAGGTCTTTGTTTGGAAGATCTGAGCCAATAATATGCGTCTATACCACACAATCAGGAAAAAATTGTATCCCGATCTTTTGCTTTGTGATCAGAGTAGTCTTGAAAGTTTGACCATTTGCTGCTCTGAAAAACTGAATATGAGATTTCCAGTATTCAGATGGGAGGACTTCGGGATTCATCATGCTTCTTTGAGCTCCAGTGTCAAAGAAAGCTATAACTGGAACATGTTTTGCGTACTTTGAAGACAAAACTTGTATAGGAACATAAGGAACTAGATGAATTTTGGTAGCAAGCTGAGATAACTCAGGAAGTGGATATGGAGAGAAAGGGTATTGTATCACATTTGTTAGAATGTCCTTCTCTTCTTTTGAGGAGAGACTGATCATCAGAATTGGAATTTCACTATTATCAGAATCTGAAGAGGACTCTTCTGAAGATTCAGTAGAGTCTGAATATTCTGCTTCTATTCCAAAGAGACTTTCTGGAGTAAGATCGTCTTGTTCTGATAAGAGAGACTCTATATCCTCTTCAAATGAATCAGCTCTCGGCTCTGATACCAAATGGAGCCGAGAGCTGTTCATTCTACGATTCTCATGCTGTAAACTCAAGGCAAGAGAAATCCTCAAGCTAAGACTGTATAAAGGCACCTTGCCATGAGAGGTCTTTATGCTCTTTTGGATTCTTATAGCCGAGTTAGCCCTTTTGAATCATAGAAGAATAGATCGTGCAAACAAATAGCTCATAGCCAATGGAATGCAAGAATTTTTCTTATTTTAAATTATAGCTTGTTTAAAAGTAATAAAAGGTAAAATTAGGACATTTTTATACTTGAGAGATACAAAATAATTTTTTACTACTCGAGTACGTTGTGTTTATTTCTTTTTAAGGGGTTTTTCTCGGATTGTTATATCATGCACCCAGGACCATTAAGTATTATGAGTCTAGAACTAAAGCACACGTGTGTATTGTTGAAAACAAAGTTAGGTGTGTGCTTTAATAAATTATGAAATTATGGTTTATTTGGTTAGACATTAATTGACATTTTATATTATTAAATGACTAATAGATCAAAAAATAAAAATAAATTAACACTATAAATCTAGATCTATAACAAAATTGATGAATCAATATAGTATAATTTTTTATCATGTTTCATCCCTTAAATTTATATTATATTATTATTAAAAGAATCTATTCTATTTTTGTAATAATTTTTATAATTTATGGTATTTTATATTTCCTTTTCACTACAAATACTAAATTTATTTATTTTTAAATATGTTAATACTTTTATAAAAAAATATTAATATTAAAATAATAATAAATTTAATCAACATTACTAAAAGTAAACAGAAAAATAAATAATTTTATTTTCCAAAAGAATAAAAATAATTTTAACATTTTTTTCTTCATATATCATCATTATGGTTTAAATTTATAAAATGTATTGTAGGTTCATATATTGTAAATTGTAGATTCATCACGTATATATCCGAAGTTCATAATTATAATATAAAAAATCATAAATTAAAAAATAGATTCATACGTTACGAACAAATTCACTATTAAGAAATTAATGAATGTACATTTCACATTTAATGAATCTTACATTAACAAAAGATGAATATACAATTTATAATTAATCAACCTAAAATTTATGTTTAATAGGCCTAGCACTGATAAATATATGAATATATAATTTATAAGTAATGAACCTAAAGTTTATGTTTAATGAACATGACACTAATAATAAATAAATATATACATTATAACTAATAAATAATAGATTCACATGCTAAAACAGGTTCATGAGTAAAAATTAATGAATATACACTTTATAATAATAAATTTTATATTAAAAACAAATGAATACACAATTTATAAGTAATGAACCTAAAATTTATATTTAATTAATCTGATACTAATAACAAATAAATGTATACTCTCTATAAGTGATGAATTTAAAATTCATTTTTAAGGAACTTGACACTGTTAGTAAATGAATATATATTTTATAAGTAATAAATAATACCGTCTGTATATAAAACGAATCAATATTTATAGGTTAAAAAATAACGAGTTCATTATCTATAAACTACAAGTTCATGAAATGTACACTTGAGGTTCATTTTATATAGTACATATATTAATATCTATAGAAGAGTCATTTAGTCCCAATTAGCTATTTGTTTCCTATAATTAAGCTTATTAAATGCTTTCTTAATATAAATAAAATAATAAAAGAAATTAATTATTATGAGTATATATTTTATATGTGATGAATTTAAAGTTCATATTTAATAAACTTGATACTAATAATAAATAAATGTATATTTTAGAAGTAATGAATATACCTATGTGCATAAAACAAATTAGTATTCATAGGCTAAAAGATAATAGATTCATTATCTATAAACTACAATGAGGTTCATTTAATATAGTACACACGTTAATATCTGTAAAAGAATCATTTAGCCTATTAACTATTTATTTCCTATAATTAAACTTATTAAATGCTTTATTAATCTAAATAAAATACTAAAAAAACTATTAATTAGTATGGAATGAAAGGAATAGCTATTAATAAAATTTTAAATAAAAAATAATTAATATTTAATAAAAAATTAAAATTATATTTTAAATTTAGTACTTAATAAAATTATTAATTTATCAAATATTAAAAATAAATATCATATTCTGAATTTGTAACGTGACTATTTTATAATCCAAAATACTATTTAAAAAAGAAAAGAAATTATATACAATTAAAAAAATAACCAAATAAAATCCTAAAATATAAAAATTATGCACGTATAAAATAGCCTAGATTCACAATGTTGTGTGAGCCTAGATCCATGATATAATTTATCATTTTTTTTTTTTCTAGTTAGGGGACTTTTAAAAAGAAAATTATCATTATAAAGTAAAATAATACAAAAATTTAATTTTGAGATAGTTTTAAACATTTTAAGTTAGTTATTTACTACGTAACGGGCAGAGTTGTCACAAGTGAAAGAAGAAATGAAGGGTTAAAAGAGAAAAAAAAAAAAGTATAAGGGTTGTCCACCCATGAAAGTGGCGTACATAAAAAAATAAATATAAAAATAATTTGTAGAAGTTTTTTTAAATATTCTAATATTTGTCTAATTTAAATTATTATAATTTTAATTAATTAATATAATTTATTTTGAAATATGTGATTAAATTAAAACAGCTTGACAATTAAAATATAAATTTAAAAATTAAAAAGAACTATATAAGAATTTTGACCCGATCCTCGATCCTCTAGTAAGACATTGTCCTCTAAAAGAATTTATCTCTGATGGTAATTCAACTGCGTGTGCATGCTAGGAGAGCCATGTGACTAAAACTAAATATTCTATTAAAAAATATGGGATACAATACTCTTATTATGTATATACTTAACCATAATATCGTGTATAATTTATTTCTAATATAAGTTTTTTTTTATAATTTAAATGTATATCTTATTTATAATGCTATTTAATATAATGGCATTTTTTAAAGAATTTATAAATAAATTGTATTAATTAACTAAAATTAGATAAATATTAAAATAACAAAAAAATATCTCTACAAATTATTATTTTTTTTACTCTAAAATGAAAATTAGTTTTAAGAGAAAAACCCCTTTTTTAGCACCTCTTATATAAACATAATATATTCTCCTTTTTTATTTTTAATTCTTATAAGCCATTATATAGTTTTTTATTTATTTAATTACACTATAGGATAAATTAGTTTTCCTTTTTGATAGTGTAATAAGCTCTTTTAAGAAAAATAAGTATTCTCTCACTAATCCATCTCCAAGTGGACAATTTCTTAAATTGTATCCCAAAGCCATTAATAAATTTGATTTTTCTACTTTATAAAATTATCATCCGCATGAAATTAAATTGGTGCCAAATTTTTTTGTTTTCCTACAAACATGACAAAACACTGTCCTTTTTTCTTTTCTGGCTTTCACGATCGCAAAAATTTGGATCCAGCAAATTAAAATGGGTCTTGAATGTCTGGTCCATCATCAGTTATGATTACAAAGAAAGTAACAGTAAAAGGGTCGTAGTGATTATACCTATGGTGGCTTCACCTAACTGTCAAACCCTCTCCCATGAACACAAGCAGACCAGTAGTTATTACAGTCGAATGCGCCTATAAGGCAAACTCTTCTTTCTGATATTCAGTCGTCAGCACCTTGTTCTTCTTCATCTTGGCGTCTGTGTGTATACTGATTGATAATTAAAAGAGTAGTATGTCGAGCGGAGGAGAGATTTTAATACTCCCGGCTTTTGGGCAAGGCCATTTATTTCCATGTATGGAACTGTGTCAGCTGATAGCTTCTCGCAATTACAAAGCCACCCTTGTCATCTTCTCCACTCTCTCTTCCTCTGTTCCCTCTTCTTTTCGTCAACTGCCACTCGTCGAAGTAGTTGACATCCCTTCTCCCACAGGACCCCAACAGCTACCTGTGCCTATGCACCCTGACAGTCGCAACCAAATGCATCTGTCTCTTGAAAATCTTCTCTCTTCCCGACCCAACAAACCCCTTTCTGCTATCGTTGATGTTCTTGTTGTTATTAGTTGGTCGGCTCATATTTTCCACATATTTGATGTTCCAACAATTGGCTTCTTCACTTCGGGCGCATGCTCAGCAGCCATGGAGTATGCTACATGGAAGGCCCATCCTCAAGATATTGATTTCCTCCCACTCCCTGGTTTACCCCATGATATGGCTCTAACCGTCTCCGATCTTAAACGCCGGCCATCTTCTCAACCTCCTAAAGACAAGAAGAAGACAGGCCTACCTGGGCCCGGTGATCAGCCACCTTGGGTTAATGATACGCAGGCTTCCATTGCCTTGATGATCAACACGTGCGATGATCTTGAGCGTCCATTCCTTAATTACATATCTAATGAAGTTAAAAAGCCAGTTTGGGGCGTGGGCCCACTTTTCCCCGAGGAGTACTGGAAGTCAGCTGGTTCCCTGGTTCATGATAGTCAAATCAGAACAAATAGATCGGCTAACATAACCGAGGAAGGTGTGATCCAATGGCTAGATTCAAAGCCACGTGGCTCAGTGCTTTACGTGTCATTTGGTAGTTCAGTGGACCTCACTAAAGAGGAATATCCACAATTGGCGGAAGCATTAGAGGCCTCAACCCATCCATTCATATGGGTGCTTCGAGAAAATGCGGGTCGGGGACGAGACCCAAATGAAGAAGGATACGCCTACCCAGATGGAATGAGTGAGAGAGTGGGTGAAAGGGGATTGATAATAAGAGGATGGGCACCACAGTTGCTGATACTGAGCCATCCCTCAACAGGTGGGTTTTTATCACACATGGGTTGGAATTCTACAATGGAGGGAATAGGACGTGGGGTGCCATTTTTAGCATGGCCATTGAGGGGTGACCAATACTATGATGCCAAATTGGTAGTGAGCCATCTTAAGTTGGGGTATAATGTGTCAGATGATTTATCAGTGATGGTGAGAAAAGATGTGATTGTGGAGGGAATAGATAAACTGATGGGAGATGAGGAAATGAAGAAAAGAGCCAAGGCATTTGGTGCTAAATTTGGATATGGATTTCCACTTTCTTCAGCGGCTGCACTCGATGCCTTTATTAACTTAGTTAAATAAATATGTATGTAAATTATTTCTCAATTACTATATAATGGGCTCTTTCGGTTTTCTTTATTTAATTAATGTGTTGCTTGTATATTCATTTCTTCTTCTTCTCTAATAACTCGACATTTAGTGTTTCATCCAGAGTAAGAAGAAAGGATTTCCCTGGAGCAGAACCCTATATATCATCGATAACATCTTTTACCATTTACAACGGCGAGGCAGTAAGCTCCTGTCGAGTCTTGTAGGATAAAAATTAGAAACTGGAAGAACGTAAATTGGATATGATACATGATTCTGGGGTAGGTAGCTACACTCCCTTTGCAGGACTCATCACCTAATAATGTTTTTCATACAAAAGAAGGAAAGAGGAAAAATAACAAGAAACCAAGAAGCAACATGTACGAACAGGATGAGCAAAACCCAGTTCAACTCAACCTTTTAACATGATACAGGATAACTTTTCTTTTTTCCTTTTTTTTTTTTTTTACAACTCTAACGATTACATAATCCCATTTTCAATTTCTGATCGTGTAAAGAATGAATATATAGCCTATCTAATTGAACAAATCACCGACCTAGCCGTAAATTTTTGGCATCGAACAAGCTTACATAAGAGTTGACTTGCTGTATGTCCAACCCAATGACCTCCTCCTTGTGCTTGGTGGTGTGAAGCTCAGTCCAAACATCTCCTTGAGAGCTTGTCCCTGTTCTACAAACTTCACCAGCTTTGCAACTATAGCAGCACTCTCCATGATATGGTTAATATCCTTTGTGTTGCTCCACAAGCGGTTGGCCAATTGTAACCTCCTCCGTTTTGAGTTCAACCCTATTCCCCATTTCTGGTAGAACCTCTTTCTCTCTTCTTCTGATAATCTCTTTTGCATCAGCTTGCTTAGCATCCCTCTCTCTCGATGAAGGGCCTTGATGCTGTATCCAGAGTTCCGGAATATTAAGATATTAGGATGGCTAAGAGATGTTTAACTAGAGACGAATAAAAATAGAAAAATGCATGTGTAAGAAATTGCAGGAAAGTAAGATCTTGTACTAGAAAACTTTAGAAGTTTCTGACTGGGTCCAGAGTTGAATGCTTGATTGCAATCATTCTGATGTCATCCATATCAAACCTCGCCCCCATTTCTTTATTTCCATAACCATAAATTGGCGAATGTGCAATGTGACATAGGGTTTCAAACTTCAGAAGACATATAGATAGATAGATAGATAGTGTAGAGAGAGAGAGAGAGAGAGAGAGAACCTTGAAGCAAATGAGAATGTCCCACCACCTCCCAAAGCTTGATTCCCTTGAGAAAAGTTTTCCTTGAGGAAGGAAAGTCTCCTCAGCTCCACCTCCATGTATATGGAATCTGTTGGATCGCCTTTAAAGAGCAAGAAAAAGTATGTCCTATGGACCAAGGAAACATTGCAAGTTTGCCACAGTTCTAGTATCTCGCTTCGCTGTCTCTCAAACGTCAGGGACCAATCACTAGAAATATCCAGAGCGTCACACATGGGATCCAACCCAACATCTTTTGCATTCTTTCCAAACTTTTCAGCTGTTGGGTCTGTCTCCTGAACCTAGCAAGTGGTAATCAAGCAATGTCATAAAAAGAAACTTTAGAGCCTAGCTGGCAAAATGATGGCAAACATCTTCCAAAACCATGGGAGGAAATGTGAAGAAGAATTCTCACCTGCTTGGCCATCTCCTTCAGTCCTTCAACAAAATTTCGGATGCTAGGTATATCGTCGTCTGCAGAAGTTTTGACACTCTGACTTCCAAAGTCTTCTGTGTAGGCACTACCAAGAGAAGACTGAGAATCATTTCTCAATAACCTTGCAGCATCAGCACCATAATTTAGCGGAGGAAACCTCCTTCGGACACTTTCTGGCCTCCCAGTAAAGCTTTTCTCGAAACCATTTGGTGGAGTGCTCATGAGATTCTCTCTGCAACTCCAGCTCCTAGTTAACTTCATGTTTGTAGGACTTGACATAGCAGCTGCCAATGATTCTTTAGATGTTTCATCAGGGTCAGGACTGACAAGGGCATCTATGGTCCTTTGTACATGATGCAGTCTCTGCTCCAACATGTCATGTGTGAAACCATTTTGCATGTGATTAGCTTCTCTCTGTCCATTTTCTGGAGTTGATATTCCCTGCCTAGCTGCAGTTCCATTCTCAATCGTTGTCAAAGCTAATGGTCCCTCATTTTCACCACTGGATATGGAATGGGGTTCAAAGTAATTGTCTCTCCTTGTCTCATCTATTTCAATACACTGAACTTCCCTGCAGTAGTCATCAGCATCTTCTACTGGTCCAACAGCAGTATCCTCCAGGCTCTGACAAGAATTCGATCTGATAATCTTCTTTCCAATTGACATTAAAGATGAGGTACCATCAGAATGATCATCTGCATTGTCTGTAAGGTGGTAGGGTTCCTCCACGTTGCTCCCACAGTCTCCATCATAATGATTCATGTTGAACTTTCTGACACCTTCATACAGATAATGAGGATCAACGACACCAGAAGATTCTGATACTGAACATTCATCTTCCCACGTATTCGTTGCTTGCTTAGGATGATGACCTGTCACAGGCTGAATTACCAATATAAAGCAAAAGTTAACTGGAGCAGCATTATCAACACTGAACAGAATCTAGAACAATTAAGCAATAAAATACCCCATTTCTTGAAGTTTGCTCCTGCCCAATCATTTGCAGCAGATCCTCAATCCGAGATTCAGCAAGATCCCGTTGCTTCTTTAACTCTCGAATCTCCTTCTCCATCTGCATGATGAAACTCATGTATTAAAAGTAAGCCAGTGCATATTATTTGCATTCTTTTGCACTTCTTCTCATAAGAACATTAGATTCAGGATCACTGGGCCACATGACACATAACAATGAAACAGTGTAGATTTCCTTGCTGTTCATTGAAAGAAGAAATATTAACCTGATGTTGCTAGAGTCAGGGTTGAGAAGGTATGGTTCAAGGTTATGTAGTTTATCATTTGCCTCCCGGTTTATGTATAACAAATTTAGAAGTTATGAAGTATCTTATGCATAGAAATGACATGATACATAATGTATATATGTCAGGCACACCCACTTTTAAATTCAAACTGAGCAGATGAGCACTATAAGGAAGGTATCGATTGGAACCAAAATTCAAACATTAGGAATGAGAATGGATCATTTTGGATTTAAATGAACTAGGCCTAGGTGTCTAAGAAAGGATACAGCACATTGAATTTTCCCATACCATAGAAAGTTCTCTAATTTTTGTCCAAAAGAAAATATGAACATGGGTAAATACAAATATAGATGAGTTTAGAAATCAAATTATTACCTTTTGAATTTGAAGATCTTTCTTTCTAAGTAATGTTCCATAATCAGAGGCTGAGGAAGCAGGGGCAGGACTTCTCAACTCACTCTCCAATCTAGCCAATTCTTTTTGCAAATGCTTAACCAATGCTTTATCAGACATGACTACATTAACCTGAGCTTTTGTAGTAACTTCTTTTGCACAGCAAGCAAACAGAAGAGTGTTTCTAGTTTGCTCAACATGGCTACGAGCAGGGCTCAGCGTACAGATAATGGCAGTTCTGGCATTGCCACCCAAAGCTGGCTGCAGTAGCCGTGTCAGCTTAGAATCTCTGTAATTTATGTGTCCATGTCTCCCCTTGCTATTAAAGAACAAATTGATAAGACAGAAATAAATTTATTCTCTTATTTGATAATATTTCAGTTATCTGCTAACTAGAATGAACAAAAATAGACAGCAGCAAAGAAATGTGTAGCGGTGGAGGGAGAAATCAAGAAAAGCAGCTTCATCATTCATGAATGTAGATTATATATAGTAGTAAATAAATTGCTTTCAGCACTGGCTAATTGCTCAGCAGTACAGACCTAAAAATCAGCAGTGTGTATAAGAGAACGTGAGTGTGCTTATGAGACAGTTTCTTAAAATCGCACCACGCCAGAAACTAGCCTGACCTTCCTATATTTAGTATGAACAGTCCGCATCACTCTGCATGAGTTAGCACTTTATCAAGTGATATACAAGCAAGTTGGCAACACATATTCACCACAGACCTATCATCACCTAGATTACCAGAGCCACAAATTTCATGAAAATTCTCCAGTTGATCATTACGATGATCTGAAGTCTTGAATAAGCTGCTGGGAGAAACTAACTTTTGCTCCCAATGGCAATTAACAAATAAAAACAGTCACTGAGCAGGTATCAGCCTTGTGTCCAGAAAACCTAAATACAGCTAAGCAAAATCAAACATATCTATAACTACATACTCCAGCTTACCATATATTATAAAAGTTGCAGGCACCAGTTGCAATTGAAGAAAGAAAAAGGAAGTTACATTTAAGAGGAAGGAAAATATTATCAACCTTAGCTTGCGAATGACAGTTCCCAGAGTCAGCAAACTGCGGTTTATGTGGCATCCTTCTTTCAATCTCGCCCCAGAAGATAATGCCTGTGATGCACGCTCACTTCCTGCCAAATCAACAAAATTCTGCAAGAGAAAAGAAAGAAAGGAGCGTATTTTGACTTCCCAAGTCAACAAAATGTTTTATACATAATAATCAACTGAGAAGTAATCCATACCACAGTGGCTGCAAGAGTGGTTGAATTTTCTTTGCCTAAGAATTCACGAGCAGAACTTTCAATTGTCTGCAACAATCGCACAAAAGAATGGTTAACATTTCAACAGCTCCAACCAACTATGCACTAAACATACTTGCTGACAAGTAAATGCTTGAACTACAAAAGTAGAGATGAAGGGGCACACCAATCTAAGAATTTGATGTGATCTAGAGCTTTTCTCGTTCAGTGAGGTCTCTCCAATCCGCCTTTGAGCTGCAAGCATGAAACAAAATAGTTGAGTATACATTGTTGTCCATCAACAGGAGGACTCTGTACAATGCTTTACCTTCACAAATGGAAAGGAGCTCCTGTAGATGGTTCCAATCCTTTAATGTTTCCTCTGTAACTTTCTCCACAACAGTCCCTTTCTGATAAAATGAAGAAAACAAATGAAAGAAAAAAACAGCAATTCGTCAACTCATTTGCTAAAGTAAAAATATAAAATAATTATTAGAAGAAAGAAAAAGAAAAAAGGATGATGGCATTCACCTCTGGATCATCTAGCAATCTAAGAGGAGTTGAATCTGCACTAAGCAGATCTCTAATAGCTTCATTATATATCTCAATTGCAGAGAACTTCAAGACAAATGCTCTCTCTTCATGCTGCAATAATAACATTAAAGCGAGAATATCAGCATTAACAATACAAGAGAATAATGATCGACAACTGAGAATAGAATAAAAATAGTAAACTAGAATTTTATATTACCCTATGTATGTAGTCAAATATATCTGCTACTGTATACTCAGTTATTCCTATCATGGTGTATGTCTTTCCGCTGCTTGTCTGCCCATATGCAAAAATACTTGCTGCAAAAAGGCAAATGGAAGTGAACCTTTTCATATCTTGAGGTAGGGTGAGAAAGAGACACCAAGATGCTAGTGTTTTACTTACAGTTAATACCACTAACAACAGAAAGAGCAACCTCCTTTGCTCCTTCATCATACACCTGCCTTGTAGAGCTGTCACCCCGAAATACTCTGTCTGTCCTCAGAAAATAAAATAGATGAAATTATTTAACCATAAAGAAAATCAGCTTTTAGAAAGCTGCTTACAAGTTCAAAGACAGTGGCAAACCCAAAAGTTTGATGCAGTGAAGACCTTAAAAAAGAGTCAGAAAATTAAGATAACAAAAGCTATAGTTTGATCTACATAATTACAAGGACCAAATTTGTAAGATATCAAGCTATTTGCACAAGATAAACGTAAGTCCCTGTTAGTTCATAGAGCTCTGACATCTGATAGCGGACTACATTTATCAGTCCTACAGTGACAGGAAGCAAACATTTGGCCAGTATTTGTGGCTTACTCTAGGTTAAATGAGAAACAAATATCCAGAAGGTCCAACATAAATTATTGGTAGAGTACAAAATGGGCCAAGAGTTTCATTTTTGTTCATCAACTATGGGCATAATCTATCTGCAAGTTGGCTTTTCAACCTTAAAGAACCCTATGCTTGTGTTACCCCAAAAACAAGAGTACAGGAATCAGAAGAGCTGTCTAGGCATCCTGCATCCAGAATGCATGCAGAAATAGTTAAAATATCATTATTCAAAGCCGCTAAAATTCAAATCTAACTGAGCAAAGAGACTTGAAGCATATGCTAGAGAATTCACTGGATTACATCCCAAAATTTTAAGACCCAATCTACGTAGGCCACAATAAATGGCATTGTCATTTTTACACTGAACATGTCCTTCAACTTCCCTATGTATAAAAGAAAAAAAGAGCATGTCCTTACCGAAAGTATAGGCAGATGGAAATGTGGAACCTTCGCGAAGGGTATTCCGGTACAAGATAGTGGTGTCATTAAGGCATTCCCAATCAGCAACTTCATCAGCCACAATCTCCTTGTCATTCAAAGGCCTCAACCTCACCAAAACAAGAATCTTTTCCTCACGAGCACTTGGTATTTGCATATTGTCCATCTTTGGTAGCTCTGCCCCTCCAATTGACCCCATTTCCCACACTCCAGGTTTGGACTTCTCTTCAACCCCACCAAACAAAACTAAATAAAAAATAACCTCATAATTTTCAGATTCTGAGAAAGGAAAATCAAATTCTAGGAACGTCAAAAACTCACAGTTGGTCTGGCTTTCCTAAATGTAAGACAGTTGTAGAGGTTAAGAAAAAGGTTGTTGCATTTGCCTAGAAGATAGTAGCAGGTCGACAATTCTACTCTGGCAGTATCTGCAACAAGAAGTTAATCATGGGTAATTATCCAACTAACCCAAAAGATAAGCAACCAATGAAATTCCTAATTATGGGTCATATCAACAACAACAAGCCAATCATCATTTTTAACCAACAACCCAATAATAATTCTTTTCTTTTCCAAAAAAAAAAAAGGGAACTTTCCAATTGCAAAAAAAAAAAAAAATAGAAAATCAAAAGCTGGCTATTAATTATCCAAACCATCTAAAAATAGTTAACAACTAAACAAGAAGGTCAATAATAATCATGGTTAGTTATAGTTGGGGGCAAAAAACTCTTTACTTAATCTTCAGTCCCAAGCTTTTACATATATATATATATATTAGGAGAAACATAGAAAAAATTAAATAAGATTTAAAAAAAAATATCGTTTCCTTTTGTTTTCTTTTTTCTTACTTAAACAATGATCAATTGCAATGTTATAACAGAAAACTTTCTTTTATAGGCAACCAACAACAACCATGCTTCAAATCCAAGTAAAAGAAACCCTATATATGTCTAAAACCTTCCATTTCACAAATTTAACGCAAGTTCATGTATTTGCTACTGCATTACATGGTCCCATTTTACCCATACATACATACCTATGCATAACAATAAAACGGAACCGAAGAAAGAGAGAGAGAGAGAGAGAGAGAGAAGAGAGACGAAATAAACCTCCAAATACGGTGTCATCTTTCAAGGGACAGATAAGCGAACGCAGTTCACCCTTAGAGCAATGTACTTTGAGTTGAGATAAGGTATAAAATTAGAAAACGCTGTCGTTTTCTCCTTTCTCTTTCTGTGCACCTGCTCTGATCTGTAACTGAATGTGCTCACTGCTATTACCTCAAATCTCGAGCTCTGCAACTCATCGAAATAAAATAAAATAATTATATCAATAAAAAAACATTTAAGTTAATATCCCGAATTTCACGCATTTAGCCGTTGTTTTTTTTATAAATTTTTTTAAAAGACATATTGCAACTGTCAGTTAATTCATTAAACATTTAACACTAATGAAAGCTCATCTATTTTTGGAAATTTAAAAAAAGAAAAAGTGAACTGTGAAAGCTTGAAATGAAGAAGAAGCGAGAACGTGGCTTTGAAGAGAAAATCTCCAAGCATAGAAACAGAGAAAAAGAAAACTGTTACTTTAATAAAGCTCAAAGCAACATAATGTCGCTAAAGGCAAAGGGCATAACCGGCACAATCCTTTCTTTAGGAAAAGAAACCGATAGAACAGTAAAAATCGGCGAGATTCCACTCACCACGATTTCTCTCTCTCTCTCTCTCAACTGAGCTTATTAGTTCACAAACACAGAAACACATATAGGGACAGAGGAATTGACGAGAGAGAGAAAAAGGAAGTAAGGGAGCGTTTGGTTTTGTTATGTTCTGTTATTTTTCTCTTTGTCTCTCTCTATGTTCTTTCTCTTGGAGCGGAGGGGAGAGTCGGGCAAATCTGATGCAGCGTCAACGTCGACCAAAGTAGAATTTTTCTTCTTTTTTCTTTGTTTGTGGATATTACGATTTCGTCCCTTGCGTTTTTTCGCTTTATGTTTGGAAAGGAGGATGGAAAGTCACGTGCAACTGAGGGATAGGTTGATTTTTCTTTAATTGTTTCTGCCGCGCCACGTGGTGTTTTGGACCCACTGATTTCATCGTTTTCAGTTTTGTGATGGACGGTCTTTGATCTTTCCAATTTATTGGCACGAGTAGAATATAAATAAATATTTTATCTAATTATATATATCAAGTATGTTGCATTCAACATAATGCTATAGAGTAAGTGGTTAAATGAAAATTAAATTAAATTATGTTCAAATAAACTAATAAAAGAATTCATATAGTCTTTTGTATTGTCTTTTGTAAGAATTGAAACTCTTGAAATATATTTTACATCTTATAGAACTTTCAATTTTCAATCAAAGTTATGCACTATGTTATACACAAAAGAAATAATTCTATAAAAGGTTTTATATTGTAATTAAAAATATTTACTTCTAATAAAGATTAAATTGATTGTAAAAAAATTATAGTATTAAAGAATATACGCAAGCTTTTTTTGTAGTTATTTTTAGAGATAATTACTATTTATTTTATGTATTTATTTATATTATACTAGTTATCTTCTTATATTTAAAAAATATATTTTTTATTTTTTATTTTATAATTTTATACTAAAAATCCATTTCATCAGAATTTCCGTTAAACAACTGTTAACTAGGTCGGATTTTATACTATTTGTCCCTTGATATTTGGTGTAATGTACATTATTGTTGAAAGTACTTTGCTTTGCTTTAGGAGCTTTTAGAATAAAATCCTAATATTTAGGACTATTTTTGTTTTGACTAGTTCAGTAGCTGTTACCACAAAATACGTATAGTATATTTTATTGGCTATCTTTTCTCTTTTCTGTTTTTGTACGGTTATATAACTTTATCTTATTATCAATAAGATTGGAAGCAAGTTATTGATTATTATCTCAACAAATTGGTATCAGAGCCTTTGAGAGTGAAAACTTGAGTGTGAGGTTAGGAACTGCAGTATCCTAGCATAAGCAAGAGAGTGAAACACCTCTGAGTGAAACACTTGAGTGAAACACAGAGAGATTGAGAAATGGCAACAGAAGCAAACGCTAGCTTTATTCAGGCAAACTTTCCTAAGTTTGATGGAGATTATGATCACTGGAGCATGCTGATGGAAAACTCTCTGAAATCAAAGGAGTATTGAAATCTCATTGAAACTGGGTACTGTGAGCCTGATGATGGAGAGGTGACAACTCCTGCACATAAAAAGATACTAGAAGAGCTGAAGCTGAAGGATTTGAAGGTAAAAAATTATCTCTTTCAGTCCATTGACAAATTAACTTTGAAGATCATGCTTCAAAAGGACACATCTAAACAAATATGGGAATCAATGAAGATAAAGTTTCAGGGGAATGCAAGAGTTAAATGTGCTCAACTTCAGGCACTTCGTCGAGAGTTTGAAGTTTTAGAAATGAAGGTTGGAGAGTCTGTTTCTAATTATTTTTCACAAGTAATGACAGTTGCTAATAATATGCGAAATTATAGAGAAGACATGTCTGATGTTAAAGTAGTGGAAAAATTTTTACGCTCCTTAACATAACAATTTAACTATATTGTTTGTTCTATTGAAGAGTCAAAGGATATCGATTCTCTCACTATTGATGAGTTGCAAAGCTCGTTGATTGTGCATGAACAGAAGTTTCGAAAGAAAGATGGGAGAGAACATGCTTTGAAAGTAAGTTCAGAGGAGAGACCTGCTGTATGGGGAAGAGGCAAAAGCACCTTCAGAGGACGAGGTAGAGGAAGGGGAAAACAAAGCTTCAATCGAGCCACGGTTGAATGTTACAGATGTCATAAACTTGGGCATTTTCAGTATGAATGTCCTTCTTGGGACAAGGAGGCAAATTATGCAGAGTTTGATGAGAATGAAGAGTTGTTGTTGATGGCATATGTGGAGATGAATAATGCAAAAAGAGAAGAGGCATGGTTCCTAGACTCAGGATGCTCGAATCACATGTGTGGAGATAAATTGATTTTCAGTGCAATGGATGATTCTTTCAGACATGTGGTAAAGCTTGGAAACAATACTCAAATGAACGTGCTTGGAAAGGGAAATGTGAAGTTGATGGTAAATGGAATAGTTCATGTGATCACTGAAGTGTTTTATATACCTGAACTTAAGAACAATCTCTTGAGTTTAGGCCAATTGCAAGAACGAGGTTTGGGTATTCTAATTCAATTAGGGATGTGTCGGATATATCATCCTGACAGAGGTTTGATTATTCAAATGAATATGACAACAAATAGAATGTTTGTGCTGTTTGCCCAAGCTCAACTTCAGAGTGAATCATGTTTTAGCACTACCACACAAGATATCACTCAGCTATGGCATCGTAGATACGCTCATCTTAGCTGCAAAGGTTTGCAGATGTTGAAAGCAAAGGAAATGGTTAAAGATCTTCCTGAATTACTAGATTTTATAATGGTATGTATTGATTGCATGAAAGGAAAACAACATCGTGATTCTATTCCTAAGAAGAGCCAATGGAGAGCAACTCAAAAGTTACAGTTGGTCCATGCAGACATATGCGGACCTATCACTCCAGCTTCAAACAGTAACAAGAGGTACATTTTATGCTTCATAGATGATTATTCTAAGAAAGCATGGACATATTTTCTGTCACAAAAATCAGAAGCATTTTATTCCTTCAAATGTTTTAAAGCTCTTGTTGAAAAAGAAATAAGTTTTCCTGTTAAGTGTTTACGAACAGATAAAGGTGGGGAGTTTAACTCTATGGAATTCAATGAGTTTTGCAAGCAGAATGGGATAAGAAGGCAGCTGACTACGGCTTACACTCCACAACAAAACGGAGTGCCGAGCGCAAAAATAGAACCGTAATGAATCTGGTTAGATCGATGTTGTCAGAAAAAGGGATGCCAAATATTTTCTGGCCTGAAGTAGTGAGATGGGCAATATATGTTTTGAATCGATCACCTACACTAGTTGTCAAAGAAGTAACCCCAGAAGAGTCATGGAGTGGTGAAAAGCCTTCAGTGGATCATTTTAGAATATTCGGATGTCTGGGGCATGTCCATATACCAGACGCAAAGAGAACAAAGCTCGAAGATAAAAGTATCAATTGTGTGCTTCTTAGTGTGAGTGATGAGTCTAAAGGATACAGATTATATAATCCTATCACCAAGAAAATTTTTATAAGCCGGGATGTAGTATTCGAAGAGAATAAACGTTGGAACTGGGAAGCAAGCACGAAAAGGAACTGCTGATAGATACAAAATGTAATGACAGCGAGAATGAGGAAGAACATGAAAGAAGGGTAGAAGAAGAGGAAGCTGGCACAAATGAACCTGAAATTGAAGAAGAGGGAACTGAATATCTATCTTCGGGAACCACCATTGAAGAAGGTACAAACGATAGGGAGGGCAGAAATAGACATCCTCCTTTATGAATAAATGATTATGTTTCAAGTGAAGGTTTACCAGAAGAAGAGGAGATGAACATGGCATTTAATGTATATTCAGATCCAATGAGTTTTGAGGAAGCAGTAAAGAGTTCAAAGTGGCGTTTAGCTATGAATGAAAAAATTAAATCCATAGAGAGGAATCAAACCTGGAAGTTAGTAGAGTTACCTGCTGGAGCAAAAAAAATTGGAGTAAAATGGGTCTATAAGACTAAATTGAATGAGCTTGGAGAGGTTGACAAATACAAAGCAAGATTGGTAGTTAAAGGTTACTCGCAACAATATGGAGTGGATTATACAGAGGTTTTCGCACCTGTGGCCTGAATGGATACCGTAAGAATGATCATAGCACTTACTGCGAATAAGGGTTGGAACCTCTATCAACTATATATCAAATCTGCTTTTTTGTATGGAGAGTTAAGTGAAGAGGTTTATGTGGAGCAACCTTTGGGATATGAGAAGAAAGGAAATGAACAGAAGGTGTATAAGTTGTGTAAAGCCCTTTATAGACTAAAACAAGCCCCAAGAGCTTGGTTTAGTCTAATTGAGTCTTATTTCATTAAGGAGGGATTTCAGAAAAGTCACAGTGAACATGCTCTATTCATCAAATGCAGCAAAGATGGTAAAATTATCATCGTAAGTATTTATGTTAATGATCTTTTGTTCACTAGTGATGATGAGAATATGATGTGTGAATTTAAATGCTCTATGAAAAAGGAGTTTGATATGACTGACTTAGGAAAGATGAGGTTTTTCCTTGGAATCGAAGTTCTACAAAGATCTGATGGCATTTTTATTTGTCAAAGAAAATGTGCAGCTGAAATATTGAACCGTTTCTGCATGAAGGAGTGCAATTCGGTCTGTAATCCAATAGTTCCAGGATGCAAATTATATAGCGATGAGAATGGAGTTAAAGTTGATGAAACTTATTTCAAACAGATTGTCGGAAGTCTGATGTATGTTACAACAACTCAACCCACCTTATGTTCATTGTAAGTTTAATTAGTCATTTTATGTCTAATCTAACTGAGTTACATTTACAAGCAGTTAAAAGAGCATTGAGGTATCTAAAAGGAACCATGAAGTATGGAATCCTGTACAAGAAAGGAGGAGATAGAAATCTGCTGGCTTTCACAGATAGTGACTATGCAGGTGATGTGGAAGATAGAAAAAGCACTTCTGGCTACATATTCATGATAAGTGAAGGTGTAGTGGCCTGGTCGTCAAGAAAGCAACCCATAGTTACTCTTTCGACTACTGAAGCTGAGTTTGTAGCAGCAGCAGCTTGCGCTTGCCAAGCAATTTGGATAAGAAGAATTTTGAAAGAACTTGGTTATTCTCAAGAAGGAAGCACTACAGTGAAATGTGATAACAGTTCTGCTATTAAGCTTTCAAAGAATGCAGTTTTACATGGTCGGTCTAAACATATAGATGTACGATTTCATTTTCTCAGAGATCTCTCTAAAGAAGGTGTTGTTAATCTGGTTCATTGTGGAACTCGAAGTCAAATTGCAGACCTGATGACAAAACCATTGAAGCTGGAAGATTTTAAAAAATTTTGTGAAGAACTTGGAGTTTGTACAGCCCCAGATATGAACTAATTCTCTAGTAAAAGAAATAAGTTCAAGGGAGGGATTGTTGAAAGTACTTTGCTTTGTTTTAAGAGTTTTTAGAATAAAATTCTAATATTTAGGACTGTTTTTGTTTTGACTAGTTCATTAGCTGTTACCACAAAATACGTATAGTATATTTTGTTGGCTATCTTTTCTCTTTTCTGTTTTTGTACGGTTATATAACTTTATCTGATTATTAATAAGATTGGAAGCAAGTTATTGATTATTATCTCAACGATTATTGCCTCTTATATTTTTATTTGTTATACTAACCCCATCGTCTAATTTTTATAAAAAAATCACCTTTAGTGTTTGTACAAAAATAATTAATTAGTGTTCTTAAAAATTTATATAATTTAATCTTAAATTGTTGAAATAAAATAGATAGTATTATTATTATTAATTTTATTACAGTAGGATTGTAATTTTAATAATAAGTCTGAAGATAAATCATATTTTTTTTTATCAATTTAGATCCTTGTTTACATTGATTTTCAAAACGTAAAAGAATTTTAGGACAATAAATAAAATATAGAGACAGTTTATATAGTACATAAAAAGTTAGGGACAGATGGTATAGAACCAAACTTAATTAACGAATTTTTAATAAAAAATTTAACGAAAGAGATTTTTAGTATAAAATTATAAAATAGAATGATAAAATATATTTTTTTAAATATCAGAAAATAACTAGCATAATATGAAAAGATACATAAGACAAATAATAATAATTATTTGTTATTTTTAAAAATTAGCATATACTTTTTTATATATATTTGTTTGAAATATGTTGAGTGTATATAATTTTTTAAAGTAAATAATTGTGCAATATATCATTTCAACCACAAAATTCCGCATTTAATGTATTTTTCAACTAAAAAGGAAATTGTAATTTTTATAAATGACAAACGAAGATAAATTGTTACTGAATATTAACTTTGATTTTAAACAATTATACGTATCATTTTTAATTTATTTATTTTTTTCTTATGTTCCACTCAACTATTTATTTAATAAAAAAATTAAAATTAAATCTCAACAGTACAATTTATACCAATCTTGAGGGTAATCAACTCAATTTCCTATGATTTAGGGTTCAATTTTATGTGAGTTCACAGTCTTAATAGGAAGAACATGATCGCACCCAATATACAAAATCTATGTGCTAACTAGTAAAAAAGAAAAGTGAAGAGGAAAGGGAAAAGAGAAAACATTTGATAGTAATGCCTAAACAAACCATCCATCCCATTTCTTTTGTCCTGAACCGAGAAACAACAAAGGACCATGATCTAGAAAAGAAACAGCACATCTCGATCTTGATGCCCGTGGATCACGGATCCCCTTTTCTCGGGTTGACGAAGGATCTAATAAGGAACCCTTACAAAATTGCTAGGGAAAGTGGCACCGTTTTTTGTCGGTTATATTAACTACCAACTATATTTTGGTGAATCAAAATCTTACCATTTAGTGTTAATGGTCATCCACCACTTATATTTAAAGAAAATAATAATAAAAGGAATTTTCCTTTTGAATTGGTCAAAATGGTTGTTCATTCTTGTTGATTCTTTTGTACCACTATATATAATATTGATGTTGGATGATAAGTCAAGAGAAGATCAATTTTATGAATTGTTAATAATATATCACTGCCCTTCTCTTAGGTACATGTAAATGATGGTTAAATCTCATTTAATTCCCAATTAGTGCTAATGGGGGGGTTTAACATTAATTGTCAATTTCTTTTTTCATATGCTAAGTAATTACACCAATTTTATTTTATATTTAAACTCCAACAAATTTAAATTTATATGATGTTATTAAATTATTGGCACACGTTTTTGTTTTTTCCTTAGTAAAAACTAGTGGGCAGCATGATTATTACTTCCCTTTTGTGTGTTTTAGCCTATGCTGGCAAAATAATGATAACAAATTCTACTAAAAATTATGAATGGGTACATAGAGTCAAAGAGTAGAACACTTTTTATTTTTGTAATTATCGCAATGGTTGCATGCCTCTATAGTTACTATCATAGGACCATTCCATTTCTCCAAAGCAAGCATAAGACTTGTAACCTACTTAAATCATATCATATTTAAATAAATAATAACTAACTTAATTATTTCTGTTAGTTAAGTTGGTGCTTCAATCCTAACTTATATAAAAAAAAAAACATTTATTATTAAAAGAATTAGGAATATTATTTTTATGTTATATTCACACTCACCAAGCTTGCAAAGTAGGAAAAAGGTAAAGAAAATAAAAGAAGCAACAAAAAAAAAGAGTTCCTCTAATTCCTACTTCTTAGTCTTCTTTCAGGAAAAGAAACTCAAGTGTATCATGTGAATAAAGTTTTTCTTGGCACCAATATTAAGTGTAGTACCAACTTAGGTTATTAATTTCCTTCATGGCATGGTGCCAAATTAAGTAGATTTTCTAACCCTTTGTAATGTGTAATTAATACCCTATAATTATTTTTTTTTAAATCATTTTATCTCAGAATTTAATTAGTAGGCCTTTCTCATAAAGAATAAAAAATAACAAATTTTTATTTTAACAAAGATGAGACAAAAGCATCAAAGAACTGAAAATTATATATTTAGAAGTAAAAAATTTGAGAAAACGATCATAGTATAAAGAGAAAACTGAAAATATAAATGATGATCACATAATTAAAATGATGGGTACATCTCTTTAGTAAATAAAAAGAAAAGGAATATTTGTTTGCTTGAGAACCAAGACTGAAAAGAAGTGTAAGGCCAAAAGGGGGAACCCACATATTCAAGATGGTCCAATGTTTCGATCAATTGAACCCCTTTTCTTTTCCCTTCTATCTCTATTCTCATTCTTCCACAAGCAATAATTACCTTTAATCAAGTAACTTAAGCTGAAAATGATTACTCATTAAAGATGCTTTAGATTCTTTTTTTTTATTATTATTATTATTCTATCTAATTCCCTTCTATTAGTCATTGATTTTTATTCTTTTTTTTCATTGTTTAAGCTAAGTAGGTTCGAAGAAGGTTGTTTTCATGGTTGAAATGCTTATGGAGATTGCTTGCTCATTTATATGCCATTTAGACCATTATTTTCTTAGAAAACACAAAAACCAAATTCTTTTTCAGAAATGATATAATCATGGAATAATGGTCAATTTGGCCTTTAAACTTTTCAAGAAGGGAGCCTAAATTTATTCGTCTTTCTTTAAAAAAGAAACTTTTTTAGGCTAATAATTAAGTATTAAACTCTCTAATTTATATTGTATATTATATTATAATGCTGAATTTGTAAAACAGAAATCTATATTTTGTACTTATTATCAAATCTAGCATTTATGGTTCAAATTCTCAATTTTAAAATTAAATTTTAATATTGATTTCAATTTTAAATTACAGTGAAGTTATTAACAAAATTTGTTGACGTTGCGTGAACTGCAGTAACAACAATAAAAAGGAGGAATTAAGTCAGCATCATCACTATTAAAATATTATTATTTAAGCACATAAGATTAATGAAACTCCAAAATTAAAAAAATAAATAATTTATTTATTTAAATGATAGTATTTTAATTATAGAACGAATCAATAACTCTAATGTTGACTCAGTTCTTTTTATTGTTATCAGAATTTACGTCAAATTAGCAGATTTGACAGATAATTTTATTAAATGTTAAAATTGAAATTAAAATTTAAAAATCTAAAAATTAAGTGTTAGATTTAATAAGAAGTATAAAATTCAAAATTCTTTTAGCAATTAAATCAAAATTTTAAAGTCTTAATATATATATATATATATATATATATATATATATATATGGACTTATGCTTATTCAATATTTAGATGCTCCTTTCATCTCTTATTAGAGTCTTGGAAGCCTCTTTAGAGATATATAAACTTTATTCAATACCCCATATTTGGATCTCCTTGGGGAAGACCCTATTAATTTCAACCTAATAACTCAGATTATTCACATATAAAAAACAAACCATATACACGAGTCATGACCCAAATAAAAATTGGATTGTATAATTGGGTTGGGTGATATAACTGAGCAATAGCCAAACTTAATATGTGACTAAGATTTTGGATTTTTATCAATTTTAGGACAAGCCCAATTCTCAACTGGGCATACCCTCTCCAACTTCTAAGTACCCAACCAACACAAGAAATCCAATGTCACATACAAAATTATATATGAAAATAGAGAGAGAGAGAGAGGATAATAGTGTTTTGGTACTTTATGTTTATCTGGAAGGCATTGTTGAGCCCTAGAAGAAGTGAGAAATATGCAATGGCCTTAAGGGGAAAAGAGAAAAATTAGAGAGGGCAGGCCAAAGGGGAAGATATGAAATTTGTGGTTGAGAATAGGTTGCAAGTAGCTTTTAACTTGCACCATCTTTTAATCTTGTGGCTCTCCGTTAACCAAATTCAAACAACAAATGTTCTATGATTTGTGAGTTATGACCAAACATCTTCACTTTACTCTTCACTCTTGCTAATTCCTTTTCTTTTTTCTTCTTATTATTTGTGACAGTACTGACTAAATTTTATTAATTTTTTTTAATTGGCATCATTATTTTGATAATATTTAGTAATAGTTTGGACCCAATCACATCAAATATCTATTAAAAATTTAAATAACCTGAATGTTATCTTATATGATCTCATTCAATTGATTGATTGATTGAAAAGAAAGTGGCTTTAATTATAACTTGAAACAATGACAACATGAACTAAAAATTGTTTTAAATTATAAAGTAAATCCATTTTCTTATTTTCAAAAAAAAAAAATCATATGAATTTCTTATCTAATAATAATAATAAAAAATCATACTGGCTCCACACATTTCTCGAATCTATAGTGGGACCCTTTACAATATTTCCTACCGTACTATTTTCCAACAGTAATTATGTCTTGTGCAAATTGCACGTTCTGTTTCTTTTTAGTTTCGAGCCTTATCCTGTTTGCTTTTCCTTTTTTCTTTTTTTTTTTTTAATTAAGAAATCTATCTAACACTTATTAACACCTAAAAATTATAATATTTTATTATAATTGGCTGTTTTTTTCGAAGAAAACGATTCTGAAATGATTTGCCTTTTATCAAACAGAACTTAAAAGAGTGTATTAATTAGAATTAAAAAAACTAATGTCACTATATTATTAACATTAAAAAGTTTCATTAAATTTCAAGAATAATATAAAGTCTCAAATTTTACAAAAGTTATATGAATTAGTTTAATTGATAATATTAAAGGATAATCTATTCAATTTTAATTTTTTTTTCAATTAAAAAGTTAATTTCTCTTTTTCTTTTTTTCTTTTTCATTCAGCTGTTCCATGAAAAGTATTTTATTTAATCTATTATTATTTATAAAATTCAAATAAATATATATTTATAAATTTTGAATATATAATTACTATATTTAATTTAAATGAATAATTATATTATCAATTTCAAAAAATATTTATATCATTTTTCTATAATCTAATGAATACTTAATATTCTAATTCAGTAATAATATATAATATTATTTTTAAAAGTAAATGTAAGATTCAATTTTTTTTTTAAAAGCGATAATATATAGTATAAAAAGAATATTAAAGAGTAGAAATAGGATAAAAATATTTATCTAATAAAATATAGAAAGATCACATTAGTAAAATCTATAGACATACGATAGATGTGATGATGATTAAATAATAATAATGGTGCTATCGACTGTAACTTGTCCTCACTAAACAAAATCATCTTAAGCTCTCTTCTTTTCCAATTTTATTCATATTATTTTTTATTTTGCTATAAAGGTATATAGAAGCTGACCACTAATTGTTTTCACTTAATATTTTAATATACATTAACCTATGTTCATGTATAAATAATATTTATTTTATTCTCTAATAGTAATCATAGAATTTGAGAATATTAAAATTCTTTATTAGGTTAGAAATTTCTTTTATCAAATTATTTAAATTATTACTATTCTTTATAACACATCAGAAAATCTTAACATTTAAAAATCATATCAGATTAAAATTAATTTATTAATCAATTTACATTGTTATTATTTTCTAAAATAGATTTATAGCTATAATCATGTGTGTAGAAAACCCATCTAGATTATGAAGTGAAAGAAACTTAAAATTATAGTAAGAACTTAAATTTAAAAATTACTTACCATAAAAGTGAGAGTAACATGTATATACATATATGTATAATATAGGTCTAATTACTAATTAAATTCTAAATCTTATACATTTAATAATTTTATTTACTTATTCTAAAATTTTGAAATAAATATCTATCTTTTTAATTTATTTTTATAAATTTTTTTTGGTAACAATTTTTAAAATATTATAATGAGAAAAATAACATGGCAAGTCAACTTTGTTTACTACATAAAAATTCATGAGTTAATACATAAATAGTTATATTTATATGTAAAATATGTAAAAGAATAGATATATATGAGAATTTTAATAGTCATATTTTTATGTCCAGCATAAACTATTTTTGCTGATTCATAATTATTAAAAGAATGAATATTTGTTTTAAAATTTTGAAAGAGTTGGATAAAATTATTAAAAAATATAACATTTAAAATTTTAATTTGTAATTAAACTTATAATATATATATTAATTTTAGTAAAAATCAATAATTTAAATCATCATATTGAGGTGGTGTTAATATTTATTTAAACCTCCTTATTAGTGGATTTTTTTATTATTAAAAAAGTCCTTATTTGTGGAGTTTGCCACTGAATTATGGGCAACTTTTATCAATCATATACCTTTTTTTTATATCAGAGAGGAAAATATTCTAAAAAATGATGGTCAATAATTATATTTTTAAATCACTATAAGGTAAAGATTTGTATAATAAAAAATAAAATTTCTTATTTAAGAGAATAACCGTTTATTATATGAACACCTTTATCCCATTCTCTTTTATCTAACCCTCGTCTAAGAATGGTGGCTGTGTCTCCTCTCCAATGTTCATGTTAGTGATTTCTTCTTTCCAAATATTGAAGAAGACAGTAGCGACCAGGACGATATTGCTTTTTGTTGTTTAGATTTATTATTACAACATTAAATAAAAAACATTTGAGAAAAAATGGGGCAAAGCATATGCACCACCGGCACCAGGAATTGTTTATATTTGTCTGCTTCAAGTCCGTTCTAGGATCGAAGACTCCTCCAACGTTAGGTCACAGATTGACCCCACCTCCGAAGACAAAATTAGATTAAGAAGAAATAACAGAGCTCCTGACGCCCAATTCGACGTGTGGAAGCCACTCCCCGCGAGGTCGTGGCATCAACACCGAACGTGCTCGTCACAGATTTAGGGAGAGCGTGGGAGTCACTATTATTCTCCATTCAACCACTAGTAACAACGGAACAGATTACCCCAACATCAACAACTCATCTCTAACAAACTCCCCCGCTCTACCCTACACTCGTCAACATCATACTCGCCACTCACGAACTGTCTCCCAATTTCTTCTTCTTCTTATTTTTATTTAATTAATTAAATTTTATTTTTATTCAGTATTTAATCCAAATGAATACCTTATTCAAAACAAGTAACAGGAAAAAATATATTTTACTTTAGAATTTGATAAACATATGCAATTATTTGTCAAAAAAGCAGGGAAGCGAGTAGAAAAAGAAGAGATACAGCAGAGACTCTGGTTGTTTGGACGAAAACTATTCCTTTTTCCTTTCTCCGACCAAAACCACCTCACATTTTCTTTCCCTCTTCTTTCCTTTTACATTTTCGGCTTCTAATAATAGTAATTTAAAACCCCACTGCTTTTTCCTCTATTTCTCTTCTTTCCGACTGTATCTTTCTCTTCTACACTCTCAATCTAACTTTTTTATTTTTATTTATTTTTCCTTTTACACTCTGTAAAACAAGGAATCAAGTTTACCTCTAGTACATAATATATAAATTAAAAAAAAAAAATATGGCGTTGAAGAGAAGAAAATAGAGCATTTATTGAGTAATTAAAATTAATTAAACGAATTTTACTAAAATTCGTGAAATGAGAACGCTTTGCGACGTATGTGAAAGTGCAGCTGCGATCCTTTTCTGTGCTGCTGATGAAGCTGCTCTTTGTCGCTCTTGTGACGAGAAGGTATTATTTATTTTATCTTCTTTTTAAGTCTGAGCTTAATCTGAAAGATGTTTAATGATAATAATTAAAGTAAAACAATTAATTAGACCTTACTTTTTAGTTGATCGAATTGAAACTACTCGTTCAGTTACTGATTGCGTTTAATCATATCCGTTTATATTTTGCTTCTTGAACTGAAATCTTTTTTAAGTATAATCTGATAATCATCATTACGTTTTTGAACTTTGAATTTTTTAGATGATGTCGATGTTATCTTTGATTGAATATTCACTGTATTTTATATCAATTAAAGCAAATTGGACGTTTATTATCGTTGTTATTGTCTTCTTTCTTAGGCTATTTTGGTTCAGAATCTGACTCTAGTTTTTTTTGCTTGGAGAGATGAGTGAGTTATGGTAAATGGGGCGGAATAGCTACTTGCATGCTGTATAGCTTGTTCATGAAGCAAAAACTCGCCTATATAACAGTCTAAGTGTGTACTTGTCCAAGCCTTTTATTGTAGAGGAGACTCTATATTTACTTCACCAACTCTCTACAGATGTATGGCTCGTGTGGTTTTCTTGCCAACAGAATCTTGAGGATCCTAATTTGCCTGAACTTGATTACGTCTACCTTTGCGCTTCCATTATTAGACAGTGAATTCACTCGTCTTAATTATAGACACGTTCAAGACTGCGACCTTGATTAACAATTATCATGTATTGCCTTAGTGTGCATCTTCTTGAAACATGATAGAATCAGGCATTTGAGGGATTTATTTAATAGCTATAACTTGTGGATTTTATTTAATAGTTTGAGTTTCCCAACTTTAGTCAAGTTATTATTTTGCTCTATCATGTAATCTTTTTTATGTTGTGCTGGAGTTGCAGGTCCATTTGTGTAACAAGCTAGCTAGTCGGCATGTACGAGTTGGCCTTGCTGATCCTAGTGAAGTTCCCCGTTGCGATATATGCGAAAATGAACCTGGTATTTTTCAACATTTAGTAGTTTTGCTCTTTTTTCTTGTCTTTTCCTGTACTAGACTTTGAGGTTCTTTTTTGCTCCACGTGCTATAGCTTTCTTTTACTGCGAGATAGATGGTAGTTCCCTTTGTCTGCAATGTGACATGATCGTACATGTTGGCGGTAAAAGAACCCATGGGAGATATCTCCTATTACGGCAGAGAGTCGAGGTTTGTGTCTCTGGATTGTAGAACTTGCTTTTTATCCTTTTGGAAAAAGGTTACTAATATTGATCTGATTCCCTTTGGTTGTCTTATTTAGTTTCCAGGAGATAAACCTGGCCGTTTGGATGAACTAGGACAGCAAGCTCTTGACCAAAATGAAGTAAGAAGGGACCAAATTCAGCCACATAAACTTACAATGGGCGAAAATAAGCAAAATCACAGAACATCTCCTGTTCCAATGATGGAGAATAACTCTAATATTGATGGCAAGATTGACAATAAATTGATTGATCTAAATGCCAGACCTCAGCGGATACATGGGCAAAATTCAACTAACCAGGTATTTGCTTTTCCATTAACTCTTCTGATATTTTTATTTATATTTCTAAATCCATGGTTGCATACTCATGTGCATGCGAAGAACTTCAGTTTCAATGGTTTACTCTACAACATGACTAAATTAAATCCCTATTTTTGTTTTAAGGAACAGGGTATGGATGTTATGAGTGGCAGTAATCATGAATGTGCGAGCATTGTTCCTGTTGGATCCTTTAATAGAGAGCCTGAAAAGTAAGCAAGGTATAATATACTTTATTCACAGTCCATTTAACCTGTTTTAGATATTATTGCTTTCTCCAGTTGTTATTCAGTTGACATATAGGTTGGCACAATTGGAAAGTCTGCATTTATGATGGAAGAGAGAATAAAATATGAAACCTTTATATCTACTAGCATCATAAATAAGTGAAAAGCAATATTTCCTTTTGGCCAATTGATTTAAATAGATTTTGTTTTTACATTTTTGTTTCCCCTTACTAATTGGTTCAAATTGTTAGTAATGTCTAAGGTTAGTTTAAAATTATTGAAATGAAAAGGATTGGATAAAATTAAAAAAGCAGCAAAGGTTTGTATTCTTTGTTTGGCCTATTTATTGCGAATTTTCTATTTACTACATCTGAATTGCTGGACATCTTTTCGACTGCATTTTATCCTATAACGTCAGCAAATTGCAGTACATATGAACCGAGGGTGATTTTGTGTCATCTTACATAATGAATCAATTTAATTAGCAGGTTAAAGCAATGGAAGAAGGGTTTACTCCAGGAATTGGTCATGTTTCCTTGACTGGGTTCTTTGGCTGTGATGTGATTTTTCTATTTGGCAAGCATAGCATACAAAGTTTGAATCCTTAGTAAACAGCGAATCATATTTTATGAACAAGTTTTTCATGGTGCTGATCAGTGGAGTTGCCATGCTTAAGTTTGACTTTAGAAGGATGCTTGACCGAAAAAGAAAATTGTTAATGTTACACTTGCATGTCTATCATGTGTTAGTGGTCCAAATCGCGAAGTTAGAATTCCTTATATGTCGTGCTACATAATGACAGATTTGGTACCATCTTTTCTGGAAACCTATTTTGGATGTTCCACAGTTTTTGGATGCCAATAGAAAATATGCGTGTTTAAGTTCTAAATCATCGACCATGATCATGTTACTTGATTTTACATGACTTGAAGAGTTGTCTATGTGTATGGCTGATAACAAGTTGCTGCATAGGACTGTGGGTAGTTGTTTTGCCGATGGACGGGTTTAAAACAGAAATCTTCTATAATTGATAATTGTTTTCTGATAGGACAGGGGAGGACCATTTTCTGGCTTGCAACCTGAGACATAGTTAATATTTTTTTTCAGGTTTTCTTTTATCCGTTTTCATTCTCTTTTCATTCAGGATAGATTTGGAGTTGGTTCTATGTGAATATGCTCTTGTTTACAGGAGCATATACTGGAGATGGCCTCCAGTTTTCAACTTTTTTCAAGTGGTTCTAAGCAGAGCAGTATTCTATTTTATTCTATGAACATTTGCATAGATACCCTGCAATGGTATTGTGATGAAAGGTGCTCTGCCATTGCTTTGCTAGATCCTCTGCATAAAGTGGTCTCTTTTAGGTAAATTTTTTTCAATTGTGGTAGCATATGAAATTCAGGAAAGTGGGGATTGGCCAATAATTCTTTGAATCTCCTTCCAATTATTACATTCCATTGAATTAATCTGAAGTTGGAAATGAGATGTCCTCTTTACTTTCTCGTCTTGATTCTTGATTGTCTTCTTATTGTCCATGAAGTTAGGCAATAAAATGAGATTAGATGAGAGTTGAAAACAGTCACTTATTTTTTTATTTGTTGCATTATATCTCCCCCTTGAGCTGGTGTCAAATAGGACTAATTTCTGTTAAAATGCATCAACATAGTATTGCGATACTTGCTGCCTCATTGTTAAGACTTTATTGGTTACAGATGCAATCACTAGCTCTTTGTACGTTTGTTCACATTTTTAGGTCTTCATATGCATACATATATAATAGTTGATATTTGTTAGGTGCTTTGCAGGAGAGCCTTCAGCTATCTGAGAATATGAGGACCCTTTTTCTTCCGTTCAACTCTTGTGGCTGCAGATATTCTTGGAGGCCTGGGGACAAATTGAGTAGCACATCCTGCTTTAAGCCTTCTTCCATTTTTGTGGGTAATACTTTCCATTCTTGTGCAAAAGTTAATTAGCTGAGGAGAATGCCTGCTTGTATATTTAAAGCAATCTAGCTTGTGTTTGAGAAATAACAGAACTGTTAGCATTTGGTCCATATACTCGCTGAACACACCACTGCATGGTGCTCACATTTATAGTAAAGAAATAAAGTGGTTGTGGTTCATTTGGGTAGACAAAATTCTATTCTTTTATTTATTGAACAAGAAATAAAATATCTTTGCTATGGACCAAACATAGATAGATCGAAATTCAGAAGATTAAATCTTGCTTTTCAGCCACACTGAAAGGAAGCGATCTGTCTCCTTTAATAATGGGCTTATACTGAAATTTCCCGGGAGGGGAGTCCTCTGTGTTAGCCCCTTAAAGCTAAAGAAAACACTGGAGTATATTTCCGATACCATACATGTAAAGTACCAGTTTGCCATTCCTTGCTGCATAAGCCTCAGTAACTTGCAAGGAACTGCGTCTTTGCCTGAGAGTTGCTTTCCATCCAAGTGAGCCATTCTGATCTCTGTAAATGCAGGCCAGTTTCTTGGTTTCTTCCTTGAAATGGGCAGTCGCTGATTCATCATAATGAAGCCTTGATAATAAAGTGGATGGGGGAAGGATAATTCCTCTTGCCCCTCCACCTGATAAGTCTCTTTTCATTGTCAACAAAGGAGAAGAATGATGCCTTTCTCTGTTGTTAATGAATTGGTTTCTTGTATATAATAAATCAAAAGAGTTGAGACAAAAATAGAAAGGGTTAAGTAGATAATTTAAACACAGCCACGTATATAATAGATCAAGAGAAGTAAAAGAATTTATCTTTTAATATAAAGAGAGAAACCAAAATGTTATGATGCAAGTAGAGAAAACTAACAAAATGAAGAGATAAATGGAAAACGATTGTGTAACTCTAAGTTAGTCGTTTGAGCGGTCATTAATTGTGACTAGTCGCTTGCCTGTGCAATGCATGACTGATATTATTATTTTAATTATAAAATTAAGTTGATAGATATAATTTAATAATTTTTTTAATATTTAATATTAATTTATAATATTTTAAAAAATTAATAGCAAAGTATCTATTCTTAAATGTTTTTCTTAATTTTTTAAAATTTTAAAATCTTATTAGTGCAATAATATAAAATTATTTATTAATTAATTTTAATATTATATAAATTAATACTATCGGAATAATTGATATTATTTGTTTGAGTAAAAATTTGTTGTATAATTAAAAAATTAATTTATTAGTTAATATAATATTAAAATATAATAGATATGTTATTTTTAAGATAGGATTAATATTATTATCTGATTAAAAACTATTTATTAGTTAATATAATATTAAAATATAATTGATATGTTATTTTTTATAATTAGAGTCAGTATTTAATTAGGAATGTAACTTATTAGTCAATAAATTAATAAAAAACTATAAAATTGCACATAAGCTGAAATCCCATGTGTGAAAAATGAATAATCGTGTTAAAATAAATAAGTACACATGTCAAAACAAAAATCGTATGTGTCGAAAATTAGGCATACATAAAAAAATTAGCTTTCAGAAATTAATATATACTAGTCGTTTACTCATCTATTGCATGATCATTATTATTATTTTAATTATAAAATTAAATTGATAGATACAATTTAATAAAATATTTAATATTTAATATTAATTTATAATATTTTAAAAATAATAGCAAACAAACTATATTTACATATTCTTATTTTTTAAAGATTTTATTAGTGTGATAATATAAAAATTATTTTAAAAATATTAATTAATTAATTTTAGTATTATATAACTTAATAATATAATTGATATTACTACTTTTAGGATTAAAAATTTATTATATAGTTAGAAAATCAATTTATTATTAAAAATAATATTAAAAATATAATTTAAGATACTATTTTCTAGAATTAGAATTATTATCTAATTAAAAAACTAATTTATTAGTTAATATAATATTAAAATATAATTAATATCTATTTTTTAGGATATAATTAGTATTATTATTTGATTGGGAAACTATTTATTAGTTAACATAATATTTAAATATAATAAATATGTTATTTTTTAAGATTAGAGTCGGTGTTTAATTAAGAATATAACTTATTAATTAATAAATTAATAGAAAAAATTATAAAATTATACATAAGCTTGAATTTTATGTGTTAAAAATAGTATACATATCAAATAAAAATTAAACACACGCGTTAAAAAATTTAAAATCTCAAAAAAATACACACACATATATATATATATATATATATATATATATATATATATATATATATATATATATATATTACAAATGTTTTCGGCTTATAACCCATCATTTAAATTTTATTTAACTAATAAATTAAATGGTAACAAGTCTAAAATTAAGAAAAAATAATTAAAAAAAATTCAAAATCTTTTCTCATTTTTACTGTGTTAAAATATTAAAAATTTAATCTTTATAATTTTATTTTTTAAATTATGGTTTTGGTTTCTTTGCAAAATAATAATAAAAAAACTGAAAAAACAACCACACTGTATATTGTTTTATTAATTTTAGGATACTTGCGAAAAACTCTCTAAAATTAAAGACCAAGTGGTGGGTAATTAAAAATGAAGTAAAAAATGAGCTTTAAGAAAGATAACAGGGAAAACCGGAAACATGAAGACAGTTATCTCCTCAAGTTCCTATCATCTTGGCACTCTAGTGTCAGTTCTTCGGTTTTTATGGCTGCAGTGCGGGAAGGTAATTGTGGTATGCATGATATTATATATCAATGAGTCGGATTTGTTCTTTGTGTTGTTAAGGATGTGAAAGATGACAACTCTGTTTTGATGAAAATGGTTTTGTTATAGCTGACAGTGACACTCACTCGCAAGTATGGCACAGGTCCGTCAGTTTCTTCATAGCAGTACGTAGTAGGAAGTGCAATGCGGTTGCTCATGGACTTGCCAAGGTTGCTCTACATGCTGATGGTGTCCAAGTTTGGATTGAGGATGATGGCCCCTCGTGGCTACATTACCTTATTTTTGCTGAATTAGCTTTGATTGCCAGATTTGTTAGGTGCTTAGCAACACTTTGATGCACTCTTCTCCTCGGTCTACGATGTCTCTCAATGGTATATTAAATTCTAGCTGGAGACTTTATCAATTAGTTGAGGTGTCCCTTGGGTGTTTGTGTCGATAATTGGTCTTTAAAGCATCTGTAATGAAGTAATGGAGGCCAATGCTTTGATGAGATCAACAATGGCCTCTATTCATCCATATTGTTATTCATAATTGATAAAACTTTTTTTTCCCACTTGACCATGGCCTTATCCAAAACTTGTTATATGTCCATTGCTCTTTGCCATTGTTCTGTTGGTTTACTATGTCAGCAGTCGTTACACCTTTAGCAGAATGGGGTATCTGATAAGAGGGGCATTTAACTTAATATCTTCACATGTAACGACATGAATTCGTCTATCCTCGTAATCCTGAAATGGAGTGGTTTTGTTGAATTTGATGTGACATAGCTATATATTGCTAGTCTGTGAAGTTGTATCTATTGCCATTTAACTTGCGACATGAGTTTATCTAAGAAATTTTTTAACCGTCGTGCAACGCCACTATTGAAGTATGGTTTTATGATTAAAGAAGATAATACAGATTGAAGAAGCATTTAGTATAGAATGCATCAAATTAAGTACACACTAACTAATCTCATCAGCAACAGGTTTATTAAGTGGCTAAAAGTACATGTAACAAAGAACAAAAATAGTCTCCATGGCTATAAAGCATTTTTAACGCAGAAATTAATTCTTGCATTTTGATTGCTCTCTTTCATTCTATAGCATTTGCTTCAAACATAACTTAGTAGACGTAGCCCTTGACGAACATTCCTTGCTTGGCCTCTTCTGATTCTCCCTCGCCAGTGTACTTGCCGAGCTGAGCAAGTGAGTTAGCCTTGGCACGAATAAGCAATGCCTCCTGAGCCTCCTTAACATTCTCAAGTCTGCCACCCCACTTCTTTAAGCAAGTGTTCTGGAGGGCCCTGGCGTATGAGAAGGACACATGCCATGGGTTTGGAGACTGGTTCATGGCGTTCAGGTTAAGAGTTGCTTCAACTTCAGATTGCCCACCAGATAAAAACTGCCCGAAAACAAAATGATGCTATTAGCATATGTTTTTAAGATGATAATACAGACTCAAAATGTAAACATGAACAGCGATATTAAGGAACTTGCCATGATTCCGGGGACGGCTGGGGGGATTCTCCTCTTGAGGAGCTTGAGAGTGTAGTCAGCAACTTGCTGAGGAGTGGCCCTGTCCTTGCATTCAGCACCAGGAGTAACCATGCTGGGCTTGAGGAGGATACCCTCAAACATGACATTGTTCTCAGCCAAGTAAAAGAAAACCTCAGCCCAGACTTTCTGCGCGACTTCAAAAGTCCTGTCAATGCCATGCTCACCGTCAAGCAAGATTTCTGGCTCCACAATTGGGACCAATCCATTGTCCTACATGATTCAAGAAACAGAATTTTTTCAGAATTAGCCGATACATCTTTAGAATAGGCATCAGGGAAAAGAATCTAGCAGAATATCTTTCTAGTTTGGGACTAGTGCTTAGTTAATACCTGAGAAACAGCAGCATAGCGAGCAAGACCCCAAGCAGCTTCTTTCACTGCCAGAGCAGATGGGCCATTTGGAATGCTCACAACAGTACGCCTAATCAATGAAATTAACTGTTTTGTTAAAGAGTTACACGAGAAAGTAATTTCAATCTTGATTTAATATTTTTGTGACATATAAAGAGCTAAATTGTGTACCATTTGGCGAAACGAGCTCCCTGCTCGTAGTAAGCAGCTGTGCGGGAAGCAAGACCATCAAGACCTTGGCACCATGATTCATTGTTGGAGCCGGGAAGAGGCACCAAACCCTGTTTTCTCATTGTTCATGTTATAATGTCAGTAACTCAATTCGATCCTCTTTAATAGACAGTATGGTATGGTATAATATACTTTAGACTCTGCAATACGTAATGACATATTTTTATACGAATTAAGATAACCATAACGTAATTAATTTCAGGTATAATATACTAAATGCGCGAGAGGACACTTCATAAGAAGCTTACCTTGTCAACTTTGATACCAGGAACAATGTTTTGCTCAGTAAGAACATCAACCATCTTCTTGCCATCTACAGTGGATTGGTAGAGAGTCTCCTCAAAGAGGATAGCACCAGAAATGTATTGGCCAAGGTCAGGTGCTGAGACAAGAAGGGTACGGTATGCCTGGCGGTTAGCCTCGGTGTTCTCTAGTCCAATTGATGCAAGACGTTTTCCACAAGTAGCATTCGACTCGTCCATAGCCAAAATACCACGTCCAGGGGATGCAATGGTTTTCTATATCCAAAAAACAAAACAATAACTCAACAAATGAAATTGCTACTTTCTTCATACTTATTAGTTGGTCACAGCCCATATCTTATTTTTCAACTTACAATCATACGTTGCAAGTTACTACAGATTCAGCTAAAGTTACAGTTGCTGAATGAAAAGTGAAAAAAAAAACAAAAAAAGAATGTTTGAACATACCGCAGTCTTGACAAGCTCATCAGCATAGGAGCTAGCACGAACAGTAAGAGCAGAGGAGGCGGTGGTGTTGCACCGGACAATGGAGGCAGAAGTTTGGCGAAGGGATTGACCCTTCACAAACTCAGATTTGTCAAGGACTAGTGATGACTTGAGGAGTGATGCTGAGGCCATTTTCTTATTTTCTTTGTTTGTTTGTTTTTTTTTTTTTCTTCTTGTTTTTGGCTTGAGAGGATAACCGCTAATGAGAATGTAGAAAGCTTTACAAACAGTCTATAATCTTATCTCCTCTCTTAAGTTAGTGCCTCCTTACCACATATGCATATGTACTCGCTGTATTTATATTTAACTTGTGTGCCATCAGAAGATGTCACATTTGAGGCTGTTGTGCGCCGACCAATGGGAGTTTGCCATGTGGATGATAGCATGACAAACTTGGACATGGTGTATAAGTGGTTGATATAGATGGTTTTATTCTCGCCTCGTAAATAAATTGAAATTATAGTATCATAAAATGCTAAGATTTTTTGTCAAGAAGAACAGACAACTGCATCGTATTCACTATGTACTGAGTCCAAAACAAGTGTTTGTTTTGAGAGATTCCTCTGGAAAGTAAATATGAGGCTCTAATCTAGCTTCTTTGTTTTTTAGTTTCATTTGATTACTGGCCATGGTTCAGTTGCTACATTTTGATAGTCTTTGCATCCATGTCAACGGCAGACATCTTGCCAGATCAGCTATTCCACTTGGTTGGTTCAAGAATATCCAAGTGTATCATAGGTAGGGCCCATTTTAGGATCCCCCCAAACCGGAGATTCGCATGGCAGATGCCCAACTACAGTGATGCCTGGTTTAAGATCCCTCATTATGATCATTCTCGGTTTAATGTCCTGAGAATATGATTATGGTGAAAACATCTGGGGATTCTTCAGTTATGGAGAGGCCTTTCCTCAATCTTCTATGCAAAGAAACAGAATTACAAAATCTTGTTATAAATTTTCAAGTAACATCCATATGAGATGTGCCCTACACAAAATCTTGATGCACATACTGGCATTTTCAAGAACGTATAGCCAATTCTTAGGCAGATTTACAGTTGAGCGGCATTAAATTTTCCATTTCAGTTTTCACATTTATGGCATGCTATGAACACCTTCATTTTGCAGTAGAACATTTTACTGCCTCATTAGTAGTCAGTAAGAAGCAGAAAGTACTTAAATTTGAAGATCATAATCTGAAGAATGTTTTCTATTTTGAATGGAGATTCAAAGACAGGTATGCAATGCCAGCAATTAAATCATCAACTGAATCATCTTTCGATTCTTTCCATGCCCCTGAATCATCAGTCATTGGAGGCATCAATTCAACAGAACTTTCTGAAAGGGCTTTGTTCAACTGTTTAATAAACTCATATTCCTCAGATGGAATGCCCAAATCCCAGACCTTGAATATATCCTGAATTGATGGCTCTGTCTCATATGTTGAAGAACTGAAATTAAGTCCTGAATCAATAGATTCCTCCACATTTTGGTTGTTCTCCCTGTAATGTGGCAGAAAAGCATTTTTCAGAGAACTTTCTGAGGCATCACAATGCGACTGTTCTGATAATGAAATGCCAAACTCCTCCTTAACTGGGAAGTCATAATTGCTTTCGTCCATTTCTTTATCAGTTTGAATAGAATCATCGTCACTGGATCTTATAGGGGACTCGACAATTCCAGGTTCAGCAGATGAAAGCATCTGAATATCAATTCCTTTAGACAAGCCATCACTTTCAGGCGCCAAGGAGTTGTGAGATTCAGCTTGCAAACCAAGGATGTCCAACAAAGCATCTTTCATAGAACTCCAATCATCGTCAGAAGTATCTGGATCTTTAACAAGGCAAGAATCAACCCATGCTATTTCTTCAGGTGAAAGAGCATCATCGTTCTGGTTAGACTTCAAGGAAGCAATAAGAACAGAAGAGATAGAGCCTTCAGCCACATCATCACTGGAAGCCATAGCTATAGCTATGTACAAACAATGTCCGTAAAAAGAAAACAGCCGGCTTTATGTATAGCTGATCAAACCTGAAGAGGTGAAACGCCAATACTCAATTAACATGCAATTTATCAAAATACTTTACTGCCACAAATTTCCCAATAACGTTAAACTTTTAGACCGATGAAATGTCATTTAAAAAATCGAAACTTTCATTTAAGCATATAATTTTTTTCTTTTTTCATATCATACCAACCTTCGACCCAGAAAATAAAACAATCCCTTTTGCGAGAAAAAGAATAATTTAGTTCTCCAAACAATGATAAAGAAACACCCAGCTCTGGGAATCTAAGCTGAGAAAAACACAGCAAGAACTACATAGAAATACTACTACAAATTTAGAGCTCATATATATTGGGTTTGTACTTTATCAAACACCAAACACACCCTAATACTTTTTTTTAAATATATTTTTCGGGTACATTCTATCCCTAAGTTGCAGAGCATTGTAAAGATCAAAACTTTACAGTGTAATTACAGGCCAAAAAACAGGCAATTGCAGCAAACAACAAAAACCGGAAGGTAATTCAAAAATTTCTACTCAGTTACTTAATAAAAGATATACAGAAGACGAGAAAAGAAACGTACCGTAATCGGAACGCAGAACCCTAATTTTTGCATATGAAAATTGGGGCAGGACTAAGGAGACAAAAGAGAAGATATGGGGTATTAGGCGTGCGGCTTGCCGTTTTGAGATTTTCAAAATTCTATGGTGATATAAATAATTAATTCCTAATGTTAACTGTTTAATTAAGGTATGCTTGGCATGGAGATTGAAAAAGTTTCGATTTCAATTTTCATTTTTAAGATTTTTCAGATTTTGAAAACTGATTCTGCAAAAAATAAGTGAATTGATGTATTTTTTAAAAACAGTTTCTTAGATTTATTGCTATTATCCTGTTTCTTTAGCTTCTTAATTCTCATTAATGATTGAAGAAAAAAATAAAAAGAAAATAATTTATTAAAAATCTAGAAAATAATACATATTAAATTAAAAAATTTAAATATGTTTTTTAAACATCCAACAACAATAAATATAGTCAATTCATAAATCTTAAGTATGTAACCATAAAATCTCTCTATTAGCTTTAATGATATTCAATCTAGAATTTAATTGATAAAAAAAGCTTAATTTAATTTTTAAATTTCATATTACAACCTAGCTCAACAAAAAATGATTATTTAACCAAACTAGAGTAAATATTTTAAATTATTACACACCAATCTTATTTTTTTAAAAAGAAAAATAAATCATTAGAAAATTTTTATTGTTTTAATTTTTATAATTAGCACGATTTACTCATGTTATATAAAAATGTGAATAACATCTAATTTTATTTTAATTTAATTGTAAGGAATAGCACGATGACTTGGAATGGGATCCTAGCCAACTAAGCTAGAATCTCAGAATCTCTTATCCTATTACATCCAGAAGAACCATAGTTTTGCTCCCCTTATTAGCCAATTAGACCAATAATTCTACTATTTGGTCTAATGATACCATCACGACGTGCCAAGAACATTGGAAAAAAAGAAAAAAGAAAAAAGAGAAATTGCTTAAATCTTCATGTATAAAGTCCTTACTCCATTCCTCCCTTTCCATCAAAGCATAACTATTATCTCAACAAACAACCCAAGAATTGCAGGCTGTGTTTGTAGACAAAAATAAAATAAAAATAAAAATAAAAAATGGCATCGAGAAGTGAAGCCTCAATGGCGTTGCTTCTTTCCCTGAACCTCCTTTTCTTCAGTTTGGTTAGTTCCACTAGCTGCCCTGTTGGTGCTCCAAAGCTGAAGGTTTGTGCCGACCTGTTGGGGCTTGTTTCCATCCCACCAGATACACCTTGCTGCAATCTTCTTGGTAATCTTGCTGCTGCTGAAGCTGCTCTTTGCCTGTGCGCTGCCATAAGAGTTAATGCATTAGGCATTCACCTTAATGTTCCTCTTGATGTGAACTTGTTGCTCAACAACTGCGGGAAGGAAGTTCCTGAAGAATTCACATGTCCTTGATTAATCTATCAAGTTCTTTTCATGTTTATTTTGTAGTTATTATCTTCGTTTTATCCATTGTTTTCTTTTAATCTTCATGTTGTGTTTTTGCTTTGGGATTTATGTTTCTTGGCGTAGGCCTTGGACATTACTATCAGTAAGTACTTCTTTGTGTTACTCTTTGTTTTGAAGCATAGAGTTTAGCTTTCTTCCTCATCTTTTGTATTATTTTGGTATTATCATTACTTCATTTAATAAAATATTGGTGGTAAATGAATTAAATATAAATTGCTAATGATGAAATTTTCTTAATATTAAAATGTCATTAAAACAACTGTAATAACTTTTTTTAAGAAATTAAATTATAAAGTTAAATTTTATTTTTATTTTTCTATTGCTAAAAATAATTAAAATAATTAATGCTTATGGAAATAAAAATGAAATAAAAGTAATGAAGAGTCCTTTTTCCACTTGTAGCTACACTAGTGGCTATTTCCGCTATCTTCTTTTGTATTTGCTCATGTTTTTTTCTTTTTTGATTTTAATAAGTTGGATAGTGCCTTTAGATTGACATTTTGCTATTGTGTTTTTTTATCTTTTGTTGCAGGGATATTATCTTATGCTAGACCTGGAAGTACAGTTTGGTATGCCTTTTGAACCTATTAGAACTCTATGGAAAGTTCATTTCTTGACGAATGTGGGTGAGATAGAGAAAAAGTTGTTGGAGCTAAGATTGAAAGAAGATACAGACAATTTTATCAAGATCGGTTATAACTAATATATTTTTTTAAAGCCAAAAAACGGATGGTGATCAAGCCTTTAAAAGAGCATTAGGTTTTTTCCATCGTCACTATTCGCTTTGTACTATATTGTATTATCCTTGCTCTTTGGTTGATTTGGCTTGCAATCTGGAGGTTCTTGGTTGGTTGGGTGCTAAAGAAGGAGTTGGGTGTGGTTTATTAGTTCTCCATGTTAGTGAAGCTCTCGAGGAAGAAGAAGGATGTTGGTGGGTATATAGGTTTCTTTTAGGGACCAATTTGCTATTTCTTTCAATGACTGTAGGCGTTAGAGCCAATTTCTCTTTAGACTTTAAGCCCAGGTTATTGGGCTTTGTCCCTTTGTCTTTAAACCCTTCTATTGGATATACTTTGTGGGTCTTCGGCCTGTTTAGTTTACTTAAGGGTGACTTCTGCTTTTGTAATGACATTATCCATATACCTCTTTCAGGTCTTGGGGCCCTTTAATCCAATAATCTTTTCAATAGTTAAGAGAAAAAAAATAAAAAAATATTTTTGGAAATGTATAAATTGAGTTTATTAATTAATATTTGTTCTTACCTTAAAGAAGACCCTACACATTAAAAGAGTAGTACCAAAATATGTCGAAATAATTAAGCTATATTTTATCCATACACGTGTCATTACATTACAAAATAAATGTAAGCACCACCAGAAAGTGAAGCTAATAATGAAAATGGCAAGATTGCTGTCGCATAGGGTTGCCGGAGGGCATGAAAGCAGTAAATTAGGTTGGTACGTATATAGCTCCATTATTGAACTTTAAATTAACGGTTGGTATGATGATGATGATGATGATATCAATGTCTAACCAACTGTTGAAGCTTTCTTATGGAAACTCGTTCCCTCCAATATTATATATCCTCACGGATTAAGCTACTCTGCCTTAGCAGTGGGTCTCATCTCACTCCCACTGTTTCCTTTTTTTCTTTTTACCCCTTCAAGTGATGTTAGTTTGGGAGATATATCTATCAATTCATCGTAGCATATAATATTGTTATAAAATCAATTTTAATATTTTGAGATTTTTATGTTTATTTTTATTGTTTAGTAAAATAATTTAACAAGAATTAATACAAATTAGAGTGAAACATTCAGTGTTTTTCTTTCCAGTCTCTAAGTTGAATAATGACATAAACAAGAAAAAGAAAAGCAATCCCCTTTTAATGGCCATATATGTTCTGCTGAAGTTGGATGTCTCTATCAATTCTTTATGCACATCACATGCCTTCCAATTGTTTGAGAGAAGGTAATTCTGAAAAGAAAATGGAAATTTTCATATTTCCTTTAATCAAATTTGAAGATACACATGGGGATCTCATTTCCTTTTTTCAGAAATTAACAATGAGATTTTGTGATCCAATTCCTCAAATTCAGCACCTATAACAAGCCTCTACCCTCTTCACTTTTGCCAAGATGAGAGACATTCTTTTTCCTACTTTGAACTGCCATGTACAATAAAAGAAAAAAAAGACAAATGACCTATGCAATTAATGCCATGTTTTCAGCTGAAATTAGGGTTAGCAGCAAAATAAGCGAGCACACCCACAAATGGTGCATTAATGTACGTGGTTGGCTCGGACTTCTTATAATCAGCTCGATCATCCCCGTACGAGTCATCTTCACTGGGTCCACCCACAAGTGCCCCAACAAGCACATTAGGGTTAGGATTTGTAGAATTGAAGTAAATGGAGCCTTCTTTGCAGGCTATAAATTGAGGGTGATCCTTAATGGACGGCAGCGAAGAGCCCCGGTGATGAATACGTTGTGGGTAATTGTTACTATATCCAACCATGTAAGATAGTCCCAAAGGATTATCCCCTAATATGTAATCAACTTGCTTCTTAGCCCGTTGGCGAAGGGAATATGGACTGACATTTATGTTGCCGCAGTTGACCGATTGAGATGTTCGTTCTAAGTAATTTGCATAAACAAGTAGCAGAAACGAGATTGTTGTTGCGTGTTGCAAGTTGCTGCCTCCGGGCTTGTAAATGAGGCCACCAGGGGTGTACTCTATGTGGGAGGAGGATGATTCAGGGACAAGAGTGCACATGAAGCTATCTGCTGATGCCTTGTACGATTCCAGGGAGTACATATTTCCCTCTAGGACCTCCTGTGTATGGCAACACTCAGATTAACGTTAAAAACTACTTGCATCATCTAAAAGGGTAAGAAAATGTCAGGTTTTAACCACTAACCTTAGAGACGAGAACATTGAGGCCAGCATGCTTGTTGTCCCAGCCAAATTCGTTAATATTGTCATCAGCACCAAGGGTTTTGCCATTGTTTTGTATATAACTAAGGTAAGTATCATCATAAGATGCCCTCCTAAGCCAAGCTGCACCCCATAGCAATTCATCCTATGAGAAAAACCAACAAAAACAGAGTTAGACTAAACCAATCAGTACTACTTTCGATACCCTTATAAAATAAGATGATAATATATGGTAAAGAGAAGTGTGATTCATTACTTGATATCCGTCAAAATCACAATAAAATGGGCAGGCACCATCTCTGATGTTAGAGTTGTCACTATAAGCTCCTCTATAATTGTCAGCATATTGAAAGGCTTTAATGGCATTTCTTAACAAGGTGTCAGCATATCCTGGGTCCGATGATCGAAACGCCATGGATGAAGCTGCCAAAGCTGCTGCAGTCTCACCGGCAACATCGGATGCTGGATTAGGTGCATCCACTGCATAGACTGTCCTAGGAGTATCCATATCTTCTGGTCTCTCCCAACAATTGTGGTCTCCATTTGGATCCCCTACCTACATTCACAAGCAAAGACACCATGTACACCAGTCACACTGCAGTTACCAAAAAGATATGATTATTAATTAATTATTGATAGTCCTCGAAATGCATTAACATACTATTAAAGGGATCCACACCACCCTTAAGCATTTTTGCTACTGAATTAGATAGCATAGCGAGGGTGCACGTAGGATAGTGTATGCCATTTTAGACATCTCCTATACATTTAAAATGAAACATAACAAAGAAGGTGATGTTAACAAAAAACAAAGCAAGGTGATGGGGACAATTTTTTGTTCACGGACTTTTATGTAGAAAAAGGTGGTCCTCGGTTTTGTCATCTAATGGAAGAAAAAAGAAAAGAAAAAAGAGAAGGGGTCTTCTCCATTAACTATTAGGTATGCTTATTGAGGGAAGAATCCTCTTGCATCAAGTTCCAGCTTCATATAATTGTACGTTTAAATGTACCCTTCACTATAAGAAGAGTGGCTCACAATTCTGCTGGTCGGGTGGCAAAGTCATATTCATCATAAAGTTGATGTTAAAAGACACTAACACAACTAACTACTCAAGTCAGCTCCATGAGAAATACACAATTACATACCATAAAACCAAACTCAGTACTCTAGCAAGAGGTGCTATTGGAATTGAGCGTCTGATTTCATATTGAGCAAGACAAACATTCATATGGTAAAATAATAAGAATTATATAAGTTTACCGTATAAATAAGATAATTAGTCACCACTGCAAACCCAACACCCTTAAAAAAGGTATTGGACCAATGAGTAGTTCAGATTTCAGCTAATTAAATTAAGCTTGATGCACTGCAAATCCAAATAATGGACCTACTAGATCCAGTTAATCAACTAGAACCTTCAATAAATAAATATTTGTTGCTTGTATGATCAATACATGACCACTTATATCTACTATAATAAATTTTGCAGGACATAAGGGCATGAATAGAATCAGCTAATATTTTAATTCCTCTTTGCATCTATTAACTTTCTGAACAAGACCCATATTGAATTACTCATTTCTTGATTAGTTCGACCACCCAAATAAATAAAAGGAATTGCCAAAAATACCCTTTACGAATTAACAAATGACATAACAGTAATGAGTAGAGTAGCAGTGTTACCTGAACAAAAATCCGGTTAGGCTGAGAAACAGTCTTGAGCAAATAATCAGTGGACCAACGAATAGCAACCAAAGTGTTTCTCAATTCATTTGGGGGCATTAGCCCACCAAACTCAATGACACTCCAAGATAACATTGTAGTAGTAAATGCCATTGGGAACCCGAACTTGACATTATCACCAGCATCATAGTAGCCACCGGTTAAGTCAGTATTATAAGGCCAGCCGTCACTGAGGCCTGAATTAGCTCGCCAAGTAATGCGCTGGTCTTGTGGTAAGTAACCAGACCTTTGGCCTTCAAAGAACAGAATGGATTTAGATAATGCTTCTCGGTATTCATGGTAGCTTGATTGAATCAAGAATGGGAATTGAGAAAGCAGAGTGATTAAAAGAAGAGAAATGGGGTTCATCGTGGTGGTGGTGGTTTGTGAAGAGTGTTGGGGTAGTTTTTATATGATAAAATTGGAGGGAGGTGTCACGGGAGAGAGAGAGAGAAGCGCCGACAGATGAATGGGAAAGAGTGTCAGTTATTCACTATCTATTCACATGTGTAGTAAGCAAACGTATGTGACTGTCTAGTAACAGGCCGAAAAGAGAGGGAAGAAGAGGGGTTTTCTCTTTTTTCTTTTTATAATATAATATAATAAAACTATTGGATGAGGGGTCCATCATGTTTATGATGATGATGATGATGATAACGAAAACTGAAAAGGGTGGCTGTGAAAAACTGAAAAGTGGGGTAACTGCTCTTCTTCTTCTTCTTCTTCTTCTTCTTCTTCTACCATTTGTTTAGTTAATATCGGAAGATGCAAACAGAAGTGCTTTCATTGGTGTTGTTCCTGGAAATGCAGAGAGAAAGATATAATATTTGGATACTAAACCACTCAATCTATCCAACTAATTAACCCTTTGTTATCCTCTTTCATGTAAATGTACAGGGCAAACATATTATCTTCTGAGACAGCTTTGTTTATATATATAGTATTTAATGTCCTATATTAATTGAAAATGATCGAATTTGTAAGGAACGTATTATAATAATCAATTAAGCATTAGATTAATCACAATATTATGCCTATTATTAATCTATTATCATATGTCAATTACATGTGTCTTGCACTTTTTGTCTTCGATGACTCACTTGATTTGATCCAATGTGAACAATTAAAATTTTTTAGCTTATATAAGTAATTTCTTTTTTTTTTTTTTTTTGAATTCAATCAGACTAAGATGAGAATTAAAGTAGAACATTGGACATAGAATACATCCCTCTTTTTAGCCCTCAACTTAATTTTAGAAAAGTGATTAACATGTACAATTAATTTGAATTATGACTTGAAATTTAACATTTGGCAAAATAAGAATATTTCTTGTCAATTTTTGCAATGGATTCAATGGTGGTGTTAAAAGATATTTTATTTTTATCGAAACAAAATTTAAAAATGTTTTGTCTAGTCCTGGTATATGTTTCAACTTATACACTAAACTGATAAATGATTGACACATATTTATTAATTTTAATATATATATATATATTGTCAATATCTTATTTACTATATAGTATATACATTAGATCTAAATAAGAATTTTACCAAACTTTCTCATTGTTTAACTAATTGTAATAATGCTCATGAAGTTCTCCATTAGTTAAGAGAATTAGGCACAATTTTGGCAAGAGAATTAGGCACCCAAATAGCAATGGCCAATAGGGTTCGGTCTCCAACAGAACCACTAGCACTGTACAAAAGAAAATGCAGAGCAAAACACGGGTATGGTCCTCAACCTCAAAGCAAAGCAATTAAACATGGCATTGTGGAAATATATCGTTGGATGCACGTACGGACAAAGGAAATATAGTAAATTAAAGGGTCCATGTTCTTTGGTAGGCGAATGTATTGGATGCTAAAGAAGTAAGTGAAAACAAAAAATAAAATGAATGCAGAAGATGACAAAGGCCTTGTTTGGTATTTATCAGATTCTTATCCCATTGCTAGTGGAGATCATAGGCGGTGCTTTTGCTATCTCTTCTCCCTTTATTTCAATAATAAACTAAAATCCTCATTTGAGTATTTAATATTTCATGCATTCTTCATGAATTTATATTAATATTAATAGTATTAGGTGCTTCCAGTTAGTCGGTAAAATGATCCATATAATTTGAGATATCTTATTTAATTATCGATTCTTTCTGTCTTATTCTTACAGAGTTTAGATTAAAGAAAATTTCCAAAGTCTTTCATTATCAAAGTATCCCTTTTAAAGACAAGTTAGACTTCATATCTTTCAATCCTGTATTATCTTCAGTGTCCCCTCCAAACGCTAGCCTTAGCCAGTGTCTAATGGGTGCTTGTTGGTACTTCCTAGCTAGCCTCAAATTTAAACCATGGAAGTTGATACAAGTTGTGCCTGTGGTGGAGAAAGTCTTAGACTGTGTCTCTCTACCATATGTGGCCATTATGTAATCAAGTCTATGTTAAGGGTAAAAAGTTAATGGATCAAAAACATTCTTGATAGCAATTGGACCAACACATGGAAAAAAAGAAAAAGAAAACTATTGAAGGTGATTGATTGCTTTCATAAATATTAATTAGAAAAAGCAAGAGCTAATGAAACTTACTTATACTTAGTAACCATATGCCATTATACTCCTAATCAGGAAAAATATTCCATAATTAAATTGCACAATATTAATTTAGCTAATGTACAAAACAAAGGATGCTTTATTGATTGTGATTAACTCATTTATGTATATATCTCAATGTCCGCATTGCATGTGAGACCATGAAATAGTTAAACTACTCCAGCCTTCTGTCGAAAAAGAAGAACAAGTATATGCTTTGTCAGCAGAGCATATCAAGTTACAAGAAGTAAAAAAAAAAAAAAAGATAATCCTAAGCTAAAAAACCTTGTAATGAAATTAAAAAATGGGCTTTCATATTTAGCTTTAATTTTCAAGTTGCAACTGTCTGCCTCTGTCTTAGTGCTTTATATTGATGCAACTGTATCAGTTAACAGTTAGGTAGATACCTGCATGAGTAAGCAAGACTTTTGGTTGAAGACAGGAGATAAATTGATGGTTAAGTGGAATCTTTATGTGACTTTACCAAAGTGTCTTATGGGGCAGGTCACTTTGCCGTTGTTGCAAGAAAGAAATCCTTCTCTATATATGCAAGGGGGTGGTGGGGGCTGCAAGTTAAAAAGAGGGAGGAGCCAAAACAAATTTTGAAAGTTAAGAGGGACTAATGTAAAAGATATTTAATATATATATATATATATATATATATATATACTGGAACCTCCATGTATTTTATTATCAACTTGATGAATTAATTTCAAGATATAAGGCTTTCCTATTATAACAGGCTGCTCAAAGGGATCCCCCTGTTCTTCCATCAAATATTTTATTTTTTTCCGGATATTCGGGTTCAAATACCCACGGATTTGCTGTTTGCTTACTGGCTTCATATAATTCAGATCCGTAGGTCTTAAAGTAACTGGTTTGTCGGAAATATACGTACCTATATTTTTCCACCGCGGCGTGCATCTTGTATCATTGCCCGTCGTCCCGCTTCTATTTATCTAGATGTAATCCGAGCGGGTTCAAGTGCCTGAAGAGCATATTTGCCGAAACAAATACGATTACCTCGAAAAACTATTCCTTTCATTCTTCCTCTATGTTGTTTACGGAATCAAATTCTTTGAAATTTACATAGAATTTTTTTAAAAAAGATTAGGATTTGGAGAGACTAAAAAAATATATACAAGATCGAGTTAACTCTTAATATCTTTATTAGTAAATGAGTTTGCTGAAGATGATTCTTTTTCAAGTGAAATTATAAGGAAAGTAATTTATTAAAAAAAAAAGGAAAAATATAATATGATCTATTTTCTAATTAAAAATAAAAAAATAAAATTAGTAAAATATCACTAAGTTAGTAAAAAACTGACTTAATACTTTAATAATTATAATAATAACTCAACTCAATCTTACTTATAGAAAAATAAACTGAATGGTGTTTCAATTTATGAAAATTAAAAAAAAAAAAGCATATGCCAGTTAATATAAATACAAAATATTTTTTTATTATAACAAATAACTTATTTTTAACTTATATCCTGTCAAAGAAATGGTGATCTTTCTAGTTACTATCATTAATTTTAATCATTATAATATCAAACTATTCTTGTTAAAATTTATGGAAATGTCATGATTTTAAAGTATAAATTGTGAATATTAATTACTAAAAGATATATTTAACAACTAATATTAAACTAATAACTAAAAAGAATAAATATAATAATTTAAGACCGATCAAGAAAAGCTATCCTTTTAGAGACAGATAAAATAATATAATTTTTCAAAATAGTTAGCATTTTCCGGAAATAAATTGCAAAAGAAGAATAAATAAAATCAGGTAGTTGCAGGAACAGTTAGTTTCTTTTGAGGAGTTCGAGAATTAGTGACAGAATCCAATAAAATACCAAAGTGCCAATCACAAGTTCCAACCTGCAACTCAGTGATTGCCACATGCTTTACGTAACCTAATATGCTTTTATTCCATTCCCTTTTAAGGCTGTAGCTTAAAAGAAAAAAGAAATAAAAATATATTATTATTCGGTAATTAAATTCTTAAATATTACTAATAATTTTAACTATAATCTAAAATTTTAAAAATAAAAAAAATTACAGTTTTGGAGTTAATTCGATTTATTCTAAGAATAACTTTTTTAATATTTAAAACTAACTAAGCCTTATTATTATTACACAGTAAATAATTAGAGTTTAAAATATAATTATTTTATTTTTATTTAAATTTTATAATTAAACTATTTTAAAATTTTGTTATTATTTTCATTAAAAATTTAATTTTTGTGTACCTTCTACCTTAAAAAAATTCGAAAAGTTTGTCATAGATAGGGGCCTAACCTTGAAAGTAGGAATTATATGGGGAACTTACTCGAGCTAGGAGTAGTTTTTTTTCTTATATTGCTTTTTCATATATTAAAAATTAACTATAATAAATTTAATACATAACATAATGATGTAATAAATGGTGGAGTTGAGAAAATATATAGTATAAAATGAAATTAATTGTATTTAATAAAGAATATTAATATATTATTTAATATCTTTTTCAAAAATTAGGATTATTACTTAATTAAAAAAAATAACATATTAAATAATGTATTAACTATATTAAAATATTATCAATATAATAATTCAATAAACATAAACATGCTTATAATTTGTGTCAATTAACATATGTTAAGGATTTTTTATGTTTTAACTTCTCTATATAAATAAATATATTTATTCAACTAAGCAACATTTAGAAAGTTTTCCCATAGCATAACTTTGCCATAATGTCGCCTTTGCTGTACTTGCAAGGAAGAAATAATTTGAAACTGCTTTTAGAGAACACATTTACTAATAATAACTTTAAATCTTACTTTGAAGAAATAAAAAACCTTTGTCTTGGAATATGTCCATCTTCTGCTTAAAATACTACAATTTTCAATGGCATTAAGAGCTCAAGCCTACCTTTATTCCTTTTTTCTGATTTACAACCAAATAAGGGTTTAGTTTTGTCAGTACACTGAACTGAAAAGGGAATTAAATTTGGTTTATCAATAAAAATACTTAATTAACATAATACAAAAATTTGGCTAAATTTCAATACAATTCAGCAAAGGTGACCTCATTGAAAAAAAAATAAAAATAAAAATAAAATAAAACAAAATCTAAATAGTTAAAGTGAAAGAAAAGATGTACTTGTAGAATGGGCTACAATACAAGAAAACAAAATAACAAATCCCGCTCGATTGAGAAACACTACTACACTTCTCCAACCACAACCACACATGCATGTTAAGGTTTCAAAAAGATGCTCATCAATTTTGTTTTCACACTTTGTTGAATTGCCATCTCCAAAGTTTAATATCGTTAAAGCTCCACTGGAACTCAGCATGCACTTCATAACTTAACCCAGCTTCCAAACAACAAAGCAGAAGTTGTGCTATCACAAACAAAAAAGAAGGGCTTAAAAAGCAACTTTGCAGAGGCCTGACAGGGAAATGCCAATGCATCACATAGATCCGCCAACACCATTGGCATCCTGCTTCTCCAACTGTTTATTTCCGAATACAAATCCTATAGCATTAAATCTATAATATCATCAAGTCCTAGTAAAAAATAAATGCCCCACATCAGCATAAGCACATCCTCGCCTATCAAACAGGTTTCCCAAATAACTCCTCAGCTGCTATTAGGTTTCAACATCCAATCAATCTAAAAACTAGCTGAACAATCAGAGTTGATTTTAAAACACATACTGACACCATTCAATCTATCATCCATCAGTAGTATCTCCGAGGAGGGAAGCGATCCATCATCCTTCCAGATGGACACTCAACTGCTCGATGTCCTCGTCCTCCGCAGTTGTGACAAATCATTAATGGGCCCATGCAATCCCTGCTCATGTGTCCATACTGATGGCAGTTCCTGCACACGATGTCTTGGTAACCGCTGCTGCGACGATCTCCAAATATATTGGCTTTTGGGCAATGTCTAGCCACATGCCCAGCCACGTTGCACATGTTGCAAATAGGATCATTTTGACATTCACGTGCCAGGTGACCTGTCTTCCTACAGTTGTTACAGGCCTTGTCGTTCGTACAATCTGCTGCAATGTGACCCTGCTTATAGCAGTTGTTGCACAACCTCAAGTCCCCAGGCGGCAGTGGTTGAGCAGTGCACTCTTTGGCACGATGTCCAGCCTTGCCACAGGTGTGGCAGATGCCCTCATTTGGACAATGGCTGGCCATGTGCCCAGGCTCTCGACAGTTCCAACACAATGATTTCGTGGTGCACTCTGAAGCAATATGCCTGCCATATAACATTGGACTTGGTCAGTTTCAATGAAAACAGAAAAGGAGTATGCCAATACCTGGGATATGTTTATGCTGCATGATCAACCATAAATTAAAGCAGTAAATCAGCCCTTCAACAATTCAAAGGTGTATGAATCTTTAAAATTGCAAGAACAATAGATATTGTTGACATCCTTGATAGATATCAGGCACAGCTGATGCACAAGTAAACATACTTATTTAATCATCATACAAGTAGATATTTGTACCATTCCCTCTCTGAAATTCATTATAAAAAAACTAAATACCTTTAAATTCAACAATCTCTGGCATTAAACACTGATTTAATCAACATATTAGCTAGCATTATGGCCTACTTAAATAAGCGACACTACTTCAACACACTTGCTAAGGCTACTACATTCAAAAAATTCTTAATCAAAATGCTAATAAGCTCGGACCAAGTAACTGCAATATAACAGGTTTATTCGCTTGGGATTCAATTACGAAATGCCAAGACAGAATATAAAAACTAATATGCATTATTTATTTCTCATAATATCACAAAGCAAAACCATTTTAGGAATAAAAGAAATTGAACTTCCTACTCCTTACATATTGTCCTTAGCAGCTATTAAGCGAACTCCCTTAACATAAACCCATACTGCCTTCTAAGAGTGTATGTGTGTGTGTATATTCTCTCCTAGTACTAATAACGAACTTGTTGAGACACTTTATCCACCTACAATACAAACAATGTGCTCATAAGCTACCCACTCTTTATATGGCTACTTTAACTGGTTCTTCAATTAATTACTTCTAACTTTTTTTTACTTTGTTTAATTGATTTGCTATTTGGTTATAAGTAAGAAGTAAAATAATTTATTGCTCTAAGAGATAACATTGTCCAGTATTTTCATGTATATGTTTCTAAGATGCTGGCTCCATATCAACCAATATTGGTGGAAGCAGGGGCCTCTCTAAATCCGCTGATGATTAATTTGAGGTAGTTGGTGGAGGCATGTGTTATCAATTGTTCTAAGTTTGCCTTTCCTTTTTTAGCCTTGTGATTAACAGTCATATTGGCATTCAAAGAGTGCCAATTTTTTCCTCTCCATACATAAGCAGAGTTAAATTTCAAAAACCAACACACAGATCCACATTTGGTGAAATACAAAGGTCTATTCAGCGAATAGCAAAGCTGTGATTATTATGCAAGTGGGGGCGTAAGGTACATGCTACAAATTACATGAGAGCAGACTCAAGTTCCATACCCGGGAAGGCCACAATTATGACATATTGCAACATTTGGGCACTCTCTGGCAAAATGTCCAGGCCGTTTGCAGTTTTTGCACAGATTGTTTTGGCTGGTAAGAAGAAGGCAGACTCAGCATTAAGCATAAATCAATTACCAAAGCAAGCAGAGGCTGCAGGCCATATCCCATTCATAAATAAAACCAAATCTTTACCCACATTCCAAAAGTAGGACACACATGTTCCACAACTGTTTTCTAGAAAACAAATACTCAACAAAATTTTTATGACACTAAAATCCATTCCTGGAATTACTCTGTCTGTGCTGATTGTCATATTATGGGCCAATGTTAATAGTTCTACAAAATTGCCCAGCTTAGAAATAGCATGTTATTATCCAGATTCATACATCAAAAAGAAAGAAACATGGAGAGATCCCCGATTACAGATGTCAGGAAATCTTTACTCAATATGAAGATGACCATTATCAAACACAATGAAAATCACTTAATGATTATTTTCTTTACTCCGTTGGCCACTTGCAAAGCATAGAAGAAAAGAAAAATATACTAAGTGATCAAAAATCATAAAACCTGAAACCCCGACGTGACTCTCGTCTGTAAGGTGCACCACGGTAGGAAAAGCGATCAGAACGGATCTTACGGTCCATTGGGCTATGGCTCCTGCTCCTGCTTCTGCTCCTGCTCTGGCTCCTGCTGTCTGAACTCATAATCGAAATTACTCCTATTAACAACTACCTCCACTGAGCAGCAAAAACACTACACCACCACAACCAACACCCACAACAGCACTGCCTCCTGCCTGTGCACATTACAACCACACACTCATGATCATCCATTAGCTCAAAACCTAAACCCTTACCATCCTCCAAAACAAAAACACCAATCCCAATTGTAAACAATATTAAAATTTCTTAGTCCATCCAAGATCAGTTACATCATTGATATGAACTCAACACCAGGAACTTCAATACCCAGTTCCTCAACCACATCCTTAAAATGAAAATCAGGGATCTCTAAACAATCATTTTCTCCAATACAACATCAAGCTTGAAGAGTTATAAATTACTCTCAACACTAACTCCGTCTCCTCAACCAACCAGTCCAATCAGGGCTGCAATAATCAAAAGAGACAAAAGGAAGATAATAGGGTTCATTCAAAAGCAAGTCCAGGGATTATAACAGAACTCAAAATAGTAAGATTCAAAAGAGAGAGAGATTGTGGAAATCCACACAGGAGTCATCAATAATTTGGAAGGACTCAGAGATGCTCAGATGAGAGAGAGGGGGAGAGAGAGGAAGAAATGAAGATAAGGAAACACAATAGCAAGCCACTTATTGCATTACTATAAAAACAAGCCATGCATAGAAGTAGGTCCCGAAGTTCTCCAAAGCTCTTGACTACTGTATGAAAAGAATTACCTTCAGTAATTAGGAATCCATAGGGCGTTTCAAGAAGTTATGGGGATAAAAACCAGAACAAGAGGAATTAATTTTACTAGATTCCAGTTTTACTTCTGCTCGAATAACCAGGAAAGTGGAGATTCCATGCCGAGGAGGAGAGAGAGCAATTAGTGAAGAGGTTTGGAGTTCCTATGAAGACTGGAACTTTTAAATAAGACTGAACTATTATAACATGCATACTCAAAGTTAAGAGCAAATGTTATCCATCTCCAAAATGTACAACTATGATGGAATTGTGAGAATCTCCCTGCTGCCTCTCCTCTCATATGCATATTTCTCAACGAGAGTAAGCACCTCATTTAACCAATTTTTTCTTAACTCTCTGTTCCATGAAGCAAAAGTACAAATTTATTAATCTTTCCATGTTCCCTATGTATGTGTGTGTGTGTGCTTAAAAAAAAAGTAAAAAAAAAAAGTAAGACTATAGGAATTCAATAGGAAGGTGAGCTCACAGTGAAATAACAAGTTTTCAAAAACGGATCATGGCAAGTGAATTGTTACTAATGTAATTCATAAAAAAGAGAAAGAAGCAACACAACACGAGAAAAATCACCAGACATCCAAAAAAAGAGGCTCGTGGACCATGTAAACCGCGAAAATCAAGCAACAAAACTGCAGGTAATAAACTATCTCCAAAACCACAACAATAATGATTAGCTATTCTTATCTATCAATTCAGATATATAATCTTTGAATAAAAGCGACAAATATACCAATAACACAGTAACTGCAACATGAAATCGTTCAAATTCGACACCAGAACAACAATAAATGAACAAAAGGAAACCCTAATCACCCCAAACGCACATAAAGTAAAACCAAAAAGAAAAGGCGAAGGAACAAACCTAAGGCTACGCAATCGCTAACAATCCAAAAACTGAATCACAGAGAGCTAAAAGCACCAAATTATGATAAAGATGCCGATTGAGGAGGATAATGGCGGAGCAGCCTCCTGAGTCCTGCGCGTTTATTTTCTTTTTTCGAAAGCTCGAAACGGGTTGGTTCAGATTATAGGAAATGTAATCGCACAATTCTGTCTTCATTTTTACGGTCCATGACCCAAAATCTTTCAGCCAACGTTCATGGGCTAAAAGAGCCCGTAACGACACCAGGCTGAAATCCATGGCCGTCTCAAATTATTTATTTCTAATTATTTTTAAAAAATAATCAATTCTAATTAATTCTTATTAAAATCCCAACTTTTTCCCGGAAGAGATCATTATCCGATAAACATTTTTTTGGCTAAAATTCTAAAATGGCACCAAATATCGGTAAAATATTAAAATTCTCTGACTCAAATACTTAAATCTTTTTAGAATAAATGTCTTTTTCAACAAAAAAAGAAACCCGTCTTCTTCTCCAAAATGCAGACCCAGTCAATCTAAAACCACGTTTTTAAATTCAATCACAAATTAAAGCATATATTCTTATGAAGAAACTTCATACACACAAATCAAGCCGCTTTTCTTCGCCCTTCTCATCCCTAACTATTTTATTTATTTGAATTTTATTATCTTTTTAATTGTTGAAAAGATACTGTTATTTCATGCTTCCCAACAGCTGAGAAATAGTAATTTTATTTGAATCCAGTGATAATTTGGACTACAAAGTGAAAAAATGAGCGATTTAATCTTTAATATAAAGTTTAGGAGGTAAATTCCAAAAGAAAATTTACTTTTTATCCATGTAATTTTATTTTATAGAACGCCATATAAACTTTGACCATCCAGGAGACCGCGACGGACAGAGGCGTTGTGAGCAAGCAACCGTACACCTTTATAAACACCAGAACTCGAATCCTTCTTTCTACCTTTTAATAATTCATTTTTAAAACCCCAATTTTCCGCTCTTCTTGCTTCTATACTCTTTTCACATAAAGAACTCTTCTTTGTTAAAAGAAAGAGTAATGAACCAAGTCGCTACTTTCTTTTCTTTGTAGCAATCGCTTTCTTAATTCTTAATTCACTTGTAGAGTCAATTAACTGACTGGAGAGAAAATTAATGGCTCTAACTAAGCGCGCGATTCAGTTAGGGTCTAATTCGTCGTTTTACTTCACTGCGTTTCGATTGATCCATTCATCTTCGAGTTCGAGTTCGAGTTCGAGTTCGATTGCTAATAGATTCGATTATAGACAGATATCGCAGCTCGTTAATCCTAACGGCAAACGGGCATTTCTTGTGGATACATTGGCTTTGGTAATTTAACTTATTGTTTTATGACTTTTTATTCGTGTCTTTTTCTTTATAAAAAATAATTATTATTAATTTTTGGGTAAAGGTGAGGAGCTTAGAAGCGCAAGGGGTGCCCTCGAAGCAAGCGGAGGCGATTACATCTGCGATTACTGAAGTGTTAAATGATAGCTTGGAGAATGTGGCACAGTCTTTTGTTTCCAAGACTGAGATGCAGAAGGTATTGATTTTTTAATCTCTTTTTTTTTTTTCAGGTATAGATTTTATTTTTTACTTGTTTCTCATGGTACTGTTTGGTGTTATTAATATGTTTTTTTTTTTTTGTTTGCAGAGCGAAATGGTTCAAGAATCCAATCTTTCAAAGTTTAAGTCTGAAGTACAGAGTTCTCAGGTATTTCTTTAATTCTTTTATTAGGTTATGTCTGTCTATGATCATTACATATCTAATGTTTGATTATAGTGATATTCTACTTTAGTGTAGACTTAAATCATCTTTCAATATTCTGAAGATGGGTGGTTATGTCTTGGTAACTTTGTTTGAACAGTTGATCTCTTGAAATGTATTGATAGTCTGGGGACTAATTTAGCCTTTTTCTAAGTCAAAGAGTCATCTCTATAGAAAATCTAGAATATAGAATGACTATGACTACTGTTGTAAGTTCTTTCAGAAGCATAAATCTTGGCTGTGAAAAAGTTAGTACATGGAGGATTAGATATAGGAGATGCAGGCGATTTATGTGACATATAGGAAGGAATTTTGGCATTTAAATTTCAGTAAGTTGTACCTTAGAAGTAACTCGTCCGTAGCATTTAAGGTGGACACATTGAAGAGGGAGAGAATATTGGTCCCTACTGCTTGACCTTAGCTGGCTTTGTTTTGATTTCATATATCTGGCATAAGAGTCTTGTCTGGTACTCTTGCATCAGCCTCATCCACCACTGGATTGATTTGGCTTTGGCCTATCGTTGTATTAGTGGTAGACTGGAAAGTTGAAGCCACTTTGCCATGCTTTCTAGATTGGATTGTTAGTATAGTTTGACAACACTTGGAGCTGGGTTGGGGATTGACAATTTTTGAGTGGCGAGCCACATCTTAGGCTAGGAGCTTTTTATCTTTTTGTTGCCCGTTGCTTGTGAGTTTAAATATAAAACAAGGCCTAAATTTTTGTAAGTGAAGGAGTTGCTCGAAGATGTCCAAAGTCCACTTATGTGGAGCTGTACTGAGTTGGTTGATCACCTTCTAATGTTAAATGGTGGTTTTGACTGAACTTATCTGGGTAACTTTCAAATTGAAAGGAGGACTCAGAGTTCAGCCTAAATTGATAGGAAACAATCTATGAGGCATTGAATCCCTTCTATTACTTTAGGGCCACTCCGAGCATTCATGATCATTAGCTACTGTTTTTCCATGTGGACTGGGAACGGTTATAATCATTAAATTAATATTTCCTCTGAAAAAATTTTCACTCTACTTCTGGTCTACAGGATCTTTTGTTTAATTTTCTGGAATTTGTTATTAAGATTTTACATGCATGGTATTCATTAATTCATTATCTGAAACTAACATGCATTTTATCAGAGAATTGATTTATTGATTTGAGGTCTTAATATATTGAAAAAATTGTGGCTCTCTCATGATTCTGTCATTTACTTTTTAACACCTTAAGCCCATTGTCCAAAAGTACTATCTGGAGTTGCTTGTATAGAAGTTGGATATAACAAATATATTAAGCATCTCTTTGTTGCAGTCTTCTATTTAAGATCATAATCTCAAAAGAAGAGGCTTACTTAGAAGAGAAATGTTTATCACTTGTTATTAATTTAATAAAATCGAATGAGAACCATACGATACCATCTTTAGTTGGCTCTGATGCCATTTCTAGTGTCATGGGTCCATTGCCTCACACCTAGTAGACATTCCATGGAATACCTCGCTGCATCTGAGATGTGAGATGTGGATTTTGACAACTACATGAAACTGGTCCTATAGGCTGTTTTGGGTCAGGGATTCACCAAGCTTGCTTGGTTTGTTCTCATAAATTTGTAGGAGTCATGGGATCTTATCTACCATTCAATCTACTTAATTTAGATGATACTGGTAGAATACCCTTTCACATATATGATCGTGACTAATTAACCAGACAGAATTTGCTACTTTCGCTGTGAAGCTTAGCTGAAGGAAACATAATATCAAAGTAGAAAACTCATGTGCTGAATCAAGAACAGGATTGAGTACGACACCTTTCTAGAAGCACCCATCTTTGAGTTTCTGGTTTCTTCCTTGGTCTGTAACTTTCCCAAAAGTGATCCCATTCCTTGAAATGTTAGAGTTGATCTCTGTCTTTCCCTCACTGGCAAACAGCACCTCCCTCTCCCTTTCTCTCTCTCAAGTCACTGCACACATGTGAGACTGTAGGGTAATTCTTATGCAAGATTTGCTAAAAAGTTTGAGGTTAGCTTGTTGCTAGAAATTAAATCAATATTGTATCAATTGTTGAGTAGAAACTTATTTGGTTACAATGTTAAAGAGGTTCCTATAGCAGCATATATTTGGGCAATTTTTTTGAAATTTTTCTGATTATGCCTTTCTTGATTATGTGGTCCTTAATTATTTGAATTATGAGACAGATTCTAGAATAAATAACATCCTGAAGTTGTAGTAACGTTACATTCTGGATTTTATGCTGTTGCATTTGAGGCTGAGGTAGTCCAGTGTGCGCATAATTCTGTTCATTTTCATTTATATTTTCTCATGCATATCCATTTTAGAAAAAAGAGTGTACAACTTCATCACTGTTTTAAATTGTTTCTGCTCCCAGAGTAAGTAATTTTAAAAGCTTCAAATTTGTATCTTATGTATGTGTTCTTAAAATTCTTGATAGTGGATAAGTAGTTGATTTTATAGGGGTATTTACTCGTGTAAATCTTCCTGAAAAATCCTTCATAATGCACAGGAGCATCATTTTTCCATGTTGCAACGGGAGACTGAAAAACTGCGGAGTGACATAGAGAAAATGCGCAGTGAGCTGAGGTCCGTGTTAGCAAGTGGTTTCTAACATCTGCTTGAATGCTTGATGTCCTAATGTTTGTAGCTAAAGACTTTGCTTTTTGAAACAGGTATGAAATTGACAAGGTCACAGCTGGGCAGCGTTTGGATTTAAATCTTGAAAGAGGGTAAGGAAAATCAGATGTATTGGTTAAGTTGCATAATCTGCATAATAAGGTGGTGCTCTGTGGTTCATTGTGTTGATCATCAGCACTAGCATCTTAGTGATAAAATTCAGGACTTAGTGAACTGAAAACTCCTCTATGTTATGCTTCCTGTATAACTCTATTGATATGGTTGTTACGTGCAAGAATTTAAAGACATACATATTTAGAGGTTTGATTATATCTTGTGGATAAATTGGTTGCTTGTTTGCCTAGAAATGCTCTAGTTCTGGATTGCCAACCACATGGGGGTCAGATAAGGTTGGCGGGCAGATAAGGATTGTTTTCTGTCCTATAACTTTATAGTGAGATCTAATACTTTGAGTAGCTTATGCCGTGACTTGTGCGGTAAGTCAGTTATATTGAAATAAACATGATTGCATAGTCGATAGAAGATTGATGTCTTCCTTTTTCCTTTGTTTCTGTCAAATGAAAATTGTAAGTAAATTAAAATAAAATAAAATAAACATTTGTTTCTACTTATGCCACTTTTTAGGCGCTGTTCTGTAAGAAACATTGATTAATTACAGCTTAAGTGTGACTTATGCTATATTGGGTGCAGACGCATACGGGATGAGCTAGCTAATCAGAATGCAGAAACCACCAACCTCACGAACAAGCTTGACCGGGTGAGCTTTGCTATTTCAATTGCCAGATGCTGACTTTTAAGTTTTCTGGAGTAATAGCATGAAAACTTTACCTTCTTTCTTCCACAGGAAATTCATGCTTTAAGAGCCCAGTTGGAAGCGGCAAAATATGATGTCATTAAATACTGCATAGGTACCCTTGTCTCTATATCTGCAGTTGGGCTTGCTGTTCTCCGCATCTTGTTGTAGTTTTTCATTTACTTTAGGTGATTATTGGCACAGTATAAGCCGGAATGCCAATTTCATTCTTTTGTGGCAACTGTTGCCTGATTAAATAAAAAAAAAGCTGTGACATTGTTTGATTGTAAAAAGAGGCAATATTCCCACATGGTTAGATTAGTTAGTTTAACCAGAGAATTAACAAAGTCTGTTTCATGCAACTCTATTCGCATGATTAGGCTTTATGCCGCTGTGGAGAAGCAAAAGTAAATGGTGATGATGATGAGTAAATGTGCTTTAGGGGTATATCTGTGCTTTTCAAAATATAGATGGCATGATGATGATGGGGGATAATGGGATTTTGCCATGTGAATTGACATTTATGGGAGAAGACTGGGATAATTTTTCATAAACCAGAAGATTGATTCGACTTCTTTTTGTAATTGTAACTAGTAATGGAAATGCCAAGTTGTCATTCTTTGATTGCTGCGTAATTGTTCCTCCAGGATTTTCCTATGCGCATTTTTGGCAGATTGTGCAATGTGTTTGGTGTGGCCAATTTTGGCTTGTATTGATGATTCTACGACTCTTTGTTAAGAATGTATCTCTGATTGTTGTTTCCATTTCTTTTCTTTTACTTTGGTGGACTTAACACTTCCACGTATCATCAGTTCTTGACAATTAATATCTCTTCTTCTTTTTCTCTTTTCCCAATTGTTTGGCATATTGAAATGTAAAATAAGTTGGACTGATGGGTAGCTCTCAAAACTGTCTAGTGATGATATCATGCCTAGCTAAGCATTAGCTTATTAATTTAATTACTTGGTTTGACAAGTGTAGGAGGGTATTTGGCTGATAACTATGTGTATGGTGGACCTAACACTTTCATGCAATCAACTAGTAGTTCTCTTTTTGTGGAAAGCAATAACAAATTAAAGAGGAAGAAAGTATGTCATAGTGGCCTTTTATTTATTTATTTAACGATGTGTGATTTGTTTCTTATTATTTTGAGATCCGTGGATTCATTTTTTACTTTTTTTACTTTGCTACTCTTCTGATCGATATCATTAAAATTTTATAGTTTTCTGTTAATGTAATATGAAATCTTTTATAATAAAATTATTTATTAATTAGTTTATTTTTATAATTAATTGTAATGAACTCATGATTAATAATATTAATATTTACTTTTCTAAATTTTGTAAACAATAAGTTTAGATTATTGTTAAAAAATATATATTATTAGGGGTAGCTTATTAGTCAGTTTAATAGTAGATTAAAAATTAATATTTATTAGTTAAATTATATTAAAATAATAATATTAACTAAGAGGGTATTAAAAGGTGAAAAATATGAACTCACAGTCTAAAATGATTATAAAAAAAATTACGTACCTTTAAGTAAAAAAAAAATATGACAACCCCCGGACTTTATGTTGCAATTTTCCTTCTTTTGTTTTTTTTCTCCAATTTCTTTGGCATATTGAAATGCAAAATGAGTTGGATCCATGGTGGGTGGCTCTCAAAACTCTCTTTAACATAAGGAGATCATGCCAAGCTAAGGCTTACTTCGACAGTTACTTCTATTCCATCACTATCACCAACTGTAATTGTATCCTTTAACCTTCTTGATGGTCTCTATTTCTTCAACCTCTGCATTTTGATTATTGTTTTATGTTCTTATCTTTGAACATCAATTTGCATTATCATCTTATCTTTCTCCAACCAAAGAGTTAATTCCAGCAAAGCATGCTTCTCCTTACCAAAAGGGTACTCTCCAAATCTCCAATGCTGCTGTGTAAGGCTTACTTATGTGCTTACACCAAAGATAATTTTGTGAACTTTCTTTTCTATTGTCATTGTCAACAACCTTCAAGCTAGTGTGAAAAAAATAAAGGGGTATTCCACTTGTGAATATGACAGCCAGGGTTTGTGGATTAGTTGATACAGATAAAAACCATTGAAAGAGTTGGATAATCGTCTCCAGTTATTTTATGACAAAATTTATCTTTACACGTACTCATATGAAAATGGCACCAAACAAAATCATGCATCCTTCGGTCATGTAATCAATAACTACTCATGGCAAGTTCTCTATTTGGAGTGGCTATACTTAAATGGCTACAGGATCTAATGACGAGGAAAAAGAAAGAAAAGGATTATCTCGATTAATTTATTGGGTAGATGACGAATCCCTCGAGGATTTTGGTTGCAACTCTAGCACACCAATTTCTTATAAAAAGAAGATTTATTTAGTCCAAATGTATATATGAAATTGTTAAACGATTGGTACATATTTATTAATTTTAAAAAATTTGTGTTTCAATTCAAGAGCGCATAGATTAGATGGTAAGAGTCTCTTTTAATTTAATTAATATCTAAATATCTAGAATTTGAACATTAGATATACAGTTGCATATCGATAAAATAGTGAATATTTTATCACCCGATAATTTCTAGATTAATTTTAGAGTGTAAAAGCTTTTAAATTGAAAACATGACAGCATATTATTTTTTTTATTTGTTGGATCAAAAAGGAAACAAACCACAGAATACAATCTCCAATCCATTGATAGTATTCCGGCTTCAACATTACCTTTTTTTTCTGTATATTCCTCCTAACAGATCATAATAATAAATCCATCCCTATTTACATTCATTCTTTTCACTTCAAAAAGAGCAATTCAATCTATAAGTAGGTACAGCAACAAGTCTAACAGCTCTTGGTGCAGTAAGTCCAAACACATCATTCATATCAAGCTCACTGGCCTTCACTCCTTCATCCAATTCCCACTTAAAACAATGAAGCAAATGAGCTACCGTCAACTCCAATCCATACAACCCTAATTGCATACCCGGACACGACCTCCGACCCGACCCAAATGGTATAAACTCAAAATTACTTCCCTTGAAATCCGGTGCACCATCTTCCAGGAACCTGCTCGGTTTAAACTTATTCGGATCAGCCCATGCACTCGGGTCGCGCCCGATGGCCCATGCATTGATCATGATACGTGATTTTGCTGGGATTTTGTAACCTGCAACAGTGCTGTCCTCAGCAGATTCATGGAGAAGGAGAGGAATGGGAGGGTGGAGGCGTAGAGTTTCTTTCAGGGCGCAATTTAGGTAGGTCAGGTTTTCAAGGTCTGATTCTTGAACTTTTCGGTTAAGGCCAACCACTTCTATTAGCTGTTGCTGCACTTTGTTAAGCTCTTCTGGACTGTTCATTAACTCTGCCATTGCCCATTCTATTGCTGATGCTACAGTTTCAGTTCCACCAAACATCACATCCTGTAAAGATAACATATGTATATTATATTATAATGCTAAGAAATCAAGCTCCTTTTCTTCTTTCCTTTTTTTCCTCAATATGTGTGTATTTAAGAAGCTATGTGACTTGCACGTGTAATCAGATTTTACAGAAAAGGAAAAAAAATTATAAATTGATCTTGACCCTATATATACCTACAGAAGACAAGAGTATTATACCATAATGATAGCTTTGATGTTATCTCTGGTGAGCTTAATGGTAGATTGTGAGTCGTAGATACCATTTTTGGCAACATCTTCTTCGCTGTAAAATGCCATCAGTTCATCTACCATGTCTGTTTCTTCTTCATTTTCATCTTTGGTAATCTTACTGCTGTTCTTCTTCCCCATATGTTCATCAATGACCTTATCAATGAACCCGTCTAGCGATTGTCGTGCCCTGGTTAGCCTCTTATTAAAATCTTGTGCATGCATCCAGCCCATCCTAGGAAAAAAATCTGCAACATTGAAAGCTCCAAAAAGCTTTGAAAATTCTTGCAAGATTTTCATGAATTCATCTTGCCCTTCATCTGAAACTGATCCAAAAGCAGCCCTGTAGGTTATATTCCTAGTTAATGCAAAAACTAGTTCACCAATATTCACCTGCGAACCAGTTTTCTCCATCACTATCCAGACCATGGAATCCACTTCCTCTCGTACGGACGCCCAAGACTCAGCCCTTCTCCGACTAAATAACTTCATCACACAGATTTTACGCATTTGACGCCAAAACGGACCATAGTTTGCAAAGGCCATATCGGCTCGATCATAGGTCAAGTAGGTTATCGCAACGTTTGCTGGCCGGTTGGAGAAGATGCCATCTTGGACTTGAAGGACTTCTCGAGCCATCTCCGGTGTGGACACAGCAACGACATGAAGCCCGCCCATCTGGAGGTGGAACAGCCCACCGTATTGCTTAGCCAAACGAGCTAAGCCGCGGTGAGTCAGTTGGTCCACGATGTTCATATTGCCAAAAATAGGATACCCTTTGGGGCCTGGAGGGTAGGAGAGTTTCCTGCGAGAGCGAAGCAAGAAAATAATGGAAACCAATAAAGAGAGAAGAATGAGTAGCATAGATGAAAATTGAAGAGACTGAAGGTGCAGAAGAGAATCCATGGATGTGTAGAACATGGCGGTGGCTTTGTGGTGAAGTTAATAGGTCATAATTTGTGGTTAGCAAGGTCAATATATATATATATATATATATATAAAAATAAAACAGGTGATGATTGCTAGGCTTAGAAAACAGAAACAGATGAGATTTTTTTCTATAAACAATAGTTCAGATTTGGGATGATTTTGGTCAATTTTAAGCAGGTAACAGAGAAGTGTGAATGGATGACAGTCGCATAACCATTTTTAGTAACTCCAAATTACCAAGAATTAATGCTCTTATTTACTTTCTATTCATATTCCTATGTTTCTATAACACAGGGAATATTTTAGATTTCTAACTATTTTAAGGAAAAAGAAAAAAGAAAATAAACTTATCCATATCAGGTCCAAGGAATTTTTTAATTTTTCTTCTTAAAAGAAATTCTCATTCTATTTATAGGAGTATTTCTTACCACATCAGATTATTTTAGAGACACACTTTCCATACTGATTTAGTATAACTATGCTAAATGCTGATTGAATTTTAGTGGGTAAAAAATTAAATTAAATTACCTTCCTTATCAATTGGATTAATGAAATTTAACAGATTATTAGTATTTTAGAATTTTACAGTTTATATTGAAATAAAATAAATGAGACTAATTCTATGGTCCATTAAAGAAAATTGGCACATGTTAATATGAATAGGTCAAATACAAAACGAAACACTTTTAGATTAGGGTAACATTTTGAAAGCCTGTTCAAGTTATATTAGGGTGATATATAGAAAATAATGAAATGCATATACATTCAAAATAATAATCATAGAATATAGAATAATTGACGAAAACCATATTGGCAACTTTTTCATTTACAGTATGTTTTTGTACTCAGTTTAAGGGCAACTCTTCGTCTTTTTTCCATAACTTATAGCATTTGGTTAGTGTTTTTCTTTTTCTTTCGGCTGTCTTGTTCTTGGTGGAAGTGCATGGCCCTTTATGGGGCTGATAGTAAATATGCTTTCAAATTTAGGTATGGATCACATCTATTAGCCTCGTTTTTTACTTGAACCCGAAGAATTCACTTCGATTGATTAAGGCCCTTAAGGGCGCACATTATAAGATGGAGCCCGATTCATATAGTTTTATAAATCCGAACAGTGTCATTTTATTTATAAAAAAAATTATTTTAGTGTCTGACATGCGCGTCAACGATGAATAGTTGTAGTATAACTTCAGTTTGATATTATTTTTTTTGTTTATCAACTGTGTAAGGATAATTTATATTATGTCTATATCATATAAATTTATTTGAATTAATTTGTATATATGATTTTCATCAATAATGAATATCTATCGACAAACTAATAAACATTATGCCAATAAATAATAAATATTTATATCAATCATAAAAAAATTTCAATATGCATCACAAAAATAATAAAAGCTTTCATAAATAATCAATATTTTTATTTGAAAATATTGAATGAACATTATATATATAGACAATGAATATTGCAGTGCTAGATAATGAACATTAATATTAATATTGATAAATAATATATTAAACAAAATTAACATAAATATTAACCATAATGAATATTAAATTCATAGTTAATGAATATTTAAATACAAAAATAATTAATTATTATAGAATATTACATATAAATGGATATTATATATATATAGAGAGAGAGAAAATGAACATTTAGTACATGTAAATGAATAAAAAAATATTAATATGTATCTAGTCTAATAAAAAATTTTGACACGTGTTATTATATTCTAACACATGATTTTTAATGTTGGTACGTGTACTTATTATTGACACGTAAAATTTAAGTTTATGTATAATTCTGTAATTTTTATATTAATTTATTTATAATTTTTATATTAATAAAATCTTAAAATATAAAAAAAACTAACAATGACATTAAAAATATTTATTTCATTATTATTTTTATATTTTTTAATTAATTATAAAATTTAAAAAATCTATTTAGTTTAATATATAAATTTAATTTATATTATTATTTATAATCAAAATAATTACGACGGTCATATAACAAGCGGGTAAGAGACACAATTTATTCAAAAATATTATTTTTAATATAATGTTAATTTTAAATTCAATTTATTATAATCTTAAAAAATAAAAATCTAATTGTAAAAATGAACACATGTTAAAATAAAATTTTTTAAGATATTGACAATAAAATAATTACAATAGTCATATAATACGTAAATAAACGACTCATTTTTAAATATATAAAAAATTAATTCAATATATAATTTTTAATATAATATAAATTTTTATAAATATAAATTTTATTATAATTTAAAAAATTAAAAGGGATGAGAATACGAGAAGAAAAGTTTTAGCATTTTATAATTTAAAAGAAGTGTAACTGCCTCCCCTATACGTATATAAAGACTCTAGTTCATATAAATTTATGGACCGTATATTTATATGGGCTTTAGAAGGCTAGGGTCGTTCGTTCCCATGAGAACTGATGAATAAGCTGTTGCATTGCATTCTACCTCTACAAATAATACGAAACCCTTTTGACTGATCAAAAGATGCATCAAAACATAAGAGCCAGAGACATCTATGGAAAGATGGACCCAGAAATTAGATATATATATATATATATATATATATATATATATATATATATATATAATCTTCTCTAACGAGTGGCAAAAGAACTATTGAAAAAGTCAGATCAGATACATTCTCATTGTGCCATCTGTGCTTTCCTGCTGAGAGTATATATTGCCAGGATGAGAAGGAATATGGTTAAAAGCCATATCATTTCTGGCCTTCCAGATTGCCCACATCTTACATACTTTTCACTTCTATTTAAGGTCCAACAATATATGTGCTCCTGACATTAGTATCAGAGCTTTCAATTGATTCTTGCCCTCTTTATGCTTCAGTGCCTAAAGTTACTGATAACTAATTTTGAAGTGCTACAGAAGGTTAGCTTAAGGTTGCTATATAACTTAAACCAGCATTCATTTATTATGAAATTACTAATTTAAAGTACCCTAATCTTGAAATTTCCTTTTATGATAAGACCAAAACGGTGCAAATTAAGAAGAGTGGGCAGCCTCATAAAGAAAAAAAAAAGGGGACCAGGCCAGCCTCCATTAATATGTAGTTCAATCAATGCAACATAGCAATCACTAGGAAACCTTTAGTATAAAGTTTTTGAGAAACTATATATTATATATGGAAGTGGTCTCGACCCTTGACTTTTAGTGCTTCTTTAGTCATTACAATAGGATTAGAGAGCAGCAGCAGCAGCCACTATGCAACTTGTGATTCACCCACTTGGCTTCCCACACCATTTGTTTTTTTTCCATTTTTACATAAAATCTTTGGTGCTCTCAAATCAAACCCACTCATATTCTTTTTTTATATTACCCAAATTCAATGCCATATTCATGCACATAATTAGAATGTCAAATCCACTATATATAATAGCCAGTTTGGTATTGGTTACTTTCATTCCATTTCATTTCTTTTTTTTTTAATAAAAAATTATCATTTTGTTAACTGTTTCTTGAAATTCAATTTTGAAAAAAAATAGAATAAAAAACTAAAATTTCAAAAATATAGAATAAAAATTAAAATTAATATTTTAAAAACAGATGCCACAACAATATCAAAATGGCTCTATAAAACCTATTGACCTTTTCAAAATAAAATATCCTTTCTTGATATTTTCATCTGGCTACTAACACTGCTCAATGAGATAATGACTCTTATTTGTAACTATATATTTGGGCTTGAAAAAGATTTATTTTTATATTTCCAAAAATTAAAAAATCAACTAATTTTGGTTTTTTAAGTGAAAAAATAAGGATATTTTATTTAACAGAATACTTAAATAAAACTATCAATAAAAAGAAAATTCAGGAAAAACAGCAACATAACATTGCAATTTTAAGTCAATTCTCTAAAGATTTGTCATAGTATTTATAAGAATTTTGCTATGAAAAGTTCAAACCTAATCAAAATTAAATATATACAAATAGAAACTTCCATTGGTCATAACCAAAAATGACTTTCATTTAGACCATAATAATTTTAAACTTATGAAAATTCCAATTAATTTACCAAATAAGCATTTTGTCAAAAAAAAAAAAGATTTGCCAAATAATAAATAACAAAATAATTAGAATTTAAACCAATTAGCTTCTATATGTAAATTTTTTTCCCTCTTCACTAATTAGACCTACAAATTAAAATGTAAAACCAAAAAATAAACCTAAATAACATTAAGTTAAATTAGAAAAAAAAAAAAAGAGTTAAAATAAAAGACTAGAAATAGAACCTCCCTATAATAAGAACACTACTTCCCTGCCTGCCTATAATCCGTTACAAAAGCCTGCGTACTGCAAACCCGACTGTAGACCAAATAAACCGGAGGTTTGATTTACCGGTTCGCATAAACCTACTCGTGAACCTAAAGATCTTCAAAAACTAGGAACCATCTGGCTCAACCCAGATGCCGGTCCAGATAACTCCTTCTTCTTCCTAATCTCTAACACTTTCCTATGACTATTCGAGTGAATATCGCCTGAAAAGGTTGGGCTACAAGCCGGTCTATACTCTGGAAAAAGCCGGCCGGACTTATAACGAACCCCACAAGCGTTACAAAGAGTTTTAGCTCCGAGAGGACCGGTTCTCCACTGTGGAGTTTTTTGAACCTGGCAATGACTGCACCTCCTCTGGAACTGGGTCAAACCTGTGGCTCCGCCAGTTTGAGCCGCTGGTTTTCTCTTTGCTTTTTTCGCTGGCGGTTCGCAAAAACTGGGTAACGAGTCAATTGTTTGAACCGTAACAAAGCAAGGCGTTGAAGCGGACGATGATATTGGAGAAGAAGAACAATAAGAAGATGAGGATGATGATGAGTCTGTAAGCAGGGACTCAACGGACCATGTCCGGCCGGTGGGCCTGGTTCGTTTTGATCTAGGCTTGGCTGGAATTTTGACCGGAAAAAGACATGAAGGTTTGGTTAAAGCAACCGGTTTGGGGTGTTCTGGTTGAAACCGGTTCCTCGTATGGTGATCTTCTGAATTCAAAGGGTACAAAAGAGAGAACTCTGGTGAAGAATCATCAACAAATTGAGAAACCCATTCAAGTTCAGCCAAATCCTCAATCTACAAAAACAAAAACATGGGTCTTCACTACAGTTAACTCAAAACAAAGAAAAAACCATTTAGAGCTGAAGATTTTTCAAGAACTTACAGGCACTGCAAGTTCGCTGGTGAGAAAAGATTCATCAAAAGTACTAGAATTAGAGTTATTATCATCATCTACACCACTACGGTCTTGAGAGGAAACAGAAAGAGAATCTTTCTCTTCTTCTTCTTCTTCATCATCATCGTCATCTTCCTCCTCTTCTACTGCATCTATCATGTGCTGTTGCTGCTGCTGCTGCTCTTGAACATTATTATTAAAAGCAGCAGTGCTGCCGCTGTCTTTGAATTCTCCACCATTAGAGAAGTCAAAGAAACAATCAACGGAGAAGTCTTCAACAACAGTGTTATTCGAATTACTGAACATATCATCAAAGAAAAATTGTTGGGTGGTCGTCGTGGTTGATGATTTCATCATATCACTTCGTAAACTCGACTTCAGGGCTCTTGCTGCCATGCAGTACTCCATGGTTTTCTATATTTCAAGAACAAGAAACCAAACAGGTTTAACATAACAGTTATACATACACAATAGAATCAGAATTGTTTCGTTTAATTTTAATTAGAGTTCCTTTTTCCGAAATGTTTTAAAAGGATGTTAAAAGGGCTGATTAAAAAATTACCTGATAAAAATGGAAATTGAAGAAGAAGAAGAGAGATAGGTGTAAAGTTAGTTGAGGCACTGAAATGAAGGCTGGTTCGTGGGCGAAACTGGTGCGGAGTTGATGGCTTATCTTGATCTTTCTCTATATTTATTTCTTCTTTTTTTAATGTATATAAATAGTAGTAATATGGAAAGAGAGAAAGAGAAAAAGAAGCATTCGGTCAAGGTAGGAGCTGACTATTCTAATGGTACTCAAGATTTGGCCTGTTATGGACCGAATCCACAGTTTCCACATACAAATTTCAGTAAATTCCTTCATCATCATGCCATGGCCATTTTGGGATCCAACTACCCAAATTTAATAATTTTTAGTTCTTACTATTTATTTACTACAACTATCTTTTTTCTTTTATTATTTATTTAATTACGGGTGCATGCCATCCATCTATTTACCCTCTTTTAATGTTATTATATCTAACTCATCTCTCAACTCCTAATAAATATATATATATATATATATATATATATATATATGATAAATAGTTAATTTTTACGTTATGCCTTAGACATGGTTTTCAATTAAAGATAAAAAAAAAAAATTCTTATTTTTTAATTTAGTAAAAAGTTGAATCTTAACTCTCATCTCATCATTAAATTAAAATATGTTTGAATATTACAACTTTTTAAAAAACATGGGCTGGAAATTGCCATCCTTGTAAATGGCGCCACCATTATTCAAAAATAAAAAACCAACTTACCTCCAAATCCAATCCCTCCACCACTTTGTGCTTTTCTTTGCCTTTTTTCTTTTTATAATCTGCCCCTCTAAATTCCATCTATTTACCATTATAGATTACTTTGCCGCGTTAATCGCGCCTCCTTTTCTGGCTACTTATCTACGTGTCTACAGTATCTCACTTCCCGATGTTATTCGCGTATGCGATTAAGCAATCTCAACCGACAATACCATTTCCAGGTTTAGATCTAACGGTATATATTATTGTCCATGACTGACATCACGGGCCACGTGCCCGAGTGGAACTCGAATTTTTGTGTGTTTTTGGTTACGAGTTGGCAAATCTCAGCCACGTTATCAAACTCCCAGGGTCTAAGCGCGTGGGATGGGCATTTGTGGACCATGACCAAAATTATATATACTCTTCCTTTTTTTTTGTTTTGTTTGGGGAATTTAAATTGTCGTTTTGTGGTTCTGTTTCTTAAAAACAGGGAGGGAACTTTCAAAAAACGACAATTACTTATGCACAATCATTAATGATGTAGTGATACTATTCCTGTAATTGCTTCGATTAAGCCATCAATCATTCTGCCTTTTATCTTTTGTTTCTTGTTCCCTTGATTTGTTTCTTTTTTATTTTTCAAATTTTTTTTAATATTTTTAAATATTAATAAAAAAATATTACTTCTACTATGTAAATTTCTTTTAAAAAAATTATTATTTTCTTAATTTTTTTAATTTTTAACGCAACTATTTTTTTATTATTTTTTATTTTTTTATTATTTTATCTAAAAAGAATCAAAATAGAATAAAAAATTAATTAAGACCATAAATTTAGAGAAAAATTTAAAAATTATAAATATAAAGCTATAAAGTTTTTTTAATAAAAAATATAAATATTCCATTAATTTTAATAAGTACATCTTGATATAAAATATAAAAATAAATATCAAACGTCAAAAAATATAACTAAAAAAATCTACTCATAACAATCATTAATTGTATTGACGGAGCAGTAAATTATAATTTTACTGAAAGAACGTTCCACTCGATGTTATTAAGCCACATATCGACTTTATAGATATTATTTTGACGAGTCCGATTGTTTGAATGTCGAATTTGATTTCTTTTTTCTCTTTACTATTCTGATAGAAGCAGAACTCAACACTTGTATAATATATGATCATAAAACTTTTATAAAAAGAGAACTCAATTTCTATAATAGAAGACTATAAATTTTTTTAAAATATACTAATATTTATTTAATTAAACTAATTAATAATAAAAGAGAGACAATTACCGATCTAAATATGACCTGTGGGCTAAATAAGATTTTGATAAAAAAAAAAGAAGAAGTTATTAACACGCAATTAAGAAATTCAGGATTAAAAGAAATTGACAAAAAAAATATGGATATTTATAATTTAAAAGAATTTATTATATTATTCAATAATAGAGTTAATTTTTTATATGGATATAAAAATAGTAACTTTATTATTTTACTTGTAAAGATAAATGAGTATCTTCACTTTTAAAGGAAAATGGTGGGGAAAAAACCCGAGTACCAGAAGTTTAAGAAATATATTTTGCAATGCTCAATTAGAAACTTGGTAATAGCAATAAGTCTTTTTATTTAATTTATTATTAGTAGTTACCATCCAATTTGAAAAGCATGAAACTTCTTGTTTAAGATTAATAATGTGCCTTTAGTTATCGGTCCATATTTTAGTAATAAGTATAATCTTAAAATGATAATAGTAACTATTTTATTAATCATTTTGTAAATGTTAAGATTTAGAGTAGATTATTAGGTTTTAACTGTTAAATCAATGGGGTTAGACAATTCCAAGAGTTGCCATAAAGTATAAATTTCTTAAACTTTTATAACATACTAAATTTTGGATTGGAGTTCTATAGAATTAAATTTATTAAATAAGGTCAAATTTAAAATCCTCATGGGTCAAATTACAAATATATTTTACTATAAAAAATAAAAATATCTTAAAATTATTCACAAAATTAATTAAGTGGGGTCATTTTAACGTGGTTTCACCACTAAACACAACATAAACATAATTATACATTTTAAACATATGGGCAGCCAAAGTATATATAATATATATAAATGCTCAACTGTCTCTAGTGTATTTTGACAAAAATTCAGCACTTAACATCAATTAGAGGAATATTAAGCATGCACATCATCTTACCAATATTAGTCTACGCCATATGAGAGAAACTTGGTTGACCATTTCAAACATCCTGTGCTAGCAACTTTGTTTTCTTTTTTATATCCAAAAAAAAAATTATTATTATGAATATTTTAACCATATAAAAAATAAAAATCATATAAATAAATATATAGTTTCTTTTTTTTCAATTTATGAAATAAATGGAGAAAAAGAAAATAATCTTATTAAGCTAAAGCTTTAAGAAATATATCATAATTTTTTAAATTAATTATGAATCCTTTCAAAATAACAATTTCTTTACCGTAAATTCATAGCTTTAAAATTTTAAATTAATTTAGATGTATCATTTAGAAATAAGTATGAAGTTGTACGAGCATAATTCTTTATAGCCATTTACCTTTGAGCTTTTTGGTCATTAGCCATTATTTTAATCTCTTCTTTAAATAATTGTTCATACTTTTCTTTAAATTTTCCTTCTTTTGACTGTACAAACTTACTCTTTACTTTTTAATTTTTTTTTTTGACATTTTTAATAGCTGAACTTAAGTTGTATAGATTTTAAGTTGATGAATCACCTGAATATTTTTTTTAGCTACGCATACAAAATTAAAGTAAAAATTTCAGTTTTAAAAAAAACTTAAAAATAAAATTTAAAGACAAAACAAAAACACATAAATATGCAACACGCAAAAAAACACAAAAAGCAAAATTAATTAATATAATATTGACATAATCCCCGGACAACGACACTAAAAACTTGAAAGCAAAATTAATTAATATAATATTGACATAATCCCCAGACAACGACACTAAAAACTTGATGTTTCAAACTTAGTACTCGCAAGTGTACAAACTGAATGTTAGTACAGATAAATTCACCACGAGATCAATCTCACAAGGAACTGTAAAGGATATACTATAAAAACCAATTATTGCACAAATGTTTTTAAAAAAATCTAAACACTCTAAGCCAATATTTGAGAATAGTTTTAAAGTTATAAAAGAGATTAAATAAACCATAAAATAAATATGCAAATGAATTATTAATGTAAACTATATGATAAAATAGCATTTAGTCTGGCTTATACTGAGCAATCCCCTTATTTTCCCTTAAGTCCAAATCTAATGACTGAGATAGTGTTGTGCCTTTTTTCTAAGTCACTCAAGCTAATGATCAAACTTAGGTTTCTTATACCAACACATATTAAAGTAAAAAAGGGATTTCTAATACTTTTAACCTAAAGATCTTCATAACAAATATTACTATTAAATTGATATGATGGTCAATCAACAATAATAATGGAGCTAATACAGCTATAAAGGTAAAAAAATCATTCATTAAACTCATAATATATAAGATTCATATATAAGTGTCAATTTAACCTGACATACTTAATCCAATGGCCATTGTAATTAGATAGAAAGACATAAGAAATATAAAACAGAAAATTAAAGCCCCTCAAAATTCAGAAGTTTTTCAAGGAATGAAAAAGATTGATCCTCACTCTACACGTCCTGAAAAGCTTCTTTGATCTTGGAAAGAATAATACAAGACTAACTAAATGTTGTAGAAGATGAATTGTAGCGAATTCGCCGAAAGAAGAATTGCAGTTCCCCTTTGTTTAATTTATCTCTACTTCTTGTAGAGATTCTTTTTTCAATGTTCATTTTAAGCACAACGTTACTATAGTTATTTCTTACCTGTTCTAAACAAAATAAATAACTTAAAACATAATTATCCCTAATTACATCGTAACTAATTAATTTATCCTTTGTGGGTTTTGATAAATTCAGTTAGGTCTACAATATTGGTAGTCCACGTGTCTTTATTCCGAGTCATTTACAGCCGCAGCCCATTTAAGGCTTATTTATACATTTTTAGCTTATATTCTCTTTCATTTGCCAATATTATCTGAAATTAGATAATAAAATTAAAGTGAGATAATAAGTATATATTTTCACATATTATATACATAAAAAATACTGATAAATTACTAAAATATCTTAATTATATATACATAATATTACCCTATCACAGCCCAACAATACCAACCTCTGGAGGAAAACCATATCCACATAAACTACAGATAAGTTGACAATTAATAAGATCAGAAGCTGAATAAAAAGAAATACTGAAAAATCTATACAATAATCTCTTCATAAGTTGACCCAAAAACAAAATAATATAATAAATATAAACGTTCCATTGACCAGGCATGCAGGCCACAAGAAGAGCCAAGAGGGATTCTGACAGTAAACACTAAGACAAGTCTGCTTTACATACATATACATGCAGCCGCCATAGGCTTAATTACGAGCCACATCCGCATTGATTTTTGTCACCACTCATTTTTTCATTTTTGTTTGTTTTTTGGTGTCCGTAGCATTGTTTACCTCCTCCTCATGGTCTATCATCCTTTGTTAAATGCAGATGTTTGTGGAATACCGGTCAACGAACTAGCTATCAATTAGAAGACTTGATTCTAATTGATCATACATGGAGCTGGAAAAAAATAATAATAATCTAAGAACCTGATTTGGATTACCATTGGGTCATTATCAGTTCATGTAAATCTAAAGGATGCCAGCCATCCAAATGAATCAATCACATGGTGTGTAGGGTCGAAGAAACATTGCACTCAAACCCTAAAAAATATAAAAATAATAAGATTGTAAATTTGACTTGCAGGCCTCACTTTTAAATGTGCTTTCCTTTCCAATTCTTTGGGTACTAATTTGTATGTAAATTCTTGTATTTTGATAAAAAGATCAACCCTTTTTTAGCTTAATTCTGAGAAAGTATTATTAAAACAAGATTTTGATATTATAGTTTTTTAAAATTATGAACATATCTAACCCATTTCAAGCTGTGACATTACATTAAAATTAGGTAAAATTAGTCTTACTATAATTGAAGTATAAGAATTTTTAGAATATAATTGTTTAGTTATGTGCAATTATGTGGGTGTTCACCTAAATTAAAGCCATAATCTATGTCCAGTTTTAGTCAAATTCTGCATAGTTTGGCGGACTTCAGAAAGCAGTCTTGGTCTTGAACAATAATATGGACAGAGAATTTGTTTGTGAGAATTAATACAATTCTTTCTTAATCAACCTTGCAAGTTGGCTTTTCTCAAAAAAGAAAAGAAAAAACCCCTGGCAAGTTGGCTACGAGAATCAAAACAAATTAGTGGTCTATTTACAAATTTAGTGTCTCTTCATGCATTACATGGAGTTTTATTGTTATTTTAGTTTTTAAAGTGTATTATTATTATTTTGATTATAAATATTTTATTTTTTAATTAATAACATAAAAATTTATATTAAAATAGTAACAGTTTAAATAAATTAATATAATCTCTAATTGTTTATAATTCTTTGTTGTGTTTTTTGGCAATAATCTTTATCCATTTAAGAGGTCCTATATGGAACTAAACAAATGGAAAACACTTCTATTTTTAGGTAGGTGAAAGATCTAGACTTAGTTAGGTCCTTTAGGAACCGATATAGTATATACAATACCCAATTCATAAAGTCTTTATATTCTCTCATAAAAGAAATATTACTATATAAACTTAATTTATCTTTTAATTACTGCAAAAAAATGGAAATATAAAAAGATATATATATATATATATATATAAATACTGTAAAAAAAATTTATAGTTATATATTTAGAACCAAATAAAACTTATGATTATGAGGATGTTATAATTTAATGGAGGTTTGAGTACTAAAATTTTTTTTTGGACTCTATACTTAATTTTGTTGGTAAAATAATAAAAACCAGAGGTATGTAAATATCTTGTCATATTTTACAAATAAAATTGATGAGACAAAACAATGCTACAATAAGAGAAAATATATTATAACATTAGAATTTTTTTTTTTTTAGGTTTTGTGTCTGTCTCTGTCTATATATCAAATCGATAGATGATTGACACATATTTTTTAGTTTTAAATGGATAAATATGTATCACTCATCCAATACCAAAATGTAAAATACTCATAATATGCATCACTTTTTTATTAACTGTGATGTATACACTAAGGCTACATAAGAATTATCATATTTTTAAAAATTATATATACAAATATTAGTATATAGATGAATATTTTTTTAAAGTAAGATTTGAAAAATTTATAATTTATTATAATGGAAAATTTATTTTTATTTATAACAGGCTCAAATTGAAACCTTAATTTTTTTTATTTCTATATATAGATTATTTTTATGCAAAATATTACTATAAAAAATAATTGACGGTATATATAATTGTATATCATTGCTTTAATCTTATGTTGAATAGAACTCTAAATGATCTCAAACATCATTTAATTACGACGAGGGTAATAGAGAAGGCCATTACTATTCTTAAAAAGTGATGCAACCATTTGCATCATGTTTCTGCATAAAATTCATCAATTACAGTTCTAACTACCAGAGGTGTTCTTACCACATGACACCCATCTTCCCAAAATAGATTTCCAAATGAGTATCTTCCTTGAACCCTTAATAAGGAACAAAAGGTTACCCTGAACTTGCGCTTCTTTACTGAGGAATTAAATGACAAAACTGATGGCTCAACTCTTACGTAGGTACCAGCAGGAACTTGAACACGAGCCATGTATATAGACGTAACAGGACCGACATTTGTCACTGTTCTTGACACTGTTAACTCTTGCTTCAGATTAGGAATGGCGATGGAAGGCAGATTAAGATTTAAAAGGGAGTTGGTTGAATGCTTGCATACGGTTTTAGACCTGGTCATTGAGCTTATGGCAGAGTTATTGTAGCCCATTGAACAAAGAAAACTGATGTAATCGGACATTCCCATGTCATATATAAGACCAGGATTTAAGGCTTTGTTAGGATTGACATGACCGCCTCCGTAATCAAATGGATCAGCTTGCTTGTGCGGTGCTCCTTCAGCAACAATGTGTTGACCATATTCATCTTTTGTAGAAGCTGTGCAAGATAGAGCAGTAGTTAGCGAACTAGTTCGTTATTCGCATCCAAAAGGCAATTAGAAGTTTTGATTCCTTACCTGTTGTGACAAGTGCGGACTTGATAGCCGCAGGACTCCATTTTGGATGAATAGATTTAAGAAGGGCCACAATACCAGATATGTGAGGACAAGCCATGGATGTTCCTGAATCCAATTTGAAGTTGAGCGGAGCTACTTTATTGTTAGTCATATCGGACGTTGACGGTGAAGCAGCAGGGGACCAAGACGCCAAGATATTAACTCCAGGAGCGGCAATGTCAGGCTGCAAAAAGCATTGCAAATATGCTGAGCCTAAAGACAACAGAAACAAAATATGAATGTAATACCTTCAATACAGTCGGGGAGAGGGAACTTGGTCCTCGAGAGGAGAAGAACGCAACTTCGGGTGATATCTGTTGCCCAATAGCTGTTTTCGTGAAGCTGAATTTGACTACAGGATTTCTGTCTCACAAAAGAATTTTGGGTCATATCGGATCAAGGAACATTCACAACTGTATAACTCATGATGTTTGCCAATGGATAATTCTGGATATATCTTTTAGTTCCTACTGTTGAAATTTCATATTCAATAACCCACAAACTCATCTGACAATAAGAGATTACCTGTCTGCCTCCATATATGTGAGAAGATATGTTCCAATTGCAAAGTCCACTTGGACAAGAGGGAAATCCAAAGACATGAAGACATCCTTGGTAGGATACTGCGCAAAGATAAGACCGACACCTTGAACATCCAACACAGTTGTTACAGCAGAGGTACTTGATCTCTGTGATCGAGACTGAAAACACAGAATTACTTTTCCTCTGGCTAAAGTGGCATTCAGTGTTCCTGGTTCACAACCTCTGTTTACAGTAAAAACTATCAGTAAATTTCCCTGTCGGTGTGCATGAATTTCAGGAAGGACCCTGTTTGAATTCATGCTCGGATTATTCAAGATGCTGTTGGTGTCATTTTTGCGTTGTAACCGTAAACAGACAAAGTAAAAACTATCAGAATGTGCATGCTCCTTACTGATAATTGGAGTTGGAGATCCTCATACCTCTTTTGTAGGTACAAGAAGCACAGAGACATACCTTGCACCATATTCATCTGCATCATTAGCCGCTATGTCTTCTCCATTCACAATAGGGTGAAACTCGCCCGTATTCTTGCCTGTATAGAAAGCTTGACCCTGTTTGAGAAAATATAATTTAATTCACGATTTATGAGGTATAACATAAAGTTATATAAGTGCATTTATTGAAAGCAGAAATTATGAAAATCAATTGATTGATACCACAGTAATCCTTTTGTATATATCCATCCTGCTTATTTGATGTATTCTGACATGATCTAATGCTCGTACGATGCAATTATGTACATATCCAAAGTTGTGACAGTTAAAAAGAAACTACCCTCAGAGTCTGATTGTTTCCCAAGGTAATTATGGTAGGAAAAGCTCGATCAATGGTGCTTGCCGCAACAGTGACAACCCATGGAGCGGTATTTTGGACAGTTTGAGGATAAGGACCGGAATTTCCTGCAGAGGATACTACAACGATGCCCTTAGCTACAGCATGAAAGGAACCTATAGCAATTGGGTCCTCAATATAAGTAGCGAGCGGAGGCGTAGAACCAAGAGACACAGAAAGCACATTAGCACCATCAAAGACTGCATCATCAAATGCAGCAAGAATATCAGCTGAGCTGCAGCCACCAGTAGCCCAACAAACTTTGTAGATAGCTAGCCAAGCCGATGGAGCACCTCCCCTTGCCATACCTTGAGCTAGTCCATTAAAGCTTGCATTCCTCACCAGGGCACCAGTTGCAATTGATGATGTGTGAGTTCCATGGCCATCAGCGTCTCGAGGAGACAAAAACTCGACCCCATCATTTGTATTTAGTTTTCCAAATTCAGCTTCATAACCTTTAATATACCAACGGGCACCAATAATCTTCCTGTTCCAAGCGATCATAGCAGAAAATATCAGGAGTTAATTTGAAACCTGCCTACTTCAACTCAACAAAGGATTTTAAATAAAGGAATGGTATAGGTGTTTGAAGAATTTGGAAACACTTCACAAACTTGACCATGTCCTTGAATCGGATCATCATTTTGTTTTAGTTCTTTTATGAATTGGAAATATGGAAAGAGCACAAGTGGCTAAACCTATTGCAGTGAGAGTGATTAAATCCTTCTCCTTCCTGACATATCCCTTTCCATCCTAATGGCAAACCTCTGAAACCTTCGTCTCTAAAGCTTTCTGACTCTGGCCATATACCTACAATGAAAGACGTCACGAATTAAAGGGAAGAAAAGAAAAACAAGAACAAAATCAATTAAATTGTCCAACATAACAATTATAACAGGACCTTTGTCACTAACCAGTATCCAGAACACCAACAATTGAACCACTCCCAAAATGACCCTTTGAAAGTATCCCATTCCAAATTTGAGGTTTTACTTGAAGAAAATCCCAACTTCTGGTAGTATGAAGATCAAGAATCTTATTTCGAATTACCCCAACAACACCAGGGAAACCTGCTTCAATGTATCATTGACAAAGAACATTAATTACAAGGACTAGTTAGAAGTTACAGCTTGCACTGCAAATGAGTTCAAACAGGTCACCAACATTATAACACCTGCAATGAGCTTTGCTTGTGACTTGGTTAAAACTGCCGCAAATCCTGAAAATCCATGCTTATAGCTGTACAGAATTGACTCCTTTGCAACTTCTTTACTGTCAAAAGTCAAACAGACCAATGAGCTTTGGCTTAATATTACTGAAAAGAAAAGAAATCCAAAACGCAGGATGTTAATCCGCATATATTGCTAATAAAGAAATCTTGTACAGAATTCACTAGTACAATAATGTTTATAATTCTCGAAAACCGTAAATTGTGAAACAGCTTTACTGTGAAATTGCACAAATATGAGGGCAAAGCACGTCACCACTGAGACCACAGTAATATTTCATCAAGACCGCAATTATCTTCATTCTTCCACTACATCCTTAGATTCACATCCATCTATAGGCTATATATATATATTTGGTCCGAATGGTGAGAGTATCTTGTGTCAGTTCAAATGGTGAGAGTATCTTCCCAGGTCTGCCTAATGCATTCAAGAATAAATTCCTGGAGCGTTTCCCGAATAATAGAACTGATTGACAAGAAAGCAAGTGGATTTCTTTACCAAGGTACCCACAAAATATACATACATGGTAAGAATGAATCGCCAAAAATTATTTATATGCATTCTGAAACATATTTCACTCACACCATGAAACAGCTCAAGCATTGAAGTGCAATATTCAAGGAAATATACCAAACGTAAAGTCTACCTGGACGTATTCCTAAACAAAAGGAACTGAAAATCCAGAATGATGTTAACCAAAGTAGTTCATGAATTATTGAATGTGTGAAAAGATGTCTTAATGACAATTTCAATACGTGAGCATTCAATGCTTAATCGGGAAAAACTCATACTGAAACAAATAATTCTGACAATTTCTTTTTCTTCTTCATTTGAAAAAGAAAGGATAAAGAAATAGACATAAACATTAATTAATAAAGAGAAGGCAAGAAATAAGACCTTCCAAGAATATCAGAAAGAAAATTATGGTGGGACTCCTGAACCAGCTCAGGTTCATCATGCTGTCTGTCACCCATATACACAATGTAAACCTGAAAACATCATAAACGTTCAATCAAAGAAGTAAGCCAAGAAAGAAAACCTAGCTAGAAATTAAGAATCAAGAAAAACAACCAAACTCAAGCATTTTTTAAAGAAAGCCCACATTGCTTTTAGCAAAAGTTTCAAGAGACCAAGTCAGCAATAGAGCAAGAAAAATGCCATAGTTCCACGAATAAGCCATTGGCGACCTGCAATTCAGAGTTGCAGACTAGCTAGACACATCAAAAACCATACGTGTAATGATAATATGGTGAGTATAAATCATGTGAGTGGGATTGGGGGGCCACAGTCCTAACAAGCATTATTGTTAGTGTATATAGGATGATGATTGTGCAAATAAATGTGGAAGGATAGGATTTGTCTGGGAGGTCCTTTCATGGAGCAAGCATATATTACAGTGAAGTGAGAAAATGGTTGACTTTGACTTTCCTGTCAAGGGCAACATCACAATATATATAGAACAAAATAGAGGATTGCCTTCTTTATTTGGAAAAGCAGGTTTCATCATTTTAGGAACAAGTCGTATCATACTGTAATCCAAATGTCTTTCACCAATTTGTGAAATGATAAATGATAGATATCCGGACACTAAAAAATTTCTCAAAGCTAATACATTTTGTGTATAGAAAGCAAAAGTATAGGAGACATGCATGGTGTCATGGTTCTCATCAAAATTTTTTACTCTATATAATTTGCCTTTCGAACGAGTCATTAATAATTCCAATTATATATAACTGATACAAACTGAAATCATTTTCATAAATTAAAACGTAGACTACATCTTTCAACTTTATTCTACGATATCTTGGTTACTTTATAACTAATATTAAAATCATAATAGAAAATAATTCGAAATAAAATAAAACATTAAAAAGTTATTATAGTTATTATTGTATAATTTTTTATTTATAATTTTCAAATAAAATTATATTTTTATTTATTTGATTCTAATAATTTCTTATGAAAATTATGAAAAATTCATTTCTTTTAGAGAGAATGAGTAATTCCCCTTGAGAGGAGAATTCCATTTTCTATTTCAACATATTTTTTATGAACGTTTAACAATCGTTGAATCCCATTCCACTGCCCATCCAATCTTTTCATGGGTTAGATCTTTTTTCAGTGTTCACCAACTTTTCTATACAAGTTGAATTCTTCATTGTTTTAAATGCATTTATCAAAGACAAAAGAAAATATGAGGAGCAGAATCTGCCAATGTAACTATGACTGTTACCAGAAAATATATACACAGGAATATATGTCCTTCATATTAGAGAAAATGTAATTGTGGGGCGGTTGAGTGGGGAATTTAATCTCATAATATATTATCAATAGAATATGAAACTATATATTATAACGAAGGATTAACTTTGGCAATATGTAGTCAATAATTTAGTTGGCTTTATAAAAGAAAAAATTTAACAATCTTCAATCAAATAAACATTAATATGGAAGAAATGTAGAGGGATATGCTTCAGCTTTCTTTCTAAGAATACTGAACTTTTTCTAGACTAAATTATTCACATTTCAGCCATAGAGATGGAATCTATATGAGAAGAATATATAAATTTAAAAAGGCACCCATTTAAATAAAACTATTAACCAATGATTTCCTAAATTTAAAAATAAAATTCTTATGCATAAAAACAAAGAAAAAATAAGAATTTTATTCGAGCATTAAGTAGGATTAGGTACAAGTAGGAAATGGCATTGAGGTCATCTAAAGAAATTATGCAAATATAGAAATTATGGTGAACCACCACTAACCAACTTGAACCTTATTAATGTACAATTAGACTAGAATTATATTTTTAATTTCTCCTTAATGATCCACTTCTTCACCCATTTTCCCATGACCCCAGTAGACAAATATCACCCATATGAACTAGTGCACACCTAAACATGCATCTGTGTATGATACTTTGCCCATTTGCTTGATTTCTCCATTATCTGTTGCTGTTTGATCCACAAGAAAAAGAGAGTGGAAAAAAGCCAGAGACATGAGGATTGAACTAGATGTTTACAGGCTTTCATCATATGATTACCATAATAAGACGTGTGTTGCAAGTTTTGAACACTATTGATGATTAGTGTTGCCTTCTATTAAGATCAAAAGGATGAAAATGAATGATTATTAGCATGACTAAGTATCAATCAGTGATTAAATATTTTTCTTTTATTTTTTTTACGTCTTACTTCTTTTATTTCTATTCTCAGCTTTTATATTCTGATACTTTTTTATATCATTTTTTTATAAAAAAATGCTATCGGTAAAAATTTTACCGATTAAAAAAATTAATTAAATTTATCTGTTACCAACTATTTTATTTCATGTCATTTGCTATATTTTTTTTATTAACATGGAATGTTTAAATATAAAACATCTAAAATATTTATGATTGATTTTCTTTTTTTCCTTTGAGAATATACACATGTGAGGTAGGTCTTACCCATAAGAAATTCCACATTTCATTGATTTTCATGAGTGATACACTTGGCCTATCTTAATGTGCAATACCTTGAAATTCTCAATATCTGTTCTTTTTAATTGTTTTTCAAATTTTATTTTGTAGTTCCCTGGTAGAAACTTGGTCAATATCGGCTGCAAAACTGTCAAGCTGCTGGAATCTTTAGCTATTGGAAGAATGTGATGATACAAGATACAAGGCTTGATGTTCACCGATGGAAACAATTTAAGGTTTCATCAAAAATATAAAAGTTGATACACAAAGCATTCTAGACAACAAAAGGAAAGATTCGTCCAAAATAAAGTAAATGTACTTATAAGATCCTCTTTAACACATTCATATTCTCTTTATATATATATATATAATTTGAGAATTACATTAATTGGCCTTGTTCCTATTTAGCCAAATATAATCAATAACCATTGCCACTCTTCAAGCTTTCTGCAACTTTAGTTCTTCCCCTTTTCTAGTCATCAAGCAGTGGGAATTGATGAGGGTTGAAATTGTAATCAAACTCAAAGGTTTGTGCAATTATGTAATTTCATTAAAAAATAATTTACTTAATTGCAATTTTCCAATAAAAGGGTAAGCAGGAGGTACAATGAGAAGAGCCACTAGGTAAGACCTTTTATGGGTTTCTCTGATTTGAAATAAGCACAAAGCTGATTAAAAAAAAGAAAAGAAAGAAAAGGCACAAATTTTGATCTTCTGTGCGAAGGACGCCTAAACTTTCCTTAGTGCCTAACCACACCTCATCTCCTCTCTCTCTCCCTTCTTGGTGATAGCTCCGAGCTTTGAAAGAGAAAAATAAAAGAGCAAATCAGAATTTCAGGCCCCCAACGTCCATTGAGTTTGAATGGAAGCAATAAGAAAACAAGCTACAAAGCTTCGAGAACAGGTCGCCAGGCAACAACAGGTGCCTTCAAAAATTTCCAGCTTTTTTGTTTATCAGATCCAAAACTTTTATCATTTCTATTTATTAGTTCCATATCTTTGATGGGTCTCGATTTGTTTCTTCTTTTTTGTCTGATCTTAAATGCTTATAGAGACCCAGATGCCAGAAAGAAATAAAAAGTTAAAAAAAAAAAGGTTTGATTGGTTCGGATGAAATTTTGAAATGTAAGAGATGGCTTTTTTTTTTTTTGTACTTTTAATGATAATTGGACTTTATTTCATTATGTATGATTGGGATTTAGTTTTGTGGACTTGGTTAGCTTTCCAGTTTTAAAATCTGATAAATTGCAATTAGAACTAGATTAGTTTAGTTCATTATTAGTTACTGCATTGAACTCAGTATGATGTCTAAGGTTCAATATAGATATGATTTAGATGATTCATTTAGCTTCAGATATTCAAGGATATGCTTTAAAAGCAAATCTTTTCTAGGTTTGTTTTTAAGTGCCAAGAGAGGCAATCTATGTTATGCATAGGGTGGACTTGCAATTGGCTCTAATTTGTATGGTTGCAACCAATAGACCGCTTTTTCTTTTCTTTTTTTCAATCTCCGGTAAATATATGGGTTTGTTTGAATCTCTATGTCATTTCTTAATTCAGTTATGATGCTCTATTATGAGATACTCTCTTTTTAATTAAGCTCAGTACTGTTTGGCTCAATTCACATGGTGTTCTAATTACCTTGAGTATTACTTCAGGCTGTTCTCAAACAGTTTGGGGCAAGCGGATATGGAGGTGCAGACGGTGTTATTACTGATGAGGCAGAACTTCATCAACATCAGAAACTTGAGAAGCTTTACATATCAACACGCGCTGGAAAGGTTGCCTAATCCTCCTGCTGCATTTTCTCTTTCCATTCTTTTTCATTCTTAAACTTAAGAGCGACAAATATCGTTTTTCAGCATTTCCAAAGGGATATTGTTCGTGGTGTTGAAGGCTACATTGTCACAGGAGCCAAACAAGTTGAGATAGGTGACTTAAATGAACGCTTTGATGGCATTCTTTATTGTTCCACACTGATTTTCAGAGATGAAAAGTTATTGTTTATGTTCAAGACTTGTTATTTCAACAGGAACGAAGTTGTCAGAGGATTGCAGGAAATATGGTGCTGAAAATACATGTACTAGTGGTAATACATTATCAAAGGCTGCATTAAATTATGAACGTGCTCGCGCTCAGATGGAGAAGGAGCGTGGTAATCTGCTGAAAGCTCTTGGTACACAGGTCTGACTGATAATTTTGATTTTCTTTGTTTGTCGAAAATTAGTATCTGCAGATTCAGGTTCCTGATGCCTTGCAATTCAGTTGTAACGCATGCTCGTATTTTCAAACAAGTTTGCCTTTTTGGAGGATTTAAAATAACTTGAATTAAATAAATGCTTAACTAAAGGAACCTAACAACATTAAGGAAATTGAAAGAAACTTTGACCAAATTCAATAAGAAAATTAAAACCGATTTAAATAAGCACTGAATAACATGTAGGTTGAATAACCATCATATAACTATAGACGCTTTGAGATATGCCGTGAAGGATAAACTCTTGTATTCATTGGAAATAACTTTATGTAAAGCAGTAAAGGTCCTGTACCTTGTTTTGTTGAGTTTGATTAATTCTCTCACTTTTGCTTGTAATATTTGTTTGACTTTATTGTTCCACTATCTTTATTACTTCTAATCAGGTGGATGATAGATTGTTCAATTTTTTTATTGTTAGGTTGCAGAGCCATTAAGAGCAATGGTTATGGGAACCCCATTGGAAGATGCTAGGCATCTTGCCCAACGTTATGACAGAATGCGACAAGAAGCAGAAGCTCAGGTATTTGAAAATATGGCTTCTTACTGGAAAGGTTACAATTTGATGGGCATCTTGCAGAAATAGGAAGTTAGATTGTTCCTGAGAGGCTCAGTTCAATAATCCTTTCAATCAAACCATTTTTTTTTTTTTTACTTGTATGATATTTGGGTCGCGTGGTATATGTGCAGTTAAGATATTATACTGGTGTTTGATTTGATTTCTTCCAAAATTGTTTAGTTACACTTATGCTGAACCTAGACAGGCTATTGAAGTTTCCAAACGCCAGGCAAAAGTGAGAGAAATGCCAGGAAGTCCCGAGCTTGCTATGAAATTGGAAGCTGCAGAATCAAAGCTGCAAGACCTGAAGTCGAACATGGCAGTATTAGGGAAGGAAGCAGCTGCAGCAATGGCTGCTGTTGAAGCTCAACAACAGAGGTTGACGCTCCAACGACTTATTGCTATGGTAAGTATATGATCCCTCTATTTATCATGGTTCATGTAGTTAAAATTATGTTTGGTAGATTTCAGATCTGGATCTTTATCAGTGGTGTTATTTATGTCCGAATTTGAAGGTTGAAGCGGAACGTGCTTATCATCAGAGAGTTCTTCAGATACTTGATCAGCTTGAAAGTGAGGTAGGTAATCACAATATTATGTTTTCTCAGAAAGCCTTGCATATCATAAACTGAATTACAATCTGATGGAATTGCCTTTTCGCATAGTTTATGATTATGATCTGTGATTTTTGCTATTATTAGATGATATCTGAACGACAACGGATTGAAGCACCTCCTCCCCCAAGTGTGGAGAATAGCATGCCTCCTCCTCCCTCATATGAAGAAGTAAATGGTGTATATGCTTCTCAATCACATAATGGCTCAACAGACGGCATGGGTTACTTCTTAGGCGAGGTTAGCAACCTTGCTCATTCTGTTGTTTCTGTAATTTTTCAGCTTATAAATTAAGATAATGGCATGGCCATCAAAGCAGTGTTTATTTCTATCTTTACATGTTAATTTGCTGTTCTACTACAGGTTATACATTCATATCAAGCTGAATCCAATGTAGAGCTCACTTTGTCAGTTGGTGATTATGTCGTTGTTCGGAAGGTTTGGAATTCTCTATATAACACTCTATATAATATTATTTCTGTGATATTCCAGTATGCTTTGCATCTACCCAATTCAAAGCAAGAGTGGTTGCATTCTATTGTCTTCTCAACAGGTGACAAACAATGGCTGGGCCGAAGGAGAATGCAAAGGGAAAGCAGGTTGGTTCCCATTCGGATACATTGAAAGAAGGGAGCGTGTTCTAGCGAGCAAAATAGCTGAAGTTTTTTAGAGTTTCTGCTGGATTGGCTTGTGAGCTGAAAGATTTTGCATGCTTGATCTGCTCCTCATATGCTCAAATGTGGAGCGATAGATGGTCACAAATCGAATGCCATGCTTTTTGTGATATATGGATGGCAACATTTCCTTGTGTTGTTATTAATATATGAATGTATTATTTGTTGATTTTTTTTTTTTTTTGTGCAAGGATGTGATAAAAGATTTTGACCTAAATTGTTGATATTGTGAATGATGATTGAAGAAAGAAACGCCTTTCACCACCACTGCTCCTACCATCATTCATATCCTGCGACTCATATCCTGGTCTTGAGAGTCCTTGGTTTCAACAATTTTTTTTAGCCCCTTTTTGTAGGAGGCTCAAAAAATGAGGGATTTGTTTGAATTCTTGGTTTAAACTGTTAAATACTAAAGTCCATGCCTATAAAACAGAGAGAAAGAACAAGCTTAAATTCTCTCTTAACAGAAAGTATATGAAGGAGATTACTCATTTGATGGGTGCCTATCAAGTTCAAACTCCAGCAAGTTCTATTTTATAAGTATATGAATTTGATCACAATACATATCAAAAATTAGAATCATGTTGAAGTTCAAACATCTTAATTCATTTCAACTATCAATCCAAATACATTGTAATAAGTTGCTTCTTCTAAGGTAGTTCCAACAAGCCACATGTTGGTAACTCCAAGGTATCCAAATACTAAGACCAACCATATGAGTTTATATTGTTATCTTGAGAGATAATTATAAATATTAGTTTTCGTCTATGTTTTAAGTAATTATTACTTTTCGTCCTTATTAGGTATTAATTTATTGTATAAAGAAAGCAAGCATCAAACTGTAAAATAATATATATATATTATGCTAATACATGAATTAACAGTTTTCTTTTCGTCATTTCAACACCAATTGTATTATCTTTTGACATATTAACACCACTATCGGACATATTAACGATATTTGAATGAGTATGAGAAGTACTTAATATTAGTGTAAACCTCAAGGACGTATTTGTAATAATCCCTAATCTTAATTAGGAGTTTATTATAGAACATTAATTAATACCCATTTTCCTTGATCCCCAATTGGTAGGGGGAACGATAACAGAAATGCTGATCATGCTTACCCTAAAAACCAAATGCTTTCCATGTTTAATTCTCTGGAGATGCAGTAAAAAGTTTACATATAATTAAAAAAATTTCTCGTCGTAGGCCAGTTTATTGTAAAAAAAAAAAAAAAAAAAAGAAAGATAAATAAGCCTAACCGAGGCATAAAAGCTCCGTGCCCGATTGGATCTAGCCCGAACCAATTTGAGCCCACCCAGTGAAACATTCATATACTTGATGACCTTAGAAAACCAGAGATTTCGGATATCGGAGAATTTCATGGGTGCTAAAAAAGAGCCATTATCACGCTTTTCAAGCTTCAACTTCGTATTACTGCGACATCCCCATAAATTAAGGGTACGATAACAACCAAAGAGAGGTAAGATTATTTTATTTATATGCTAATTTGATATCACTGGCAGACAAAACTTAACTGTGTTGCTTTAAGGTTATGGTTCCTTACTAGACATTTTTGCATTCAGTATTCAACACACAAATAGTAGCAGCAGCAGTGTAACCATCACAATATCCTATGCAAACATCAGATAATTTCAAGTTCAATGGAACAACTCGACTCAGGCGCTCCGTCGGACTCGCTGTCCATGTTATATAGACAGTTGAAGAAAATTGATCCTACACAAACAATACAAGGTCTATACTAATTCTTCCCTCATGGTGACAATTAAAGCTCCACGCAATATCTTGCAGAGGCTAACCTTAGTTACTTGGTCGATTCGCCGAGAGATATGCGAAAATAATGGACAATATGATGAAAAGTAGGACAACCTGCAATGAGATGATAAACACGAAACTCAAATGAATATTCTTGAACTAAACAACAAAACATGAGATTTTTTTAATGAATGAAAAAGATTCGAGAAAGCTAATCTCATTCAATTCAAAGATAAGTAGAGGTGATAACTTCAGCATAATTACTAAATTGACTAGTTAGTTAGTTATAAAATACTACGGAGGTTTAGTTTGATACGCGAGTCACACCCGTGTTTCTAGAATTATATCGACAGCCCTCTTGAAGTTATCTTTCTGCTTACATTTACCCCATCCATTAGAATTTTGAAGCATATGCCATTAAGCTAGGAGCAAAAGTGATTGTTTTGGTCCTATATCCAGAAATACTCTTTTTAAGTGTTAGTATTAAAAGAAGGGCTGAATACTATTTACCCTTTTAGTGAGTTTAGCCTAATATACAAGTCGCACCCTGAAGATTAGCTTATTACACTAGTTAATTCCTATTTTCTCTTGTATTACATTTAAATACTTTATAGCACAATTCAATTCTAATATTTAAGAATAGTAATTAACTAATATTTTTTAATTAGAAAATAATTTTAATTTTATTAAGATACAAAGAATGTGAGCAAACATTACTAATATCATATCATCAAAACTATAAAAATTATTACACTTGATTTTGTTCTAATTAATTAAAATTTTAATTTTGGCCCATATTAATACTTTGAAGTTCAAGGTCAAATGAAATTTATTTTCAACACAAGTTAATTTAGTGCCTAACAAAATATAATAAATAATTATTATTTCACTTGCTCTAACTTAATAAAAATAAGTTGTTCCAATTAATTTTATACTAATTTGATTTTGTTCGAGTTTAATACTTGAGACTTCAAGATCAAATAGCTTTAATTTAGTGTCTAAAAAATAATTAACTAAAAATCTTTTACTTGCTCTAATGTTTTTCATTTGTAAGTATCACCAGTAATTAGCTAATATTTTCATACTTATGTTAACTATTTTAATTGTGTCAAAACTGTTAATCTACTAGGATTTGTATGTTAATAAAATAGAGATATCAATCATTTAAAAAACTATTAAATAGGATGCGGATAGGCTTTAACCCACACAAACCTTTTAGCGGAACTAATAATAAACCCATCAATTGGTGACCGAATGCAATCAATTATTTTGTTAATCAAAACCAGATGAATTATCTGAATATGCTAAAAAATTTGAATCAATTGAAAATTATCCAAACTTAAAAAGAAAAAGCGAAATTGAGCTTGTGGTACCCTTCCCGTCTACTGTCTCTAAAAAGTGCAAGTTAGAAATAGGTGTAAACTTGAGAAAGAAAATGATAAGTTCAGTAGGAACTTACAATAACAGAATTAATTCTTGGCTCACTCCTTATGTAAGATCTCCTGGTAGAACCAAAATAATATAATCAGCCAAGCAAAAGAGAAGAATTCGATATTGTAGCTCAGAAGATAGCTTGACAAACCTTCTGCTTAGGAGGCCAGATTCCCGGCAAGATTTCTGTAATGCTTCCAACCGGCTCAATGTCTTTTCTGCATTAGGATCATTCATTTCAACCTGCAGTAGCCAATGGTGCATTTTCAATAAAAAGTATCCTCCAGAAAATGATGCAAAGAGACAGTAGAAACTTGGTGAAATAAGAAGAGCATCTTTATAGAACATTTTCTGGCAAGAAAAAATTTAGGTTCATTTGCAAGACTACTTTCATTAGGTTCGGAAATAAATAGACCATGACAGTTGTTGAAAGCAAATGGAGGAGAGAAGAAAATATGTTACAAAACACAATTACATGCTCCATGCATCAGACAGAAAAATGTTTTAAACAAACAGAAAATGGATCACATTTCAACCACAGAAATCTAGAACCAGAAGTCTATCACTAAGTTATCCCTAAACGTCAGAAAGTCTAGTTATATTCTAAACAGATCTAATTTCTTCATTCTCATCGGGGAAAATTACAGTTTTTAGAAATGTGGAGCGACAGGATAAGTTTCATAGGTCAGCAACATTGCTACATTCTATGAAATTATTGGTTAGAAAGCCTGTTTAACATAAGTTATGCAGAAAGAGTACAAGCTTCCAGGAGCAAAATATAAACTTTTTCTCAGACAAAAAGTGCATGAAAACTAAAGCAGTACAGGGTAAAATATTAAAATTTACATATTAAGCACCATGCGAACTTGCTAAGCAGATTTATCTTGTCAAGAGTGAATGGAAGCATCATACCTTGGACTTAAGCATACAGGAGAAGTCATAAAAAGCACCATATACATCAGCCATAGTCTTTGTTCGGTCAATGACCTTCGCAGTAAGACCTATCAACACATTAACAAAGGGTTAAACATGACCAAGGAACTTTCACATCATAGTCTTTTGTATTCCAGTTCTCTAAAGACTTATATTAATATATGGTAAGTCAGATTTTTCAAAAAATGGGGAGCAGCATCCTCAAAACGACCATAGATGTCCATGTTGAGGCATGGTACTCGGTCCAAGAATTATAATATTATGTAAAGAAGCACAAATGCTACATGTGGTATGGAAATATTGTTCTAACACTTGATCATGAGATAGAAAAGGCATCTTAAACTACAGTTAAGGATGCTAAAATACATAGGGAGTAACAGGCAGAAGAACAAAAAGACGGCTGCTACTAGGATCCCTCATTTTCAGAAATAAAATTTCTTCCTTTTCTTGTTGCTCAAAAACCTCAATTCAGGTTTTTCTTTTTTTAATATTTTTTCCATGAATCTAAAACAGGCCTATATAGTCAGCAGTCAACTTCAAGACTAAACTTACCACGCCTCATTTTCACTACACCTCTGAATACTTCAACGTTGTTGTAGCACAATGCTAAGGTTCCAATTGCCATGATCTAGCATTAAAAAGCATGCCAAATGAGAAGCAAGTGTCCACAGAAACATCTATAATAATCATTTAGAGGAACAAATATGAAAAACATAAAACTGACACATTAAAACAAGGAAAACAGCGTGGATGTTGTTTTATATGTTACTATGCATTTGTAGGATAGAGTAATTTGTTCTTTGGGAAACAAATATTGGTAGCATTGTTTCACACCTGAGGGATTGCGCAAAAACGAAATATAGAAGGATCGCGCAGTGCAGACATGTATTTTAAGCAATCATCCATATGGATCAAAGCATTAGTAACCATATCGTTCAAGCATTGCACTGCCTTGACCGAGTTCTCTTCATATTTCAAATCCTGAAAACAAGAAATGGATGGGAAAAGTCCAACGAGATGAGGTAAGATCACAAGTAAGTTGCAAAATGTTGCCATTCAACAAGAAATGGAAAATGGGGACTTCGTTACTGAACAAACCTCGAGTTTAGTAACATATTTGCTCCAGATTTGATGAGGCCAAAACATGCGTGACTTAGGTATCTCATTTATATCCTCCAGATAATCTCGAATAATGTTAGTTTTCTGCATTAATAAACATAGACATGCAGCACGAGATAAGTTGAGACTGGATGTGAAACACATGGGTTACTTTGTCCATCATAGCAGTACCTGAAGAAATAAACCCATTGAGTTGGAGAGGGTATCTGGTGCCAAATCTTCCGTTCCAGAGGCATGGAAAAGCTTGGACAGTCCTAGTCCAACAAGTCCTGCTACATAGTGGCAGTACTCATCATAGTCATCAATTGTTTCCACCTGCAAAATAAGAAGTTCAATAGCATCATAATGATAAATTGTTTCTACCTGATTGCATGCACATGCATTTGTAAAATGAAAAATCGTTAGTGACCCATCCTGAGTTTTGAGTCAGTTATCTATTCAACCTGTACCCAACAAGATGACACCTCAAACAATTTACCTCTTTGCATATGAATTTAGCCATTCCTGCACCCATTCTTTTTGTAATATCCTCAATCGCCTCCTGATAACTGCATAAATCAAATGAACTCTACAAGTCATTTATCAGGCAAGATAAAAAGAAATTTAAAGAGATTTTAATGATAAATTCATACAAAAGTGATTAAATGCAGTTGCTCGTTAAACCATAAAATACACCATACAGCGAGTCCAAAAGGATCGCAAAAGGGATGGAAACTTAGCAAATAATCCTCATATTTGTCTTAATTAAGACTTATACCTTTCTTCTTTTTTTTTTTTTTCTTTTTCTCAAGAAAAAGGAAAAGGATAAGTCCTCTGACTAAGACTTTTAAGAACCCAAGGTAGGTTTGATGATCCATCTTTAAGGGTTTTCGCACTTCGGGTAGATTCCCATCCCTAATTGGTTGCATGTTGCAGCAAAGTCTTGAACAATTATATGAACCTATGTACGTGGACTAAGGGTTCTTAAAATTTAATTTATTAAGAAAGCAAGCATAAAACTTAGACCAAGTGATACCATAAAAACCTAAAAATAGGAAAGGTGAGGAAAACTGATAAAGATACAGTTGTTTATCATGGTCAGAAACCATAAAGGACATCAAGAGAAAACAAAATATCCTCAAATCCATACAAGGTCCATTCAATTAGGTACACCAAAAGGGATACAAAAAATAGATGGAACCTTTTTCCAAGCTCAAGAAAAGCAGTTGAAACATGATGAAACTGGTCCATGAGAACTTTATAATCCTTTGTGCCACCTTACACAAAAGAAATAATCAAATCAGATCAAAGCATAAATTTCTATAAACATGCAATTTAACTACAGATACCACATAACCATGGGGTCTCAGGCATAGACTTCTGAAACTTTCTTCAGCAATTAAGAAACTAGATGAATTTCTGAGACTAGCTAATAATAATATTTAACAAAAATAATAATAAAAATGAAGAAGAAGAAGAAGAAAAACAGTTTGATGAGAATGCTCAAGCTCTTCACAACAAGACATGAGGCATCAATTTGAATGGTACTTCCAATGATAACAGTTGAGTTTAAAAGGGAACAGAGAACCCATATGCAAAAATGAACAAATAAATAAAACAGACATAGAAGGGCACACAATGACTGAGTAAAGATTTAAAAGTAATCCTGATTAGAGTTGTTATGCATGCCCAACCATGCCAGGAAAACACTGAATCAAGAAAATGTGGCATAGATGAAGCAAAATGAAATTACCCGAACTGAATGAATCAGGTCTAGAATTCTCCAGTTTCAAAAAATTTGAAAAATCATAGTGAGATATACTCACATGAAAAGTGCCATTCAGGATTGTATATGTGTTTATGAAAATCTATCAGAATAGGCACTTTGACGTCTGTAGGTATGCTTGTATCATCCTCTGTCAAGAAATCATGAGAACAATCAAACAAGAGTCATTAACTCAGATAATAGCATGATGAATCGGAGATGAGAGGGATCTCTAAAATAAGAGAGTGCCATCCTAGCCCAAGCACACAGCCCAATTTCCCCACCTCGAAAGCCAATCCATCTGCACTAAGAAAGAAAAGAAAAGGAAGAAAAAGAAAAACTCTCTCTCTCTCTCTCTCTCGCCAAACCCTGTGTAACCTGGAAACCCAGTCAAAACTTCCCTAAACAAGTTATTAAAATACATTCATAATTGAGCTAGCAAATTCAATTGCAGCACGATACTAGATGATGAAGCTGCATTTGAGAAAATAGTACATGAAACATGCTTATAAGACACATATCACCATATCATTATTTAAACTCAACAAGCCAAGCTCAATGCACCAGATTCTAAGATAATTCACACAGAAATGCTAAGGTTAAGGATAATAGAGACAAACCAACAGTATCAAGGGCTCGAAGAACCAAATAGAATATGCAGACCTGCAAAACACAAAAATGACACCTGGAGATTATAAATCATTTATGCAATAACATAGAAGAAACACAATTTTGTAATCATCCCCCACAATATCGACAATGTGTGTGTATATGTGTGTCTGAGGAGAGAGAGGGAGAGGAAGAAGGAGGAGTTGTATACTGTAGTTCATGCTTCTTAGAAACCCAAGCTGAATAATAAAAGCCTTAAATATACTGCATGAGTTCTAGAAGATTGCATAAGCAGCATTTTATATTTGGAGAAATAGAGGATATAAATTGTTACCCTGCATGTCAATTGGTTATACTCTCAATCCATATAGTTCAAAGACTTCCCAAATATGAACTTACAAGTTCCAAAAGCTTGCAATATAAAAAATGCAACCAAGATTGCATAAACCTAATGCTAAAATGAATAACCCAACCTAACCAGCAGCCACCGTTTCAAGTACTTGATGCATGTGCATATATTTGAACAATATGGATTGAGAGGACAATCAGTTGACATGTACAGTAACCATGACTGCATAACCTATTGATAAAATAAATATCAGACGTCAACTTCAACCATCCAGCAATCACCATGCAAGAACATGATACATGTGCATATCTTTGAACTACAAGGATTGAGAGCACAATTAGTTGACATGTGGAATAATCAAGATTGTATAAAACTATTGTGAAAGTTAAGATTGATAGACTTGAACCTAACCAGCAACTACCATGTCAAGAACACGATGTGGGTGCATATCTTTGAACTATATAGTAGGACAATCAGCTGACATGTAGAGTGATCAAGATTGCATAAACCTATTAATGCGTGTGCATATCTTTGACATTTTTCAAAAACGGAAAATTTTAGCAGTTAAGTTAAGGTTGTTTAACATATTGGATCGAAGCCCTTTCTCCAAATTACACGGAAAAAAATTAGAGAAAATTTGCTCCTGATTCTGTAGACAAATCATTTTACTAGTCAAAGCATATTCTGTTTTGACAAAATAGCTAGCTGTTTATAATTCCACGTAGATTCCAAAACCTACCTCCAAAGAACAACAATTCTAAATAAACAAAGGGGAAAAAAAAGATTTGCACGGAAAATTAACAATTTCAAGATTCAAAAAAAAAATAGTTTAAGAGCCAGAAAAACACAGCATCCACCAACAACCCACAAGAATTACAAATACAATTACAGCTCTATCTCTCTTTCCCTTTCCTCGTGTGTACATATACCAATTCCCATAAAACATAAAATTGAAAAATTAAAACAAAAGTTTAAAAGAAAAAAATATTACAAAATTTCTCAATATCCTGTCAATACCATAATCAATACAGCTTAAACATATTAAATTGATCTTAAAATGAAACTTGTACAGAACAACACCAGGTAAAGATCTCTAACAGTAACAACGATCAAAATTTTTAACTGTAGAATCTAAATTTCAAAAAGAATCTCATTAACCTATCAACAAATCCCAGAAAACATAACAGAAACAGTAACAGCAAGCGTCAAGACTTTGACCATAGAAACAAAATTTCTAAAGAAACGTCGAATTACCCGTCAATCAAAATAAACAGACAATTAAACACAAAACAAAAAGAAAAACTCACAGCATCACGGAGCTCAGTGCCAAGCTGTTGAATAACAAGAGCAAAGCTACGAGAAACCTTATGAAGCATAGAATAACAGAAACCCCAGCGAGGTTCTGGTGGGATCTGCTTCTCTGCATTCCTAGCTGCCATTTTTAACTTCAATAACGGGTAAAAATCATCTGGGTGTCTCAAAATCGCTCCAACACTACCCATTGTGTCCAACAAATCAGATCCCTTCTCTACAAAAGCTCACCGACAGAAAAAAAGAAAAAAAGAAAAACGATTGGGATCGATTCTTGAGATAAATTTGATCTGAATCAAATCAATCTCACTACCGAATTTGAGATTATGGAGATACAGAGATGGCCTGTGTATATAACGGCTAAATTGGGTTAATGGGTTTGGTCTAACACAATGTGGCCTAGTTGAATCATATAAAAAAATATATATTTAATTTGTGCCAAAATATCTCTCTCTCTCTCTCTCTCTCTCTCTCTCTCTCTCTCTCTCTCTCTAAAGCAGCAAAAGCATGAATCTTATGTTTGGCTGGCAATTGCCATTGAATCGAAATGATGACTGAAAAATAAATTCTTTTGTTGGTCTGTCTCATAGCACTAGTCCAAAACGAAGAAACAATTCTCCCACCCAAAAAGAAAATTATAAAAAAGAAAAACACAAACAAATAAGAAATATAGTTTACTTATGCATGTATAGAGTTTCATGAAAGAGACGTTACAGATAAGCAGCGAAGAAGACATTGTGTGGAATATATACTAATGTGAGCTTTTTGAAAATAAATTGTCATATTCTTCTTTTTAATGTATTTATTTATTCGTTCTTTTGTCTGTTTTCCTTCTGCATTTATTATTTCAGTTTATAGTTATTTTTAATTTAATGTTAAGAGGATGGATGCATTTATTTGTAAAAAGTAGACATGAAAATGTTCGTTGGGAATTCGGAGTTATTCAAATGTGGTTTATTTTAATTGATTCTTTATTTATACTTTTTCTGGTTTTCTTTTTCTTTTATGAGATATTCTATAGTATATGACTGATTTACAGATTAATTTTAGTGTTTCTTTAGTTATTAAATCATTATTTTTTAATTTTGGTCGTGAAATAAAATAACCAATTACGTATTAAATTTATAATCTAATGTTAACCATTTAAAAAAATGGAAGCTCAAGCATATCATTAAAAAAATTAAAATTTAAATAGTTTCTTAAGAGTTTTGAATTTGTTTTTTTTTTGGCAATTTACATCTTTAAAAATTTATGCGAGTAAATAATAAATAAGACATTTAATTTGGTCCGCTATAATAATTTATTATATGAAAAAGAAAAAGATATCCAACACGATAAAATATGTAAAAATATAAATTAAAAATTATGTTATTTATCAAAGATGTGACTAAAATCAAATATGATTTGAAAGCTTATATTATAATATGAACATTACAGAGTCTCATCAAGCAAAGAAAAGTCAAAGGTTTTACCATATATAGATATATATATAAAATATCATTTTCAGTTTGGTGAATGGTGTGAGTGGTATTAAATTATTCTTATTATTGTATGTACTAATTTGTCTGTTTATTGGTAGCATTTTGTTCCACAATCAATTAATTACTGTGCGATTTCAACGAGGCTTAGGTGTCAATCCATTACTTAAGGTATTAAGCAACTTAATAATCATCTTTATTATTATTATTATTATTATTATAACATTTTGCTTGTGTATATAGTGAAGATTTTTTGTTGAATAATTCAATGAGCCTAAACGATTTTCTCTCTTTTTTAAAAAAGATAAAATAAAAAGAAAATCTCAATTCTTAACCACCAAATATTCCAAGTTAAATAATCATTGATAACAAGATTAAATATATATATATATATATATATATTTGGACGATAATGGAAGTTTCACATGCGTGTTATTAATTTATTTATTTTATTACAGTAAAAAGCATGGAAATTTAAATTTAAGACTTTGACCCAACTTTTCCTATTAAACTAAAGATCAAGAATGCTACAAGAAAGCGTCAAATTTACCCCCATAAATTTATATTTAGATTTAGAGTTAAATACACATAATCTAAATTTTTTCACCAAACAATTCTAATTTAATTTAAAAATTATTATTTTAGCAAATAGTCTTTATGTTTTTATCTTTTAACAATTAAATACACTAAATTTTAACTTTAACATTGGATTCTTAAGTTTTAATTTTATTATAAAAATTAGAAAAAATATTTATTTTATTAATATACTGATAAATTTAATAATGCGTTATACAAGAGCAAGTTTAGTAAAATCTATATTTAATTAACTTAAAAATAATAAACATTAAATAAATTAAATTTCAACTCAAATTTTGACTTTCTTAATAAATAGTTTTATAAAATAAATAGGCCCATAATTTATTATTTTTAAATAATTAAATTTAAATATTAAATTTTATCAAATACGTACATTATATTAATAAATATTAAATCAGTAAATTAATGAATTAATTTTAAACCATATTTATTGGACCGGACAAGGCCCGCTTAATGATCATCATTTTCAACCTATGTAGATAATATTGGGCCTTTTCTTTTTTCATATTTGGACTAGGCTCCAAGGTTGAGTAATTTTTGGGGCAGGCCCATGTGATCAGCTCTAACATTGATAAAAGGTATGGAGGAATATGAATCGTACGATGGGAAAGAGAGAATACGTTGAAAATAGTGTTTTATATGCTTTGCAATTAAATAATTAATTAATGATAATCATAATTATGAAGATACCATATAAATCAAGCTTGGTGATATTGAACGCTTTCGTTCGTAAAAATCAATAGTTTGAAATACGAGTCTAATACTAACTGAGTATGGCAATTAGTTTAATTAATTGGATAATTAGTCAATAATATTTTAATAAAAGAAAAACAAAAAGGAGAAGGAAGATTACGAAAATCATTGTTCTCAAAATAGTTTTAAAAGTGAGGTCAAAATTGCGGTCACACACACACATTATATATACAAAATCAACTCCTCATAGTTAATAAAGTTTCAAAACTCAAACCAAAAAAGAGAGAAAGAAAATTTGTAAGAAGAAGAAAGTGAAACTTACAGCATCACGGAGCATAGGTTGATGGCCTTGAATAACCAGAGCGAAGCTATGTGAAATTTTGTTGAGAATAAAGTAACAAAAACCCAAGTGGTTTGGTTCTTTTGGGATCTTTCTTTCTGCATCTTTCACTGCTCTGATCAGCTTCAGCAGCACCAATATTTCATCTGGGTTTTCCAGTATCTCTTTCAATTTCAAACTTCCCATTTTTCCTTTCTAATATAGATATAAATATGGCAGCATGAAATTCTGCAGAAGAAAAATCTCAATCTCTCCCTGTAAATCTACACCACATGCATGACTTCGCAGAAGAGAGATAGAGATTGACTTCGCAATATAATGCATGTGGTGCAAGAGAGGATTCTGCTGAGGTATTTATAGATTTACAGAAAGAAAGAGATTAAGATAATCTATTGATTTCTGTGCAGAATTTCATGTTGCCATTTTATATATCTCCCTGTAACTCTTGCACTTGCACTTGCACTTGCACCCTCTTATATCGCTCTTTATATAGGCAGTAGAGTCAGATTATTAATTATTATTATTATTAATTCGTAGTACGGCTGATAGTAGATGAAATTCTACAAAAATAAGTTGGATATAAAAAATAAAATCTATCTGAGAAAAAACAAAAAGAAAATAAATCTTATGGTGTTTATTAAAATTAAATAAAAATATTTTTAAGAAAATCAATAAAAAACTGTTTATCCTTTCAAAAAAAAAAAGAAAGAAAAAGAAACCTTTTATATCTTTTATTATAAAATAATTTCATAAGAAAAAAGTCTTTTTTCTTTTCTTTCAAGTAAAAATTGCTAGCTTGGATGAGCTGGGACGTGGCAAAATCTTAAATGCCAACATGCAAATATGCATTAATTTCATGAAATAGCTATAAAACAAAAAGCATATCAATAAATATGCATTATTTTTCTTTTTTCTATAGATCTCACTCCAAAAGAAATTCCGTGACTATTAATAAAATCAAATTTGACTTAATTAAATCTGAGAATTAAATATAAGATTGTGGGTTTAAGGTTATGTCTAAAGTTAATAATTGTTGGAGTGGATTATAAAGTATTTTCGTAATTTTGTTTGCCATTCTTCTTTTAGAAAAGAAATGTCACATATTATAAAAAGAAAAGACTATTATTATGTATTATACTCCTGCAAACCGTTTGGGGATTATGACATTAGGCCAGAGAGAGAGGGAGAGAGAGCATATGGTTTTAACTTTCAATTTCATTTACATGTGTTTGTGCAATAGCGCATAGGAGAAGCACGTGGCTTCTTTCTTATTCCTTTTTTTAATCTTTATTTAATCTATCAAAGGTCCAATAATCCGTGATTACGTAGGAGAGAGTAATCGTTATTTTAAATTCATCATAAAAATAAATATATTTATTATATTATAAATATGAAAATAATAACTCGATAATAAGGGTGGAATCAAAATTGTAATATTATCAGAAAGATTGCAGAACTGGAACAAATAGAACGGAAAAATGAGAAAGGAGAGAAGAAGAGTATTTGGAGAAGAAGATTGTGATTTAATTCATTTATTCTCAAATTACCACTTACACCGCATTTAAAATGGTTTGGCTTAAGCAAAAAGCTAGCTCCACCATAACATAATTATGTTAACAACTTTGCAACAAAAACAAATAAGACAAATTAAGAAAAAGACATAAAACCAAAACTAGCAATATTCTTTCCGCCAAATCTGATAACCAACTTTGGTGCTAACTCAACATTCCTCCTATATCATACTCTCCCCCTTTAAAGAGACTTGACCTCAAGTCGTTGAAGGAAGGAAACCAGGATACTGGGCCTCAAAATCTGCCTTGTAGCTTCATGAATAGGCTTGTCAGTCCAATGAACCAAATATTGGTCTTGTGTATGATCTCCCACCGGAAGCACTTTAGTGTCAATAATAGCAGCAAACATGAGAGTTGATGTATTCGACTGATCTGACCATGGAGGAATAACAGCAACTGGTGGTAGCTCACCTCTGAAAGGCTTAAGTTGTGACACATGGAATACATTGTGTATCTTAGTTGCAGTAGGTAACTGAAGTTTATATGCTACCTTACCTATGATTGCAATCACTTTGAACGGCCCAAAGTACTTTGCAGCAAGCTTATTGTTGCTCCGAAATTGCACCTTGTGCTGTCTGTAGCTCTGCAAAAGATAGGGTAAATGAAGTGGTGGAGGCTGGTTGTACACAATTTCATAAGGAGTTTTAAGAGTGGATGTGTGAAAATGGGTATTATACCACCATTCTGCCATGGGCAAATACTTGCACCATTCTTTTAGTTTGTCACTAGTAACACACCTCAAGTAAGTTTCGAGCCATCTGTTGACCACTTCAGTCTGTCCATCAATCTCTGGATGAGAGGCTGATGACAATAGGAACTCTGTACCATGCAAAGAGAACAAGCCTTTCCAAAATTGACTCAAAAAGATTGAATCTTTGTCACTTACAATGCTCTGAGGCCAACCATGGAGTTTAAAAACATGGTCTAGGTATGTATGAGCTACCTCAACAGTAGTACATGGGTGCTTCAAGGCCATGAAATAAGCATACTTACTGAGTCTATCCACCACCACAAAGATGACATTTCTACTCATAGACAAAGGCAGACTTGTAATAAAGTCCATAGAAATATCTGCCCAGACTTGCTCAGGTATTGGAAGTGGTTATAAGGCCCCTGGCTTAGCAGATGTGTCATACTTGGAAGCTTGAAAAATCACACGCATCCTCACAAATTGACTAACATCTCTGGTCAATCCTTTCCAATAGAGAATGCCCTGTATTCTCTTCAAAGTTTGCTCCCTACCTGAGTGTCCAACTTCAAGGGAAGCATGATGCCAATGCATCAATTTCTTTTTGAGATTTTCATCTGGACCCACCATAATTTTTCCATGCCTTCTGAGCAATCCATCCTGTATACAAAAGCCTGGAACTATTTCTTGATTGTGAATCTTCTGGAACAAAGCTTCTGTATTTTCGTCCAGAGTATAACTAGCCTTAATACATTAAGCTAGAGCAGACTCAACCACAGATATGGCTAAGAAGAAAACTTCTGAACCTTGCACCCTATATAATGCATCTGCAACCATATTTTCTCTTCCTGCTTTGTATTGGACCTCATAGTCGAAACCCGTTAACTTTGATAACCAGAACTGTTGAAAAGGAGTAGAGATTTTTAATTGGAGTAACCATTTCAAGCTTTTTTGATAAGTTTTGACAATAAAAAATGAGCTCCCATGAGGTACTGTTCCCATTTTTGCACAGCAAATACCGTAGCTAACAACTCCTTTTCATATACAGACAACTTTTGCCATTTTGGACCCAAAGCTCTGCTAATGAAAGCTAGTGGGTGATTATCCTGCATCAACACTGCCCCTATGCCAGTCTTAGATGTATCCGTCTCCACAACATATTGTTTTGAAAAATCTAGAATGGCAAGGACTGGAGTATTCACCAAAGCTTTCTTGAGCTGTTCAAAAGCTTTATGTGCCACATCACTCCAAGTAAAAGCCCCTTTTTTGAGTATATCAGTTAGAGGTTTACTGATAACAGCATATCCCTTAACAAATTTTCTATAGTACCCTGCAAGTCCAAGGAAGCTCCTTAGATCTTTAACAGTTGTAGGACAAGGCCAATAACTGTAGCATTGATTTTACTTGGGTCAATTTCTACTCCATTTTCAGAAATGAAATGCCCTCAGTACTCCACCCTTTTTTGTCACAAACGAACACTTGCTGATTTTTGCATATAAAGAATGTTGCACCATTAACTCAAACACACTTGTCAGGTGTTTCCAGTGCTCAGTAAGGCTCTTACTATACACAAGAATATCGTCAAAAAAGACCAGAACACATTTTCTAAGAAAAGGTTTAAAAACTGTATTCATCCAGCTCTGAAATGAAGAAGGAGCATTGGTAAGGCCAAAAGGCATCACCAGAAACTCATAATGTCCCTCATGAGTCTTGAAAGTTGTTTTGAAGACATCACTAAGGTGGATTCTCAGTTGATGGTAACCAATTCTGAGATCCAATTTGCTGAACACTGATGCACCAGATAACTCATCAATTAGCTCTTCCAAAACTGGTATAGGAAATTTGTTCTTGATAGTCCTCTTATTCAGCTCCTTGTAATCCACACATAGTCTCCAAGTGCCATCCTTCTTTCCAACTAGCATAACTGGGGAAGCAAAGGGACTTTAGCTATTGTTTATGATGCCCCTCTCAAGCATTGCATGGACTAATTGCTCAATAATATCTTTTTGCTTCAAAGGATATCTGTACGGTCTGATATTGACAGCCCACTCCCTGGTTCCAGATTAATCCTATGATCAAGTACTCCCCTACTAGGAGGTAACTCTGTTGGTTCCTCAAACACTGCTGCAAATTTTATTTTTAAAAATTTCAGCTCTTCATGCTCCCTAACTTCTTCTGAGACTTGCACCAAATAGGAAGGTACTTCAACTTCATTCTTTTCCACTACATGTAACAAGCAAATCTGAGCTGCAGTGCTCATTAGTTTCAGTGAAGGCATTTTTTCCAACACCTTAATCTTCTTAGATGGAATTCCTTTAAGCAAGATGTCACAGCCCTGTAAGCATAACTTTATAGTGAGTTGCTTGAAGTCCCAAGATATAGGACCCAAAGTGCTAAGTCACTGAATTCCTAGGACCATATCACAACTTCCCAAAGGAATGAGCATAACATCGGTAGTAAACTCATGCCCTTTAATAGACCAAGTAAATTCCCTGCATACTGCCTGGTACAATAACTAATTTCCATCAACTACAGCAATGGCTTGACCATTTATGCTATCAATTTTACACCCTAACTTTTTAACTGTATATTTAAGAAGTTGTGTGTGCTGCCAGAGTCGATTAAGGTGTGTAATGGGCTTCCATTCACCACCGCTTTGATTCTCATAGTGCTTAAGTTCTGGCTTCCAGTGAGGGCACTCAAAGATATGTATGGGTCAGGGTTTTTTGCCTCATCATCTACCTCCCATTGAACTTATGTTGTATCACCCTCTTTCAGGCTAGGAATCTCCACTGTGAAGAGTTGGGGTTCCTTGAACTGACATTTGTGATTTTTATCATATGGTGCATTACAGTAATAACATAACCCCTTGGCTATTTTCTCGGCTCTCACATCAACTGGAACATATTTTGTGGGTTTATAGGGTTTGGTGTTAGGTTTGGACAAGGTGAGTGGTTTAGTAGGTAGGGTGGGAAGGAGAGGTGGTTTATTGTTGGTAGATGGGAAGTTTGGTTGGTAAGTTTTGGCATAGGTAGTGTTTAGTTTGGGTGGTTTTTGTGCATGCACAACAATTGACTCCTCTTGCAGTCTAGCATAATCCATTGTTACACTTATAGTTTGGGGTTTAAAGGCTCTCACAAACGGTCTAATGCCCGGTTTAAGGCCACCCACAAAGCTCTCCATCAAATATTTTTCAAGCAAGACATAACTATTTTGCAGCATAATAGATTTTAGTTTCTCAAACTCATCTATATAATCCTCAAGGCTATCAGTTTGTTGCAACTTGTTAAATTCCTCCACTACATTAATCCCTGACTCATATTTAAATCGACTATTAACATCAATCACAAAATCATTCCAATCAACAACAGTTCTATTGATTAAGTAACTAGACACCCAGTTCTCAGCCTTATCAACCATGTTTAAAGAAGCCAAGTCAACTTTCTGTTCATCATGAATTTTGCAGAGAATAAAATACTTACAGCATTATTTGATCCATTGTCTAGGGTTGTTGCCATCAAATTTAGGAAATTCCAGCTTAGGAATATACCCTAGTCTAGGCTGATTTGATCGCTCATCAAATCTGGGTGATCTGACTTACGAAGCAATCGACATGTTTTCCTTAAGGGTTTGCATCATTTTCAGAAGCTCATCAAACTTCTGGTTGGTGGCTGAGTTTTGTTCATTAACTTGCTTTTCCAGGGCTCTAATTGTGCTTCCATTCTTGATGCTTGTCTGGTAATAAGAGGTGCCAGCTCTGATACCAATAATAAGGGTGGAACCAAAATTGTAATATTATCAGGGAGATAACACTGAAATTGCAGAACTGGAACAAATAGAACAGAGAAATGAGAAAGGGGAGAAGAAGATTGTGATTTAATTCATTATCCTCAAATTACCACTTACACCGCATTTAAAATGGTTTGGCTTAAGCAAAAAGCTAGCTCCACCATAACAGAATTCTGTTAACAACTTTATAACAAAAACAAATAAGACAAATTAAGAAAAAGACATAAAACCAAAACTAGCAATATTTTTTCCGCTAAATCTGGTAACCAATTTTGGTGCCAACTCAACATTCTTTCTATATCACTCAAATAAAAAAATGTTTTTGTTACTTAATTTATAAGGCCACCTCTTTACTTTTTACTTGAAATTGTGTATTGATGAAGGTAATTCAAAAAAAAAAAGATGAAATTGATTACATTTTAATTTGAGGTGTAAATAATTTTAATTTATAAGAAAAAATTAAATATTATATGATTTCTTTTGTTTTTTTATTTTTAATAATAATTTAAAAATAGTTATTTTATATAATTTTTAGATTGTCTTTCATTATATTTTCATATTTATTCATTCTCTTTATTTTATTATTGATAAAAGAAAATACGACTTCATATAAGATATGTTTCTTTTTTTCCTTTTGTTACATAAATATTTTATATTTTGTAGTTGTTATTTGTATAATGTCATCACTTCTCATGTTTTACAATCAACTATTTAATGATTTTATTAAAATAAAAAATTTATATGTATTTCATTATAAAATTATCTATAACTAATTAAAATTTATAATTATTAAAAATAGAAAAACTAACTTATTAATTCATAAATAATATAAAAATTATAAAATTATACATAAATTTAAATTTTATATATTAAAATAATATATATATCAATATAAAAATTTATATATTAAGTGAAAAAAGAGGTAAAGGGTCGAAGTCTTAATGCAAGCAAAATAAATAAATAGTTATTTATTGTTATTTGTGTTAGATTTCCATGTGACTTCCTTTTTCCTTAGGCCCACCGTCACTATTGAAGTTGCTTCCAAATCGAGTGAATCCTGTGCTAGCTTTTAATTTATTAATTTACTATTCCATCCCTTCATATTTCATTTTACTAAAATTATTCATTAAATGAGTGTAAAAGAAATAAATATAGTCTAAGAAGTTATATATAAATAAAATTATTTTAGGGTTCCTTTAGATCAAACTGCTTTAGTGCTTTTCTTTTTTCAATAAAAAGTTATATATAAATAAATAATTTTTATATCAATATTCATAGTGATAACTAAAACTTTAAAATTAAATTTTGTAATTCTTATAAATAAAAATATTAACCAAATCAGTTTATTTATCTTCCTCAATTTCCTATACTTTTCAGAAGTAAATTAGATGGTGCTTAAATTTTACCAAACCAATGATTTAATTTCACTTCATTCTCGGAAAAGTTCTATAATTCTATTGGTTGTCAAATAGAACTTGTATACATTTTTAATTATATTTTAAATGTTTAATGATTTTTTTGAGAAGTACAAGAAACATCTGAAGCAAAAAATAACGAAGTGGCAAAAAATAACAGCAATAGTTTGACACCATTTAGTTTGTTTTTTCTTAAATTGGGAATTAAGTATAGAATTTACCAAGCAACATGTCCGATTTTAATTTATTAAATATTAATGTTTTTTTAGTTAAAATTTATTTAAAAAATTATTTTATTTGAAAAAAAAAATGATAAAGTTGAAATAGATATTTTAGTATTGATGCAACCAATGATGCATCTAAGTCAACTAGCATGGATCCACTAGCCTATGGAGGACCAATGACACGAGCAAGGAGTAAAAAGTTCAAGCAAGCCTTAAATTATTACTTGGAGCATGTTTTTAAGATGACTAATGATGGTGCTTTTAATGAAGATAACAAGCCTTAAATTCTTACTTGGAGCATGTTTTGAAGATGGCTAATGATGGTGCTTTTAATGAAGATAACAACGCCTTGAAGATAGTGACATTAATTGCTATTAATGAAGCTTAAACTTCTGGTCATGGAACAAGGTCAAGGTCAAAGATCAAGGATCAAAGTCAACAAGTTTTCCTAGGGTTTCTAGAAGCATTGGGCCGCACATTAGGGTTTCTAGAAGCATTGGAGGTCTCACTTTAACCCTAGGGCGTACCACCACTTATGCTTAGAAGGAGGCGGTAGCACATTAGAAGTCTTTTAGGGTTTGATTCTTTATTGCTTATCTCTTAGTCCTTTTTAGGGTTAGAATCATTTCAAGACTCTATAAATAGAGCTATGTATTTCGGCTAAAGCACATAAGATCAATATACATTTCTGAATGAAGTTTTATTTGAGTTGTTAACTCTTATTCCTTAAGGTGTTCCTTATTGAATTTCTTGAGATTAAATTAACTTGTTTGATTTAGTTTCACATCTACATGTTTGATCAATCAATTAACTTTTTATTAGTTTCTTGAGTTGTTTGAACATTCTTCATCTATTTATAACTAAAGGGCTTAGTAGTTCTATTGCTAAGTTTGTTAATTCCATAATCAATTGCAAACTTTCAAGTTAGATTTTGGGGCGATAAATTCAAACTTATTGGTAAGGGTGCTTCCTCTTAAATAGGGAGAGCGTTTATCAGTTTGATTTTCTCACCATTACTTATTTTGGTGTTTGAACGTATTCGGTTCGAGTTCGTATCATTTAGTATTAGAGCCAAACTTGTAAGTTGGTTCATTTTTTTCAATTAAAGAGTTTGTCTTCCATTTCATCTCAATTTTTGTTCGCCTCATTATAAAAAAAAAGTATACTATTTTCATTGCTGCCCGCATACCAAGGCAGATTTCCAAAAAAAAAAAAAAAGGAAGGAACGGAAAACTAACCTTAACCATTTGTGTTGGATAGTTCTTGAAGAATTGACTCTTGATTGATTCATTCCACAATTTCTTTTAATTAATTGGAGCTGTTCTTCATTCTTATAATTCTGATTTGGGTAATTTTGTTTATTTTCTCTTAAAAAGCTTTTCTTTTGGGTTAATTGAGTCTTGTTCGATTAGTTGTAAGTTTATTTTGTTCACACGCTTATAATTCGTTTTATTGATTCACGAGTGTTCTATTGAACTTCAGAATTAATAAACGTTAAGAGGTTGTGAAAAACTTATTCTTGTGATTACTAGAACAATTTGATTTAATTTCTATAAGGAATTCAATTCTTTGTGAGTGAAACACGTGAGGGAGTAATCTTTTCTTGTTTTGCCTTTAACTATAAGAAGCCTCCAGAGTACAACACTTGATCACGTCCTTTTTTTTTCTTTCCTAGTCTTTTGGTTTAACCATGTCATCTGAACCATCATTGACTTTGGAAAATTTAGCTTATACATTGAGAGATGTAGTAGAACATATGACAAAATAATTTCAAAAACAAGATGACAAATTAACTAGGTTATTGAATGATATGCCTAAAACATCTAAAAGGGATGGTTCTGATAATGACCAAGAAAGTGAGTCTAAAGTATCTAGACATAATCTCCAACCCAAAATTGACACTAATTTGGGTAGCATTAAGATGAAAATACCATCTTTTCATGTAAGAGTGACCCTGAAGTTTATTTGGAGTGGGAAAAGAAGGTTGAAAGGGTTTTTGAATGTCATAACTATAGTGAGTCTAAAAAGGTTAAACTTGTTGTTGTTGAATTTTGTGATTATGCTGCCATTTGGTGGGATCAATTGGTGAGTGGTCGTAGGCGTCATAGAGAACACGAAGTTGGTTCATTGGATGAGGTTAAACGCATTATGCGTAAAAGGTTTGTGCCATCGCACTGCCAAAGGGATTTGTACAACAAGTTACAAAATTTAGTACAAGGTAGTAAGAATGTTGAGGAGTATTGGCAATCTATGGAGATAGCTATGATTAGAGCCAATATAGATGAGGATAGGGAAGCCACAATGGCAAGATTTTTGCATGGTTTGAATCGTGATATTGCTAACATAATTGAATTGCAGCATTATGTAGAGATGGAGAACATGTTGCACATGGCCATAAAGGTGGAAAAGCAATTAAAAACCAAGAGCAGAAGTGCTGCCCCTAGCTCAAAATGGAGTAACGCATGGAAAGGGAGCAACCAGCCCCCTAACAAGGGTCATGAGGCATCAAAAGACATCAAGCCAGCCCCTAAATTTGATGTTAACACTAAACCAACGACGCAAAGTGACCTCAAATCAAAGAAAGTGCAATGCTTCAGGTGTTTGGGGTATGGACATATATCTTCCCAATGTCCAAACAAGCGAACCATGGCAATTCGTGGTGGTGAAGTAGTCTTTGAGAGTGATGAAGAATCCGAACCAGGTGAGGAGGATTACCTAGACATGCCTGAGTTGGAAGAATGTGATGATGTGCAATTGGGTGAGGTTAGTAATGTACTTATAACTTTTAGAGCTCTTAATTTACAACCTATTGATGATGATGCTCAAAGGGAAAACATATTCCATACTACATGTAAAGTACAAAACCATGATGCTAATTGTAGTTTAATCATTGATGGGGGTAGTTGTACTAATGTAGCCAATGCTATGATGGTTGATAAACTTAGACTTCCAACTATTAAGCATCCTAAGCCATACACCTTGCAATGGCTTAATGATCAAAGTGGGATTAGAGTTACTAAGCAAGTACGGATTGCATTTAGTGTAAAGAAGTATAATGATGAGGTATTATGTGATGTTGTTCCCATGCAAGCATGTCATATGTTGCTAGGTAGACCATGGTTATATGATAGATCTGTAATTCATAATGGTCGAACCAATGCATATTCTCTTGTAATGGATGGAAAACCGTATGTTTTGGCACCATTAAGTCCTAAAGAAGTTTGTGAATTACAAAAAGTTGTAAAGGACCGAATGGAAGCATATGAGAAAGAAAAAAGAAAGTGTGAGAGTGCACATGAAAAAGAAAAGGTACACAAGCAAAAGGGGAGTTGTGTGGAAAATAATGAGGGGCGAGAGCAACGAGTGGTAAAAGAAGAGTTTAGCGAGGGTTTGTGCAAGAATGTGAGCAAAAGAACGAGTAAGGCGCAAGAAAGGCTTTGAGTGAAAATAGGCAAGTACTTGTACTTATGTACAAGGAGACTTTATTTAACACTAATAATCTTAACTCTTCTCTTCCTAGTGTGTTTGTAAGTATTTTGTAGGAATATGACGATGTGTTTCCCGAGGAGTTACCTAGTGGGTTGCCACCACTAAGGGGGATAGAGCACCAAATTGACTTTGTGCCGGGGTCATCCATTCCAAATAGACCAGCCTATAGAGTCAATCTCGAGGAGACCAAAGAGCTGCAATGCCAAGTTGAGGAACTACTAAGTAAAGGTTATGTTAGGGAAAGTCTTAGCCCATGTGTTCTTCCTGTTTTATTAGTCCCTAAGAAAGATGGGTCTTGGCGTATTTGTGTTGATTGTCATGCAATTAACAAGATTACCATTAAATATCATCATCATATTCCTAGGTTAAATGATATGTTAGATGAATTGCATGGAAGTGTTATCTTTACTAAAATTGATTTGAGAAGTGGCTATCACCAAATTAGAATGAATATAGGTAATGAGTGGAAAACAACATTCAAAACTAAATTTGGTTTGTATGAGTGGTTGGTCATGCCTTTTGGCTTAATTAACGCACCAAGTACTTTTATGAGACTAATGAACTATGTTTTGCGTGCGTATATTGGTAAATTTGTGGTAGTATACTTTGATGATATTTTGATTTATAGCAAGAGCTTTAGTGAGCATGTTGAATGTCATGACCCCACCCGTGGGCCCGTGACCAGCACTAGGGAATGGGTAGGCTTAAGGCCACCGAAACCCGTAGTAAGCCTGACACTCACTGATTTAAACAAATCTCATCTCAAATTAATATTATTAAAACCATAAATTATCTTAATAGCTACATTCTACATAAATACTTCGGTTTGCCAGAAAAACTAGGCGAGACCTGAAGCTCAGAAAATTTACAACTTATACATTTACTATTACTACTGCGGAGAATCTAAGATTTACCAATTTACATACCAAATCAAATACATCACCCGATGATGAAGGAGTCGGGTTACTGAATAAGAGTCGCGGGAGAACTAACAGTCACGAATCTGAAAAAAACATAAATGGAGACTGTCAGTCTCGAGAGTGAGTTAAAATCAAATAATCTAGGGACTATTGCTTCTTCTCAGAAAACATAGATTATTCAAATCAGTATATCAAACCATACTATAATCATACCCTACTATTTCCTTCACATAAAATATTAATCATTCGAATCAAAATATCAACCATGCACGTAAATACAATCCATATTATAATCATACCATAATAAATAAATAAATGAATAAATAAAAATATATTTTTACTTTTACGGGACGAGTGGCTCAGTAGAACCCTAACCCCAATTCTAATAGCCTTTCGGCTCTCTTAATCCAACAGTCTGGCGCCCCGGAGAGCAAGCTCGATCGGTCCTTACCTCCGGCCTGAACGCTTGAATTCCAAATAAGCCAGAGAGCATTGCTCGATCGGGGACCTTAACTCCGGCAATCAATCGAACTCGGCCAGAGCAAGCTCGATCAGGCGAGACAAATCCATAATAACCTTATATCCATGATCATTCGGTCGCGCGACGATGTAACCCATCGGTGGCATGTTCTACAAGCCACATTTCCCAATTCGCAATCATCACATATAATAAATATCATTATCCGATGAACTCAACCAACACATATCGGAAATAAAGATTAAAGATTTAAGGTAAAACAACGTGCAATTTGTGAGGGAAAAATAATAACGCTTATCTTATTATAACATACTAATAATAATATTTATATTATTTCAAATATTAATAATCAAGTGAAATCATTTATCTTGCGATACTAATAATCATATTATGCATGAACTTTCAAAATAGCATATTAAATCGGACTTAGCAATAGTGCAATGATTAAATGACTTTAACTCACAGGGATTGGGCGACCTCCTAGCTCGCTCGGTGCCTCGGTAGGAGCGAGCCAATGCATGATCATCTAATCACGGAAAATAATTTATCAATACTGAGACAATCGATCATTAATCCTAGGTCTAGACTCCGCCTAAGAATCTCGACTCGGAGAATTCTACCGAAAATCCCGTGAGAACCTCCCCTACAACACGAACATTACCCCCCGTAAAAACGGGTCCAGGACCTGCCAGAAAAACACTCCAAATATCCAACAATTTAAACAACGGGAGTCGAGTCCCCAAACTTCACTATTTCCCGACCCCGCCACACAGCACAAAATACGAGGCAGGCAAACTGACAGACAATTATTTTTGACTCACAAAAAATCATCAAATACTCAATATAAACCATTAGACACAATTAAACCAAGAATTTCTAAAATTAACGGGCCAAAGATAATTACCGAGACGCTCGATCGCTCGGTCGACTCGCCTCCAGCCGCCGGAGTCCGATCGACGATCCGAACACACCATCGGACTCACAACGACGCGCTGATGACGATCCCTGCTTCCGATTTTCTGATCTGACACCCGACCATCCGGAGAGATTTGCGAACGATCACGGCCGTCGATTTGCAAACGAAGCCCGATCGCCACGAAACTGGTGCCATCGCGAAGCTTGAGATGAGGAGAGTCGGGATATGTCCTCCGATCATCCATCCTCCGCCGGAGCTCGCCGGAAAAGCCCAAAAACGCGGCTGCCCCCTACTTTCTCTCTCCACCGGATCTTCCGTCTCCGGCCACCACAGGCGTCGCCGCTGCTGCCAAAAGAAAGCTCTCGCCCAGAGGAGCCGATCGCCACCCAACTCGGCCGCCAACAACGCCGGAAACGGCCGGAAACACGCTTGGAAGCCGCTGCCTTCGCGCTCTTCCGCCGCCGCTGGAGCTGCTGCTGCCGCCGCCGCTGCGCTCGCCAGCGCACGCCGCTCCGTCGACCAGCGCTCCACGCCCCCGACGGTCGCCACCGACGACGCACGCCGCCGCCTTCCTCCCCTTCTTCTTCGGCCATCGCCCTCTCTCTCTCTCTCCCGATCTACTTTCTCTCTCCCCGATTTCTTTCCCTTCAATATCGACATTTGACCCCTGAACTTTTCTTTATTACAATTTAGTCCCTCAACTTTCTTAATTACTTACAATTTCATCCTGCAGAATTCCAATTTGACCCCCAAACTTCTTTTTAGCCTTTCAATTAAGCCCTTAACTATTTAATTTGGGCCAAAACCGAATTATTGAAAATACACAATTACAAAAATACCCCTGACCGACATATTTATTTACGAAAATACCAAACTCACAAATTTCCATTAAAACCCCATAAAAATAACATTATACTTTTAATCCTTATTCCAAAATAATCCTCCAATTAAATCCTACACACAATTAAATTAAATAATCAATTTCCAACTCAAAATTTAATACTACTAATCAATTATAATACCAATTTTCTCAAAATTCTTTTATAAAAACATCCCTTACAATTTCTATCATAATTTTCCAATATATAATTTTATTTATATAAATATGCATTTGGGAAAATTTGAATAACCAAAATATAATCATTTCTCAAATAGTTTACTTGAATAAAAATAAAGCTAAAATTAACTTAAATAAAAACTCACTATTAAATATATATTAAAAAAAAATTCCGGGTGTTACATTGAACATGTTCGGATGGTGTTGATGGTTTTGCGTGAGAATTCTTTATATACTAACCTTGCTAAGTGTGATTTTTGCACAAAAAAACTTGTGTTTCTTGGTTTTGTTGTTAGTGAAAATGGAATTCAGGTCGATGAAGATAAGGTAAAAGTAATTAAGGAGTGGCCAACACCGAAGAATGTTAGTGATGTGATGAGCTTTCATGGGCTTGCAAGCTTCTATAGGAGGTTTGTCAAGGACTTCAGTACCCTTGCTGCACCACTTAACGAGCTTGTAAAGAAGAACGTGAAGTTTCATTGGGGAGAACAACAAGAAAACGCATTTAATATGCTAAAGGACAAACTTACTTCATCTCCCATTCTTTCACTTCCGGATTTTTTCAAAACTTTTAAAATTGATTGTGATGCTTCTGGTGTAGGTATTGGAGCAGTTTTAATGCAAGATGGGAAGCCAATAGCCTATTTTAGTGAAAAGTTGAATGGAGCTAGCTTGAAGTATCCAACTTATGACAAGGAATTGTATGCTCTTGTGCGTGCACTCAATGTTTGGCAGCATTATTTGCTACCTAAGGAGTTTGTGATTCACACGGATCATGAAGCATTTAAGCATTTGAAGGGACAGAACAAGTTGAATAAGCGCCATGCTAAATGGAGTGAATTCATTGAAGCATTTCCCTATGTCATTAAGTACAAGCAAGGTAAAGAAAATGTAGTTGCCGATGCACTATCTAGAAGGTATGCTTTACTTGCTTCTCTAGAAATAAAATTGCTTGGTTTTGAGTATATCAAAGACCTGTATGTTGATGACCATGATTTTGGTTCTATTTTTTATGCTTGTGAACATGGTGCTATTGATAAATTTTATAGACATGATGGATTTTTGTTCAAAGAAAAACGTCTATGCATTCCTATGTGTTCTATGCGTGAATTGCTTATGAGAGAATCACATGAAGGTGGTTTGATGGGACACTTTGGTGTTCAAAAGACTTTAGATGTTTTGCATGACCATTTCTATTGGCCTAAAATGAAATCTGATGTGAATAGATTATGTGCTAACTGTATTGTATGCAAGCAAGCTAAGTCTAAATCACAACCTAATGGGTAATACATGCCTTTGCCCATACCTAATTCTCCTTGGATTGACATATCTCTGGATTTTGTGCTTGGATTACCTAGGTCTAAGCATAGGCATGATAGTATTTTTGTTGTGGTGGATAGGTTTTTAAAGATGTCACACTTTATTGCATGTAGGAAAACTGATGATGCACAACATGTTGCTGAATTGTTCTTTAGAGAAATTGTACGTTTATATGGTATGCCTAGAACTATTATCAGTGATAGGGACACCAAGTTTTTGAGCTATTTTTGGAAGACCTTATGGGGTAAATTGGAAACTAAATTACTTTTTTCTACTACATGTCATCCCCAAACCGATGGTCAAACTGAGGTAGTAAATAGAACTTTGTCACAATTACTTAGGACCATGGTTAAACGAAACTTGAGAACATGGGAAGATTGTTTGCCGCATGTTGAATTTGCATATAATCGTAGTATGCATTCTACTCAATTTTGCCCATTTGAGATTGTTTATGACTTTATTCCTTTGAGTCCTTTAGATTTGATTGCTTTACCTTTGGGTGAACAAGTGAAATTTAGATGGTGCAAAGAAGGCTGAATTTGTGTTGAAGTTGCATGAGCAAGTGCGTGCAAATTTGGAAAGACGCAATGAACAAATCACCAAATAACGCAATAAGGGCCGTAAAAGGATGGTATTTGAAGTTGGTGATTGGGTTTGGGTGCACTTCAGGAAGGATAGGTTTCCCAATCAAAGAAAATCAAAGTTGATGCCACGTGGTGATGGTCCATTTGAAGTAATAGAGCGCATCAACGATAATGCATACAAAGTTGACTTACCTAGTAAGTATAATGTTAGTGCTCCTTTTAATGTTGCTGATTTGTCTTCTTTTGATTTTGATGAAGGCGTTGATTCGAGGTCGAATCCTTTCAAAGAGGGGGGGAATGATGCAACCAAGGATGCATCTAAGTCAACTAGCATGGATCCACTAGCCTATGGAGGACCAATGACACGAGCAATGAGTAAAAAGTTCAAGCAAGCCTTAAATTCTTTCTTGGAGCATGTTTTGAAGATGGCTAATGATGGTGCTTTTAATGAAGATAACAATACCTTGAAGATAGTGACATTAATTGCTAGTAATGAAGTTTAAACTTCTGGTCATGGAACAAGGTCAAGGTCAAAGATCAAGGATCAAAGTCAACAGGTTTTCCTAGGGTTTCTAGAAGCATTGGGTCGCACATTAGGGTTTCTAGAAGCATTGGAGGTCTCACCTAACCCTAGGGCAGCCATCACTTATGCTTAGAGAAGGAGGCAGCCGCACATTAGAAGTCTTTTAGAGTTTGATTCTTTATTGCTTATCTCTTAGTCCTTTTTAGGGTTAGAATCATTTTAAGACTCTATAAATAGAGCTATGTATTTCGGCTAAAGCACATAAGATCAATATACATTTCTGAATGAAGTTTTATTTGAGTTGTTAACTCTTATTCCTTAAGGTGTTCCTTGTTGAATTTCTTGAGATTAAATTAACTTGTTTGATTTAGTTTCACATCTACATGTTTGATCAATCAATTAACTTTTTATTAGTTTCTTGAGTTGTTTGAACATTCTTCATCTATTTATAACTAAAGGGCTTAATAGTTCTATTGCTAAGTTTGTTAGTTCCATAATCAATTGCAAACTTTCAAGTTAGATTTTGGAGCGACAAATTCAAACTTATTGGTAAGGGTGTTTCCTCTTAAATAGGGAGAGCATTTATCAGTTTGATTTTCTCACCATTACTTATCTTGGTGTTTGAACGTATCCGGTTCGAGTTCGTATCAAGTATCATGTAATATATTGACAAACTAACGTCGAATTCTTTTAGAAATTTACCAATTAAGATTTATTTTACCTACAATTAATTTCATACAAATTCGATTATTTAAAATTTTAAATTAATTTTTATTTTATTTAAAATATTTATAAATTAATTTCATATATTTTATAAATTTCAATTAAACATTTGCTTGACTTGCTCTGTTTGGTCAAATAGAAAGTTGACCAACAGATTCGAAACTTGTATTAAAAATTTCTTCTTACTCAGGAAGAGCATCGAGTTTAGATCTATAGAAGGAGAAAAACCCAACTATCATTCTAATTTTTAATTAAAGGTTTGACTTGAAGTTGCAAAGAATAAAATCTATGAATTCTTTTGGCTATTTTTAATGTATTACATCTACAGTCGAATAAACAAATATATATGTATGAAATAATAATTAAATTATCATATGTATATAATTAAATTAGCTTTAAATAATTTCTCGATTATTAATTATTATTATCATTATTATTATTACGTTTAATTGCTCAAATTATATATCATGATTGTATTTGGCAGAAAAAAAAAGATAGGAAAAGAAAGAAAAGAAAGATCTAAGAAAGAAAGGAAAAGAGATGATAATGAAAGAATTTGGAAGAGAATAGAAATTGAGATTGTATTATAATCTTCTATAATTTTTTTTTCTTTTATTTACAATCTATAGATGGTATATATACAATATTTCATTAACAAATAATCCCCAATCTATTAATTCTATTGGTTAACATATAAACCAAGCTAAAATATTAATCTTGGCCCTTGACAATATTTTCAGTAGATGATGATGATTTCCATTTATAAAATACTTAATTTAAGATATTAGTATTGTGAAAAGAATTAATTTTGAAGATTACTTTGTGTGTCCAATTAGTTTCAAGCTTAATTACTATATATTTCTTGTCCAATTATACTTGCGAGTGTTCGAGGGCATTATTGTCTAACTAAAATAATTGATACTATTTTAATTATAAAATTATATATATTTTACTAATAAATTAAATATTTTAGATTACTCATTTTTTATACCAATATTAATTTACAATAGTATATATCTTTATTTTTAAAGATACTTTGCGAATTCTAGATATAGCCTATTTTTTATTATTTGGATATATATATAAAAAAATTCACCATTATAATTATTATAAGTTCAAATGTTTTATTATATGTTAGTGTATTATATGTTTTTAACTTTTTCATCAAGAAAAAACGTTAGTTAGAATGATTATTCATTTAAAAATTTAGTATTTTATTAATTTGAGACAAAATTAATATGATATCATTATAGTGAAATAGATTACAAGTATGAGGTTCTTTTTAAATGCTTAATTTCTTTTCATTCAATAGTATAAAAATAATTTCTTAAGTAAAAAATATGTTAGATAATTATTATTCACTATTATAAAATCGTGCTCAATAAATAAAAAAATAGAAAGTTTTAATTAATTAATTTTTGTTAAACATTAAAATAAAATGGTGCTAAGTTAATAAATATCTAATTTTGGTCAAATTTAATATTTTTTTAAAGCCAATAAGTCATGAGCTACACAAACAAAGGGTAATCATTTCTTTACATTCGCTATAAAGATAAAAATTCATCTAGTACATAGAAAATGACTTAAACTTGAGACCTCTCACTCTCAATAGCATAAATTCTTACTATTTGAGTGAGGCCTTAACTATGGTCAACCTTAATACTTGACAATATAGTTAACAACTAAGTTATCTTTTTTCTTAAATTAACTACTTTGATGAGTATCCTAGCTAACAAAATTTTAACGCGGGGAGAGTATTCATATTATTGTGGAAGCTACAAGAGTGTTTATGTAGAATTACTAACAAAATAGGCAAGACCAACAGATATGTAGGGCATGTTTAATTGGCTTATCAATGCAGTTGGTAGCCATTAACTAATCGCCGATAATCGATGACTGATAAATTAAACTATTTAGTAAAATCTTATTAGCAGTTGTCGTTAGTATGTTAAATGACAATTGATTATATAATTATTTTTAAATATAATTCATTTTATCATACTATATTCAATAATACAAATTAATAAAAATAATTTATAATAATTAAAACATTATAATTATATTTATTTAGCTTAATTATATTTATTATTAATATAAATATTATAAATATTTAAATACCATAATTATTGTCACGACCCCATCCGTGGGCCCGTGACCAACACTAGGGAATGGGTAGGCTTAAGGCCACCGAAACCCGTAGTAAGCCTGACACTCACTAATTTAAACAAATCTCATCTCAAATTAATATTATTAAAGGCACAATTTATCTTAATAGTTACACTTTACAAAATTACTTCGGTCTACCAGAAAAACTAGGCGAGACCCGAATCTCAGAAAATTTACAACTGATACATCTACTATTACTACTGCGGAGAATCTAAGATTTACCAATTTACATACCAAATCAAATACATCACCCGATGATGAAGGAGTCGGGTTACTGAATAAGAGTCGCGGGATAACTAACAGTCACGAATCTGAAAAAACACATAAATGGAGACTGTCAGTCTCGAGAGTGAGTTAAAATCAAATAATCTAGGGACTATTGCTTCTTCTCAGAAAACATAGATTATTCAAATCAGTATATCAAACCATACTATAATCATACCCTACTATTTCCTTCACATAAAATATTAATCATTCGAATCAAAATATCAACCATGCACGTAAATACAAATCACATTATAATCAAATACCATAATAAATAAATAAATAAATATATATATTTACTTTTACAGGACGAGTGGCTCGGTAGAACCCTAAACCCCAAAATCTAGTAGCCATTCGGCTCTCTTAATCCAATAAGACTGGCGCCCCGAGAGCAATGCTCGACCAGGGACCTTACCTCCAGTCTAGTCACTTAAGTATCCAAATAAGAAATCTAGTAGACATTCGGCTCTCTTAATCTAATAAGACTGGCGCCCCGAGAGCAATGCTCAACCAGGGACCTTACCTCCAGTCTGGTCACTTAAGTATCCAAATAAGAAATCTAGTAGCCATTCGGCTCTCTTAATCCAATAAGACTGGCGCCCCGAGAGCAATGCTCGACCAGGGACCTTACCTCCAGTCTGGACACTTGAATTCCAAATAAGCCGGCGCCCAGAGAGCATCGCTCGATCAGGGACCTTAACTCCGGCAATCAACTGAACTCAGCCCAGAGAGCAATGCTCGATCAGGGCAAACAAATCCATAATAACCTTATGTCCATGATCATTACCGGTCGATATAACCCATCAAAGGCATGTTCTACAAGCCACGTTTCCCAATTCGCAATCATCACATATAATAAATATCATTATCTGATGAACTCATCCAACACATATCGAAATAAAGATTAAAGATTTAAGATAAAACAACGTGCAATTTGTGAGGGGAAAAATAATAACGTTTGTCTTATTATAACATACTAATAATAATATTTATATTATTTCAAATATTAATAATCAAGTGAAATCATTTATTTTGCGATATTAATAATCATATTAAGCACAAATTCTAAATAGCATATTAAAATCAGACTAGCAATAGCGCAAAGATTAAATGACTTTAACTCACAGGTTTGGCGACCTCATAGCTCTGCTCCGGTGCCTCGGTTGAAGCGAGCCGAACAAACGGACAATCTAGTCACGGAAAACAATTTATCCAAACGCTGAAACAATCGATCTTTAATCTTAGGTCTAGACTCCTAGGACTGACTGTCTAAGAATCTCGACTCGGGAGAATTCTACCGAAAATCCGGCAGAACCTCCCCTACAACACGAACATTACCCCCCGTAAAAACGGGTCCAGGACCTGCCAGAAGAACACTTCCAATATCCAACAATTTAAACAACGGGAGTCGGGTCCCCAAACTTCACTATCTCCCGACTCCGGCACACAGCACAAAACACAAGGCAGGCAACTGACAGACAATTATTTTTGACTCACAATAACATCAAATACTCAATATAAACTATTAGACACAATTAAACCAAGAATTTCTAAAATTAACGGGCCAAAGAAAATTACCGAGACGCTCGATCGCTCGGTCGACTCGCCTCCGGCCGCCGGAGTCCGATCGACGATCCGAACACACCATCGGACTCACAACGACGCGCTGATGACGATCCCTGCTTCTGATTTTCCGATCTGACACCCGATCATCCGGAGAGATTTGCGGACGATCACGGCCGTCGATTCGCAAACGAAGCCCGATCGCCACGAAACCAGTGCCATCGCGAAGCTTGAGCTGAGGAGAGTCGGGATACGTCCTCCGATCGTCCATCCTCCGCCGGAGCTCGCCGGAAAAACCCAAAAACCTCGGCTGCCTCCACTTCGCCGGAACTCTCTCCTCCGGCCACCAAAACCGACGCCGCTGCCGCCAAAAGGAAGCTCTCTCCAAGGGGAGCTGATCGCCACCAAGATCGGCCGGAAAGGCCGCCGGAAACGGCCGGAACGGCCTTCGAAAGCCGCTGCCACACGCGCGATTCCCGCCGCCTCACGCTACCGCTGGAGCCGCTGCTGCCGCCGCCGCTGCGCTCGCCAGCGCACGCCGCTCCGCGCCCCCGGAGCTCGCCACCGACGCCTGCAGCGTCCCTCTCTCTCTCTTCCCGGCGCCGCACTCTCTCTCTCTCTCTCTCTCTCTACCTTCTCTCTCCCCGATTCCATTTCTTTCAATATCGACATTAGGCCCCCAAACTTTTCTTTATTACAACTTGGTCCCTCAACTTTCTTAATTACTTACAATTGCATCCCGCGGAATTCCAATTTGACCCCCAAACTTATTTTTAGCCTTTCAATGAAGCCCCTAACTATTTAATTTGGACCAAATCCGAATTATTGAAAATACACAATTAAATTAAATAATCAAATTCCAACTTGAAATTTAATACTACTAATCAATTATAATACCAATTTTTCCAAAATTATTTTATTAAAACATCCTTTATAATTTCTTCCAAAATTTTCCAATATATAATTTTATTTATATAAATATGCATTTGGAAAAAAAAATTTGAATAACCAAAATATAATCATTTCTCAAATAATTTACTTGAATAATTTCTTAAAATTTCAAACTAATTGGGTATAGAAAATAACTCATTTATTTGATTAATATTAAATTTTTCATTAAATCATTTCAAATTAAACCCAATAATAATGAAGCTAAAATTAACTTAAATAAAAACTCATTATTAAATATATAAAAATTCCGGGTGTTACAATTATAAATATTATAAATATTTAAAAATTAAAAATAATATTAAAATAATAATCATTTATTATAAAATATAAAATTTTAGTTATGTGATATCAACTTAAAGTAAGTTATTATTATAAGTATTAATAAGGATAATAATGTCCAAGTAAATCAAATAAATTATCTGTTGATAAGAAAAATTTTTAAAATAAAGTTAATAAAATCAGCAGCTGATTGAAACTAAATCAATTATCAACTGCAATTTCTTAACTCATTACCAAATAATTTAATATAATTATTTAAGAAATAACTATCATGTATATGAAATTTCTGAACCAAACATCTTCATTATAAACATTTCTACATAATTCCAGTGGAAGAAAATGAAAATTGAGAACCAGGCTCACTCAATTATTAATTATTTAATTTTAGTATTCATATACTTAATTTAACAATAAATATCTATATTAATTTGAATAAAATTTTAAATTCGAATATCATTCTCTCATTTATGGCTCAAAATTTAGGCTGCATTTTACGTCGAGTATTTGCACCTAATCTTTCAGCATAATTTCGGTTAGTGTTTTGGTGGTCAAGGAAGGTGAGGTAGCTGATTAAGTCCGAGTAGGCAGCAAAATGTAAAACCAGCATTTGATAATTAGTTGTAGCCTTTGGACTAAGATTACAGTCAAACTGCAAAATAAAATATAATGTTAAACTGAGTTATTATTATTTTTTTCAATTATTTTATACTATACTAATATATATGTACTCTAATTGAACTATATTCGTTCAATTATTATACTTAATTTATCTATATTAATCTTAATTAAAATACAATTGTTAGAATTATATAAATTTACCTATTTTATATAAATAATAGTATAATATTGGATTTATAATATAATAAAAATGAATATAATATTATGTTTATATTTGTATTTGATATTAGAATTATTATTATAAATTAAAGAAAACAAAAGTAGTGATATGTAAAGTATATGCATATGAAGTATTAAATAAGATATAACTATGTTTATTTTCTCTTAATGAATATGTATATAATAACAGTTTTATATATTAATATATTTTTATTAGTATATAATGTTAGTTATACATAGTATATATAATTTTCAACTTAATGGTCCTATGATTAGGTCATTAATAATGATTTTAAATTAATTGACATGATTTAAACATAAAATTCTTATAAAATATAAATAAGAATTTGCATGATTTCTTTCAGCACTTCAAAAATTTCTAAAAAGTAAATTCTCATACTTCAATTTAATTATATTTATCTCAAATGTATGTTAGATATCTAAACCTAAATAGAATACTAGAATTAAAAGGTCTAATTCTATAACTTTTTAAAGTAGAAAAATAAAAGAAGATTTCATACTATAAATTATTTGTCATATTTTACTTTATTAAAATAAAATAAAATTATTAATGTACTTTTTTATTGAATTAGTATTATAATATATATATATATATATATACATCTTGATTTTTCTCTAATAGTATATCAAATTTATTTATTACTAGCTATAAAAATAATAAATATAAATTTTATAAGTTATAAATAGATTCATCGTTATATGAATTTACTATAATAAAATGATTTTTCTCATTATCCTAATACTATAGATATTTATGATGTTAAATTTAGAAATATATATTATTTTATTTTTTTGAGTGATAACGAGTCAAATAGGTAATATTCACGTGCAACGAATATAAGTGAAAAAACTAGTATATGTAAAAGGAGAATAATTTTTGAACGGACTAAAATACCCTTACTAATTTTATCATAATTCTATATGTAATTAATTTAATTTTTCAATCCTAATAAAACTACTTACTGATTAATTTTTTTCTAATTCTAAAAGAATTAATAAGAGATTAATCTACTTCAATCCTAATCCTGTCAAAATTTCATACACATTTCGAATCCTATATATATAAACCTATAATGGTGTTCAAATAATTCAATAAAAAATTTCACAAAAACTGAAAATAATAAACCAAAAAATAAAAAGGTATGATACTTTTAATTTTATTTTATCGATATATTAATTTATATGTTTATTGTTATTATAATAATTTATTAGTTTGTTTGAGGTCTAAATATCCAATAATCTTAGAAAGTCCTATCATTTTAATATTGTTATTTTTTGGTAAGAGTTTACTACCCATAAGTATCCTACCCAGCTTTGATGAATCCGAGCTTTGCCACCCCGAAGGACAGAAAGCTTCATCTTGATAAGGAAGCTCTGATAACAAGAATTTAAAGGATGTTTAATAAGAGACCGAACCGCAAAAATACTTAAAGGTGAATGACAAGGCTCAATCAACATAGTTTTACCAAATTTAAAAAAAAAAAACACACACACGCACAAAGATAAAGGCCAAGAATAGTACCTAAGAGACAAAGTTTCTCTTTCATCGTCGCCTCTTATTGAAAGATCAGCAGGGGGGGAAGGAGGCTCATCTGAGAAGAGTGGATAGAATGAACCACCAACCTGAAATTCACAAATGCAATAAGATCCCGAGAAAGAGAGAGAGGTGGGTATGGAGATACATACCTGAAGAGTATATTTTCTGGCTGCCAAGAAAATAAAATCTTCACAAGAAACAATTCGAGGGCAAACTTCTTCAACCTGAGATTTGAATAAGTGAACTATATCACAATCCTCAGTGAAATCTTTCTCAGATTTCCTGCCATCAACAGAATCTAACAGAATAAAAGCATCATAATCCCGCAAAAGCTTCATTGCGCAGGAACTAAATTAAAGTTGCATAAAAGTGAAAGCAACAATGATTCAATTAGCATAAAGAAAAGTAAAAAGATAAGATAAAATAAACACAGAAACACATGTGTAATAAAGAACTAAATCAATAACACGAAATTACTTTTACCCATCAACAAGAACAAAAATAACAAAGAAAAAGAAAAGAAAAAACAGTGACAAAACCCTAAAAAACTAAACCCACATTAATTTTAAGAAGAACTGGGACAGTAATCTCATAGTTTTAAGAAAGACTTCAAGAAAAGAAATCCATAAATAACTAACTTGCTATATTCTTTATAAACTTCCTTCCGATCTCTATATGGACTAGTGTTCTAACCTAATTTGTCAATCAACCATAGTAGCATACACCGCAACAGAATAAATACTAGGATAATGAACAAAAAGTAAAATAAAATAATTAACAACACCAAATCAAAATCACCCAGGGAAATGCCACAAAAAAAAAAAAAAAAAAAACTCAAGAAAAATTCCACCCCTTTGAAATAATCAGAAAATGTATTTTTGCATTATTTGGGCAAAGACAAGTTTGGCTCAAGAACATGATTAGGCACACATTAATCGAATTTTTATAACTCGCAGAATCAGAAAATATAAAAAAATCCCATTTGAAAAAAGAAAATCAAGATCACATTTGATAAAAAAAAAACCCACAACATTATAAATACAACTGGTTCAAAAGGTAAGGTTTGTGGTTGAGGATACACAATAAATTATTAGCTACTTATTAAACACAATTTTACGATTCACAGAATAAGAAAATATAAACTAAACACCTATTTATAGTGAAAATGTATGTGGTAATCTTGGGTCAAAGTACAAGAGGGGCGAAATATAAGAATTAGTAATATCAAAACAAAAAACACCATTTTTTTTTTCATGTATCTTTCTTTGAACTAAACAAAGGAAATGAAGATGGAAGCTAAACTGAGCCTATATCAAGATTACTGATTCCATTATGTTCCACCCAGAATGGTCGAGATGTCTAATTTTATTAAGAAAAATAGAATAAAACATCTTTTGTTTCTTATCGGTTATCTTGACCATTTCGGATCAAAATGACCGAGATTAAAATGAAATTGCATTTCGGACGAGATTAACGAGATAGGCCGAAATGAAGTAATTTTATAAAAAAAAATACATCATTAAATTGAGTTAAGTAGTTCGGTAACACTTAATCCTAAATCATCTATTTATCTTTATCTATCACTTCATCTTGCACTTTCCAGTTTAAATATATTTTTCTTTTATTAATTTATAATTTTTCATGATCGAATCTATATTATTTAATAATAGCAACTTAAAACTTATGTAATTTGATTTTCATGACTTTGTCCCATAAGATAATATTTTATAATTTAGTCAATTATGTTATAGAAAAAGATTTCATTATTATAATTCTATAATAATGAAAAGTTAAATATATGTGTACTTATTGCTTTCCAATATGTCATTTAATTAGATAATAGATAATAATTTTGTAGTATTATATTTTAATAATTTAAAATTAAATTATGTATATAATTCATAACAGCTCAAAACAACGAGACTCCAAAATGCTATGATATCAAAATATTTTACTCTAATCGTAAATCCGCAATAACGGCTGAAATATATATATAATATAACACGTGTTATTTCTGACTTGGGCCAGTAGGAAGGAAGAGATTGGAATTGCGGGTACGCCCCGAAGCTTTCTTTTGCAGTTAGAACGAAGAAAATTAAGTAGCTGCAAATTGACGGCTGCCAAGCCAAGCCAAGTCAAGCCGTTGGAGAAAAAAAGCTTTTTTTTAAAGTCACATTTTCTCCAATATTTATCATAAATTTCAAATCCTCGTCATTAGATTTTATATTTTTTTTCCCTAATATTTAACTTATCATAAATTTCAAATCCTCATCATTACATTACATATAGTTTATATTGTCTAATTTTAATTAATGTGTAAAACTTTATATTTTAGAACCTATTTATCCTAAATAAATTATAAAAAATTATTTTAAAAATTAATAGCTCAATTTAAATTACACATACTCAGTTTAATTTTTTTTTAATTTCGAATAATCTGTATTGAAATAGATTTGTAATATTGATTTATCATATTTTTATTATAAGATTTTATCTTTATTTAAGAAATAGGCTTATTTATTAATAGTTAATAGTAAATTAAAAGTGATTGGGTAAAAAATTTGACTATATTAAAGAAAGAATTTTTTATTTTTATTTTATAAATTGATAAAAAGTCATATTTCATTTTTCACTTTCTGAAAATTTTATGTTATTAGTTTAATTCAGAGATGGCGGGCTAGCCGCGCCAATTCTATTTCTGCACAAGCGAGGCCACGCCACCACCGCACCGGTTATTCAAAATTTTAACTCCAACGTACAAATAAAAAGACCATTCGCTACTCTCGTTCTCTCTCTCTCTCTCTCTCACTCTTCTCTCTGTTTCTGTTTCTTGTCCTTCAGTTTTGCAATCAGAGAAACAAAGGGAATTAAAGAAGAATTCATATCAAAACCATGTCTCTCTCATTATCGACATCCTCCATTTCATTTCTCCAAAACCCAAATCTCAAAAGAATAATCGCTCCACGCACTTCAGTTCTCTTTAAGAACCCACCGCAAAACCTGTCTCTTCTTTCTTCTGGCATTTCATCTTCAAGAAGTCATTACTCCTACTACTACTACTACAACAAGGGGTTTGCTACTTCTTGCATTGGTACTTCTGGGCAAGAAGTAATTCTGGATGATGATCCTGAACCGAGTGTTGGTGAATGTGATGATGGTTTGGCTTCAGGGCCTCACGAGCAAGAGGAAGAGGTGCAAGAAACTGTTGTCACTTCAAAAAGAGAAGAGCTAGCGAGCCAGAGCATATGGAAGCAAATAAAGGAAATTATGATGTTCTCGGGTCCGGCTACTGGGCTGTGGATCTGTGGTCCATTAATGAGTCTCATTTCAACTGCTGTTATCGGTCAGGGAAGCTCCACTGAGCTTGCTGCATTAGGTACTTACTCCCAGATATGTATTTTTTTTCTTTTTTTTTGTTTTTATGTCTTATATATATTTTGTTAATTTGGTTCTACATGGGGCTTTAACAGGTCCAGGGACAGTCTTTTGTGATAATATGAATCTGCTGTTCATGTTTCTCTCAATTGCTACTTCAAATATGGTTGCCACTTCACTTGCCAAAAGGGTTAGATTGTTCACCAGTTTATGTTTCAGTAAGCATATGATTTAGTTATGATCTTACACTGACAATTGCATTTTTCACATTGAAGTATCAGATTCTTTTTTTAATAATTACTATTTTCCTATGATGACATTTATGCAAATGTGTTTTCCATTAAAATGAACTCCTCATGATTGGCATGCTTGAAAAATAATACTAGAGTTGTTATCGGTTAGTCTTTTTTTTTTTTTTTCCAAAAAAAAAAGAAAGAATATTTAGACTTAGTTTGATCGGAAACTAAGCAAAGGAAAAGAAAAGAAAAGAAAAGAGATTTATTTTCCTTTCAGTTGGTTGGTTATCTTATTAAATCATAAGAAGGAAAGGAAATGAAATAATTATACTTTGACTGACTGAGGTGACATGTCACAGGATTCACTAATAAATATATATATATCTTTAACACTAAATTACTATTATTCTAAATCTAAATTACAAAATACTATTCACTATTTAAATATCTATATATTTTTTTAAATAAAACTTTTAAAATAAAATAAAAATTCAATTAAATTGAGTTTTTATTTTTTATTTATATTTAATATTTAATTTTATTAATATTAATTTAAATATTTTTTATTTAATAATATTAATATTTTTATTTATTTAATAATATTAATTTTTATTTTTATTTAACATTTAAATATTTATTTTAATTTGAAATGAAACATTCATTTTATTAATAAAATTATCAAGAATTACTATTTCTTAGATTCGTGAGCCTAATTCAATTCCGTGGGATTTTTTTTTTATTTTTTTTCATCAAAAATATTTTATAGAACTCTTGGAATTTTGAATTTGAAGTATTTTACTTTCATGCAATTTAAAATCGAAAGATGGTTGAAAGAAAAAATTCCTACTTGACAGTGCTTCTTCCTATACAAAGAATTCCATTGGAACTAGAAATGATACGTTGGAAAAATCCTTTTGGTCTTCCAATATTAGTAGTTATCTCTTATCTTTTCTGATTTCCTCTCATTGCTCTACAAAATAGAGTGAATTCCTTTCTCTTCCTTTCCCTTGATATCCATCAAAACAAACATAGTGTTAAGCTTTGTTTATGAAGCATAGCTATTGAATGACTATATGGAATTGCTATTCTAGTCCACAAAACAAAGGAAGTGTAGGATACTGTTTACTTTTTAAAGGTTCTGCTGAGTTCTATAGAGTGTATAGCTTATAGTATTGCAGGGGCTTACAATAGTTGACGCTTGTCTTGAATCAAGGAAAAGATGCATACTCTCGATATTCTTAAAAACATGTTGGTGCTTCATAGCCAGTGACAATCAATTAGCTTAACCATTTGCTATTATATCTTCTTTGCTTCACTTTTAACAAGATGGTCTTAATCCAGGACAAAAATGAAGTGCAGCATCAGATATCAGTTCTGCTCTTTGTTGGATTGATTTGTGGCATCTCTATGCTCTTGTTTACACAATTCCTTGGTTCATGGGCACTAACTGGTAATAAAGACTGGCCCACCTCTTCATTTTTATTTGTTCTTTTTGTAATCCCCTCCCGTTCCACAGTTGATGTAATGATATTACTACTTTCAGGTTTTGCCGGCCCAAAGAATGCGCATCTTGTGCCTGTAGCTAGCAAATATGTTCAGGTGCATTTTCTGAACATGAAATTTTGAGGACAGCATTTTACTAGTAAACTGAGTTTTTTTCCCTCAACATCAAGAAGAAGTTGACCAATTAAGATCTGCCATTTATGTGTTCTTCTTTGGCTTGACCAAGTTATATTACTACTAGATAATCATTAAATGTTCTTCTCTGCTCATTTTTCCACCATAGGGTCTTCATTGAACTGAATCTGGGTTTCTTTTGCAGATTCGAGGCTTAGCATGGCCAGCAGTTCTCTACGGATTGGTTTCTCAAAGCTCAAGGTGAATAGTCTCTTCCATTTGTAAAGCTGAAGGAATAAAAGTGTGAATCAACTTAGCTTTTCCATAATTGGACTTTGATAATCTTTTTCATCTAACTCTCAGCCTTGGAATGAAAGATTCCATGGGACCTTTAAAGGCTTTGGTGGTTGCCAGCGTTGTAAATGCACTTGGTCATTTAGTCCTGTGTAGATTTCTAGGCTATGGTATTGCAGGAGCAGCATGGGCAACAATGACATCACAAGTATGCTAACATATGATTTCGTTTCTGTAGCATAAGTTAGCTATAATTCATTCCTTTTTGGACCCAAATTGACACTTGTTCTAGCTTAACACTAAATAGCATGTACATCCAGGTAATTGCAGCTTATATGATGATTGAAGCTTTGAACACGAAAGGGTATAACGCTTTTGCTATCTCTATTCCATCACCAAAAGAATTTATGCAAATATTTGGCATAGCTGCTCCAGTTTTTGTAACAATGTTCTCAAAGGTTTGTCTCATTGTATTTTTTCTATAGCTGTTCTCTTCTCACATTTGAGTACAACTGTCTCATCCGATACATTTTCATGTTTTAGGTGGCCTTCTATGCTCTCATGACGTATTGTGCAACAGCAATGGGCACATTCACTGTTGCTGCTCATCAGGTTGGTTATATTTGTGCTAGTAGTTTTATTTTCTTTCTCTGGAGCTTTCTGTCTCCTGCAAACTAAAGGATATTTACATTGACAATTTACATCACCCTTCGCCCAGGTCATGATTCAAATGTATGGGATGTGTGTGGTCTGTGGTGAGCCTCTATCTCAAACTGCACAATCATTCATGCCCGAGTTACTCTATGGAGTTGAGAGAAGTTTAGAGAAGGTTAGTATTGTTTCTGGCTGGTTCACTTGCCATTACATTTCTGTAAATCCAAGAACCTTAAACAAATACATAGTTGCTACATAGAATTGTTTCTTTCAGATTTCAATATAATACTGGCAGATTCTAATGGATAGATTACACATCACCATTACAAGTATGGAATTGAATATATGGTCTGATCCGAATGGTGGAAATTATGAAACAGGCTCGAACGCTGCTAAAGTCACTTATGATTATTGGAGCTATACTTGGAGTGGTAATAGCAAGTGTTGGAGCATTTATACCTTGGTTGCTCCCCAATATTTTTACCCGCGATCTTAGTGTCATACAAGAGGTTCGTTTCAATCTTTCAGCTTCTGCAGCTATGATTGTTTCCTGATTTTTCTGCCTGCTTAATTTCTTGTGAATTACATGTAACCTGATCTGTGAATTCTGGAGGCATTTCATTTGTTATAGCCATTTCTAGAATAAAAAATTGGGAACAAAATAAGTCCAGAACTTGAGTTACAAAATTTGATTTTCGGAGTTAATCATCATTCCTGTGTGAAATTTAAAATTATAGTTCCTTAAGGGTTGTTATCTTACAAGAAATTATGACTGAATATTTGCATGAATGGATGAAAATGAATTTTATGTATCTGACTCTGAGTGATTTTCCATATGCTGTTTCAATGCAGATGCACAAAGTGTTGATTTTGTTTTTTGTTGCATTATCTGCAACGCCCTGTACTCATAGCCTTGAAGGAACATTGCTGGTAGGTTTTCTTGTCTGCTATCCTTAATTTCTTCTTTTTTATTCTTCTCCCCTTTGATTCTTTAGCATGCTCTGTATCTACAACCAATAGTTAGTAAAGATGAAAGGGACAAGTTTTATCCCCTAATTGGGATATATTTTGTTTTTCCAGAATCGTTTCACATAATAGGTCAAGTTCACAGTGTTCCTGATTATGTCTCTTACTAGTCTTGCTTCAGGGTTTATTATGGTTATGCTGTCTGTACTGCAGACAGATAAACTTGAAAAGTGATTCCAGGGGCTTGTATTCTGCATTTCTTGTTTCTAATAAATACCTGTTTTTATGGGCAGGCTGGACGAGATTTTAAGTTCATCAGCTTATCAATGAGTGGATGTTTTTCTCTTGGTGCTCTTCTGTTACTGGTTAGCCTTATTAAATCTTTACTCTCTACTCTCAACTTCAACAGTCTTTCCCTGGCAAAAATCTATACCTCAAAATTTTGATCTCTATTTTTACCTCATTGCCAGCTTGTGAGCAGTCAAGGATATGGTCTGCAAGGCTGCTGGTGCGCACTTGTAGCATTCCAATGGGTAAAAAAAATAACTCAACCTCAATAATTCACATACTAACTCATTTTTATTTGTTCTTTTACTTCCAAATCTTTTATTTTTTCACTTTTTTGGGTAGTGAAATTCATTGAAAGCCAAAATTCTGCAGGCTCGATTCTTCTTTGCTCTCCGACGACTGCTGTCTCCAAAGGGCATGCTTAGCTCTGCAGCTGTAACTGAACACAGACTTGGGAAACTTAAAGCTGCTTAGTTTCTTCATCTAGGATCAGCTAATAATGGGTTTCGAAAGCACAGGATTGGAAATCTGTGCAGGTGCATACTTCATTTACTCAATCATCACCTATATTCTTTTGTCCCAGCCACCAAAGATCGAGCTCTCTTTATTCTTTGATGTTTAAGTGAAGCCGGCAAAGAACATACAAGCAAGGTGTATGCCAAAAATATTTAGCAAAATTGTTTGTAGGAATTGGTTACTGCTCTGCTGCGGTTGCCGTCACAATTAAGTATAATGTAATTGGAAGCAAATTTGATCTTCTTGGTCATGCATTGATGAAACCCTGACCATGGAAAAATACAGTAATTCTTGAACCTCAGGTTCCATGTAATGATATTAAGTTGAGGATTGCTTTTCATTATTTATTAATGTTGGGCCTAGACATACTGCAGAAATGCAAATTGTGGTGTAGGTGGCTTTGTTTAATGTTGCAATGGGCAATTCCAGAAGCGAGAACCACTGACAAGTAGAAAAGGCCCAGATGGTTTATTCCCCAAGTACTTAACTACCAACAGCAATTAGACTCAGAAGTTAATCAGAACAGGATTTCTTTGTGATTTAATCATTCTGAAATTCTATATTATCTATGTTTAAGTATTCATATGGATGGATAATTTTATGTATATTCCTGTTACTAATAATGCTATAATTATCTGAAGAGTATCAAGATATAACCTGCACAAGGTTGGCATAATTATATGGTCCAAGTGAGAAAGAAAAGAAAAAAGATTTCTCAAGAAGCACAATTTTGATGAATCACTGCTTGCATTTGAATGTCAAACGAGCTATAAAATCCAACCCATAAAATATGAAAATGAAAGCAGTCAAATTTCCATATGTAGACGCAAGTGAATGAAATCAACTTCGTATACATTTTTGCTTATGTAAAATATATATTTAAAATTTATTTATTTTATTTTATTTTATTAATTCTTTAATTTTTATTTTTATTTATTAAATTTTATATTTTTATTTTTATTTATTAAATTTTATATTTTTATTTTTATTTTTATTTAAAATTTAATAATTATTAATTAATAAAATTCAATAAAATAAATAAGAATTTCATACAACTATGTGTAGGAAGTGGTTAAATTAAGTAAATATATAATTTTAAAATTTTAATAAAATTAAAAAATAAAAAATTTAGAGACTTAATAATAGATTTTGACTTTTCTTTTAGAGTATATACTATGAGAATCCAAATAATTAAAATAAACCGTTAAAAGTAAAATATCTAAGCACCACACAATAAGTAGACAAATCCAACGTCTCACAGTCATCCAAAGATACTCCTAAGTATACACCACCTTTTCTGGACGTTATCAGTTATATAATAGGTCACAGTCACCGTTGAGTAGAAGCAGAAGCGAGTCAAATACACCATAAAAGACCCAATTTTCCACGCTTCTCTGCTTGCCTCCTTAAAAACCTCTAAATTCAATTTCCTAATTACACATTCAATTTCCACATTTAAGGAAAAAAATGCTAATCAAAACCCTCAATCATCATTCTTTTTCTTCTTTAATTTCCCTTCAAAACCCTAATTTTAAAAAGCATAATCATTGTTTAATTACCTTTAATAAACCACCACCTCTGCATTTACCAAGTTTGCATCTTTCTGCACTAAAGTATCAAAGAAATGGGCTTATAAGTAATTGCATTAGCTCAAGTAAAGATGTAGTTTACGATAGTGATAATAATCAGGGAATTGAGAGTGGAAATGACGGTAACATTGCCCAATTTCAAGAACAAGAAGTGGAGATTGAAAGAGACGGTTTGGAGAATCAGAGCATATGGAAGCAAATGAAAGAGATTGTAATGTTTACAGGGCCGGCTACTGGGCTTTGGTTATGTGGGCCATTGATGAGTTTAATTGATACTGCTGTTATTGGTCAGGGAAGCTCCATTGAGCTTGCTGCTCTAGGTACTTCTGGGGGAAAAACAAAAGGATTTATCTTTTGGAGTAAATATATGAACTTTGGGTTGGTTTAATTGTGGGTTTCTGTTGGCAGGACCTGGGACTGTGGTTTGTGATTATATGAGTTATGTGTTCATGTTCCTTTCAGTTGCTACTTCAAACTTGGTTGCTACTTCCCTTGCCAGACGGGTTAGTTTTCTTTTACTGATTAATCATAAATTACGGAAGTAGTTTTAAAATGGGAATATGGGAAGATAAATGGAGATATTAAAAGTCCAAGGGTGAGGCTAGAGGTTTACTCTTACTCTTTCTTGATGTTGCTAATTTGACGCCAAATATATGTGCAGTTGGTGGCTAGTTGCTAGAGGTGGACAAAATATATATGCTCATTAAAATGATATGCATAAACAAAATCTGTGTTTGGTTTGAAACAATTGACGTTCTTGATAATAAATGAAAAGGTAATACCCTTAAGCTTTCAAGTGACACATCTACTGATTTGAATCTTGAAATCAGTTGAGATTTAAGTCCTACATATTAGGATCATATACTAATATTGTAATCAATACTAGAACGTACAAAGTGACATATTGTTCTTGATGGTCCTTTCACACTGTTGTGACAGAACTCTCATTGACAATATTGTAAAAGGCTAATTTCCTATCTTTCAATTTGCTTAAAGACATAATTTCTGCTGCGAGTAGGTAAGATCATTTGTGCTATCGTTCACTGATTGCTCTGCTAAGAGTGAGGCTGCGATTTTTTGACTAGATAGTATTCATGCAGAATAAAAATGAAGTTCAGCATCAAATATCTATTCTTCTTTTTGTTGGGTTGGCTTGTGGCGTCTTCATGTTTTTGTTTACGAGATTCTTTGGTTCATGGGCATTAACTGGTAATAAAGACTGGTAAAGCTTTTTATTTTGTCCTCATTGTGGACTAATGAAATTTTAATTTTTCTTTTTCCTTTTCTGGTAGTGAGACATATTGAGGTTTTCACAATGTACAGGATAGTTGGAATAACTACCTCAATCAGTGATTAGTTTGCGTTTTTTTTTTTCCAAAATTTTCAGCTTTTACAGGACCAAAACATGTACATATCGTACCTGCAGCAAATACATACGTTCAGGTTTGTGCTCTCCATGTGTCCCTATTCCTATTTTGCCCTACTATTAATCTACAGAGTCGTAAAGATAATAGCATTCTCGAAGCATTCCCAATTTCTCTATGTTTTTTTCTTAAAATCCTTTAATCTTTATCATTTGGTTGCTTCTATCTACTTCCTTTTGTTGTAAAGAATTAGTTGACTAGTTAAAACGAAGCATGTCTATCATCAATCATACACATAATATGGAAATTGACACTTATGTGTAGATAATATGGACTTTGTGCTTAAATTGTTCACTACCAGTTGAGAAAATGTGACTGCAATAGTTGACCATTAACAATGAGAATGCTTATTGATAAATTTCTGCTGTCTGTAAAACATATTAAGTTGGATCCAGAATTATAATGATACCAGTAATTCATGTCTATTCCAGATTTACTGATTATTTATAGTATTTCAAAATACTTGATAGATACATTTCTCTGCATGATAATCTTCTACCGTAGTAATTGACTACTATTCCTATTTGCGTCAATTACCGTAGCAACACTGTTAATTTCTTTGTTTCAACAACTTTCTTATCAAACAGATTCGAGGCTTGGCATGGCCTGCAGTTATTGTTGGATGGGTCGCTCAAAGTGCAAGGTGAAACTATGCTGTGCTCTATGCTATATCTCTTCCATACTTTATGTACTTAACTACTTAATGGTGCATTTTCCTAGTTACTTTATATTAGACTTCTACCATGTTTTACAAAATATTCTCCTTGCTTGGCTTTGCATAGGGATGGCAATTTGTACCCTACAAATAGGCATCCACCCGAACCCTACCCAGTCAAACTGGGCAATACCCAAGTTGACTGGGTAATGGTATGGGTAACCCATACTCGAAAAACTGCATTGTGTATGGGTAGGGTGCGGATAGTATAGTACCCTGTAATATATTTTTTTTCTGTTTTCCAGTCTTGGCATGAAAGATTCCTGGGGACCTCTGAAGGCTTTGGCAGTTTCTAGCATTGTAAATGGAGTTGGCGATGTAGTCCTTTGCAGCTTTATGGGTTATGGGATTGCTGGTGCTGCATGGGCAACAATGGTGTCTCAAGTATGCTTCACATTCCTTGGTTATATATTAATTCTTCTACTTGTGTTTTTATCGAGCCATTTTGAGTGGATTTAGAAGGGTATACACTGTCTTTCTCTTGGCGTTCTTACCTGCATATACTTAGGTTATTGCAGCCTATATGATGATTGAAGCTCTGAATAAGAAAGGATACAATGCATTTGCTGTCACTATTCCAACACTTGATGAACTTTTGTCAATAGTTGGAATTGCAGCTCCAGTGTTTATAACAATGATGTCAAAGGTACATTTGTATTTAATTGGAAACCATCATCTGGTCTGCTGTGTCAAGTTCTATTATTTGAGATTTCTATTGTTTTGATCCTTTATCCGATCCCAATGATCTGAGAATTTCAAAATTTTAGGTGGCCTTCTATTCTCTACTTATATATTTTGCTACATCTATGGGTACGCATTCTGTGGCTGCTCATCAGGTTAGACATATTCATAGTATTACTTTCAAATATTTTCCTCTCTTCTCTAAGCTGGTTATGTATACATTAACAACTGCAAAAATTGACTGTAGGTCATGATTCAAACATATAGCATGTGTACAGTATGGGGTGAGCCTCTTTCTCAAACAGCACAATCATTTATGCCTGAGTTGCTATATGGTGCTAATCGAAGCTTGGCAAAGGTGAGTGTCTGAGTGAATGGTTTAGAGCCAACACTTATGGCTGCAAATGATTTTGGAAACATTGATCTGTTCTAACAAAATAGAACTATTCTCGAGTAACATTTATTACAGAGAGTATGATTGATGTTATTTAGTAGAGGATCTGGTTTTGTTTGCTCATTTTCTGAAAAGGTCCATAATATGAAACAGGCGAGGACGTTGTTAAAGTCACTTGTGATAATTGGAGCTACACTTGGATTGGTTTTGGGGACTATCGGAACATCTGTTCCTTGGTTGTTTCCCAATCTCTTTACACCTGATCAAAACATCATACAAGAGGTTAGCTCTTGCTTCTTCAATTGTATTCTCTTTGTTTACTCCTCACTTTTTTCAGAAATTCTTTAGTGTATTGTGCTATCAGAAGTGGTGAACAATTTATTAGTTCTCTTTTCTTTGTTAAGTTATTATTCAACCATTACATATCCATTTGAAATGTGAGGCGAATTATAATGCTTACTTTTACAGTATCAATTTTATTTCTATCAACTTTAATTATGTTTTGAGATCCATGTTGGAATTACTTTTGAAAATCATAATTATATCTTTTCATTACTTTGATTTTGACCCTGTCAGACAGATGTGATATATCTCTTTTGCTACTTTTTCAAAAGTTAAGTTGTGTACTTCTGCTATTATATATATCCTTCATCTACTAGTTCTTCTTTAGTTAATAGTGGAGGAATGGTATAGTAGGAATTGCAAATTGTTTATGAATGTTATCATGCATCTTCATTCAACCTGTGAGAATGCAAGTCTTAAGTACATATTTCTTCCTAAATTTTGTGTTCATGCAGATGCACAAAGTGCTATTGCCGTACATCATGGCATTGGCTGTGACACCTAGCACGCACAGCCTTGAAGGGACATTGATGGTACTTCAGTTCTATTATATGCAACTGTTCTGTTTAACACATTTAGTAATTGATCATGCATCTTCTACATTGTTTTCTAGATTAAACTAAAGTAAAAGTTTTATGTAGACATGGCCATTGCACTTCTTTCTATTGAGTTTAACCTACCATGTGCTAATGGGCTAAGGAAATCCTCCCCCACTTGAAGTCATTTTGCGAGATGAGTTTAGGCCGTCCAGTTACCATAATGATCCCAGCTATTAAAGTATAATTTTTAGTATCAATATGAAAAATCCTGTTTTCCCTTTGTACATATAGCCTTTACTAACCAATTTGTTTTTTCTTTCCCCTCCAATTTTTAACTAATAGGATTTAAAACCTAAATATATGACAATACTATTTATGATATGAATGTATTTTTTTTCTTAGATATTTGTAAGATCATAAAATAAAAAATAAAAAGCAACTTTTTTATAGAACTTTCTTAATTAAGAAATGTGATTTTACACAGGTATCACACAACTAACGCAACATGTGAATATGCACACAATCTCATCTAGCTTATAGTCTAAAATTTATATGTTTGTGCAGGCTGGGCGTGATCTCAAATTTCTTAGCTTGTCAATGACTGGATGTTTTGCTTTCGGTGGTCTTGTATTGATGGTTGAGATCTAGTCTTTATTCCCTGGTTATATCTTATAATTCTTATTTGATGGCTTAGTGATCATTTATTTTCTTGGTGGCAGCTTATATGCAGCAGAGGATATGGTTTGGCTGGCTGTTGGTACGCACTAGTAGGATTTCAATGGGTGAGTCTAATAATCCCAGAGGCATATCTGTTACATAGTCAGGAGATTTGTTTTGAAGTTAAATCTAATCTCAAATTTTATTTTCTATCAGTCACGATTCTTTCTTGCTCTCCAACGACTGCTTTCTCCTGATGGTGTATTATATTCTGAAGATTTAAGCCGCTATAAAATTGAGAAGCTGAAAGCTACTTAGCTTAGTACATCAGAGAACAATACAAGAATCACAGGGTGTTACATGGTGTTCAATTCTTAGGATCTGAACTGCAAAATCAGCACACAAACATGTTCTATCTTCCAGACATCAAATCACATTACTTTTTGCAATGTAGATTAGGCTGGCAATGTAACAACCTTACCTCAAGCTGCAATATGTTTTTCTTCACAGTTGAAGATGCTTACTTTGTATTTGTTGTAATTATATTTTACTCTATATTAATCAAGGATGATTTCTCACATTGGAATAGTTAAAGGAACTATCTTGGCCGATGCTTCCTCTTTCTTTCTTTTTTTTTTCGTCTGTAAGCAACTGGCTAAGTACTGGTTGGGAGCTGAAAACACAGAGTGTCAGCAAAAGTTAGCAGACATCGAACAAAAGCATATGCTTAGTTGTGGAGTTTATCTGCTGCGCAACCTTTTATTGCTATGTTATGATCTGCATCTGAAAGCAACTAACTTTCGTTATTAGCTTGGCTGCAGGCTTCCAGCTCTTCCAAATTTAACTCTAAGCTTCAGTCATATTTGTATTAACTATTACCTTACCACACAAAATGGAAGATTAAACAGTATATTACCAGGAGAGCGATAGCACCATCTCCATTACTACCACCAGAAATCTTCTCTATCTATAGCACTTTGCAGCTGCACAGAAATTTGATACACAAGAACCAAGCATGAGAACGGGAGATTCAGAAAGAGGATTTCTTCTGTTACTTCAGGTCCAAGAATCCAAGAAAATTTGCGTAGAGGTTGGGTGGCAATGGAAACTGAACCATTCCGAGATGTTAACACCTAAGTTAACAATACCATCGAATATGAATTATTGCAGATACAAATCCATGTGGGATGTCAAATATGCATGTGAGCATGCAGATCGAGAGAGAGAGAGAGAGAGAGAGAGATGGTCCACCTGAACATGTGTGCGATCCAAATTTAGCAAATAATGGAAATGTTCCCGTTCTCTTAAACTTGGAAGTTGCCTGACCATTGTCTAATGAAAGGATGAACTTTTCTTAGCCGTCAACAGCTTTATGTGTGGCTCTCAAAGCCTCTTTCAACTTTAAAGTGAAAGTTACACGTAAACCACTCTTACTATTCACTTCATTATATTATTTTTTTACTCCCCATTGTTTCAACCGTTCTTCTTCGTCCCTACTTTCAAGTTCTAACTACCTACCTCCGCTCTTTTTCTCCATTCCTTTTCCTTTTCACTTTTGAGTTCTCAGAAAATGCATGTCCAATCCTTGCTTCAGTCTTCTTCTCACGCTCCTTTGCAAACCCACAATCCCAGATTTCTTCCTCAATCTTTACCTCATTTGAAGAAGCCGTCTCTGTCTGTATCTCTAGCTCCACCTAACTTCCACAATTCTTTTTTGCCTCCAGACTTGGTTATTTTTAACTCAAGTAGTAGACTCGTCACACCTTGCATAAGTCCAAGCAAAGAATTTGTCAGTGATAGTGTGAGTGAAAATGAGACTAGTGTTGCTTCAAATTATCTATTGGTTGAAGAAGGAGAAGAAAAGGAAGAAGATGAAGAGGAAACGAGAATGGTGGGAAGCAGACAAGGATTGGAGAGTCAGAGTATATGGAACCAAATTAAAGAGATTGTCATGTTTACAGCACCAGCTACAGGGCTATGGATAACTGGGCCATTGATGAGTCTTATTGACACAGCTGTTATTGGTCAAGGAAGCTCCCTTGAGCTTGCTGCTTTGGGTATTTCTTTGAAATTTCTCTGGGTTTCTGATTATCCGTTTTGGGTGCTATAGAAATGTCAGAAGTTGTAAAAACTTTTATCTCAGCGGTGCTAATGTCTTGCTACATGGGTTAATTTAGGCTGTACATGATCTATATATTTTTATGAAAACATTTTTGTTGTTAAGTATGTCTATTGGTTTTGACAAGTAAATTCTGGATTGAGCAGGTCCGGGAACAGTTTTGTGTGACAATATGAGTTATGTGTTCATGTTCCTTTCAATTTCTACTTCGAATTTGGTTGCCACTTCTCTTGCCAAACAGGTTAGCTTCTTAAGTTTCTGAACTATGATAACATGCTGTTACATATGAGCATCTCTTACAAATTGAAAGGTCTCTTTAATATCACATTATGACTGAAACAAGGCCATGTCATATCTCTCGTTGTCTTGAACTGGGAATTACTTAACACTACATTTGAGGAAAATCAACGATGTGAAGCTTCTAAGGGATCATCAGAAGAACCTCTTACTGATATTTAAATATTACGCGGAAACAAATGTCTTGCAATTCTTTTAGCTTACATATTAAATCAGTATCCATGGTGCAGTAACACATGACTTGTTTAACCAAAAGAAATTGAGTAAAGAATTAGTGATTGCAGCATCTCAGTGGCACTACTCACGCAGGCTTTTAGAATTATTTTCTATGCTAGAGCTCATACTTGATCTGAAAATGTCAATAGGTGCACATTTTGCAACTTTCTGGAACTTGATAGTGCATTGCTGTTCCGTGACACTGACTTCTTTCTATTTTCTATGTCAATTAAGGATTAGTTACTATGATATTCGATGCATCTTATATTGGTGCAGGATAAAAATGAAGTGCAACATCAACTATCTGTCTTGCTCTTCATTGCACTGACTTGTGGCTTCTTAATGATTTTGTTTACAAAGTTCCTTGGCACATCAGTGTTAACTGGTAATAGATACCGGTACAGCTTTATTGTTTTTTCTTTTTTTAATCTTTGGTATTGACATTGGACACTGATTAGGTTGCTTAGTCAGTCTTTCTACAATAATGACCAAATAGTGGATAACCATAATATGTAGTTGAAAAATAGCACATGAGAATCAATGATAGACAAATTTGCTGTTCTTTCTCTTTTTCAGCTTTTACAGGCTCAAGTAATTTACATCTTGTCCCTGTGGCAAACACATATGTTCAGGTTCACTCTCTTTAAATACTGATTATGTTTTACACACTCTTATCTATGTTATTGCTAGATTTAATCATATTATATATACACATCAGGAGAAGAAAAGAATGCCATGGAAAGTCTACAACTTTCCTGTGATTTTGTTGCTTCGCTATTGAACTTTTGCAATTATTACACCTTACAAATTGGCACTAGACCACTCCTTTTTTTATTTTTGTCTTTCCATTGTTCACATTTATCATATGGAAGTTCATTTATTTTTCTAATGGAATAAGAAAAAACACCTGTGTTTTTGTTATCTCTTATATGTTTGTATTCCTGGCTGTTATTACATATCCCCTCTGCTTGCCATGTTATTACATATCCCCTCTGCTTGCCATTCTCCTCCGATCACCTATCAGACAAATTACTCTACCCCTGATTATTTTCTTTGATATTATGTTTTTCTTCATTTGTTTCAAAACCATTTTAAATCTTTCTTCTTCTTTCTGTTTGTAGATTCGAGGTTTAGCATGGCCTGCAATTCTTATTGGATGGGTTGCTCAAAGTGCAAGGTGGAAAAACATTATATCTTTCCCATGCATTATCTGCTAAATGTGCTGACAGCCCCTTAATTTGGTTATTTTATGATGGCTATTGACTTGCTAATGCAATTTGTAAGAACTGCTATAATGATCTTCTAAGTAGATTTGTAATGTCTACATTTGAGCTTTTCCCCGTGTAATTATTTTAAGCAAGTTAAAAATGTTTATATTGATCTTTGCTCTCTGTTTCCCAGCCTTGGCATGAAAGATTCCTGGGGACCATTGAAGGCATTGGCAGTTGCCAGTGCTATCAATGGCATTGGCGATATAGTCCTCTGCAGGTTCCTAGACTACGGTGTAGCTGGTGCAGCATGGGCAACAATGGTGTCACAAGTATGCTGAATAAACATTCTGAATTCTTTGTAATGGATGAAATTCATTGATTCAGTTCTTTGTAATGAATGAAATTCATTGATTCAGTCCTACTGTACCGACTTAGTATGAACTTCAACCCTTTTTTGCATTGCCAGTTCGTCGCTTACCGATAAACATTTCAGGTCGTTGCAGCTTATATGATGATTGATTCGCTGAATAAGAAAGGATATAATGCATGTTCCATCAAAGTTCCATCACCTAGTGACCTTGTGACAATATTTGGAATTGCTGCTCCAGTATTTGTAATGATGATATCCAAGGTTTGTCTCATAGTTTTTAAGACCATAAAGTTAGCTATGTGCTCGTGATTGCACTTATGAATGCATCGGAATGTCTTAGGTGGCTTTCTACTCACTCCTAGTATATTTTGCTACATCCATGGGAACACTCAGCTTGGCTGCTCATCAGGTTCGTTATGCTTACTTGTACTATTTTTTTAAGGTCTTCCAGTTGATCACTTGATATCTATAGAAACTAATGGCTGTGTACAATCACATCTAGGTCATGATTCAAGCATTCATGACATGTACAGTTTGGGGTGAACCTCTTTCTCAGACAGCACAGTCATTTATGCCTGAGTTGATGTATGGAAGCAATCGAAGTTTGACTAAGGTTAGTGATGCTCATTTTAATTGATTCAATCTTCATTTTTTGCATGTTGCTTGTGTTGCATGTTACTATAATCATAACAGGTTCCACGAGTTATTAGGACACTCAAGAAATACTCTCTGAGTTTTTGCTTGTGCGAAGTATGTTATTGAAATTAAGATGTTCAACAGGCTCGAATGCTGCTGAAATCACTGGTGATCATTGGAAGCATACTTGGTTTGCTATTAGGGTTTTTCGGAACTTCTATCCCCTGGCTGTTCCCCACTATCTTCACACCTGATCAGAAGGTCATCCAGGAGGTCAGTTCTTGTCTACATTTCCAGAACACAATTTCTCTGCAAGTACCATAACATTATCACCATGGGAAGAAGCAAATAAAGAGTGTCAAGTATTACATAACACATACAGTTTTTCACTATCTACCTACTGCTTTAGTGGGATAGTCCAACTGTTTCTCATACTAAATATTAGTACAGATCCTGTAAATTCAACCCTTCTCCTCCATAATGCTCAGTTTTGGCCTACAATTTCGGCAAGGTCTAGTCTATCTGATCCTATCAAATTTATATTTTTTACCTTATTTATTGAATCATTTTGAAGACCATTCAAGGTATTTTGGTCCACGGCTTCAATATGCTTAAAAACCGGAGGATAAGTCCAACCAATTTAATCCATTGCTTTTGGATAATAGATGACTGTGTTGTTAGCTTGTCAGTTTCATCATAATGCAAATTGTAAATCACCTGAAAATCATGAAATGAGCAAATATGAAAGAAATTGGCAGGTGAATTGAAAATACATTGAGAAGATATATTTTCATTGTGGAAACAAAAACAGTGATCCAATTTTAAAAAGATCTGATGACTCTTTGTTTTCTGATATGTATATGTAGATGCACAAAGTGCTGGTACCATTTTTTATGGCACTAGCTGTGACGCCCTGCATTCTCAGCTTTGAAGGAACCTTGCTGGTACGTTTGGCCGAAATGTAATCTGCATCAGACTTTTCCAGAATATTCTTGCAAATAATAATCTTCTCTAACTTGGTTTTCTTAAAATTCTCTAGGAAACATTCAGCTAGAGTTAGTGCTCATATGCATTATATATTCTATTTGCTTGGGCAGGCTGGAAGGGATCTCAAATTTGTCAGTATGTCAATGAGTGGATGTTTTTCTGTAGGTGCTCTGGTGCTCTTGGTAAAGATCTATCTTTTGGACTTGTAATCTCAATTCCAAAACTACTTTTGACTTCTTATGCATGAGAGATGGCATCCCCTTTCTGTTTTGCATCAGGTTGTGAGTAGCAGAGGATACGGATTGTTAGGATGCTGGTGTACACTCTTAAGCTTCCAATGGGTAAGACTAGCATCCTCAGCACATATGCATGCGAGAATTTCATTGATTTCTTATTTAAAGAGATGGTTGTCCCTTTCTTCTTCTCAGGCTCGATTTTTCCTTACTCTCCAACGTCTTCTTTCCCCCAATGGCATACTTTTTTCTGAAGATTTGAGCCAGCAGCAAATACAGAAGCTAAAAGCCACATAGTATATACATATGAATATTTATGACTCTATATAATCAAATTGAAGAACTATCAAGGCTCAAGCATTATGCTTATTATCTAATGGATAGAATCATCATCAGATCAACAAATGCTCGAGCGATGAGCTGGTGAAGAAACTGCCTTCACTGAAGCTGCAGATTTTTCATTGCTAGATCAAGACTTTGAAAAGCTTTCCCACGTTGAGTGGAGAAAAGAAAAGTCATGAGGCCAAAAACATTGTTAAATTTCTATGTCGGTTACTAATATTCGATGTCATTCAGCTCCAAATACATTTGTGTATTAGAGAGAGACCAACTCAACCATATGTTCAATTTAGCAATTAACATTGCAGTTCAGAAACAACATACAAGCAGTAGCATCCAAGTGCAACACTCGAACTACCTAACTGTCCTATCAACCCGATTTGGATTTGTATTCTGTGAACAATGGAATTTCAAAATGGGTTACAAATTCCCTTCCTAAGCTCCTTGAATTCAGTTTATTTGACGATCCTATCTCCAGCCAAAACTTCCAGAAATCTATTGTCTTGCCAAGAATTTCTCAAGTAAAGGATGCCTCGCAATATGCTGCAGTATCTGCAAGAGTTTCAGAAAATATTATTACTCAACCCCGGCTGCTTCCACGTCGGCCCCGCCCAGATAATCTTGGCACTTGTGCTCTCCGCTGCAACTTCAATAAGGCAAATCAATAACACATTAGGCAAGTATCATTTTTTGCAATATAATGATAGTCACAAAGAAACTTTTGAACAAGAATTTTCCTCCATTCTCTTACCAGTGATATAGGCTTCAATTTTGGTTCTTTTCTCACATAAATTCTACGCGCCTGTCTCCTTTTCTCTTCCGCCTCCATTTTAGATAGACTAGGCCGATATATAATTACTGTTCGACCAATTTGACCAACCACTACGGACCCGGTTGCTTCCTGTAATCGCTGAACCACATCCTCTAGCTCCCCTGGACAAGTCCTATGTATTTTGATCTGTTCAGAGCATTCAAGCACTGGCTTAGCACACCAAACTATTCTGCATTCTTCATGGATGCAACAGAAGGTAAAAGAGATTACTTGACCATGACAACTTTGAACATGCAGCATCGTACATTTACAGCTTTTAGCATAATTTACCTTACTGCTTTCTGCAACCCAAAAGTTAAAGACTTGGCAAGTGATCTTGACATGTAAACAGACAGGAGTCTATGGTAAATCAGCTGGTCAATGGAACCTAAGGGGTACATAGCAAATACTTACTACCTACCCTAAATGAACTTGTACTTTAATTTGTAAATATTTGGGGGGAGACAGTAATTCTTCTACATCTAGTAAGCTGAATGCGTTGAAGGCTCTGAATAAAAACTCATTTAAGTTCTTCTGCAAAATTACCAGAATTTATGGGCCAAGGAGAAAGCGATGTAGCTCAAAATCGTTTGAAGTGGAGAAAGAGAATGCATATAACCGACCCCAATTAACTTGGGACTAAGGCTTAGTTGAGTTAAGTTGTTGCGATGGGTCTTAGCAAAATAATCATAAATATTAGACGCGGCATATTCATAACATCAAAGCTTCAGAAGCAACTATATAAGATGGTAGCATCAAGTTATGAGAACCGAGACTGTAATATACATCAATCCAGGCTCTTTGGATGTAATGGTATAAAGAAGTTAGCGTATTCCATAATATTGGGAATCAATTGGGTAGTATACCCACAAAAAAAAGTCCTGCTTTTACCTAAATGAAATCACCATTCTGTGTCAATTGAGTTGAAATTCCACCATGAAGACGCAACACACAAACAAAGAAAACAATAAAATACCTTTAGAAGCTCATTTGCTTCAAGCGTCTCAATGAAAGAAGTTGCAACATTATCAGTAACACCGGACTTTCCCACCAACTGACTCTTAAGCTTCTTGCCTAGACTATTTGCATAAGAAGCTAACTCTTTCTTTTCTTTAACTGTCAAATTTGGCACTTTGAACCCATTTCTCTTCAACCCTTCCCTAGGAACATCAGCAAGAACTGCATTATCATCCAATTCCAAGCTTTCAGTTTCAGTTCCACTATCAGTATCATATTCCTCATCATCATCATCTTCTTCTTCTTCTTCGAGTTCATTATTTAAATACAGAGAGGGGGTATCTTCTTGTTCTTGTTCCAAAGAAAGAGAGGGATTTATGGCGTTTAAAGATGTGGGGAGAGAATGAGAAAAGTGGCGAACAGGTGAAGTATTGGGTGGAGAATGGAGAAAAGAGAAGAGGGTAGTGGCGGTGATCTTTTGGTGCTTCGAGAGAACAGATTTGGTTGTCAAATTAGTAGTGACGCTGCATGACAGAGGTCTCAGTATAGAAAAAAAGAGTGGCGGTGGTTGTGGTGGGCGGAGGAGACGGTGGAGGACATGGGTTGTTGTTGATGTGACGGTTGATGATGACGACGACACCACCGCCATCCCTAGTGTTTGCTTGTTCTCAGTCTCAGTTTGGTCAGGCAGTGAACGGATTGATTGATTGATTGATTGATTGATTGATGATAATTGATAATGTGGATTTGGGAGGTAACCGGAGTTGTTTTCTTGGGTGGTGGTTTTGGATAAGAGTCTTTGTTAATGTTGAGCATAAAAGAAAAGAAAAAGATCGAAGCTATCTATGATTTTGTTTCTTTTCAAGTGCCAGAGGTCGCGGTTTCTACTACAGATTCTACTGTCTTCACTAATTCTTTTCTACAGTTTTACATAAGAACTTACTCCTTAACTTAAAAGCTTAAAACCTTTTTTTCTAAAACCGCTTAAAACTTAATTCCTGTGTTATTAGATTATTGGTATGTCTTTGTAAATCATAATTTAAATTAAAGTCAAAAGTTTAAATATCATTCTAGCAATTTATATTGTAAATAGTTTTACTATAGGAATTAAGATTCTTCGTGTTATTATTAACATGATAAATCATTGTATAATCATAATTATCAGATTTATAATTAATAATTAAAATTTATTATAGCTATTTAATTCTTAAAAATATAAAATTACCTCAAAAGAAAAAAAGAAAAAAGAGCATAAATTAATGATACTTTATCTGCATTAAATCGACAATAAATATCAAAATAATGCTCCCAAAATTGAATTCCGCATAAGAAGAATTACAAATAATCCGGATTCCACTTATCCCATGTTTGTTTCCTTGTCGGATCCTGTAAATGATCATCAATGAATCGCTATTCTTAATACCAAATCACGCAGTGGAAGCTAATTAAAAATATAATTTACTATTAATTCAAAAGAATATCAGGGTAACAGGAGAATATTAAGGGAATGGACATCAAATTCAGAAGAATGTCAAAAATTAGAAAAAGAAAGAGCAAATATTCTCTAATATTGTCCCTTTGATTATCTACAATTGTGTCTCTTGAGCCTCTAAGGATACAATAATACAATTAGAAAATAAAACAGAAACCTTAGTCCATTTAAAAAAAGGAAATAACTGGTCAAAGTCAACAAAACCCAAATGCTTTTCAATTGTTTTTATTTTTGGGTTAAATAATCATATAATCATTTTATCAACAACATAAATATCATAAAGCAGTATAAGGCTTTAACGTTATACTAATGCAACAAACAAGCGATCATCTTTGCCCTTGAATCTGGAAGTTTGAGTTGCCTGCCGAAACATCTGATTCAGCCAATTTACTCTGTCATAATTCCATAAATAAGCTAACTGCCCTGCCTACGTTAATCATCTTGTAAAATTACTATATTTTTACCTTAATTACACTGTTATCACTCTTTTTATATGATAATTGAATGAAAAATCATTATCCAATTTCAAGACAATTTAGCCCCTTTGCCTACAGTAAATACTATTCTCTTTTGTCTTTGATTTAGTAACTTATTTTAATCCGTTCATAGATGCAAGACATTTATCTAAAAAATGGGAGACTAAAACATAAATTAATTTTTTAAAAATGGATGCCTAAAATATAATATAAGAATTAAAGAGTGTAGTTTTTACTTTTCAGTCTAAAAACAAGAATAAAAATGTAATTAAGGCCAATACTACGCAGAGCCAAGATGAATCCTCCAATCCAAACAAAACCCAAATAGATAAAAGCAAGAAAAGGGCTAGAGACTGAGTTCCAGGGATTAGACTGCCATCTCTCTCCCATATTTTTTATGATCATTAGGGCTAAAGCTGACACCAGCTTTTTACAGTGATAGGTAGGCCAAAAGCTGAAAACAAAATAACATACACAAACAGTAGTCTCACCAACCAAAGATTCAAAACTTCAGTTCAAAACAAAACAAAGATTCACAATCCTAGACATTAATAACAGCTCTACTATTCCACAACAGTTCATAACATTATGCTAAAAAAGCACAGGCTACTGTCCAGCAAGAAAGAAAATAAATTAGTATATAAAATTAGTACTAGTACATTACATTACCATACAAACGAACTGCCCATCCATCCATAAGGAAGGAGGGTGGATCCCACCACCTGCCCTTTCCATGGTTTAGCAGGACCTGGTGCCAAGGTCCACCCTCTCTTCATCTTCTTCTTCTTCTTCACAAGAGCAATCTGACCTATTACATGCATATTAAACTGCACTGGCCCTTACAACCAAGCTGTATCATAGAGAAATTCTACAGTAGAAACTACCCAATTTATATAATTGGATGGCATGACAATGTCCCAATAGCATTGATCCTTTCCTTTATGAACTACCCAATACGATTGTGACATCAAATGATGTAACCCAATTGTAATGGGAGTTCTCAGCCATCCATGCGCATGCCCTAGAATTTCTACCATGACACAGCGTTGTCCACAGTGAAAAGTTAGCAACAGAAGATTGCAAGTCCAACAGAACTAATACAAACAGAAAACTGAAAAACCAACTACCACTTCACTAGTGCTTTGAAACTAAACCTTGAGAATGAAACTGACGGTGTACTGACATACATGTTCACATCAAGGCAACCAAATCTAATAAGCTAGATTTGGTTACCCAATACGTCTCCCTATAATCATCTGCTTCACCGTTGCCTTTGAACCATCGCGAGGTGGGCTAAAGCAAACTGGTAAATAGCTATCAGTTTCGCATTTAAAAGTTGAACTCTGAAAATGCCTTATTAGCTCCTCTTTTCCCTGATCAAAAATTTTCAATCCAACCCATAAAATTAAGTTTAGTCAAAAGACAGATAGAGAGGTTTAGGTTTATAATGCTGTTCTCAAGAAAACAATGATTAGGTCTATGCATATATATATATATATAGACCATACCTGGAGTCGTGCACTAGCTATTTCACAAGTCTTGCCGGATTGGAAAAGGCTCCAACCCTGATTGTCCATTGCAAGGTGAAACTTCCACGCGGCTCTTGGTTCTGTGAAGTTGACGAATGCATAGCCTTTGTTTGCCTTCTTCCTGAAAAACCACCATTAATAACCCTCTTAAAAACCCAAAAGAGAGCTATAAATATTGGCACTAAAACGCAAGAAAATAATTAAGCATTTAATGAAGTGTTCAAAACAAAAGAAATAAACGTACTCAAAATCCATAGGAAGATATAGAAAATCAAAAGCTGACGTCTCATTATTATGAGACTCTTTTGCCTTTTCATTCTCTAGCATGCAGTGATAATCAAGAAATTCCATCAGCAATTCACGTCTGCAAAAGTAACAGATGGAATAAGAAATTAATGAACAAAGAAATCAGAAAATTAATAGATGGACCCGATTTCACAAAGACCAAGCAAACACGCACTAAACACGAATAACCCAGTTACAAAACTATATACAGAGAGAAGGAATATGAAGAGACTCATACGTGTATCTGTTGGGTATATTCCTGATCATGACTGTAGTATTTTCAGGGTGAATGGATACAACGGGATGCTTTTGCCTGCAAACACCAAATCTAGACTTTGCATGCCTTCTGCTAGTACTAAAATCTTGACCCTTGCAATTCCCATCACCATCATCGTGCTTTGCTTTCCACTCTTTCTTAAATCTTTGATTCTCATGAAAACCCTTTTCCCTCCCATTACCATGACCACCACTGCGACTTCTCCGATTCTCAAACACTCCTTTCTTAACACCTCTTGGACTAACCTCTCCAGTAACCATTCCAATCACCTCCTTTGGTTCATGCACCAACTGGGTTTGGTCCTCGGTTTCTCTTTGAGTTTGGGTTAGACCAACCGAAGGATGGCTTGGCTCAGTTGCTGCAGGAACCAAGAGGTGATCATAATTTTGTGATAAAACCGAAGGATTTGTTTCATTTTTGGGATAACTACAGGTATTATTAGTACTAAAGTGGGTAAACGGAGAGTAGTAGTGGACACGATAAGATGAAGATAGGTTGTAATTCGGATTTGGAAATGGAGAAAAAGGAGGAGAACAAGAAGGGAGATTAAAGTGAAGAGGAGGAGGAGGGTTAACACGACAGAGAGATTGGGTTTGAGTATGGATGTTCATGTACCATTTAGGAAAGAACTCGGGTGCAGAAGGGTTCAAGCTCCTATTACTTTGAGCGGCCATGGCAGCCATTGCGAAGGGTTCGAGTGGTTTCTTTACTTAATGGTGAATGGAAGATTTAACAGTCGTATGTATTACTATTTACAAGTAGTACATATATGGGGAGAGAGAAAGAGAGAGAGAGACGGGAAGAAGAAGAAGGTTTTTTTTTTTTTTTTTTTTTTATTCAGGGAAGAAGAAGAAGAAGAAGAAGTTGGATTTGAGTTTTCACTTGTTGTTAAATAGGGAAATTATTAAAAGACCATGAGAAGAAAAGGAAACCGTATAGGAAAGGGTTAGGGAAAAGAAGATTCTACTTACTAAAGAAGACATCTAAAATCGATAATAATTCATCAATTACTTCCGCAGTAACAGCTGTGGTTAAAATTATAAATATTTCTATCTAAAATTTAATTTAAATAACACAAAATTATATATATATATATATATATATATATATATATATATATATATATATATGATAATAAGAGTATATTTAACAATAGTACCATATAATCAATTCTTTTAAAATTAACAATCATTGTTTAGTCAAAACGTGACTTATAAGGTGATAAATTGTTTTTTTAGGACTGAATTATAATTTAATTATAAAAGTAATATATCAATTAATGTATTAATATAATACACTACATAAAGATCATAATTAAAGATATAGAAATTGTACAATAACATAATGGAAATATATATAAATAAAAGCTATTTTTTTGTGTTAAAATTTCTCTATTTTAAAATATTATATATTTATCAAAAAATTATTTTTAACAAAATATGAATACGATATAGAAAATAAATTATTAAAAATAATTACCAGTACATACACATAGCTCTTATTAAACTTTTATCGGATATATATATATATATATATATATATTAAGATTTAAAATTTTAATATATATATTTAATTTTTGATATTTTTAATATATATATTTATTTTTAATATATGTAATACGAGTTTTTTATATAATTTTATAATTTTTTATTAGTTATTTTTGATATATGCAATACAAGTTTTTATACAATTTTATAGTTTTTATTAATTTATTAATTTATAAATTATATTCTTGATTAAACACTTACTATAATTTTAAAAAATAATATATTTTTATATTTTAATATTATATTAACTAATAAATAATTTTATAATACTAATTCTATTCTAAAAATAACACGTTAATTATATTTTAATATTATATTAACTAATAAATAATTTTATAATTGATACTAATTTTATTCTAAAAATAGTATATTAATTATATTTTAATATCATATTCAATTAATAAATTAGTTGTGTAATTAAAAAAATATAATCTAAAAAATAACACCTTAAATTGAATTTTAGTTATATGGAAGTTAAAAGAACCATGCCTACCTCCAATTAAATTATAAGACTGATTTTTGTATTACAAATTAGGTATGATTTAAGTTATGTTCCATTGTTTAATTTAATTTTGGAGATATGGAAAGAATTATATAAAGATTTAAATGCAATTTAGCATTTGGTTTTGGAGGGATCAACATGTTGGCTCTTTATTGCATTACAAATTGCCGCCCATTTTGTTAAGGTCATTAATGTATTTACAGTCTCCAATACAATATAATAAATATAATAATTAATTACTTCATCTAGATTAATTAATGACTTTTATCTCAAAAGAAAAAGATCGATTAATGACATTTTGATTATACAGTATTCTCAATTTTAAAGTGTGATTTAAATTTTTTCACAAAGATTAAGAAACTTAACAAATAATTTCAATTATAATAATATGATTAAATTCTTTTATTAAGAATACTCAAAATATTATACTTTCTTTTGTCCAATTTTGAGAAATAATTGTCAATTTGTAGACAGATTAAGAATTTTATCTTTTTTTAATTAAAACTATTTTTAACCCAATTTTTTGTTAAAATTTAATAAATTTTATAATACAATACATAATAATCTAAATATTAATAGACTTATTCATCTACTTATAAATTTTAAAATTTAAATAAAAATAACATTGAAACTCAAAAAGAATTATACAATAATTTAAATTCTAGAATAAAATAAATACAAATCAATTATAGATATTGATATTATGCCAGCTAATAAAAGGCATCATAAATATTTAATTATTCATCTGACAATTAAATATGAAATAATTTATTTTTTGAAATGAATAAAAATAGAAAATGATATATTTAAAATTAGATAGAATAAGTATTTTAAAGAGTTTATTTTATTTTAAATCATTATTATTAAGAAATATATGAATTATTTTTATTCTTATTAATTATGAGCGAAAGTTTTGATAAAAACTATAGCTTTCTTTGTGCAGTGTAACATCTCAGTTTACCACTCTCATTTACCGAATTTATATTTATATATTATAAGAGAATGTTTATGATTGCCATACATGTGTTCGTTTAAGATCTCTTATACAAGGTTTTTAAGAACAACACGTGATATGATTTACCTTCGAGAGAATATTATAAATAAAAATATTTTTCCATGTTAAAACATAAGTAATTAAATATAAACAAAAAATAAATAAAACTAACTAAATAAATACAGTAAAATATTTAAATAATAATATATATCCTTTATATAGCTGTAAAAGATTTTAGTTTAATTTGGACAAATTATAAAAAAATTTATATTATACTTTATTTTACTATATTATTTTATTTATCTATTTAATTTTATTTATATAATATGTCAAGAAACTAATATATCTTATCTATAATTATTATCATTTTACTAAATAAAATTTAAGTATTAAATCAAGAGAAAATATTTAGTACTCAAATCTCTATTAAGTAATTATATTTTCGTAGTTATAAATCTTATTTGATCTTAAATGGAAGACTATAAAAAGATTTTAATATATAATAAAATCTCTCAATACTAATACTCTTTATAGGATAGTCTGTATACTGTTATAAAAAAGAATTACAATCCTAATTTAAACTAGTTTTGAATAAAAATAAATTATATATTGTAATAAGTTATAAATTTGTAAGTTCTAGACAGTGTTCCTCTATATGATAATTTTATATATATTTTTTAAAAAATATATATGATATTATATTTTATCTTATCATATTATTATTTTATCTCTTTAATTTTATTTATATAATATAATAAGATATTAATGCATTTTATTTTTTTTCCAGTAATTTTACCAATAACATTAAATATTAATACTCAATCCTTTATTAAATTATATCATCTCAAAGTTATGAATTTATTTAACTCCAAACTATAAGAAAATTTTACGGTATATCTCATTACCATCCTCTGACCAAACAAAAATAAGAAACATAACAATTTCTTTTCTTTTTCTTAGTTTCAATAATTCCTTTGTAATTTTCTTTTCCATCCCATCTAATATCCAAAACAGAAAAAAATTGTCAGGTATTAGCATTTTCCCCACAGTAAGCTATTTTTTCTGTGATCGCTTGGAATTCCCATACCAAAGAGGAATATTTTTCTGTTTCGCCCATCAAATCTCATGAAATATTCAGCAAGTACTTGAATAATTTCTGAGAACATTTCGTTTCCAGTTTCTTTCACCATGCTCATACTCTTATTTTTGGGCACCCTTCAGTGCCAATAATGCAGCTCCAAAGGCAGCCTCAGTTTGCATTGCCCGGCTCACGGGCAAGCCGAGTACCCTTTCTCGTATCTTCGTCCATTTCTCATTCTTTGCACCACCTCCAGCAGTAAACACCTCTTCTGCCTGGGTTGCTCCCATGTCTTTCAATAAGTTATAGCCCTTAGCCTAAGAATTGCTCGAGGTGTCAGTGTCACAATCGGTTCAGGAAATGTTGGAACATGGATTGGATGGTAAATCTATTACCTCAATGCGTGCAATTGATTCTAAAATTCCATGCAAGTATTCAACATCACTTTCTGGTCTTGGATTTAACCTGCCAAAACATGAAACAATTTCATCATTTTAACCAAACTTGCAGATGTATTTCTTTTCTTCTTGCCTAATTGAACTACTGGTGTTATTTCTTCACTGTTACATCCACTGAGAAAACACAAACTCAATATGCACATGCAGAATTGTAACCCTATTGGCTTAGTCTGACGGTAAATACATATCTAAACTTAAATTTGAGTTTTCTTCCCCTCCTTTGTAAGCCAAAAATATGGCAGAATTACCAAGTCAGAAAGTTCTGTGCCCTGCAGAAGCTTCACATAATACTATAATAGTCAAGCTTGTACACATCTTTTATTACCTCTATCTCTTTGCCTCAAAATGCTGGTAGTAGAATTACATAAATAATTTCATTTTCGAAGAAGAAAAATCAAGATGTCTTAAGCCAAAAACACAAATTCCCATAACTCACTCCTAATTCAGTCTGAACGACTCATGACCACGATCCAGATTTATATCTTTGTAGGTACTTTCAGGGCCTCTCAAATTGTCTTGTGATCATGCACATACAATATCATTAATTCTAAACATTCATGAACAACCTAGTCTAAATTGAGAGAGGAAAAAGCGGTATTTTCCAAGTGTCGGAGGTGGATTTTTAGAAATAAGTTATCAGGCCAACACCTTTACATGCGCAAAGTAACATAATTTGCAAATGTGCAGAATCGAAGAATCCAGCTGTCAGATCGAATAGGATATACGATGTTATTTTGAACTCCAATAAAGAATTACAAAGAGACTTAAATACCTGGGAGACAGATTTGGATCTGCCACTGGAAATCTCTCACCAACTGCTTTTAGAGGATAGTAGTCTAGAGGAGAAGCTTTCAGGGGATCTATCTGTTCACTCAATTTCTCCAACTGCTCATCAGTAAAAAGTTGCCTAAGAACAGCTCCACCAGTATTTGAAGCACCTCCGACAAGCCACTTATCATCAAGACGATGGCTATATACACCGAATCGTGCATCTTCAATTCTGCTAGTGCTCAGTAACTTAATAGCAAGCGTTGAACCCAAAGAAGTGACCTAGACAAAATCATTGTTGATTATGCTTCATTAAACAAAAAATAAAAGATAATGATAACCGAAAAAGTGCTTTTACTGGTGTGGAATACAAGATGAGAAATCCATGATGCGATGCCCGTGACAAGGTAAGATCTGAATAAATTTGCATGAAAAGTAAAAAAGAAAAAATTTGTCAATCAGATGCCAGATGAGTTGTCTTCATTCAATTTCTTTTTTATTTCCTTGTAGAACTTGCTTATATTTCATGTAACTAACAACTAATATCACGTGCATGCATGGCAAGCACCAAGATACCATGCACAAGTTAAAATCACAAATATAGAAAACAAGAGTACAATAGTCTTCTCACAGCTTTCCCAGGTTGTGTTGCACGAGCAGCAAGAAAAGCAGCTATACTATCAGTTGTTCCTGTGCAAACAACACAGTCTTCTGGAAATCCTGGAATTATACATTATTTAAAATATCAAATTCATTTAGATATGCTCGAATAAACCCTTCTTTCTCACGACGAGAATGTATTAAGGACATAATTAACACATTGCAGCTTCAAAACTTAAAATCTATCTGGTTTTGAGTAGTTTTAAGATGCATTAGCAGGATACAGAAAGTCACATCACATTTAGAGTTTTCTTGAAATTCATTCTTTCAGAGGAAACAAGCACAAAGTTCAATCATACCATAACTTATATTGGCTAATGTGAGGATTGAGGAAATATCAAGATAATTAAATTACAGAAATCTCACATCTTATAAGGTCAGTGTGGTTGTAACGTGTTGCTATACTACATAATTGACTGGCTTGGCATTCTCCTAATCCAAGCTTCAACGAAGTCTGTGAAGCTATTACACTCTCAACAAGTTCTCATATTGTAATACTAGTATAGATGATTATTTAAACATGCAAGCTAACTACAGCGTTTTAGTAAAAGAACTTCTGTTAACCAGAAAGAAGATGAAAGTAAAGCCAGTTTTATTATTGCCTCCTGGAATGTGGCACCAGTCTAAAAAAGCATGACAACAGAGACTACCAGCATGCCAGCTGATTTCAGTCTCCATCTAGCACTAGTAGTGGAAGGCAAAATCAGAATTGGATAATATATTAGGACATTTGATAGACTGAACGCCAGAGTCATCAACTGATGGAAATTTCCATGTAAAAATCATATTTCAAGTCATATTACGAACTGAACCAAATGGACTGTAATTACAGAAGGTTTCATACTGAAAAATATTTCATGCCAACAATCATTCCTTTAGTAAGACTTTAACAAGGGGATTACTTTGCTTATGGATTACCAACATAAAAAGAGTGCATTACAGAAAAACAAACGCGGTATATCCTGGACTACAAGGCTATTTAAAAATAAGAAAGCATACCATATTGGATCCTAATATCCTCTTTTAGACAACCAATTGAACTTCCTGGAGCTGTAACAGAAGGTAAAATTTGTGAAAATGGCTGAGCAAGCAACCATGGTGGGTAGGAATCCAGTTCCGGATCATAGCCGACCTACAGCAACAAAATGTGAGTTCTCAACTGAATAACAAACCTCAAACTGGAAAGCTAGTAACTATCAAGTAAAACCTTTAGAGCGTTATTATAATCAGACACTCCGAGTTTTCCATGGAGAAGCCACAACAGCCAATCTGCCTGGTGCAATAATAATGCTGATTTTTTATTTGAATCCTCCATGTTCCACCATGAAACAAGCTTACACAGGGTAGATGATCCAGAGCAAACTGTATGGTTTGCAGGAGCAATAGATTTCACCATTGACAATGCATCAGGACAACTCTCATTGTAGAGGAATGGTCTCCATAGTGGTTCTCCTGTAGTGCTGTACTAAAAATATTTAGATGCCTGATTCAAATGCAGCCTTCCCTTGGGCAATAAAACAATGCAATCAAGAATAACCAAATCAACAACATATACCTGTCTACTATGATAGTAGTCGCAGAAGTACCATCAATAGATATAGCAGAAACAAGCGAGCGAAGATGATAAGGAACATCCTCTAGTAGAGACAAAAGTGTCGCTTTCCAAGACCGCACCCAATCCATCCTTTCTTCACTCTTTCTAGACAACAGAACCAAGATTCTTAAACTATTTGGTCAATTAAATTTTGCTGGAATCCCATCATTAAGACCCTATGCAGCAGTAGATACAAGACCAATTGAGCAAAATCAGTTTGAAAGGCAAGGTATACAATTCTAGCTGAGTTTGTGAATCATCGCACAATCTCCAAAACCAAGCCCGAGTAACTGACCAAGCAAAATTCAACTCCAACTTCAGTTGCAGAAATCCAAATCATTCTCAACAGACCCAATTCGAAATCTTAACATCTTTAATTATTCAATTCTTATCACACATTAATTTGGAATAAATCATGTTCAAGAACTCAATTTCGATTAAATTTCTTCCAAATCATGTCGCTTGTGGCATTGTTTCATTTCTTTCAAAATGCCTTCAAAATGTTTTGTTTCTTTGAGTTGAAAGAATTGGATTGTAGCAACTGTAACCTTTCCAAACATGAGAACCCATTAAATCAAATTGAATTGAAAAATCTTACATTTTTAGACATTCCAAGCACCATGAAATAGTTCTCCGAATCGTAATTTACAAGTAATCAATTGCTTGAAATCAAACCAAAGTATCGAATTACAAAGATCCTTAAGCAATAATAAAACTCCTACGTATACAAAAAGAAACAAGAATGTGAGAAACATTAGTTACCATATAAAGTGGGTATTCTCTCTTTCCTTCAGAATGGATACTGCCTTGTTTATCAATAAGAGCATATCTAGCACCAGATGTTCCAAAGTCCATTCCAAGATACAGCCTTTCTCCAGCTTCCTGGTTATCTTTTATGCTTGAACTCGCCATTAGTGCTGCTGCAGGTGTTCTTTGTTTCCTTCTATTGTTATTATGTATTTCAGTTCGTAACCTCCGTGAACAACAATGCCCTGAATTGAAATGGCAGGATCAGTTATAACAATAGCAATGAAGTTGATGTCGTGAGTTGATTAAATGGCCTTATTATTAGTCAGGTTCAAGAGAATATAAATAACAAAAACAGAGCTAAATTAGCATACAGAGAGAAATAGGAAGGAGAAGAAAGTACTATGTTTTGGAGATGATGGGCACAGAAAAGGGAGAAAGAATGTTGGGTGGCGAACTGAGCAAGCCATTGGTGTCCTGTTGGCCTGTTCTCTCCAGGGATAAGGAGTTGTTTTCTATGCATTTGAATGCTGCCCAATATAATACAGATAATTAATATTTTGACTACCCTTTTTCTCTTTTAACTAACAAAAAATCATGATAGAAAAAAAAATTCAATTCATCTGCGAAGAACATCATCATATGAGATTATTTTAATTATTTGCACTCTAGTGTAACGTGTTATTATATGATTTTTCTTCAAATCAATATATTAAAAGTCTATAATAAAGACTAAGAGCATGTAAACAAAATAATAATAATTTTTTTAATTTAATTAAGATATTAAATTTAAATTTTAAATTTATAAATGCATTAAACCTCCTTATACAGTGTTTTGTGATTCATAGGAGTTCTATAGAAATCTCTTTTTTGATATAATTGAGAATGCACTTTAACATAATAATGGCTAATTACTCTTTTTTATTTTTATTTTTCTCTCTTTTGTTATAAAGATTAACTTAATTCACAAATCTAATAATTTCAATAAAATTTTATACCAAAAAATATTACTTTTTGCTTTGATATACATAAGAAATAATTATATTTTTACAGAAAATGGTATAATATGGTTAATTAAATTTCTATGTGATGTTGGTTTATTATTATATTTTTTTTGCAATAGAGGTATAAACTTTGTTGAAAAAGAAAAATTTTGAAATATTATATTATTATTTTAAAAGTATAGGGACTTAGATGTAAAAAAAAAGATATGGTGTTAAGCATCAAAAAGCTTTTAGGACCTGAATATACAAAATGTAATTATTTTAGGCCATATCCTTAAAAAAAATAAAAAATAAATAAATAACTTTTAGAACTTCCAACATCATATAAGAAATATCTAATGGGGGAACCCAATATGAAAAGACACAGTGCCTTGGTTGCACGTGAGCCACTTGTCTTGCACAAAGTGGAGGCATGACAGCTATTACACTTCACCTCACAACTCAACAAAATGAAGCCAAAAACAAGAATAAAAATACAAGGAATAAATAATCATCCTCTCTTCTTTAACAAAAAGAAGAAAAAAAGGACCACAAAAAGAAAGGTTGCATGTGCCAATCAAGCCCTTTAGGGATAGAGATAGTCAAAATGACAAAACCAACAACATCCAAATTTTTATTTTTATTTTTATTTTTTTTGCTTTTATTCTTTCAAGAAAATAAGATGTATCCAAAAGAAATAAAATGGGTGTATATATATATATAGGAAAGGAGTCATTTTAATAATTGAGAGGGGAGAAATAACCCACTTAGAAATCATTCATTTTTGTGTTTTTTTTAAGAAAAAAGATTGACATATTTGATGCTACTAATAGGGGGAGTTGGTGGGTTTTGTTGGTTAAAACAAACCCATCTTTTCTTTTTATTTTTAATTAGGATTATGTTACTATTGGACCAACAATTACATCTTACCTTCTTTTTTATATATTTTTTTGTACCTTGTAATCTTTCTAATCTAGTCATTTTTATATTATTAGAGAACATGAGTCGTGAAAATATTTCATTTATTATTATCGACAATAATTATTTGCATTTGTCGTGAGAGATTAAGAAAGGGAAAATGATGCTTCTGTGTTATAATGAGAATTAATCTATGAGACACATTTGGCCTTTTGATAGTAACACTGCAATAAATAAAAAAACATTGCATAAAAAATAAATTATATTCTCAACAAATATAAACAAGCATTTGTCGTAATATAAATATTATAATATAATTCACCAAAATTCTGTTAATTATTTAATAACAAAATCATAATTATCAACAAGGAAAGAGTTAACTTATAAAAAATGTTATTACTTAACATCAATGTTGATATATTAAGTATTAAGATGGACGGCTATATGGCAATGATTGAGAGACTGTGTCAAGAGATACCTATGCATGTCCCAACAAAATAACATGAGAATTGGATTTTGCACAAATTTCTTTTTATAGGCACAATTATTTAGGGTTTTAAGGTCTTAGTACTGACATGAGTAATACCTGACTACCAATAAGATGCTGGCTTAAATGATAACATCATTTATAAAATAATAATAAATAATATTTGGAGTTTGCTATCTTGCGCGGCCACTGCCAATTAGGAAATATGGTTCCGACGACTATATGCTATGCCAAACTTCATATTCTCTTGGAATAAAATTTATGGTTATATAATATTTGAAATTAATTAAATTTTGAAGCACTTACTTTTTGAATGAGTTTAATTTTTTGGAGCTTATAAATTATTTTCAAATGTTTAAATATTTTTGTTCTAAATTAACTTATATTTGGATAATTATTTGAATAATGTAATTAATTGGGCTTCAGTAAATATGTGTGTTTGAATTTTAAAAAATATGTTGTGTTGATTACAAATTAATAATCTAGTTTTGTTTTAGTTAAAAGCAGTATAATGTTTTGTTCTTGGTTATAAATTATTTTAACAAGTTTGCTCCACTCACTTAGATATTCCGTTTGAATCGTAATTCTTTTTTTTTTTTCTGTGTACATGAATACTAAAGTTTGCTCCATTTGGTAAATATCATTTTTATCTTTTAAGATAATCAATGAGATTTTGAGGAATATTGTTAAGATAATTTTAAATTAATGTTTTAATTCACTCTTTAAATCTAAAATTTCATTTTTTTTATAATTAAGTTCTATTGTTTAATTTATGGGTCTTTTTTTTTAAATAGTATATATCTTTTACCAACATAAATTAATTAAAAAATAAAAACTACAACGAATTCTTTGTTTATTTTATTTTATCTTATCCGTGGTTTACCATAATTTGCATTGCCATCAATGTTGTTCCACATTTATAATTTTGATCTCCATGTTTTCTTAATGGTTTTATGATGTAACTTTTCATTATAAAATCTTTATATTAAATTCTAATCATGTAATTGTTACCACTTAAATGTATCTTAGTTTTCAAATTGTGATTATAAATATTTTCATATTACATATGTTTTTCAAATATTATAACACAATTAGTACACTTGTTAATTTCACAAAATAAAAAAAATTAGTATATCCAATAAATCATACTATAGGATTTTAGAAATTACTTATTTATAAAAGTGGTAATGATAATACTGTATAAGAGAAAGCAAAACATCTAGTATAAATAAGAACACGGTACTTTTGGTACGCGTGAACAATCACATGCACAGGCTACCTATACATTTATTAAATGCGGTACCCAGTAAGCAGATCGAGATTGGGTGAGTAGTTGATCCGTCCAAATATCCATCACTCTTCATACACCCTCACCAGTCACCCCCCTGCAAAATTCGCGTCGCCTGTCCAAAGTTGTTGGCCAACAAGTTCACGTTCGCGTCCTGGGAAGGAGGGAAGCGAAAAGACGAAAATGGCCCCACCACGATAGCAAATTGACATTCACACGTGTAAAGCGCAACCAGGCAAAAGGACTCCCCCGATCACATGGGAGAATATAGATATCGTCTCTCATATCCATCGTCCATTATTCTCCTTGTTACTATTTACTGTTGCGATTAGGCGTTGATCGGTCATCCAGTTTTGGTTAAGTTGCTATTGTGTGATTACTAAATGCTAATGATTAAAGGAATGATAATATAATGTCTTCTGTTACAAAACATTTTTTGTGGTATAAGTGGGTGCCAATTTTGGTCCATTAATTGCTTAATATAAAACCACTTAATCTCTCATTAGGGGTTAATAACATAATTATAAATATGCATGGTGTACTCCATGTATATATATATACATATATACACACACATATTATTTTTGAAATACAAATAAATTTCCAGATCATTATTGTTATTTTCTCTCTTAAAATCTGTCATATTACATTAGACAATTGATTGCTTTTTAAAAGACTAGTTTTTCTTTTCTTTTAAAAGGAAAATACTTCTATGTACATGTTCTGCCTACAACTCATAGTATGTTATATAAATATCAAATCTTATGATTCATGTAATATTCACTAACAAATTACTAATTTGTAATAACTGTTATAATAAGTGACGGCTTGTTTAAGAAATTAATAATATTAATAAAAAAATTTATGCTTTTCTTACGCGTAAAATATTTTATATTTAATATTGCGTTGCAATAATGATAACAATTTAATAAAAAATTAATAATATTACTATGAGTTGAATGTTTTTTCACTTGTAAGATCTCCCTTGTATATACTTTGGCTTTTATTCCCTACAAAAATGATTATCTAAAAAGTTAATTTCTCTTTAAATCCACTCAAATCTTTATTAGAAATGAGTTTTTTTCAAATTAATCCGCACAAACACATGCACCTCAACCTCAAGAGTGTAATTATTATATTTTAAAACTTTTAAAAAGATTTTATTATCAATAAGTTGAAATAAATACTAACCTAATTTCATTGGTCATTTTTAAATTTTATATTTAAATATAAAATTTGGACTACACAGTACTATTTTATGTTTTTAATATATAAAAATATATCAATTTTATTTATAATTAAAATTCCCAATGAAATTAAATGAAGTGAGCTATAAAAAAACTATACAGATAATTACTCTTAGAATTTGATTTTAGTCAGAAAGTTTTGAGAATGTAAAAAATGTATCTAATGCTAAAAAATTATAGAATCATATAAATATAGAGTCTATAAATAAATATATATTCAATGCATCAAAAGTAAATTAATATTTTGAAAATAATAATTTTATATTTTGCATTTGAACTAAATATTTATGTTTACTTTATTTAGATACTTATGTTTTATATGTACAGAGAATTATTTATTTATTTATAAAAATATTTATTTTGGTGCAAATTGATGGAGTACGACTAGTATAATAATAGCTGAAGATTGAAAATTTAACCTTATCAGTATTATTACATGAGTTGATGATGTGGGCAAACAGTTTTCTTCTTCTTTTTTATTTTTTTTAAATAATTTTGAAAGAAACTCTAATAAGCCATTTAAAAAACTTTGTCTTAGAAAAATACTGGGCCACGTTGAATTGTATTTGCTGACGTGTAAGCATTCCGCCTGATACGGACGAGAAAACATTTTCTCCCGGCGACGCTCCTCCTCACATCATCTCTGCCACATAGTTTAAAAATACTTCCCCTTTAAATACTTCATAAAAGTTCAAATCCCCACCCTCCATGGTAAAAGGGCATTTTAGTCAAAGTATAAAACATAAAATCCCACAGTCCAGAACTCACCCCACCTAATTAACAGCTAATTAAATAAAATAACACAATTAGTTAAATTAATAAAAAATTCCCGTCTTGTCTTTACGTTAGCTAAATCCGTAAAATCGTAATAATAATAAAACCACTGTTATTCCCGCTCAAATTTTTATTGCCTTCCTAATTTCAAAATCTCTCTACTTCGCGGGTCCATTACTCTCTCTCTCACCTTCCACGTCACCACCCATATTCTTCCTTCCCTTAAGTTAACCACCTCCCCGAAAATTTTACGAATAAATAATAAAAAAATAAAATAAATAAAAATAAAGCCTATCATCACTCTCTCTTCTCTATTACAAATCAAATCTCTTCTCTTTCACTCACTCTCTATTTCTCTCTCTGCAACTCTTTAGCTTAAAGAAGAAGAAATAATCTCTTCTCTTCTCTCTTTCTAGCTTCACCAGCTTAAAGCATCAAAGCCAATTTTATTTTATTTGAAAAAAAAAGAAAACAATGTCATTCACTTTTGAATCAGACGCCATGTGACTGCACTGACTCATTCTCCTTATTTGCTTGTATTTGTGTTTTTTTTGTTGTTCTTTACACTTCTCTCAGACCGAGTCAGTCACTCATTGACTCATTCTTCTGAGTCAACTCGACTCGATTGGACTAAAGTAGTGGAATTCTAATTAATGGCATCATCGTCTCGAGCACGTAGTAGCTCTCCATTTTCTTATAGAAAACCATCAAGTCCATTCTCTTCAACTTCTTCTACTTCTTCTTTCAACAACAACAACAACAACAACAGCAGCAACAATAGGTTAATGCCTCGGTCTTGCTCTTCTTCTTATTTCAATTCTTCCGGATTCGGTACAAGATCCACGACTCCGAGTCGTTCTCGCTCTGACTCAATGTACGGCGTTCCTTCTTCGTCTAGAAACTACGGTAATCGCACTCCTGTAGGGTTTGGAGCTGATGAATTGTTAGCATCCGAGCCGATTGACGCGTCGAGAAATGGCGATAGCATATCGGTGACTATTCGGTTTAGACCGTTGAGGTAAAAAAAATTAAAAAACGGTTAGATCTGAGATTAGTATGCGGATCGGATCTACTGTGTTATAGATTTGAGTTTTATTTGGTTACAGTGAGAGGGAGTACCAGAGAGGGGATGAGATAGCGTGGTATGCGGATGGAGACAAGATTGTTAGGAATGAGTATAATCCTGCAACTGCTTATGCATTTGGTTAGTTTGATAAAGTTATGATTATTGGTTTATTTAATTAAGCTGTAAATGACCAAATGCTAATGCTAATGGATGCTTATCATTGGCAGATAGAGTATTTGGACCGCATTCCACTTCTAATGAGGTATATGAAGTTGCTGCTAAACCAGTAGTTAAGGCTGCAATGGAGGGTGTTAATGGTATGCATTGAGATTTTTGGTTACCTCTATGAATTAGTAAAATTACAGTAATTCACCTCTAGATTTAATTTTAATTGTATTCTTAACAATGCAGGAACTGTTTTTGCTTATGGTGTTACTAGCAGTGGAAAGACACACACTATGCATGTAAGTACTTTATAAATGGAGTTCTGTTTGTGAAAACTGAAAATAGTTCTTATTGGAAGTGACTAATTAGGATATATAATTAGGCAGATCTTTTTAATGCTAATTCTTTTTTGTGCAAGAATGGTAGTAATCTATCGAATTATGTTCTTCTTGTACTCGGGAATCCTATTATATTTTACCGAAATTACTTAGTCAAGTACTTTTTCTTTTCTTGATAAGTTAAAATGAAATAATGTGTCCGATGCTTAAATAAGGTGAGTTATGCTACTTAAATTCAGTGAAGAAACTCAAGATTGATGTGCACCTCACTTTTAACGAGGACCAATTACCTGCATTGCTGCTTTGATGCCTTCTCCTACATTTTCCCTCTAGTTTAATAACATGTATTATCTGATGCTCTTATGGAGACATGTAACATTTTACTGGTCTTGGTTACCATATGTCATGTGTATGCTTGTGTGGAATCTTATCCTGGTTAATTTTCTTCCTTTAGTTCCTCAATATCATTATTCATCAGAGCTAATTTTCCTCCTTTCTTATTATCATATATGCAGGGAGATCAAAACTCTCCTGGTATTATACCATTGGCCATAAAAGACGTATTCAGCATGATCCAAGATGTAAGTGTTCTTTCAGTTTTTAGTATTACATCCATAAATCTATAACATGGTTAGCTGTGTACTGCATTTTCTCCATTTTGCCTCACTCCTTTTAATTGCGTCTAACTTTTTTAACCATTCAAGGACCCTGACCCTAAGATATATTTTTAAACTGTTTCCTTATATTGTGAATTCTCTGTATGTTAATTTATTTGTTTCTCTTCATATTTTTACTGTCACAACCATCCACATTTTAATCAGATATGATTTACTTGTTGCATTCTTGTTCAGACTCCAGGAAGAGAGTTCTTACTGCGTGTGTCCTATCTTGAAATATACAATGAGGTCAGTGACATCATACAGATGAGAAAATGCTGTAGCTTTACATAATGCAACTTCTGTGGTTTAAGTCTCCTGCGGTTTATCTGGTGTCTTTATACATCTTTGCTTCTTCTTCTTCTTTCTTAAACTTAGTTTAAGCACTCACCAGCAAGCGGTTAAATTGCATGTTATCATTATTTCTTAGTAATAGTTATCTGATTTACAGTTGCGAGCATGTTTTCTTGATATCAGGTGATAAATGACTTGCTTGATCCAACTGGTCAAAATTTGCGCGTTAGAGAAGATGCCCAGGTGCTCTGCTTATGTTATCAAAATATTCTTTGATGTTTCCCATTTATCTTTGTTTTCCTTATTTTTTGGTTATTAGACCTCTTACTGACATGCATAAAGTTGCTCTCTCTTTCTCAATGAAAATTTAATTTAGCTGTAAATTATCTCAGTAGTGTGAAAAAAGTGGGCGTGTTTCTGTAATTTCTTCTTCTTCTCTCTCTTACTAACATACACAAAGTTGCTCTCTCTTTCTCAATGAAAATATTATTTAGCGGTAAGTAGTGTGAAAACAGTGTATGATATATGTGTGTATCCAAAATTGGAAAATTTATTTATATGTGAACTTTGACCTTGAAAAATGTTATATATCTCATGTCTTTTGGTCTTATTAATTCTCATGCTATGTGTTCCAGGGTACTTATGTTGAGGGTATAAAGGAGGAAGTGGTTTTATCTCCTGGGCATGCCCTTTCTTTCATTGCTGCAGGGGAAGGTAGCAACATATAGAAATCTGTTTTTCTTCTTTCCTGCATGGTATAATTGGTTGCTCAAAGTTTCCACTAAGCTACTAACGGATATTTGATATTGGCAGAGCATCGTCATGTTGGTTCGAATAATTTTAATCTCTTCAGTAGCAGAAGCCACACCATATTTACACTGGTAATTATACATGTATTGAACGCTTATCAACATTCCACTGGTACATTTGTTTAGCGAATATTTTAGGTCATTCTTTATAATGCAAAAAAGTGCCTTACATTATGAAATGCTCATACTTCAAATTGTTATACAACTAATTTGAATTCTTTTGAAATGCTTATAGTTCAAATTGTTATTGAAATAACTTAATAGCATGTTGATCAGTAAGTTCTAGGGATCACTATGTTTATATTTGAAATGCTTAATTTGGTTGATGTAGATTTCTTTTCCTTCTTCACCTGCTATCCATTAGAATTTCTGAATTTTTGTTGACAAGGCCTACTATCTACAGTTACAGTCTAGCGCTAAAGTTATCATGTTTTAACTCATAGTTGAGCACTCTAGATAAGATATATGTAGAAACCTGCCTGCGTTGTGTGTCATGCTGCTATTTGCCACAGCATACTGTTGTGATCTATGTTTTAGATTCCAACAGCCATTTCATGATATTCTGCATAATAAATTCCTATATTTATGGCATGATTGTCCTTCACCTTGTGAAACAGCATTGTCCTGGTTCTTTTTCTCCATACTTCCCTTCTGCATCTTTTATTTTGTTTTTGATGGTAGAGAATGGTGGAGGCTGGGAAGTGGGTTTGTGGAATTGTTGAATGTAAAACTTGATTGCTTGACGAAATCCTATTCGCTTTTCCTCCAGCAGAATTATTAAATATACTATTCTTTATTTTTCCGGCAAAGATTTTAACATGCCTGTACACTCGTCGGTCTGGATGCTGCAACTTCTGATTGTTTTTGTTCTTTTTTGTAATTATCCTTCACTAATATTCTATGCTTTTGCAGATGATTGAAAGTAGTGCCCATGGTGATGAGTATGATGGAGTGATCTTCTCTCAACTTGTAGGTTAATCCAATTGGTATTCTTAGAAAATAAAATATTCTTCTTAGCTGACAGCCTAATCTTACTGCCTTATTTATGTTCCCTTTTTAGAATTTGATTGATCTAGCTGGATCTGAGAGTTCAAAAACCGAAACAACTGGAGTAAGGAGAAAGGAGGGATCTTACATAAACAAAAGTCTTCTAACTCTTGGAACTGTACGTGCCTGTGCCTGTATTTGTGATCATATACCATGTTTCTCTTTTTTATCATTTGCTTTCATCTTTTTACAGATGGTTGTATTTTTCCAGAAAAAGACTAAAAAAAGCTAAGCCTATATCTATAGTGAAGAATTCATATTCTTATTTGAGTTTATTGCATGTCAGTTCTAAAACTTAAACAGCAGGTTTTCTCTTTCTTGCTTAAGGGGACGTTTGGACTTCTTAGTATGTACATGTGGCTAGGGAGTGCATTTATCTTTACAATTATGACTTTGAATTTACTTTATGATCCATTATGAAGGTGATTGGAAAGTTGAGTGAAGGGAAGGCATCTCATGTTCCTTATCGAGATTCAAAACTTACCCGCCTTTTGCAGTCTTCACTGAGTGGGCACGGACATGTTTCGGTGAGTTCAAAATACATAGACTTTTTGCATTATCAATGAGTAGGTCATCAAGAGAGTTTTTGCCTCTTTTGTTAATAGCCATGCATGATTTACTTAATGTGCATGTTCAAGTTCATCTAATGATGTGCACCTGCAAATTATCATGTTCGTCCAATTAAGTCCACATAGTGATTTCTATTTGCTCACTGTTTTACTTTTCATGTTAATTTTTGTTTCTAACTCAGTAAAAGCCTTGTCATGTTCTGTGCATGTTCTATCACTCTTATCGAGTCAAAACGAATACCACCTAATGGATGTAATCTTTTCCTGAACTGTTGTACAGCTAATTTGTACAGTTACTCCTGCATCAAGTAATTTGGAGGAAACTCATAATACACTGAAGTTTGCTAGCAGGGCTAAAAGAGTTGAAATCTATGCCTCACGAAATAAGGTATATATCATCTTCATAGGTGATATGGTTTGGTAATAGTGTGGAAGTTAACACTTGAGCTAATATTTATGCCGGTTGTGGAAATTGCTTCCAGATTATTGATGAAAAGTCTTTAATTAAGAAGTATCAAAGAGAAATCTCAAGTCTCAAGCAGGAACTTGATCAATTAAAGCAGGGAATTATCGTTGGTGTCAATCATGAGGAGATTCTAACCTTAAGGCAAAAGGTTTTGGATTTTCATTGTCACCCCTCTTCTTTGAATATTATTGTTCTCGGTTTTCTTTTTTCTGATTTCCTTATATGGTTACATTAATTTTCTCAAATGGTCCTCAATTGTTATTGGATAGTTGGAAGAAGGTCAAGTGAAGATGCAGTCAAGGTTGGAGGAAGAAGAAGAAGCCAAGGCTGCTCTTATGAGTCGAATCCAGAGGTTAACGAAGCTCATACTTGTTTCTACAAAGAATACGATTCCTGGATATTTGAGTGAAGTTCCGGTTCATCAACAGAGTCTCTCTGTTGGTGAGGATGATGTGAGTTCTTCTTCACTCTTACAAAAGCATGAACTGTGATTTTTGCAATCATCTGATGAAGAGATCTGGAGATTTAAATGTGAATAGTGTCTTCCAGAAAAATAATTTTATTTTGGAAGTTATACTACCATTGAGGTTTGAGTTGGTGACCTTTCTGGTTTAGCGAGTGTCTTTTACCCATTACATATGAAGTCTTTTCACTAAAAAAGGTTTTGTTGTTGTCATGAGTTACTCGTGTACTTGTTATATTCAGTTGTCTAGTAGAGCAGGATAATGAGTGTGGAGTGTTTTTTTTCCTTCCATTGCCCCTCATACGACTTATCATTCATTGTTTTGTTACTTGGTGCTACCATTTCTCTCTTGAATTATATGCCCTTTTATGGTAAAATATTTTCCTCCTACCAGCTTGTTTTAGATCTTCATTTATAGTCTTCCAGTTAAATGCATGATGGTTCTCTTTTATTTTTCTTCTCTTGGGTCAGAAACTGGACATTTTGAGAGAGGGTGCTTTACTTCTAGAAAGCGAGAATCCAAAAGACTCTATGTCTTCTGCATCTGGAATTCTTTCGGATGCATCTCATGAATTTAAACACAGGAGATCTTCCAGCAAGTGGAATGAAGAACTCTCACCTGTTAGCAGTACAATTACTGAATCAACTCAAGCGGGTGAACTTATGAGTGCTTCAAAACTACCTGCAGTATGTTTTACTAATTGTCTTATTACATATATTTGCAGCATTTTATTTTAAGGATTGATCTGGTGCAGTTACATTTTCCTGATTGATGGCTTAATGCTAAAATTATGGAAGATGCACCATCCAATGTGATGACGATCCTTTTTAAATCTAGAAAATAAGGAAATTCGTAACGTTAGACTTGAAAAACTTTGTTTATGTCCAAAGTGAAATTAGTTCCCTTTTCTTTCAACAGTATATAACTTGGTCTCTTGTTGGTGTTAGTTTAGTTTATATTCATTTTTCTTTCTTACAGTATTTTGTGTACCATTGTTATTCTTCTTGTGAAGAGAAATATTACTAAATGATCAAGGGGGAGTTTCTTCAAACCATCATATCATTTTCAGGTTTCTTTTGGTTCAATTTTTCTCCTGAATTTTTCAAATTAATCTAATTGTGAATGTTCCATGAGGTATTGTTGGATATCTCCCCTTACCAAGAATACTAAGTCTCTCTCTGATATTGCTTTGTTCTGGATTTAGATTTCCAAAAGCTTTCCCTTTCCTTGCTTTCATCACCTTCGATTAACATATCAGAAAATCTCCTTTTTCCTTTTTGCCACTAATGTAGAATATACATGCAACAGATGCCAAGTCATATGTTTTAGCAATTTAGATCTGCCTGTTGAGCAACCTGATGTCTTCATAATTTTGTTGATTATTAATAAATTTCTGAATGTTACTGTACATTGGGTTGTAGGGTACAATGACACAAGATCAGATGGACCTTATTGTCGAGCAAGTAAAGATGCTTGCTGGAGAGATTGCATTCAGCACAAGTACCCTTAAGCGTCTGGTGGAGCAGTCTGCGAATGATCCTGATAGCTCAAAAACTCAAGTATCCATTTCTTCCCTCTATCAACACTATTGCTTGTTTGTTTTACTCTCAAAAAGCAAAGAACATCGTTTGAAAGGGCTGTCACCAACATGATGAATAGATTATAAGGAGTGGGTGGAGTTGTAACCCCCTTGTCTGATGTTATCAAGGACAAGTGCTTCTTTATCAAAGATGAAGTGGCTCATTGAATTACAGTTTCACTTTTGCAACACTCCTCAATTTTAGCTCATTTACTGTCTTGATGTTTTGCTGTCATCCGATTAAAATTATCATTGCTGTTTTATTTAATTGCAAATGTTACCTTTGAATTTAATCAAATGTGATTTTTGATTCTTCCAATTTTTGATGTCACATTCAGGAAAACCCAATAATTCTGGGAAATATCTCATTTCTTAGATCACTTGGCTGCATTTATTTGTTTAGTCAATGCAATTTGATCTCCTCAAATGCTTTAACATTCAAGCATCCAACACTCCAATGTCTCATTAGCATTTTTAATATCCATGATGTTTGCTTATTTATCTCTAGAACTCTGATGAAGAGAAGTGCATGCTTTCTGATTGACAGATCCAGAATTTGGAACGTGAAATTCTGGAGAAGAAGAGACAAATGAGAGCTTTAGAGCAACATATTATTGAGAGTGGTGAGGCATCAATTGCTAATGCATCAACAGTTGACATGCAGCAGGTAGTATCATTTTTGTTATTTGCATATTTCTTCTCTAACATGCTTTTGTTTTTTATTTATCTATAAATTCAAATAGTTGCTGAATTTTTATAATTGTGTTTCTATTGCAACAGACAGTTATGAAGTTGATGGCCCAATGTAATGAAAAGGCTTTTGAGCTGGAGGTGAGTACTGAGTACTTAGCAAATTGCAGTCTGACATCAGATTTTGGGAAGCAAAATGAGTTCCAATTTTCTTTATTTACTAAAAGATCACTAGAAGAGAAACAGATAAATATTTCCCTAAGAAAAACCCAAATTCCTATTTCCTTTTTTAAAATTCTCCTCCCTAACAATCTTTTAAGGTCTAGCTCTTTAACATCCCATGCGACCATTTTTATCAAGTTGTTGCCATGACCATGGTCTATGGTATTCTATGTTCATGGTTTCATTTGTTCTTTATTTTGTGGTTGGAATACTGATTTTTAGTAACCTAGCTTTGATCATCACTTAAATTTTGATTAATTGCTGCAGTTGAAGACAGCAGACAACCGTATCCTCCAGGAACAACTGCAGAATAAGGTTCAAACAGCCATCTTTACACTTTCCTTTTTTTTCTCCTTTTGATCTATTCTGTATCCTATCAATTTAGCTGAAGCTTACTGCCATCTTATTTGAGGATGCTGCAAGTCTGTTCTTTAATCTCAGATGCCATCTGTCTTGCTTCCATTTGTTTGCCCAAGGTCTGGGACTCTCGAGTTATGATTTTTTCATATGCTTCCTTAATGGCAGTGTTCTGAAAACAAGGAATTGCAAGAAAGAGTGAATCTCCTTGAGCAGCAGTTGGCTTCACCTTCTGGTGATAAATCATCACTAACTTCTGAACCTGCTGTTTCTGAAGAATATGCTGGTGACTTGAAAAAGAAAGTCCAGTCACAGGTGATTAGCGCTATGATGACATTTACAAGCTTTTGACAATGCTTAATTTTGTTAGTATGCGTAGTCGATGGTTTTAACTCTCATAAAATGTTATGTAATAGTGTTGATGCGAACTTCTAGCATGGAAATCACAATAGTAGAACTATGTGTTGAAAAAAAAGCATACACTAGATTGTAGTGAACTATTGTTTGTGTTATTTTGTGAATATTTCAAAATGTCAAGGGCTTTTTCTTTCCTTTCTTTCCTTTATCTTTCTTCTGTGCTCATTGGGAAGCCAAATGAGCCATAAAATAAATAATGCCGAGTGACCATCCCCATTATACAACCGTCACAATAATGGTGATTAGCTTCCACCAATAGTAGTGGATGCGGAAACTCAAACTATAGACCTTTAAACGTCCACTTGTCACACCCTTAAGGAGTGAAGACCAATCAAGCTATGCCTGATTGCCTTAACAATTAGCTTTGACCATGTTAGTAATTCCAAATGATTGGTGATAGAGAATCAAAATATATTCACCCATGAAAGATATAACATCCATGATTTGTAACAATGGATTTATTTTTGATGCAACCTAAATGAATTTCCTATATGTTTTTCTTAAATGAGCAGGAAATTGAGAATGAAAAGCTAAAGATCGAACAGGTTCAGCTTTCAGAGGAGAATAGTGGGTTACGTGTGCAAAATCAGAAACTGGCTGAAGAAGCTTCTTATGCCAAGGAATTGGCTTCTGCTGCTGCAGTTGAGCTAAAGAACTTGGCTAGTGAAGTCACCAAGCTCTCTTTACAGAATGCGAAATTGGAAAAGGAATTGTTGGCAGCTCGAGAATCCATGCATTCTAGAGGAGCCAGCCTGAATGGTGTTAACCGCAAATACAATGACGGTATGAGACCAGGAAGGAGAGGACGATTCTCTGGCAGACCAAATGAATTTTCAGGAATGCACTCTGATGACTTTGAATCTTGGAGCCTTGATCCAGAAGATTTGAAGATGGAGTTGCAGGCAAGGAAACAAAGGGAGGCGGCTCTTGAGACCGCCTTAGCTGAAAAAGAGTTCATAGAAGAGGAATACCGGAAAAAGGCTGAAGAGGCAAAGAAAAGAGAGGAGGCTTTAGAAAATGATTTAGCAAACATGTGGGTGCTTGTTGCTAAGTTGAAGAAGGAAGGAGGAGCTGTCCCTGAGGCGAATAGTGATGAGAGGCTTAATGATATAATAAATGTAAGTGAACCCAAGATGAATGGGGTTGATCAAAGTAGTGTCCTGAAAGAGAGACAAGTTCTGGATGCATCAAAACCAACTGATGAAAGTACAGAGGAGCCCCTAGTTGTTCGCTTGAAGGTAATCCTAACTCATGTAAATGTATTTGTTTCCTTCATCTGCTATTCTGCTATCTTTTCCACATTGAGTTTTTCTCTTGATTCCGGAAAGAGGTTCAAGAGCATTTTTCAGAGATAGTATCCTTCTAAGACATGATTGAACCTGATTTAATGATAAACAAAAGAAAAAGTAGTACTCCAGTATCCTTTTAATGGTTTCATAATTACCAAGTAATATTTACCAGTATAATTTTGCGTCTATCTTTAATGTAAAAACTATCATCTCATACTTCCCTTTCTGACATGATTGTTTATGGTGCATTTTTCTCATCATCATTAGTTGTCAGCTTGAGAAATTTCTGTCTTACAAGGATATTTTAGGTCCATAATATGCTTGATTAATTAGTTGTATGTGAGTTGATCACTTCTATCAGAGGACCTATTTGTTCTGCTTGCCCATTAAAAGCAACTTGACATTTTATTGTGGTGTTCATTAAGCAATAAATCTACTTGAGCTATAATTTTGAATGATGTTGCAGTGACCATCCAACTCTGTGACCTAATCACATTTTGATTTGTACTTCTCTGATTTCAGGCAAGAATGCAAGAGATGAAAGAGAAAGAACTCAAATACTTGGGCAATGGAGATGCCAATTCACATATGTGTAAAGTATGCTTTGAATCACCAACAGCTGCAATTCTTCTCCCATGCCGACATTTTTGTTGTATGTCATTTACATCTTGCATTTGAACTATAACTATAAATTTCCCTCCTCATCTGTGATTGTAACTAAATTTCTTTTTCTGTTTGCAGTGTGTAAATCTTGTTCGCTAGCTTGTTCAGAGTGTCCAATTTGTCGCACAAAGATTGCAGATAGGCTTTTTGCTTTTACGTCTTGACACTGCAGTTTATACCCTCCAAAATGAGGTCATGATGCTTTTCTTTTCATATATGTATATATCTGTTGTCCTGATAATTTGACCCACTGCAGTAATATAGGTCCTTATTCCTTTCTTCTACCATATGACTAGACAAGTCAGGAACATTTATATCTGACCAATTTTTGGGAAGAAAAGCTTTAAAAAATTGGACAAATAGAATGGAGATGCATTTATTATTGCGCCTCTTACATAGAGTTCTGCAGAAGACAGAACCTATATTGGCTCTCTTTTTGGTGTCATTACAAGGAAAATTTGTAACCATTTTCTTGCTATGGCTGGATAAACTAACACTTTTCTTTTGTGTTCCTTTTTCTCCTTTACTCTTCTTTCAGGGTACGGCAGTTGTCTCGTGTTTGTTATATTAAGTGGGTGCAATTCTTTTATTAGTTTGATGTATGTAATTGTCTAAAAGGTATATGAATATATTGTTTTGTTCTGTTCCTCTCCCTTTGGGGCTGTAAAATAAGATTGTGATTAAAGGTTAACAAAAAAGAAAAAGAGATATCAGTACATGCAGAAGTACAGAATTGAAAGGTTGCAACGTTCTTAAAAGCAGAATATCCTGTTCTGTTTCAGTACATGTATAGAAACGATTTATGCTTCCAAACAGAAGCATTTTTTTTCTTCTTTTACCTCCTGTATCTGAGCAATGCCAGTTCCATGGTTCTCCAGCTCTTTGCTTACTCTCAATTCTCCTGTTTGTTCTACAGAATCTTGATGCATATGCTAATCATTTACTAGACAATCAAGCTGCAGATATTGTTAAATAGTGTTAGTACTACTGATAGAATTCAAGTTGGTCCTTTTAATGGCAGTTTGAAACAAAACTGTTAGTACTGATTGAAGGCAGGGCAACAATGTTAGCAGAAATTAAGCATGCTGGAAACTAAGCGGCAATTGTGCTTCTTAAATTTGCTTGGTAAAACTTCTAACTAGCCTTGTTTGTAGCTGGTTTCATTGGTCTCCTTTATGGAATATGGAAAAATTTCCAGCTATAAGTAGATGGTACTTCGAGATAGGGTCTCCATAGTTGGTGTACGGTTCTTGTTACTATGATTTTGAAATTTCAACTTGCTGTTTCGAGGCAATGGCCAATACGGCTCTAGTTAGCTGCAAATTGTCCTTTTTCACCCCATCTGGGTACTCATTTTCCGCCTGAAAACTCCTGCAAGAACCAGATCAATGTTGGATTCTTTAATTTTAGGGATTTGATTACTATGATTTACTTCCTTTTATTGGAATTCCTTGTATGGTTGACTAAGGAATAAATATTCTGTATATATAATAGATATATATTTATATATATTAATGCCTATTTGTTTTGGCTGTTTTCCCTAAGTACTCAAATACGATGCAAAGCGTTTGGCTAATTTGGAATTGGAGGTTGATTCCCTCGAGCAATCAAAGCCCTATCTCTTGTTTTTCTTTTTCAGTTTTCCCTAATTTCTTCCGTAATTACCTAAAATCAAGACAAAACTTAGGGGAATCATAGGTCTATAATCATATGCAATAGTTACTAACAGTTCTATGAAATCCCAACTTGAAGCCTTAATGGCAAAAATTGAGAACAAGATGCAGGAAACACTTAATGACTTTAAAAAGAGTTTGCTTGAGAGCCTCAGCAGAAGTCAACAAGTTATAATCTGGGCTGCTTCTGCCAGTAAACAACTGGAGCAATCTGAAGTAGCGGGAAGACATTACCAAGAGTGTGACCCTCGTACGAAAGTGGAAAATTTATGGACGTAGTTGCAGAACCATAAGAACTTTCACCTCTTCGATCATATTAGTTAGTTCCTCTAAGGCTTGACGAATTAGAGATGCACGCATTTTCACTAAACTTGATATGCACACATTCTAGTATACCAAGATGACATTCCAAAAAAAAAAAAAAAACTGCTTTTAGAACAAATAATATCACTATAAATTCTTTGATGTTCACTTTTATTAACTAATAAGCAGTCTATCTTTCAGGGTTTAATAGATAATTCATTTTCATGATTTTGTGAATCTAACTTTAAACGGATCTATCAATTATTTGACTTTCTTATGGATCTTAAGAAAATGAAAAGAATAAAACTATAAAGTTAAAAAGATATAAAATGAATGACAGTTTCTTTTTTTTTTCTTTAGCTATTCAATTTGTGAAATTGTTGAATGGATGAAGGGTAAGATGGTAAATTCAACATAAAAATCCTTTTATTCTCCCCAAATAAAGGAAAATAAGTCATATTTTACTTCATTCTCAAATAATGTGGAAAAGTATTTTTGTTTAAATTTTATTTATGTCCCATTTATACACTAAATAAATAATTAATATATATTTATTAATTTTAAATAATGGGCATGTGTTAATTATTTAATATTAAAATGTATAAAATTGATATACACGTATCACCTATTATTTATTATGGTATAGGTAAGAGTTTTTCAAAAATAAATTACTTTATTATTCTTCATTCTTATTTTCCTTCTTTTTCTTATTTTACCAGCCTCCAAACATAGGCTTATTGTAATAAAGGTACGATACCTTTTTTTTTTCCCTCCCATTGACAAACAACCCAAATTAATTAATGTGCTGTCTTTTCCACCAAGGGGAAATATCTGGCTTTGTATTCTCATTTTGACGAGGAAAGCTTACAAGTTACATCAATCAAGAATGGAGAGGAAAAAGTAGCCATTGACTGAATGCACCTCTCCATCAAACAGAACAGAAGAAAAAAGATCGAACACATTTTTCATGTTCTTCTACAGGAAATTATGCCTGGATTTCTTGAGTGGTCTATGGCTCATCTCAGGAACTTTCCAATTGTTTGCTTCTGATGTGGACTCCTTTAACATTAGTCCATCAAGGGAACCAGTAGTAGTACTAGTAACACTCTTGGGAAGAAGATTATATACAGGAGATTGATTATGAGGTGAAATTTGAGGGACCCAGAAGTTCAAATCATCTTCTGGTGAAAAAGGACCCACTTGGTTTATAAGATCTTGATGATCCACCAATGGCGAAAAAGTGTCAAAAGTCTGCAATATTAAATTCACCCGCAGAAAGGGTGTTCATGAGTACTCTCAATATTAACACCCTAAAAAAAACAAGGAAAAAGAAACAAGAAGATAGAATAGAGATCAAAGAAAGTGAAAGAGAGGCTTGAACTAATGATTCTTGTTTCTGTACTGGATTAGCTAAAGAAGATTATAATTATAGCTAGGGATCTCTCATCAAAGATAAGGCGGGCTCCAAACCTTACAGAAACCATCAGTAGCAATTGCAGGATCAAGAAAATCATCTACCCTCCAACCAGGAAGTGCCTCTAAGTACTCAGAAATACTACTTGTTGAGATCGAAACATTATCATCAAAATTATTGTATGCTGCTGTGGATGATGGTGATGATGCTCTTTCAACTGAAGAAGAACTTAACATCTCATTGGAAAAGCTTGGAGTATTAATGTTATTCACGTATGGTTGCTGTTGGAGGCTTTTCTTGTTGCTGGTAGTGATTTTCTTCGAGTCGCAGCTGCTGTTGGAAGATGATGATGTTGGGTATAAAGATGAAGAATTAGAGAGCTTTATTCCTGTAAGAAGAAACCTATTGTGTTTCTTTGTATGTTCATTTGCTTTATGGATTGGAATGTCACATTCTCTGCAAAGAATCGCTCTATCTTCTTGGCAAAAGAGAAAGGCTCGTCTCTCCTGAAAGAATTCATCATCACATGGACATATATATTAAAAAAGAATCCAACTAACACTAATTAAATTACATGAACTCTTACTCAAATGACCAAGAATTCTCTTTTTCTTTCTTTCTCGAGATCCAAGATTTGTTTTCTTTGATCGATCAAGATCGGAAAAAAGAAAAAGATTGATCAGTAAAAAAAGAACAAGAAATACCTGGCAGATATCACAAAGAGGGGATTGTTTAGAGGAAGTTCGGAGAAGAGAGAAACGGTGATGTTTGCTAGCAAGCTTGTTTGCGTGATGAACATGGCGATCACAGGCTTCACAAAGAGCAGCTTCATCAGCAGAACAAAAAACTGAGGCTTCTGACTTGTCACAGACATCACACTTGATCTTCATGCTTTTATCCCTAATGTGATGCAGATGATGATGATGATGATGATGATGATGATCTTTAGCTATATTATTCTTGGCTGGTGTCAATGTGAACATGTTTTGTATATATATAGTACGAATATTTGAAGTAAAAATAAGAAAAGTGGGGGGAAAATAAAAATAAAAAAGAAAGGAAAAGAAACTGACAAAGGTATTATGGGAGTATGGGCAATAGGGTGTCTAATGGATAAACAGCTAAGCTCAGAGATCTTGATTGTATCTGATGACTTTAAAGAGAAAGGTCTGGATGAATGGATTTGCTATGCAGATTTTCTATCTCTTTCTTGTGAGTAAAGAAGAGGGAGAACAAGTGGGTTTTCTTAGATTAATTATTTCTATATTTATATAAATGTTCTTGTACAGCAATAGCCTCTCACTTTCGTCCCCCTTTCAATGGAAACTGTATATGAAGTTTTTGAGCATGGCTTCGAATATGGCATTTATCTTCGTATTTATTGACCCGAGCCTCTCCCTTCCAAATTATTTAGCACCCACTAGCAGTAAGTGAGAGAAGAGGAAGAAGAGGGGACCAAGTGAGCAGTGTCAGCTTCTGGGAGACCAGAGCTGGTTACTTATTTTCATTGCCATAACTCTTTTATAGATTGCCATAACATTTCTCTTCATCATCTGGAGTCTTCTATTTCATACTCTCTGGAGTCTTCTATTTCATACTCTTTGAATGCGCTCTAACGTTAAATTAAATGAGTAATTTATACTTGTAAAAACAGTCGGTAAAGACGATCACTACAGCATCAATCTCGAATCTAAATAAAAGATATTCGAACAAAATACGACTTAAATAATTTTATAAGATATATAAATACTTCACCAATTATCCCTTGAGAGTCAAACTCAAATTCTTATAACTTGGAGTAATTACAGTTGCTTGAGCTTTCACATCTCAAGAGGTGAAATTATTTTACCTTGTAATAAGATCTTCATAACTTTCCACTCTCCTAGAATAGAGACCTTTCCAACCCCTGCCCTTTGTACAGTCCAAAACTGACCAAAATTCTAAACCGAGACCCACGTTACAAGTGACAACCCAACCGAAACAACTTAGGCGCCCCAATCGGTAGGGTACCATCTAAACCTAACTTCAGCAGAACCGACGAATAGGACCACTGTATGTAACTGCTATACTTTTTATTTATTTGATCTCTATATTTTTTTTTTTTTGCTTTTATTATCTGTTTCATTTATACCCTTTTAAGACAAAAAATTTTCTTCTAAAATAATTTAAATACAAATTAATTTTATCTGTTTCATTGTACTCTTTCTAAAATTTACATGTTCACCAGATATAATATACAATCTAATACAAGATTGTGAATTAGTTCAAAAAAAAAAATACAATAAAAAAGAAGGTTGTGAAAGTGGGATTGGCATGCAAATAATGCCAATATCAATATCAATACCCACACCAGCAGAAAATTTGTTTTTATTAGGCTGCATAGCTAAGGTGATTGACATAATTTAAATGTTGTTCATCCACTACCTAATTGGGATAAGAAAGGAGACCACCCCTCCCAAAGAAAAAAGGAAAAACATAATTAAAGAGTTGTTCTAATTATATGCTAATCCTCTCTTGAATTAGTTAAGTTCTTATTATATGGGCAGGAGGTAAGTTTTGTGTACAAATCTCATTGGCTGAAAATAAAACTAGTAATTCAGGTTGGCTCGTGTTAAGATACAGATATAATAAAAAATATATAAATTTAAATATAACAAATTTATTAATATGTTAGAATTGTCAATCCTAACCCTACATATTTTATTAAACAAATTATTTAAGTTGGTATATTTTACACTTTTATTAATCAAACTATTTTATAGTTATTTTTATGAATAAGTATATTACTTATAATAACTTTAAATATGTGATTCTTTATACTTTAGTATTTGGATAGTGGGTTTACTCTACCATGTTATCATCTTATAATTAAATTTAACTATTTAAGATTCAAAGTGGATTATACTCAATTTTATTTGTCTAATTATATATATATATATATATATATATATATATATATATATATATATATTAAAATTACTAGCTTCATCCGAGAGTGTTGGCCCAAACTCATAGAGTGACCAATAACTGTATATAAAGAGTTTGAACATGACTTAAATATAAAATATCAAAAAAGAATAATATATAAGTGGAGGAAGTTCGATTTTAAAAATAAATTAATTAAATACATACAATTTTAATTAAGAAACACAATACGACATGTAACTTTGAACACATAACATAAAAATCTTATTTATTTAAGCATTGATTATATAGCCGTCGGACAATGAGGCTCCTAGCAAATTGGTTGCTGGGTCTTGACCATTTCATTAATCAGAAAAGTTAATTCTGAGAATTTTGGCATGAAACATAGCAAATAAGATCAGGTTCAGGTCAAGCAGTCCAAATATCACGTGATGTTGGGAACACTCAAAAGGGGTTTATTGGCTTCTATTGGTTAGTCTTAGTCAATAAATTGTGTATGTCCCTTTGTTCAACATTTTGATGTCCATTTTATGATGATGCTTTGCTTTCTTTTACTTTATATAACTTAGCTACTCCAATTTCAAATTAGACGACTAGGCATGCGTACATGTCACGTTTTTTTCCTCCTTTTGCATTTTTAGTAAATGTGTGGAGTATAGATTTTATCATTAAAGATTGAATTTGACTTTAGCATTTAAAAAAATTTAAATTTATTTAATATCGATCCAGTATAGATCAAAAGTTTCTTACTTAATAAAATAAAGATGTAAAAGAAGAAAAAAAAAAGGGTAAAATATAATTTTTTAATTTAGTCAAAAAGTTCTATTTTGACTTTTGTTTGTATCAAATCAATAAAATTAGTACCGTGAAAAGTGAAATCAAATATGAATCTAGTCAAAGATATTTTTTTAATTAAATTTATGATACATAAAGAATGTTTTGGTTCCCTAATAAAAAATATGTTTAGGCTATAATTTTTCTCTCGTTTCTTTCCTATCTTCATGTCACCTCAACAATTTCAGATAAAATTAGCAACGAAATAGTGTACGGACGAGAAAGCAAAAGGCATTGAAACCAAGCGCAAATGTTGTAAATACAGGAAACAGAAGGCTTTGTGTTGAGCAATAATCTAGGCATATATAGAGAAGTGCTCAAACCAATGTAGGCCTAGAAATTTAATATTTAACTTTTTTGGCTAACAATCTCGTTGCCCAATACTAGTCTATGATTCATGGTTTAATTTATATGAAAGCAACAATAATTTGTGTGGGACAAGTATGCTACAACAAAGTGATTTCATAATTGTGATTAAAGCTAATTGATTTGGATTTGGGCCCTCGAAGAGAAGGAGCGACAAGGGGAGAAAACAAACTATTATTGCTTCTATTGTCCAAACTGTTACTTGTTATGAATTTGGGGTTTGAAAGATTATTTTTTCAGAAATATTTAATTTTTTTATTTATCTAATATTTAGAATTAGTCAAATTTATTATATATCCAAAAATCGAAAAAACTCTTACCGTCTTATTTATATATTCATAAATGTTAAATTACTTTTTAAATAAGAAAAAAAAAAACACGGCATAAATTAATATAGAAATAATTGATCAAAACATAAGAACCGAAATGACATTAGTATTGTAAATAGTACCAATGAATGATCCAAATATAATAATAAGTTAATTGAAAGACTTTTTCTCCATAAAAGTAACTAATAAGTCAAAAGCTGAATAGAAAGTAAAGTGCATGTTGGCTAATAGCTAAGCTCATGCGTTGCATCATCTGCATAAATTAGAGTTCTTATTTGTTCTCTCAAATTCCTCGACATTGATAAATAATTCAAATTCAAAGGCTAAAAAGTGCATGTGTATATAGTAATGATTTCTTTTGTCAAAATGTATATATATTATAATCACATACTGAATTAGTAATTTTTGTATCCAATGAATCTAAACGTTTCATGAAAGTCCCATGAATCGTACGAGATTCATCTTTGATTTTTAATACATTTTCTAAAAAGAATGGTCAACTATTTATATAACTAGACGGTATAAATTTTAATATGTTATTTCTTAAAGATATAAATAAAAATTACATAGAAAAGTAAAATCAAACTGATTAATTAAATTTTAAAATATTATAATTTATTTGTTGTTACTTTAATACTACGTGAATATAATTGTAATAAATAACGGTCAGATTGCAATACACCATTAATAAATGCTAACATAACAATTGAAAAAACAGTAATTATTACAATTCTCATTAAAACCTCTTAATAGTATTATGTAATTCGACAGTTGTTTGCTAAAATAACAAAAAAATAGACCAGATATTTTAAATAAAAATATATGTTGAATCACAAAATAGTGGAATAAAATTTTCTGTTAAATTTTTCATGGATTTTAGTGAAGCCGGGCATTAGGAATAGGAAGTGGGGCGATAGAAGAGGACAAAATACACTTTTAGGGGGGAGGGGGAGGAAAGATATGGATGATCTTTTGGGCATCTTAGAACATTGCTAACATGGACAAATTGCAAGCTGTCATCACTATAAAGGGCAAGAAGATAAGAGCAACCTTGCACCCTTTTCATATATATTTTAATCTTAATACATATATGAGTTTCAATGGCCAATGCCTCTCACATGGATAAGACTTTAGGCTATTGGTATGAACAATGAGTTATGGGTTTCCTATAAAAAGTGCCAAGAATCATGTGGAACACTCTATACTCTTTCTAAGTTAAAAGCGACATCCTGTATTTTTTTTATATATATACATATACAACATGTGACGTATTTCTTTTCCAATTTTTATTATTTTTAAAGAAATTATATATTTAAAAAAATTAAAAAAATTGAATAATATCTTCTCCTTATCGATTTCAATAGTTTTTTTTCATTTATTTCTTTTTAATGATGAAATCTTATAAGGCTGAGGCTGGTTAAAAAAATTAACGAAAATAAATAATACCCAAATTTTATTAAAAGCATTGAAAGTATTAAAATAAGTTATGCATTCAAAAGCAAATAGATCAATTGGCTAGATCTTTATTCTATTGGAGAAAAAAATTTAATACCATATAAAATATATAGAAAATAAATATTTTTTTATTTTTTTATCAATTGTAACTATTTTATAATTCAAAGCACTTTTTAAAACGAACTAACCATCAAAATTCTTAAAAAATATTATCTTTTTATGAGATCTCATCAACTATTAATTTGTAATTTTTCTAGTTTACAACAAAAGCAACAAATTTTATATTTAGACATTATAAATAAATGAAAACATATAGGTTTAACTTGATTAGATAGATGGATGGAGGTAGTTTTACAAATTAGACAATCATATTAACAAATCTCTACTTACTTGGTGAAACAATGAAAATTAATCTAGCAAAAAAATTGAGATAATACGTCTAAGAAAATTATTAAAAAATTTAAATTTCTTACATACTTGAATTAAAAGATACTAGTCATTTATTTATACATTATGTGACTATTATTATATGATCATAAAATCAAATTTATAAAAAGATTTAATAAATTTTAAATATTTAATATTTATTCATCATATTTTAAAAATAACAACAAGTTAGATATTTTTAATTTTTATTTTTAAGATTTTTAATATTTTAAAATACTTATTAATTGATTTTAATATTATATAAAATAATAATATATTATAATTGATATTATCATTTTTAGAATTAAAAATTATTGTAATGGATATTATATTTTTATTAAGAAAACTTAATTTATTAGTAAATATACTATTTAAAATATTATTTCTTAGAATTAAAATAATTATTTAATTATAAGATTAATTTATTAATAATATAAAATTAAAATAAAACTAATATACTATTTTTTAAAATAATTATTATTTAATTAAAAAATTAATTTATTATTAATATGCTATCTCTTGAATTGGAATAAATACTGAATTAATAATGCAACTTAGTAATCAATAAATTAACAGAAAAAACTATGAAAATATAATTTTAACTTTCAGTATTAAAGATAAATATATATATCAAAGTAAAAATAAAAGTATATATTAAAATATTTATATATATAAAAAAGAGAGATATATATATATAAATAAAATAAAATAAAAATAGTTGAAATAGCTGCAACATCAAATTTACCACTACCCAGACGATAGGAAATTATGCTCCAACGTTAAAATTTTAGAAAAGAGGAAACTATTATAAGTTTTTGTAACATATAAATACTAATAAATTCCCTTTAAATTTTTAAACTATTTTTTTCTGAGAATTTTAGTTTGATTTTCTAAAAGCTGTTATATAAAACTGTCAAAAAAAGTAATAAAAATATCTATAATTTAGAGTTGGAAGAGCTGTGCTAAACGGCAAAACATGTGGGAAAAAGAAAGTACTTCTTTGAATTGATATTATAAATATTAATTTTAGACCATTTTTTTAATTGATATTACTCTTATTATAATATCACCAAGATTGTTACTAAAATTGTTTGTGGGTTGACGTGGCCTTCATGAAATTGAAATTATAATAAGTATTTTAAAATTTTAATGAAATTAATATTATTATAAATAAATTAAATATTAAAATAAAAATTACCATTATATTGTAGTATATATAATTTTTTTATTTATGATCAAGCATACTACATTATATTACAATTTTTCTAAAAAAATATAATTTTTTATTAATAAAATTAAAAAATATATCTTGAAACAATAGTGAAATAAATAATTACATTCAATATAAAAGTAAAATATTAATTAAAAAGAAAAAATTATTTTAATATTTTTCAACTATATTAATGATGAATTTATTAATAGTGATCGAAAATCTTTACTCGAATGTATTCAATTGTATAAATATTATTAATAATTTTTATATTATTATATTAATAACATTTTAAAATTATAAAAAAAATTAAAAAAAATTAATTAATTGTTATTTTTTAAAATATTATAAATTAAAAATTATATTAAGAATTTATTAAAATAAATAATAATAACAGTAAACCGACCAGCAGCGTTGATATAGTTTGAAAGATACAGGAAAGCAAAGTGGCGATTCTGTTGTTGGATATGAATCTTTGACATCGAATTCGAAAGTTATTAGACGACAGAAAAGGATTATTGTGATTGTGAAACATTAAAATACAAGAAAAAAGCCCCATGCGATCCATGAAACATGTGGATCGTAAAATCTTATACCCGCATGGGCTTGGGCCACTCTTAGCCACAAAGTTAACTTGGTGCATGCTTCCTTCACGTGCTTCCACGTGTTCTTCTGTTCCCAAAAGAAGAAAGATAGATTATAATACTAAGCAAGTAAAGAATTTTCCACGTCACAAAATAAATGCATATCATATCATCAAAAATAATAAATAAAAATTTGCTAAAGTAACCATTTTATAAAATTGATGTGGTATTTTAGAGAATTATATTATAAATTATAAATATTAAAAATAATTTAATAATGTTATTATATTTATATAAAATAAATAAAAAATAAAACAAATAAAATATGCTTTGTAGCATTATTCTTTGCTAAATGTATACACGGCAGAACACAAATATAGAATAGATATAGATATAATATTAAGGTCAAATAAAATAAAAATGGATTTATATAATAATATAAAATATGTAAGAAGATATGAATTCTAGCGATTAAATATTAATAAAATATATATTATTTTATGTGTTGAAATGTTCAAAATATAACCTATATCTAAGAGTCCTTAATAAATTATAGACTATAATCTAGTTTTTCTTTTTTAACAGTGTATGGTATCCCATTATACTTGACAAAGGATTATAAATTTGAAGTACTAATATTTAAGAGATAATTATTATGTCATATAGAGAGTTTCAAACTTATTGTGTTGGTAATTCATATGTATTTAAATTTTATACAATATTAATAAATTATTATGTTTATTTATTTTAGAGAGAATTTCGACATTTTTTATTATCTCTTCTCTCAAAGCTAGAATTTCTAATAAAAAAATAAGATTTAATTAAATAAATTATACATACATATATATATATATATATATATATATATATATATATATATATATATATATATATATAAAGAAAGCGTTAGAGATACTCTAACTTGAATAGTTAGTACAAATTTAACTATTAGCTGCTATTACGTAAAAACATTTGAAAATGACAATAGGAAGAAATCACTCCCGAGTCTAATAAAAGAAGTAAGCCCACTGAATATTGAAAGGGTTAGGCCCGAAGGGTCCATTTGTCCAGTTGTCATCTTACCAGACAGTGTCAGCAGGCTCGGTTTCAGTTAAGCGTGGTGAGGATTTGGTTAGGAAATTGAAGGGTTGTTAGTTATTAGTTATTCTAGGAGTAATTTCTCCCGCCATTGTTTCCCCTACACCAAATGGCTTCACTATTTGCTAAATCCCTTTCTCTGCTTCATTTCTCATGCGCCTATTCTTCTTACCGCAAGAACAAGGTAATTAATTCACTTCAAAACCTAATTCATTGTTCACATGTGTCTTTTAATTATGCATTATTTTTCCTTTTTTTTCTTCTTTGCACTTTGATTTTAGAGATTTACATATTCTTGTCAAGTCTAAAAAAAATTTCAAGAATTTAATTGGATTCAGTCAATTCTCATGTTTGGATTGCTAGAATCTAATTCCTTTCAACTGAAAAAGAAGGATTTTTAAAGGTATTCTGAAAACAATGACATGATTTTGCACCAATTGAATTGAATTCTTGTGCATGATTTATTCCAAACAATCCTGCTTTCTATTTTATGCTAACTGATTATAGTGGCTGTGGCTTTAAGTTAGTAACTTTGATTTGTTATTGCTACTCTCAATTCATATGAATTGTCTTTTGTTTTTTTGAGTGGTGTGTTTGTTTCATATTTAATAGGTCTTTCCTTGTGTTATAATACAAAATTCGTTGCTCCAAGGGTGGAGGACCGGTTCCTTCCAGAAACTCAACCCGAATATTACGCACATATCAAGGGAATCAAAGAGGAGGTAATGTTTCTTCGTCTCTTTTAGTTTTTCTCATGTTAATCTTGACTTTTTGCAACAGAAAGCCCTTTTTTTCTTTTTGTTTACTATTTTAGGAATTGAATATACTGCCTCATTTTGCTGGTTGATCCACCAATAGTAGATTAACTAGTATTTGATTATTAAAAGCTATGCTTTGCAACTATATATGTTATGTATTATGAGTTATTGATTGTAAAATGGTGTTACTTGGGTCAAATAAAACAGGAAAACTTTGATCTGTGCAGTCAGTCAAGATGCTGAGGAATCATTTAAAAAGACTGTAGAAGTAGATAGGTTGATAGATATGCTGAGAGATGCAAGTCCGAGAGAAGTAAGTAAACTGTGAATAGGAAATTTTTTATGGGATCTGTTTAAATTTTGTATTTCGTATTCAGTAACATGCATTACTTGCTATTTTCTGATTATGGTTTAGACATGGATTACTTTGTTCTTTGGGCAATAGTGCTGAATGCTGATGTATCAAGAGTAATATTTATTTAAATAATATATTAGGACAAAAGAGATACATGCTAAGGCAAACTTATCTTGGATGCTCGAAGTAATAGAGATTTCAACTTGTATTGAATGATTTTTATATTTTCTCTGAATGGATGTAAAGCCATTGGCACAAACTAAGAATGATTTATTGTAGGATCCGCATGCAAATTCGTTTCTAATTTCAATGTACTTATTCTCACTGTATCTTCCTGCCTATGAACAGCTTCAGCAGCTTGTTGTCGAAAATGTCCTTGCTTTCAATACGGCGTTTTGGATACGACTCGCAGCAAGAAGTGACACCTGCAAATCAGAGGATGATAAAGCATGGTCTTTTAACTTGGTTACTTTTAGTTTTGATGGTGACCTCTTTCCTGTACTTGTTTTTTAGAGAATTGCTTGGTTACTCTTTTGCAGAAAGATTATGAAGAATTGGCAGTATCAGTGATGAGCATTGTGGATTGTCTTGTCCACAAGACTAAAGTACCCCTCTCTCCCTCTCGCCCCCCCCACACACACAAAGAAAAAGGAAGAGAGAGAGAATAAAAAATAGAAAATAAAAGAGGAAGAAAAACAATCAAACAACCAAGTGATGTTCTGTGGTTTTCCTGAGTTTTTCCATCTTTCAGAGTTTTATGTTTTTTTAGTTTATCTTTTTTCTTATCATACTATTTTGTCTCTGTAGGAAAAGATTGAATCAGCTACTGATGTTCTCAAATCAATTTTGAAACCTGTCGTCGATGAGGAGGAAGAGATTCCATGGCCTCCTAGAGATCCAGATACTCTCAAGCTAATGGAGAAAGTAATTTATCTTTCTTGAATTAAGTTTGAATCTATTGTTTTTTTTTCTGAAGGAATTTAACAGTGAACTTGCAGTCTGAAGACTGGCAAGACGGAAGTTTATTAAAACTGATCTAGTTATTCGATAAAACAGTTCTAGTCACATTAATAATGTTGTGGCACATTAGATATGTTTCACTTCCAAATATGTGGCACGCATATTGCTATCTCTCACAGGAATCTGATCTCCACTGAGAGGGCAAAAAGAAAATGGCGAATAGGTAGGGATAGAATTGGGCTAGAATGCATTATAGTTTTTTCAAAAAATGAAAACAGTCTCTTGTTAGATTACAACACGATCAACTTATTATGAATTTTGTCTCACGGCATCCAGTCATGCTTGGAAGAAAGAAGTAATGAATTGTTTTAAGATGATTTTTCCCTTTTTCAACTATATCAAAGGATCTTCCTCATTTTCTTGATCAAATTGTTTTGAGACAATTTCTTTCCTTTTTCGACTATGTCAGAGGATCATCCTCATTCCCTTAATCACCTCCTTGTTCTGTTCCTACATCATTGATAGAATAGTAATTGTTATTACTCTCTCAAATGAATAACTTTTATTAGGTGCTCTCCATGCAAACTTTTGCTATATATCTTCCAAGTAGCTATGAAGCTCTACTTTTCCATTAATTTCTATTGACCTCATTGATTGCAAATACTCCTGGTCGTCAGGAGATAATTCACAGGGAGCAAGAAGGCCAGCTGGATGAAGGATTCCTTGCAGAAGTCAGTGCACAACTACGGCAAGTGAGTCTGCTTTATTGCTTTACCATACCTGCCCTGAATATCCTTCTCTTCCATTGTAAGGTTATGGGAAGGGGCAGCAATAGTTTGCATCATGGTAGTGAAAAATAAAATTAGTATTAATCAGAGCATGCTATGCATGAGAAAATGTCTGAAAGAGAATTTATAATGTGCTTTTGTATGCATAGATTTTTTTCACCTTCAAACCTGTATTAGAGATGTAATATAAGCGACTTTACTGCAAAGGTTTTCATTTTCTAATCTAGTCCTTAGTAATTAATTAGTAAGATTTCTTTTAAGGTTTATCCCACAAAGAAAACCCTAATATTTGGAAACCAAAAATGTCTTTGTCTTCCTTTTCCTTTTTATAATTTTATTCAAAAGTTTGTGATGTGGAGCAGAGATGCTGATGTGACAAAAAAAGTAAACAGGGAAATAATATGTGTCTGCCTTAATTTTTTCAAATATGTGACTTTTCTCTCTCTGAACGTGTAAAACCTTGGCAACCTCCTCAATTACTTGACTTCCCTATGAATATTTAAAACCATAACACACCATGTATTACTTAGTCTGGATTTACCAGTTGTTTGATTCTATTCATTACATCCGCTATCTTACTACTCACTTGTAGGCAAACGAAGATGGGGATAAACCTGGACTCGAGGCAATGCTACAAAAGGTTTTGCAACTCTATGCTTCCAAGGTTCTTTCAAAACGTAGTTATGCACAGAAAGGTAATAATCCTAGTGTACTTGGAATATGACCTTGGAACTAAAAGTCTAGAAAATGATATGGTTTTAGATGTAACCATGTCATATCTAGCAAATTTATTGAAATCAGGTTAGCAGCCTTGAGGTTATTATTAAGTTTTCTTTTACTTTGTTTTTTGTTGTTGTTAGAACCTGGAGTCCCTTGGATGGTTCAACTGAAAAATCTTTTAACTGGCCCATATTTGTGTATAGCTTATCACGTAGCCCCTATTATGTTCAAGTGAATGTTCTGACTAAAGGTCAACCAGCTCACCTGCCACCAAACCTGGTCATTGACCTATGAGTTTTAGGGAAATTAGATTAAAGCCCAGATGTAGATATTAGAGGCTTCCATTGAGATCATGTTAGTAGAAGTATAAAACTTATATTTAGGTACCACTGCTCATTGTTAAATAACAATCAGATTATCATGTTTAATCTTTCTATTGCTAGTTAACATAAATATCTCTGCAAAAGCTTATGGTATGCACCGTTCAAAGTATTTTATATTCTTTGAAAGGATATCATCTTCTAAACAAAATTGACAATTAATTTACTGTATTGCATAAAATTGTCATCTACATGCTTATCAGTTTTCAATATTTAGAAAAAGCAATTACATTATAGATTTGTTACAACAGAGTAAATACACAGTTTGTTATATGTTGGTCAATGTTTAGCTTGTACAGGTTTTCCATGTTGACCTCTTGAAGAAAAGTAGTTACTAGAAGCTAACAATTAGTTATTACTAAACCATAAAAGCCAATTGGATTACTCTGCAAGCTTAAGCTATAAGATGTTAGATTATGTGGTTCATTAATATGATATCGTTGCAAAACGTGGTTCAATTCAATGATCCACTGTTCACCCCTTGGGGATGTTATATTTCAGTTTGAACTTTTAGCACATGGTAATTGGTGAGCCTGTGCTTGCCCGTGCATTCAAGCTCAATGGACTTCTGTGCAGGTCCTGGGTGGGACCTAGGTAAGAGGATATAGCTAGCTGAATGTGGTATTATTTTGTTGGTCTCATCTTTCCATAGTTTTGTGTGGATTTAGCACTTAGGAAGCTTGACCTGTGAAGCCAATTTCTAAGTTTGAACGTTAATTAATTTTTTTCAACTTTTTTCCAGAGTTCATCGCAACTGAAAATCTCTGTCCCATTTATATTTAACTGCTAAATATCTGTCCACTGCCTCCTTTTGCAGCTATAATCTTTGTTTTTTGTTTTCCTGTTGCTTTATGACCATTAATTGGCTGCCTTGAATAGCTGTTGCTTGTCCCTGTTTGTGGTGTAGGAGATGAAGTTTTGAAGGCCGAGCAGTTTCTTGAGACCATAATTAAAGGTTTCTACTATCCCCTTCATCGTTTTGCTTTAGGGAAATCAATTATGTCAGTAGATACGTATTAATTCCTCTTAAGAAATGGAAAAGATGTTTCTTTATCAATTTCTTATAATTGGTTTACTTCACAGTTTATTCATCTTTGTGAAATTTGCTGCATATTTATAAAAATCTTGCCATGTAAAGTCTTTTATAAAGAGAACATTCTGATACTGAACACATTATGCTTTTGCGTTGGGATGCGTGGAAAGAATGCCCTGCATGCCGTGAATAAGGAAGTCAAAAGAACCAGTCAAATTACATGCAGTAACATATCCAACTTAGGTGTGAATATCTGGTCTATATGCGGACTGTCATGGAAGGGCAACATCAAGATTCAGAATGACTTTGTGGTTTAATGATTATATAATTAGCTATTCATGAACTGCTGAAAGTTCTTGCCTGTTTTTGGAGAAAAACTTGGTTAGAACGTTACTGATTTTCCGTCTTAGCCTATGAATGGGAAGTGCAATGTGTTGCTACTTGATAGCCCTTACATGAGTGATCTTGAAGGCAAAGTCCTAAACACTTGTTTCTCTTTTCTTTTATGCCATTGGAGACTGCCAATTACTCAGGATCTTACAAGAGTGAGAAAGCTGAATATGGAGTGGGCACCAGTCTCTTGGTTTTGGTAATGATATGGATTATAATAGACTGCCTATTACAAGATTTAGTGTTGCTAATGTAGCCTTAGTTTTGTTTTATATATATAGTGGCCTTTGCCTCTAGGTAATTGATGGCGTTCCTATAATTGGATCATACAGAGACAGGAAGTTGACCTCAAAGAGATCAATTACAAGCATTTACCTATCTAATGACCATCTTATATGCATTAGAGTTTAGATCATTAAAAGAACTATGCTGAATATTATTGTTTATGAGATGTCGCCTTAAGGACATTTCTATATTGTGCAGCTCCTGAGGAAGAGTGGAACAAGCTTTTGATTAATGGCTTGACAGTTGGCAAGGGAGAAATTTCTCCTGAAGAATTTTATGCTGTCGTCAAGAAAAGAATCGAGCGGATGTTGATAAGAACAGTAAGGAAAACTCGCTGATTTTTTGCTGTAGTATCGCTCATGCTATTTACAGATCTCATACATCAGTAAAACACACATCTTTTTTCTTTTTCTTGATGTTCTGCATTTTCATTTATCTTCTCAGGAGGGAGGTTCTTACGAGCAGCGCATTCTTAGTGAATATCTTAATGGCATCCAATCAAGAGCGGAGGAGATTGTCCAAGTTCTTCAGGGCAGATCATAATATCAACAGACATGAAAACATATCCCATAAGGTATTGATACTGTATAGAATCTGCAGGGAAGTACCCATTTGAATAAGAGAACGAAGAACAAGGACACTAAGCACGTGAGACGAAAGAGGCTGTAGATTGTGTGCAGTATTATCTTTTTCAACATGTCAGGCAATTATCTTCTTCAGCTCGAGAATTTTCTTATCTGAGACCAGACCAATATAGCATCAATAATCCTTTTCTGTAAGCCAGTTTATGCATGCATTTCTTTTCCCAACAGTGCCTCATTCATATTTATTGATCCCCTTATCAAAAAGAAAAGGCAACTAAAGTTTGTAAAGAGACCTTCCAAGACTATCTTTGTATACTCCAAATTTTTTATTATAAAAAATTATTTCATAAAATAAGATTTTAATAATTTTTTTATTCCTTAAATATAAAATAAAAATTATTTTTAATATAAAAGTATCAATTGAACTGAAAATTAACAAAATTTAAAATTGAAAACAAAAGCAAACCAATCAATTTGGTTAGTTATATTAAATAAAAAATCAAAATCAAAATCGAAAATAAACCAATCACTTTGGTTAACCGGTCCGAGTTCAGGCAGTTTGATTTTTCGGTTTCCTATTGAAATTTACTATCAATCAACTTAACAAAGGACCAATCTTGTCAATTAAACACGACCTAATAAGTAATAACAGATCTACACCATTTCTTGACTAAACTTCAGCTTGTCTGTTAAATTAAATCCTTGCTTAACATTCAAGTGTAAATACAAATCAGCCACAGCCCCAACAAATCACAACCCAATTTCTAATCCAACGGCTATCATTCGCTTTAACAACATAAAAGTAAGTACCTTCATGCACTTCCCAATCTACCCTCATACATTTCCAAAATTTCCTTCCATATACAATTTCTGATTTCTTTCTCAAATTAACACACATTGTTTTTGCACTACTCGTCGAACGCACAGATCTAAAAAGAAAGAACCCAAAAACCTCTTTCTTCCCTCACTTCCTCCGATCTACCTCCGTTTCTTTCTTTTCTCTTATATATACAGTTCTCGCTTTACACATACAAATCCTTCACAATACGCACCGTTTTATCAATCGTAGATGCGATTCAGTTCCTCATCTTGATTTGATCAGATCTAAGGTAACAGAAAACTTTCTCGATCGAGGAGTATGTGATGAAACGCACCGTCTTTTTTGATAATTCAGTGTTGTCGTAATTCGTTATTGACTTGATCTTGATTGATTGTTTTAGGTTTTGATTTTGATTGAATTTAGAGAAAGACAAGATGTTGACGAAATTTGAAACGAAGAGCAATAGAGTGAAAGGACTGAGTTTCCACAGTAAGAGACCGTGGATCCTAGCGAGTCTTCACAGTGGTGTGATTCAACTATGGGATTACCGAATGGGGACTTTGATTGATAGATTTGATGAACATGATGGACCTGTTCGCGGTGTCCATTTTCATAAATCTCAGCCTTTATTTGTCTCTGGAGGTAATTCGCATTTTCACATTGCTATCATCTTATGTTTTGCTGTTTCTTTTATGGAATTGTTAGTTACTGATTTTAGATTACTGTTTAAAGTGTGTCTATTTTGTTGATAAGGTAGAAATTATAATAGATCTAGCTGATTTGCTCACAGTTTAGTTATATTTAGCATGTTCCATTAGTGATGAAATGGTACAAAGAGGGCATTTATGTCAGCCTTATCTTTTTGTTCATGTACTGTATTCAGACCCAATATGCTAATTTTATGGCTAGAACTGAAATAGTTGGTTTCTATCTTTAAATCTGGATTTCTATATATTGAATAATGCATTGTTTATATAATTCTTATTTTTACTTGAAATATTAGGGATTACTTGGAGTATTGCAATTGTGTTTGTTTTATAAGATTTTACATGAGATCTAAGGTGATTGTGCTCTTATTAGTGTAATTCTGGATGTACACTGTTAGGGGGATAATGATTTGATAAACAAAATTAAGAGATCACTATAAATGGGTGAACATTTTAATCCTTGTGCTATGATTAGAAGATGCAATTCAGTATCAACAACTAATTCCTTCACTTGCATCCAAAGCGTCCATTCTTGTCATTCTTTTTCTTGCTGGTCCTGTACTTCGGTTGGAGGACCTTGCTTATAACTAGAATTGTTGCTCTGTTGCTTTGCACCTTTTCTTTTCCCGAAGAAAAGGTTATACACTGAGCACATGCTCATATTTGCTTAGGATTTAGTATACTAGGTAAATACATATGCATGTCGTCTATGAAGCTATATTTGATTATTCAAAGTCTGTCCATTGCTTGCTTTGTCACCACCTGAAAAACTTCCCATTATATATTAAGGCAGGATTCTCTTTCAGGTATGATGTATTATAAAAGAGAATTTGATCATTAACCTAGCTTTGATCTTAATTCTAAACTAAATACGGGAAAATTGAGTCAATTATGTCTTTGTGTTTGAAATACCTTTGACAGTTGGAATTTGAAAATTGATCAAAACAAGATGCATGTTTCTTATAAAGGATGTGCGCTTCTAAGAATTGATGGTTTGTAGGTGATGATTACAAGATTAAAGTTTGGAACTACAAGATGCATAGGTGTCTGTTTACACTTCTTGGACATCTTGATTACATCCGTACTGTGCAGTTTCATCACGAGTACCCATGGATTGTGAGTGCCAGTGACGATCAGACAATCCGTATTTGGAACTGGCAATCCCGTACTTGCATTTCTGTGTTGACGGGCCACAATCATTATGTCATGTGTGCCTCATTCCATCCTAAAGAAGACCTCGTTGTTTCTGCCTCCCTAGATCAGACAGTTCGTGTTTGGGATATTGGTGCCCTGAGAAAGAAAACAGTCTCGCCTGCTGATGATATTCTGCGGTTGAGTCAGATGAATACAGATCTTTTTGGTGGGGTTGATGCTGTTGTTAAGTATGTCTTGGAAGGCCATGATCGAGGAGTCAACTGGGCTGCATTCCACCCCAACCTTCCCTTGATTGTCTCAGGAGCAGATGATCGCCAAGTGAAACTGTGGCGTATGAATGGTGAGTTGATAATGATGTGGCATATGTTCCTTAACTCCCGTTCACTTTTACCATTAGTGCTAACCGGTTCTTCTCTTTATAATTCTCGTGAATAGCTATTTTGTTGTGCTTGTATTTAGCTTCATGAAGGTCTAGTTGCATCCATACTTTGGGAGCCCAAAATGCAACATTCATACATCCCCTTATACCTTATGTCATTGTATTACCTGGGTAAACTCAAGACTGAATTGGTTAATTTTGCTGTTCTACTTTCAGACACAAAGGCTTGGGAAGTGGACACATTGAGAGGGCACATGAATAATGTGTCGTGTGTTATGTTCCATGCCAAACAGGATATCATTGTCTCAAATTCAGAGGATAAAAGCATTCGTGTTTGGGATGTCACTAAAAGAACTGGAGTTCAGACATTCCGTCGAGAACATGACCGATTCTGGATCCTTGCATCTCACCCTGAGATGAATCTCCTTGCTGCTGGTCACGATAGTGGCATGATTGTCTTTAAATTAGAGAGAGAAAGGCCTGCTTTTGCAGTGAGCGGTGACTCTTTGTTCTATGCTAAAGATCGCTTTCTGCGGTTCTATGAGTTTTCAACTCAAAGAGATACTCAGGTGATTCCCATCCGGCGACCTGGTACCACCAGCCTGAATCAAAGTCCAAGGACGCTGTCTTACAGTCCTACTGAGAATGCTGTTCTTATTTGCTCAGATGTGGATGGTGGAACTTATGAGTTGTATGTCATTCCCAAAGATAGCATCAGTAGGGGTGATACTGTGCAGGAGGCAAAGAGAGGTGCTGGGGGATCAGCCATCTTTGTGGCCCGAAATAGATTTGCTGTGCTTGACAAAAGCAGCAACCAGGTCCTAGTCAAAAACCTGAAGAACGAGGTTGTTAAAAAGAGCAGTCTCCCCATTGCTGCAGATGCAATATTCTATGCTGGGACTGGTAACTTGCTTTGCAGGGCAGAGGATCGAGTAGTCATATTTGATCTCCAGCAAAGGATTGTTCTTGGGGACCTTCAAACGCCATTTGTCAAGTATGTTGTTTGGTCTAATGACATGGAAAGTGTTGCATTGCTCAGCAAACATGCGATCATCATTGCTAGCAAGAAGCTTGTGCATCAGTGCACTCTCCATGAGACTATCCGTGTAAAGAGCGGAGCCTGGGATGACAATGGTGTTTTTATTTATACAACATTGAACCACATAAAATACTGTCTGCCCAATGGGGACAGCGGCATAATCAGAACTCTTGATGTCCCAATATATGTAACTAAGGTTTCTGGAAATACCATATTTTGCTTGGATCGGGATGGGAAGAGCAGACATATTGACATTGATGCAACAGAATACATGTTCAAACTTTCTCTTTTGAGGAAGAAGTATGACCATGTTATGAGCATGATTAGGAACTCTCAGCTCTGTGGGCAGGCAATGATCGCTTATTTGCAACAGAAGGGTTTTCCTGAAGTTGCTTTGCATTTTGTGAAGGATGAGAGGACTCGATTTAATTTGGCCTTAGAGAGTGGAAATATTCAGATTGCTGTTGCTTCAGCAAAGGAAATTGATGAGAAAGATCACTGGTATAGATTGGGAGTGGAAGCTCTTCGCCAAGGTAATTCAGGTATTGTTGAATATGCCTACCAGAGAACCAAAAACTTTGAGAGGTTGTCTTTCCTCTATCTCATTACTGGGAACCTGGAAAAGCTTTCTAAAATGCTGAAAATTGCTGAAGTTAAGAATGATGTCATGGGCCAGTTTCATAATGCACTTTATTTGGGTGATATCCAAGAACGTGTCAAGATCTTGGAGAATTCTGGCCATTTGCCACTTGCTTATATAACTGCGAAAGTCCATGGGCTAGAGGATGTTGCTGAACGTCTAGCTGCTGAGTTAGGAGATAATGTTCCATCTTTGCCGGAGGGTAAAGTGCCTTCACTTCTGATACCTCCAGCTCCCATCATGTCTGGCAGTGATTGGCCCCTTCTAAGAGTCATGAGAGGCATATTTCAAGGTGGGCTGGATGATACGGGTAAAGGTGCTGTTGATGAGGATGAAGAGGCTGCTGAAGGTGATTGGGGTGGAGATCTGGATATTGACGATGTGGATGGCTTGCAAAATGGAGATGTTTCAGGAATTTTGGAGGATGGGGAAGTGGCTGATGAAAATGGGGAGGGAGGATGGGACCTTGAAGACTTGGAGCTCCCCCCTGAGGCAGACACACCGAGGGCTTCTGTAAGTGCCCGCTCGTCTGTTTTTGTGGCTCCAACTCCTGGTATGCCTGTAAGCCAGATTTGGATCCAGAGATCATCACTTGCTGCTGAACATGCTGCAGCTGGCAATTTTGATACTGCTATGCGGTTGCTCAACAGGCAACTTGGAATTCGAAACTTTGCTCCATTGAGATCCATGTTTCTTGATCTTCACACAGGTAGCCATACCTATTTGCGTGCATTTTCATCTACTCCAGTGATATCTCTGGCTGTTGAACGTGGATGGAGTGAATCTGCTAGCCCTAATGTAAGGGGCCCTCCAGCACTGGTGTTCAATTTCTCTCAGTTGGAAGAGAAGCTCAAGGCTGGATACAGAGCCACAACAGCTGGAAAATTTACTGAGGCACTTCGACTCTTTCTCAGCATTCTTCATACAGTCCCTCTAATTGTTGTTGAGTCCAGGAGGGAGGTCGATGAAGTTAAAGAGTTGATTATCATAGTCAAAGAATATGTCCTGGCTTCGAAGATGGAGCTCAAAAGGAGGGAAATGAAAGACAATCCAATACGTCAACAGGAGCTAGCTGCCTATTTCACTCACTGCAACCTTCAAATGCCTCATTTAAGGCTTGCTCTGCAAAATGCAATGACTGTTTGCTTCAAGGCAAAGAACCTAGCTACTGCAGCTAATTTTGCCAGGCGTCTATTAGAGACGAACCCCACAATTGAGAACCAGGCAAAGATGGCCAGGCAAGTGCTGCAGGCTGCAGAAAGGAATATGACAGATGCCTCCGAGCTAAATTATGACTTCAGAAACCCATTTGTGACATGTGGTGCAACATATGTTCCAATTTACAGAGGACAAAAAGATATCTCTTGCCCATTTTGTAGTTCACGATTTGTGCCAAGCCAGGAAGGACAGTTGTGTTCTGTTTGTGATCTTGCTGTTGTTGGGGCAGATGCTTCAGGGTTACTCTGTTCTCCTACCCAGATACGATGAGCGAGTTTTTGTCAATTATTTTTCAGCTCGTCTTATCTGATAGCAGAAGTGGCGGTCTTCATTGTTTTCTATCTGCAGGGAAAAAAGGTAAGAGATACCTATAGAAGAGTTAAGTCCCCAGTGAATTTGTTTGTGTTATCTTTTTCTTCTATTCTGCTTTATTCTGGAAATCTCTTTCACCCCTTGTTTACTTAGTTGATTATGATTTTCAATGTAATAAACAACTTGAGAATTTTGGCTTGGCCTATTCTTGTTAGCTGTTCATAGACAAGAATAGACGAGGGGGCTCTTTTGTTAAATTAGATAAATCTTTATAGGCAGGACAAGTTTACATCTCAGTTGTATGGCAAAATTTGCTTATTTGTGATGATTTCGGGTTTCTATTGGTTGGCTGCAAGTGATTTTTCTAGCTTACTATTATATTCATCAACCTATTCACGGCATCATCTTTTGGTTCAGATGTTAGAGGTGGTGATCATTCACCTTTTAACGCATTTTCTTACTGGTAAAATTAAGGGATCCGCTTCCAGCCATGGTTTTGTCATATTTGATTGATAGGAATTTAAACTCGAAAAGTGAAGGAGTTTTATGGGATTTAGATTCCAAATTTGTGATTTGCGCAGATGGAAAACATGATTTTGAATTGAACAAGTTCGAACGGCTTCTCTCTGGTATCCTGTATCCTAAGCTCGTGAATTATAAAAAAGGACTTCTCAGTGTCCTGTTTGCACTGCATGGCTTCTGGGCATGGTCAATTTGCCCCCGTGAATTTGCTCACATTCTCGACAACCAGACGTAAGGGGTTTCTAAATTGAAAAGGAAAAGAGAAGAAAAACAAAAAGAAAGAAGAAATTCTTAGTTTCCTTGGAGAAATAGAACTCAAAATTTAAGAAACACCGGGTGTTTCATAGTTACCCAAAAATATTTACTGTTGAAATGTTGGACAAATGTATATGAATAACGTTTTGAGTAAAGAATTAAGGATGGGTGAAGGGAAGAAAATGATAGGGAGAGGAAGTTGAGAGTTACAATTTGTTTCTTCTAATCTCTTTTACTTATACATGTATGGTAAAGAAAGAGGAAGGTTACAAAGAAGGAGATCTTTGTGGTGTCAATGTTAAAATTCAGTTATACAATAATCAACAAATGTCTACTCCATTTTTTTTTATTTTAACAACAAACATAAACATGGTTAGCAGTGAAGAAAAAAAAGGTCAAAAAGAATGAAATCTGAGGTGTCAAAGTTAAGACCAGTTTTCTTGTCAAGTTATACCTAATAAATAGATGTTTACTCTATTTTTTCTTAACAGAAATACAATTAGCATGTAGTAATACTAATGCATTAAAGAGAAAAATAAACAAATAAAATACTCAAGTGTCTGGCCCCATGCCAAAGCTTACTCTATTTAGTCCTGAGTTGTAAGCAAGGGCATGGATTAATGTAACTTCTCCTTTCAAATATCATTGTTCCAATTACAAAATAAATCTTTTTCTTCTATTCGGTACTTGAAAGTTGTTTCAGAGGTTTATGTAATTAGTGGTGGGCGTTCGCTGTGATTTACCAGTTATACTAATACCTTTTTATAACAAATCAGCCAGGTGTCTAAAACTGATTAGTAAAAGTACGTGCACCAATGAGAATTCAAGGCACGTGATACAAAACGTGTAGCGCTAAGCTTTCATGAAAGATAAAAAGAAAAACGCTAAGCCAATAACAAAACATTATAAATCGATAAACAGAGTTGCACTCTTCACAAAAATAAACCAACTCACATCAAACACAACAGCACACACAAAAAAGGGGAAAAGAAAGAATCGGATAAAGAAAAGAAGGAAATGGCGAAGAAAACAATCACCATGAAATCACTATCTCAAGAAGTGGATCTTGTTTTTCTCGATGAGCAACAAGAGCCTGATCTTTCTTACTGGGAATTTATTAATCAATCCGATGCTGATGATTCAGATACTGAATCTTTGATTAGTCTTGAAAACGGGTTTGTTTCTTGGTATACTTTAACCCCATCTTCACCAGCGCCGCCACCACCACAGTCCCCAAACATTAACCAAGGAATTGAAGCCCAAGTGATGATTGAAGACCAATATGGTTATAATGATGTGAATTCTTGCAATGATCATGTTGGTTTTTATGGGGGTTATCAGCCTGAGGCAGGGTCTATTATTTATCATGATGATGATGACGAAGAGGATTACGATGATGATGATGTTGATGTTGATGGATATGGGCTGGATGATGAATTGGTGCCATGGAATGTGAGTGGGAAGTTAGGGAGGCAGAGAATGAGGAAATTAGGGAAAAGGGTTTTCTCAAAAATGGGTAGTTCAAAGAGGAATCCTTATCTGCATGTGAAGGCAGGTGCTGTTCATGGAAAGCATGGATTGGGGTTGAAGGCTTGAAACTTGAAGGTAATTTGTTCGGGAAAAACTATTTCATCTTGAAATGGGTATTTTTTCCATTCAAGATTTCGGTTGGTTGGTTGGATGGATGTAAGTAATGAAATTCTGAAATTGTAATTAGGCTTGATTCTGGCTTAAGGTTAACTTTAGGTTATGTTACTGGATAACAAAATGTGATGTTATTTTGACTTCTTTAAATCTTAATGTTCATAAGTTTCTTTTGCTTGTGTCTGTGGTTGAATTGCTTGGATTCAGTTAGTGGAATTGGATGTGTTGTTATCAATGGCATATGTAACCCAAGTTTTTAAGTCTTTAGATCACTTGTTTGCAAAGATAGCTACTTCTATCAGAGATTGCACAGATATAGTTGGAACTTAAGGTGATAAGTTTGTGAAAAAATTGTTTGAAAAGAAATGGTGTATAAATGTATATTTGCTCTGTTGGATTAATTACTGTTGAAACAAAGGGGTTTTGTTGGGTGATTGAATATTTAGGTTACAGTAACTGGGTTTTGCTTTTTGGCCAATTTTCTGGATATTTTTGGGGAATTGAGTTGAGGAAATTATGGATCTCAGTCTTCACTAACCGTTTTTAAATTGACATCATAAAGCAATCTTAAGGTGTGCATGATGAAGAAAATTTTGATTATGTCAAAGGCATTAGCTGTGTTGCTCTGTTGGATGGTCTTTCTCAATTACTTACCTCAAGTAATATGCCTTTTAATTTTCAACCTGTGGTTGAAATGGCATTACCAGCCTGAGTGTTTACTGTCTACAGATGGGGCAGTAGTTGAGCTTCTCTCTATGCACGCCTTAAGCAGCACCTTCTATAATGTGACTTCTTGTAGAGTGTAAAAATCTCTGGTTGCAGTATGAATGGTGCCTAAGGTGTATAGATAAACTCCTACAATAATATCTCTAAACGGTGGTCTGTGGTCCTGAACAAAAGAATAATCTATCAGATATCTCATCTCATGTGGACCTACTCTTTCAGTAGGGAGAATGCCTTGGCTAACAGTTTTTGATAGTCCTCACATGTATGGAGGCAGGGAACAAAGGAACCTTGTTACTGTTAGTTTCCCTTCGTCAAAACTATGGGCAAGAAATGCTATTTTCTCTTCTTGTGCATCTCTCCCTTTAGTTTTAGTACAGTCTTCTCTTTTTGCTGTAACTTGACCTGTTCCTGACCCATTATCTTCCAGATGCTGAATGAGAAAAGCAGACAGAGGCTCCATGGTTCACACATGCGTTTAGCTTTTAGCTCTGTCGGATAGCAGTGCTATTTGACTGATAAAGACTCCTTAGATTCCTTTTTCTTCGAGTTTATTTCTCTTTCAATCTAATAGCTACAGATAAAGAAAAAGTTTTCTTTTCTTTTCTTTTTTTTCTTCCCCTCCGATGTTCTTCACCTGGGTGGGTTTCCACTTTCTACTAGTAACATTTCCTGTTTTCCTGTATGAACAAAGGCTAAAAATTAATAGCAAGGTCGCTCAGGAATTTATGGACAGATTAAAAAAGAAAATTTCAAGTCTGCAATCTGTTAGAAAAAAGAAAGAAAAAAAAAAAGAAAAGGAGCAAGTGAATGGAGTTTGGAGTTTTCTTAGTGATCAATTCAAGTGAAATGGGAGTTGCCACTTTTTCTTTTTGTTGTGATAACTTGGTAGATTGAAAACTTTAAGCACATGTCTATGGTTTTACCAAGATTCCCGGCCATGTCAATTCATTCAGCAACTGCTCATTTTTAATTTTCTTAAGAAAAAAACAAAAATAAAAATACATTTTTATGCCGATGTTAAATTGGTAACTTATTTCTGTTTCTATTTGGTAATTTGATGGTAGGGCTGTTAAGCAATGGGCTCAATCTCCCCTGGAGGAAGGAAGGAAACCCTTAGTCACTGTTAGGAGGTTCCAGTATGTTTTCTTTTCTTTTTTCAGACAGATTTTTAAAGATTGTTTCTGACATGATTTCCAATCCAGCTCAGTTCCAGTCTTTTATAAAGAAGATCTTGTGATTTAATTCATATTGAATTTAAAAAAAATAAAAAAATTAGCTGTTTAAAGAATTTTATTATATTAACTTATTTTGTTTAATTCCATATTATTGTTTTTGATGTACAAAAGAACTAACTATTTTATTTATTGATAAAAGTAAATAATTTTTTCGTAAGGATTACCCATGATGAAATAATGCCATATTTTTTAAGGATACTCTCAAAATTTTCTCTTAAATTTTTTAGCAGTGTTATTTTTAATTAGGAATTTTAGAAAATTTAATAACATATTTTTAAAATATTTTTTTTGTTTAAAAAAATAGTTAAATATAATAATGATATATGATTTATACTAAAAAAGTTTAGGAAGCATTTACTGTAGTATGATTTATACTAAAAATACTATAATACAGTTCTAAAAAAGCTATATAAATAACATTATTGTTAAATATTTTTAACTTTTATTTTAATTATATTTTTATGTATTTTAAACTGCATTTAATATATTTTTTAGTATTATAATATATTTTCTAAAACGCATATCTGCATGTCATCAAAATACGCTAATTGTTATAAAAAAAATAATATTATTCAATTTACGAATATCAAACATAAAAATATAAAATAAAAATTATAAATATACTTCATTTGGTTAATTTCATAGTAATATAAGTTAAAATCATATATTATTGTTATCTTACATCTATAGTTTTAGTATTTTTTTTGGACGAAATTTTAAAAGCTAAATTCATAGTAATACAAGTTAAAATTAAAAAAAACTTTTGATATCTTTTAGATCTACTTTTAGTATTTTCTTCTGAATAATTTATAAAAAAATAAAAAGATCTAAAATAAAAACCGAATTCATAATAATACAAATTAAAAATAATATTCTTTCAATATCTTTTAGGTAGGGATGTTCATGAATCGTGTTGATCGGTTTAGAAGTTATATATTAATTCAAACCATTTTAGTCAGATTGTATTTATTTAAAACTGAATCTAATACTTAAAATTAAAAAATCAATAAATTTAGGTTTATTGATTTTTAATCGCATTCAATTTTAAAAATCTAATTTGAAAATTAAAATTAAAATTTGTATAAAAATCAAAACACATTAAAAAAAATTACATGTAATTTGTCACGATCCGATCCGTAGGCCCGTGACTGGCACTAGGGAATGGGTAGGCGTAAGGCCACCGAATCTCGTAATAAGCCTAACACTCACTGACTTAAACAAATCTCATCTCAATTAATGTTACTAATGCTACAATTTATCGAAACCATTAAATTTTACACAATTAATTTTGGTCTGCCAGAAGAATTTAGCGAGATACTAAACTCAGAAAATTTACAACTGATATAACTATTATTTCTACTGCGAAAAATCTAAGAATTTACGAATTTACATACCAAATTAAATACACCACCTGATGATGAAGGAGTCGGGTTACTAGATAAGAGTCGTGGGAAGATAACAATCACAAATCTAAAAAACAGTAAATTGAGACTCTCAGTCTCGAGAGTGAGTTAAAATCATATATCTAAAAATATTTGTATATACTTCGATCATACATTTATTTAATTTGAAATAAACATAAGTCGTGTAAAAACATACGTGTCATGCCATGCGTAAACAAAAAATAATAATTTTCATACACTATGGGACGGAGTACTCCAGTAGAACCCTAATCGGAATACAAACATCTCGTTCAATCTCAATACTGACATCTCGACTAATCTCAACTCTAACATCCTGACTAATCTCATGCCAATAGGATTGGCGCCCAGAGAGTAAAGCTCGACCAGGGACCTTAACTCCAGTCTGGTCACTTAATTATCACTCTCAACCTTAGTCTTTCGGCTCTCTTAATCCAATAATACTGGCGCCCAGAGGGCAAAACTCGACCAGGGACCTTACCTCCAGTCTAGTCACTTAGGTTTCCAAATAAGCCAGCGCCCAGAGAGCAATGCTCGACCAGGGACCTTTACTCCGGCATCCACACTTTACTAAGTCCAGAGAGCGATGCTCGACCAGAGCAAGTCCTAATTTTCCTTTTTAAATTTACCAATTCACCCTTTTACCATCACTCTTCTACTTATACCGGAAACACTCATCAAACTAATATTCTACTGCCGTCCCATTCCGAGTCAACACAAAATCAATAAAAATCGCAATGCGGAAAATAAAACATATATAAACAGCACATAATCAAATAGTCAAAATATTAATAATTTAATCAAAGATATCATATATATGAATAATAATTAAATCAATAATTAAATTTGTAATAAAATAATCACAATAGTAAATCAAGATTTATGCATGACATGTGCATAACCGATATATGACTTTAACTCACAACTTTGGCGACCTCCTAATTCTGCTCCGGTGCCTCGGTTGGAGCGAGCCGAACAGACGGATTATCTAATCACAGAAAATAATTTATCAATAATGCTGAACAATTTATAATTGACCCTAGGTCTAGATTGCTAAGACCGACTGTCTAAATCTCGACTCGGGTAAATTTTACCGAAAATTCGGTAGAACTTTCCCTAAAACACAGGCATTTACCCCCTATAAAACGGGTCCAGGACCTGCCAAAAAACACTACAAATATCCAACAATTCATATAACAGGAGTTGGGTCCCTAAGACTTCACTATTTTCCGACTCCACCACACAGCACAAAAATCACGACCACGACAGACAGTCCGACAAACAATTATTTTTTACTCACAAATATCATCTAATACTCAACACAATTCAATAAGCATAAATTAAATCAAGGAATTCTTAAATCAATGGGCCATAGAAAATTACCGAGACGCTTGATCGCTGGTTGACTCGCCTCCAGCCACCAGAGTCTGATTGACGATCCGAACACACCATGACGCGCTGATGACGATCCTTACTTCCAATTTTCCGATCCGACCCCCGATCATCCGGAGAGATTAACGGACGATCTCAGCCGTCAATTTGCAAACAGAGCCCGATCACTACGAAACCGGTGCCATTGCGAAGCTTGAGCTGAAGAGAGTCGGGATACGTCCTCCGATCGTCCATCCTCCGCCGGAGCTCACCGAAAAATGCCGCTGCCCCATACTTTCTCTCTCCACCGGATCTTCCATCTCTGGCCACCATTCACGTCGCCGTTGCCGCCAAAAGGAAGCTCTCGTCGAGAGGAGTCGATCGCCACCCGAAATGGCCTCCGGTACGCCCTTCAGCGATTTCGTCAGCTCTCGTCGTTAAACGCGCCGCTCCGTCGGCGTTCGCGCCACCACCGACGCCCGTAGTGTCCGCCTCCTTCTTCTTCTTTCGCTTCCTCTCTCTCTCTCCCTGATTCCTTTTCTTCTTTCTTTCCTTCCAATATCGATATTAGGCCCCTGAACTTTTCCTTCTTACAATTTAGTTCCTCAACTTTTTTAATTACTTACAATTTTATCTTGCAGAATTTTCAATTAATTCCTAAACTTTTCTTTATCCTTTCAATTAAGCCCCCAACTATTTAATTTGGGCCAAATTAGAATTATAGAAAATACATAATTACATATATACATTTGCTTTTAAATGTAAAATTACTAAAAAAGCCCTTACCGACATATTTAATTACAAAAAAGACCAAACATACAAATTTTCATTAAACTCCCATATTACTAAAATTATACTTTTTATTCTTATTCCAAAATAAATCTCTAATTAGTCCTAACACAATTAAATTAAATAACCGATCTATTAAATATTTTTCAACTTAAAATTAAATACCACTAGCTAATTAAAATACCAATTTCTCCAAGAAATTTCTTTTATAAGAACATTCTTTATAAATTCTTCCATAATTCTCCAATATATAATTTTATTTTTATATATGTACATTTGGTAAAAATTTGAATAACCAAAATATAATTTATTTCTCAAATAATTTACTTAATTAATTTCTTAAAGATCCAACTAATTGGGTATAGAAAAATAACTCATTTATTTGTCTAACATTAAAATTTCACTTAATTCATTCCAATTTAAACCAAATAAAAATAAAATAAAATAAATTTAAATAAAAATTTATTTATTAATCATTATTAATATTATCTTTATTAAAGAAAAATTCCGGGTATTACATAATTACATAGTCGGATTAGATGAATAAATATAGTTAAATAAATAAAATTTAAAATTTGATATTACTTTTTAATGAAGAAAAGTAAAACTAAAATAACAATTCTAAGGATTTAAGAGAAAAAATGGTAAAATAAAATAAAATATTATTATTAAAATATTTATAGTTATAAAAATTATATAATATTAAAATGACGTAATTTTATATAAATTATATATTATATATTAATTTTAATTTTTAGTTTTATATCATACTAAATTGGATTTTACTATAATTTTTAAGTTTAAAATCGAATCCAATTCACTTTTATTTGGTTTTAGATATTTTCAAACCATTTCAAATTCAGTATAATTTAAATCTAATAAATTAATTTCGATTTTAATAAGAATTTTTGAATTGATGAGGTTATTGGTTTGGTTGAAAATTCCTATTTTTAAGTATATCTTTAGTATTTTTTTTAATAAAATTTTATAAGAAAATATATAAAATAAAAACTGAAATCATAATAATACAAATTTTAAATATATTTTTCGGATATTTTATAGGGTATACTTTAGATATTTTTTTGACAAAATTTTATAAAAAAAAAATCATATAAGTTTTTTTATAAAAACATAAAAATTAATTTTTAAAAATAAATCACAAAAAGATTGTATTTTACTGCAGAACATTTTTTCAAAAAATTGGTGGACGTAAAAATTAAAAGTTTATTCAAACAATTAGTAATACTTAATTTTAGTTGATAAAGATGCGGTCAAAGCATTGAAAGCAACCATCATTTCAAATGCTATCCTGCCGCATTGAGGCTATCAGCTAGGCACAGTCGCTATAAACCTATCGTTTCTGCATTATTTACGGCCGTAACACAAATTACCCAACATTTATTCATATAATTATTATCCATAATAAATTTAAAATTTGTAAGCATGTCAAGTTTTTATGTTGATTATTTTACATTCCATATATTTTGAACGATTATTATTATTATTTTAATTATAAAATTAAATTTATAGATATAATTTAATTAAATTTTTAATATGAGTTATTTTTATAGGATTAAAATGAGTGTTTAATTAGAAATGTAACTTAATAATCAATAAATTAATAGAACGAACCATAAAATTATATATAATTTTGAATTTTATTTATCAAAAATAGTATATATGTCTAAATAAAAATTATATGTGTCAAAAATTAAGTACACGTGTCAAACAAATTTAAAATTTCAAAAATCAATATATATATAGATTATTTGATATTATAAAAATAAATAAATTTGATATTTATTATAAATAATTTATATAATCAATAGATAAAACGTAATTACTGTAAAAAAAAATTTATTTATGTTATCTTTAATTGATAAAAAAGCAATGTATTATTTTATTGAAAGAAGATTCTCATCCGACTGTTGTGATTATGATAGTAGCATTTTATGACTCCAATTCTATTGCTCTGAAAAATTTGTAGAGGATATATATCTCAATTGTGAATTGCATATGTTACCCCTTTTGCACGTCCAAATTTACTCCAAAAACTACTTGTACCTGAGTTATAAATTGGGTCATGGGCTCAGTTTATTTTGGGCCTTCAAACATAGTCCCTATTGAATTGGTCCGGCCCAAAATTTATTTGGGCACACGTTTGTTTTCTTCTAGGACTCGCAAAAAAGAAAACATTTAATTACCATTTCCCCCTTTATTTATGTTTAACATAATGTTTTTTTCTTATCCAATATATAATATGTTTGTCTTGTAATTCAGTTTACTTTATTTTGTGAATAGCTTCTCTTTAAACTAAACCAGTAAAACAAATAAAATCGAGCATGTGAAGTCTACTTTAACATTTTTCCTATTGTTTTTCTTTTTTAAAAAAAAGAAAACACTTAAACACTTGTGTTCTTTTTAATTATAAAATCATTTATAGTCAAAATTCCAAATTTTTAAAATATTATAATTGAAATTTTACTTTATATTGTAGAAGAAGTAGTTATTTTTTTTTAATTAATAAATTAACATGTTGTTTATTAGATAAGAAATCATTATATGATAAGCAATTTACTATATAAGCGTAAATTTATAAAACACTGAGAGTTAAATATTAAACATACAATTTGAGTAGAATAAGAGAAAATAAATAATAAATATCTGAAATGTTTGAAACTAAAATTAAAAAATTAATTTCATTGGTAAATTTACTAATTAATATTTTTATCAACTTTCTCCAAATCAAATTATAATTTTTGATTTTTAAGATAATAGGATATTTTTATTTAAAAATAAATTATTTACTATTTAATCATTATTTAAAGTAATATTATTTTTTATGGTTAGAAATAATTATCTAATATTAATTTCAATTATAGTACAATTTTAGCATAACAAGGAATGTTAAAGTATAAATATCTAAAATCGTCAAAATAAAGAGAATTATAACGCTTAATACAATATTTATTCCTTCTCGTGGAGTATAGTAATTAAAGAAAAGAATATTTTTGTTACAATTCATATTTTAATTTTAAATATAATTATTTTTAAATTTTAATTTATTATTAATCAATATATGAGCATATTATAACACGATACAAATTTATATAACGAAGGAATTATTTTATGAAATATGTTTATAAAAAAAAAGTAGATGTATAAATTATTAGAGTAGAAATAAATAAATAAAGTAATGATTTTATTTAATGAGAATTTAATATTCATGACAAGTCCATTGGTAAAGTATGACGAAAGAACCTTTATATAGGTTGAACAGAGAGACCCCTTAGCCTGGCCTACCAACAAAAATAACTGTCTTTTCTCTCCCAGAAAAACGGCTTTAACATCGTGACAACGTGACACTCCTTTTTTCCTATCTTTTATACTATTAACATTATTTAAAAAAATGCACAGGCAAATTTAATTTTTAAGAAAAACCCTTTTGCATTTGCTCCATTAAAAAGAGTGATCAATTTAAAAAATTTATTAACTAATATTATTTTAAATTTTAATAAAGAATAAAAAAATTTATTGTAATTTAGTAATTAAAAAACAATAATTTTATGAGTGGTTGTATTTTTGCAATTTATAAATAAAAGTTCTAAAATAAAATAGAGTTTTAATTGTAAAGCAAATAAAAGTTATTTAATCTTATTCATAATAAAATAAGAAACATTTAAAATTATATAAATATTAGTTATCAGTGGAACAGGATAATGCTCACTCCAAACAAACTCATACATTATTTTTACCGTTGAAAAAGTTTTAGAAGTTTGGAGTAAATAGAGGTTGCATTTTAGGATATTATTACTATATAAATTAAATAATATAATAAGTGGGATGGCTGAAGCATCCAAGTTTATTAAAAAAAAGTCTTAATTGATATTTTTATAATCATGAACTAATTTAATCATTTGCTTATAAGTACCATTTAATTTGTTAAATGAGATCTTGTTTATAATTAAATCCTTTTATAAGTACAATTTAATTTATTTAGAAAATTATTTAGTTGTGATGCTATCAACTTTTTAAAAAAAACATAAAACAAGATAAAGAGAGAAAAGAAGTATTGAGGTGAATTATAATATAAAAGAGATTTATTCTTAAATGGAGATATAAACTTTCTTTACTTTTCTGTCGTATAATGGGTAACCAAAACAACCATAAAATTAATTAAACACTTATAATCTTTAAAACTAATATATAAAAACGGTATCGTACATCATTAATTAAATTTAAATTTAAAAATATATAGATAAGATAATAAAAAAATTATAATTTATTTAAGATTTTGAATTCGATTTTTAGTCACGCAGTCAAAACATTTTAGAAAAGATTTAACAAAATGGGGAATGATTCTATCCTAACACATTTTTGGATTAGTTAAATAATTATAGATATTAAATAGAAAAAATTAAAAAGAAAAACACGAAGGTAAAATTGTACGTATGCTACCAGGTAGAAAGTGCCAAAGTGCTTCAATTGTTGCACGCATAGGCTGAAGAAATTATTAGCCATGCTTTCTCTCACAAACCACAATCAATAGTTGTACACTTGTACTATATCAATTCATCAAGAATGTAATCAATTACTGTACAGAAAAAATCTAAGTGTTAAAATAATCTGATTTTCTTTTTCTCCCATTTCAATAATTATTTATATCTTGTACTGCTTCTAAGATTTTTCTGTTTGATGCTGGGACTAAAGAAAGACTGAAAGAGTTTGTTTCAGGATTCATTTGAGCACTTGGAACTCATGGTGCTTGCTTCTGCGGTGGCTGGCTGTGTTCTATTGCTCAGATAAAGTTCCTCACTTCTTCTTTCTTTCTTTTTTAATCACATATGAAATCAGTACAAATTCTATGAACCGTGAATATGAACTAGAAGCAAAAAAGATAGACCCAAAAACCCAAAACCAAAACTTGTCACGCCAATCAAACACCACCATCACCATCATCAACAGCAAGAGACTGGAACAAATAACAGGAGAAGTACAAGAGGCAGCAGATAATTAACTAGAAATGATCAGGCGTGAGGACTGGATTCATGATGATGATGTGTAGTAATAACAATGATGATGAGACAAGGAGGTTTAGGTGGTTCAAGATGTCAAGACTGCGGAAACCAAGCCAAGAAAGATTGTGTTTATATGAGGTGCAGAACTTGTTGTAAAAGTAAAGGATTTCACTGCCAAACACACGTCAAAAGCACTTGGGTTCCTGCTTATAGAAGGCAACAGAGGCTTCAAAATGTTTCTTCAATTCAACTTCAACAACAGCACCCTCAAGATCAACTACACAACCCTAAAAGACTCCGAGAAAATCCTGCTACAGGTATAGATCTATTCAATATTTTGAGAAACTGGTGAGAAAGATTTTCAAGAAACATCCATACTTATATATAGTAACCCTAGCTTGCAGCTTTTCTTTTCCTTTTTCTTTTCTATTATATATACTGCTTGAGGGTGTAATTCTGACAAGAAAAAAAAAAAACTAACATCTATAGAAAAGGATGAACTTTTTTGCTCTTTTTCTTTGTTGAAGCTAAGATCTTGTTTCTGATGATGACAGTACTGTTCTTGAACTTTTCTTTCTGTCTTTCTTTAGAGAATTTTCCTGCTGAAGTGAACTCTTTAGCTACATTTCGCTGCCTTAGAGTGAGCTCTATTGATGAAGGAGATGATCAGTTTGCATATCAGACAAGTATGAGTATAGGAGGCCATGTTTTTAAGGGTATTCTTTATGATCAAGGTCCTACTTACACCATTGGAGAAAGCTCCACTACCCAGATTCAAGAACCTAATCTTGCAAATGCTGCTGCCCTAACTAGTACTACTTTAGCTCCAACCTCTTCAGTTGATGCGGATTCACTTCCTCCTTCTTACCCTTTTCCCTTTAATGCTTTCATGTCCGGTACGCAACTTTTCTTGCACCCAAAATCTTAGGGCAAAAGAAGGAAAAAGAAAGATGTTTTGTTTTATATTGTCTATTTGATTCTATTTTATTAGGAGGCCTATCTCCCCCTTTATCATATCACCAACATTGCTATGTATCTGCATTACTGGTGCCATTTAAATGAACTGCTAGAGATGAATAAGAGGGAGATGACCATGTTCATTGTTCAGATTTCAGCTATATTTATTATTTAGTGCACAATTATATAATCTTGTCTATTGATATTATATTATTTGATTAACTGAAATGTTTATATGCTAGCTACACTTAGGATTTTCAGTTTGTCTTCTTGTTTACTTTCTTTATTTGTTTATATTCTGTTCTGGGTTCAGCCTTATGTTTCTTCCATTATTGTTTATGAACTTCGAAGCTGCTTTTTTTCCTGTTTACCCGTTTCTTTGCCGGCTTGAAGCCGACTATTGAGATCATATCCTCTTGTATATTAATAGACAAATTAGTTACCAAGATCTTAGAGATAGTCTTTTACATGTTTATTAATTGTTATATTTCACCAATGCATGTGCATCAGACCCAAAAAATTCATGCATTGCAGCCATATCTAGTTAAATAATACGATACCATCCATGCTTATGTACCGGCTAGTCGAAAAGATGGAAATGATCACTGCATCTCAGAGCCTCTTATTCATTATTTTTGCTCTATATTTTCACAAATTTACCATATCGTACACCATTGGTTTGTTTGTTTTGATTTATTGTGTACACGTCTTAGCAAGTTCTTGTGTGCCTAACATCTCAAAGTAATATATATATATTTGAGTGAAGCTGCACTTTTATACATAAAATTTAATCAAGTGGTAAGCTTCGGGGAATCACCCTATATAACTATAAAGCACAAGCTAAACCCTTAGGTTACATACTTTAATTAAGATTTAAACAGAAAGAGATTAGGTGGGCATCTTGTGAGATTTTTGAGATAATGACTTTCTTTACTTACAAAGCACTATATAATTAGTTTCCATGCTCATATATATATATATATATATACATGCTAAAGAGACGATCATACCAACTATAGGCAAAAAAATTGATACCCTCATCAATGACCCAACTACTCGAATATATCTTGTATTACTCAGAGGGAAAAACTTTGCTACAAAAGTCACAGTAAATAATATTTAGTATTGGTTGCATCTACAATTGCCTTCTTAAAGAAACTCATTGAGTGGATTCTCACTTAGAGTTAGCTAGATAGCTTTCCTAATGTAGTTATAGAAAAAGATGGTTCTTCACATGTAAAGAAATGACTTCTCATTGAAGATATGCTGCAAATTGGATTGCAAAAAAAAAAAAAAAAGAAAAACAATCAAAAGAATATTGATCAAGCTAAGTGGGTAAATTGTCATGTACAAATATATGATCAATAAATCCACATGCAAGTGCAAGTGTTCTAATATATATATATGTGTGTGTGTGTGTGTGTGTGTGTGTGTGTGTGTGTATTTGTCAAACTATAGGAAATGGGTGACCTGCTCAAAGACACCCCCAAATAGGAGAATGCTGTTCTTTTGTCCTTTCTCTTTTTACTCAACAGGAGGATGCTATTAGTGATTTACTGATGTTGACCTTACATCTCTTAACTATTACTAGCTTTCTACATTGAAGATATGTTTATATAAAAATCAAATTTGTTTATATTGAATTCCCTCTTTCCCTTTTCTTGATTTGCTGCTAAATCACATATACATTAGGTTATCAGTTTTCAGAAGGTATATGTTGAGGGGAAAAAAGGGTTTTCAACCATGTGAATTATTTAAGCTTGTACTACTACCAAATTGTTTGTCCGTACATATTTAGACCTAATTAATAATTGGAGGATCATATTGCAAGTGTCGAGAGAACAAACATATAATAATGAGGTTTACTTTGTTCATGTTATTCTCTGTGATAAAACTTTAGTAATTAAGTCATAGAAAAAGTAATATTGTTAATAAAAAGTATGCTTTTGATGCTTTGGCTACAATATGGTGCAATATTTTGTGAATACCATTAATTATATACTATGAGCACTAGCTAGATAGACATGCCAAAATCAGCTTTTCAAAGAAGTTAAAATAACTAAACAGCCTCCAACTAGCCAGTGTGTGAGTGAGAAATACTCGATCATGTTATTATATTAGTTCAGGCATGGAGAAAAGGAAAAAAGAAAAAAACCTGATGTTTCTTTAATCATGCATGAATGTGAATCTAATTCGTCATTGTTCTTAACAAAGCATATATACATATAGTTATTCCTTTCAATTGCAGGGATGTCTTGCAACATATATATATATATATACCCAATGGGCATTTATAGAAACTTATGAATCTCTTCTATAAATGACCTTATAAATGTGATTCTCATAGCAAGTGCTACATTATATATTTGCCTCAATAATATGGTATTACTTTTACATGCATGAACTAACCCTCTTGCAGTTTTTGAAACTTTGAATTGAAATTTGTGAATGCAGTTTCATAAAGATTACGTGTTATAATTTCTTTTGGTATGCATTTTTTTTTTTATTATCTAAGTGTAAAATACTCGAATTAAGTATTATTCGATGGTTCAATGTAATATATAAAAAGTAGCCAATAATATACACCTTTCTATATACACAGAATATGTTTGCATGCATTTTAATTCTTTAATCATTTAATAAGGATTATTCTTGTTTGTTTCAAATATTCATATAGTCGCTAATATTGACTTTGAAATTATTTACAATGACTAAACACAATTATCTCTCAATATATATTTTGCTTTGGGAAATTCTTATTTAGTCTAGCTATGTTCTTATTTACATATGAAACTGTGTATTTATTAGTATTAAATAATTAAATATATATTAATTATTTTGTGAAATATTCATATACAAGTGTATTTATTTATATGTATCTAAATAGAGATTTATGCGCATATGCTATGTAGTTGTTGTCGTTGTTCTTATTTACATATCAATTCATTAATTTGTTTTATGCTACTTACTCCTAAGAATTCATCATCTTAGAGATGAAAATAATTATGTAATTGGTGCTTTATTTGTTTATAAATCCACTTAAATAGCTTATTGCAGTTTAGTGATTTGGATTACAGTGATATGTCTGAAGAGTAGTATTAGTTAACTGTTTATTCTGATAAGTTTTTTAGCATATTTAATTTATAAATTTTGTCTATATATATATAATATAACATAATATATAATCGACTAAATTAATTTTGTGTTGACTATAAAATCCAATTCACAAACTTAATTCTGTGTAATGACTGCGGATATGGAGATTTCGAAAATTGCTACCAAGTAATTATGCAGTGAGAAGTAAATCTCAAAGGCTTTTATCAAAATCATATTAATTAATAATAATGCATTTCTTAGGATAATATGGGTTTCCATTTAATAATGAATATTGAGTTAGGAAAATATTTAAAATCAATTATTCTATGTGATATATAATCATTAGTTGATGTGACTCGCACGTATTGAATGTATTTATAGGTGATATTGATAGAAAGTTTTACTTCAGAATTCAGGACGCAATAAGCCTCTGAACTAAGCAAACAATCCTTACAAAAGGATTTCTTTTTATCAATTGGTTGTGGTAATGGCTTTCCATCAATTTGAGCACTGAAAATAGAAAACATCCACATTGAATTAAGAGATAATAAAGAGAAAAAAAAATTCAATACAAATGTAACTTGATAGTTCAAATTCAACTATAATAGCAATAAACTCACTTATTAAGTTAATTGAATTTTAGAACAAAAATTTAAATATGATATTTAAAATGGGTTGATATATGTGTCAAGTTGAGTAACGTCTCAAATTTAAATATCGCTCTTTTTATTTATAATTCAGTAAAAGAAATTATAAATATATAATAAATTTTGACTTTTTAATGAATGGTGGATGTGGATATTTTAAGCATATTACTTGTTAAAAATTATTCAAAATGAGATTACATTATTAATTTTGCAAAAAGAAAAAAAAAAATGAAAAGAAATCTTCAATATGATTTTTATATAGAAAACATCTATTTGATACAACCTCATATACAGGCCCATTATCTTAACTAAACATAATGCAATCAGTCCTTTCACAGTACAAAACCCTTAATATGGGCCTTAATTAATTATTTGGTCTTAGTGCCAACCTTATCTTATCTGTCCCCTCCAATTATTTTCAGCGAGATGGGCCTACGCCTAATTATACTAAACGGGCCTCAGATTAAAAGTCCAAGTAACAAACTGGATAGAGAGCCCACTAAGAATTTTGGCGCGAATCGCCATCACTCCATTTCCCGCCAAACCACCAAAGCAGAAAAAAAAAGAAAACTGAATCCCTAATTCCCTCCCTCCATTCACCAAAAGTTTTCCGTCTCCTCTCACTTCCAGTCTTTGCAGCTATGGCTTCCGATTCTTTCAACAACGGTAAATCTCATTCTTTCCCTCTCTGTCTCTTTTGTCTTTCATCTATACGCACGCGTGTATCAATCAAATCTTACAGTAGAAAAGACTTATGAATTGAATTAACCTCCAAACAGGTCCTTCATCACCAGATGATTCATTCTCAAGTCCAATCGGCAACACATTCTCATCTCCAGCTACACGTGGAAACACGCGCAGAAGCAGATCTTCTGCTTCTGCCTATGCGACTCCACCTCCTCCACAATCCCGCTTTCCTGCTTCAGAATCAACTCCAACTCCCCGCAGATCCAATGGCCACCATGCTGCCACGTCAACTCCATCTTCCATGTCAGAAGGGGTACCACCTTCCTCCGAAGGAGGCGATGACATGGAAGACGCCACCCCTACGTTTGTTTGGGGTACTAATATTAGTGTGCAGGATGTGAAGGGCAAAATACAAATGTTTTTGAAGCATTTCAGGGATTTGAATAAAAGTCAAAGTCAAGGGGCTGAGGTGTTTGAAGAAGGGAAGTATATGAAGGGGATAAATAGAGTGTTGGAAATTGAAGGAGAATGGCTTGATGTTGATGGGCATGATGTGTTTGATTATGATTCTGATTTGTATAATAAAATGGTTAGGTATCCACTTGAGGTTTTGGCTATTTTTGATATCGTTTTGATGGATATTGTTAGTTTGATTAATCCTTTGTTCGACAAGCATGTTCAAGTCAGGATTTTTGATCTCAAGACTTCTACTACTATGAGAAATCTTAACCCTTCTGGTAAATTATCTTTTCTTTGGTCTGTCCTATGGCTTTTCATGTTTCTTTATTTGATTGCTGTAACATTTTTCTTTCTATTTGAACTGGAAGTTCTGATAGATTGTTGTGGAAATTGATTAGATATCGAGAAGATGGTTTCGCTCAAAGGAATGATAATTCGATGCAGTTCTATAATACCAGAGATCAGGGAAGCAATATTTAGATGCCTTGTATGTGGCTACTTATCAGACCCTATTGTTGTGGATAGAGGTAACTGCAGCAACCTGTTAGTTTTGCATGCGTTGTTTTCTGTGGTGTTAAACTGCTTTATGATTACTGATATCAGGAAGGATAAATGAACCTACAAATTGCTCGAAGGAAGAGTGCCTTGCTAGAAACTCTATGACATTGCTTCATAATCGGTGCAGGTAATAACTATTTTTGCTTGATTTGCTAAGCTTAATAGTCTCTGTCCTGTTTCAATTTTGGGACTTGAAACTCACAATTCGTTTACTTCAAGATTCTCATTCTTTTGTAATGTATGTATGCTCTAGGTATGCACTTTTAATAGCTATACTAGTATTTCAGTAAACAATTTTATGCTACTAATTCTATGCAGTCCAAAGAACTTTTCTAAACCTTCCACAGCTTGCCACATAACATTAAGGCTTAGATAACACCCGAAGGTGGATAGAACCCCAAAATTAATTTCAATTGGACAGATGAGGTCATGACCAATGTTACACCTGGTTGGAGAAGAGGAAGCAAATCTATGACTGTCTATTAATATAATAAGACCAACTCTATTCAGTTTTACAGGATTTAAATTTGAGTAGTTGGGTTTCCTGGTACTGTTGGAATATAATTCATAACTAACTGGTTCAAAATTTTAGATTCGCTGATAAGCAGATTGTGAGGCTCCAGGAGACACCTGATGAGATTCCTGAAGGAGGAACACCACACACGGTGAGCTTGTTGTTGCATGACAAGCTGGTAGATACTGGAAAGCCTGGTGATAGAGTTGAGGTGAGACCAGAATAGATCGTATTTTATATAAGAAGGTTAGAAACTTCTGCTTCTCCTATTAATGAATTTCTGTTTTCTCTATAGGTCACTGGGATTTATAGAGCTATGAGTGTCAGAGTCGGACCCACACAGAGAACTGTAAAATCATTATTCAAGGCATGTATAGATCTTTTTGACATTATATGAGTTGAATTCTATCCAGACATGAATATAATGGTCTTTTCCTTTTGCTTGCAGACTTACATTGACTGTCTTCATATAAAGAAAACTGACAAGTCAAGAATGACGACGGAAAATCCTATGGAAATTGATGATGGCTTGCATAGAACAGAGGACGATGTCCAATTTGATGAAGCTAAGGCATGTTTGTCAATATTTTTCTCTTCTGGAAAGAACTTGTGTTACTGTTGTCTGCTTGGATCATATTCTTGTTTGAACCTGCAGATAAAGCAATTGAAGGAGCTCTCTGAACAGCCTGATATTTACGACAGACTAACAAAGTCTCTGGCACCAAACATTTGGGAGCTTGATGATGTGAAGAGAGGCCTTCTCTGCCAGGTATTTGTATGAGTTTGGAAAAATCTGCCTGTGATGATTCTTCATTAAGTAACATTGTAGTTGATTGCCCGAAATGCAGCTCTTTGGTGGAAATGCTGTGAAGTTGCCATCTGGTGCTAGCTTCCGAGGGGATATCAACATCCTTCTTGTTGGTGATCCTGGAACCAGTAAGTCCCAGCTGCTCCAATACATACACAAATTATCTCCCCGTGGCATCTATACTAGCGGAAGAGGAAGTTCTGCTGTTGGCTTGACTGCCTATGTCAGCAAAGATCCTGAGACAGGGGAAACGGTATTAACTATATGTTATGATTCTTATATTCTCTATTTATCCAAGTGGCTCTTGCATGCAAGCAAACTTTTGGGAGATATTGATACTTATCATATACTTGTATTAGGTTCTGGAGAGTGGAGCACTTGTCCTGAGTGACCGAGGAATCTGTTGTATTGATGAATTTGACAAAATGTCTGAAAATGCAAGGAGCATGTTGCATGAGGTTAGTTGTCTTTTTCTTTCTCGGTGTTATGCTGGCCGCTTTTGTTTGTTTATGCACACAAAATTCTTCATTAACTGGTATATAATTTTTTTTTGCATAAATGTTGAAAATGAGAATCTCAAAGAACATTTACTTATTTTTCTGCTAGTTATTTATGTTTGAGATTATTTTCCTATTTATATATTAGGGTTTCATAAAAAGTTTTGCCCACGAAAGATCTGAATTAATGGTTTCTGACTACATAATAGGATACTTGCATTCACTTCCGACATGGATTAGACATGGTCTATGTAGCATTACAAAGTGTTATACTTCTTATAATGGGAGTGTCTAATTTCATCTTAATTCTTCCAGGTGATGGAACAGCAAACTATTTCTATTGCAAAGGCTGGAATTATTGCTTCCCTTAATGCTAGAACTTCAGTATTAGCTTGTGCAAATCCTATTGGTTCGCGCTATAATCCTAGGTTGTCTGTAATTGACAACATACACCTTCCTCCTTCCTTGTTGTCCAGGTAAGAGATAATATCCGATTGCTATGCAACTGGGGCAGTTAACAGTTTTTTCTTCTAGCTAAATGATTACAGCCTTGCGTTTATGCATCTGGTTTGAGTGTAATATATGACGAGAAAATATGTTGCGAATTTCTAATTTGGAAATGAAGGCATTCTTCATTTCAGCTACAAGTCAGTGCATATTGGCTAAGGAATAACTTTCAAATATATGTTAATGGTAAAATGAATCTGATCATGGATGCTTTCTCAGGTTTGACCTAATATACTTAATTCTTGACAAGGCTGACGAACAAACGGACAGGCACCTTGCCAAGCATATTGTTTCGTTACACTTTGAGAATCCTGAGGTCTGATAAACTATGGAAAACCTTTTTTGAGAACCAGTATTAGTTATTTGCCAACTTCAGTGATTTCACTTCAAATCTTGTCTATTTACAGAGTGCTCAACACAATGTCTTAGACATTGCTACATTAACTGCATACTTGAGTTATGCTCGTAAGCATATTCACCCAAAGTTATCTGATGAAGCTGCTGAAGAGTTGACTCGTGGATATGTTGAGATGAGGAGAAGAGGGAACTTTCCCGGCAGTAGCAAAAAGGTGTGATATTATAATATACTTTTCATACTTATTTCTCATGCAATCTTGTTAGATAAAAATAAATACATTTAATAACCTTTTAGCCATTTGTTCTTGCATATCCATGTTTTTGGTGTTCTTTTGTTTATTTAACACATTATAGTGCCATTTCATTCACTCAAATTTCTGTTGACCATGACTGTTTTTTCATCAGTATCATCTCCTTCCTATGATTCTCAAGTCATTTATATTTTTCTTGTCTAGATTGGCACAACCGCGTCCTTGTCCCTTTTCCAAGATGATCAAATTAACAGTTATTTTTTGAAGGTTAAAGATACAAATATATGCAACTTTTTCTGAATTACCCATCTTTCTTATCCTGTTTAGGTAATAACTGCAACACCTAGGCAGATAGAAAGTCTGATACGCCTGAGTGAAGCTCTGGCTCGAATACGTTTCTCAGAATGGGTTAGTATATTACTCCTTTGTCTGTCAGCAGTACTTGTTTCATTAGGAATACAATTTCAGAAATTTTAGCTTCCTTTGTTCTCTGGTACATGCAGGTTGAGAAGCATGATGTGATTGAGGCATTTCGACTTCTGGAAGTGGCAATGCAACAGTCAGCAACGGATCATTCCACAGGTAACTCTCTAATGCTCATCCCTTAATTTTTCTGACTTCATTTACCTGGCCATACAAGCAGGATTATAACGTAATGATGCCTTCTCTATTCTCCTTTATACAGGAACTATTGATATGGATCTCATCACAACTGGAGTTTCGGCAAGTGAAAGGATGAGAAGAGAGAATCTTGTATCAGCAACCCGCAACATTATTATGGAGAAGTTGCAACTTGGGGGACCTTCAATGCGCTTGCTGGAGGTAAAATTGATCTGATATATTTAAAAAGAAAAAAAAGATGAATGCTAGTTAATTTCAGCCACAACTGACACTTGGACATACTTCTTTTTGATCTTGTAGATACTGGAAGAACTGAAGAAGCAGAACACTAGCAACGAAGTTCATCTTCAAGATGTAAGTATTTAGTTATCTCTCTCACACACACCAACATACTTGAAGAAGATAATGCTGACCCTGATGACATGTATTTTGTTAATTTACCTTTTTCTTTTTTTTTGGGGTTCAGCTGAGGAATGCAGTTGCAAATCTAGCAAGTGAAGGGTTTGTAGTTGTGCATGGCGACAGTGTAAAAAGGATATAGTTGGTTAGAGAATCAAATCTTAGTGTACGATTAGCAAGTATTGCTAAGCCATGTATGTATCATTTGTTATATGATGATTGTAAAGCCTTTTCGAGCTTTTTCTTTTTAAATTTTGTTGGGTTAAATTTATGAAATTAAAGGGAAGCTGTTTTTGCTTCCATGTATGAAAGTGTCACATGACCATGAACCTTGATGGTACAGTTACAGCAGTGTTGATTAGGCAGCCTGGCTAGGTGAGCCTGCAAATGGATGAGGTAAATCCTATATATGTACAAGGGATAGACTTTAGGCGTTGATAATGATGAGCTTCACGTGGATCTTGATGATCAGAATATTCTTGAACTCTAGGCTTGTTAACATGGCTGAATTGCTTTTTTGTTTTTCTCTAAAAAGAAAAAAGAGAACATGGCTAAGGAAATGCTTCCAGTCCGCATCACTCTGGTCTTATGGAAGCTTAGCGAAACATAAATTTTGAAATTTTATACCGAACCTTCCAAATAACCCAATAAATCATTTGATTAGTAATCTTTAGGTTAGATGGCATTCCTCGTAAGAAATTGGCAATGTTAAATGACAACGAGCATTATAGCTATAAAATTTTAATTTTTCTTATCTCATATTTAGTGGTCTAATAATTAATAAACAATAAAATTAGTATTTTAATTCAGTAACAATTAGTTAAAATTTAAATATTTATGTTATATATTTATCCTTTTGTCTGGTGAAATTAGTCCTAGATATTTTATTGTAGAATTTTAATATGTGCTAGTAAAGGTTGAAAAATACAGATATAATTCGGTCAAATTTAATTTAAATATATTGTTTTAACAATCCATGACTGACTGCTTGATTTTTAGTTGAATATCTTATTTAAATATCCTACAAATATTTGAATATTCAATTTTTTTCAGTTTTAGAAAAAGTGAAGTATTATTAAAAATTATGAAATCTCCGTGGAAAATGACCGCACCTGAATTGTTCCAAACAAGGAACATATCTTTGTACAAATTCATGTTTCAAATTCCTTATCAAATTTGGATTTTAGATAATAAAATTTTACATTCAAACGATTTCAGGAAATCCTACTGTGCGTATTTGAAAAAGAGCAAAACATGCGGGGTCAAATCCCAATATAATCCAAAAACGGGGATGCAAATATAAAATCAAAGCCATCTTTTACAAGGAGTGGGAAAAGATTAGTATTTTTAGTGGCTGGAGCCTGTAGTGCAGCAAAAAGAAAGAAAAAGATGTTAGCGAGGGTATAATTGAAAAGAAACTTCCTAAAAATTGGTACAATTGTAATAGACAAACAATAGGAAGAAAGCAGACGTGGAACCCTTTTGGCAATAAGCAGAAGCAACACGACATCTCTCACTGTCCTTTCAAGTCTCTCTGTTAATTATTATTATTAATACTAAAAATAAATTAAATGAAATCAAGAGATTAGAAATCAGTAGAAAGATAGATAAATCCAGCTCCTACTGTCTGTATCTATAATCACGCGACACAGAGAGAGAGAAAGAGAGAAATCAAAGAAACGGGATATCGGCAATGGGTTGCTGTCCGCCGATGGATCTGTTCCGGTCGGAGGCGATGCAGTTGGTGCAGCTCATTATTCCTATTGAGTCTGCTCATCTCACCGTCTCTTATCTCGGTGACCTTGGTCTCCTTCAATTCAAGGATGTACGTACAATTTCTACTCAATTGTGTTTTCTTTCTTCTTTTTCCTTTTTCCCCTGCCTAAACAATCGCATTCCAAATTATGGCGATTTTATCGTGGCTAGGGTCATTCTTTCATTTAGTTGGAATCCATGTAAATCTGGTTTTTGATTAATTCACATACTAGCTTTATTTAGCTAGTGATTGGTTAATTAGATATATTCAGCTTCTGATTTTTTCTTTTTTCAAATTTGACGTGTTATTTCCAGCTCAATTCCGAGAAGAGCCCTTTTCAGAGAACTTATGCTGCTCAGGTACACTTATGTCTCTTTTGCTTATTTTTCTTTTCTTGTTTGGTTTCTGGTGGTAAATAATGTAAGTTAAAATTTGAAGATATAACGTGAAGCTTAGCAGTAATTGAAGAAGAATTCATATAAATATTGAACTATTTATGACAACCATTTTTAATGGTTCGGAAAGTCCAAAACTACAAGGTTTCAGTTCATTTAATTTCTAATTTAGTGTGTTTGAATGATCTAAACATGCAAAATTCTTAATGCAATTGAACTCTATTTAGTCAATTCTTGTGTTTGCAAAGCTTACAGCTGCTAAAATTCATTTCTTTCAACTTAAGAAAACTAGGCAATTTTCAAAGAAATGAAATTGTGCCAGAGTTGACGTGATTTTGCAAGAATTCAATTAAATTTGAACTATTGAACACGATTTATTCCAAAAAAGAATTTAGGATATACATCAAAAGTTGAAAAATAGCTTCCCAATGGTTGCATTTAGTTTCCTTTGAAACAGTTAACCATCTCATGTTTTATATATTCAACATCATTAATCATACAAAAATATAGGGAGCTTAAGATATTTCATCTGCCCCTGTAATGTTGTGAAAATATTGCTTCTAATGTCACTTGTCGATAATATAAATCTCTTATCAGAATTGAAGGTAATTTCTGGAGTGCAAATCTTTTAATTATTTCTTTGTATTGTTAAGCTCAAAAAATGTGGAGAGATGGCTCGGAAATTACGCTTTTTCAAGGACCAAATGGAGAAAGCGGGTGTCTTCCCTTCATCAAAGTCTACGACTCGAAATGATATCAATATGGATGGCCTAGATGTATGTCAAGAGATTGATTGAATAGCTGGAAATGTTTAGGTTTGTCATGCTCTTAACGTTTTTCTTCTTTTTGAACATCTGCCAGATAAAACTTGGAGAACTTGAAGCAGAGCTGGTTGAAATGAATGCGAATAATGATAAATTACAACGGACTTATAACGAGCTTATAGAATATAAACTTGTTCTTCATAAGGTATGGCTACTTCTTTTTTCCTCTATCACCAAGTAATATTGGTTCTATGAGAACAAATAAAATTCTTATGGAAAGGCATGAATTTCTGATATTTAAAAAATTGGAAGCTTCTAGTAGTTGTGTGGAGATTTTTTTTTCTTAGATAGTGGAATAAAAGGGATGCAGGGAAAGGAAAGGGCAGAAAGATTATTTTATTTTAAATAAAAGAAGATAAATGAAGTCAGGGGACTCAATAAGCTATGTTTCGCAAAAGAATGCCTGAATATGCCACTGGTGTATGATATATCCTGCTATTAAATTGTGAATCACCTGTTCAAGCAGCACAATTAAGAACTATGAATAGTTACTCCTTGGATTAAACCACTTGCCTGGCTGTCTTTGAGCTAATTGGAAATGAAATTATGCAACAGAAGTAAGTTTTTACATGTGGTCTTGTCAATCACCTTGATGCCTGTTTCATTTGATGTCATTAAGTTGCTTTAAGATTTTTTTATTTTTTCTTACAAAAGTTCTCGGAGCTCATTATCTTTTCAGTGTAAAGTGTGAAATATATTTCACAAGTGGCCTTTCTGCAGTTTTACCTCAGTATGCCTTCAGGACTTTGTACTCCACACGTTACCTTAATTACGTAGTTTTCTCTTAGAGATTGATCATCTGAATTTTAATGTTATAGCGAATGCGTTTCTCTTCATGTTCATTCTTTTTAGATGGGTATTTTAGTATTAATTTTGTGTTGGTTTTATATGAAATCAATCAAAATCCTAATTTTCTTTTTTTTTTAGGCTGGTGAATTTTTTTCTTCAGCATTAAGCAGTGCAACCTCTCAGCAGAGGGAACTGGAATCAGGTCAAGTTGGTGAAGAATCACTAGAGACTCCTTTGTTAGGAGATCAAGTATGAATATTTTTAAATTTTTGGTGTTCTACCTGTCTTTGTGTCCCAGTTTTACTAATAGCATTTTGAATAGGAAATATCAACTGACTCATCAAAGCAAGTAAAGTTGGGGTTTCTCACTGGTCTTGTTCCCAAAGACAAGTCTATAGCATTTGAGAGGATTATATTCCGTGCTACCAGGGGCAATGTATTTCTCAGGCAGGCTGCTGTTGAGGAACCTGTTATCGATCCTGTTTCAGGGGAGAAGGTTAGTTTTGGCCATTGTTTTTGCTAATTGATAAATTATTACTTCTGTTTATTTTTTTTTTCTTGAAGAATTTCTAGTTAGCCTGTTAAATAATGTGAGCTTTCTGTATGGCCCTAGTTATTTGCCATCTAGGTAGTCGCCTTTATTTTAAGTTGATTCCGTGGGAAGGAAAGGCAGGGGAAGGCTATCGTTTTGCTATTATAATGACAACATTTGTGACTAAGAAATACAGGCATACTTTGACTTTCATGAAGGTGCTTTATGATAAAGAATCATTGTTTTTAACGATGCAGATGTAGAAAGCCTTTGACAGTTCCAATAAGATTTGACTCTTGAACAAAAACCACTTTTTGACTTATGTGGCATACAAGTCTGAGTTTCTGTTAGGGCCATGTTTTTGCCTTTATATACTATTATTTGAACCCAGTGATCAGTGTTTTATTGATTTGAATAGAGATTTCTAGTCTTAGTGTAAGGCTGCTTGATACTTCTCATAGTTGTGTGATTATTGAAAGTTCATTTGCATTCACTATTTTGTTGTCATGGGCTTCTTGCAGAGTTTCTTTTTTTCAATTTAGCTATTTGTATGTCCCACACTTCCATATCTTTTTCTGACTTCTGAATGTCAATGTACAGATTGAGAAAAACGTATTTGTTGTCTTCTTTTCTGGAGAAAAAGCTAAAACAAAAATACTCAAAATATGTGAAGCTTTTGGGGCAAATCGTTATCCTTTCACTGAGGATCTTGGCAAGCAAAATCAGATGATTACTGAGGTATGTTATTGTTCATCCTTTGTGATATTCTTTTTAAAATTAGAAATTAATTTCTGAGAGCTGTATCTTCATATAAATATCTGAAACTTCAATTTTTCACACTTCAAGGAAATGTTTCTTGTTTTGTGCATGGTTATCTTTGTCTATGCGACTGAAGTTTCAACATATTTCCTAACCTTTTTTATTTGGTGATGCATTATTACTTCCATCTTCAGGTCTCTGGAAGACTCTCAGAATTGAAGACTACCATAGATGCAGGATTACTTCACAGGAGCAATTTGTTGCGGACTATTGCCGATCAATTTGTGCAGTGGAATTCTATGGTATGTTCATATTTATACACCACATATACATACATGCAATAATTGGAGAACAAACTACCCCTTCTTTTTTTCTGCATCCTTGCATAGTTTTGATATATTCTTGGCCCATCATGACCGCATGCTTTGTTACTTACCAGTCACAGATGCTTGATTCATGTTCTTTATTCTCTCTCTCTCTCTCTCTCACTCATACTAAGTATTTTGTAACATCAATTTACGATTGTGTCTTATAGCGATGAAGTTGGCAGTATGTTCTCTCTCTTTTAATAATAAGGAAAAAAATAAAATTAATTTATTATAAAGTTAAACAATCCATCTTGGTCATTGTAAAAGCAATTGTATTTCTGAATTTAAATTAATCAGCATTTAGTTCAATATTGATCTGAAGCTTGCCATCATAATCAACTTTACTTTTTGGGTCCTAAATTGGATTTTGGGATACTAGGATCCTTATTCTGTTACTTTATAAGTTTATTTTAAACTGGTAGCATCTTCAGAAATTAGAGGTGGAACATAAAGAGAAACAAGATTGGTTGATCCAAATGAAGATGAGGCCCAATGGACCAACTCCAATTATAACCCCGACCCCTTCCCCCAGTCCGACCTGTTTAAAAAATAATAATAATAATAATAATAATTATAAAGAAAGAAGATGCAGAAGAAGAAAGAGACAGACAGTCAGATTCATCTGAACAACATCTGTTATTCATTGTGATTATTTTCCGTTATTAATAAGGCAGGACGTAAACACCGCTAAGGGGTCTGTGAAGATAATTTTGCTCCTATATATTGTTGTGTAACATCTTTTAGATATTTGTTGATAATCATATAAGAAGCTTTTTTTGCTTTGTTTGGATTGCATACAGTCGCTAATGCTACTCTGAACTTGTGAAGGTAAGGAAGGAGAAATCCGTATACCACACTCTAAACATGCTTAGTCTTGATGTGACAAAAAAGTGTCTTGTTGCTGAGGCATGGAGTCCTGTTTTTGCCTCAAAGCAGGTAAATCTTTTAATTTAAGATGGGTCCTATGCATATTTCAACTAACACATCCGTGAAATTATTTCTTGGGGTTACAGATGAACAAATTTTGAACTTGATATGTGCAGATCCAGGAAGCATTGCATCGAGCTGCATTTGATTCCAACTCACAGGTTGGGGCCATTTTTCAGGTGTTGCACGCAAAGGAGTCACCACCTACATACTTCCGCACAAATAAGTTTACCTCTGCATTTCAAGAAATTGTTGATTCATATGGGTGAGTTTTGGTCTAAGTCTTGCTAATCATTTTGGTTAATGAAGATGGATTGTAAACCTAAGTAATTTGGTAATATAGTAATGTGATAAATCTTTTTGAGCCAGCATATCTAGCCTCCTAGTTGTCCTCTGATCATGTGACATTGATACATCATGCTGTTCAATTTAAAGAGAAGAGTAACATTGTATACATGAACATTGGTTACTAGCAGGTCTTCCAAAATAGAAATATGGCATCTGTCCAATTTAATGACGCCATATTCTTAGTTTTTACAATAAACATCATGTAATTATGGTAAACTGGTAATAATAATAGTTGGTGGCCAAAGTTTCATTTACCTGCGATGTAACCCAGCAAGTTACTGCTATGAGTTCTTTGCATCATATGATTTGATTTCACCTGTAGACAAGTTTTTCTGAACATGAATGCATGTGTGTGCCGTTTGTCCATAAATGATTCTTTTTGTTTGATACATGTGCCAAGTGCAATTTTATTAATGGAAATGAGATGCCGTTTCATTCATCTGATTGCAGGGTGGCCAAGTATCAAGAAGCAAATCCTGGTGTATTCACAATCGTTACATTCCCTTTTCTTTTTGCTGTCATGTTTGGTGATTGGGGACATGGAATATGCTTGTTACTTGCAACTTTAGTCTTTATAATCAGGGAAAAGAAACTTTCCAGCCAGGTGAGCTCTTTGTGCCTCGTTTTCACCAGCCAGGCAATTTATGTATTTCATGTTTAGTTTGATTATTATTGTTATGTAACATTGAGCTCACCAAATTTCAAATATTCTTTCACCTTTTATCAGTTTGTTTTAGGATGTTATGGAAAATGAGGTTAATTCTTTGTCTTACTACTGAGTGGTGTTTATATCAAGAACAATTCAATAGTTCATTCTATAATCAGAATCTAATTGAACAATATTCTTATGAACTACAGAAACTTGGGGATATCACTGAAATGACCTTTGGGGGTCGATATGTTATCTTGTTGATGGCCCTCTTCTCAATTTACACTGGTCTAATCTACAACGAATTCTTCTCAGTCCCCTTTGAGCTATTTGGACGCTCAGCATATGCATGCCGTGACCTTTCTTGCAGGTATTGGGCTTAAGCCTTTGATATATTGTATAGTTTCATTTATGATCTTTAATTTAAATGCCATTTCGTGAATCTTCCCAGGGATGCTACTACGGATGGGTTGATTAAGGTGGGCCCTACTTATCCATTTGGTGTGGATCCTGTATGGCACGGCACTCGTAGCGAGCTTCCATTTCTCAACTCTTTGAAGATGAAAATGTCAATCCTTATTGGAGTTGCTCAAATGAATCTTGGAATTATACTGAGTTACTTCAATGCATTATATTTTAGAAATAGCTTGAATACCTGGTGAGTTTGATAACATGGAAATTAGTTGCTTCATCATCTTTCAAGTTCTTTTCCTGGAGTCATGATAGTGGTGTAATGATTTGTGGTGTTACTGAAATTTTCTTGCATTTTTTCAGGTTTCAATTCATTCCCCAAATGATATTTTTAAACAGCTTGTTTGGCTATTTATCACTCCTTATAATTCTAAAGTGGTCTACTGGTTCACAAGCTGATTTATACCATGTAATGATATACATGTTCTTGAGTCCAACAGATGAGTTGGAGGAAAACCAACTTTTTCCTGGGCAAAAAACAGCTCAGGTTGGTTCTATCTATTCAGTTCCTTTCACACTTTATTTCCATATGCGTCCATTATGAGATGCGACAATTATAACTTTCTCTCCTGACTTTGTTTTCAGCTTGTTCTATTATTACTGGCTCTTGTTTCTGTACCATGGATGCTGCTTCCAAAGCCTTTGCTTCTGAAGAAGCAACACCAAGATGTAAGCTGTAGTTGTCCGGTTGTCTAGTATTACTTCATATATTTAAGCATGCTATAGTTTGGTTCTCTTTCCATTGCTGCTGATGGTCTTGTTTTTCAGAGGCACCAAGGCCAATTATATACACCACTTCAGAGCACTGAAGAGTCCCTTCAGGTGGAGGTGAACCATGATTCCCATGGTCATGAGGAGTTTGAATTCAGCGAAGTGTTCGTACATCAGTTGATACATACCATTGAGTTTGTACTTGGAGCAGTCTCGAACACAGCTTCTTACCTGCGTTTGTGGGCACTCAGGTATGTACTAGAAAATGGAAGTTACACATCAGCCTGCATTAATCATAGACGAATCATTGAGCCCAGATGAGATCAGTTCAATTTTGTTTGTTGCATTATTGAGACTTGTCTTATGCTGGATTAGTGACATTGTTTGTAGATATGCAACAATCCGTTGACAACTGTTGCTATACGATCAGGCATTTTGTGCATACATGCCAACTTGCTGTATTCTCTTCGTAAAAGCCATAAGGAGACCATCTCCATTTTTGTATATTACTTGTTAGAAGGGTGCTGATTGTGGAGAGATCACTTCCCGTCGACTTTTCGTTTTCTATTAGCATATGCATCTGCTTTTTCACAGAGTGCTAACTGTATGCTCTATCTTGCTTCTTTCTTTCTGCAGTCTTGCCCACTCAGAGTTGTCAAGTGTATTCTATGAGAAGGTTCTTCTCCTTGCTTGGGGGTATGTTACAGTCTCCATCTGATATTTATAACATGGTCGAGTAAAAAATCAGTTCTTTCATTTTATAGTTTTGAATTCACCATTGTTATATAGCTCTACTTGCATAGATTTGCCTGTCATTATATGTTAAGATATGCGTTTGAAATTATCCTAGACAATCCTGGCTATGGCATTCATGCCACTCATTATTGAACTATTTTCTGCTAAAAATATGTTGTATTGCAAGCGATTATTCTAGTGTGCAACTTAGCAGTCAAGTGGATATAAGAAACATAAATACACGTGTATAAACAATGATGATTATGACACTGGTTTCCACATCCTGCAGGTTCAACAATGTAATCATCCTCATTGTCGGCATCATCGTCTTTATTTTTGCAACTGTTGGTGTGTTGCTGGTGATGGAAACTCTCAGTGCCTTCCTCCATGCTTTGCGTCTTCATTGGGTGGAATTCCAAAACAAATTCTACGAGGGAGATGGTTATAAATTCCATCCCTTTTCATTTGCATTGGTTGATGATGAAGAGGAATGATGCATTGAACTAAACCGTGATTGGGATTGAAGATAATGGTGCTCAATGTGTATAGGTATGGACTTTGTGTTGATTTATTCATTTGAACATGATCAGAAGTGATTGTTATGAATATTGTAGGGGGAGCTGTTGAAGCTTCCTACCATCTTGAGCATTGCTCCTTTACCTTCCAGTTATTAGTTCTTTTGGAAGGCATAAGCAGTTCCATGTTTGGCAGGCTAGTTTGTGGAAAACATTTATACCCTGCACATGATGTATGTCATGGTGGTTCTGGCCGAGTGTAATAATTAGAATATTTAATTTATTTCAACGTTTTATTTATTGCTTTATTTAAAATAAATAAAGGTGTGGCCTTTTTGGAAGTTAAAGATTCTTCTGATGATATTGTTGCATTGGAATTTGCCACGGACTTAGAAGATTATGCAACAATCACTCTTGTAATGATTTACCATGAGAAATTTACCATTGTTTGCATATCATGTGTCAAACCATAAAATCTTTTTCATATCCCTAAAGCATAACCAAGGAAAAAAGGACCAAAAAAAAAAAAGGTTGATTGTCTGCAAACCAAATCACGATCTCGGTAGAAAACGAACGGCTGCGTGAAGTTGATGACCAGGAACGACATATTATCTTGCAAGTAGCAGACATGAATGGAAGTGCGCATCCATCTGAATTACGGTGGATTTAAAAAAGGTTGCAAGGAGAGGAGGAAATTAGGAAAGTAGAGCATGGATGGAAAGTATCCAGTTTTCATGTCAGCCTATCCAGGTTATGATTCCAGACATGATACATATGAAACAACCAGCCAAGTTGGGAAGTGGACCTACCATGAAATGGAAATGCGGCTCCACGAAACACGACCCTAATCACCAATCAGCACTGTAAATGCAAATAATTCATAAAAGCAAGTGCAAGCTTCAACAGAACTATTTCTTATGTCCACATGAATTTAAGAATTGTTGAGTTAAAAATGGGAAAGCAGGAGTCTTTCAGAGTAAAAATATTCAGAGTAAACATATGCATTTTTTACCAGCGCTAAATTACTGCTCATGGGAATCTTCATCTGCAGTTACATATAATCGTTTAATTTATTCTATTCGCCTACGTTTTATTCCATACAACTTGCATGTATCTTAAAGAAGACAATTATACTAGTTGCATGTCAGGATCTTAGCATCTTAAACTAGAAGACAATTCAGCAACGTCCTGACAAAGCAAGACGATAGCACATTTCCATGAAATTTCAATCCGATAATTTAATGTTGTTCTGACAACAAGCCCAAAGCATAGGAATTTCCAAGAAATTTCCAACCGATGCTTTCGCCGAATATGACAAGTACATAATTTGAAATTAATTATCAAACTGACAGTTCTTTTTTTTGGTAGCATTGCATATATACAAAAGATCCAGTTACTACTCTGGCGTAAGCAGCCTACTCGGAGGCAGTTTGAACAGCAGCAACAGTTGAGACCATGGAATCGACGCCACAGATATTGCGACCCCTGCAAATTTTGTAGTATCCGCTCTCTCCCCAGTTTTCTCCCCAAGAGTTCTTGATAATCCAATAAGGCTTCTCCTTCATTCTGATTGGAGCATAGCCAGCTGAGCCATATCCTACCAAAAGCACTCCGTGATCCAGCCTCTTTGAGCAGATGTAAGGGCATGAAACTCCCCCAATGTATGTCTGCATGAATACGGCATTGATAGCCACTACATTCAAACAAAAACCAAGTCAGCCACAGCACAAAATCAAAACCAACAAACCCAAAAAAAACAAAATTAAATCACTCAATTTTAAACTCAATCACCCGTATACCTGCGAGAGGGCCATTCTTCACAAGATTGGCAGCAATTTGATCTTCGTCGAGAGAGACAACACTAAAGTTGGCAACTTTAGCTGCAATCTTAGTCTTGTCAAATTGACAAGCACCACGATCAGTACCAGTGTAAGGATAATCTTCCTCACGCATAAGACCACCAGCTTTGAGAGTGTACTCAAAAGCACTGTTCATCAGCCCACCGTTGCAGCCCGAGTCACAGGCACCTTCTTCTGCAGGATCACACTGCAGATACCATACAACAGTCAAAACCTTAATTTATTAGATAAAATCAAATCCAAAATTACACAACATGTCAATACACAAAAGGTTGACGTGATACTTCATGTTATTCTTGTTGAAAAATGGGTAAACTATTTTTGGATATTCGACACTATTCATGCACTAAAGACATTTATTATTTATTAGTATTAAACAACCGGAAGGAAATGTTAAGTAGCATTTATATAACATGTGTCATTAGAATAATAGCCGAAATTCAAAGTTAATTAAACGTGTAACTGTGGTGCCTAATTTATGCAATTAAATTCTAATAAGAGATTAATTATCAAGCATAAAACATGAACCAACAAACAGTTAATACCTCATGATCACAATCCACAAGCTGTTGTTCGCTAAGGCTAACAAGTTTTCCAGTAGCCAGATAATTAGCACCTTCCAAAGCCCCTGTAGTACTAAAACTCCAGCATGATCCACATGAACCCTAAAAAAATTAAAAGAAAACAGAAACCAAAATCAACATCGAGACATCTTCTTCATCATTAATATCAGTATCCAAAATAAATAAAGAAATACAAAACCTGGTTTTTAACAGCAGTAACAGCTCCTTTCTCTCTCCAATCAAAATCAGCAGGCAAATCATTAGTAGGTAACATCGGTGCTTCATTAGCATCTTTAGGCAATCTCAATCTTCTCAGCCCCAAAAACTGTCTCCTAAACTCAGAATGAGTCAAATCGGAGAACTGAGTCACACCGTGAGTGGCTGTGGGGTCCAGTTTCTGGTGACGTTCCGCACGTCTTAAATTAGACTTAAAAATCTTGAATCTGTAGTCATGCTCTTCTTGTGATGCATACGTTTTCTTGAACTTCTTTTTGAATAGCGAAAAGTGATGCTCTGCGCCGAGAAGATTAGGGTTCGCCGACGATTCATCCTGTCCGTCGGTTACCTGCCTGATCAATGGATCCTCACCGTCGGTAGTCAACGTCTCCGCTGTAACAGCGGAGACAAAAAGGATGGAGGATATAACAAAGAAAGAGAAACGTACAGCCATAACCATGATTGTTAGGTGAGACCCCAATAAGAGACGGAGGGTGTATATATACACACATGATCCCAAACAGTTAAGGTTAATTACTAAAATATCCCTAAAATTTTCTTCCGTGTACACTTTAATCCCTGCTCTTTCAGAAAGCTTAATCTGATATTAACTTTAGTTATCAATTCCAATAGTCCAAATCAAATTTTAAAATGAAGATATTCAATTCATCCTATTTCAACTAAAAAGTATCTCAGTCTCATTTTAGCTTAGCTGATTTTATTAACACTTATTTCTAATTAATATATAAATCCTTTAGACTTAATAGTTATTATGAAATTATTAGTTGATTATTTTATATCCATTAAATTTTATACTTTAATTAAATTATTTAGATTTATAGACATAATTAAAATTTATAATAGTAAATGATTATATTAATATAATGAAAAATATAAATCATTAAATTAATTATTAAAAGTATTATATAGTTTAATTATAATTATACTATATTTTTATTTAATATATAGATCAAAATAAAACGTGGAAATAGATTATTACTAAAATATATTGTTCCAATAGAAAATCCAAAATACTCACTGAAATGGTATTGAAAACTTTGATATTAACTCTAGAGTTAAACTTATTATTAACAAAATTTATGATAAAAAAATACAACTGTATTATAGTTTGGAGCTATTTGTACGATCTTCACCAAAAATATATGTACAGTAAAAGAAGCAAAAGTGCTAAAATGGCAAATTTGAGACATAAGCAGGGACGAGAGTGTATATAACGGTGAACTCAAGGGAAGTATTAGTAATTAACAAAAGGGTCAAAGCTACCAGTCATGAAACGTCTAGTTTGTTTTTAATGGGCAGGGGGTTTGCTTGAGGAGAAGGGAAAGGAGGAGGGCCCAATAGGAGAAGGACGCGTGGAGGGAGGTGGAGTGGAGTGTTTGAATGGTGGGTTGTTTGGTTTTCTGTTATTATCATTTAATTGGAAATTAGAAAACTGAAAGATAAAAGGATGGATTGGGTTCGGTTTTGGGAATTTGGCGTGGAGTAAGGGCTTTCTGATAAGAATGCGGATTGGCATTAGATCCATTAAAGATAATAAATAAATATTTTATTTTATTAATATTTGTATTTGTATTTGTATTTGTATTTGTATTTACCTTTTCTGTTTCTTTTTGCCGTTTTGCTTTGTGTTTGGGTTGGAGGGTGGACTGTTAGTTGAGTTGAGACCTATTTATTACTATTAGTAGCTAACATATGTTTAAAAAAAGCTTCTTGCTTTCTTGTGTATTCGATTTTCTGCCCTATTTTTATTATTTTTGTTACTATCGTTATTATATGCACAAGTTGTTTAAATTACAATTCAATTATTTGAGGTTGTTGATCTTTTCCAACAATCTAACTGTTTTTTCTTTTCTTTTTTTTTTTAATAAATCTTAAATTCCACAATTAAGTTTATTTAACTTTTAAATTCGATGCATAAATAATGTCAAATTTATTAAATGAAGGTAAGAATTATACATATAAAAACTGAGATATAAAAAGTTGTCGATATATGTAAAAACTGAGTTAAGCTCCAACATTCCTTTTTGACAAATTGAGTCTTAATCTGAAATGCCACATTTAGAACAAATGCTCGATGGAATGATACCCCTCCTCGCACACAAACTTGCAGTAGCCAACCTATATGAGCCAACAGCCACTAAGATGTTTTGAATTTGTCCCAAACCACATTAGCTCCATTAAACGTATACTCCGGAGAGGGCAAAGAATTAGCATGGCTGACACGCACAAAATCGATAAATGGTATCAGAATATTCATGTTTAGTAAATGTATTTAATTTCGAAATCAAGAATAGCGAAGAATTCTTTTTGACAGATTGCATAGCATATGACCAATATACCTTATTATTGCTATCATTTACAGGATGATGAATTAATAGCAGCAAGTTCGTTGCAAAACGATCTTGATTTCTTGCAAGTAAGCATCAAGAGCAGTTTGATGCTCGTCTCTCTTGACTTCTTAGAATCGACACCTGCAAGTGCAGTAAATCTCGAGCCCACCAAGCAGTAAATCTCTTTGGACGAGTTTGCATGTCATTCTTTTGCAAAAGTTCTGCAAACATCTCTGAAAGTTTCAAGTCCACCAAGAAGACTTCGAAACCTCTGAGGTTAATTTATTAGCATATCAGTCTTCTTGGAGCCATTTGAGGTAAGCAAGGCTGGAAATTTCCTTGCCTTCAGGTGAGATTACTTTGATTTGAGAACCTCTTTATCATCAAAAATGTTCCCAGTGACTGTTATGCCTAGATGCAGTGAATCAGAAAACTTGGAAAGAATTACTTAAATATCTCTCAGTTAAGTGTTACGTTTTGCTATATTTATAATTGTTCAAATTATGCAATTTTAAGTATCAAACTTGTTTATAGCATAATTTTAAGTATATAATACACGCTAATAATCATAAAAAAAATTTCAAATAGTCAATGATTTGCCAAGTGTTTGCAATAATTGTTTGTGCCTCATTGATGACGTCTAGGGTTGCATAAAAAATGGACTAAAATTTTCGAATGGACCAAGATGGAAAAATGACTATCGATTTAGGACTAAATCTTGTATGTATGTTCATCCTGCTAAATAGTTTGCCTTTTGAGCTGGGTCGAAATTCTTTTAGCTTTCATCTTTGCCTTTCTATTTCTCTTTTTAATTTCCTATGAAGAAGTTCTCTAAGGGAATCAAATAAATGAAGAAGAAGAATAAGAAGAAAAGAGTTGCATCTAGAATCAGTTTCCTGTTTAAAAAAAATGCTGGAGTTGACCTGAGAAATGGTAGTTGGGTCATAGACCGAGCAGTAGCCTAGCCTCTGATCTATTCCAAGTGCCCGGGTGGTCCAGGCTTACGAAAGTGGGTTGGTTGAGTCCACAAAATGGATATGGGTCAGAGCGATGCACGCTTACTCAGATGACTGGTCCTGGCCCATGCTGTCTCTGGCAAATAGATACGAGAAAGGAAAATATGTCATTTTTTCTTTTTCTATTTTTTTTTTCTGTTAAAGAAAATAACACACTATACTCCGTTTTCGGTTTTATTACAAAAACACATCATGAATTTAATTTTTATATTTTAACATTTTTTCTTCTGAAATATTTATTTCTTCACACTGATTTGTTATTTGTTTTCTGTTTTCAGTTTCTCTTTATACTCACTAGGTTTTGCTTATTTGATGTTTTGATCATCCAGTTTTTTCATTTTTCCGTTTTCTCTTTGTTTCTTTTTTATTGCTTTTTTGTGGTTCTCTGTTATATTATATTGTCCTAATATGTTAGCATATAATTAAGGTTGATTAGTTCTTCTAATCAAATTCCGAAGAAATTAATGAAATATGATGAGAAATTCACGATAGCTAGTAATTGGCTCTCATTCTTCCAAAGGAGCTTCTAAAATTGATGATTCTAATAAGAAATATCACAAGGAAATAGCCATTTGAGAGTAAAAGGAAGGTTGTATATTTTTATTTACAGTTTATTTTTGGTTATCTTTAGTTTAATGATTTAACTAACTCTTTAAATATTAGCTTTATTTAGTGGTTTATGTTGGTAACTTAATGTTGATAGAAAGTTTACTTTAATTATCTAAAAATAAAAATAATTATAAAAATAGTTTTTGAGTTTATTAAAAGTTGATAATTAAGTGTTTAAACTTATAAAAATTATAATTTAATATATAAACTTAGTAGATACTTATAATTGAGTATATATAGTAGATCAACCATAGGTTACACGTTATACATATCAGCTTATTAAAAAATAGTGTATCAACTTATTAAAATTTAATAATCAAATATTTAAATTTTTAAAATTATAATTTAGTATGTAAAATTAAAAATTATTAACTTACAGATAAATAAACCTCAATTATATTTTTATAATAAAAGATAATATTTATATGAAAAATGGTAAATTTTTCATATAAATAAATATTATACATGTCATAAGGAGATGTATTAGTAATGAATTCAAACTTAGATATAATTATTTTTAAAAAGTTAATAAAAATATAGTGAAAACAATGTAATGGTGGTGGCAGTAAGAGCGGAATATATTAAAAGTAAAATAATTTATAATAAAAATTTAATGTTTTATTCTTTTTAATCTATTTAAACGATAATTTTTGTTTTAAGATTACAAATCTGTAATTGTTATTGACATGTTCTATACACTCAATTATAATTATTTATTAAATTCACACACCAAATTATAATTTTTAAAAATTTAAATATTTTATTGTCAAATTTTAGTAAGTTTATGATCCATTTTTGTAATTATTTAACTTCGTTTATATAGGTTACCAGTTCAATATACTTAAATGTTGATAATTTTCAGTGTCACACAATAAAATGTAACTTTTAAAAATTTAAACACTTTATTATTAAATATTAATAAGTTTATACACAATTTTTATAATTATCGCTTTAAAAATATCAATAAATATTATAATTATATAAGTTATTTTAGATTTAATTATTTTTGTATATTTTAGTAAAGTTTGTATTATCTTATTTAGTTCTATGACATAGAATGAAGTGTTTCAACTTTGAACACTGTTTATTTTTATTTTTTTACTGAAAATATATATCAATATTAAACATAAATTTATTATAAATCTAATGTAAATTATGCATAAACAATATTCATAAAGGCTTAATGAATCATAGACTACATAATAATAAATAATTATATTTTTATATTCACTATAAAAAAGTAAAAACTTTGCAATGTACTAAAATACAATCTCTTTATTTTTAAATATAAATACTCTTGTTATTTCCACTAAAGTTTTATTATTTTAGCAAAACTATAGAATTTTTTAGATGCATACAGAATTATGGAATTGAATAGGTGTAGGTTAGGCTGCTTCAGGTTTGTTTGGATTTTTTTTTTTCTTTTTTTCTCAAAAATTTGGATTATTTACTGTATTTAGTGGATGACTTGGGTTTTCTTTTTCCACAAAATTTGAATTATTTACTGGATTTAACTAATAAAAGGAATTCAACAAGATTACTGATAAAAAGATTGAGTTTCTTGGAAAGAAAGGCTAAAATATGTTAGTATTAGCATATCTAAAGAAATTACTTCCATGTTCACATTTAAATTTAAATATAATAATAATAATCACAACATTAATGTCTTTGGATGTCAGATTGTATGGAAAAAAATTTGTTCTCTTACAAAAGCTTTAAATAAAGAACGTAAACGAAGAAAAATGGTTGGCCAGGTGGGGCAGCAATGGCAATGTCACACCGTGGAGCTCCCGCACGTGCGCTAAGTTTGCGGACCAAACAAAACTCATGTACACACAGATGGACCAGCTTTATCCTGATATAGTGTCAGTGGCGAGGCCTTTTTCACGCAAAATTGGCCATTCATGAATCCGTTCATTGCTCGCTGGATCACTAGAATTTTCATCAAGTAAACTCATGGACATTATATTAGTATCTTTTAAAACAGTAATTTACCCTTTATTTGGGAATAAATTAAGAGGAAATAATATTTAATTATATGATAGTATAAAATATATTAAAAAATCATGTGATTTTGATGTTGATTATTTATCTAATATAGCATAGTATCATTTTTATTTATTATAAATTATATTTAAATAGCACATGTATATGTTGATATTATTATATTATATGAGTAAAACTTTATTTGTTATTATTTGGACGAAATAAAGATAATGCTTCGTTATATAATAATATATAAGAATTAATCAAATAAAAACTTCTACTTTTCAAATATCTAATTATTTATTACAGTGCTTTTAGCATACTAAAGAAAGGAGACGCATTATAATGAGGCAAGACTTCTGATATGTACGAAGCCACTTTGTTGGACCATTTCCATTTTTCTATCAATCCTCAAAAGAAAAAGCTGACTACCGATTAATGTGGGGAGCGGGGAAGATTAGACGGTCCATAAATTATTTTTATTTATTTAACATTCATATATCATTATTGAATCTTTGACTTTCCATTGCATTGACTTCCCAGATATCATTATCCTGTTAGTGGTAAAAGAAAAGAAGAAATAAATGGTTATTTTTTTAAAATTATTAATCATTATGTTTTGCACATCATTATTTTTTAAATTTGCTTCAATAAAAGAGAAACCTTTCCTTCTATTGGGTGTGGCAATAAATCAATTAGGAACAAAGCTGAATTTGGTTACTTCCTTTGTCAGTTTTTTCAAATTTATGGATATTCTAACTTAAATATTTACATAACTAGTTTAAATTAACTTATTTTGGTTAAAAATGTGAGAATGAGAGTTGCTTCCTTAATAAACAAAAATAATTTAAAAATTATAATGATTTCTAAAAATAATTTTTAATTTCAATAAATTAATATAATTATAATAATAAATAACTCTTTACTACCTTCATTTTTTATCGAAATCACTTTTTTCTTCCATCACTCTATTTGTCCAATCTTGACAAGAATGACTAACCTCCACGATGAAGAGCAAAAAGAACAAGAGTAAGACTAGGGGTTTATGAAATATCTCTTTCATATATAAGAGAGAAAAGTTTGTAGGATTCTTTCTATTTGTAATATGAAATATAATTGCTAATTTTTATTTTTGTTCATAAAGCTATGATGTATTATATACTAATAATATTTAGTAAAAAAATATCATCTTTTATAACGGAAATAGAGACTTGCTTAAAAAGATTTTTCAAAATAATTTAAATTAATAGTAGGGTTGTTAATTTAATTTAATTTTATTTTATAAATAGCAATCTATATCCTTTTATCGGACCATAATTTTCGATTCCTAAAATAACAAAATCTATATCTCTCCTCAATTAGAGTACCACTTCCTATAGTCTTAATTCTTACAAATACTAAACGTCACATCAGAAGACAAATAGCAAATTATATATAATATTTTAAACACTGTATTGAAATTAATGTTCATACTAATTTAAGCATAAGGGTATTTTTCTAGACATAAATTTTAGATTTTTATTCGTGCAGGGTGACATCACTTCCTAACAGAAATAGAATGCACATTTCTACACCAACTAGAGGGCATTAATAGCAAATACTGGGTATAGCTTTTATTAATACGATGATATTTGGTTGTTTGTTTGTTTATTTATTTATTTGGCCTTTTTTGGTCGTATAGGTAAACACAGTATAATATAACGTTTAAATGTGTTTTCTTCAATGAAAGTTCTCTGTTTATGGCATAGATTGACAGCGATAGGGTTTTGGTTAAAATTTTGAGATTCGGATTGAGTGTTAACCATTATAAATGGGCCCTTTAATTTTCCAACTCAGGGCACAGAAACCGAAAGCACTGAAGAAAATCTAGATCGCTAATGGGATATATAGTCGGATTCTGGTAGTGTAAGTTGGACGATGAAATTATAATAGCTGGTTTAGGCATTTATTTTACATCTCAAAGTATAAATAATTATCTGAAATTTTTAATAGTATAAATACATAAAAATTAATAAAAATTATTTAGGCTACCAGCCTAGCAACATTTGGTGTTATAATTATAAAAATAATTAAATTTTTTTATTTAAATTTAGTGTATATATCATAATTAATAATATCATTTAAAAATATATGTGTATATATAAAAATATAAATTTTCTAAAAATAACTGAATATATTCTTGTGATTAATGAATTTTTTTCAAATAATTATTAAAAATTCTCCGTGCATGTTCTGATGTATAATAAAAAAAATGATCAGCCGTTAGATTGGTCGATTAGAGACAATCCAACGATAGATATCTTGCTCACAGGTACTAACGTGCACCTATGATGACTTCTTTATGCTACAAAGTCAATGAGTCGCGACATTGCCCGTTCGTGACTCTACTTTTGGACTCTTATTTATTTATTGACAATAACAATTGATCTAATAACCTCGGGGCTAGTGCCCTTTGTAGAAGCGTTCCTTTTTCTTGTTAAAGAGTTTTTTTTTTTCTAAAAAAAGATCTATTTAGTATATTAATATGTTAAAAGAAGTTAGAGATGACTAGAAAATTTAGTTTGAATTGAAGAATAAAATTGCTGAATTATAATTTTAGAGTCTAAAAAGAAATGATCCTAAATAATATATATATATATATATATATATACTATTTTTGAGCTGGACATATTATATATTCCGTGCCTTGTTAGTATATGCTTTTATTAGTATTTACATTCACATTCTATATTCCACAAGATGCCATTTTGTTCAGACAGAGTCCTTATTTTTTGAACTGTACGCCCACTGCTAACTCTTTCCTTTTTTTTTTTTTTTCTTTTTAAAATTTTCAGAAGTCGTTGACCACTTATCTGTATAATTCGGCATAAATCCCTTTGAATATTCGCCGTATTCTAAGCTAAGCACATTATCTTTCTATATTTATTGTGTTAATAATAAATATACAAAGATTATCAAATATTTGAAGGGTATATATATATATATAAGAGCGCGCAGAGCTCAAGAGGGGTTGCGGGCTGGGATGTCGAGCTGTGAATCACAGATGGGTTCTTCTTCTTTTTCTGTATTGTTTATTGTTCTTTTTGGTTTGGTTTTGAATGTTGCAGTGCTGTGTAATGGAGGCAAAACCAGTAGTTTCGTTAGGCCAGTGGAGAAAACTGTTGACATGCCTCTTGACAGTGATGTTTTTCAAGTCCCTCCAGGCTACAATGCTCCCCAGCAGGTTTCTTTCTCTTTTCTTGCGTTTCTTTATGTTCTTCTCCTTGTTATTTGCTGCTTCACTGTTTTTTTCTTTTTCTAAATGATTGTTGGAAGATGCAATTATGACATTGCTAGCAGTGTTTTGCTTCTCGGTGGGGGTTTTAAATTGTAAATGGAAAAAGTTCTTATTTATTTGTTAAATCAAATTCAGGTTCTTTTTATAGTATCATTGATCTTTCTTGATGCAAAAAGTAAGCAATGGTAGGTGTAACTGATATGTTGGTGGTTATGAAATAAGGTGCACATAACACAAGGTGATCATGATGGAAAGGCAGTTATTGTATCATGGGTGACCGAGGATGAACCAGGTTCAAGTAATGTGCTTTACTGGAGTAAAAGTAGTCCACATAAAAAGCAGGCCAAAGGCAAATATACTACCTACAAGTTCTACAACTACACCTCCGGTTATATTCATCACTGCACCATTAGAAACTTGGAGGTAAGCTGTGAATCGCCTTCATATTATCCATAAATCCTCTGTTTCTGTCTTGTTTACGTCAAATTAAATGATGTCTTCTTTTGTGTTGTTGTATGGAACTGAATTAGAATATTGCTTTTGTTAAATGCTTAAAATTTGTTTGGCAGTACAACACAAAATATTACTATGCAGTTGGGATTGGTCACACGACAAGGCAATTCTGGTTTGTGACTCCTCCTGCTGTTGGTCCTGATGTTCCCTATACATTTGGTCTCATAGGTATGCATAAGCTTGCTGCAACTCCACGTTTGCTCAAATTTAGTGGTATAATGGTTCTCGCTTATCTGCAGCTTGTGTTTGTCACGAAGTTTATGGTTTTCCTTATCATTGTAAAAGTTAGTTAATGAGTTAGGCCTAGCATACAAACGTTCAGATATAATTAACAATTAATAGTTTACTGCTTAATATGATGAGTTTGTTGGAAAGGATTTTCAGGAAATTAAAGAGTTTTGAAATATTTAGAAGTGCTTATATCCTCACCATGGTGCATCAATTGCAGGGGATCTTGGTCAGAGTTTTGATTCAAACAAGACACTTACTCATTATGAAATGAACCCACAAAAAGGACAGACGGTGTTGTTTGTAGGAGACCTCTCTTATGCAGATAACTACCCGAATCACGACAATGTGAGGTGGGATACATGGGGAAGGTTTACAGAGAGAAGTATTGCTTATCAGCCTTGGATATGGACAGCAGGAAATCATGAGATCGACTTTGCCCCTGAAATCGTAAGCGAATTCCCAAATAGTAATATCTAATCTCTAGAGTATTATTTCTATCTTTCCTGAGAATTTGTTAACAAGCTCCATGAATTTTTATGCTCTAAGAATTTGTTATAGTCGCATTCTCAGGGCTGCTATTCAATGCCTTTATCACAAGTAGCTATATTGCAGTTGAATCAATGTTCTTCTATAGAACATTGTTTTGTAACTTTAGTAATGTGGTTTCCTCAATCCATGGAACCTGGAAGGATTACCATTATCATTGGCTGACAGAAAAATCCCAGATTTAGCTTTGATACTTGGATGGTTACTTTCTAAATTCAATACTGTCTTTTGCGACTGCTGGTCAGAATTCTATATTGTATTTTAGATGTATATTGCCAATTGAGAGTACATTTACTTGAGAAGTGATCTCTAACAAAAGAATTTTATCATTTTTGCAGGGTGAAACTAAACCATTTAAACCATATACTCATCGTTATCATGTCCCGTATAAAGCATCAGGCAGTACTACTCCTTTTTGGTACTCCATCAAGAGAGCTTCAGCATATATAATTGTCTTGTCTTCATATTCAGCGTATGGTAAGAATATATACTTTTCTATATTATAGAAGTACAAATAAGTGAGCAATTATGCACATAGACATGCAGCAACATCTTTAATAAGACCATTTTAAGTGAAATCCAAGCGGGGCATTTCTGGATTCGGAAATCTGTGTATCAGTCCATCATTCTATGAAATGTTTTTCAGTAATTTCTGTTGATCAAATGAAAGACTAGTAACAACAGATAGTCTATTTATATACGGGAGCTTGTATTGTATATTCACTTGTGTTATACTTGTCATGATTTAGGTAAATATACTCCTCAGTATGAATGGCTTGAAGAAGAGTTTCCAAAAGTTAACAGGACCGAGACACCATGGTTGATTGTTCTTATGCATTCCCCATGGTACAATAGCTACAACTATCATTACATGGAAGGAGAGACCATGAGAGTAATGTATGAGCCATGGTTTGTTAAGTATAAAGTGGATGTCGTTTTTGCTGGGCATGTTCATGCCTATGAGCGATCTGTAAGTCCATCTTATATCTTAAGCTATCAAATTACAAGCGCTTCTTTTAATTGAAACGTTTCCTGATCTTCTGTATGATAGTAGTTTGCCTCTATTTTGACCTTCTGAAACCTCAATAGTACTGTAAAAACTGTTTACTATGTTTTCAACTTACATTTTCATTATGTGAGGCGCAAGCCCAGCTCACATAGATATACAACAAGACCTAATTTTGTGTATCTTGCCTTCTAGGAACGCATATCAAATGTTGCATACAACATTGTAAATGGAAAATGCAGTCCAGTAGAAGATAAATCTGCCCCAGTTTACATTACAATTGGTGATGGAGGAAATCTTGAAGGCTTAGCAACCAAGTAAGATAGTTAAAAAGTGCTATCCTACTAGATAACTTTCTCTATTGATGTGCACATTTGAAATGTCTTGTTCTGTAATGCAGCATGACAGACCCACAGCCAGCATATTCAGCATATCGCGAGGCCAGTTTCGGCCATGCAATCTTCGATATTAAAAACCGAACCCACGCTTACTACAGTTGGCACCGGAACCAGGATGGATATGCTGTAGAGGCTGATACTATGTGGTTCTACAACAGATACTGGCATCCAGTTGATGATTCTACAAGTGCTCCATTGTAATGACAAATTGTGTACTTCGTTCTGTTGAAATTTTATGGAATTAGTCAATGCATAACTTGACCATAATACAAAAAGAATTTCCTATTAATTTCGAGAATCATGAACTTGGCTTAGCATTGTTTTGTGGAAACTGGAAACTAACAGTCTATGCTATTTACAATCTATATATCACATCCAACAACAGCTATAATCAACCAATTTTTAACTATTACATCAAACACTTACTGAAGTTTTATCATGAGCAAGTTAAAAAGATCATGTAATTGATTATCATGCAAATTCATAACAGCAGCAGCACCAGAAATGAGATATGCCAAAATGCAACAGGCATAGCACAACAACTGGACAAAGAATGTGGGAAGCAAACGGACACCATACCCGGACATATTGCAAGGAAAAAGCACAACTTCCTCAGTTCATGTAAATAACATCAGCAAAACCGCACCAGAAAAAAGAAGAATCAAATTAAACCACTCAAACCAGAATCCAAAAAGAGAACCAACCATTCTCCAAAAACAACCTCCATCCACTATTCCATACATGTATGACATAGTGCCAACAGGATTAAGTTCAGTTGTAAACAATAGCACCGATAGCATTTTTTAATAGAGACACGTTTTGGAAACCATGGAACAAGGTTCGATCAAGTCATCATATCATACAAAATATTTAGCACATTGTTATTATTTCGGTTGCTATATTTACCGATTAATCGAGAGTATATATATTTCTAAAACCATATATAAAAATTAGTTATTACGCGTCATAGTTAAGGAGGGAATTTAAACTTTTTTATTTTTTTTTTATTGAGATTTCATAGAAATTTTTTGTCTGTAAATTCATGGTTTAAATAAAGCAAAACAATTGTACAAATGGTTTTTATTTATTTATTATTTGGTGGAAAACCTCTATGAAATCTCAATTCGTTCATGATTGAGGCACCATGAGGAAGGACATCCACATTATGGAGGCCAAATTGAGAAGAGCCTGCATAATATGCAAGCCAATGGGATGCATAATTGGCTTCACGATATGCATGAGTAACTATGAATTTGATTGGATTGTCAAAAAGAAAAAGAAAGACATTATAGATTCGATTGGAGTTTGGATGGTTGAATGCTTAGTATTTCATCAATCACTAGAAAGAAAGTTAGCGAGTCAATAAACATTGTGTCCAAATTAGTTTTTTTCACGATCAAGTTAGTGATTAAAAATGGATAGAGCAAAACAATAATATGAATAGAAATGGTTAATTTAGTGACCGTCCAAGAGTCAATTTGAACACCACGTCCGTTGGTTCACTGACTTTTTTTTTTTTTTGTTTTTTTTTGTTTTTGTTTCAGTGACTAATAGGATATTCAAGCATTCAACAGTTCAAACTCCAACGAATCCATAAGTAATGTGAAATTAAAATTGGCAATTCATTAATTTTGGAAATCATTTGTTAGCATTGTTTTGTGGAAATTGGAAACTAACGGTCTCTAGCATAAATCAGTTCTCTTCACCAGGAAATGCTAGTTACAATTGGACAAACCTTGTAGCAATTCTTGATTTGCCACCATGTTTGGTTAGAAAATCAAAATCCAGTGTTAGGAATGAATTGGCAAAGAAAACGAAGCATGATACGAGGGAATAACTAACAGAGATTCATTTACTTATTTTTGATTTCAATGGATCTTTCCAAAAGGCTAAAGTAATTAATTTTGAGGCAGATAAGCATTTGATTAAATGAATTTCCAAAACTTAAAATAATCCTTTTAAAGTTATGTACAAAAATTGAAGTGTGAATTTTATTTTATTTTTATATAATTATAGTTTCGTCAGGTCAACGTATCCGTCACCTATTTACGCTTCAAAGTGCAAATGCCTCCTATTTAACGAAAAATTCCAAATTCCAATCAGTAAAATCCAAAAATTCTAAATGTTAACGATAATTTTGCTCATCAAATAAACCAATTTCACCATTTTATTATTATTATTGCTTTCAAGATTCCAAAAATTTCAGCATTTGAACGCACGACAGCTACAACACATATTTCTCTCTGATGAAGGATCCAAACTAAGCTTACACAGAATGGCAGCAGCAGCAGAAGTAAAAGCTGTCGACGACGACGACAACAACAACAACAACAATAACGATAATACATCTACGTCACTAACTGATAACAATGAGAAGAAGAACAAAGTGGATCCAGAGCTGTTTAGCTGCTTGCTTCAACCGGTAACCACCGATTCCGATCCTGAATATATCGGCATCCGCCGCCTCCTTCTCTACCGCAAATCCGACTCTGGTGTTAATCGTCGACTCGTAATCTCTTTCGCTCTCTCTCTCTCTCTCTCATATAATATATATAAATATATATATATATAGACGATTGATGTACTTGACAGATGAGCATTTTGAAATAGTTTGGGGCTTAATGTTATTTAATTCGTTGCTTCCTTTTGAACTGACCTCTTTTCTTAACTTTGAAAGAAAATTCAAATTAGAATTAGTGCTTTGAAAGTGTTTATTAACAGAAGTTAAGTCTAGGATTTGCAATTCAATTTACTTTTACTTTGCTTCTGCAAGAGATCTTCATCGTCGCGGAAGATTTATTATGTCCCAGTGTCGAAAGCGAGCATTATTATTGTCTTGATAAGTATCTCCTAGCTATATGTTTATATTTTTTGTTATGTTATATGTATTATCTTACTTTAAAAGAAACTTCAAAGTATCCAAATCGTATATTAAAATCATCACCGTAAACTAAAATCTAAATGGATAAATCTATATTGAGAGATTATTTTTTTATTCAATTGTTTCTATTGTTTCCTTATTTTTCTCTGAAAATTTAAGAATGACTTGCCATATGATTATATCTTGAAGGACTGGAGATGCAATGGAAAAGGATATGTTAGCTATCGTAATTATATTCGCAGGCCGAGAAATTGGGAAAATCAGCAAATACCGAGCCTCCAAACCACTCCAGGGGACAGGTAAACTTTACTTGGATGAGTAATACTATCTTCTGATATGATTTTATTATCATCTGCATTAGTTACATTTACATTGTTCATTAACAACTTAATGTGATTTTATTTTATTTCCTAAAAGCATTAAGATGAGTTTGATTGAAGGTATATGAGTGAAGGAATTTCTTGTACCTTAGAAGGCTCAGAAAATTGTGACTGAATGGAGTCTCGTAATATTTTTTGTTCAAATGGATACGGCTATTTCCTGTGCACGTATTAGAAAGCAGAGTGGATGCTCCTTTGATTGATAACATCTGTCAGACTAAATTTGATTAAAAGTTGATATCAGTTTCATATAGTAGATTAGCTGGTCAAAAGTCTGAAAGCTTAAGACGGAATCACTGTATGGTGTGATCTCTATATTAATATATATTTTATAGTTCCACAAAAAGCTTGGCATTCCAGTTTTGCATAAAAAAAATCCAAAAATGCCACATTGTTATCTAGCATATTAGTTTGAGAAGCTACCTAGGAAACCATATGATTTACTAAAATTGAAATAGACCCTTATGATAGAGTTCTTGTTGAGAAACAAAGCACGATTATATAATTTCCTTGAATGGTTTAAGAATGGCCTACTATGATGCCAAAAGCTATCAATATTGGTATGGTCCTTTTACTGATTGGCCCTTCCCCGAGATTCACATCTGCAATAAATTGTCTCACGACGAGTTGCACATATCATATATCTGTTCTGATGCTTTGGTCACTGGCTTGTGTTTAACTTTCATTATTGTAATCTTTTGCTTTATTGAGAAACACTGAACTCTTTTAATAATCTATCTTTTAAATGTGAGTGCTATTTTAAATTCATGTTTCTATCAATTCTGACATCAGGATAATTTACTGGTTGATGCTTCAGTGGGCGATGGCTTCAATGTCCAAGTCCTCCACTCTCCCATATGTTTGATGCAGAGAGCTGGAGTTCTAGTAGGGTATGTATCATTTTACCGTGGTTTGCTTTTCTAAATTTCGTAATGATATCTTAGAGTTGGAGATCTGGAGATATTCTTTTAAAATGAATGTCATACTTATGCAAAGAGCGAATGTTGCCTGCCAGTGCCATGTCCACCAATTCCTAACTTTAACACATCTGATGTTGCTTCAATCTCTTTTCTCATGCCATTTCAACTTGGTGAGATGCATTGGCTCTTTACTGTGATGAATCTATTCTCTTTAACTTGCTGAAAGCAGCATGTTCTATCTCACTAAGGATTTTTGTGATGATTATTAAGAGAAAACAAGTTAAAGGCTTCTCCCACAAAGAAAAGAAAAGGAAAAGGGTTTATATCTCTTAAGTTCATCTTGTCTCAGTTAGTTGTTAAGTAAATATTATGAAAGTATATTGAAATAATTAGTTTGTGACGCGATTCATGTGAATTCTGCCTGGAATTTGATGTTTGGAACCTCTTTGCAGAAAGATATCTATTCGTAAAAGTTGCCATTCCTTAGGTTCAATACTTTATTTTCAGTTAATTTGTTGCCAAAGTATTGAAAATTTGACTCCACTAGAACTCTTTTACATTGAATGATTGCATCCAAACATTTTTTATTTTCATGTAATAAGGAAAAGTAAGGGTAAGTCATTGACTTTAAAAGGTGGGAAAAAGAGATGGTGGGTCTTTTATACCTCATGGATCTTCTGAACTTCTACAACAGTGTATGAGAATAATTGCATGGCAATGACAAAAATTTATACATTTGACTTACTCTGCTCATGTAACTTGAACCTCATTTTGCAGAACCTAAGTGGAAATCTGGCTTCAACACACAGAACAAGTTTCAGTTCAAGTGTGAGTGATAATGATCGCCCACGTCGTCGAGGGGTTGAACCAGCATATTCTTTTGTAGGAATGCATTGCATATTTGATCAATGCAAATCTGCTGGTAATTGTTTCTGCTTTCAAATATTTCACTGCCATATGTATTATTTGGGGTGAATGTGTAAAAACTGGAACTTAAGGAGTTATATGAGTTATATTACCATCAATGTTTTGAAATATGGTTCAGCAAGATGGATGTTGCTTTTCTTTTCAATGGCTGGCTATGTCGCTTTTGTGTTTTGTTAATGCTAAAGTTGTAATCTTCTTTACTTTTTGGTGTCATTTCTTTTCTGAAAAAGGAAATCAGAATTATGCAACCTGATTTGTCTTGTATGCAGTTACAGTTTTGAAGTTTGGGCACATGAGTTCCAATCTACTTGCTTATGGGGCGTCAGATGGGTCCTTAACAGTATGCACTGTTTCTGAGCCACCTTCGGTCCTCAAACAATTGAAGGGGCATTCGAAAGATGTCACAGGTTTGATTAACTGGTATTTTTTCTGTGGTCTTTTCTTATGTCCTAGAATGAGTACAGTACTGCTTGTCCATATATTGCAAAGGTGAAAGGTGTGATACATATATTGCAAAGGTGAAAGATGTGATAGGTGATAATTGGGCTTGGGTAGTGTTAGAAGTTGTATTTATCCCACATCGCTTGGTTATTGGGCTGTTATAGTGTATATAAGTGGATTAGGCACCCTCTTCCTTTGAGCTAGCTTTTGGGATAAAAACAACTTCTAACAATGGGCAATGCCAATGTGTTGGCAAGAATGGTGGCATGTGGGACTTCTAGCATATGCAAAAAGCATTTTTTGTCTGAGTGCCAGCAGTTTTCAACATGTGGTATCTGAATAGTTGAACGAAAATTAACCATAAATGTCTCAAGTGCACTAATTGAATTAGAAATGGAAATGGAAAACATGGTTATGTGAAGCACTGAAGAATACAGTCAACTGTTGTATTTACTAAATGAGTTGTACGGGGAGGTAGGGCAGATATTGTTTTCCCCAGTTATTTTTGAGTTAAATAACCAATGATCTGAAATAGTGCAGATTCTATTCGATAGGATCATCCCTGGACTGCTGTTAAGGGTGAAACCCCTTAGGCCCTTTCTCTGCTTCATTTTTCTCAAGATCTCAATTTCGGAACATAAACAAAGGCAATGGAAGACGCCAATACAAGCAAGAGTCAAAATGTTGCTAGGGAGATTCTGGTTGCTGACTTCTGCACCTATGATGATTTTCAGTAGTGAGAATTTTAGTTTTGCAATCTGGTATCACAACATTAAAGGAGAAAACTAAACTCACAGGTGCTATATATTGCACAGACCCGTAGAGGGAGCAAAAGAATACGGTTAAGAGAAGCCACAGCACGGAGGAATACACTATTAGATTGTGGGCATTGGTTTAACTGTGAAGTTTTCTGATGCCCAAGCCTGAAGGAGGCAGTTCTAGAGATCAAAATATTCCGCCCCTTTGGCAAGCTTGCTGTTGCCAGTATGCTTGTGCATACTGATTTTTTTTATGATGTACATATTCAAAAAAAAAAAAAAAAAAAATGCTATCATCTGTCTTAAGGACAGCAAGGTGCCGTTGGAAAGTAATATACCTCCCCCTTTCCTATACCTTGAGAAAAAGGCCAAATTACTGCAGAAGCTGAAATGTGGTACTTGTGATATTTTCTTCAATAGAACATGCTCTTTAATTGTTCTCTTCTTCCACAGAATGATAAATTCTGTGAACATCTGTGGAATTAACTTAGCAAACCTTTCCTAAAGAAAGGGATAATTTATGTTATGTTCTGCTTGTCTGCTTCCATTTTTGAGCTATTCCCCTAAGTTTGGACTTCTGGGATTGGAGGGTCCCATGTCTGCTAAATCAGCAAGCACAACTGTAGAAGTTGAATGAATTCATCAAAAGCAAAGTGTTCAATGACTATACTTTGCGCTTTCTGAATGTTGAATAACTGAACCTGGTATTGCTGTGTCATTGGCATGTTTCTAGTTTTTGTTGAATGTTGTAAAATGCATTGAAACAAGTGTTGAATGACTGTACTTCATGCACTCTGAATTGTAAATATTTGAAGTCTGTATTGCTGCCATAACCACATTTTCTAAATCGTAATCATACTTCCAGATTTTGATTTCTCATCCAACAATCAGTACATTGCATCGTCTTCCATGGATAAAACTGTCAGAGTGTGGGAGTTATCACAAGGTCTTTGCATTCGAGTAATATATGGAGTCTCTTCACAGTTCTGTATTCGTTTTCACCCTGTGAGTATGCTTTACATTAAATATTTTCAATTATTTTAAACTATAATAGTTTTATCTACATTAACTTGCCTCTGGAAATTTACTTGCTCATTTAAGTGTTAGGAACATTATGCTGTTTTATGTGGAGCAAATTTGGTTCAAATCTGAAATAATGTTGTCAGCCACTAATTTTGGATTATAAATTGCAGCATGCTTTCTCCGTTCCTTCTATTTTTATGGATCTTTGATTTCCCTTTCAAGTTTATCCTTATATACATGTACCTGTCTCTGAAAGTATTTTATCCTTGCATGCAAATTCCAATTCCAGCATTTCTTATTGTGGGGTGTTAGCCTCTATGTATGCGCCTGTGGTGTATGAAGTAAACAACAGGCTTCATGACTGGAAGAGTTTTGTTTCCTTTTATATATTCTTCTTTCTTTGTGATGCATTTGACCACGCTATGTTACAACTTTTTCTTTGTTTGTTCTTTAATGCAGGTAAATAACAACTTTCTTTCAGCTGGAAATGAAAACAAAGAAATTACTGTAATTACTTTTTGCTTTGCTTCCTTTCTCTATTTACTTATAATTTTACTCTGATAATCGTTGAATATAACAAGGCCCCTATACTGTTTGATGATCTGAACTGAATTAAAGGGATCTTCCTGACTTCTTAACCTGACTTGAAGACTATTTACTTCCCTGTGTTCTTCCATTCATGTGGGGGCAATAAATAATTGGATAACTCTCAACTTTGAGATCATGCTTGGTTTTTAGAATACAAGGAACCGACTGGTCTGGTCTGTCCTTATCTGTAGAATTATTATTATTGATTGCCAACCATATTTTGCCAACCATATTTGTCCATATATAGGTATTCAATTTCAGCACTGGAAGAATCATTCATAAAGCAGGTTTTGATGCTAAGATCACCTCTATGGACCATGATCACACTGGTCAGCTTATTTTCTGCGGGGATGGACAGGTGAACCTATTTGCACTACAACCCCATGCATCACTATTTGGACATTGGCTGATGAAGCAACACATGCAGGGATCAATATACTGCGTAAGCATGGACTCTCACACAGGTATGCTATCGCGTTCTCATCGCCATCGAGGCAAGAGCAAATCTCCAGTGACAACTGTGCAGTACCGAAGTTTCTCTTTGCTGGCAGGAGGCCCTGTGTTACTGACATGCACTCAAGATGGAAATCTATCTTTCTTCAGGTTTGTTTGTGAGAGCATTATTTAGCAGCCTTTAAGCACTGTATCAAAGCTTTGAGCGAGTATAGTTATGCTGGTGCAGTGTGGCTTTGGAAATACAAGGTTATCTGACGCTTCGTTGCTCACTCAAACTGGCTCCAAGAGTACATAGCATTCGGGCGTCTTTCTGCCCCCTGCTTTCCCTTGAAAAGGGAGAATACATAGGTCTTTTTTTGAATCAATTAAACCGCATATTTTCTTTTTGAAGAATTTAACTTTCAAAGCTGACTGAAGGAGCTGTAACAAATGGCTTGCTGACTATTTCACTTTGTATTTATGCATAGTTGTTGGAAGTGAGGATTCCAATGTCTACTTCTATGATTTAACTCGGCCAAGGCATACATGCGTAAACAAGCTACAGGTTCTCTTTTGCGTACTAGGTTTTGTTTGTTAGTAAACTATTTGCACACAATATATTTTCATCATGAAGAACATTTGTCGCTGCAGGGACATCGTTTTCCAGTTATCGGTGTTGCTTGGAACCATGGAGAGAATTTGTTGGCTTCATCTGATCTTTATGGCATTGTTATAGTATGGAAGAGAGCAAAGTCTAGTTCAAACAAATATACGGGGTAATAAATCTCAAACACATGCATTTCATGGATGAGGAAAAAAATTAGCTTATTTTGTCATTTTACTACGTCTGGCTATTCTTTTATAAATGTCAATTACCAGTGGTTGCTCTGCTCACATGTTATTTCATGTTTTATTGTCTCCGATTGATAAGAAAACTGAGTGACCATTGTTTGTATTACATTTTGTAACATCAATTCGGTGTCTTGAAATTCTGGATGCTTCTGATGCATTTTTGAAGTACAAGAGCTTGTATAAAGTGATTTACAACTTTTTCAGAAATATTTGCTTGAAATCGCTCTTTAACCTAGGAATTGTACCGGTGAGGCCTTCTCTAGTGTGGATATTCCTTTTTAGTGCAATCACCAGTAGAAGAATATGTTAAATTAAAGATACATCTACGCACGATATTCCTTTCTCAATTGCTCTTCATTTGAGGTGTCGAATTGTGATCCCACTTGGTTCAATCTAGAACGGTTAAGTTTAGAACTTTTCAATCTAAATTTAAACAGTAGTAAATGATTGGAATACTATTTGGGTTGTGTGGAAACCGGCCCTGAAAGGCACATTAGACTAGATAATGGGTCCAATACCAAGTCATTTGAAATTTCAATTGGGAACTTTTCAAAAAAATTCTAAAATCAACAAAAAAATAAAAATACTGTTTTAACTTCTTTTTTTTAAATGCATGTTTTTTAATTGTTTAATAAAAAAACTAGAGAAAAACTCAAAAACAACCCATATATACCTTATTTTAAGAAAAGGTTAAAATCCATATCTTTGATAAAAATATTTTTAATATGGGTATTCTTGTAGTTTTTCCATTTCAATTTGACAATAAGAGGACTAGAGATGACGCGGAGCAATCATGTATATATTTTTGGAAAACTATCAAAATTATTCATTTTTTTATTTTTTTTATCAAATTTATAATAATTTTATTATTATTTTTACTGTGTTAAAATATTAAAAATACAGTTTTTTTAATTTTTTTTTTAAAAGTAGAACTTTAGGATTCTTTAGTTGTTTTTAGTAAACAATCGAAAAATAATAAAAAAAAACACCATCTATTTTAAAAAAAAGTTAAGAAAACAGTATTTTAAAAAAGATTACATAGTCAAAATGATATTTCTTATTAATCTTAGAACATTTCGAATTGTTCCTTATATTTTTCAGCTTGGAGATGGCCAAGTGCCAACGAATTTTACAAATAAATAAAATTTTATTAAAGGAACTAAAGAGATCTCGGATTAAATTACTCTCAGTTTAGATTAAAATCGTCATCTTTCTAAAAATGGAAAAATTGAATTAAGTTTAGTGTTATAATATGATGTTTTAGCTATACAGGTTGCAACTCGAATTTGGCTCAAACTACTTCGTTTTAGAGTAAGAGATATTATAATATATAAATTAGTAGGTATTTGATTAAAAAAGAAGAAAAAAAGTTCAAACACTAGCATTTAAAAAATTTTAAAAAGAAATAGTTCAAACATTAAATAAAAACGATTGGAAAGTTAAAAGAAATTAAATTTATAATTTTTCAAAAAAAACACCACGTATTCTGTTCAAAATCATCTTTGGATCATCTTTTCAGATCGTGGATCAAGGACACATTCGACACAGTTTTCAAGTAAGTTCAGATGGAACTTTTAAGCCTAATTATAAATTAGGACCTCTATATTTAGCTTAAAATCGCTTTAATATCATTTCAGGTTTGTGTATTACGAACAAATTTAATGACACATTTTCCATGCGAGTTGGGATGAATTTATAAGTGGGTCAAAAACGGCCACCTCTATTTGTTAAATTTAAAACTGCTACAGTTTCGAGTTTTACTCAGGCTACAGCTTATGCTAAGCTTTGACATATGAACTTAAGAATTAAGATTTCAAATTGAGTTGATGACTCGTAGTCTCAATCTGCCTATTGAGTTAATGACTCATAGTGGATGGCCACTCAGGTGAGAAGGATACATTGGTAGAAGACTTCACATTGTAACTGTCTAACTGCTAGACCAAGAGTTATTGTAACGTCTCACTTCAGAAGTTCGGACTTCATTAAAAGCGATCCTAATTCTCTTATATAATTTTTTTTTGCGCTATCTTCAATAAATTTAAGTGTAAAATGTATTAATGCGACTAAAATTTATTCGTTATAAACATATAAATTAATTATTTTTTTAACTTTAGTTCAGTTGTTATTTTATTATACATTTTTAAAAATAACATAACTAAGATCTTAAATGTTAGAATAAGGTCACCGTCTATGAAACTTCTACCTTATTATTTGAATATACGTCTATCATTTTTTTTCTTCTTATAATATGTGATATCTAGTTAACTTAATTCTGATATTTTATCTTTGATTGAACTTCTACTCAAATCCCTAGTTTTTAGACCTGATTTTGCATAATTCTCAAAATTTATAATCAGCACAGTTTGATTATTTAGAAAACCACCATTTCATATTACATTATAATAAAAATAAAATAAAAAGTGTTTTGTTCAAGTATTTGAAGGAATAAATTTTTGTTTTGTTTTGTTATTTTGTTCTGTTCCTTTTCTTGTTCGTCTCAAGTAGCCTAGGCCAGAAGAAAATTGTAAGAAGAAGCATAATAGAGAGACCCTTGTATCTATTTGATTGTCAACAAGTTAAAAAGTGGTCCTGTGATGAACAATCCTAAATTATAAACGAGAAACCAGAGTAAAGGGAAATCTAGATAACACAACTATAGCAACCAAACACATCCTCGACCATGAAAGGAAGGAAAACAAGTTGATCACCCTCAAACCCATATAAACATAAACAAAGGTACCAGTTTCCCCTCTGCCATGGACTCACAAATATTACATCTTGTCATGCAAATTGCCTCCGTGTTTGCTTGAAGCCCTACCCAAGTTTAAAAAAGTAAAAGATAAAAGCTCCAGTCCCCCGTTATCATCTCTATATCAACACTGTCTATTTACTTTATCACCTACGACGCCTCTTTGTTTCCACCTGAAAGAGCACCACCGCTGATTATCAATAGAACATCAATACTAGCCTCACACTTGCTGTATTATTATGCCACTTCCTATGCAACTTTAAAATCAACAGTGTTCTCTATTTCATGAATTAAGCCCACAGTAGTATCATATCTAGAACAACTACAAACTATATTCTCGTAGAACAAGATCTAAAACACAAATAAACCTCTAAATCAACTGCCTATGTAAAAGATACAGGCTAGTCACCCAAACCTCCCAAAGTACACATGCGCAAAATATTTTGTTATGAACAAATGAGTATGATACTTATTTATGTGACCATATAATTTTGGAATTAAAATAGATACTTTACTATATGTTATGGCTATTCATTCTTTTTTATTGTTGATATTTTCTTCTTTTCTTGTTTTGTTTCCCTTTTCTTTTAAGAAGATGATAGCTATCTGCTGTATACGACTTCCTTTTATATTTTGATATTCTTGTTGTAAGTAATCTTAATCAAATAAAAGAATATCTTCAAAACTTTTTTCAAATTCCAGGAAATGTGACCTCGACATATAGTGTTTGAATCAATCTATCTTTATCTATGCAAATAAGACCATTGATGCTTCTTCATTGTTAACATCAAGGTATGCTACATAAACTTTTAGCAAACTACACTGCAGGCTTTAGCTAAGCAATAGAAAGCAAATGCACTCCATCATTTCAATAATCGCCTTAAACATACTTTGCCAATATTTATAGTGCATGCAAGTGTGGTTGGAAAAAGTTGAACATTTACAAAGCCCAAGAAAAATCATCTCAAGCGCTGCTAATGTGGCTACTACGCTATTTTTTTGGAAAGCTCCTACTGAGATGAGAAATTCCCCAATAAAGCTGCTAGTACCAGGTGAACTCATATTAGCCAAAGTAGAAGAGAAGTCCATTGGCCAGTGAGGTAATTCAAAAGGTGAGGAGTTTAAATCATAAGTGAAATGAAGAAAAAAGAATCCAAATGTTTCCATGTTTTTGCAATTTTAAACTATCATTTTAACTTACTGAGCAATTTTTATCAAATTGGTCAAATAGCATTAAAAATAATATCTTATAGCTTATTGCAATAAAATAATTAATTATTAATTTATTTTTCCTTCGTGTCTAGCCTTAAGATTTTTTTAAAGAAAGCCAGATAATCAAAACCCACTATCTGCCAAAAATTGAGCATATACAACAAGAAATTCAAACGAAGAAAAACCTGGACTGATGCGAGAAAAAGGAGTCAGCTGAGAAGTTTTAGGGCAAGGATGTATATAGGCAAAGGGAGTGAGAGAGAGACAGGGAGCCTGGTGACTACAGAATCTGATATGCCACTGTGAATGCAGCTTGAGATTTAGCTTAAAGTGATATTATCACGGAGATCTGCAGGTTTGTGTGGTGACGGAAATTGTTTGTGTGAGAGATTAGGTTCCGTGACATGGTATTTGCAATTCAAATTAGGAGAAATTTGCAAAAGTTAAAACAAGATAAAAAAAAATATTGCAAGTCCAGATGAAATAACGAGCTTGGGTAATAAATAAACGCTGAAAGATTTATTCAACACATTCAGTAAACGAGAATACCTTCGTCTCTGGTTGTCTGGAAGTAGTATGGGAATTCTGCAGCTTCTTTTGACCTTCAGATGAACAATTCTCGCAGAAGAAATGGTCAAGCCTTTTCGCTTCCTCTGCAGTCATTTCTATACAAGTAGGATGAAACCTGGACAAAAATTAGAATGCTCAATGATGTATCTCATTTGCATAAAATGGAAACATTTGCTATATGAAATATGTTTAGAAGCACCGCCAAATGGGAAAGAAACACACAAGACAAAGTTAAAAGAAAAAGAATTCATAGAGCATCACGTATAACTTTGTATAATCTTGTAGTTAACTATTTTATAATGAGGGCCCAATAGACAGCTTCAGACTTCAATATAACAAGTTCCTTAAAGTAAAGGCTAAATGCTTCTCATGATTGAGGCTTTGTTCTCATTCATAAACAACTACAAGAATAGATGTGAGAACATCCTTCATAACATTGAGTTGATGTTTAGTCTAACACTTCTTTACATGTGGACAATTTTCAACAGCCAAAGTCCCTACATGTGCAACAAATCTTCGCATAACATTTGTCCTAAGAATAGGGTTATGGGAGAGCAATACAAGTATAGTGCTGATCCAGCTTTTATACAGGCTTTGAGAGATGATATCGCAAATTTTTTCGATCAACGAACTCTAGCCTTTTTCTCCTATAGCTTAGCCAAAAAGGTGTGTTCTCTAACATCAAATATTAACCTTATAAGATCTATGACAGAAGTACCATTACATACATGAACCATCTAAAACAACCAAAAATACCTTGTAATATGGACAGGGATTGTGTTGCTATAAATAAACACTAGCATAAGTAGTCCATGTACCCCCAACAATAGTTCTATGGAATATAAGCCCCCTTAATCCTTAGCAAGTGTCTAACTCCACCATTGTTTCAGAGATATGCTAGTAATAAATGACATGAAACATGAATTTTTCCATTGTTTAAGCAACCAATATAAGATTATCATTAAGATAAAGTTAGGTAAAGTATTACACTAGTAATAGTCAATGGTGCAGATGTTGGGAGGATGGTGATTAAAGTCTTTCAAATGCAGTGTAGAAAGTTTAGAACGGAATAATATATTGTAACAGCTACTTCCTTTTCTACTTTCATCCTTCTAACCTAGTGCCTTCCCTTCAGGATGACATCTAAACAAATTTATGGCCTTAAATGGAATTCAGTATTAGCACCCCCAAGCCTCACCATTTTCATCTTTGCTATCAGAGACAGTGGAATGGACGAAAAGTTGCAACTCACCAACTAATATTAAACACATACCAAAGACAACCTGAAATTGTAAAATAACCACAAACAGAAATAGAAAATAGACAGATATTCAGATAAGCATTATACTGTTCCAGTATCGGACTACAGAAACAATTCCGTGATTGCACTCAGTTGAGGCTAAACTTGCTTATAAAACTTTCTCCCATCTTCAGATGCCACAAGAATACTTCTATATGCACTAGTGCTTTCAAATCTAATAAGTTCAATATCTTGTTTAAACGGCACACTTCTACTCATAATTACTATAAGGTGAACCTTCACTTTTCAAACAATCTATTACCTGCGATATTGTTTAAATAAGACTTCAGTATGCATGTTTGTGGGACCAAATTCTTTCCAAACTTCTTGAGCAAATTCCATAATATAACAAATTCCCCAAATCTATAATGTCTCTCCAGATACCCGATATCACGATCATTTATAAGGCCAATCTTTTCTACCTAACTAGCGAATGCCCCCATCACATCTATCCAACCTTTCAAACTCAGAAAAGCCCCAGCTCCTTAATTCGAATGGAATTTGGTGAAACAATTAAGAAAGAGCAGCGCAAATGCCTGGGCATATTTTAGCATTATAAACATAATAAAAAGCATCAAGATGCCTCCAAAAATATAAAATATTTGAATAAAACAATACTATTCACCAATAATACCAGAGTTTTTTTAAGAAAAGAAAAATTCAGAAATTAAAATTACATAATAATAATAATAATAATAATAATAATAATAATAATAATAATAATAATCTCAACTAACCAGTCAGTGCAGCCTTCACATTGAACCATTAAATCATCAGGATTGTAAGGCATCTCACATTTACAATACCTAGAATAGTAAATAAATCAAATTACATATTTCATAAACAAATAAAGAAACCTCAGTTATACATATTTCCTTATAACCTAAGCCATGAGAACTCTCAAATTAACCAATAATTAAATCTCTAAACTACAATTAACAATATATAAAAATGAAATGGAAACAAAAGAAAACAGAAAATGGAAACATACACGGCGACTCTATCGGGATTAAAAGCGCCAGTAGAGGAATTATACTCAAAACGACAGAAGAAGTCATCGTTTCCAACAGCTTCAAGTCTGGTGTAATTTTTAAAACTATGAACCGTACACTTTCCTTCGATCGTATCAGCGCTTTGTATATCATAATGATCAGATAGAAATACCTCTTTCGAGCCGTGAAATTGCCGCCGGCCGCCGATCGATTCCTCCGGCCGGTAGTACCAGCGCACGTGGACTCTTACGTTAGCACCACGACCGTCGGACTCGATCCGCTCGATCCTTGCCACGTAGGATGGCTTTGATGGATCAGACGGCCGCATCAACACGCAGTCGCCAGCTGTGTAAGAGAGAGAGAGAGAGAGAGAGAGAGAGAGAGAGAACTCGTCAGGACGGGAGTGTTTGTTTCTCTAAAAAAGTAGAGAGAGAAAGTAAAGGAAAATCAGTTTACCTTTAATGGTTTTGCTGATGTGCTTGACAGAGTAGGAGTCGAGAGTGCGTCTTGGTGCTTTGGGTTTGGCCATGGAAGTGTTTTGTGTTGTGTGTTTGTGCGTTCAGTTAAAAAAATGTGTATTTCAGGATTTTATATTATTATTTTCTTTTTTAGCAAAATGACAGCACAAAGACAACATAGAGATTGTGCAGAGACGAACTGAAAAATAAATTAATAATAAGCAACTAAAATAAATTCCTTCTGTATTCTCTGTCCCCAAAAATTCCAGGGGATGATTGCTATAAAGATATTCGTGTAAGAATCAAAATTAAGCAATTTTCTATAGTTTATTTTTGGGAGGGCAGAGGCTAAAGTCTCTTTTTTAAAAAGAAAAAATAAAGATCAAATTAATAATTATATTTAACAAAAACTGTTTAAAAAAAATAATAATTCAAATCCTGATTTTTGATAATTAAAGGTGGGTATATATAAATGCCCGATCAATAGCATCCTTAGTTTTAATAATAACTTGATTCAATTAATTAAATATTTTGTGAATTGAATTTTGTAAATAAAAAGAAAGTAATATCATATATTATTAAGACGAGAATTATGTAAGTAAAAATGCAAAAGAAATTTTACTAATTTTCGTTTAATTAGTTAGATTTGTATTATATTTTTGGAGCCGATTTCTCAATTATAATGTGTAGTTAATGTTTTGAGTTGGTTAAAAAGAGATAAAATTCAATGAAAGTGAATTAAAAATATGACTTAAAAGATGTCTCAAATTAAAGTCTTTCTATATTCACCAGTATTATTAATTTAATAAAAAATTAAATATCTGATAAAAATAAATTAAAAGGATAATATCATTTTATATATGAGATAGATAGCATCCCTAAAAAGATAAAATTAAAGCCATTCATTTTGAAAGAAAGAAATAGGAGCCAATTTTTTAACAAGATTATGTCAGGATGGAGACCCACATAAGTTTTTATGAATATGTGTATGGCATTTTAGAAACATAATCTAAACGATGTCATTAAATCTTGGCCTCTTCTCTTCTAACAAAACTGTCATAATTTTTGCCCTCCTAAGTGAAGAAGCATTATACCTAAACTTTTGTCATCGTCATTTTTCAATAGTTTCTTCGAATGAGTCAAACACTTTATAGAAAAAGCTTTTGTTTTTTTAGTATTGAGAAATGCAACACTTTTTGTGAAAAGCTATTCAGGCCATTACAAAAATCAAATCCTTTTATAAATGTCAAAAGAGATAGGCTTTTAGGAAATGTAATTTTATCTCTAATTCTTCAAAAGTATGGCAATAATAGCCATCATTAATTAAAATGATAATTCGTGTGAAGACTAAAATTTAAATCAGTGAGTTAAGTGGTAATTTAGTTTTGTCTTTTTAAGATACTAGATATTAGCCTGCATGTTGTATATGACTAGTGTAAATGAAACTTAATTAATATATAATAGAAAATATTATTAAGATAAATTATATTAAATTTTTATCTTAACTATACTCATATAAGAATCTGTAAATAAAACTATTTGTTTTTGTTATAATTTAAGTAAAAGATTTTGAAATTGTTCTCTTTATATTTATATTATTATATAATATAATTAACCATATTGAAATTTGATAATAACAAAAAGAAAAGATGAATGAATTTAGTATTAGAATTTTTGTCCGTATTAACAGGAAGAAGAATCAGTTAGAAAAGAAAAATGGTAAAATCATAAATAAAGTATGAAAGAGTGGCATTTTAAATGTTGGAAATGCGAATCTCTTGTATAGAAATTTCTTGAAATTTTCAGTTACAGTAGCTGAAAAGAAATTTGGATAGAGAAGCAGGGATAGATAAGAATCCAAGTCAGCGCGATATTGATTTGGTAATACTGTGAGCTGGAGAGTACGGTGTGTCGTTCACGTTTTCTTTTTTTTCTTTTGGAAGGAAGTTTGGTGGGAGTTTAAATTGTGTGTTGCAAGTACCAATATAACGTAAATACGACTAGGGTTTCTCTCGTATTGCCACGTCAAAAATCCAGGTCCTTGCTTCACCGGTAATTGCCGCGTCAAGTTCAGGTTCCGTTTCTGCTGGTGCCACCTCATCATTATAAAATCAGAATTTTATAGATTTTTTGAGATTTGAACCTCTCGCTTTTTTTCAGAAAACTACGGTTATTTGTAACCATATAAATATAAATAATGGCTGAGACTTTCCTACTTTCTTCTAGACGTTGTCTGGGCTGTGTCGGTCCAACCAGACTTTTAGTTCTGAAAATTTCATATAATTATGCTACTTTCAGACCATTTTCCTCAATAAATATAATTCTTGAAAGAGTTGATTAATAAATAAATTTATTTTTTATTTAATTAATGATAATATCACAGTTTAAATTATAAAATAATTATATTCTTTTGAGTGATTTTTTTTTAACTTAAAATTTAGAAATGCATAATTTCACATAAATACTTTATTCTCTTTTTTTGTACTGGAAATAAAAATAGTTCGCAAAAAATTATTTTCTTACAAATATTAACATGAATAATTATATTTTATATGTGTTAATACAAATCATATAATATATATATGTTATTGATTGGATGTATAAGGATATTTTTAATATATTGTTTATAAAGCAGAGAAAAGATAAAATAAAATAAAAAACATAAAAAATGAAATGAGGGATTAATATTTCCTTGTTTGAAATTAAAAAGAAAACAACAATCTCTTGATCTCAGTACTTTTTATCATTCATTTAAAAAAAAAGTATAAGAGTTTTATCTATTATATAATTACTAATTTACCCATTAAACTAATATATATGCTTACTTTTTCTACTCTTTTTTCTTTTATTTTTATAAGTTCAAATAACAAAAATTATTATTTTTAGAAAATTTTAACTATATCATTTATATATTCAAATAATAAATAATTACTATATGTTTTAATTTTCAGATAATTAAATATCAATTAATATTCAATTAAATACATACATTATATATATTATATATATATTCTTTCTTTAACAATATATATAATTATAAACTAATTATATTTTTCTTCCATTCTTTTTCCTTTTCTCCATCTGCCTTTCCCATTTATCATTTTCTTGGTAAAATAAAATGAGATAAGTGGAATATGATTCTATGATTTTGTTTCCAACGACGTAATTGCTTTTCCATCGTAAACGAACGTGTTTTGTGCGTGTCGTGTGGGTCGCCCAGTCACGTCAACATATCTTTTGGATTCTTCATTTGTTAACTTTACTGTCCAAAAAAAAGTAGAAATTAGTTTTGCTGACTTTGCTTTTAGAGATTTAATTATTAAATCAACTTTGTATTTTGTATTTATCTTTATATTTATAACATAATTTGTTTTTTAATATTAATAAATATATTTTAATATTAACTTTAATTTTAATTGTTTAAAATATTATTAACTAAGATTTACAATATGAATATAATTTTGTGATAAAAAAGAAATTGCATAACTAGATTGTATTATTTGTATTTGAAATCGTAAAAGTTTAAACTTTAACATTTTCAACTATTGCAATAAACAAATAAACAAAAGATTGTTAAATTTATTTCTGAATCTTAATAAACATAATTAAAATGTTAAAGAAGACTATATATTATTAAATTATCTATATAGTATTACATGATAGAATGTTATATGTAGTAAATAATGATCTTCTATATTTAAACTTTAATAGAAAATAGATTCCAATAAATAGGAATTTACCTTTTAAAATATTAATATAATAACATCCCGCTTATAACTATGAAAATGACAAAAAATTAATAATATATTATTCTGAATAGCGATATAAGTATTTAAATATAATATTTTTAGTTTTTTATTTTAATTATATTGAAATTGAATACTTTAGAATATATTAGTAAATTAAATTATACTTAATAAGTAAAATTCTACTTATTTAGCTTCATTTAATATAAGGGAAGTTAAATTGTTTATTTTATAAGAAATTTTTTTAATCATGCATTCAAAACAATAACTAAAACTTATATTTCTCAAAAAGTGCTACTTCCTCTCCTTACTTATTTCATACCAAACAGAATCTAAATATAAAATATAATGACGGCTTACATTAATAACCCTAATTGAATTAGCAAATGGGTTCTCCTATGATATTGCCCATTTTATTCTATTTTAGTTTAATGTTCCTTATAGAGTACACTGTATCTTTTTTTGTTAATAGGTAAAAAGAGTAAAAGTATTTATAACTATTATTTCTTTTTAAAGTAAATATAATTACCATATATTAGTGTCTTAAATAAGAAAAGGAAATTCTTTCTTTTTATAAATAAAGTGAATAAACCATGATATTTACATACAAAAGATCTTAAATTCAAAATCTCAGTTTTCGGCAGTAAACAGTTTGGTGATTATAGAGAAGAAATGTTTATCCATCAGTGGGGTAAAGGGTACTTGTACCATAGGGCCTTTGTTGCATAAGATATTAGGCAAATTTTGTTACCTTTTTCAGTTTTCATTTTTATAGACAATGGTTGCTTGAAAAGGAATTGGAAGGAGGGACCATATAAATTGTCAAATTTAGCATTATAGAAAAGACTAGCAATTATTATTATTCATGCATGTATTTAAATCTCGTGATGGTTTTACCCCCCACGTAAGTACTTTGGTACTCTACTAGCAAAAGACACCTAATCCCAAATTGGTTCATTTTCTTTTGGACGAAGATGGAATCAGCCTTGTCACGGATCCATCAAAGCACAGTAGTCTGCTACTGCTACCTGGTTGCTTTTTTTTTTTTTTTTACAGTCATCGTTAAACTAAAAAATACATCTAATGCAGAAAAAAGAAAAACTTAAATCTAAAATCTTTCATTTTCAATAATAAACGCTCCTAATAGTTGAATTATCTCTTAAATTTAGCTGGTTTTTTTTTTTTTTTTTTTCTTTTGACTTGTGAATTGTGTGATTGATAAGCCTTTTTGTTGCTATCATGCCTTGCTATAGCCGTGCAGTCCTTCCACCACAAATTTCGTAACACGTTCGAGGACAGTGAAATTAGAATTTGTAATTAAATAAATAAATCTAAATTATTTTATATATTTAAATCAAGAAATTAGATTTTTTTAGCTAAATCCTAATAATGTATGGAAATAATTAGACGGTGAAAGATTAAACGTTGAGTATAATAATATTGAGTCTGATCATTCTCTTTGTTAGGAATAATTACTAAAAGTCGTTAAAACTTTTAGTTAAACATATTTAATTTAATAATATTTATTCTTCTTAAGATTTTAGCCATTAAACTATTATCTAAAATTATTAAAGATAAAAAAAATTATAAAATTAGTAATCAAATAATAGACATAACTTTTAATAATTTATTTTTTTCTTAAAATAATATGCGAGTAAAAAGTTTAAATCACGCAATTTATATGCCATATAAAATAAAAATTAAAAAGCAATGGGTATTATACACAATAGCTGGTCTCTAACCCTTCTAAATTGTGATGATTTAATGCCCCTATCAATTGGCATGACCAGAATGGGAAGCTCTTGGTAGGAATATGTTCCAAAATTAGCTACTAGTGACTAATCTTTTTACAAGATAAATCTTTGATACATCTCCTCCAATTTCTTCAAACACTACCAATAGGTTTTCAGTTGGCTTTAGCAATGATCTAGGAATATGGTACCTGAAGAGTAATAACAAATTAGCAACAACTATACCATTTGTTAAAAGACATCTAATTTGTAATTCTAATTTGCAAAAACTGAAAAAGCGATCTCATTTATAATTTTATCTTGTAAAAATTGAAAAATCTCGAGTTCAAGTCTCAGATTCACCGGTCTATTTAACCTCTAATAATTTTCTTTTAAAGAAAAGAAAATAAAAAATTAGGAATAATTGGAGAGTGTTGAGAAAGATGGTACCATTTTTGAGTGGGTTGACCACAACCAAATTGGCAGGTTGAAGGGCGGAATGTTCCGGAATAACTACATGCAGTGCAATTGCCATCAGCATAAACAGTCCAATATCTTCCAATGCTATTGCCATTTATCCACACCTGACCCTTCACCATGCTGCTCATGTCCAAAGCCAAGGGATCATCTCCTCTTGGTGCATCAAAGAAGGCCTGCAACTCCGATTACATATCACAAATTAGCCCTAGGACCCATTTTTCATGCTCAATTTTGTTTCTTTGATTAACAGGCCTGTCTAATAATGTCCTATATCAATTGGCACCCAAGTGCAGCCCAATAGTTGCAAGAGAGTTAGCTCATGTCATCACACATCATAAATTTTAGACTTCATACTTGGCTCAACTTTTAAGTAGTAACAGCATTTGCTCTTGTAAAATGAAGATTTTGAATTTCAAATTCTCACAATTTTCACTTTTACTTGCTTTTACAAAAAGTATTATGATGATTACTTTTATTATGTAGTTCGTATATCTATGAATAAGAAAAATAGAAAAAAAAAAAAATCAACATTATTTCGAATTGCTTGGTGCCATACCCTATGCCAAGTCAATGGTTGTCTCTCTGCCACCATGGCTGACTCCTGCATCCAATTAATTGACGGAATAGAATTTGGAGATCCAAGGTTCAAGTCCTCTCCTTTAAGTCCAACCTACATATATAAACAAAATCTACTTAGAAAGTAAAAACAAAGCTAAAAAGGGCCTCAGAATAAGATAAAAGAAGACATGAATTGAAGGACCTTGTATGACCATTTCTGCCATGTCAAGTCCCTGTGTCCTTGGTCCAGGCCATGGATAACAACTGGCCCTAGAACTCCTGTGTTCCATGTCTCAAAGCGGGGACCATTGTTCTGCACCAATTTAGCATAGAAAAGATCAGTGCCAAAAGGTCCTGACAGATTAAACATGACAGAATGAGCACAATTGACAATCTAATGAACCGAAGTTTTTTGAACTTCTTTTCAAGGAGCAACTCCTACAGCATTCCACCAGTAGCCCAGTGATGAGCGCTTGGCTTGTAGTATAACACAATAGGTTATCTAAAGAATTTTCATAGTAAAGAAAACAAGAAACAGCTACTATATAGCATACAGAGAATGATATTAAATCTGTTAAAATTGGGGAGTCGTTGAACTATTAACTGGCAATCCAACTGCTACACTGAGTAGTGAGATTCTGTTCCTTCCAGCATGCAGCTGCTTCAATTCTCCTGAAAAACTGATTCTCCTATTTCCTCTAGTACCATAGACAGATCCTGCCACGCCCAATATTTTAAATTCTTTAGCAATTCATATCTATAGCTCATCTATCATTTCTTATTGGTTCTGCAGAATTAAAAGATACTTGGCTATAAATAATAGAATGCAGTGATTCTCATTCACATAAATGTATGTACCAGAAAGCTGTCCATTGACAAAAACATGGATCCCATGGCCTGCTGAAATCACTTTCAGAATAGGAGGTTGGCCTCCATCTAGAAATGTTTCTGATGAGCTTATATGAACACTGGAAACAACATATAATTGGAGAAATAAGAAAATTCTTCTTTTGTCATTATTTTGTTCATCAAGGTTTTGAAAAAGAAAAAATGCCAACTGAAATTTGGAAGTAACTAACCCAGTTGTGTACCATAGATAGTCACTAGCATCTCTAGTGACATTTATTTGCTCCAGCAGGCCAGCAACTGTACCTATTTTATCATCATCAACAGATGATATATCTTCACTTAAGGCTTCCCATGAAAGGAATCTAGCCTCTGTTGGCAACATTTGTATTTTGGATGGTTGAACTCCAGCCTGCATGTTGAGTGATGGAAACATTTTTCTATCAACTATGAAAATATATATACACACATTCCCATTATGCGAAGTGATTCTCCGCAGAAAAAGAAAAAATGAAAAACCAATTACTACTGCTTAGAGCTACAAACGGTCCATTTCACTTACTTCGGCAGTATTGAAAACAACATTTTTGCAATCAGGAAGGATGCTGACGGACCAAGGTGGCAGGTTGTAATGCATGTTATTAAATGTCACCTTTGCAGTAGCCTTCGGATTGTAGTTTGCAAGGAAAGCAGCACAATCTCCTGAATTGGAAGAGAACACATGTGCCTGAAAATTGTATTTGTTATCCAGTCATTCCGGTTTCCATAAATAGGTCTGAATTGTATGTTTGTGTTATGTTATTTAGTAGAGATAACAGACCTGTTCATAACTTCCCAAGGTTGTGACAACAGGATCAGAACTGAGCAAAGCTCTTTCACATAGCTTAATAGCCTTGTGAAGATCCTTCAAATGGCCATATTTAGGTTGCCTAATCAAGCCTACCAAGTTAAAATGCAGCTGCCATGAGTGAGTTCGTATGTTTAACAGATGAATTATTTGATTAAAAACTTGAAATGGGATTCAATATTTTCCACCATATTCATCAATAGGCGCATCATAGTCATAGCTGGTAGTAATGAAAGGACCTCCAGCAGTTCTTCCAAAGTTGGTTCCTCCATGATACTGCAGAAAACAATATGAAAGTCAGCTTTTTCTTTTTCCTCTTTTAACTTTTTCCCCAAATCCCGGAACCTGAACAAACAGAATTCTCCTTTTAAAAGGAAGAAGTTTCATGAAAAGTAAAGGAAAACTTAAGTTCAGATACTTAATGTTTTCCTTACAACTCAAGAAGAGCATAAAGGAACTTGGGTTTCTTTTGTTTTTACTTTTACAACTAAAGGACAAGTATATATATATATATATATATATATATATATAGGTGTTTGCTTCTCTAAACAGTCAAAATGAGTGAGAAGATTTGTGGAATCATGTATATAGGAAGACTTTACTTCTTTAGTATCAAATTCAGCAGGAAATTTAGTATACTAACCATGTAATAGTTAACAAAGGAGCCTCCTTTCTGAATAAACCGAGCAACTGCAAATGCTAAATCCTCAACTGGACGCTGGTGAATTGGCCCTCCAAAGTCTGTAAACCTTTAAGATATACATAAAATAAATAAACAACAATTACCCCCATAGAACAGTGCGATAATTAAGGAGTAATGGAGGATATAGAATGTTTACCAGCCAGTCCAAGCCTCAGTCCACATTGTTGGTTTGTAAGCTTTATTGGGAGAGAAATAGTCACAATAGAAACCATTGCATGTATTTACCTGTCAACAAATGATTCGAAACCTCTTCATTGTTAAAGAAGAATACATGATTAATTAGTTTTTTTGTGTGGGACAGGACCCTTACTGGTGGCAAAACACTACCTCAAAAGTTTTAACTCAGCTGAATATCCGAGGCTCGAACTCGAGAATTTAGTTAAGCTAGAAAGGACACTTACCATCTTATTTATACGCTCTTGGATGAAGAGACATATTTCCAAAGTATATTAATTTAACATATTCCAGGAATGCAAAAAATCCTGTAACATTATAACATATTCTGAAAAAGAAGAAAAAGGGTAGATGAAAAGGAAGTAGTGATTTACATACCACAGGGTCTGGAGCATCAAATTCCTTGCACATAACCCATGGAACACCAGTATTAAGTGAAACAGCCATATGTGCGGCCCAAGTCATATAAGCATGACCAGCTGCTCCAAATGCCTTGTCTTCAGGTTCATACTCATTCTCAATCTTCAGCACACGAAATTAAAAGAAAAAAAAAAAAAGAAACACATAAACAAGCAGAGTAAATTTAATGCACTTGAGAACTTAAATATATATCTTATATAATTTTGATTTATAAGCCAAAATTAAGTTAACTACCTGAGAGAGTATAATAGGACCACCTTGAGACTCGTACAACTGTTCATCCTTCATCATTTGAACAATCTTTTGGGTGAATTTTTGCATTTGCAGCTGCAATATCAAGATTGGAAATTGTAATATCATAATAAAAAAATCCATATAAATTAGTATGAATCCACACACACACACACACATATATATTATATATCCAAAGAGGAAGACAGAGACCTTGAAAGGCTCATTATCTGTTCTAAAAATCATGCCTGGAATATACTTCAACCAAACTGGAAACCCCCTGAAACAATAGGATAATATGCAAAATCCAACCAAAAAATAAAAAGAAAAAAAGAAAAAGAATACAACAATTAAGGAAAACCAAGTATGGATAATATGAACTCAAACACCATCTAATAAGTGTAATTCATAAAAATTCTGATCTTATTACCCAAAGTTCCATTCTCCACATATATAAGGTCCAATGCGAAGATGAACATATAATCCAGCTTTATGTACCAACTTGATGAACTGAACTAAATCATTCCTACCTTCAAAATTATACTGCAAAACTCATATCAAAAGCAAAAAACTATAATCAATACAGAATAGAGACAGAGTTAAAGAAACACAAGAGATAGCAAAGTACATTGCCAGGAGAAGGCTCATGAAGATTCCAAAAAACGTAAGTGTCGATAACATCCAAACCACCATCTTTAGCTTTCTGTATAAGTCCTTCCCACATCTGCATATACATATGTATTTTTACATTGTTACATTAGCAAAAATGCAAAAAGAATCTCATCATGGCAACAATGTTTTCCTGGGAAAATCTGAGGGAAAGTATGTGAAAGAATGGACCTGAGGAGTGCTTCTTGGATAGTGAATGGAGCCAGAGAAGAGAATTCTTTTCTGTCCATTGATGATAAGAGCTTTCTTGTCATAAGTAACGTTGCACTCTATGATCTGGGAACTTAGTGATAACAACACCACACACAACGAAAGCCACTTGGTAGCTGAGTTACCTTCCATTTTTTCTCTTTTGCATATGTTTTAGACAGAGAGAGAGAGAGAGAGAGAGAGAGAAAGAGAGAGAGAGATGGAGCAGTGAGAAGTGGACAAAAGTATTATGAAATGTGAGAAAGAAACAAACAATGTGATATAAGGGAAGAAAAGGTGGGTTATATATATATGGCTAGTGCCCTCCAAAGCAAGGGTACATTTGTCTTGATGCTAGTTGCTATTATTAAAGTATGAATGGACAAGAAAAAAGAAAGATGGTTCAAGTGAGAATGGTCACCCTAGCAATTAATCCCAGCACAATTATCACATAAGAACTTGGAAAGAATTATATGTGAAAAATTATAACTATCAAACTAGAGAAAATTCAGAAAAATCAAGACATAATTGAACAATGGATTTGAAAAGTAGAATTAGTTTCTTTTGCTTAGAAAAGAACTGTGCTAGATGACCCTCATTTGACTCTTATATAGTCAGAAAATAAACTAATTATGTATATGGGAATTAGCTATACATGTCTACATTTGTGTACTATTTTTTAACATTAAAAAAAGGGCAAAAAAAAGGCCATTCCCTTATCATGTTTGTTGTGAACTTAACAATAACCCACTATATATGGTTGGACCATGAAAAACATAGCAAGAATGTGAGTGAGTTAGTGCAACCAAGAATCATGCAAGAATGTGAGTGAGGTAATGCATTTAACTTGTGGGGAAAGGGTTGTGTTCATCATTGAAAAAATATCAGAAAGAAAAAAGTATTCAAATGGGAGTCCCTACCATGTCCTAAAATAGAAGATAATTAGGATACAATGATAAGAGCAAGAAACAGGAAAAAGATAGGCACATGTCATATGGGTTTTCTTGAACTAATCCTCCCAACAACTTGCTAATTCTGCAGGCTTAGCATACCTTCCATTTCAAGATATAATTATCCTTTCTATATATATATAAATATTTAATCTTCACCTTTTCTTTTATTATTCATTATTTGTTGTTTTTTTTGTTCATATAGTTCTTAAAAAGGGAAGATTTTGATTCAACAAATATAGATTTGGAAGGGTCAAATTTGCTACATTTTCAAAATTATTTATACAAGTTTGCTGTGCAACCTCCTTGTTAACATCATTTTGAGTAATTCAATATCATAGAATAAATTCAATTTCAACAACCATTTCATGAAATACTAATATCTTAATACAAAATCTTAATATTGCAAAAGGGAAGAACATTCATTATCTTGCCAACTCCTCATCTCATTTGCTACGATTTTAAGAACTGAAAATAGAGGTATATGTCTTCTTTTCCTAATTAATCCTGAGTTCAATTAAATTATTTAATAATCCTAATCTAATGTTTTAAATAATTTGAAGACGTTTTTTTTTTCTTTTTGGCTCTAGCAATAGGACATAGGATGCTCTCATGTTTTTCAAGCTAGGCCATGAAACAAATGAATAATTTCAAGCATGTAGAGAGAGAGAGAGAGAGAGAGAGAGAGAGAGAGAGAGAGAGGTGATCTTTGAAAAAGAAAACATTGGAGGCTTGGTGTGACCCAACAACCACTAAGTACATACAATGTTCATGCGAGCGAGCTCATTCCCACTAACCAATTCCCTGACTTCTGCTCTCTCATTGTGCACACATATGAATAACACTTATTCAAATTAGTTATTCACAACAAAAAGAATACTGGACTATATTTGATATACAAAAAACTCTATAGGTTATCATTATTAAGATGTTAAAATATCATAATTTTCTTTTTCAATGAGTAATCATCAAAAAGAATTATGATGATTGTTTATATTTTAATTTTCTTTTCGTTTATTTCCTCTAATAATTGATAACCTTCATAAAAAAATGTTAAAGAATATAATTATTTAACTATTTAATTAAAACAAAGTTAATTTCTAAGAAATTTATTTATTAATGGAATTATTAATTTATTAAAAAGTAAGTATATAAAAGCTGATGGTAAGTATGATAATATTATACATTTGATATATATAAATTTATTTTTCTAGTTCATATGAATTTATTTAAACAGATGTCAAAATCATAAAAGTTAAAACTTATATCGAAAGTATGCAGAATTATAAAAAATTTATGAAAATAGTAATTATACCCTTAATATATCTTATTTGATATTTGAAAGTAATCTTGAGAAAATATGACTAATTTAAAAAAAAAAAAAAAAAAAAAGAGATTCTTACAAGAGATAAAGAAAAGAATAAAGGGAAGATTGCTATATCTCTGAATAGATAGGAAAAGTTTGAGAAATAAGGAATGCGCCTCATGGTTTTAGTTTCACCCAATAAAATAGACTCCCTGATTGAATATCATTTCTGCTCTTCTTTTACTTTTTCTCACCTCTGTCATCCTCTCTAATCCTAAAGCTAAATTATTTTAAGCACCAAAAGTTATTCTGTAGAATAACCAAAATCCGTTGCTTAATTCATCATTTTTCATGGTATAATTGTCGACATCTGGAAAAGCTGACATATTCTAGAACGTGTATAAATTTAAATTGGATAAATTTATATTCATATTCTACTGTTTTAAGAAAAATAAAAATATCTGCATACAGGGTATCTAATAGTAACTTTATTATACATGAAAAATGCATATTCTAGTTTGAATTAAATTTTAGTTGGAACTTTATCTATAAATAAAATAATAAAATAACAATAACTCTTATCATAAAAGCAGGATATTTTAAAAGTATATTTTAGCATCATATTCAAATACCTTCTTTCCTAAATACATTGACAAATTGCATTAATTTTGAAACCAGTTAGCTATGTTAATTAAAGGTCTTATCTCCTGAATGTGAGCTGTGAAACGATAAGGCTCAACATAATATCTCTACCTAATGGAATATAATATATATATAAAGAAAAAAGAAAAAGAATTGCTTTTGCCCGTAGCCCAGAGCCCCTACACTATATCTGGTGGAAGCCCAGAAGATAATGTGCCACATGATGTAACCAAAACATACCCGTCACGGTCTGAAAAAGACCCGTAAAAGAGTAGTAGAGCTATTCAGAGTAAATCTATATCAAACTAAGTAATTACTTTTAACAAGTTAATTAAAAGAAAATTCGCTTACTACTTTTTGGTAAAAATTAATTTTTTTAAAAAGTAACCTATGCAGAATTAAAGTAAATAGCAAAAGAAATAAAATCCGGAAACAAAAAAAAAATAAAAAAAATAGAAGACCCCGAAAATGTGAAACTAATTACTGTTGTATTTTGCTGAATCTTCTGCGTTTCTCAACATTTCACCATCATAAGATAAGAGTTCTGAGAATCTTAAACTGCCTTGCTTTTGATTTCTGTTCCTAGAGGTCAAATCCAGGCAGTGAACCAATATATTATAGCATGCACAAGCTCCAGAGAAAATTAAAGAGAACTGAACTAAGATCTCTGCAATTCTAAATGTGATTTTGAGTTTCCAAAGTTTCGAATTTATCATGCAAACCAAAAATGTACAAGTTCCCCAAAATTTTGAAATTAACATGACAGGAAAATCAAGCATCGCATTCAAGTTAGGTTTCTCATGAACTTTTTACAGAAATTTCGATATCGAAAGATGCAAAACATTAAGAGAAAAAGGAAACTATGATTGGAACCATCTCTTACGTGGTTTATTAGCTTGCTTTTCATCATCAGGTTTCTCTGAAGTTCGTTTTGAAAACTTGGATCTGTATTGCTCTATAAGCATGTCAAGTTTGTCAACTACGTCCCGCCCTACAGGGTCTTTGTGCTTTTTGAGCCTTTTCCTTCTCTTTGAATTTTCTTCTCCCTCTTGTTGCTTCCCTTGGCTCAACGGTTTCCTCTTTTGCAGCCTCAACCCTGCTTCCTCTAAAGGTTGGGATTTGCGAGTAATTTTGCCCATCAATTCACCTTTGACTGAATCAACCACATCAGGTTTCCTGACTTGGTGATGATTTTGCTTGTCGACAGAGTCTTTCACCTTCTGTTTTGCACCATCAAATTTTTCTTTTGTAGCAGTTTTTCTTTTATCACTCCCTGTATTCCTCTTGCGTTTCTTAGTGCTTATCTTTTCAGAGGAAGTTCCCTCAGAAACCAAAATTTCCACTTCAGTTTCATTTGGTTCTGAAGTTTTCATTGCTCTGTTATCAGCTCGGGATTTCCACTTTCTGAAATTCTCCTTTTCACCTGGAATGTCATTTGGTGCATGCGACTCAATGTTATCCTGCATATCCTTTGAATCAGCATTGTTGTCCTGCTGCTGAGCGTGTAACTTAGCTTTCCGGAACTTCAACTTTTGAACATTATCAACTGCGAACTCCACAATTGGACGATGTTCAGGGCCAAAAGTTTCTACAAATAGCCAAAGGTTGCATTCAAGTTAGAAGAGAAACTTGCCCTCAATCATCGCATTCATAGAAGAATACCAGCTGCAACATGAATAATTACCAGGATTATTATTAAGAACCCTCAGGGCCACGAGTGCATGCTGATGCTCTGTAAACTCTATAAAGGCAACCCCACGTGAGTGGTTCTTTGTGACCTTTCCAGTCTTTGTACTTTGCAAGAATTTTATCTGCATCAGCAATAAATACGTGTGAGAGAGAGATTACACCCCAAAACAAGTACGAACTGATAACTAAAGGCAACCTGTCGAATCACTGGTTTTTGCTTTGTAGCTCGTGAGATAACTGCATCAATACAAAGTTTTTTCAGCTTCTTTTCAGTCACTGAGTGGGGTAAGTTGTAAACAACAAGCCTGTTCCTTGAAACATGAAAATTTGGCGACCGAAGCTTAGTCATCTTCTTTTCATGCAGCCTGCAGAATTTAAGAAGCATTATGAATTGTTGGCTCAAATCAGCATCCATATCAGCAGGAATATTGAGAAAGATCATCAAGCTCTAGCTGGCAGATACTGTAATTCAAAAAACTCAAGCATAAATCCTTACTCTCTTGACCTAAAAACATATTCGAACATAAAACAATGTTCACATTTACTGTGTATGTGCATGAGAGAGAGAGAGAGAGAGAGAGAGAGAGAGAGAGAGCTCTATCAATATAGTTTGCAGTACCTTTCAGATTCTATATAACCAAATTTTAGGCATAAAACTACTAGGCAGTGTACTAAACATGCCTGCATGCAACATGGGATTGCAGCAGTCAAGAAGGAATCGCCTCTCATCCTATGTTCTGATCTCAAATGATTGGGGCCCTGAGAAAGGGGAAGAAGGGACTTACGCTTTCCGCTTATCCATATCACTTGCCGAAACACCTTCAGAAGCTGGAGTTCCCTCAAGAATAACACCTTCCTATTTTAAATTCAGGGAGAGAGAAAAGGAAGGTCAAACTCTATTAAAAAGAAAACCATCAGAAAATACTAGGAATAAAGCAGGAGTTGTGAGGTAGTAAAAGTGGTAGGACAGAGGTTGACGAAAGCCAACCTTTGCCAGGTAAAGATTACGGTGATCATTATCCTCATTTTTTGCCTTCTCCATCTCCTTATTATGAGCTGAATTCTTATCCAATGCCTTCAAGACTGTCAGTTGCCTACCTTTTAGCAAAATCCCCAAACCAGATGCAAGATTGGCTGCAGAAACTGCTGCAATAGCTGCATCTTCGGTTTTAAATTTGAGAAAACCAGTACCCCTTGGTCGCCTGCATGGGCACAAGTATCACATTAAATTAAAGAAGTGCAAGTACAGATGCATGTAGAACTGTGACTCCATACTTGGTAACTTGATGAAGGACTGGGACAAAGGATTTCACTTCTCCAAATACAGAAAACCGTTGTTTCACTTCTTCATTATCAGCATCGAAAGGCAGGTTGCTTATGAAAACTGTTCTCTGTAAATCATCGTCGTCTATTGCGGCCTTTCTAACATCGGCTGAATCGCTTTTACCTGACTTTTCAGGCACAGTGAAACCAGACATATTTTCTTGCACACTGGAATTACTTTTTGGCAAAATAACAGTTTCATCTGAATTTGGCTTCTGAGTTCCCATAGGTACTACAGAATCATCCACATCAATGGTACTGGTACCTTTGGATGACAATGTGATTGAATTAAGAACTTTTCTTGCCATGTCTGCTTCTGCATCAAAATCACCTTCAGTAGGCATGTCATTTTTCTCAAATGGATCTGAATTGTCTGAGGCACCGTCGACGTCATCATCATTTTCATCATCCTCTGTGTCATCACTACTACCATCACTTTCATTCTGATGTCCTGTATACCAATGCTCAGCAAATCAATGGAACGGTTTACTTCACTAGCATAACAATAAGGTGTCAAGTTCTGTTAATAAAAGGATACAGGGACAGAAAAAGGAGCTTGCTGGTATAATTATAACAACAAATCCTTTTTAGATAATTAGCTTAAGCTTTTCCCACTAAAACTCATTATTTAACAACTCCTAAACACAAAGGCCTTATGTTGGACTGTCGCTGACTTCTACTTTTTAGACAAAAAAGGGGGAAAAGTATGTCACCAAACTGCATTTATATTTATGAACTAAAAGTACGAAATTAATCATAATAAATAAAATCAATGCAATTACCCTCTTCTGGAGGAACAGATCCAATGGCACCACTACTATACATTTTCTTTGAAACAGCCCAGTCAACAGCCATGGGTCTTTTGCCATACTTTTGCAAATTGAATTGTTTAATGGCCTGTCAGAAAACAATAAATGTATCATAAAACATTCTAGATAATCTAAACAGCGCTTTAAAGATGAAACAATTGTATCAAGCCATACATTTTCTGCATCCCGTTTGCATGTGAATTTGACAAATGCAAACCCTTTGGATAATCTGCAGAAATAAATCATAAAATATGAAAACAAATAAATAAAATGGATGTTTATTAAAAAAGAAACTGTTCTGGATAACATGTCCATCTACCCTGTTTCAGAGTTCTGTGGGATAAATACATCCCAAACAAAACCTGCTGATGAAAATACATCCTTTATTTCGCTTGCTGCAGCCTGCATTGATGTTCATTGAGCTAGTTTACAAGTCAAGTTCTATTAATGATGAGTATTGTTGAAAGTGATAAAATTATAGCATAGAAAAACCTTGAAAGGAAGATTTCTGACAATAAGTTTCCATTTCTGAGTCTTCGAGCCCTGGGTCATATACAGAGTAGAAAAATAATTAGATTACTCTGACCAACATTCTCTTGTTCTGGTACCAGTTGTTTTCTTTGCTCGTAGAATTTACAGCACTTCAATTCATGATGTAATTATCTTACAGTAAGTGGTAATAAGAGGTAGAATTTTGATACAAGGAATAAAACCATGAAGCTGACTCCAACATAAGGGAATCACTATTCAGTTCAAGCAGAAACCTTAGTAAAGTATAAACCAATTATGTTTCCATTGCGGCAATATCATACAGGTAGCAACCTATTTCTCACTTACCTCTCCGCCTAGTTGGCGTGCCCAAACAATCCCACCCCTTATCTCTTTTTGGTGTAACATTCTCACAGACAAACGTGCTTCCTTGACGCTAGTATACAGTATAGCTGATACATCTGATCGGCATCCATCTTGAGCAAGACCTGGAACATTTTGGCATTTGCCCATTTAAAGACATAATATGTTCAGTATATGAATAACTTTCAAATGAGATAGAAAGTTGCAGCTTTCCTCGAGCAAATTTATAAGCAGAGTGCTAAGGCATCCATGTTGAATAACCATTCCAGCAGATACATTAGAACTACTAAGGCAGTTATTCATATGCCAAAAACATGGATGAAATACTAGATTTAGCACACCAATGCAAAATTAAAAAGGCATTTCATGATTATTATAATCAATCCGCATTTGAATGTAAGTGGATGACAACAACAAAAAAAAACTATCCAAGAAGAGTAAAATGGCAGCAATTTATGTTCTGGTTGAATGCAGGTCCAAAATAAATTGTTGCAGCAATACCTGAAAATAACATGATAGCAAAACCGATTTTGGGATGACTAGCATTAAAATTGAACATTATATAACATGAATTATAGATGTGCAACAGTGACTTCAAAAGAAGTGACAGCATCATACAGTGATTTATCATCTTAATTAAGAGACATGCTGACTAGATAAAAATTTGAAAACCTACAGCGTCATCCTTCCCCAACTATAACCCTTAAATATGATACAAAATAAACAAAAGAAATGAACTCTCAGCCCAATACATGCCCTTACCATTTTTCTCAAGGTCTTCCTTGGGGAGAGGATATGTTACAGAACATGCATTCCCGACCTCTCTGGCAAGTCGATGAACCTCTTCAGCCATTGCATCATCTAGAAGGCCACCAAATATTACAGTCCGAGCAACCCTTCATGACAACCAAAAGAGAAAAAGTATGAAGCATATGAAGACTTTTCATGAATGAAATAGATAACATCATGCAACAACATAGAACATGTATCCCTAAAAACATGCTACTAAATTCAGAAATAAAATGTACCGCATGGTCAATTCGAATTATTTACTATAATTCCAATTGGTAGTTGAGAACCAGAATTCCAAATAAAATTTCAATCTATATCACAGCATTTTTTGGGGGCAGCTATGCCTCACCAAGGCCTTAGTTTCCATTTCTGACCCTGGAGATATTGAAAGCTTTGACAAATCAAGCCAAGGAGTATAAAGTTCAAATTTGAAAGAAGTAAGTCCTCAAATTGTCGTTCCTTGTCAAAGAAACTTTCAACCCAAAAGCTTAAGTCGTTAAGTGAGAACCAAAGAATATAAACACCCCCAGACGCAAATACCCATTCAACATGAAGCATGGACAAGTACAAACCTAGCGTATCTTTTGCTGAAATATTTAATTAATAATATTGGGGTGGCCAAGGATCAAACTCTAGACCCTTCGATCAAAAACTCTAGACCTTTCCACCCAAAATCTTAAGTTCTTAGGTAAGACCCCAAGAATAGTTTTATATTTCTAACACTCCCAAGCACAAGCTTAGGTCCCAACAAGATATCCATTGTTGTTTTCCCAACAGCACCAAACTTGAGCCCTTCAAAAGAAAGGATCATGGGAACGTTAGTGGTTGGGAATTTCAAATGAGTTCCCACGTGTCCAATCAAGTACAAAACCAATTTCCAAATAACCAAAGACCAAGAGTTAATAATTCACACTTCAACAAGTTTACACACAAAAAGTTATCGAACTTCATTTAGAAAAATCTCATTTCCGAGAAGCGGTAAAAATCTAGATACCTATGAGGATTTTAACATGACATACAACAAAATGTAAACATTAAGGATAATTAATCAACCAACGATGCATTTTTTTTCTTTCAGGCTCAAGTCTTCATAGCCAAGTCTGAAACATCTAACTGATTAAGGTAAAAATCAATAAGATTATTGAGAAAAGTAAATACCTTTGCTTTTCAGAACAATTCTCTTCATCAACTAATTCACTGGAAAGTTTCACTGGTTTTCTTGGTTTCAGATGCTTCACTGAATTTTTTGCTCAAATTATTAATTTCAAAATAAAACTAAAAATGAAGCTTGAATGTACAATTTTGGACACAATTGGTAAAATATGCAATAGATTGTAACCTGCTTCTGTTAATTTTGAAGCATACTTGTCTACCCTAGTGGTGTCATTCTCTGTCTTTGCTGCACCATCTGATTCAACCACTAATTGGGAAAAGATGAAGGAAATTAGAAGAGAGCAAACTCAGCATACTAGTCAACTGGTTTTATAATGCCATTGTTCAAGTATATTAAAATAGCTATAGAAAAAAAAATGGGATCAGAAAACTAATGGGCATCTATCAACCTTGAGCTGCCTTAGCTCGACGCTGGTCCAGGGGCGCACGGCTCATAGCATGTTTAACAAAAATTTTCTGACCACTAACAGAAGAACCATCTTTTAGCTCAATTGCACGATTTGCATCTTCTTTAATAGCACTGGAAATGCACAAAAACAACATAAGGTTAAAAAAAAAGGCCAACAAGATTAAGAAACGTTGCTTTAGATACCATCCCATACAGAAAAATCAACAAAAAAATAGACATCCAGAGAGAGAGAGTATTTAAAATTCTAAGCTGAGAAATGAGCTATTCATAAGGATAAAAGGAAAAGGAAAAGAATTGAAAATGTAGCAATACAACTTACAACTGGACAAAACCGAAACCACGGTGTTCAGATGATCCTGTGAATATGACAAGAAACATAAACAACTTAATAATGTGATTACGAAATTGCAGTTTAAAACCAAATCAGAAAGCTGATACCAATTGAGTTGAGCTTGTGTAGGCATTGTTTGGAATAAATCATGGGGAAAAAGTTCAATTAAATTAAATTGAATTCTTGCAAAACCATGTGCAACTTTGGCATAGTTTCATTTTTCTTTTCCAAAATGCCTTGATTTTTAAAAGTTGAAAGAAATGAATTCTAGAAATCATAAGCTTTCAAAACATGAAATTGAATTCAATTGAATTGAGTTCATGCAATTTTTAGACTTTCCAAACAAGATGTAATATAATAGTCCTTGTTTGGAATAAATCATGTGCAAGAGTTCAAATGAACTGAATTCTTGTGAAATCATGTCATCTTTTGGCATGCTGTCACTTCTTTCAAAATTCCTTGCCTTTTTAATTTTTTTTTAAGTTGAAAGAATTGAATTCTAGAAACTCCTGGCTTCCAAACACAAAAATCGAATAAATAAAACACACTTATAAACAAAATTCAGTCAAATTGAATTCTTGCATTTTTACACTTTCCAAACACACTTATAAACAAAAAAAGCTATCAGTTATAAAGAGCTCTGTCTATCCTTACCTTTCTGTGTAACCAAAAAACATCTCCTGATAGGTCCAACATCGCTAAATGTCTCTTCAAGCTATATAATTTTTAAAATGAACAAATAAAAAAAATCAAATAAGTTAGTGAATCAGTACAGTGAACAGCGACATTGTATTTGAGCAAGTTACGGTTGATAATGCTACTTGCCATTTTCTTTTGCTTTTCGTGTTATTTTATTTCTCGGGAAACAAACATAAAAGGAAGGTACCTGAGAGTTGGTAAAAGAGCGAGGAAAGTTAGAAACGAAAACAGTATTAGGACTGTGTTTGGTTTCGGATTCTTCCCCACTTTCCTTCGTATTCTTCTTCTTCTTCTTTCCCATTTTTGGTGCTTGCTGAGAAATTGAACCTAAAATCTCAAAAACCCATTGAAAACGCAAGCTTTTATATGTCTGAGATTATAAATGGGCCGGGTTCGGGCTGAAAATATTCTTCGTGAGCCGGAAGCCCAACTAAATTATACAGATTTTTTTATTTATTTATGAGTTATTTGATGTCACATGATGGGTACCATAAAAATTTATTTTTAATAAAAATAAAATTAATATTTTTTTTTTAAATTTATATAATTAATGGCATAAAACATAAGTAATACTAAATTTTTTTTATTTTTATTGCATGTAATCACTAAAAAGAACATTAGTAATCTTTTCATTCCACAATTGTAATTAAAGATAATAAATCTAATGGATTAAAATATTTATAGCACTGAAATTATGTGATACTGAATCAACCGCTATTAAGCAATTGGAATTGCTAAGTTCACATTATGAAAAATGGGCAATTACCCTTTTATCAAAAAAAAAAAAATCATTTTAGTAGTAGTACCTTATAAGCTATTTAAATTATTCCTATAAATTTCCCATTAAGCTTGTATAAATTTGAGAATTTACAATTATAATAAAATACAACTTTGTCAGCATTATATTCTTTAGTGCTTGGAGAATTTTGAAGGGAGAGGAAACTGTGAAAAGGCTTGAACTTTCCTTCTTATCAAAATATAAAAGAAATGCTTAGAATCTTGCAAAGTTTCCTATGCTGTAATTACCGCTATTCTAATCACATAATCGCCATTTTTTCAGAGATAATTTAAGAGAACCATTGATATACGACTGCAGTTTTTTTTTCTTCAGGCAAGGAAAGACATTAATTGGGTTAGAAGCCGGTCAGAGAAATGACTAATAAATCTAAATTCCATGGGGGGGTGGGCTTCCAACAGTTACAGGCTTTTACTGCTACTATATATTGCCTGCAAAGACCAGTTAGAGATTGATCACTAATCCTGAGAGCTCGATGGTATATGTTAAAGGTGGCTATCATCACCTTATTAACAGATCATACAATCAGTTCTCAACTGCTAGCTCCTCAGGCATTCACTCTAAAAACTTCTGAAAATCCAAGCTGAGGACCTTTCTTTGGAGATGCATTTAAAATTTAAAAATGCAATTGCAGTTACAAACAATCTGTACAGAAGAGAATATAATCCCTCCAATTGCTTTCCTCCTTGTGTATGGTCAGGAGGAACCTAAGACAATCAACTACAAGCTTTTTTTTTTATAACCACGCCAAAGGCCACTTGGTTGGTTGCAAATTTTGGTGTCGATTTTTGCCATTTTCAATTTCTCTCTTTTAATGATTAGTGGAGGGAGCTTCTCAATATTCTGAATAGCAACCAACACGAAGATAAAATCAACCTGGCAGATATTTGCTGGGCTATTTCGTTGGCATGAAAGAATATTTTGTCTAAATTAGCTCATATTCATCCAACAAGGACAGTCCAAAAAACCAGAAGATCACAAAAGCAGATCCCTCTTCATTATGCTCAAGCTCCTATAGTCTTCTTCTAACCATCTACAGACCAATAGCAACCCTAATAGCTGGACTTCATGATATCTGCTTCATTAATATGATAACTGACAAGGCTACTATTGCTTTCGTTTGCAGGAATTCGGTAGGCTCCCTCATCGGCGGTGGTGTCAGGAAATGTTTTTGTCAGTCACCTCTGATAGCAGAGGCTTGATGCGATCGAACCCACTTGAAGGTCAACAAGATGGTTTCAGAATAATATCAACAACATTACTTACCACAACAAGAAAGATCTGATAGGATATTAGACTGATAATTGAGGACATCAGGATTTTCCCCAAGAAGTTGGATGATTGTATAGAAAATGCAATCAAGTTGGGTGTCAAGAACTTCTTCTTCCTTAATTCGGAATCCCAGCTAGACTTGTGTTATTCCAGATGAACTGGAGAAACTACTCCTGATGAATATAATGATTCCTTAACTTGCAATGATATTATTGTCATTCTTCATTAAAAAAAGAAAGATCGTAGAAAACAATAGTAATCTTTTAATTATTATAATAATTTTTAATTTTAAAAAATAATAATATCAATTATATTGCACTAATAAAAAAATTAAAAATTAATAAATAAATAAAAATAATTTTTATATTACTACACTAATAAAAAATTTAAAAATTTAAAAAATTTAAAAATAGTTAGTTTACTATTATTTTTTAAAATATTATAATTTAATATTAAATATTAAAAAAATTATTAATTTATATTTATAAATTTAATTTTATAATCAAAATAATAATAACAAATATGAAATAAACGAGTAAACAACTAGTTTGAACTAAACTCATAACCCACCAAATACCCATATCAAAACCACCAAGCCACTAGCATCAATTTCTTCATTTATTCAATTAACTAATTAAAAATTTAATAAAATCTGATATATAGATTTAGTTAAATAGTTAAATAAATCACTAATTAAATAATTTTTAAGCAGAACTAAATTAAATCTGTATAAAAAGCTAAACAATTAAATTAGGTTATGTAAAAAAATTAGAAGGGTCAAATTAGAATTTATTCAATAAAAAAAAGTTGTGTATGTTACACGTTCTCTTACCTCACACTTAAGATCTAAATAAACCAAAAATACATAAACTTTAGCTAAATTCATGGTGAAAGTGATATGACCAAATTGAGCATATTCACAAAATTGGCGGCCAATTGGGATTTGTCCCAAAGAGTAAATAATACAAACAAATTCAATAAAATTACTCTACTTAATTTAGTGGTAGGGGCTCACAGGCAATTGCTTACTCGGCCAGCCACCTCAAGTTTGTTTTCTTCGATTCTGTCTCCTACTCTATCTTATCCCTGCTCCATTTTCAAAGTTACTAGGCATCCTTTTAGAAGGAAAATTATTAGTACGTGAACAATATTGCAAAGCTTGACTATCTATAAAATAAGTATAAAAGCAATTGAAGTAATAATATACTTTTTATAATAATAATTTATTTAATTAATCATTATACTTCTATTTTATTAGACTAATTGATAAAGACCGACTTTAATATATTTAAAAATTAAAATATTTTAATAGATTGATTAAATTAACGGTCCAACCAATTCAATCAGTTGAATCAACCACTAAACTCTTTATTAGTTTGATTTTTAAAATACTAGATATATACATACATGGTAAATTCAGCAACTAATTCTGAAGTGCAAAAGAATAATGATAATGAAAAAATAGAAAGTGTTGTTAAGATCACAAATGTGATTTGTATTGGTTCATCATAAACCGTTAGCCCATTTAATAGCTCCTTGATCGAACATCTGTGTGTCCAACGTAGAAAAAAGAATTAGCCGGGGCAGGCTACCTTCTGACTATATTTGCAAAGTTAGGCATGGTCCATTGACAAGTCACATGTCAATTAGCCAATTCTTTCATATATATATATATATATATATATATATATTCAAAGTTCACCCACGTGAAGTAAAGCACAGAAGAATCTACTGTAATGGAGTATGGATGCACATAGCAGGAAAAGAAGGGCCTCCGGTCCTCCTTATTCATGGATTTCCTGAGCTATGGTCGACCTGGATTTACCAGATTAATCACCCGGCTGCAGATGGTTTTCATGGGGTGGCACCTGATATGCGAGGTTATGGTACTTCGACTCATATATCTAGAGTTATCATGGAGTATGTTGGATGAGCCTTTACAGATAGCAAAACACTATTATAAAAATTTTAATGCAGTTATATATTTAATATTCAAATTCAAACTTTAATTAAGCTAAAATAAATCTTTATCATCTCATCTATTTTTTTTTAATTTTTTTTTCTTATTATTTTTACATAACTTATTTATCTTGTTTATTTATATATACCATAGAACTAATATAGAGTAATTTAAATTACTAGTCACTCTCTCAACATTCGACTATTCTGCACTAAGAGTACCTAAAGAATTTAGCTTATATTAAAGTGAAAAATCTTACTTAATATGGAAGTTTAATATGATTAAATATATTGTAAAAACAATTCAAAAAAGGCACTCAGCACAGTACAATGTGAGACCATTACATAAGATTGAATATTTTATATACATGTAAAAGGATGCATAAATGAAACTTTTGCTTATAAAATCCCATTTCATCATCAACTGAAAAATCAGTCAGCTTGCCATAGATTGAGCAAATATTCACGATTTCATCTCATCATCATTGACCTTGCGACAAAGTATTGAAACTCAATAATACTTTAGCAGACAAGTACTAGTTTGAGGCTGTCGATATTGAAGTAGGACAAGAGAGGCTTGTGTTTCACACGAGACCTAACAACTACAAACAAATAGCAGCATAAATTCTAGCACATGGGAAGCTTTAATGAAAGAACCAGTAAAACCACAGGAGAAACAACATTGATTATACATCTCATTTTGCTTAGGAATATGATCCCCACTATTAAAATATATGGCATGCTTCCAAATTGTACGGTCTTGCTGAAATTCAAGTCATACATTGAGTGTTTCTGCTAAGGAAAAGTGGTTCTCAACAGGCATTTGTTATAGGCCATGACTAGGGTACAAAAATTGCATGGCATCTTTGCCTCTTCAGGCCAGATAGCGTCAAGGGACTTGTTAACTTGGGCATCCCTTGTCGATCGTCCACGTTCCCCACAACTCGAGCCATCTCAAATTTTCAAAAAATTCGGAGAAGGTTTCTACATTTCTCAGTTTCAGGTAAAAGGGTTTATAAAGATTGAAGAGAAAACTAAAGAAACACTGTATAGTTATTAATATGTCATTAATTTTAATTGTGTACTAATTATAGGAGCCAGGAAGAGCAGAAAAGTCATTTTGCTAAGTATGATTCAGTAACGATATTACAGAAGTTTCTACTGATCGATGCTGCTCCTGATGTTCTAGCAGCACCTCCTGGCCAACTGTTTATAGATTTTCTTGAAACCCCATCTTCTTTGGCTTCATGGGTTGCTGAAGAAGAACTCCAGTTTTCTGCTAGCAAATTCCAAGAAACTGGTTTCACAGGAGCCTTAAACTACTATCGTGCTATGAACATGTAAGACCTTACTGTTAATATTGTTGTTATCATTATTATATTTGTTTTCTTTTAATAAAAGATCTACACAATTAGATAATTCTCCCCTTCTGTTATTTTATTATTTCTGAAGTGAATTAACATGATATACCATTTAGAAAAAGATATATAATGTTCACCCAATAGCAATGGAGTTGTCTCCGGAACTCTAAGATCTCGAGTTTATATATTCTACTGTTAATCATTTTGACATAAATGAAAACATAAATTTAGTTAATAAATTCATATTGTTTTACCCTTATATCAGATTTTTGTTGGAATTCTTATTGTTTCTGTTTTTATTTGTTATAAATTCATGTTGTTCTATACTATGTGTTTTATAAAAGTAGTACTCTTCAATTTGTCTTAATCAATAATTATATTGCAGGCAGAAGATTACTTTTGATAGTAACACAGTCTTTAGTGGAAATGGAAAGTTCTGATAGCTGTAAAATTTGGCAGGAACTGGGGGCTTCTTGGACCATGGCAAGAAAGCAAAATTACTGTGCCTACAAAATTGATAGTTGGTGACAAGGATGTTGGGTTTGTAGCATTTGGGACAAAGGACTGCATTAATGGAGAAAATAATGAAAAGTCTTGTACCTAACCTTGAAGGTTCTGTGATTGATGGTCACCATTTTATCCATCAGGAGAAAGCTGAACAAGTTTCCAATGAAATTTTATCCTTTTTAAGCAAGAAATACTTGCTCTATCATGTCCAATAAATTGTGCAAAGTTAAGGCTTTAATTAATTAATAACTACTAGCTAGTGGATAATAAGTTTGGTGTTGTATCACAATTTTTACAAGATTGAGTATGGTAATTGCAAATGCTGTTTTGAGATAAACAAAATGTAATCATAGCACCATGCACAGAACATGATTTTGGTGATGTACCACCCTCCTTAGTGATCCGGAGTAAATTTCAAGATAAATATTTTTATAATTAATAAGTAATTATTAACTTTATTTTATTCTAATTGTATTTATAATTAATTTAATATTTTAATTTTAATAGATTCAATTAGTGATTAATTTTTTAATTTTAATAAAATCAATTAATGATCAATTTCTTTTTTCTAACTCTAATAAAATCAATTAGTGATTAATCTAATTCAATTTTCTAATCATAAACTTTAAACTTATGAATCCTTTTCTATCATAACAAAAGAATTATTCAAATATCTTATTTTTCTTACATTTCTATCTCTTCCTTTTATTTTCTCCTATTTTAACTATTTTTGTAAAGAAACTCCTTAAATTACAATAAGGTATGTATAAAGACAATTCTCGAGAACTAAAATATTAAAAATAAAATATATTCTATATTTATATATGTAATAAGATACAAAACATAAAAGCCTTATCATCAAGACTTATGGGAGAAGGGTAAAATGAAAAAAAAAATGTCATCTCCAAATTGCAATTTGATGTTTAGATTTTCGTGCACCAAGGCCACAAAAGAGCTCTTGCAAGTGGAAACATGAATCCTTGTGTCAGTATTTAGAAATTTACTGATGAAATCAAAATCCTCCATACCCTACTTTTCATGCACTATCAAATAAACCTAAGGCATGCCACAAATTCCAAAAATGGTCCTCAGATTTCATGCATGTTATAATAATTATTATAATAATGATAATACCAACAACAACAAAGAATCATGCATGATACAAAATATACACCAAGCTTGAAAGCAACAAAATAATTATATATATATATATATATATATATATATATATATATATATATATAAAAACATAAAAGCTTGAAAACCCAGGAGCAAAATGGCATTGATCTTCTCTGTGTTTTAAGTGAAAGCAAGGATTATAATAGTGAAAAGAATAAGTCCACCCTTGGGCATAAAAGAATGAGCAAAACCAAGCATTTGTCATCATAATAACAAAACAAAGTGGCCTCCCAAAGGCACATTGCCTCCTAGACTTTGCAATATGGGACCCATAAATTATAATTAAAAATAAATGTTAGAACCCACAATAAATTATCTCAGAGTGGGTCATATATATGTCATAGCTAACATCATCAAATGAAAAACCATATCTTTCAAGTGAGAGAGGAAAGAAAAACATATTAATTTTTTGAAATAGATGCTAATTTGATCCCCCAACTTTGCAAATAATTTCAAATTGGGCTTTCTTAAACTTTAAAGCCAATTTAGCTCACAGTCTTACATTTTCTAGCTTATTTGGACTCTATTTTTTAGTTAAGAAAGCGTTTGCATTCTCTTTCTTGTGAAAAAATAGTATAATTTGGCTATCTAACTCTTTGCATTAGCTTTATTTAACCACTTAACTGAGCTAGCTTAGAGCTTTCACTTCATTGTTCAAGCTCTTGAACATAGGTTGAGTTCATACATTGAATGCTTTCCTATTCAAGACTTTTCCATCATGCGATTCAATTTGACCACTAAATTTGTTGTGCAAGCTCAATTTAGACATATTTAAAAAAAAATAATTATAAATTTATTTAAAATTATTAGATAAAATTATTAAAATTATAAAGTTTAAAATGTAATTAATATTTATATGAACAAGCTTAATTTTGCCTTCTATTTATCCTTTAGACTCAATTTGGTCATATTTATGCGCTTGTTATAGTATGCACATTTTCTTGAAAAATGTTAAAATGAGCCAAAAATGTAAATATTTGCCCTAAATTGGCCACAAAGGTTAGAAATTATCACATTGAGCCTACTTACAAAGTTCAGGGGCTAGATATGAAAGTACAACTCTTTCTTAATATAGTTTATTGTAAAACTAATATGGGGTTCACTTCCATACCAGAAGGATAATATATTAATTAATTAATTACATAATCAACATGCCAAGTGTTAAACTTCAGTAATCATTAATCAACGAAATTAACTAATCTTGTAATCAAACTGCCACGTGTCAAATAATTTTTAATCATCTACTGTGTTCAACAGCAGTACTTTTAACCTTCTTACTTGTCAACAAAGATAAAGCAATAATGTACTTTAGTTAATTGGCTTGATTAGCTAATTATTATATAGTAATATATATTATATTAATATATCTTCATAACCGACCCAACTACTATAGGCTAAATTACAGTTGGCTCTTTGATTTTTTTTTCAAATTAATTAATTTTGGTTGAATGAGGGATTATATAATGTATTTTAAAATGCATAAACTGAATTTTCTTTACGAATAATCCTGCAAGCTTTTGTCTAATCACGGTGTAGAAAAGGTTAACCCAACCCATGCATGGGTCTGGGTGTGAGCAAAATTCCAAAAATATCAAATATCAAACCAAATCAATTTTTGTTCGGTTTAATTTGGTTCGGTCTTTTTTATAAATTTAATTTATTCAGACCTAGGATGTAGAAGAGCATAATATGAGCGATTCAGCGGATTTGGATTTCTATATATCCACTCGTGTAGTACTTTTTTTCATTTTACAATATATAAGATCTATCTGTATAGATATCATCATCTACACCCAGAAAGCCGTATGCTTTGTAAGAAGCTTGTACGGTTTGGGAAGAGGTTTTGATTGATAAAAAAGAAGAATCTACTTCAACCAATATGCCTTTAGGGACGGCCATACATAATTCAATTTTTTTAAAAATCAAAATAATGTTATTTTGGTTCGGTTTAATGCTAAAAAATAAAATTAATTTAAATAATTAATTTTTTAATTATTTATTAAATTTTATTCTTATTTTTAATATAAAATTTTTAAAGTGATCTTAAATTTTAATTATTTTGATTTATTTAAAAAATTAGTTTCGATTCAATTTATTTTTAAAATTGATTCAGTTTATTCCGTAAATCTGATTTGATTTAAACCGAAGCCATCGCTACATGTGATAAGTGTTTTAAATGCTTATACTTGTAATAAAGTAGGTGATTGAGGTGCATATATCATTATATGTAGTCTAATTGTTCAAATATAGCCCACTTTATATATATGGTCGAATATAAAATGTCACTCAAAAAGATGTTTCACAAATTTGTTATTCTTTTCTTTTGATTTTATGTGACAGTTCTAACATATATATATATATATATATATATAAGGGTTAAGAAAATTAAATGCTACCTTTGGATTAATGGCTTTTTAATATGCCAACTGCATCATCTTATTACTATATAAATCTTTTAAATGGACAACAATTACCTATTTAAATGGTAAAACTACTCAAAGCTCATGGTTAATCCGAAAATTACTCTCCCAATAACTCTTTTTTTTTTTTTCTTTTCTTAAAAGAAAAAAACAATTACGTATTTATTCAGTATATAATGCCATACCCTTTTATCCATATTCAAGGTGATGCATATCTGCCCATATTCATATCCCCCACTTATTTTCATGCACGGACCCCATGTGCAGACCAGTGGAGGCTCAACCCCTCTGAAATTTGATTTTTTTTTTTTTAACGAATAAAAAAATATTTATGATAATTTTTTTAAATTTCATATTATTCCAATTTTTCTAATATTACGGTTATTAGTAAGTTATTTAAAAATTAATTGAAAATAGTTTAACTAGGATAAGGATACTTTACTCCAATTTTGAATGTGAATGTATTCGTTACTTAGTTAATTAGTATTACTCAATTTCATCAATAAAAATAAGAAAGTAAAAATTTATCATGCCTAATTTAGTGCAAAAATTTACAGTTAAATTGAAGAATAGCATGAGATCCTTTTTGGAGATGGAAGTTGATACGTAATCTATTATTTTGATTTGTATTCAAATTTTAGATTAAATAATGCTATCTTTTAAGTCAATTTTTAGTTATAAACTAAAATCTAAAGAAATATGGATTAGGATATCTTAATGTTAATTTGAATATAATAAATCATTTTGACCGTTAGATTGAAAATCAACAATTAAATTTTATTATCTAATAGATAATTATATTTTTTTAAAATTTAAAAGTTAGCTTTTTAATAATACACAAGCAACCTCTTTAAGCCCACGATCAAGAAGAACACAATACATACACAAATGGGTTTTTTTTTTCTTTTACTATTATTACTATTATTATTTTTTTTGAGTTTAATACCAAACTTGCTTAAATCTTCTCTCCTTTGGATTTTGAGTTATAAGCTACAAGCGGTTGTTAGCAATTTTAGATTTGCAAGTCATAATTATTGCATTTGTTTTATCTTTTAAGCTAATCAATGTGTGTAAATTGCCCACTTGTGTTTTAGTTAGTTAGTTGGTGATAATTTTAATAATTAAATTTATTAATTTAATCTTGTCTAATCTCAATTAGGTTGCTAATCTTGTGCTAATCCATATATTAAAAATCATAGTTCAATTTCTTTTTCCATCATTATTGAATTTTGGTCAAAATTATTAGGAGTGACACATCTTATGTCCATTGTCATTGTCTTTCATGGGGATATGAAGTTATATACGTAGACACTCTAAAACAAAAGCATAAATTAGTAGTATCATTTAGATGAAATTGTGAAATGGACCTACGTCCCTCTTAATCAATATCAAAGAACAATTTGATGGATTCAAAATGTAATTTTAGGTCATCCACTAACCATTAAAAGATGTTATTTAATATGTGCCATTGATCATTCAATAACAATAAATTTTGCAACAATAAAAAAAGGGTCCACAATAAAATACTAATCTTGTAAAATTGCCTTTCAATAGGAATCATAGGACCCATCACCATTTCCCAAAATTGCTTAATTTCATATAAATAGAGGGTATTGGCAAGGACTATGACTCAATATTTTGTTTCTTTAATATTTTTTCCCCTTTTCTATTATAGTTTACACCATCAAATAGAAAATGACCCATGATTTTATTACCAAAAGGTCAATACTATTTAATCTCATTTGAGAAAAATGAAAGGGATTTAGAGAAATTTTTGGAACTTTTCCATGAAAGTCCAAGCACATGCACATTCTCTTTGCTCATATCATATCATTTTGTGGAATGCTTTCTTAAACAAGACATGGAGAGAACTATTACAAGCATTTGTTGGATTCATCTATTTTATTTTTAAAAAATAAATAAATAAATAAAAACTTACGTCATTTGTCAATTAATTGGTATAAAGTTATGAGAATTTAATTTGATTGAAAGGAAATATGAGATTTTTGGGGTAAAAATCTTAGCATTTGATGTTGCACTTTTGAGATAAGAAAAGATAGTTACGTTCTTTTTGTGAAAAAACAAAAAAGAAAATAGAAAGAAATAGCATATAAATTATTAAATTCCTGGCATATATTTGTGAGTACATGCATGTAAAATGTTACCTAAATCGTATGTTAAAGAGTTACAATTTTATTAGTACAAGCTTTCAAGATAAAAAGATAAATAAACATTAATGGCTATGTAATTATTACTTTAAAAAAATTGTACGGAATCGGGTTTATTATGATAGAAAGAGAATAATCCCAAGTCAATATAATATTTTTTATGTAATAATTCATTAGTAATTAAATTACATATATAGTTTATTTTTTGAATACTTTGGTCATAACTTTTTTTAAAGTTTTCAATCATTATAATTTTAATAATTTAAATCTGTTAAATACATTAATTATTAAATTATAATATAATAATAATAATAATAATAATAATATACTTTATTAATATTTAATATATTTCAATTGTTCAATGACCAATCTAAAATAAAAATATCAATAATTACGAACTACTAGTCAGCGTTGCATGATTGTTATTGTATTTATAAATAAAATTTAATAAATTTTTTAAATATTTAATATTTATTCATTATTTTTTAAAAGTAATAATAGAATAGATATTTTTTTTATCTTTCTTCTTAATTTTTTAATATTTTAAGATTTTATTAGTGTACTAATATAAGAATTATTCTAAAAATATTTATTAATTAATTATAATATTATATAAATTAATAATACTAATATAATTGATATTTATTTTTTAAAATCAAAAATTATTATATGATAAAAAAATTAATTTATTAGTAAATTTAATATTTTAAATATTATTTTTAAAATTAAAATTATTATTTAATTAAATAAATTAATTTATAATTAATATAATATTAAAATTTAATTAATTTACTTAATTTATAGGATAAATATCACTAATTAGAATTTAATTTATTATTAATATTTTATTTTTAAGATTAAAATTAGAATAATATTAGAAATATTAATTAATAAACTAATAAAAATATTATTAAAAAATATATAAATTTTAATCTCGTTTGTAAGAAAATTAATACACATATTAAAATAAACTCTGGGCTCTTTTCCTGCATGATAATTGATAAATTAAGTTTGTGGAGGGGGTGCCAGTGACTAGAAACTTTAGTATATATGTGTATGTATTTAATTGTTAAACTATTAGCCAATGAATTCCTGTTTTTTTTAAATAGAATTTTAAACTTTTTTGATTGCTTGAATTTTGCAGTGTATTTACAGTTTAAGGTGAGATAAACAAACCACCTTCGTCTTCTTCCATGTGCTGATAATTTGGATAATTTAGTGATATCAAAAACATAAGTACCAGGCTCATGTTCATGGCACCCTCATGGTCCTGAGCTTTTGCTGGTTGAGAATATGAATCTTGCTCCATTCGCTGGATTACAATTCAAATACCTAAATACTTTGTAAAATAACAATTAGACATTAAAAGTAGCATCAATTTATAGATTATTTTACGTAATAATATAATCAAGACCATAATCTAAATTAAACTAGGATTAATACTTGGTTTATCACAAGAAATCTGCATTTCCAATTGTTAAAAGAAAGGTTTTCTCCTGTTACTAATTCTTTTCATTTTATTATTATTATTTTAATTACATCTTACATTTGCTAATGATATTGAAGTAAGAAAAACTTTTATCTTTTGATGCATAGTTTCTATTAATTTTTAAATTAAATTTGATTTGTAAAAACAATTAATTGATTTTTGGGTTTAAATTCAATTTGAAGCTTAATTATATATATATATATTACTAAATAAATAAGATTTCATATTATATATATACTGTATATTTATATTTATTACTTATTAGTTTATTAACTTAGATTGGGAGACATGCTAGGCAAATAATTTTTTTCCTATTAAAGAAAATTATGAAGACAAAGAATTTAAGAAAACAAGAGGGTGAGAAATAGGAAAACAACAGAAGACAGACCCCAGTGCAAAAACTGAAAATTAGTTAGAACAAAAGGACAAATATAGTGATATGGGCACCTAATAGTGCTGTTCTTACATTTCAAATCTAAAGGGAAAAAAAAGAATTACAAACAAACAGACAAACAAATAAATTAAACAAATGAATACCCAATAAAAGAAGTACAGCAAATAAATAAATATTATTATTACACAAATAATATCTTATGTCCAACAAATTGAATAAAAAATGAAAGAAAAAGAATAGAATATGGTTATATGGTGGATATTGCAGTAAAGGCAGACCTTCCATCATCCATGCTGAAGGATGAGAGAGACAGGCAGCTAGCTGGTTAGAGAGAGAAAGCAGAGAAAGAAAGTAATGGTGTTTTTTTTTATGGGGTTTAAGGGAGGGTTTTAGGTCTACCAACTGGTTGTTAGAGATTGAACTCCTTAACCAAACACATACACACAATCTTCAATCAACCAGCCAAAGAGAAAGAAAGAACCCAACTCAAGAATTGCAACAACAACAACAACAACAATAACAAGAAGCAATTGTCTCAACAGCAACAGCAACAGCAACAAAATCAACTACAACAAATAACCAGATACAATAAGAAGTCAAGCTCCCAACCACTTCTTCAGTTCTTCTTATTCAACTGGGGTTAATTTCAAGCAAGACCCAAAAGCCAAAACCCTCTAAAAAGTGGAAAAAGAAAAACTATTTCAGAAAGTTACACAAAGATAGCCAAAAAGAGAAAGTTATCATTTTTTTTCAGTTTCTTTTTTTCTTTCAAAAAAAAGGAGAGAGAAATAGAAAGAGAAAGGGAAGGAAGATGCTCACGTGGGGTTTTGATGAAATGATGGTTAGAGAATATGTGATGAGAGAAAAAGATCAAAAGTGAGGAAATTTATTCATTGCTACTTCCAATTGTCACTCTTCTTTTTCTTTTTGTTTTAATTAAAAAATAAGAAAGGAAGGATTTTTATCTGTTATTATTCTTGCTGTATAATTCTTTGTAAATTGTATGCAAAGTTGAATAGAAAGTGTGTAATAAAAAGTGAAGTGCTGTGTTGTTGTCATTTTTATTGTATTGGGATCATCAGATTTGTTTATCAGCAGATCAAGTGGTGTTTTTGAGGTTTTCTGTTCCCCAAAGCACCCACAAGTGTTACTGATTTTCAGGTAATTTTTTAATGCTCAATTCTTGGACCTTTTATCCTGTTTTGCTGAATTCTTAATTTTTTATTCTTTCTTTTTCATATATATATATATATATATCTTTTCTCTCTCTTTGCCTGGAGGAAGAGAGATAGGAATGGTAATCATAGGATTGTAACATATTTCTTTTTAAACTGAATAACTATTGGGATTTGCAGATAATGGTTTTGTCTTGCCTCCTGCTTTGATTTATGTCATATTTAGGAAAAATTTATATATTCTTTCTTGGTAGTTGGATATCTGGTAGTTTTTGTTCTTAAACAGCTTTCTTGGGCTTCATTTAATAATTATTTTCTTTGAAATTTTCAATTTTTCAGTTTCCTTCTTCTTAGTTCGTGTTCTATTGGTGATTTGAAGGGGAACTTTGGGTGTAGGATTTTGTTGCTGCTGTAATTCTCTTGAGCTAGTTAGTATAAAGAGAGTTTTTTATTATGTTGTAACTAGAAATTTCTCACTGATAAATACTTTTGTTAGTATTTTCCTTTGAAATCCTAAAACCAAATGACAAATCTATCTTATGATTGTTTTGTCTTAATTCCTTTTTCAAATTATCTGCATCGTTGCCTGTTGACCATTGTAACCATGAACACTTAAAGAGTGCATGAGTGTAGAGAATCTGCTTTTAGTGTCTATGGTTTTCAGCTTTATGCTAATTGATTGTTTTGCATATTTTCCTTGTGAATTGTTCCTGTACCAAGGGAGGGCGTGAAACATGCATGTAACTTAAAAGTACCAAATTCAAATTCTGCACTTCTGTTTTTTCCAATTTGAGACATTCTTATAGCTGTTGGTGATGGAACCCGTTTCCAGTGGCCTTTTCAGTTGCTCGGATGATTATGTAATCTCTGACGTTAGTAACCAGGGAGGAAAGTCTGAAGACTAAAGAATAGATATGGCTACATATTATGCTAGTACAAATAATCAAAGAGAGGCCGTGCCGATGATATATATGCCAGGTTCATATTCAGAGGCTCCAGTTCTTCCTGGCAATGTGATGATGTATATGAATGCTGGATCATACTCAGATACCTTGGCAGGGAATTCCCAGCAACAAAACAACTGCATTGAGATTCAGTCTGTGGAGGCTTCAGATTCAACCCCGCAGCAGCAAGAAATCTTGTCAAATCTCAGTGGATCACGAATGGGGCAGCATGATTTAAATGCATGGAGGGATGGTAGAAATGAGATGCTAGTTATGCATTCAATGGCTGGACCTTCCAGCATTCTTCTTAGTGGCCAGAACTTGCAAGGCCAGGGCTTGTCCCTCAGCCTTGGCACGCAAATTCCATCCGGAATCCAAATGCCCTCCATCTCCTATAGGAACCCCAGTCCAGGCTTGGCTTCATTCCTAAGTCCTACTCCATCAATTATGGGTGAGGGAGGTGGCAGGAATAGCTCATCTAGAGATGAAGAACCGAAACATGCTGAATATCTGCCACCTGGGTTTTCAGGAGGTAATCAAGATTCAAACAAAGGGGCTTTATCTCCATATGGAATAACAAGTGTTGCAAGAACTATTCCAAGTTCTAAGTATCTTAAGGCAGCACAACAACTGCTTGATGAAGTTGTCAGTGTTCGAAAAGCTCTGAAGCAGCCTGACAAAGAGAAAAACCAAAACAGAGATGAGCATGGGATGAATAGTTCAAATGAGGGTGATGGAAAATCAAAGGATGGCTCATCCAACCCTCAGGAATCAACCAATAACTCACCAAATGAGCTTTCACATGGTGAAAGACAAGAATTGCAGAATAAGTTGACAAAGCTATTGTCCATGTTGGACGAGGTAAGTCCAATAAGTTCAAGAGTCTATTTTATATCTTCCGCTTACTTGTGTGATAATTGAACCGTAGAAGATAATTTTATGCCTTTCTCTGCATTGATGCAGCTATTTTGTCAATTTGTTGCAAAATCTTGGTAACAATATTCTAAATTCTTAAGAACAGTTTGACTATGTTAACTTGATTAATGTTTAGTTTTCTCTATCTGTCTTTCAATGTCACTGAGCATACAGGCTGAAGAAGTATGAGGTGCATGATTCGCTAAAATTTGCTTTTTGCAAAAGTGAGCAAAAGGAAACTGCTAGTAATTAAGCCATTTTGATTTTTTTACTGGGAAGTTGTCACACTAGAATAATGCTGCTTAAATGTACTGCTTATTCCAGCTTATAGATGATTTTGTCATAGTTTATGCTATTATTTGTTCTTTAAGGGGTTGGCAGTTCATTTATGGGTCATGCTACTGTATGTTCTTTAATGAAAAGTTTGGCACTTTTGTCTTGTGGAGATACTCTTTCGTTAGAGTTAGGAAACATAAAGTGGATCCAAAAAGTGGAATTTCAAGAGATAATCACTCGGGTTGGAAGAAGGTTTTCCCCCAAAAAGATGTTTAAGAGCTTGGCACTTTTGTCTCAGGAACCTTGGCATAGTCTTTTTTATTTAAAAGAAGAAGCCATGCGCCTTGAACTTAAGATTTCTAGGTGCATGTAGCACTTTGGAATCGATTTTCTTCTAGTTCTGCAATATAAATGGAGGTGATATTGTTCATATTGTATGTGACTTTTACACCATAGCTAAGCCTAGATTGATGTCCCATGTATGAGATGTCCCTCAAGAGAACTATCACAATTCATGTCTATGCATCGCTGATTCTCTTGTTTTATGGAATAGTTCGCTATATTGTCCTTTGTCTAGGGCTTTCCCAACTAAAATAGTAAGATCTCTTGTAACGATGTCGCTGTTTGTCTCTGTGCAAGTTCTATTGGTATTGCAATGATTATCACCTCTTCTCTTTTTTTATAAGGTCTAACAATACCTCTTCCATTTTAACAGGTTGATAGAAGGTACAAACAGTACTATCACCAGATGCAGATTGTGGTGTCATCTTTTGATGTGATAGCAGGATGCGGGGCAGCTAAACCATACACAGCACTTGCCCTCCAAACTATATCTCGCCACTTTCGGTGCTTGCTTGATGCAATAAGTGGCCAAATTCGAGCAACTCGTAAAAGCCTTGGGGAGCAAGAAACATCAGAAAATGGTAAAGGGGTTGGAATAACTCGGCTGCGGTATGTGGATCAGCAGCTCAGGCAACAGAGGGCTCTTCAGCAGCTTGGAATGATGCAGCAACATGCATGGAGGCCACAAAGGGGTTTACCTGAAAGCTCCGTTTCAATTCTCCGTGCTTGGTTGTTTGAGCATTTCCTTCACCCGTAAATCCTCCATAAATCCTCCAACAATAACTTCTACTCTTAGTCTTTTAATTGTGTCGTTCCTGTTTCTTGGAAAGTTTTGTTCTTCAATTGTAGTAATAGTATTTTCTGATGTTCACCAGTTACCCGAAGGATTCTGATAAGATCATGCTGGCAAGGCAGACGGGCTTGACTAGAAGTCAGGTAAAATGAACTGAACATATTTATCTAGCAATCAGCACAGTGAACTAGAGCGCCTTTTCTTTTTTTCATCAAAAGTGAGTCAAAGTACAAGTCACTTTTTCTGAAACGTTGATTCATGCAATTTTTTCAAATTTATAAGACCCACTGAGTCTAGGTGTGCAACATTGTGTAAGTTGGGAAAATTCAGGCAGTAATCTGTTGGAGAAGTATTAAAAAAGTGAAATGTAGTGAAGAACTCATGTGATGAGGGTAGTTTCTGAGCATGTTGGTAATAGAGAACGAGCTCACGAATTATTTAGTCATTAATCATTATAAAGAGGCAACTATGTATATCTGAAATATAGTAAATGCAGTCTATTGGACTTAGCAGTTGCTAGTATTTCTTAGAAAAGACATGAGTCAATTTCTAAACACGAGCCTCATGCAACAAAGTGGGTGATGAAGATTTGGCATTGCTTTCTGTAAGTTGGGAGTGTTTCCTGTCTATTGAATTTGACCATTTTAAGACATTCAGTAGTTCTGTTGAAAACATTTGCTATATCTGCATATTCTCATTAAATGTTGATACTAATAGGATGGTTTACCATTTTATGAGTAAAATTTGGATCAGTAACTTTTCTTCTGGCGTCAAGTCCTTTTCATAGTCATGTGCCTTGCCCATCCAAACAATATCATCCGCTACGATATTCTGCACTTCTATGTGTTCCATTTGTGAAATGCTGAGGCATATCTGTTGCCTTGCTCAGGTCTCAAATTGGTTTATCAATGCACGAGTGCGTCTTTGGAAACCCATGGTTGAAGAGATGTACAAAGAAGAGATTGGTGATGTAGAGATGGACTCCAACTCTTCTTCTGAAAATGCAGCCAGAGTAACAAAAGGCGACATGGGAACATCTGAAGATAGAGAGGAAGAAATGCAACAAAGTGCTAGCTCAGTAGCAACTGAAAGGTGTAGTGCTGGACCATTGATGGATTCCAAATCTGTCCATGCTTCTGATGTAGAGATGGCAGGATCAACTACAAGAAGCAATTTCCATAATATCATGCGTGGAGAGGCGATTACTGATTATGGATTACTCAGGCTAAGGGAGGAGCAAAGGCCCAGTATGGATGATTGCGGTCTTTTCCCTGACGCCATTGTTCACTCCGATGGGGGTGGTAATAGGTTCATGGCAGCAGCAGCTGCTGCTTATCAAATGTCGGAGGTAGCGAGGTTTGGGAGTGGAAGTGGAGTGTCTCTTACACTGGGGTTGCAGCACTGTGATGATGGTAGCTTGCCGATGTCTGCCACAACCCATCACAGTTTTGTTCCGATGAGAGGGGATGATATCTATGGTGCAGCAGCATCTTCCGTAGGTGCTGAGACCACTGATTTTGATTGCCTGAATCCAGGGAACAGGGAACATAGGTTTAGTTCCTCCCATTTATTACATGATTTCGTAGCATGAATAATCACACGGGTCATATTTGAATTACTTGGGGACAGTTGCAGCCGACTTTTTCTGTTCCTTTAGGAAGATTCATCTCAGTTTCAAGTGGTGATTGTGCATAAAACACAGTTGTAGCATTTTGAAAGGAATTGGTTGGAGGCTTAGCATATATTGTAAAGATACATATTTTTATCTAATATGTGGAAGGAAGTGTACAATTAATGATAACTTTTGTGTCAAAAAAGGGAAAAACAAAAGGAACAAAAAAAAGTCTTGGTTTGAAATAAAGATGGTCAAAATTGGCATATTGTTGTGATTGTGATTTTGATAATGACCTAAAATACTTCTGTAACTGAGCCACGTTTGTAAGCTGTTGTTACTTCAATATCAAAAGAATCAGCTCAAACTGGCACACCTATGCACAGGCTTCATGTTCATGTGATGTTTACAGCTTCCTTTTTCAGGGGATTCCAAGACTATTCTTCCAACCTTGACTGGTTTGGTGAGATTTGCAAATTCCCGAGGGAAAAACATTATAACGCTGTCCTCCTAAATATTATGAATTGATGTGCCATTTTGAAAGAAGACTGTTAAACTAGAGATTTCAAGATGTCCAATTTATATTTTTCATGCATTCATGTCTAATGTTATCTGTACAGACGCTAATCAGAAACGAGGCTGATCAGAACAGGAGTTCCAGAAAACTCTACTGAGAAATCTCCTATACTGCTGCTGCTAACAATATTAACAAAATACTTAAACACTCCGAAGAACTACAAAGATTACCAGTTCTGGTTCCAACAAAGGTATGCAGCAACATCCTTTGATCCAATAGGAGCAAAAGAAGACAGGATAAAGAATCCAACATAGGAACTTCTAAAGCATCTAGAGTCAATTTTTCTTGTAGGAAACCTGCCTAGTTGGCTCCAGGTTTGTGGACCAGATACAAAATTGGAGGAGCATTTACAGACCCAAGTCAGTTAAGGAACAAAATAGTTCTGCCTATTCCGGTGCCTCAGATCTTCCTTGTCAGCAACTACCTGAAATATATATAAAAGTAAAATTTAAGGCAGAGTACCCTAGAGATATATAAACAGGAAATAATTAGAACAAGGAAAGATGAGCCTGCTAACCTTTTGTACAATTCCCTTATGTCTTCCTTTACTAGTGGACTTTCTAAAAAGGGATCACCACACTCCTTCAACTCAATTCTCTCCACTTCAAAATCCTGATAACCACAATATTCATTCCATTCAAACCACATCTTTGCAATAGCTTCCTTCCTAAAACATGTGCTATGATCTTCCTCCTCAGGTGAATCTCCAGCAACTAATCTATATGCATAAACTTTCTTTGTCTGACCTGGACGGAAAGCACGTCCAATTGCTTGGCGAGTAACTGATGGATTCAGATGAACATCCAAAATAATAATGCGTGATGCCCCAACCAATGATATTCCCTCTCCACAGGCCTTAATTGATCCAAAGAAAACTTTTGCATCTGTGGAATTATTGAAACGCTCCATGGACCACTCCCGCTGATCAGAACTTGATTCACCTGAGATCACAAAGATTTCCCTTCCTAGAACCCAACCTTTCACCTTCACCACCAGTCTCTCCAAAAACTTCAATGGAGGGAGGTACTGGCTGAAAACCAGTAACTTTTCCCCAGCTAACGCACATAAGTTCAACATATTAAGAAAGAATTTAGCCTTGGCTCCATCTCTCACATCTAACTTTTCTAAGAACTCATCCATTTTGTCATCAGTCAAGGCAGAATTCTCAGTGACAGAGTTCAACTTTGGATGAAGATAAACAGCACTCCCAACGGAACTTCTCTTGAATTTCCTTGCCAACTTCTTCAAGTTTTGAACTTCATGCTTCTGTTTTAAACTAAGCTTAAGTACTACAGTGAAATCAACAAGTCCAGGTAGCTCATCCAAGAAATCTCCTTTATAATAATGAAGGACCTTGCTGGTCATTTCACGCAGGTCTTGTATGACAGTAACTTTCCTCTTAAAATCATGATCTTTCTGTATTGTGTGCTCTACCAAATCATAAAATACCGTCTCTCCTGTTTTGAGATGCTTCTTCACGCCTTGTATATGTACTTTACTCATGATACGCTTGACAATAGCCCTGGAAGTATCCAACCTCAGAAACTTTGGGCGAACAAGATTCAATATGTTGAACACCTCCTTGACATGATTTTGGTAAAGAGTTCCTGAAAGCACAACTTTTCGAGGTGTCTGCACCTTAGCAAGGGATTGCAGAACATCAGTGTTCTCATTCCTTGGAGTGTGCCCTTCATCTAAAATTAGAATTGTAGGTCGCTTCAGTAGTATCTCTTGACAATTAGCTGCAACCTTGTTGTTAGCATCATCACAAACAATAGAAGAGAATTGTTTGTAGCCTAAGAAAAGGATGCTCTTCTGCTCCACCCACTGTTTCAGGATCTCTAATTGCTGTAAACGACTATCTGCTTTTACGCTATAAAAGTCATAGAGTGGAATATTTTCAACTTGCCATGTCAGAAACTCCTTTTTCCATGTAGCTAAAATTCCTTTGGGAAGTATCACTAGCGGTCTAGCGTGTGGATACTTGGCTAGGAAGCTCTGCATGAAACTGATAATCATGAACGTCTTTCCAGATCCAGGAGCATGAGCCAAGATGCAGCCCCCTGGATTATCTGTCACTAAGTTACTTCGAAGAAAATTAAAACCCTCCACTTGATGAGGTTTCATTTGCTTCATGTGCCTTGGATGAGCAGAGATATCAGTTACCATCAAATCTTCTTCAGACAATGCAACTCCGACCATCTCGTTTGAATCTCTGTCCTTGGTATTTCGAGGTTCAGATACATATGTCCGCGTACTCTTTTTCTGATTTGAAAAGAAAGAAATGGATAAGAGGCAGAATTGAAAAAACAAAATCCAGACCAGCAGCATTTAGCTAAGACAACAAAATCCTAATTAATTGGCATGTGCAAAAAGTATGGCATGCCCAGCGCTATATTCTTTATTAAGCTGAGTGTAGAAATAACTACAAAAGTAACCACTAAAGTACAGAAAATTAATCAGGTTTTATTAAAGCTGACATTCACAGTCAAAGATGATCAAACTAAATTTCACTTAGAAATAGAAGGATGCAAGACCACTCAAAACTGCTCTTCAATACAGTTTCCCAATACACCAAATTTCTATCACTCGTAAGCTTGCTTTCTATGCTTGGCTTGCCCAAGCGTTCTCATGTTCAATTCATAACTTGATATCTGATGCCAAGAGCTGGCTTATGCACTGAAGAACTTTGTCTCCAAGTTGCTGTGCCATTCCTTAAATCTTATATCATGGCACGAAGCAAGCTTTTCTTTATAAGATTTTTATAGTTTGCTATAACTCATTATATCAGTCAATGGAAAATCTTTACAAGTCCAACAATCAATAGGGCAATAATAGGTACTGACAAATGGGTTTGGGTAGAACTCATTCTCAAAAGCTAGCTCAAAGGAAGAGGGTGCCCAATCTACATATATATACCATAACAGCTTAGTAATTAGGCGATGTGGGATAAATAGAACTTCTAACACCCTCCCTCCTGCTTGGCGCGACATGCAAATGGGCCAGGTCCAAACCCATCCTTGCAAAAAGAAGGCTGGCTTTGATAACATGACAAATGGGCTTGGGAGAACTCATTCTCAAAAGCTAGCTCAAAGGAAGAGGGTGTCAAATCCACATATATACACCATAACAACTCAGTAACTAGGCGATGTGGGATAAATACAACTTCTAACAAGTACCATTGCAGTATGTCATATTGAATTAGAGAAACATGACTAAAAGAAAGATGATATAACAATTAACATATTGAAAGGGTAACCATACACCAGGACGTGTAATGCAGGAAAGGAAGATGAAGATTGAAGACTATGTGTGCTTTTACTTGGAAACAAAATCAGCAAAACTTGTTTTTGTGATATTTTCAGTTGCCATTGAATAATGCACTCTTCAACGAAGAAATTTGTAATAAAGAAAAACAGGAAACTCAACACGCTTACTGATAAGCTAGTTGAGACAGAATAAACAATCTTGCTATAAAGCAGGACTCTTCTTTTTCCTAGAAAAGCTACACATGGTTAGAGGTGCTATATAATGCTTAAGAGTAAAGATACTATTTCCACTGCTAAGGACAGCATGCTCATAGGGAAATCCCACAGCTTGCTTTGCAGCAAGGATAATTTGTTTAAAGATCACAGCAAGACAACCCAAGGCATTTGTTGAGTGGTAAGATATCCTGGATTCTTGATATCATGAAGCATTAACCTAAGTTTAAACTCCTACAAATTTATTTCTTGATATATGCATGAATAGGGAAAGTGAGCACTGGGCTACCATTTAGGTCATAAATAGCTTAAGCTGTCTCATTAACCAGGAAAAGCTCTTGAGCATAGCAACTCAGAACATGTCATTTTACTTCAATAAAATCAACTCCATTAGTACGTATTACTTGGCAGTTCAAGTCTATGTGTGAACAAACTCATTAAGATAAGAATTTAGGAAGTACTGTATCCAAAGTTACTTATAAAGAATACAGAAGTAATAACCTTACTTTGAGAAACTGAACCTCAATTATGGTCTCAATTCCTCGCTCAATAACCCCACATATGCGACAAACATAACCAATATCATCCTTCAAAACAAAAGAGTGATCGCAATGTTCTTCATCATCTTCCATGTGTTCATCAGATGAAGGATACTCAGCAACATCCTGTCAAACAGTAAAAGAACATGCACAATTATTAAAGCACAGCAAAGAATATTTTTTAAATCAAAATTTGAAACTATTAATTCAAATAAACAAAAAAGTAAGTAGAATACATAAGGTCTAAAACAAGCAATAAAGCAAAATTGTCAAGAGTCATTTGTGAGTCCCTAAGCTTGGTGGTGCATACAAATAACAGAAATGAGAATGAGCTTGTGTAGCATAAATGATCTAAAGTATAAAGTAAGATCTACAGATCTTAATTACTTTGTACAGTATATAATCACTGGGAGCATTAGTTTAGCTTAACCGGTTACATCTCTTCCACCACAATCAACTAGACATTAATAATACTTACATTTTTAAAATAGCTGAAGTATCTCTTTTTTAAAAGCCAACAAGAGAAAGCTATGTACAAGGTAATCATTTCCCCCAAAAAAAATTGGTATTTAGAAAAGATAAGAAGTCAATAATATCAAGCATTAATTCTTACTATGATCAATAAACTTTCTAATGAAATTAAAAGATTTTCTTTTAAACTTCCTGCCTTGTAGCAGCACAGAAAAGAATGAAACATTCAATCAATAAATTTAAATCAGACAACTTCGACACATCTCTCCATTATATTCACTATCACCAAAAGCAGACCTCAACCATGATAGTTCACAAAGATATCTCTAAGTAGAAACTTTTTTTTAAAAAAGTCTCCTGCTTTTGTTTCCCAGGAATAATTACCTTAGAAAATTCCATTGCTACTGACATCTCCTTCCAAATGTCTCCAAGGCCATCATCTTCTGGTTTAGATTGATCATCATCATACTCCTCTACACCAACATAAACACCTTTCTCTCTCTTGATATCAATTTCACTGGATAAACTTACTAAATTTCCATGGCTGTTTCTCTCTTCATAGGTTTTAACCTGAATACAGAAACCATTCAATTATAGCCAAAGTGCGATTAGGACAATAAAGTATATAATCATGAAATTAATCCAATTAAGAAAAAGAAAAAAAGAATAGAACAAGTCAACATCCCTTTTAAGCATTAGTTGATAGCGTGTAGTGCATATTAATGGGATTAATCTTGTTGATATATAGCCTACCCCAGCTCTAGATTCAGAATTTCAGATTATGGTTAGAGCTGAGTTATAAATGCCATAAACCTTTTGTTCTTATGTGCATTTTGAAACATACAACTTTAGCAATATTAGAAACTTATTAGCTTTAAAAAAGATTAGAAAAAAAAGGGGAAACTTACTGATGTGTCCATGAAAAGTAGCCCATCAGGTCTTGGCAAAAGAACCTCCTGGAAGGGAGGAGTGGGCCTACAATCTCCACTGTCTTCATCGTCAGAATCCAGAATTACAAGAGGCCTTGCTACTGCTGAACAATGATTTACAACACTAGCATCCTCCAAATCAATGACATTATTCTGTGCCTTTGAAGCATCTTCTTCATTAGGGCACTTATTCCCATCCAAGAATATATCTGTAAGTGTAGGATGCTTCTTGAGATAAGGACTAAGCGCATGAATCTTGCGAGAAATAAGAGCTTCTATCTCTTTGGTAACACTTCCATATTTACCAGAATCTAACTTATCAATCATACTGGATATAGCAAAAGGATCAGAATAGTCAACAACTTTAGGTGACGGTGATTTTGGTTTGTTTTCTCCAGTTCCATTGTAAGTTAATGTAGTAGCCACGGGAATGCTACCATAGTCATCTCCATCATTAGATAGTTTTACCCTTTTGTATCCCTTGGAATATGACTCTGGTAATAAACACAAAAACACACAATAGTAGTCAAACCACATTTAGATAGTCATGGAAAATGTAATGGAAATGTAAATGGATGCCTAGATTCAAGAAATTATATTTCAAACATATGCTTGAGAATATTAATATATATACACTAAAATTCAAACAATCCAAAAAAATATATGTACATATTAATAACAGCAACTTAACAAAACTATAATAATATTTTGCCACAAGGACAGAAATTTTAATAAATTAAAAGAAAAAGCTGCATCATGATGAAAAATTAGAAACCCAACTGATAGGCATATACACATTTACCATTAGGAGTCGTGTGATTTTGAGGCAAAACCATAAGAGGAGCAATCTCCATTTATTAATACACCTATTAATCCAACATTAACACACCAAACAAATTAAATTAATTAGCTAATACAATCATAAAAAGATAATCACCAAACCAAACCAGAAAAAAGAAAAAACAAAAAGCAGAGCAATTGAAACCCTAAACTCACTTTATAAGCGATTTTAGAAGTAATCAAAATCACATTTGCTTCCAGTATTTCTTTCTTTTTGTTCCTGTTTCTCTCGTTTCTTAAAAAGTGTCGTTTTGGTTGTTTCAAAGTGAACTTAGAACTGGTGGCCAGGGGAGAGAATTGATCATTGTATGTGTATAACACACGCTTTAGCAGGGTGTTCGTTTAATGTACGGCAGAGTATGATTGGGCTAAAGAGTTTTTTTTGTTGTTACGTAGACCAGTAGTAATGTTGTTGAAAATATAATCGGGTATAGCCAATTATTTACTGTTTTATAGTTGCTGGCGCCGGTGTGGTGGCAACGGGAGAGCGATGGGGAGACGAGAAGATCGTGTTATTATGTTATTAAGTTGGTGAGGGAATAAAATGGACACGCGACGGAAATGTGGATGGTAAATGGGTCCCGTATATACGTCAGCGTTATACTTATTCTTTCTTGTTTGGTTATATGGATCTTTACACACTTATTCCAGACTCGAATAAGGCTGCTTCGACTTCCGCTGCAATTCCACAGTTTAGCAGTTTCTCTTAACCTGTTTATTACATTAAAAAATATTAGTAGAAATGAATTGGAATAATAAATTCTGGTGCTTAAACCAACCTAGCCTATCTAACCAGATAAATCTGAATTGTAAATAAGATTTTGCTAAAATCGTTTAAAATTTAAATATCACAAATAAAAATTAGAATATGATATTTATTTAATAAGTAAAACCTTTAATTATGAAAAAATAACTCGTAATTAAATATGAAAATCTAATTGATAAATTAAGTAGGTATTCACCACAAATTCTGAAATTTAATAATTATAATTAAGTTATTGCTAAATATAAATAAAAAATATTTATTTTTATTTTTATTCAATTTTCAGTAAATAATTTGCAGCTATATGTACTACAACTCTAATACAATAAGAAATAAATATCCTGAATACTTTTTTCTTGAAATAAAATATTCTAAATATTTATTCTAATAGAAAAATAAATAAACTACTTTCACTAATCAAAATATTTAAATTTTAGAATTTTTAACTATTTAAAACCCTCCACAAAATATATTTAATTTAATTAATTATTAGTTCTGAATTATAATATATTTTAGACCCAAAGATAATCAAACTAGGTTGAGCTCAAATTACGAATTTTATAGCCTTGTTTATTAGCTTTCTAATACTTTTAAATCGCCTTAATTCGAGTTTGATAAAGGAAATTTAATAAAAAAAAATATAATACTTGAAAAATATAGATTTGAGATTAAAATTGTCTTATATTACATCAGTTTAATAATTAGAAAAATTTTTATTTTTAAAATTCTAGTTCTATTTAAAAATGACAACAGTAAAATATTTTAAAATACATAATCTACTAAATAAAAACATACAATTAAAAGTCAATAAAATATATTACATATAATAAAAATAACATGCAACATGTGCAAATAATACCTTTATATAAATATGTTTACAAAAAGAATTTATGTTAAACAAAATTAATATCAATTTTTATTTTTAAATTAATTTATTTCAGAAAATTATAAATTAAACATTTATTTATAAGTTATCTGTAATTTTTATGTAGTATATGTTTATTTGGCCATAAAGTATGCTCGACCTGTCATGTATGTATGATACATTAACTAATTTAATACGTCTCATTAATATTTTAAAGACGAAATACATATTTAGACACTTGAATTTTTTTGAATTAGTCATTTTAATACTTTAACTTTCAATTTAATCTAATAAAATTTCAACTTATATTTTTAATAATATCTAAACACTTCTTAACATATAGCTTTATTTAATATCTCAATATATATTATGCATAACTGTTTTAATGTTACTACTACCACTAAACAAAGTTCGAGTGTCTATTGGATTAAAACAAAAACTAAAAATGTTTAACAGATTCTAAAATAAAATATAGGTGTTTGTTAGATTAAATTAAAAATTAAAATATTAAAAATAATTAAATGATTGAAATTTAAATGTCTAAATATGTATTGTGTCTATTTTTAATTGAGACTAAATATAAATCATTTTTAAAAATCTTTAAGGTTAACTGTATATCATTTTAACCATAGATTATTTTAGCACCAAATAGTGGAGCACGGATAAAAAGAGATGACATTTAAAAATCAAAGGTAAAACTTGAAGTTAAAAAATTAAATGTTTGATTTAATGGTTAACCATCTGAAATCAAACTATTATTTTATCTGATTAAATGAGTCAAAAATTAATACAAAATAAATGTTAAAAATATTTAATTTAAATTGATCTGAGCTCAAGAAATTTGTATTCAAAATATTTTAAAATTTAAGATAATACAAGTTGAAATAATCTATGGTTAAAATGATATTACAGTTAAAATAACACCAACTAGAAAAAATACAACAAAATTAAATATTTCATATAATATATTATAATATGTACTTTACAATATTATTCAAATACAATAATAAATGTTGGCCCCTACTTTCTAACTCAATTTAAAGGCACTGCAGCTAAATTCACACACACACACACACACGTATATATATATATATATATATATATATATATATATATATATATATATATATATATTTATTTATTATAAATATATATTTTATATAATATAAAATTTTATTAACATGTTATTGTATTTTAAAATATAAATTTCTTATTTGAACATACATAAATATTATTTATATGTATGATTCAGATTTAGTTGTTTGGGATTAATAGAATTTCGGAATATTAAATATTTAAGAAACGTATTTACAAAATATCTAATTTAGCTGTCAATTTTTAAATATTAAAATTTATATTATTATTTATACACGCGAGTAATCACTAATTATAACTGAAGTTATACAAATCTAAAATAATTAAGTCCATATACCCGGCCCAAATTTGCCATATCTACTAGAAAATATTACCAAAAACTGAAAGAATGACAAAAAGTAATTGAGACGTGGGCGGCGGCGGTGGCTCTACAATTACCGTAGAGACGGGGCAAGTGGTGTTTGACTAAGTTCTTTTTTTAACTTAGTTTCCGAACAAATTACTTCTCATGCCGTACCACTCTTCACCTCCGCCGTTGTTTTAATGAAGAAAGAGAAAACAAACATAGAGAGAGAGAGAGAGAGAGAGAGAGAGAGAGTGTGTCTGTGTTGCTTTTTGGCTATATCCACTTGAGTTCTTTTTGGCGCTCCCGTCCCCTGTTGCCTATACTTGTAGACTTATAGTTTATAGCCGCCCTTTCCTTTCCTTTCTTTTCATTTCCTCCTAAAAAAAAAATTCTACCCATTTCAAGATTCTCTCGTCGTGTTCGATTCCGAACCAACAAACACAACTCTCTTAACGCACCCACTACTGCTACTATTCTTTTTCTTTCTTTCTTTTTTATTTTATTTTCTTCTTATAAATGATAAATAAATAACTGACCATTTTAATAACAGACTTCTTCACTCTTCTGGTTTCTCAGAGTTTTCTTTTTTCAACCCCAAAATGTCTTCCCTCCTGCACTCATCTGCCGTAAAGGTACTATTTTTTTTTTTTCTAATTTACTTCAATTTCTTTTGTTACTCAATTGATAAGATATGATTTTTCTCTTTTCTCTAATTGGGTTTTAATTTTTTTTTTGAAGGGCGCGAAAGTGCTTATGGTAGGAGCAGGTGGGATTGGGTGTGAGCTACTGAAGACGCTAGCTCTTTCTGGCTTTGAAGATATTCATATTGTGAGTGTTATTTTTTTTTCATGGGTTTTCTTGTTGTTTTTAGTTTTTATATTCAGTTCTACTTTTTTTTTGGGGTACTTAATAGTACTTTCTAGGGTTTCAACAGACTGTTTACATCTTTGTCCTCCTTTTTTCTTAAAACAAATTTTCATGTATTGTTCTAAGGGTTTCAATATAAATTAGTTTAGTATTTCTAATGGGCAAATTTTGGATCTTTGCTGAGATAATTTTAGTTATTACTTAAATTGGTGTCACAAACTCTAGGTTAAACAGAGTTCTAATATGTACATTAAGTTATGAATTTATGAGAATTAGAAAGCAGCAGTATTCATTAAAGGATATATGACTAATGATAGTTGTGTAAGCAAGTAGATAGAGATTCTGTTGCAATAGTTTTTATCTCTTCCAGTGGTGGCGCATGGCAATAGATTGATGGATGCAGTATTAGTGCCAATAATGAACATTGTTTAAGTGATTAATATTCTTGCAGTTGCACTCATTGGGGGGCTTTATCATCTGCAATACCCCGGCCTGAACATGGATTAGTCCCATATCTAATGTGGTATTGGGACACCCTAGGTGACAACCACAAAAAAAAAATAGAAATGAGTTGGTAACGTCAGTAGTGATTAGGGCTTCTAGCAGCAAACGGTTTTGCTTATGCGATGCATATTCACTGAAACGTATGATGTGGAGGTGTCATATTTTGCAGTGTCAATTAGGTTTTGAGATGGTTTTCTATATGGATAGTCCTATGCTTTTGTAAGTTACATGTTGTGTATTGCTGAGTGCTAAGGTGATGAATTTCTGGAGATGGTGGTGGTATGAGAGCTGAAGATTTTACTACTAAGGTAGAAGCAATTTTTGATGTTCTTGTTTGATGTTACAGATGTTGATTGTGATGTGCTCTGTTCAAAATATAGTTTAATGTTGTTGTGCTTTTGACCTTGTACTAGAGTGATGGTGTTCGTTAACTTTTATGAGTAATTAGAGGCTTTGGGTTTGGATTACCAAAGGAGGTTCCTTTGGGAGGTTATGGAAATGGCACAATGACAATGTTTAGTGGTAGCTAGAAGTTCTTATGAATGAGGGCCACTGGATTTGTAGTGTTGTTAGGGTAAAAGATAGTGGCTGAGGCGGTTTTAATGAGTCATGTGTGTTAATGGGTGGTGGGTAGTGAGAACTAGGATGTCTCATGGTGGGTGGTAAGGACTAGAATGTATCACTTGGGTTAGTGGGTGGTAGGATTATCTTTTCCACCACCTTTATAAGAGAAGATCAAAACAAGAAAAAGGAGAAAAATAAGGGCGGCATGGTGCCATGAACCAGCAAATGACTTTTTTCCCCCTTTGATAACTACTAGTTCTTATGTTCCTAATTGAACTTCGACCTTGAATTAGGGAAGGGATTTCGGACTTGAATAGCTATGATCAAGGAAAAATTTGTAAGGGTTTCCACTGTCATTGATTTGAATGTGCCTAATGCCCTAATATAGACGAGAAGTTCATGTCTTAAATCATCAGAAAAATAATCTTTTATTGGAAAACAAAGGAAAAGAAGAGGATGGAGGGCTGAGTGATTTCTTTTTCAGGAGGTTGTGATCTACCTTGAAATACCATATTTTCTGGCTAGAATCTGGTGCTTATGTTCTATATATGAGTTTCGTATCAGCCCAATCAAAGAGATGTTGTAGTCTTGAGTTAGGACAAATGGTTTTGCATTAAAATGTGAATTGCTTTGGGCATTTGCTTTTTATTTTAAGATCCTTGATATCTTTTAACAGTCATTGATTTATTTGCTTGTATCCATCTGCAGATTGACATGGACACAATAGAAGTCAGTAACCTTAACAGACAGTTTTTGTTCCGGAAATCACATGTTGGGCAGTCAAAGGCCAAAGTAAGTTATTTCAGCAGCATCTTTTGAATCTTCTGTTCTGGAAAGGTTTTAGTAATACAGCTTATATTATTTCTAATCAATTTTTGACCAGGTTGCTCGAGATGCTGTGCTAAGATTTAAGCCTCACATAAGAATTACATCATACCATGCAAATGTGAAGGATTCTGACTTCAATGTGGACTTCTTTAAGCAATTTAGCGCTGTTCTGAATGGTTTAGACAACTTGGACGCAAGGCGCCATGTGAACCGCCTTTGCCTGGCAGCTGAAGTTCCTTTGGTTGAAAGTGGGACAACTGGGTTCCTTGGACAGGTGATGCATTGTTGTTTGTAGTCCTTTGTCAATAATTCTTTTAAGACAGGGTCTTGTCAATTGTGTTATTGGATAACTTGTTTGTTTCTGAATTCCTTCTATTTTTCTTTTGTATTATTGGATAATATGTTTGTTATCTTTTTCATTCCTTATGTTTTTCCTAGATGTAGAAACTTTCCCTCAAAGCATTTATATGACCAATTTTTTGAAGATTATGAACAGGTTGTGATTTTTGAACACTAAAATTAGCTATAGTGGCGGTTTTGGTAATTGAAAGAATTAATTCTTTTTCAGTTTATTTGATGTAGCCAGCCAGATAACATTTTTACTAAGTAACACATAGGTGCACTCATTCACATAAGTTTTTTGTGATTGCGAGCTGATTGTCCTAATATGTTTGTTTCTGATAATGATTTCAATTAATTTTTTTAGCCTTTGATAATACTTTGTATTCAGGTCACGGTGCATGTGAAGGGGAAAACAGAGTGCTACGAGTGTCAGCCTAAACCTGCGCCAAAGTCCTATCCTGTCTGTACAATTACCAGTACTCCATCCAAGGTATTGTTGCTCATTATTTTTATTGGGGATGGGGTGGGGTGAGATGTATACTCTCTTGGGTTTGTTTGGACCTATGTTCTCAAAAGCATCATTGTATTCCCTAGAGGTTTAGTTACAGCAGTTTCTATTATTAAGCTAATATATTAAATTAATAAAATAGGTTTAGTTACAGCAGTTTCTATTATTAAGCTAATATATTAAATTAATAAAATAGAATCACAATACGATAAATATGTCTAAGCAGCCTTCTTTCTTTTTTGCTAGAATTTTTGGGATTCCTTTTGACAGATGATGGTAGATAGCTTATTATTGATTATGGTTTATGTGGATTGTTGACTTCTACAATTTAGCAACTGCATTAATTTGATGTTTTCTAATTTCTTTTCAGTGTGGAAATCAGATGATTGACTCGTAATTGCGACAATGTTGATTCTTCCTGTGACTATCTAGACAAATTGTTCATGTATTTGATTTCTGTTGTCATTGTTTAATACTGCAGTTTGTTCACTGTATTGTTTGGGCAAAGGACCTGCTTTTTGCAAAGCTGTTTGGGGACAAGAATCAGGAAAATGATTTAAATGTGCGGTCTAGTGATGCTTCTAACTCTTCAGAACATGCAGAAGATGTATTTGAAAGAGGAAACAATGAGGACATTGAGCAATATGGAAGGAGAATTTATGATCATGTCTTTGGTTATAACATCGAGACAGCTTTGTCTAATGAAGAGACTTGGAAAAACCGTAATAGGCCAAGGCCTATATACAGTAGGGATGTTCTTCCTGATAGACCAAGTCAACAAAATGGTAGTGTTGATAAAGGCTCTGCTAGTCATGATCCTTCATCAGTGTCTGCCATGGCATCTTTGGGTTTGAAGAATCCACAGGAAATATGGAGTCTTACGGAAAATTCAAGAGTTTTTTTTGAGGCTTTGAAGTTATTTTTTGTCAGCAGAGAAAAGGTGCAGTGATCTCATGCTTTTAGAAAAGTGAATGATAACCTTTTTTTGTCAGCAGAGAAAGGATGGTATATTTTTGGTCTTTTGAATGAGCATTTGGGATTTTCTTTTGTTGCTTTTTGTTTTCCTCACAGGAGATTGGGAACCTGAGTTTTGATAAAGATGATCAGTTAGCCGTAGAAATTGTTACGGCTGCGGCAAATATTCGAGCTGCTTCATTTGGGATTCCTTTGCATAGCCTTTTTGAAGCTAAAGGTATTGCTGGAAATATTGTGCATGCTGTTGCAACAACTAATGCTATTATAGCTGGTTTAATTGTCATTGAAGCAATCAAGGTGCTGGAAAAGGATGCTGACAATTACAGGTGCGGCTAAAGCCCTTTCCTCTATGTGAACTTTGTTTCCCGTTTTTTAAATATTCATATGGAGATCTTATCCTTTTCACTCTTGAAGATGGTTGGTAGGTATGCCTGAGGCTGGCATTTTAACTTGTTTCCAAATTAGTCAACCTAATTGTGCCAGTCCTCAGTCTCTCAATTGTTTCTGAACCAAAAGGGAAAAAAATGAGGGTGGATGTTGTGCTCTTTTCTTTTTGTTTTTTGGAAGATGGATCTACCTATGTTTTACTTATCCTATTTCATAGAATATGGTTTCTAGAAACTATAACATGAATTCGGAAATATTACCTATGACTATATTGCAGCTAATTTATTCTAATTTTATGCGAATGTTCTTGCAGGATGACATATTGTTTAGAACATCCATCTAGAAAGATGCTTCTTATGCCAGTGGAACCCTTTGAACCTAACAAGTCATGCTGTGTTTGTTCTAAGGTAGATCCGAATATTTATCTCTGAACGGCCTTTTATCTGTGCTCTAATTTACTGTTTTTCTGTTCATTTCATCATGGTTAATGACAGTCACCATTATCACTGGAGATAAATATTCATCGTTCAAAGTTGAGGGATTTTGTTGAAAAGATTGTTAAAGCAAAACTGGGCATGAATTCTCCATTAATTATGCATGGGCCTACTCTTCTATATGAAGTTGGTGATGATCTTGAAGAAGATATGGTAGCTAATTATAATGCTAACCTTGAAAAGGTATGTTAAACATTTTGTGCCTGGAACTTAAGATGAAGTCCAAGCAATGTGGCATCTCTAATCTTTCTCCTAACACTACATCTCTTTGACCCTTCCCAATCAGGCGCTGTCTGAGCTTCCTTCTTCAGTTACTGGTGGGTCAATGCTTACAGTAGAAGATCTTCAACAGGAATTTACTTGCAATATCTATATCAAGCATAGGTTTGTTTTTATCCTAGTCATATAATTCTTTCAGGCTTCTCATTGTAACTTCTATTCTTCCTAATATGTAAGTAAAAATATCACTTGGATATTGCCTTTAACATCAACCAGTTAGTATTTGGTTTTATAGTTAGGTTGGATGAAACTATATTGTATGCAATGGAGACGATAGTAGGAGCAATTTTCATTTAAGTTTATTTGCCTTGTCATTCAAGTTTGATTTTTAGATATGGAGGGCAGACAGTTTCATTAGAAAAACTGTTATTAAGTGATGATGTGGTTTAAAGTCTCGAGTCAGTTTCTTCTTGTAATTGAGATGGAATGACTGCACACCATTTTGGTGGACTATTGGAAGTTGTCATTTCTTTATTCTGTTCGGATGTTTTATTACATTTTTAAGTGGCTGATTTTTTGTTGATTAATCTCGGACCACGTAAGTGATTGTAAATGAAAATTGCTAGCTGAATTCCATGACCAGTAATTAGACTGCTAAAAAATGCTTGTTTTTAGATTTGATACCATATGTTATGGCTGCTTTATTAAAATCTATGTTTTGACATTGGAAACTAAGATTTTACTTGATTTCTTATAGAGAAGAATTTGATGAGGAGAAAGAACCTGATGGAATGGTTCTTTCTGGATGGATACAAGCTCCTCCCGAGAAGAAGGTTGATAACAACTCCATTGGGAACGGTGGGAGCACGTCTAACACATTACCAACAGAGGCTCAACAGGATATTGAGATTGAGCAAATTTCAGAAGAAATAATAATTTCTGAGAAGAAGAGAAAACGACCTGAGGTTTCAACAGACACTGCTGTGGATGAAACTAATAATCAAAATAAAGTCCAAAAGCTTGATGTTGTTGATGATGACGATGACCTTCTCATGCTCGATCATTGGGATACAAAAAGCAGTAAAAACCGGCTGCAATAGGGTTAGCTTTAACTTTGTTAGGCTTCTTACATCCTAATTTTGTACCATTAGGAAGAAATGGTAATTCTTTGGTGCTCATATTTGTTACTAAGTTGCTGCTTGTTAATGTTTTGCTTCGAGTAGATACTAGTAATTGACGTCTCCATACCGTCTGTGGTTTATGAGTGTAGCTACATTGTGTATTCTTCCTGGCTTCGCTAAGATTAACAGTCGGATTTTGTAATATGTCAAAGTACTAAATTATGTTAGAAATTGATGCAAAGTGAGATCACTGGTCAAACCAGGTGTTCGTAACATTTGAAGCAACTCCGCAAATATTTTTCTGTACATCCCTGGATGGAGATGACATTATTCAGGAGTAGTTATTTGGTGTGTTTGCAGTACCTATTTGATTGTTTTTATTTTTTCCTACTTTTAATTATGAATCAGAAGAGGCACGAGTACGGCACGATGTAATTGATGTAGCCCCAACTCAGGAATGCCTGCTTGTTGATCAACTCAGAAATAATGCATTTCTCATTGCTTGGCTCTCTTCTCTCTGTGTGGCTGTAATTCTCAGTATTCGTCTTGGAAAACAAAGCAATCTTTGAAATAACACTTTTATATAACAGGAAAATTGTAAACATCATAAATCACAAAATCAATGTACAATAATATGTTCAAGACTAGGAAACCCTCGAGCCTAAATGACTACAAAATCTTTTAAGTGGTAAAACAAGGAGGATAATTAATACATTTGGCTAAGTTTATTTATTATTTAGACACCAATATAAGGTGTAGCACATTGGGTTGTGCTAGATACCCTTCGACATGGATATGGAGGAACATGCAAATCCCTCCTCTCTGAATATTTCTTTCTTTTCTTTGCATCAGGATGTTCTTTTTTCTTTAGATCTTCGAGACAGTGAACATCTGCCATGCATGTAAATGATCTTGATTTTCCTGAGTAGTACCTTGACAACCCTCTCCTGCTGAAGAAACAAATTAGCACCCATTATAGACTGACTTTTCAAAAATCAAGAACAAAAGAAAAGAATAAAAGAAATTCTAAATATTAGGACGATCGAATATAAGATGAAGGAATTCGTATGTTTACTTCTTTGGTAGATTATTTCGCAATGCATTCATATCGAAGGTCATTGTTTCTGATGGATTCTCCATGTTGAGGTTGAAAGAGAAAGAGAAATGTATAACAAAGATTAAGGAGAGTTTTGGACATAGGAGAAAAGTGATTTGTATATGAGGCTGTTATATATGAGAGATGTGAATAGATATGGGATAAGGGATCACTCACAGGTCAAGGATTGGATAGTACAAAAGGACAGCCTTAGGAAATATTGGAGCTTCCTTAAAAGTGGGTTGGTTAGAATAGAAGGCTCTCAAGTCACAGACAAATAAAGATGCCTCCATTGTTTCCACATCCTTATCTATTCTTTCTCTTCTTCGTTCAAATGTCTACCCTACCATACTAGTTCCTTTTTCTTTTTGAGGCATTTCTCACTTCCCATCTTTATTTTGTTATTATTTTCATCATTTTTTTTTCTTTTTTTACTTTTAAAAGTAATTAGTCATTTGACTGTATTTTACGTAATTCTAATAAATTAACAATTTTTTTTTTAAATTAATAAAATGTTTGATATTTTATTATAAGAACCTTGTGATGTAGCCATAATTTTTTAAAATGTTATCAATTAATTTATATAATTTGCCAGGATACGTTACTATCATATTTGATGTTTCAACAGAAGCTTATTCAAAGTAATCACCCAAGCTTATTTTAGAAAACAAAAGAGTAAATGTTATTCTATTATTATATATAAATTGGCCACTAGTTTTACCATTGTAGAATGACATCTAGCTAAAAGTGTCAACAAATTCCTTTACTTAAAACTGTTATGTAATCCTGAATTATGAGACCTTGGCCAATATTTTTCTTTCTTGGTGGACTGGAAGTAGGATAACATCTGCCTCTGATTTGTGCTATTGCTTGAGTTGCCCTTCCTATTTACCATACTACTATATCCAGTGCTAGATCGGCCCAATACCCATTGCTGGGAAACCCCAATATACCCATTCAAATAAAAAAAAAAAAAAAATCTAAAAAGGAGCCTTCAGCAATCAGCTTCAGAATCATGATAGTAGTACTAGTTCTTATTCTTATCCTTTGTTGGCCAAAAATATTTTGTCATATGGATGAACCTATATACTTGAGTGCTTATAAGTCATAGGAGACAAAAATTTATGAATTGAAAAAAGGGTACTCAAGCAAGTATTGATGTATCATCTATTATTCAATAAAGTTTTAGTGGTAAACTAATTGTAATTTACTTAAAATTTTATTCAGAACAGAAGAAAGAATTCGAATTCAAGATTTCTGTCACTTGAGTTAGGCCTTTGAATATATTAGTTAAAGCCATTGAATTTCATTTCAATAGTGAATTTGACAAGCTTCGACTATTAAAACTCAAAAAAGAAAATCCATAAATTACTTCTTTGCAATGATATATGAATAGTGTTTTTTAACAAGGACAGAGTATGCAGTTTCTACTTCAATGTGGAAAGGATGGAGTTAGAGGTGATTCTGAAAATTCCCATTCTGTTCTATGCTAAGACAATAAATTACAAAATTGTGGTCATGAAATATAATAGGAATGATGGATACATGCATAATATAGTTGCTGCAAGAATGCATCTATCTATCCGTCCCAGTTGATAAATCCATGTAATAGAATACATATATCTCTATAACCACCAAATCCAATACTAAAAACAAGAAAAAAAAAAAATATATAGAACAAAGAGGAGAGAGTATGGATACAACACAGCTCAATACACCACCATCATCATCTTATATAAAAGTATATGAGCAATCCTAGCCCTTAAAAGAACCTCTGAAAATGCTAAGTTTATCCAGTTCAAGAAGAAGAAGCAGCAGCAGCAGCGGCGGCAAAAGCTATAAAATGGTTTCTCTTGATTACAGGAACCCCCATCAATATGCTTGAAATTCTGCTGATTTGGAAGGCTCTCAGAGTTACAGTTTATCTGCCATTGAGCCCATATTGAGCAAACATTGCAGTTCCCGAATGCTCATCAATGGCTTGAACTTCAGCTGGACTTTTGTTCTCTTCGGGAATAGAAACAGGACGGTTATCAGAAGTTGGAGTAGCAGGAGCAGGAGCAGCAGCTACAACAGCAGGCGAGGCGGCTACGCTGGCTGATGATTTTGTTTCATCTTCAGCTTTTCCTTGTGAGAATGCTTCCTGAAGTTGTAAAGCATATTCCAAGTTCCACAGGACATCTCCCATAGAAGGTCTGTCAACTCCATGTTCTGCCAGGCATTTTTCTGCAGCTTCTGCGAATTTCTTCATTGATTCGGGATTGATTGTGCCTACAAGAATAGGGTCAATGATCTTCTCCAATAATCCCTTTCTTTTCCATTGCATAGCCCATTCAGCTAAGTTTACTTGCTCTCTTGGAAGTTGTGGATTAATGGCAGGCCTTGCACATAAAACTTCAAGCAGCACTACCCCAAAAGAGTACACATCTGATTTATCCGTTAGTTGCTGTCTCCTGAAGTATTCAGGATCTAAGTACCCAAAACTTCCTTTCACTGCTGTACTCACATGACCTTGCCCCATTGGTGCATCTTTTGACAGGCCAAAGTCCGCAACTTTTGCGACAAAAGCATCATCAAGCAAAATGTTTGTAGTCTTCACATCACGGTGAATGATACCTTGTGCAGTACCGGTATGCAAATAATGAAGACCACGAGCAGCTCCAATGGAGATCTCTAACCTTTGCTTCCATGACAGCGGAGGTAGATTCTTGCCATATAAGTGATCTCTGAAAGGGCCATTTGACATGTACTCATAAACTAGGATCATTTCATCATTCTCGTCACAGTAACCAATCAATGACACCAAATGCCTATGCCTGAGCTTAGATAACATCTGAATTTCCGTCTGGAATTCTGTAATTCCCTGTTCAGATTGTGGGTTTCCTCTCTTGACAGCAACTTGAGTAGCATCATCAATAACACCAAGATAGACATTACCAAAACCACCAACTCCAATTATTGCACTTTGATCAAAGTTCTTGGTGGCTTCCTGCAACTCTGAGAAAGAGAAATATCGACCAAGGCCCAGAGTTGATGAATACATATTGGTTTTGTGAGATCCAAGTGATGTCTTGCTTGTCATAAAGCTAGTGTCACCAGCATGGATAGGAAGCAACCAAGAAGAAAAGCTATTCCTCTTTTGCCAATCTTGAGGTCTTTTATGCCACTTGATAACCATTGCTCCAAGACCAACAAAGGCACCAAACATCATAGCAAAACCAACTGCTGCAACTGTACTCCTGCTGGCAATAGCCATCCTGCCATCAACCCCGAATTCACCATCCAAACTATCAACCGAGTTGCTCATTTTCAAGATCTCCAAACCATTTAGAATTGCATTTGTCGAACCAGTATCCTCATTCATTGGACCAATCTGAACATTGAGTCCATTAGACATAAGGGTGGAATTGACAACAATATCTTTGTAATATGGAGCTGCTAATTGGTTGGTAATGGAAGACAAATCCAAACCAGAAATCGCGGTTTTTCCATTGATGTATACATTAAAGTAGAGGTCATTTAGGGATTTGCTAACAATATCAGCGAAATGCAGCCGAACTAAGTAGTTAAAAGCTGTATCAACCTCAAATTTCCATGTCACGTTAAAATTTGGCAGCATTGTTTTTGACTCGGCCATCTCTTGTGCAGACGCATAAACTGTTGCCGGTGCTATCAAAGGTGAAGTTCCTGTTCCATATTTGATGGAGCTTGTAGGGATAGAAACACTCTGCGCCAAAGATTGATCCTTAAGGAACGGCTTATCATTTTCCCAAGTTCTCCAGAGTGTATCATTTTTGGATGTAATCAAAGGTCCTCCTACATTAAGCCTGTAAACAACTTGGTACCCATAATTAGTCAAGCCAGAAAAGCTGGAAACTGGGAAAAGGCCCGATCCTTCATCAGATATCAGGATATCAGGAGCTGAAACAACCTCAATAGCATTGATAAAAGCAGCAGAATTCTTCATAGGTTGAAATTTGAGGGTAACCTTTGGATCGGTCACATTAACAAGGTACTCCTTGAGGAAAGGCTTGGTCTGATTGTTGACGTTGAAGTTATGAAGGAGAACATACTTATCAGTAGAGACAGAAAACGTTGCGCTCTGAAGATCAAACCTTGTGTTATTGAATGGAAAGAAATGAAGGCGGAACCAATGCCATCCTGGACTTTTCATAGTAAAAGCATAAGTAGATTCCTGAACAAAAATCCTTGCAGATAGATATATAGGAGAAGGAACATCTGCAGAGGGCGCAGATACTAATATATCTTCCTCTGTCTTCAACAAACTTTGGGCTTCATGATCAGTCTTGAAAACCCTTCCATCAGGAATTGCAGACAGGCTCTTTGAACCACAGCTGATAAGGATTTGATCAGCTGGTGCAAAGCTACTGGTGTCAGCAGCTGAGGCAAAAACAAAGGAATAGAGGAGAACCAGGAGGATAGCCATCCAAGATGACGACAATGAGGAAGATAGAAAAAGATTGGTCATTATATGTTTCTTTTCTATCTCCATCCCTCCTGGATGAGGGGCGGTGGAAAGATGTTCACAAACTTGAAAGATTAAGAGAATTTGAGAAAGGTGAGTTTCATTTACCTATAATGGGAGTTTGGTATTGTTGTTCTCTTTTTCTTGTTTCTTTTTTTCCTTTTCTTGATAATAAGTGGAGGAAAGGAATTGACAGCTGAGAGGACTTTCTTTTCCTGATAAACAGGCAATGTTTTAGGGGGGAAGGAAATGCTTCCTTTTTTCTCTTCAAAAATTAGCAGGTGATGGAGGCTTTTCTCTGTTGCTAACAATAGAATAGTGGTCATCAAATGTTTAGACAATTTTGAAATGGTCAAAAAAAATTGTTTTTTCTGATGCATCCTAATTTAGTGATGGTGAAAACTTGTGCATTTCTGTCTTTACATTTTACCCCTCCTCAACCTTATGTTTTCATTCCAAGGATATGGCTTGAAATATGTGATATTCATGTTGTATATTTCAAAAGAATTTTGTTCTTAACTTCGTCTCTATATGTCATGCAATGCCTAAGCTAGGATGAACAGTCTTACTGTGAAGGCCATTAGCACGTTCACATAGGCAGCCCCATGCCAACATGCTTGCAGAATATTTTCCGACATAAAACTCTCAGATGTCAATATTTGAAATTTCCTAAGTCATTTTCACAATTAGATAGTATCAATTTGGGGAAAGAGAGATAAAAAAAAAAAAAAAATCAAATAAAATAAACCATTTTAACATGGAGCAATCCTTACTTTCAATTTTTTTCCTTTTTTCTCTTTACTTTAACTACTTTACTTTCAGTGCTATCACTTTTTACGCTAGAGGCTTGAGGCCATATAACTGCTTGCTAATTTCTTCTTGACAGGTAAAAATGATAAAATAAGATTTACTGTCACTTTGTTCATTTCTAGCCAAAAATAAATCATTTGACCTCAACAAGTAATTCTAGAAATCGTACACCAATACAATAATTCAGTGCTCTTAACCAAATAGGGGAGGATTCTGGTGTGAATCTTTAATGCCATTCCAATGAATCAAGTGCTTGTTGGTGAATCTGTTCGTCTCCAGCTGCCAGGACATTGAAACCTGAAAATATAGTAAGAATTGAAGTCTGTAAGTACTTGGAAAACTAGGTTCACAACTTTTAGGATGTCTCATGTGTCAATTGATGGTGAATAAAAATAATGTGATCTTGGAAGAAGGTGAACCTACTTGTTGCACGAGAATTTGGAGAAGCATCCCAACAAAGATGATGTCCTTTCCAATCAGTTATGATACCTCCAGCACCCTCTATCACAGGGACAAGGGAAAGAAAATCGTATGGCTGGTAAAAAGAAACACAATGTCATCATATATAATGTTTGAGATTATTCAATACACACTTCACAGAGAATGAAGGTTAAGCAACAGATGTATTGTAGAATCAAATAACACCCCATTTGGTGAGATAAATCTGAATTTGCAAATGCCAAACGCCAAACGCCTGATCTGAATTCTATCATCCAGTTAGTTGGGCAGTTTCACAACTTTCGTGTATGGAAAATATAATATTAGTTATGATAAAAAGGTGCCCAGTAGTTGATTAAATTATGGGGAATAGAGAATTATTTTGAAAGAAAGTAAGAGCGTTCTCCCCCAAGTATACCCTTATTCATTTCTCAAGAAAAAGGTCTGCCACATGCTCTAAATTGTAAAGCGAATGCTAAGTTTTCCCAGTATGAATAAAGAGGAGCAGTCCTTATCCTCCATGGAGAAGGAGCTATTCACATCAAGTCGGCATCAACCCAATCAGTCAACATTACTGATGGAAATGAGTACAGCATACCTTAAGGCCAGATTCAATGACAAGATCCACATATCCAGAAGCCAAAAGCGCATATGCATAGCAGTCACATCCATATAGTGGCACTTTCACCTATAAGCAAAGTAACAGGGAAGGGAAGAGTTCAAAAATTTAATACATCAAAGATAAAAAGGAATCATGAATTTATAATGCTTCAGATTCAAAAAAAAGGATAGCGCTTCAATTGTTTACTAATAACATATTACAATTAGGTCTAGCCTCTAGAAATCAAGCTTGGTCTTGCCATTGACAAATCTTGCTAAAGACTCTACCAAGTGATGCAGGTTGGAATTGACCAGCTGGTAAATATTTTCCGTGCAAAGAGACAAGAAAATGAAAATGATAATAGTCTTCTTGTTAGGTTAGTAAGAAATTGAGTTTTCTTTGTATTTGAGTTTTACACTCTATAATATCCCAGTGGCACAAAACCTTAACATTTAAAATCTTAGTCAAAACACATGTCAAACAGATACAACCTTACTTCTAACGCGAGTAAATGCCTCGTCAGCTTCCCCATTAAATAGATGTGGGCTTGTGGTGTACCTAAAAGGGGGAGAAAGAGAGTAAAGAAGTTATAGATACACACTATTCATGTGACTCATAATTAAATCACTGGAGGTGCAATTACTTCAATTAAGTCACAAGTTTGATTTGTTCGCGGAAAACAAACAAAACGATGAGAACATACAGGTATGCTTGTGATAATTTTGCACAAGAGCGTGTAGATAGTTCCTCCCCGTTCAATGTTGTTCGCCTTCCAGTTATTCCAATCCATCTTTCTTTAAGTACAGGCTGATCAATTATGCCAAGAATCTGTAAAACAATTTTAGCAATTTGGGAATGAAACAACACTTGTATAAATAAAAGCTAACCATGCAATTTAAACCTCGCCATGCACTTATCCAGCGAACCAATTATTTTGAGTTTATGCTTCAAATATTACACCAAGGATACACAAACCAACAACAAGCATAAAGATAAATAATGAGATTGTCAACCATTTATTATGGTCCTCAAAATCTAATATTAAAAAGAGATGATCACAAAGTTTTGTTTCCACTGACGAAAACTTTTGGTCAGGTGAATTTTAGAACAGTCCTATCCTTCACTATTCTTCATTAAGTGACTGTTCTCATGCCTTAAGAGTTAGATCCGTAACTCGTTTGTTGCAAATCATAAACTTTAACCATTGCAAAGGACCATACTCCTAATATTGAAGTGATAAGTACAATTATAGAAATTAAAACAAACCAATTAGATCTATTATGATGTATGCACCCGGTAAGCCATGTAGTTGTCAAACCCAAACATGCTCTTTTTGTAAGTTATACCCCAATGGGGCACTCTAGTTAGCTAACTCAACACCAATGAAAAATGTCCTTCAAAATCCAGAGAAATGCATTATATCCTGAAATTCAATATCCTAGAATTAACCTTATATTGTTTTGAGAATGCTAATAATTTTAAGCTCAAGGATTAGAATTTATCCCTACTTTTATATTGAAGAGGAAGATAATCATCTCATGTCATAAAAAGCCATAATAGATACAGATATATAAACTTCATTTTTTATCTAGTGCATATTACTATAAGAATCTTTTCTAAACAAAAAAGAAACTCTTCCTCCTTTTTTTTTGTTGCTAGTGACCAGAAGGCAGGTGATACTTACGGGTTTACCCCTGTGCAGTAGAGCAATGAGTGTACCGAACAAGGGTTTGCCTGAAATGATAGAAAGTAAGTTACTTACGGGAAGAATTCAAAAAGATCGAATATTGATGATAATATAAGGAAGCATACCAGTAATAAAACTTTTTGTCCCATCTATTGGATCTAAAACCCAAACATAGTCAGAGAAATTCTCTTTACACCTCCAACCATTCTCCTCACCATAACTACAATCACAGAAACAATAAAAAAAATGGTGAGAAAGTTCACTAACATACTGGAAGTTAAAAAATGCAAGAATTCAGTTTTAGTCCTTCAATTCTCCTGTTTAGAAAGGTCACAGGTTCTGGAATTAATTCTTTCAACTTAAAAAGAAGAAGGCATTTTGAAAGAAATGAAGTCATGCCATAAGTGACATGACTTAGCAAGAACTGAATTGAGTTCTTGCAATTGATTTATTCCAAACAACGCAGAAAAAGGCCAAAAGAAATAAAATAGTGCAACTCACATAGCATGAGAAGGAAAATTCTCCAATATAATTTTAACCATAGATTCCTCAGCTGCTTTATCAGCAATTGTTACAGGACCTGTTCATGAGTTAAAAGCAACACAAAATTGAGTATGAAATGTAGAAACTAGGATACACACCAATTACAAATGAGCATTATCACAGTGTTAGGTAAAAGAACAAGGCAATTTGAGACTAAATAAAATATTAATCTGCCATCAAGTAAAGCTATATGAGTACTTCTCACTAATAAATATTAATAATTGATTTTTACAAAATTTATTTCTTTCAAAAAATGTCACGTCACTGAATAAGAATTCAATTTAAAATCTTAAAACTTTCCAATTATCTATAAAAACATATCAGATAAAGACTAGAGTTTCGGATAAATTAAATACAGAAGTACATACTCGAGTCCTCCTTATCAAGAATATCAAATTTCTTTCGAAAATAGGTGCGAATAACTTCACCAGAAGCATCAGCAACCTTATTAGCCACATCAGCAAAGCGATCCAGCTCACCATCAGTAACCAATGAGTGGAGAGTATCGGTGTGATCAGAAAGTTTAGAATTTGAAGTCATGGCGGAAGCTAATTTTTTTGTTTGCAATTTCAGAGAGATAGGAGACTCTACTCCTGAGGATTGAAACGAGACGGCAGTGGCGGTTCCTCCGACTCGGCCGCCGCTGCCGCTGCCGCCGGTGGAGCTGTTTAGAGAGAAGTGAGGAGTGGAGGAGAGAGGGAATTTGGGAATTTGGGAGAGGAAATAAGATTGTGACTGAGAAAGCATTTGTAAATGTTTTCTTTTTAAAGAGGCGGGAAAATGTGGTATGAGAGAGAGAGTAGAGCAGAGTGAGCGACGGCAGAGAGAGAGAGAGAGCGAGCGGGTAACTTGTGATATCCGACCCGTTCTGGTTCTATGTCTTTCTTTTTTCCTCCATTTGATCTACTTTAGTAGTTATAGTAGTTAACTTTAAGCAAGCCTCTCGTTGTGTTTTCCCGGTAAATTCTATTTATTTATTTTGACACCTTTTCATTTTTTATTTTTTTGAAATAATTTGACACTTTTATGTATTATATTTTTATTGTTATGAATAATAATAATACAATTTAAAATTTATTATGGCTTTATTTTCTTCAATTTGTATGATAAAACTGTTCCTTTTCATTTGATCTATTTTGGGTCCTATTCAAATATCTTTTCTCAAAATTACTGAAAAATGAAATAGAATCAAGCAAATTAAAAGAAAAGCTCAATTACCCCATTGATTTTAGAACAGAATCGAAATTGATAAAAGATGAGCTAAATCAGTAAAAAATTCTAAAATTACAACTTAAATCAATACTTCATCTAACAAAGGTGTAAATAAAATTAAAATGTTGATGCTATTGTACAAAGAATGAAAGGCAATAATCATATAAATTTTCTAAATTTTATATTTAATTTTATTTTAGTTATAAAAATTTGATTTTATTTGAATCATTTAATTTTAGTTTTAGTTATATTTATTCACCTTATTAGTAATAAATTGACATATTTCGTTTCTTTCTCTTAATTAATTTTTTTGATTGGTTCCTATTATCTCGTGTCAATTATTTATTTTTAAAATAATTAAAATAAAATAAATTAAAATTTTATATATAATTAAAATAAAATTAAGTGTAAAATTCAGTAAATATTTAAATCTTAGATTTAATTTTAAATTATACCAATCTATAAAATAGAAATAAGAATGATAATTGATAGAGGCTAGATCGATGAGAAGTCTTTACTTTCGGGAGGATGACTTTTGGAAAGCCCATATGGGGTATAAGCCATCCTAGGGTTGAAAGAGTATCTTAACTGCTAGAAAAGTATTGGGGTTGGGGTCCAGGGTACAAGTGTAAAATGGCGAGTCAATCTTTATTCGGCATGATCCTTGGATTGCCTCCCTTCCAAATTTTAGATTATTCTCTCCTTAAAGCCCTAATAGTGATTGAATGAAAGTCGGCGAGTTGTTGAAGCCTTATGGATGGGAGGGACACTAGGGGTATTGAAGGCCTTTTGACCAAATGGAGATTGTGGCTATTGAAAATCCCCCATGGGATGAGGGAGGGGAACGAGACCGATGGATTTGGCATCCTAACAGGTTTTGGGGAACATATTGTCAAGTCTACCTATTTTTCCTTGAGCCAGAGTTTGGTAAATTTCAATGAGGGCTATCCTTTAGCCAATCCTCATTTTTCCTAGAATGGAAGAGTTTCTGGAGTGTCAATATCTAGATAAATTGCCCAGCTCGTTAGATCATATTATAAATTGGTATCAATACTTTAATTTGATTTTAATCGGTACTAAAACTTCATAAAAGTATATTAATTTGGAATAACACTCCATTTTCAGACCAATTGAAGTTGACCAATCTGAAAAAAAATATTCCTTTAGATTTTCCATATAAACTCTTGCCACATCATTAAAAATTGCCACATCATTAAAAATTGGCTAATCACTAAAAGGAGCCCACTCCCTTTCTTCTTCTAAATTAATTTTTAATTTCTCTAAATTGAACCCTAAAATATCATGATTCAAAAAGTAAATATGCCGCCCCTCTCCTAGTAACTAAGGTCCTGAAGTGCAGCAAAAATAGGACTAGCTTTGTTGTTCCTGCACTAAACTAAACCAGAGCCACTAGTGCACTATGGTTTAAAGCCAGCTAACATCTTGCTAGATCGTAACTACGTAAGCAAGATTAGTGACGTTGGGTTGGCAAGGCTAGTCCCGCCATCGGTTGTTGACAACATTACACAATATAGAATGACATAGACAATGGGGACATTCTTCTATATAGATCCAGCGTATCAGGAAACATGAATGCTGGGTATTAAGTCAGATAAACACTCACTTAGAATAATGATTCTACAGGTATTAACAGAAAAATCGCCAATGGGTTTAACTTACCTTGTTGAACGATCCCTTACCTTTATGGAGATGTTGGATCCAACAGTCCTTGATTGACTAGTTGAAGAGGCCAAGTCTTGTGCAAGGCTTGCCCTCAAGTGCTTAGAGTTGAGGTGGAAAGACATGCCGAATCTTGGGAATGTTGTTTTGCCGTAACTAAACAAATTGAGAGCACTTGCCGAAGAAACCATGCATCTAGCATTGCCCCATCCCGAGTCCTAGCCAAGGCTCTGTATGGCTTTCAAATAAGCATTTGATCATATATTGTTATGGTTGGTTGGCTTGTTGGTTTTTTCGCAGACTGATTCAAATATATCTTATGCAAGCTCAAGAAGATCTTCAAATATTTTGGAATCGCAGTCATGAGTTCAAATGTATGCAAAAGCCTTCTTACTTCCAGCATGAAAAGTGAATCTTCCCTTATCATGGATCTAGATCGTGTTGTTTTCTATTTTTTTTCTCGATGATAAAGTGAATGAGATTTCTAATCATGATATTTTAGGGTGCAATTTGAAAAGATTAGAAATTAATTTAGGAAAAGAAAGAGATTGATCCTGTTGGTGATTAAATAATTTTTAATAATGTGACAAGAGCTGATATGGAGAATCTAAAGGAATATTCCTTCTTAGATGACTGCATTAGTTTCAATTGGCTGGAAAAATAGAGTGCTGCCCTAAATTGATTTATTTTCGTAAAGTTTTGATACCAATTAGAATCAATAAAAATATTGGTACCAATTTGTAACATGGTTCAAATATTTGGTACCGGCTAAGGAATTTACTTGTTAATATCCTTCCAAAGTTTTCCTATGGAGATTGGTGAGAGGGAAGCTTCTTGTAAATGAGGTTTTAGCTATCAAGAACATCATCAATTATGATACATGCCTAATGTGTCGAGATTAGAGGGAGTCTATTGAGCGTGCGTTTTTGTTTTGCCTTGTGGTGAAGCAAGTTTGGTTTAGTAGCCTTTTGGCGTATATTCCCGATGATAATGTTGTTGGTTCCATCTTGTCATGATGGTTCTCCTTATTGAAATCCTAAGGAAAGAGTGGTCCTGATATTATCATAAGGTTGGTGATTATGTGCTGGTCTATCTGGAAGGGTAGGAATGTTTTGATTTTTGCTAATACTCCCCTTGACCCTGTGGCTATTGCTCATTCTAATGACAAGTTGGCTGATGAGTACTGTGCCGCCTGGCTATCCAAACCGCCTGTTTCTTCCTTAAGCAGGGCTCCTGAAGTTTCTCTTAATTGGAATGTTTTTAACTTCTTCATTCACACTGTTTTGTCAAGAGAAGGAAGTCCTCTGATAAAGCTGGCCTTATTATCCTGATCAGAGATAGGTTCGGGAAGCTGATTGACGGTGCATCCTATTGTAAACCAATCTCCTCTATCCTTGCTGCGAAGGAAGATGTCATGAACCGGGCTCTCTAGATGGCAACTGAAATTAGCCTTAAATATTTTATGTTATTTTCCCCTGATAAAACTCTTGTCTTTGTAATGCATTTAATTCTTAAGTTCCTTAGGAGGTGGCTAACTCTGTGCCCTAAGCAAAAGTCAGCCTCCAATCCTTTGTTATTGCTCGTGTCCTTTTTGTTTGCAAATCTGGGAATAGGCCAGCCCGTTGGCAGGCAAAGCAGCTTATTGCGGGGAGTCTTACTTTTACTTGGGTTCGAAATCTCCCCGTCAGGCTAAACAAAGCTTTCAACTACACAGGCTTATGATTGTCGAAAATGTGATAAATTAATTGACAATTTTAGTTCAAGAATAAATCGAAAACTAGTCAACTGAAAAATCCTATACACTCGTAATTTTCTTTAGAAAAAGCTAAGTCTCGTAGAAAATGAATTACTACAATGCAATAAAACATTAAAAAACAAGTAACAAAAACAAAACATTATACAGTTTGTATAGGTTCTAGAGTCCTTCATAGAGCTGTAATGAGTTCGAACTAAACTTGGTTTCCGAGTCCGAACTAAATTTAATTTATTAAGAGTTATTATATTAAAAATCAAACTTTATCAAACTCAATTTTTATAGACTTATTTATTAATTAATATACTAACTTTAAATTCGACTCATTAATAATTATATAAAAAACTCAAAATTATTATTAGATTTTTCTGACATTAATTATATTATTATTATTATTAATTACATATAAATAATATATAAATATTAATTATATAAGTAAATATATTATATAATTTAAATTAAAAAATGAAAATTAACCACTTGCTCACAAAACCAATATGCTCACAAAATCAAAACTAAAATCAAAACTAATATAAATTTCCTAAATGAAGTTTGAACTAATCGTATGCTCGCAAAACCAAAACCAAAACCAAAACCAACATATAACTTCTTAAATTTTCTAAATGGACTGCGCCAATATTAACTTCCTAAATTTTCTAAATGGTCTTCAGATTCGCATCGCCAAACCAAAACCAAATATTTAAGCTCGTGAAATTCGAGCTCGAGCTTACCATTCTGCTTGAAAAATCCAAAACCAACAAAACTCCAGCTCAAACTCACAAACAAATTCACAAGCCATCAACAAAATTATTGAACTCGCTAAACTCGAACAACTATCCCGATCGAACGAGACTCATCCCAGCTCCACTCTTGATGGAATTTCAGAACATGTTATTTAGTTATTATTTCATTTTCCAAAAATGAATCAAGTCATGTTTCTTTTTTTCCCTGCAACAGCCAATACACGGTAAATGGAGATAATTCTGATTCTGTAGCATTACCAATCTTGTTTCAACAAGCTCATGGACACAAGACAAACGGATGCCCATACTTTGGTGCCAAACAACACATAACCCATCAAAGATACAGTATCTGCAAAATGCAGCATCCATTATTACAACAATAACCAAACAAACTTCATTAATTCAAAACATTTCAATCCACCAACTAGCTAGCTAAGTAACAAAACCCTACAAATCCAAGAGCACATGTACATGATATTTAGTCATATATAAATCTTCATTGGCTATGGTGGCTATGGTGGCCGGGCAGCTTTTCCTTGATCTTCTCCATCATACTTTTCTTTTCATGTGCTTGGTGCGCTTCTGCTGGGGCGGTTGCAGTGGTTGTGGTGGATACACTTTCTGTCTGTCCATGCTCTTCCTTGTGCTTTCCTCCTGTTAACTTCTCTTTTATTTTCTCTTTCAACCCCTTCTTCTTCCTTCTCCCTCCTTGCCCATCATCCTCGGACTACAATGAAACATCAACAACAATAATAATGATACTACAAGTAGATTAAAAAGTTCAACCTGTAAAATGTATAATTGAATACAAGTATATTCAGGTACGCTACTAGTCAATTGTCTATTTCAATACGTTTCATTAGACTACTAATCTGATGCATCTACTGTAATGCAAAAACTAGCAAGATTTTATCTTATATATACACACAGCGGGGGGTGTGTGTGTGTGTGTGTGTGAATATCTCACCGAACTAGAGCTTGAACTGCTGGATCTTTGAACATCCTTAGAACCCTCATCCATCTTCTCTTCTTTCTTATACTTATCCTCGTCACCAGCAGCACCATGCTCTCCAGCAATCGGAGCAGTAGTCCGACTCTCTGTTACTTCCTCCTTGCCAGAACTAGCCAAAAGGCCAGTAGGTGGCACCTCGCTTTGGACCACAGTCGTGCTAGCGATAGGAGGTTCCGTGGTGGCAAAACCAGTTAGATGCACTGGTTTACCCTGTTCATCCGTTAATTGAACTGGGTTACCATGTTCATCAGTTAGTTGAACTGGGTTGCCAAACTCATCCCTTATATCAGCCATCTTTAGTAACAGTAGCTAGCTAGTTCTTAGACAACCCAAATGGTACTAACAAGTATAATATCGTTTCCAAAAGGAACTTTGGATGAGACTAGGCCTTAAAGGGAATGGATGGCGGTGGAAGCCTGAAAATGCTGTCGTGCACGTAGCTAGGGTTCTACGCGTGTTCTTGAAAGTGAAGGGTGTTGTTGACACGTTAGAGGGCACGTGTGACTCAGCTGGATGACATGGCTTGGGGATATGATGATCTTTGATCCACTTTGGCTCTGTAACAAATTAAGTTCGTGGATCAGTTGATCAGATAGCATGTACAGATCCAAAATTGCAGAAAGTGTCTTTTAGCAAACCACTCTAGATATTGACGTTAGGGTTAAACAGCAGATACATATCTTTAAGCAAATAAATTACATTTTATATCTAAGCTTAAACAGCGGAAATATTTATTTTTTACAAATAAAAGTCTTGAATTCAGAAATAAAAAATTTGAATTTAGATCTTTAATTTTTCGTTAAATATGATTTCATATTTATTTAATAATTTAAATAAAGCTTCACATGTATAATATTTTACTCATTAAATAGAAATTTATTTTTATTTAAAATGTAAAAATTAATATAAATTCGATATAAATATATAAATATTAAATAAAAGACTAAAAGAAATTAGAAAAAATAGATACAAGGTTTCCAGTTTTTTTATTTTATATGAAAAGCTTCAACAGTGTTCGGATCAAATTAAACAGCAAAAACTAATATTCTCATTTTTTTTTAATAAAAGCGACTGACAGACAGTGACTTGATTAAAAGAATTCACCAAAACAGAAGTGAAAGAGTATTTATTGAGCAATTGTCGCGTTAAATGCGCCGCTGGTATCAAATCTTTATACTTTTTTCCAAATGGTACTAAACCTTTAATTTATTTCTTTTTGATACCACTTCTATTATTTCTGTATCTTTTGCCAGTATCAAAGAGGAATCCGGCACTTATTTACTGATGTAGCTGCCGGATTTATGAATGATAACACACCACTTGCCACATCTGTTGGTGACTCAACAAATAGTTATTCAACTCAGCAATTAACAACATCTAGTTTTTATTTCCAATTTATAACCCTAAACCCCAAATAAGTAACCCTAAATCAGAAAAATTTCCAATTTATGAAAGCTAGTTTTTATTATATCGATCAATTTACTTTTTCTAATAATCAATTATGTAGCTTCCTTGTTCTTTGTCGTGTCGAATAAATGGAGCAAGAAACAACTGAAAGTGTGTTTGGTGTTGGAGTTGAGCCACTGATCTATATGTGCATGGTGACTTCGTCTCTCGAACTGAAAGTGAAGCTTTGCCAAAAACAATGAAAGTGAAGCTTCGTCTCTCGAACTGAAAGGAAATCCGGGCGCAAGTTTGGTTATGCTATGTTATAGTAAGTTTTGGGGATGTTGTCTTAGCTTACATTGATATGTTTTGAGTTGTAATGAAGAACCTTCTTCTTGTACATGTTCTTCATTTGTCATTTTATTAACTTAAAAATAGACAGTGGTGAATCTGACCTTACAACTGAGTTGCTGAATGAGTACAAGAATGGATTAGTTTGCTAAATTCAAAGCTGCAGAAAATGAAAAAAGACAGAAGGAGCATGAAGTGCAAAATGGACCTGTCTAAGCTTGGCTGTTATGGTGTGGCTATGATTGTTATTTAGAAGATATAGCCTTACTTAAAGATGTACTTCGGATATTTACAACTACTGTTACTTATGTAATTTACTGATGAATGAATGAAATGATAAATGAGTATTTGGTTTTTACAGTAGTTGATTAATATTGCATCATTTGAATGTTACTGTTATGATAAATATGCACAGACATGTCCTATATAGAGCAATCCTCGCAACAGACAAATTGAGTGAAAATAATTGTACTCTGTTGATTACTTTATATAATGAAATGTTTAAACAAAAAGTGAATAGATGTGGAAATTCTATCCACATGAACCCTACACCCAAGGCTGTCAAAAGCCATTACAAAAAATAAAATTCTGTCAAAGGACCACATGTTAGGTCCACACATATATTAACATATTAACAACATAACAACCAAAATAAACATTATTTTTTAGGGTTTCCAATTGTAATTCCTTTGTTCTTTGCATTTTCTGGAGGCATCCAAGCACTCTTATTTGTTGAAACACTTCCATCAATCTTTTGTTTTCCTTTGTCTTGTTTTGTTATTGTGGTAACTCCTTTAGCTCCAACATCTTTGCTCAACAACCCTGGGGGTTTGAAAGTCTTTTTTCCCTTAACTTCAGTTCCTCCTTTCTGTGTTTGTGAAAGTCTTCCAATGGCAGATCTGATGGCAGCTCACTTAACAAATTATTAATGCTTTTACTCTTCTTGCTGGTAGGTTTTGAAGGTGATGTAGTAGAGTGAACTGCAGGTTTTTCTAATTCTTTTGCTGATGGTGTTACATTGAATAACTGTATAATAAAGTCTCAAGTTAGCATATAGTTGACATTACTGAATAAATATTAGAGGTGACATATTACTTACCTGTGACAATGGTATTAGCAGTGACAAATTATCAAATGTTGAAGCTGTCCCAAAAGGAGCTATGTCTGTAGGAGATACATGATCAGGTTGGTCATCTACATTCTGTGCAGTAGTAGTTGCAGCATTTGATTCCTTTTTCTTTTGCTGTTTTTTTGTCTTCCTCTTCACCTACAATAAGAAAGAAAGAAATTGAAGGAGTATTATATACCAAATGGATATAAGTAACCAATGTTAGGTATCAATTGGATATAAGTTACCTATGTTTGGTACCAATTGGATATAATTATCCAATGTTTGGTACCAATTTGATATAGTTTGGTACCAGTTGGATATAAAAGAACACAGTTTGGTACCAATTCGGTATACTTACAGGCATAAGTGAATGAGAAGAATGGCATACTTATAGGCAGTTTTTCCCTCCTTGTAAAAGCACCAGCACTATGAAACCTCTTGTTGTGGCCCTTAGCACCACAAACTGTGCATGTCATCACAAACCCCTTCTTGGTGACCTTACCATTTCTAATCAGACCCTCCATCTCTTTTTCCTCTAACCTTCTCTTTCTAGCAGGTCTGCCTTTTCTAGGTTTTATTGGTTTAGAGGGTAAGACTGGTGGGGCAGTTGCCTTGGGCCAAAATTCTTTACTGGTGGTTGGGTTAATCAAATGGCTATAGCATTTTAGATATGTTTCAACCTTGTAGAAGTCATGTATATAAAATTCAGGGTTCTCATTGTTATACCAAATTGTACATACAACATGACAACAAGGTATTCCGGTTAGACCCCACCTCCTACATGTGCATGTCATTTCTTATTTGTCAACTACAAACTATCCCTCTGGGCCAACCACTTGAAATCTCTCACCTCCAGACCACTCTGTTGTAAACATCCAGCAAAATTCTTTGCATTTTTCTAGTTTTTTCAATATCTTAGGGCAGTAAGCAGATGTCACTCTTTTCATAGCATCCTTGTTCTTATGTATCCTCTTCATTAATTTTGTTCTTATAACCTCATTCATAGCTATCACACCCTTGCTTTTAGCATCTAAGATAAAATTGTTAAAACACTCACATAAGTTGTTTAACAACATGTCACACTTAGCATCAGTCCTAAAATGAGATCTAGACCAGTGATGAGGAGGGATGTTATTCATGTAATTATGTCCTTGATGTGATGCTGCTGCAAACTTCTCCATTATCCTTTGAAAAATCTGGACATAACTTGCCTTAACAGCACCCCACACAAGTTCTTTTAACCCTAGACTATTAAATTTCTTCCTAAAATTATTATGCACATGTCTAACACAAAATCTATGTTCAGAATTAGGGAGAAGTTCTTCAATGGCAGGAATAAGACCCTATTCCAAAAGAACAACACATAATTAATACCATTATGCCAAAATATATGAAGGAATAGAAAAGCAAATTGTGAAGAGTATTTACCTTTTGCCTGTCAATCATAAACACCCATTGATAACTGTTTTGTTATCCCCACATTTTGAACCAGCAGCTCCAAAAACCATTTCCAGTTCTCCTTGTTTTTTTTTTGCACAACACACCATGCAACTGGATAGATGCAGTCATTTGCATCTAAACCAACAGTTGTGGGAAGCTGTCCTCCAAATACTCCTTTCAGCCAACAGCCATCCAAAGATATGAAAGGCCTACAAAACTTAAATCCTTTCCTCAATGCAGCAAAGCACACATACATTTGATTAAAAATACCTTAATTCAAACCAAAAACTATTGTGCTTCCTGGATTACTTCTCAAGAGTTCTAGCTTGTAATCATGAAGGCTAGAAAGCTGTTATGTCCCATCACCATTGATAAATGTCAAAACAGCATTTCTTGCTCTCCATGCTTTTAGTTTGGACACTTCAACACTACAATCTTCTTTTACAGCTTGTATGATCCATTGAATTGCCCAATTGGGATCAGCTATGAACCTTTCAACATAATGTTCAGCTATCCAATTGGCATTAACATGCCTATTGTATGCCTCTCTTGAACAGTTGTGGATGAAATTGGCTGATTTTATCTGCACTATTTGTTTGTCTGAGTTCAGCAGGTAGGCCCAAATGAAAAACTGGCATCCTTTCTTGCATTTTGCCTTGCATTTCTGCCTTGTATTTGGTCTAAATATAACCTAGTTTCTGCTTTTGATTGATGAGCTCTTCACAGCATCCTTGAATTGTTTGAAGGAACTGAAGAGCATTCCAATCTTGAAGTAGGGATTTGCCATGTCAGTCTCCTTATTAAACACAGGCCATCTCTGCTTCCTTGAATCTGCATCGCTGTGTTCAGATGAGGAGCATGACAACAGCTCATCTAATGGACCATAAACTGTGTCATCTGTTTCTTCAGAGAACTCCTCAGCAGGTTGCCTAGCACTTCTAGAACCAGATGGTTTGTCCCTCTCAAGCTCCTTATCAACAAACTCATCAAACATGGCATCATCATCAGCATCTTCATCCCTCAGGTCATAATCAGAGTCCACAAACTCAGTGTCCTCTAAATCTGCATCACTATCCTTATAGCTGTCATCATCCTTATTTTTCACAGCCTCCTCCCCAGCTTCTGCCCCAGCTTCTGCCCCAACTTCTACCCCAGCTTCTTCCCCAGCTTTTTTTTTTGTTTCACACTTATCCCTACTAAATATATGCATTAATTTAGAACCCTCCACAGCCATTGCCATTTCTAAAGCATCCTTATCAGTTTCAAGGCTTGTCAACCTATCACTCATACTCTTTGTAGGATCCTTCCACATAATCAGCTTTATTTCAGGATTCATTCCTAGCTCTCTAGCCATTGAATCAATTTTTATCCCGGATATCTTATCTAAACTACAAAAATCCACAGCTCCTATATCACATATCTTAGGTTGACCTCTACCATCAAGTCCATAATCATGCCAATATAAAGTGAAGTATTTAGAATTTGGCACTGCAAAATAAATTAATTAAACAAATGTAAAACAACCACACACAAGCAGTGTTTATAAACAAACATCATCAATATTCTTTGCATTTTTAAAAAGGAATTAGGGAAAGCCCTAGCCCCTGCATTGTTTACTTCCAAATAAATGCAGCATGCATTACTCAATGAAAGATGCAAAATAGCTTTCAAAAAACACAGAATAACTATCGGCCCGCTTGTACTTACAGTATAGTGGTGGGTCTTCGGCTTTCTCCCTTACTCGCCAGTCGAGTATCATTGTTCTACAATATCACAATGTCCAGGTACGAAGAAGAAGGCTAGAGACGAGAAATGAGAGATTCAGAGATTGTTGACAATGGAGGTGGAAGTCGAGCGGTTTGCGTTGATTTTTGAGGTTTGGTACCAACGGTTACTTTTGGGTTAGCTTAGAGGATGAAAACAATTTCATTACAATTTCTCTCAATTTTTTAGCTCAAATTAAAGGTAATTAGTTAATTGCTTACTAGGATTAAGTTGTTGAGTCAGCAACAAATGTGACAAGTGGTGTATTATCATCCATAAATCCGGCAGCCATATCAGCAAATAAGTGTCGAATTCCTCTTTAGTACTGGCGGAAGATACATAAATAATAGGAATGGTATCAAAAAGAAACAAATTAAAGGTTTGGTATCATTTAGAAAAAAATGTGAAGGTTTGGTACCAGCGGCGCATTTAACCCGGCAATTGTCACTAGTAGGAAGATGTCACTACTAATGTATACCGCAGTCCACTAGGCATCCCTTAATAAAAATAAAAATAAAAATAAAAACTAATAAAATTATCCATATTTCTAAATTCTTTTATCAAATTTTTATTTTATTTTTATTGTATTAGAAAATTAAAAATTACTGTTTTTGATTCTTTTACAAAATTATGGTTTTGATTTTTTTTAGTAAAATAATAAAAAAATTGAAAAATAACAAAAATAACTATACTATATTTAAAAAGAAAATATTTACAACATAAAAACAATATTCTTCAATTGATTTTAAGGTATTTTCGAAAACTCTGCTCAGAAAACAGCAGATGCACTGATTCCGGTTCTCTGCAGTTCATTTGAAATGCTTCTGGCCAAAGTAAAGTAATATTGTGTTGAATTTCATTAAGCTAATCTGACTTTAGAATTTGGGTCATATTTTTATCAAGTAATTATAAACTCTAATGAAAAGCTTATTTAAAATTAATAATGTAAACTCTATAACATTCAAACTCTCCTATAAACTATTTTAATGTAATACCTCAAATCTCACTTTTGATTAATTAATTCCATCATTTATGTATCACAAACTTTTTGTATGATGTCGTAATATTGGTTAAATATGTATTTATATTTCTAAATTTTAATTTTTAATTATTTTGATATTTTAAATATCTGAATTTTTTCTGTAATATTTTAATTTTTTAATAATATGTTTAGTATTTTTTATATGTATTGTAATATTTAAATACAAGTAAAGATAATAAAATTCAGATGTATATTAAATTAAATTAAAAATTAAAGATATTTAAATACTAAAAAATAAAATTAAAGTATTTATTATATTAAATAAATAATTAAAACTCAAATACTAGACCTATAATATAATAATAAGTAATAAAAATCTCTAGTTTTTATTTTGAATTCAATAATTTTGAAATAAAGATATTGTTTATGGTTATATCAAATTAATAATCTGATATAGAACAATATTCATAAATACTAATTTTGATGTATAAATAAAATTATATTCATATTATAATTTTACATATATACAAATATATTATATATTTAATATGCAAGATTTTGAATATACTTTCTTTTATCTGTATGGATTTTTTTTTATTTTTTAAGATATTTTTTTATTTATATGAATTGTTCTTATATAATATTTCTTTTTCTCTTTCTTTTCTAAATTTTTTTTTCTCTTAAAATGAGATGTTTAAAAAATTTATTTCACCTAAATTTTTTAATTTTTTTATTGATCTTTTATCTAAACTTTTTAACTTTTTATTATTATTCTTTTTCTTTTATGTATAACTACTAGTAATTTACTCATATAACCGTATGATTGTTTTATTTATTTTTATATTTAAGTTTTTTATTTATATATTATATAATTAATTTACAATTATATTTGTATAAAAATAAATTTTTAAACTATCTTTATGATCCAAATGTAAATTTCTATTTTTATTATTTTATTAATTTATATATATATATATATATATATAAATACATATGAATATAAAATATATTTTATTAGAAAAATAGTAAGATTTATTATTAATATAAAGTACCTTTACTGATTATTATACTTATTATAATCATTTTAAGAATATAATAGTTTTATATTTAAATAAATCAAAAATACCACTTTAATTCGTTTATAGATATTTATAAGTTAATATTTTTTTTTTAAAATGCCACATATAATATTTTCTCATTGAAAAACAATATGAAATGACTTCATAAAATTTTACCATATAAAAAATCAAGAAAAAATTTATTAATTCTTATGTATATCTTATAAATTTTATTTTTTAACTCTTATTTTCATATTTCTAAGGAAAAACAAAAACTCTTAATTCTCATATTTCATTTATTAATTGTTTTGCCATTTATTATATTTTATTTTATTCACAAATTACCACTATCTTCTTTATCTCAATTTTTTCATTATTCTTATGTTTGTTATGAATTTTTTTCTATGAACAAATATATTTATTTTTTATTTTTTTACTTTTTTCTAAATTAAGTTACAAATTAATAGTCTTTTTATATAAAAAGAGCATTTTAACAGACGTTTTTCTTTTCTAAATGTATTTTTTATTTTCTAAAGTCATTTTTATACATTTGATATATTTTCTAAAATATTTTATTACATATCTTAATATAATATTTTTACTACATAGTACTTTTTCTAAACCTTAAAAATACTTGTGTGTTTTTTTAATATATATATATTTTTTAATAATTTAATTAAAACATTTATCGGTTTACCTATATTATTATTTTCTTTACTTTTAACAATGCAAGTTTATTTTTTTTAATTTTTTTGAATATTTTATTTAAAGAAAGATAAAACTAAAACATTAATTATCAAATATTGAAATTTTCAATAATCCATAAACCATTAATTATAAAGAAATTTAGTAACTAATAATTTATAATATATAGTTATCTAATATTTTAATGTTTTATTATAATTTATTAATATTTATATAAATAAATTATTTTAATATTATTTCAAGAAAATTTTAATCTGCTAATGTGTAAGAGGTTGATTTTAGAAAGTTATGAGATTTAAAATAAAGAAATAGAAAAAAGAAGGTGTCCATTAATTTGGTGACACGTGTTCTGCTTACAAGGCCAACTATGGACGGATCATGCCCTTTGCTATTTTCTTTGCACGTGTTATGTATAAGCTGAATAAGGGCAAAAATGAAATTCTAATTTAGCAGCTATGCTTTTGAAGGAACTTGGACTTTGGCTACATATTCGAGTCGCCTCCTGCTCTTGCTAGGGTTTTTGCGAAATTGCGAAAATGGTAGAAGTTTTGTTTTTTTAAATAAATAGTCTGTAATTCTTTATTTTCCCTGTAATTAAATTGCAACATTGCAATCGTATGCATTGAAAAACTGTACCTTTTTCCCTGTATTCCTTGCTGTTCTGCTAACAATCTATGAATGGATTCTTGAATTTGGAGACAGTATTGGTGTTTTTTTCTTTTGGATCTGTTGGGTAGTTATTAACTTAGAAAGTTAGCTTTGAAATATGGATTCTTGGATCTGGTGATAATTTTGTTAATGTTTTGTTCATTTGGGTATGTTGGGTGGTTATTAGTAAAGAAAACTAGCTTTGAAACATGGATTCTTAAATTTAGAGATCATTTATTTTCTGATTTGGGTTAATTGGGTCTTTATTGATCAATAGCCTACCTTTGAAATATGGATTCTTGAAAAAATAAATCTCTTTTTTCTTTTAGTTTATTGGGTAGTACTGATAATGAAAGTCGATTATTGAATCTAGACAAAGTTTTGATGTTTTGTTTATTTGGTTTTATTTGTTAGTTGCTGATAAAGAAAGCTACTTTCGAAATACGGACTGCTGAATCTAGAGAGATAATTTCTTATGCATTATACGTTCAGATTTATTAGGTCATTAGCAAAGAAAGTTAGCAGTAAATTGACTTTGGAATGAGCATGTACATGTGTTATGCCATTTGGGTTTAGACTGGCTAAGATGTACATAGATTTGCTACTTTGCACAAATTGGCATCTTTCTTGAGATGCCAAAGATTATTGTTGTTGTACTCTATGCTAATATAGATTACCCTAATTTGAAACCCTGCTAGCTCTAAATTGGAATAATAGCGGGATATTCTAGGGCTTAAGCAATCCCCTACTCTTATTGCATATATTTGATACTGCTTTGCCTTTAAATAATTAATAGATCTAGAAACCTATCAACAGTTGTTTGATCAATGATGATGAAAACTGTTGGCAATCAATTTCTGGAGTTGATAATAATACGATCAGGTGATTTTTGATTTTATTCCTTGTCTATTTACGGATTATAATCATTATTTATCGGGGTGGTTGTCAATTAACTTGTGCCAAATCAGGATTTACTGCTATCCTTTGCTCTTGTTCATGCTATTATCTATTTGTTAGTAATTTTTGTCATGTTATTATCTATTTGTTAGTAATTTTATCTTTTAGATAGGGAAGGATAGGACACCTTGCATAACCTGATTCTTTCTGGATGATAACTTGTGTTTTGTAGGTGAACGTCCCGAAGACAAAGAAGACATACTGTAAGAGCAAGGAGTGCAGAAAGCACACTTTGCATAAGGTCACACAATACAAGAAAGGGAAGGATAGCCTTGCCGCACAAGGGAAGCGCCGTTATGATCGCAAACAATCAGGTTATGGAGGCCAGACAAAGCCTGTTTTCCATAAGAAGGTACATTTTAATATCCAACATTTGCAACTTTTTCTTTGTCTGAAGAGAATACTTTAATATCTTGACGAAGCCAAAATATGAGCTGAAGCATCATTTTGATCACTTCAAGCTGTAGAGATGTTTGTGGTATAATCATAAAATATCTTGTACTGTCCATTACAGGCCAAGACAACCAAGAAGATTGTTCTGAGGCTGCAATGTCAAGGCTGCAAGCATGTATCTCAGCATCCAATTAAGGTTTGCGTTTCATACAAGTGTTTTTGTACTTGCTTCGGCCATCCATGTTAACAACCTTGATATGTTCTTATCTATTTTGTTATTATTTGCGCAGAGATGCAAGCATTTTGAAATTGGTGGAGACAAGAAGGGGAAGGGTACCTCTCTTTTCTAAATGCAAATTAACATGCGGCATTTTTGCATGTTCACAACTGTTAAAACTTTGTGCCAGAGCTGGATCAAATATGGAACTTTTGTTGAGTTTATAGTGTCAGTTGCTTCTTTTGGTTTTGCTAGACATCTACTGTTTGTTTATGGTAGTAGTAACTGATAATTTATAGCAATCTTGTTATTGTCACTAGTTAACAAGCTATTTCAATTTAGTTTTGAATGCAATCTATGCTAAACACTTAAACATCAGAAAGGTCATTCATTCGTCAGGTTTGAATCTATGCTCGAGGCTTTTGTAATTATACATGTTCTCTGGAAGGTTCTTAAGTTGCGATACCTGATAGTTTTTAAGGCATATACAGATTAATGATTAAATTTGTATTGCTTGGCTAAAATGATAATCAAATCTTTCATGCCAGTTCAATAATTTTCTAGTTTTTATATTTGTTATTTATTTAAGGCCTAATTATTCAAATTATCCTGAACTTCTGACTGTTTCAACAATTTTAGTTAATTCTTTTCAGGATTTTTTAAATTAGATCGAAACTTAAGATTTTCTTTTGAAGTTATGCTCAAATAATTTCTGTAAAATATTAAATATTAAACTTAAAAGTTTTTGCTGCGGAGCGATTTCGAAAAGTGAAAGAAACAAAAGAAATGAAACTTGGGTATAGTTTTGCAAGTTTTTAAAAAATTAGCAAAGTTCAAGATTTAGGCAAATTTTACGTATTTATTAAAAGAAAGGTTCAGTGATAGAAAGTAAATGATATATGACAAATCATATTTTAATTTGGTGGAGTGATTTTACTATCTAAATCTTGATCGGTTTCATTTAGGATTATTTTGTAAAACTTCAGCCGGTTACTCGCTCCTACTGGATCTAGGGCTGCAAATGAGCGGTCGCGAGCTATTCGAAGTTTGGCTCGATAATAGCCCATTCGTGTTCGTTCGTCAGGATAAACGAGCTGAGTTTGAGCTTTATTTTTGAACTCGTTTAGTGAACGAGCCAAGCTTGAGTTTAGTAGTGTTTGGTTCGTCTGAGCTCGCGAGCTGACTCGTTAAGGAGCTCAATAAATCAATTAATAATTTAAAAATAATATATTCTAATTGAAAAAAAAAATTAGCTTTTATTATATTAAAATAATAACATATGCTAATAAATTAGGTTTAAATGTAAATTTTTTAATTGAGTAGTTTTAGTGTTACTTAATCAAGTGTTAGTTTAATAATATTATCAATTAAGTTTGCATATGATTATGTAAATTTAATTATTATTAATGCCTTACTAATTTGTTTTTTATTCTGAATTAATCGAAGACAATAAAATAAAAACTATGTATAAAGATAATATAATTTTGGTGTATGATATAATTAACTTAAATCAATCAAAACTATATTGTCTTACTATAAAACTATGTAGTTTTAGTGTTGAATGAACAAGTATATATTATTTAAATGCTTCAAGATATTTGAAAAATTAACGTTTATGCATTTGTAAATTAATAAGGTATGAATAAATATTTTTACAATATGCTTAAATGAAGCTTATAGATAGAGTAAAAACTATTATAAATGATCATTATCTTTAGAGCTATTTGCAAAAATAATATTGCATTATATCACTTGTGTTGTGACATGTTATATTCTAATTTTATTTGTTATATTCATGGAGCTTATTGAACTCTTTATTTTTATCAAGAGTTTGATTTAATTATTTTAGTTTTGAATATATATATATATATATATATATATATATATATATATATATATATATATATATAATTTATTTATAATTATAAATTAACAGCTATATATTTAGTAAAATCGAGCTTGCTTATCGAACTTGAAATCGAGCTCAAAATTGAATCGAGCTCGAGCTTCACTCATTTATATAATACCAAGCTAATAACGAATCAAATTCGAATTTAGCTCATTTATATATAGTATCAATCTAATTATGAGCATATTCGAGCATATAAAAATTATAACGAGCTAAGCTCGAACTCTAAAATATAAAACATTATCGAGCTCGAGGCTCGAGCTTAGTCAAATTTTTGCAAATCGAGCCTGAACATTGAAAAGCTAAACTCGGCTCGGCTCGGTCGCACTCCTATCTGGATCTATATTTGAATTTCAGCTTCTCTGAATGATAATGGTTTAAAAAAATTATATTGACAGACCAAAAAATTTAATTCAACTTGTGCGTCAATGACAATGACCCCGGAAGATTGGCTAACGCTTATATTGTCCAAATACTAAATATCAGAAAAGTTACTTTCTAATTTTCTTTGGAAATTCTCGCATATATATAGAATTGATAGTGTGATGATAAAGGTACAGGCCATGAGGTTTAAATTTGAACTCGGAATGATAATACCTAATTTAAATGTTGACAAGGTGCAGATAATAAGTTCTTGTTGGAACAACTTATGATTGTATTCTATATAAATCGGCTCATTTTTTTATAGAAAGATATGAGAAAATACCGCTCTATTATTATATCATGTATCCATGTAACATCACCATAGATTCATCAAATAATATCATGCCTAAGTAGCTGTGTTTGTGAAAATTATGAACAACTAAATTTCTTTATAAGCACGTATTATTAATTTCTATATAAGCATCATACATATTAGAATCATTTTCATTAGATATGGCTTCACACAATGCTATTCATATATTTATGGATTCGAAATGTTTCTGGGCCAAAATAGTATTGGCCGTCTAACTCTTGCGAACAATACTATACTAAAAATGGTGGGTCCATAATTATTCATTTCATAAGACCTGTACACAGAAGCAAGAAAAGACCACAGCCCACCGCACAGAGGCGAAAAGTGCACATGATATTTGCCTTATTGAGGTAAGGAGGGTCTTCTTGCCAAACAGATTTCATTTGGATCAATTCACGAATTGTCTAAGCAAGAGAACAAAACAAATTAATCTGTACAAAAATAAGAATAAAATCACCAGTCACGTGATGCATTCTCATTCTACTATATTTTCCATCATAATTTTTTTTTTCTATGAATTTCTTTACAGTGTAACTCCAGAACTAATCCTGTCGACTTTCAGAATCTGTATGCAGATGCTAATTTTTCTAAACCAAACTTGAAGGATGATGTCCTGTGTTGGTCCTCATAATCCCTTTACCAATGCAGAGAAGGTCAACACTGGAATCTGTACGCATAATCTTAATCAGGTTCCAAGAACTTGACAATTAACAACATTACCTTGACTGTTTTAGAGTATCTTCCAATCAGAAAATTCAACTTGCAATTATGTATATAAATAGAGAGAGAACACAGGACGACATAACAATGGCCTAAAGGCTACAATCTTTCCATAACATGCAAAACATATTTCGATGGCTTGTGGCAATAAAAGCATTAGATGCATGAGATGGATGTGCTCACCTCTAAATGCTGGAAAGAATCTCACACTTTCAAGGACCTTGTCCAGAAGAATTCCTTCTTTTTGGTCGAGTGGTTCTCTGTTAAGGCTTTACTTCCCTTTGAACCAAATGAAAAATGTCTCTTCAGAAAAGGCTTTGCTAAGGTGCTCTTCAAACTGGAACTGGAGGTCATCTTGGGACCCTTTCCTTCATGTCCGCCACCTTTTATGCGATCAAACATGATAGAATCACCATTGAGATCACTATCGACAATCCGATTCCTTGATCTCTTGTTTTTTGCCTTCAAATCCATTTCTGCTTTAAAAGCCTTTTGAGAAAGCTTATGGGTCTGCTTCTCCCCCAAGGTACAAATAGGGCAAGAAGGATCGTACTTGTGAATTTCAGGTGTCATAGTCTCCAAACATTCAGCATGATAAACATGCCCGCAAATTAGAACAGCAACAACAGAAAGCTCATTGTTCAAAACAAGCTTCTGGCTGCTCCACAAGGATTTCTCAGTCAATAGCTTTGTGCATATCCCACATGTTTGAAGATCAACAGAGGGAGAAGCTGACAGTCGACCACTGGATCTGGTGTTCTCATGATTATAGCCCAAGGAGTCATCCAAAGACCACTTTTCTTTATGAGAATTGGCCATGAGCTCCGAAAATGCATGCATAGACCAACCATCTGAAGACCCGCCATGGGATCCCCGAGTTGATTCATTGCTCCATGAGGGAACCGAGGACCTCTCTTCAGGAACTAGAAAGCCGTCTGATGACTTCGATTCTGGGACTCGGGTATCAGGCACCTGCCCCATTAACTGGTGCTTGGAAGAATGGCGAGGTTGGCTTGGAGGGGTTGAGCTGGCAGGAAGCAGGTAATTTTGGGACGATGTGGGAGATGTTACAGATGAAGTTGAAGGCAGTGAGAGAGAGACTTTCATGGTAGATGGATTGGTTTCTGTTGATTTCTTCACCTAGAAAGTGAACAGATAGAAGAAAACATGTTCAGGGAAAAGATGCCTCAAATCAAGAATCAAAGAGCAAAATAAGAAAGACCTCATAAGAACTCTACCTGTTCCAAACTTGCGTCCATTGAGACAGTCCTTGAAACAGATTGATCTGCGATATATGTAGAAAACAAAATCAGACTGCTGCGATGATCTTACTGACAAAAAGGTTAAAAAAGAAAAAGGAACCAGTAAAACGCATAGCAGCAAAAACTGGTTTATTGAGGTTATCATTCAACCATGAGCCACAACCAATTGATCAAAGCTACATTCAGACAATAACTACTTGACAAAAAATCCATGATGTAAGAATGAATCGACATTCTAGTAAAGAACAGAAAGGGGGATAATGCATGCTGATGGTGCATAAATCTTATAAGTATGAAATGTAATCATGCCAAACAAGAAGCAAGAAATGAAATGATATATAGAGTACAGAATGCTGATAGCGCATATAACCACCAATTCAGACGTTAAAAATTGGAAAAAGAACAGGGAAACTATTAGAAATTCAATTGATTGATTAAGGTGGGAGTGAAATGAATGGATTAAGTGTAGAGTCTACTAACAAATGTGGACTTGGTCCAGCGAATACCAAAATGACTAGAAGCCACTTGATTATTTGCACTTTAGCACTCATAAGTTGTTTATATCTTCTATCCTTTAGCAATGTGGAATCTCTAACACAAACGAGCCAATACCATAGAACCAGAGTGCTGTTCACTCCAAGCTTAAAAGTCCCTGGTAGTGGACCTTGACATATTATTGCTCATGCAGCAACTACATCCAGCTATCACCTTATTTATTCAGATCTTAGGAGATTGAGTACTAAGCCATACAAACTGATTGCAATGTTAAAAATCAGCTCATTGTCAATCACACTGAATTTGAGCTAAGATCTCTTTCAGTGAATTTTATATTAAAAAAAACAACAAACAGTTCAATTAAAAAATATTCATGTGAATATCTCAATATACCAAAAACCAAGCTTGTTGGTTCTAAATTGTAATAATATTATCAGGGAAAAATACACAACTTTTAGGCACCATGTTTCAAATGGATGGAATTTGAAAAAGCAAAAACTAAGATGTTCCAATAAAATAATAATGTGTATTTGTAGAACTTACCATGTTTCCCTAACACTACTTATGACTGCACCATGCTTACTCAGATTTAAAAAGAATTTGCTTCCTCAAAAGCAAATATGATGTGCTTGATCAATTTTTCATAAATTTTATAATTCCAAACACCTTTGTAATTCGTTTTACTAGGCAATTACAATTCCCAGAAAACAAAGACTATAGGGAAGCATATACAATCATGTATTAGAAACATTTCAACTGTTAGTTTATCTCCTGAAATGGGCAATGCAATTAAGTAAGCCATCCATAGGCTGATAGAAATCTATACCAGCTTCTCCTCAGCCTTTTCTGTGATGTCACTAAGTTTTTACTTTTAGCTTGTGACTTATTAACCATTGGAAATTTCAAGAATCATACTCAGTATTTAAAGGGGCAATAATATTTATAGAGAAACCTTAAACGTCTCATCCTAATAGAAAACAGATTTAATTAAATCATGGTCACCTTCTAGTGGGTTAGATACCTCTTATAGCAGGCTTTAACACCACTATCACTCAGATTTAATAATGTGGAAATGAGTTTTGGCGACTGATACCTATGGACAGGGGGAGGATTGATTCTTTCAAAGGCCTCTTTCTTTCTTCAAACCCGCCAAGGAGAAGCATAATGACACAAGAATACTATTTTTAGGTATCATTCCAGTTGTACTATCTTGTACCATTTTCATCTAAAAATTTATTCCTATGTGGTAAAATAAAATTATGCAAGCACAATCCTTATCCTGAACCTCCAGAGTTTAATTTAAGTAACCCAAAAACCCACAATATCATGCAGCAAAGCAAATAGAAGCAGACCTCCTCTAAAAGCAGCAACCACAATATTAAGACTAGAGCTTAGAGACAATAGCATATTCACCAAAAGACTAGAGCTTTTATTGCTACATTGGTCTAGGTGACATTTTTCTGATGGACGGAGCAACTAATGGTAATTGGTAAAATTTCAAGGGTTATATTAAGAAAACGCAAGTTTGAGACGAAGACTGATCATCTCAATGAAGATGTTGAAGGATATAACTGCGTCCAATCTCCCTTTAAATTTCACTTCAGACTTGCTCTGTCCCTTGTCTTCTCAAAACAATAACAAATACAAAGGGATGTACACATTTCTACTCAACCAACCAACTTTATTCTTGCTGAGTTATGTTTTCTCTATACAAGCTTTCACATGCATGCACATAGAGTAATATTGCATCTAGATGCAAAAGTATCTAGAAGACATGTTACCCAAACTGATGAATTCCAAAATCAGTTTTAACAATATGTGAAACCTATCAGCTAAAAGTTCCATTAACAAAGTAGTTTACCTGAAGCAGGAGTCCTCACATGTGCAGCAGTACCTTCAGACATTGTTGGGGACTTCTGCCATGTACGTCTCCGGAAACTATTCAAGGGGCTCCCATCCTCCGATGTATAAGCCGATTCATATTTGATATCTGGTCCATCATTCCTACTATTTGCATCAGAAAACCAAGTTATGGAAGTCTCCTCCCCTGCTACTCGCCCTCTATTATCCCACCTAAAGCTCCATGTTGGTGAATGCCGGATATTTCTATGCAATATCTCACTGCCTGGTCCATTTACTATATTCTTATCTCTGGCAGCAACACAACAAGCACCCCCCATGCTAAACCACACTGTTTTGCAGAGTTCTGATAGAAATATGAAATCACTCACATGTTCTCAAGTTCAACCACAACTGAAAATCCAGCACCAGGAGAGCAAGAAAGAAAACCCAAGTATGGTTGTCCCTCTGCAATTATAATAGAGAAATAAAAATTCATTAGGGCAATTAAAATCATATAAAACTTGATTATGTTAAGAGATGCACAGCATGAAAAATTGAAAAGAAGTTTCATAAACACTCCAATGGATTATAATCCCTCAAATCCTTCATAAAGAGAATATTGCTAATTTGAAGCTAAACTTCAAAGAAAACAAAACTTTAAAAAAAAAAAAAAAAAAAGAAGAAGAAGACAGACAGACAGACATAACCCTCAATTCCTCATACCTAAAAACACTAATTGGAGCTGTGCTGTCTAAGAAAAGTTATAACTTTCAATTTACCGGACTCAAAACACTCACCTCAACAGAGAATTCAAATAATAAAGTGGAATCAAAATAATGGACAAAAAACACATCACAGGGTCTTATTCTCACCCAATTTTAGGAAGACCGTGGCGAGGGTTTCATTTTTCCAAGTAGAATACTAATACTAATAGGGCAAGAAACTTCAAAGTCAATTTCATCAACGGTCAATAATCAACCAAAATAGAGTTCACAAAGCTGAATTGAAAATTTTGAAAAATAAAAATATTAAATTGAACAAGAAAACAATTTTCTCAGCTTTCAACCCTCACTAATTCACACCAACCATCACCAAACCAAAAACCACTGCAGAAACTATTAACAGTAACAAAGCTGCAATACTACTTATTGTTAGTAATAGAGATTATTATTACACATAATTTTTTTTAAAAGAAAAAAAAATAAAAGAAAATTATGAAGGGACCAACAATCGAATCAATCTGCTACTCATTAGGGAAGTGAAGAAGAGTGAGTCTGAAATTTAAACAGAAAATAACCGCTAAAAATAGTAAAAACACAAAGTGGAAACACAATACACATGTCAATAGAGATCCGATACTATCGCCGGCAAATCTGCTTCCTCAGTTAAAAGCAGATAAATAAATAAAAATTAAGAGCAAAAATGTACTGATTATAATAATTAATTAATAAATAAATAAACCGAAAAACTGAAACTGAAGTGATCGAGCTGTACCTCAATCGGAGACAAAAATAAAAAAAGCGGCAACGTTTTCGAGAGACTATTATTTACTTTCTAAAGAGAGAAATTAGAGAGATAAAGTAAGAGAAAAAAATGAAAATGCGAGCGTAAAAAGAAAAAGAAAAAAGAAGGCTGCTGGCTCGTTGCTCGCTGCAGAAGAAAGAAAGAATGAAAGAGAAAGGTCGTTTTTAACGGCTGCAATTTAACATCGTTATGTTTTTTGTTCAGGAATAGGGCGCCTCCGTCGTTGACGGTGTTAGGTGACGTGCGTTTTAGTGCGCCTTTTATTAAAGTTTCTTTCTTTTTTTTTTTTTGTTCCTCTTCTATTCGCGGTAAAATTTAAAACAAAAGTTAAATTCTTTTTCTAAAAGGTTAGAAATAGTAGCGCGCTTAATCGAGCAGTACCATAATTTGCTTTTATGCTTGCTCGGGTTGTACTTTTTCTTTTAATCTTCTTTCTGTATGCTTTTTCTAAATAATTATTGGAAGAAAATATAATAAAAGGGAAGGGAAAAAGAAAATTTGAACTGACCTCTCCACTAGAACTAATGCCTTCTGGAATACGCAGAGTGCGTAGTACGCATACCATGCTTTTCCCCTTGCAAGAAAGTATCAATTTTCTCTGGAGTTAATTGTCAAAAGAGATTCTTTAAAAATTACATAAAAGAAAGTTAAAGTATTCTCAATCTTTACCCTGTTAATTATTCTGTTAATTTTTTTTTATCTCGATTATTCACTTTGCAAGCTGGATTATTCTTGTTTCTATAACAATCTATATCAATTTGAATTTGATTAAAATATATTTATTCATTTTAAGTATTAAAAAGCGATTGAAATGTGTATATTTAAATTATTTTAGACTATATAAAGTATTTATTTTTAAATGTTCTGATTTATTCTAATTAAAAAATACTTTTAAAAAAATATAATTTTATTCTATAATGATTTAGCAACTAATATCATACAATTTATATTCTAATCGAGATTAGCTAAAATTTCTAATCATGTCACGGCTCAGTACACAGTAATTTTGATATTTATCATATACCTTAGATTTTCAATAAAAAGAAAATTTCACCTCTATTATTTACTTCGCATTAGATATATGAGTTCTAAATCATAATTACAATTGATTGTTTAATAATATTTGTACATTGCATCCATTTTTTTAATCGAATAAAATTGGTAGTATAATCATATTTACTTATTCTATATTTATTGTAATATATATGTATCTAGTGTAGATAATAATTAATATTTGTATAATTTTATTGTTTCAAAAAACAATTGAATTATTAAATCATCATTTACCTAACATGTAAGTAGAATAATAAATTAATCATTATTATGTAACTTGTGTTATGTGTGTGCCACTTGTAAAGAATACTCATCTATTATAGACTGTGGGTTCCTCGAGAGCGACTGAGAGAAAGGGATATATTCGGATAATGTTAGAAAAGATAGGAAAGAATTCTATGCCATAATTACAGATTAAGCCAATGTATATTTGGGTCAGTTGAGATTAAAGTTCTATTTTATAAAATAATCATTACAAATATAAACTAAGATTTGGAAAAGCTTCCCTTAAATTGTTGATTAGACGTATTAAACAAGTCTTAGAATATCTAGTAATTTTAATATCTTAATATAATACAAAATATGAATCATTTGGCCTACTTTGGTTTGTTTATTTCTATTATTGTTATTATTAGGATGTCATGTCATCTAAAGGAAGATTATTTGGTTTTTTATTAAATGTTAAATTAAAGTGAACCATTGGGTGCCGGGAGGGGAGGTCCAGGTGGAGCCACGGTTTTGTATTAAATGGTAAATTTAGTCTCATTGCAATTATATATTTTAAGCCAAATTCATATTTATATTTTTAAACTTTAATTATTTAATCAATTTAATATTTTAATTTAAATATAATCTAATAAATATTTAAATTTATTTTTAATACATTTTTATATATATTTTCAATCAATATATTTATATGTCTTATATAAAAATATTTAATTATTATCGAAATTAAAATTTAAATATAAATTAGATTAAACTAAAAATTAAAGATATTTATATATCTAAAAAGTAAAATTCAATCTAAGAGTTCATAAATGAATGGTAGAAATTTCTTATATTTTAACTAAAATCATAACTTCGAGTTTTAAATATGCAGTTATATTAAAAATTTTAAAATTATATTTATCATTTATAAAAGTTTAAAAAAAAAACAGTAAAATTAAAAGACATAGACAAATGTTTTAGGAATGGGTTTAATGGCTCTTGGGATGATCCAATGGTTCAATGTGGTGTAGAAGGATAAAGAAACTTCTTCTTCTAGTTCTTTTTCTATTTTCTAAAACAAGTCAATGCTATCAAAGGCTGCAAAAGGAGTTAACAGTCGAGCATTCCATCACCTCCACTTGAATAGTTTCTAGATCTTCATACACTTTTGCTCTTAATATTGATAAAGAGGATTGTTGGACTCGCCTTTCTCACTTTGCTCTTAACAACAGCCGTTTCCCACCAAGAACATGGGAATTTGAAAGTTTCCTTTTCTCAGAATCAAGGACGAGGCTCACAGCCTAAAAAACAGTAGGATTACACATTCCGGGATGGCCAACTCCCAAAAACATCCTGGGAAAGAACATCATGCAAACCAATAGGCGGATTCTCGAAGAAATGATAACCAAGTGAGAAATTAAAGCTTCAATTAGCCAGCCAATTGGCATACCGGCTGGTTTCGCAGTACACATGAGAAATCTGAACCTTCCATTGGAGATCAATCATTTTATGAATGTCCTGATAAATTTTTCTGAAACGCATTGGAAGAAACACTTATTTCTACAGCATGTTAACCAGGCACAGATTATCGCTCTCAAGAAGCACAGCCCTAAAATCTCTTTGCCAAGCTAACCGAAGGCCATAGAGAACACCCCATCCTTCAACATCCGGAACACTACAATATCAAGGTTCATAGCAAACCCAACATCCAGTTACCAGTATCATTTCGAATGAGTTTTAAGAGAATTTGAAAGTTTATTAAGATAAATTACAGCAATTATTAAATTATTAGAGAATCACTTTTTAGATTAGAAACCTGTATAATAATCTATTAATTTTAATTTATATATATTTAATTTACTTCAAATATGTAATTTCATACTATTTTATAGACTTTATGTTCTTATAAATTTAATAAATGACCTCTTCTGCTGCTTAATAATATGTTTATTCATGAAATATGATCATCGTAAGAGTATTAACTATATATGTAGTCCTAATTGCTAAAAAAAATCTTAAATTATACTTGTTATTAAATTTAATATTAATTCTTAAATATTTTAATCTTAATACTATATTTTAATATTAATATTAATTCTAATATTCAGTAAACTTATTTATTACATTTACTAAAATAAAAGTAACTTATGGTAAAGTAATAATAAGTTGGGTTCCAGTTAGAGTTAAATTATCTTATTAATTTTTGAATTTTTTGAATTCTATTTGCTTAAGTAAAAATATTTTAGTAATAAAAATATTAATTCCGTTTTTCTTATATTGTCAGAATTAATTATTTATTAATAAACTCAATAATAATTTCATTAAGAATTAAAATAAAAATTAATACATTAGAAATATAAAATTTTTATATATACAGAGAGAGAGAAAAGAAATTCAGAAAACAGTGAAAAAAATAAGAGAAAAATACAATACCAAAGCCAAAATAGGCGTAAATCGGTCTTGTCTATAGCAAAGTTTTGGAAACTGAATTTGTTTTGTGAAAAGAGACACGAGACATGAAGTATGAGTATGGTGAGTGTAATACACGCGGCAATTAAGACACGTAAGCCACCGCAATCACATGATCGGGTGGCAAGCTCGAGTCGTGCAACGTGTCTACAGCAGAACATTTCTTTTTTTTTTAATAGAATTACTTGTGTGCTAGCGAGTGGAGGATCAAAATAAAGTTAAATGCTTTTTATAATAATATATTGAATTTTATATTAAAATAATGTATAAAAATATGCTTTAAATATTATCTACATAAAAAAATAAAATCTTTAAAGAAATATGTTTAAGAAAAATAAAAAATAATTTGAATTGAAGATGCAAGTTTATGGTTAACCTGTCTGTAATGTGACAACACAAAAGCTATGATTCTTCTTTTTCTTTCTTCTGAATTTGTCAAAATGCTTTTTTATTTGTAAAATAAATAAATAAATATAAATTCGAATGTATTCTTAAAGCTATTCTGGATATATATTTTTATTTACACTAAAGCTGTTTAAAAATAAAAATAAATATAGTAATTCTTCATCTTGATATATAATCTAAAAGTCATGCGTTCAATAATAAAACACATTTAAAATGTTAGATAGGAGGAGGGTCCAGAGTTAGTCCTATTACGATTCCTTACATATTGATTTTGTATGTGCAGGATCTTTAATTTAACTTTTTTAAAATGTTAGCAAGTGTTAAGATTCAGAGTTGACCCTATTGCCATTCTTTACAAATCAGCTGTCTATGTACAAGATTTATACATTACATTAAAAACTTAAAAATTTATTTTTTTTATTTCTTTAATTTTTTATTTAAATGGTTTAATTTATTAATTGATTGTAATTATAGTCAAATTAAAATCTCGATCAAAATTGGATGCTACCATCTTAACTCTATATACTAATCTCTTTTTACTTTATCAATATCATTTATCTCTTTAAATATACATATATAATCACGATAAAGTGAGAAACGAAATAACTCCTACCTTTATTTTTCTTTTTAATTCATAATTTTCACTTGTCATTCACTTTCTTATTCATCTATAATCCGACTTTGGTAACTCGTATATGATGTGTAATATATGTAACAATAATGTATAAATTGTTGATAATGACAATGTCATCATATTTTGTATGAAATTTTAATTTGGCTATAATTACAATCAATTAGACAAATTGGATTATTTAAATAAAAATTTAAAAAATAGATAAAATTTGCAATTGAATGTAAAAATTTGGATTCTTTTGTGTCATTAGGTTTATAGTAAAGTTAGGTTCGGGTGTAGAATTTAAAGGCGGCCCTTCCCCACTTAAATGTACAACCATATCTCTAGAAAAGAAAAGAGTATTAACCTGTGCCAAATTAAATAAAAGACATGAGGTTTTAAGGTTGGGTCGTTTAACAAAGTGGTGGCGTGTATTACCTCAAATAATCAAATTTTTATTATATGTTTGGTTGAAATTCATAAAAGAATTTATTTTATTTAAAAAAATATAAAAAATAAAATAGAATTAATAAAATTGAAATAAATATTTTGGTGTTATAGAATGTATCGACTGTAGAATTTATTTGAAAATTCTAACTATTTTGTTATAATTTAGTTTAACTATAACTAATTCTACACAAATTTAATTATATTAAATACTAAATTAACTTTCACTCTATTTAAAGTATATAAATTCTATATTCATAAATAAGTTTTATAGATTTCAACTATATGTTAATGTAATTAAAGCATGACTTACACATCAACTTGAGTATCACAGCATCATTGGCCTTTAGCCAAAGATTTATTATTATTATTATTATTATTATTATTATTCTAATACTGTAAGATTGACAATTTCAACAATAAAAGAATACATTATCAGTCTTGAAAGATGAAAATATTGTAATAAATTGTAAATCTATCTACATAGGTTAATATATAAATATATATGCTTGTGTGTAGGCGTAGCACATAAAGGAACCACTAATGGGCTTTGTTTGTTGTCTACCAGGCTAAGTTGGGCCTGTCCCGCGGGCCCAGTGAGCTTATAAAAACAACTTGAATTCATAATTAATACATGATAATATACTGTTTGCTTTTTATAACATATGTTTGTTATTATACATTACAGATAGTTTGTATTTTCTTTTAACATATAAAATTTATATTTTAACAAGTATATTTATATTTATTTTAATATATAGTTATTTTTACACATAAAATTTAAAGTATAATTTTATAATTTTTTATTAATTTATTTATGATAAATTAGTTATCCGATAACTAGTTTTCTAATTAGATAATAATTATTTTAAATAATATTAATAATATATTAATATATATTAATTAATAATTTAATTTTTAATTAGATAATAATTCTAAATATAAAAAATAATATTTTAAATATTATATTTTAATAAATTTTTTAATTATACAATACTTTTAATTCTAAAAAAAAATAGTAATATGAATTATATTGGTAATATTAATTTATATAATATTCGAATCAATTAATAAATATTTTCACATTTTTATATTAGTAACTAATAAAATATTAAAAATTAAGAAGAAAAATTAAAAATATTTAATTTTCTGTTATTTTTAGAACATGATAAATAAATATTAAACATTAAAAATTATAATAATTTATTTAGAAACTTAATTTTATAATTACATAAGAATAACAGTTGTGCAACGCATAAATAAAAAATTAATATATAACTATTCGTTTACTCGCGCGTTACACGATTATTATTATTATTTTGATTATAAAATCAAGTTGGCAGATACAATTTAGTAAAAATATCAACATTTAATATTAATTTTAATTTTTTAAAATTGATAGCAAACTAACTATTTTTAAATGTCCTTAATTTTTTTTAAAGTTCTAAATTCTTATTAATGCAATAATGTAAAAAAATATTTTAAGAATTATTTATTAATTAATTTTAATATTATATAAATTAGTATATCAATATAATTGATATTATTATTTTTAAGGATTATAAATTTATTATATATTTAAAAAGTTAATTTATTATTGAATATAATATTAAAAATATAATTTAAGATGTTATTTTCTAAAATTAAAATTATTATTTAATTAAAAAGCTAATTAATTAATTAATATAATATTAAAATATTATTAATATACTATTTTTAGAATAGAATTAGTATTATTATTTGATTAAAAATTATTTATTAATTAATATATATTAAAATATAATTAATATGTTCTTTTTAGGATTAGAGTTAGTGTTTAATTAGAAATATAACCTATGAATTAATTGAAAAATTAAAAAATTTAAGTTTGATTTTCATGTATCAAAAGTAAATACACATGTTAATACAAAAATATTATGTATCAAAAATTTATCCATACATGTAAAAAAATAGATCTCATAAATTAATATATATATATATATATATATATATATATATATATATATATATATTAATTAGAATGATAGTGATTATTCTATAATTAATATATAATTGATCATTTTGATTATCCATATTTGTTATTACAAAAAGTTAGAAGTATATTTCTTTATTTAAAACAAAATTCATATGTATAAATTTTAACTGATAATAAACTTAATAAATAGCAAGATTAAATTCAATATTTAAGATTCTTTCCTAATAGAGGTTTGGATATTTCAGGATCCTTTTCCTTTTCCTTTGTTACACATATTAAATGGTTAAAGTGAGATACATTGTTTTAATATTCTCTTTAAAATATATTAAAAAATTCTATATAAGAACAAAATGGAATACAAGAAAAACATGGCCTATAAGATAAAAAAAGGACATTTTGCCTATTTTCTCTACTCTCAAAGGGATATTTATCCTTTGTATCACTCGACTTGGAAGTAATTTAAGCAAATGCATAAAACCCAAATGTTGTATATGTTTGTTAATTACATTAATATTCAAATTATTAATGGTGATAAATGTATATTTTAATTTATTAAAAATATGGTATTAATCCGGATTTACCTCTTTTTTAAATAAAAAAAAAAAAACCACTGATAATGTGTGAAGAACTCAAACATTTGACCACTATTGTTGAAAGACATGCATTTGCACCTATTGAGATTTTTTAATCCCAAAAGTTGAAAATGATTTCCTTTTACAAGACAAAATATAGGGAGATTGACAAATATTTTATATTAAAAACCTCTTTGAGGTCAATTATGCCTTAATTTTTATTCTTTTTCCGAGGAAATTTGGGCCTTAAGTTGGTAAGTATTAGAACTTTTATAGACTTATGATATATTTTACAAAAATCTTATAAAAATTATAATTGACACTCTTTAAATTAAATTTAAATATTATATATAACAACTTACTTTTCTATAACAAAGTTTATTAAGATAGTTAAAATTTATCAAAATTTTATATTTTTAATATATGGGTAGTCAAGCTCAATGAAAATGATTGCAATATATATATATATATATATATATATATATATATATATAGGCGATAATAAATAATAAGGGAGAAGAGATCGTCACGGTCGTATTTACAGGATATTAAATAATATTTTTGTATATTTTAAATCGTACGCACACAAAAAATTCTCTAATTTTCTATACATAACTAAACAATAGGAAAGCAAAAAAAAAATATTTTTTTCTGAAAGATGAAACAAGTTATCTTCAACGATAAATACTTCTCAGTAAAAACTTTATGCATGTATAGTTTTGCTCAACCAATAAGAAACAAACCCACGTACATGATATTATACAAAAGAAAAAAAAAAAAGAAACAGACTTTTTTCTTTTATTTGATTTTGCATGCATAGGTACATATATCAGGACATAACCCACTTCATGAAACAAACTTAAATATCATCCACATATGTCTCTTCTCTAACATCATCTTTAGGGTTCAAAACTTGGTATAAACATATATATTTATATATGCTAGCTAGCTAGCACAGACTAATATTATATTACATATATATATGGCAGAAAACTTTCATCATTATTTATTTATATGTTCGTATGTATATATATATATATATATACTGCTGCTTGGACTCTTAGAGAGCTTTCATGGGTAACACCTTTTTTTCAGTTTGGTATGAGCTTGAAAGGAGGCCTAACAAGAGCTGGTGCAGGATCATAGTGTCCATAGTCTTTTGTGTTAGCTCTTAGAAGCCTTTCTTGAATGATTGTTGCTTCATCATTGTGAGAAGGATTGCTTGATAATTCCTAGCAAGTAATATTTGTCAAATGATTAAAGACATAAAAGAGGAAATGGCATTATTTGTTGTTGATGAGTAGGTAATGAAGTTTGAGACTTTAGAGATTTTAAAGACTTTTTTTGTAAGGCTATGATCATGAACTTCAAACCTCATAATTTGCATCTGCTGGGTCAGCCAACTTATCAACAAACTTGGATCGACCTGCAAAAAGGCAATAAAATTGAAGCAGAGAAATTGTTGTTCTCTTAACGTTTTAAACATAACAAACTAAAGGTATTGGATTCGTTTTCAGACTGCAAAGTCTCGTCGGAGCCGGGAAAGCATAAGATAAATAATATGATGAAATGTGCCAAGAACTAACCAAAACAACCTTAAACAAGAAAAAATTACGCTAGCATGTTAACCCTACCAAGACTATACTTACAAATGATGCTTGGTGCAGCTAGATAGATATAAATTATGTATACAATGGTACTCACGGGATTTATTTCTAATGTAATGTGACTATGTGGTTTCTGTAACCTATTTCTTATGTTTCTTTTGTAAAGGAGAGACTAGACGTACGAATATGGAAGAAAGGCTGCGGTAGTGAAAGAAATAGATAAAAATGCAAACCTGCAAAAGAAGTTGAAAAGAATGGTACTGAAATAAGGAGGAAAAGAAGACTGAACTTCTTGATTAGAAGCATAAGACCCATTATGTTACTATTACCAGCTTTGTATCCTTTTCTTTTCTTCTTCTCTCTTTCAAGGGGATAACCCTAAGTGAAGCTCTCAATCTATATATCTATCTATATATTGCATATCATAAAGAACACTGAAGTCACCAATTAAAGTGGCAAATATTAAAATATGTGATAATAATAATGATATTATAAGTGACTAAACTAAAAGTTTTTTTCTTTGTAGTTTAAAATTCAAAATAGAAAAAGGCAAAAGAAGACCACTTTTCTGTTGTTGGTGCACTAATAAGTCTATGAAGTTAGTGGGTTTGTACATATAGTAGTTAATTAGGATAACTGTTTTGAGAATCACCTTAGTGGAAATTATTAAAATCTCCCTCAACTTGTATATGATTTTCTTTTATCTACATCCTCTACTTGCATAATCCTTTACAATAAGATCCCACATTCCAATATCTCCATTTGCAACTAACCATCCAATGAGAAATTGAACTCAAAATTCAAGATTTTAATTTGCTGAAAGGAAAGGTTGCTTTCTTACAATGACATTAAAAATATGCCTTCAATTTTGAGCAAGTTTAGGAGGAGAAATTTGTAAATTTAAGCTATTCAGTTATATGTGACCCTGAAGGGGTAGCAGTGGAAACTAGGAGGAGAGGAGTGCTTGGTGATTAGAGGGTGTTTGTCCTTTTGTTGTGCCAAAAAGATGAATTAGGTTGGCATAAAATAGGTTTTATGGATGACTAGTGCTTCCAATTATCCATAAAGACAAGGACAACCCACCAAATACAACTGAGAAGACAGTGGTGGAGAATAAAGCAAAAGGCACTGTGGGGGTTTAAAAAATAACCCTTATCTTTCTTTCCTTTCTCTTTTCCCTTTTTTTTTTAATAAAAATTGTATATGCTGGACATCCCTCCCTAATTTGAGTAAATTTTAGCTTTCCTTCTACTATCTGGTAACTTGCTCTGTCTCTTTATTTAAAAAACTAACCAAAATTACTTTCATGTAGTGCTCAAGCTTGAACGTTCATACATGATTGGGAAGTGTTGGGGGATCATATCTCTGAGCATCATCTTGGTTTAATATTAACATTATCTGCAATTTGCATGATTAGTATATGATATTAATACTTTTTCTTTTCCAATGCTTTGTGATAAGAGCTTCACAATATAAACTAATAGAAAGAATGATAGTAATGAATGTTGTATGATTAGTAGAAGGTATAAATTAAATCTCTATAATGGCATGCTTGGCTCTAGTTTGAGTGTCTGCCACTCTAGAAAGCATACCCCATAGCCACTAACTGTTCAATAATTGCAATACATTTGATGCATATTTAAGGGTTAAGGAGAAGAGAAGAAAAGAGCAGAAAGAACACTGGCCTTATCCAGTAGAGCTGCTTAGTTTTATTAGGCAATTAGGTTAGTCACACTATATTCAAATAAACAGAGAAGGCAATGTGGAACAATAGAATTGCACTCTTGCTAGTGAAATATGCAAGTGGCAATGGCCATCAGCACCTTCAATGGTCAATATCTACAGTGTAGCACAAGAAGTCAAAGAGTTCATGTTTTCTGTTCAATAAACATGTAGCAAGATAGCATTGGAGATTTGAACACATGGATAAACCCAAATTTGACATGCAGTTTTAGATGTTGATTGTTTGATTAGTGGATTATAACCTGTTCAATTATCTCAATTATCCTGCTATGAAGGAAATCAGTCTCCTTTTGGTCTTAAATGATTGCAGATTTCAGTGCAGAGAGTGAAGTCATTTCCAAATTCAGTCTAATCACCTTTCCACAATAGGAATCAAAGAACCCATTCTTAACACAAAGTACATAAACAGTCACCTCAAGTATGTTCACAGGTCAACGCAAGGATAAACATTTCAAACACTATGTATGCATCTACAAAGAGAGATTGAGAAATAATATGCCATCCAATGAGTATTAATATGACTATGATGATGAGCCGGCATCTATCCTGTCACTTTCGTGGCGCAGGCTGTTTTCCCTGCTGTATGCAGTTTTGGCACCCTGAGAAGCAGTGAAAATTTGACTCTGGTGAAATTTAAATTCAACATATAATGATGAAAAGAAATATCACCAGTATAGGGCAATATGGAAACCAATACTCACTTGAAAGATTGTTCCAAGTTTTTTCAATCCCTTCGCTCGTAATTTCAGAACATCCTTAGATACACTAGGGTCTTTAAGTACCTGAAATAAAATATGCAGTTAAAAACATCAATTTCCTTTGCTATCTTCTCATTGTAAATGCAGAAATGGCAGTTTCTTTGTGCGGAAAAAAAAGCACCCATTGTTCCTCTTTTTTATTTTTCGGGGACCCTATTGGAACTAGATTCATATTGCATGAAGATTAGATATTGGTACAATTAGATGCATAGTCTCACCTATACCTAATTGAAGAATAGAGGCACCCTAATTCACATGACATCCTAGCACAGAAAATCTGCAACATTGAAGTGACAACACTAGAAACTACTGCGAAAAATTGAATTCAGGCTAATTACCAAATCCTGTGTCGTTGTCCCAGAAATAACATCAAAGGAAATGAAAAGTTACATTTAGTACTATAATGACAGATAAATTTGAATATGTGTTCCTTCTACTATGACCAACAAAACATGCAGACTACTGAATAAGCAACCATCCACTTGATTCTCTTCAAATATTTAGCCTCTCAGGATCAATCAGATGTATTACATACTCAAGGACAAACGAAATTACCCATCACCTATTAGCTTTACATATTATGAGAGCTTGCCGCAAAAATTAAAATTCCATAAGCAAGGAAAAGGTAAAAATAGAGACTTACAGCTTGGCAAACATGTGATAAAGTTGATTCAATATCAACCACATTGATTTGCCAAAGAGATTGAAGCATAGCATCCTTCCTATCCCCAATGGCCTTTAGTAAATTCTCCTCTTTGGTCTCAGTCTGGTTCAACTTCTTCAGATCCTCCTGTATTTGAATTAAAGAAACAGCACCTGCAAAACAAAAAATATATTCATTTGAGGTTTGAATTAAAAATGATAACTTGACAGCCTGTTTCACCATATACAAGTTCACTAAAGGAAGAAACACTACCTGAAGCTGCCATTACTTGTGATTTTATCTGGTGTCCTTTATCTCTCACCCATTCTGCTAAAAAAGGCACCTTCATGTACCTTTTATCTTTCCCAAGCTCTCTCGAAGCTTTCCTAGTGTAAATATAGCCAATAGTATGGAGCATGGCCTCACCAAATGCTGAAAGATTTCAGCTTTATGAGTCAGTAGCAATTACCACTATTTTATAAAAGTAACCACATAATGCCAAATGCAGTATGATGTCCGCACATGCATAAAAGAAATACAGAGCCCATAACATAATTCAGAGATTGTCACATTAAAAAGTAAATGATAAAGAGTTTAAGAAAATAGTCCTTGATGTAGAGTTCTACCCCCCAAAAGAAACAACTAAGCAGTCATAGGACAGTCCTAATGATAAGGATCTTCATACTACCTATGGACTATGTTCATTTAGATTTTTTGAGTGAAAAGCTACAAGAGATATTAACCATTATTCAAGCCAACTCTTTAACTCCAAAACTTCTCACTTCACCCAGATTAAAAGTTTCTCAGTGGGACATTATTTATTGCATTTCTCCTTAAACTGAAAATGACATTCTCTTCTTTGTTCCCCTCTGTAATCACTTGGGTCTTTTTGGCTTCTTTGACCTTTTCAGGGTTCCTCCTTTTCTCCCCAAAAAAGAGAAGAAATCTCTTTTGAAGGTCCGTCTTCTTCCTTTCTCTTCTCCATATCCCAACACTTCTGTTTCAATATTCAGTGAGAAATAGAGAGAATATTTTATCTCAAGAATGGAAACGTGTAAAGTTTAACTGTTGCCATCGCCATGGCAAAACCTATAACTTTTAGTGAAAAATAATCAACCACACTAACTGATGTTGTCAACAGTGACCTAATTACTTGACCAGATTGATGATCAGTTCCTTTAAATGGCACAGTAAACTGCCCTCCGAAAGTAAAATTGAACAATTTCATTATCAGAGTCATTACCTTCAGAGACCTAAGAGTTCAAAGTGATGTAGACAGAGAAAAGCTTTGAAGAAGAAATGAAGGAACGGGATAAAAAACGTAGTGGCATGAAACACAGAGCATACTTCATTATGAGAAAAGTTGCTCTCCAAAATTTTTTATTTTTGGTTATGCTGTCATGTTCAAGTAGAAATTACCACCAATGTGACATCTCTTGAAACTAACACAAATGGAAATTTCTCAAATAAATGAGTGGAGCTAAGGGCAAGCATGTGAGGAGTGTAAAGAAACATTAAGTGTTATTCTGTTCTCTGATCACTCCCAGTAACAACTAACAAGAACCATGTGAGATCATTTTCAGATTACTGAACCATGACTTGGGCATTCTAATTTTTGTTAGAAACATGGTTGCAAAACTATTTGTAATAATAGATATTTCTTTATGTCATTGGATTTTGGTAGTCAAACCCAATACAAACTCCAACAGCACCTACAATGTTTAACACTTGAACTAAAAGTGCAAATAAAAAAGGAACTCAATAAAATACTACTTGTACCAAGCAATAAAGAAATGATGTAGAAGATATCTGGCATAAAACAATCCTATATAAAGATTAAAAGAAAAGAAAAAGGTAACCTAACTAAGTTTCTTGTTTATTCTTCCCTAGGGTAACATCACTTTGACCTTTGCAATTGATAAAGCATCAAATTTGGTTTGAATCTGTTAACAGAAGTTCCCATTTCCTGGTTTCAAAGAAATGCAGGTTCTATAGTCAAAAGTGATTGGAGTTGCATTTTTCTGCAGTAACATAACATGCTATTGCTGAAAGATACATACAAGCTGCAGAAAGGCGGCGCGCTTCTGAGTTGGCCCAATTTATGAACTCATCCACTTGACCTTCCACAAATGGTTCGAGGCGATTTTTCAGAAGTGTTGTAAGTTTCCCTTCCCTCTCTTTCTGCATTTCCTGCAGATTAAAGAATAGTCATGAGCTGACTGACCTGAATAGCCAAAAGTATGAAAGCGCCGTAAAGAGAGAATACCCTCATCTTCTCCTGAACTCTTTGCTTGCGAATTTCAACATCTGGTGTGTCTTCCTCAATTTCAATAGATGATAATGTAGCAAGCGCAAGTTGGCCAATATAGTCTTCAAAGAACTCACTCCCAAATAACATCCCAAAGACAGCTGCAGGATCCAACATGGAATCCCTAAAAAAGAAGATGTTCTCATGTTTTTTTGGCCAATAGACAGGATTTGGGAACACAAGCAAGCAAAAGTTAACAGATAAACCTAGTGAAGCACAACACTTAAAACCCAGGGTATGCACATATTATCCTACAATAATTCCGAGACTCTTAGTCTAATTCCCTCTTACAATTTACATTGTCCCACAAACTTTAAAATTCTTCTATATGATTTTCCATGACAAAAGGTTTCCAGCCACTTTTTTATTTGATTAAATCAAGGCATGCAATCCCCAATATAACCAGAGGGAATTACTATCTTACAAAATTAGATGGTTTCATGGACTAGAAGTATTTCTTGAAGTTGTACTACAAAACTCTCCAAAGGAACTTAACCAACTACATAATAGAAAGCAATGTTATTAATAATAACATTTGAAGCCCATGCTTTAATGTATAAACTTACTGTGGTATTCCTTCCTTTCCATGTTTATCATATGCTTCCCGCTTCTCAGGGTCACTTAAGATCTGATATGCCTCACCAAGTTTCTTTGCACATGTCCCATAAAGAAGAAAATAAGAGCATGGAAGGGAAAATAAAGAAAAGTTAAAAGCTTGTTTAGCAATTTCTTCCCTTTTATGATACAGATTCAGAACTACATAAACATCAAGGAATCTTAAGAAAACAAAAGAAGAAAGCTGAAATAAATCTTCTCAGTAATAAGCAAAAGAACAGCATTTTGGAACTTGAATTTTCCTCACTCTTTAGTACAGTTCAATTATTAGAAAAAAAAATATATATATATATATATATATATATATATATATATATCCATTATGAAAACGGAACTAACAAACTGAAACTTTTATCTTCAAGAGAAAAATCAAATTTTTCAGCTAACCTGAAAATTTTCTGCAGCTTTTGGATCGCCAGGATTTTTATCCGGATGAACTACCCTTGCCTGTACACAAATTCATAGAACAATCTCCTTAGCAACAGGTACTATCATAAGTTATACCATCCTCACAAAATTTTATATCCCCAAAGGCAATAAATATTTTCAATATTGTAAAATACCAATTCCAAAACTGAGACAGATGCTTCTGGAAAAGGAAAGAAACAAAACTGACAGATATTCAGTGGGGTGTATGTATATGCTAAAATTTTATCAAAGAAATCTCATGATTAAAAATAGTCCTCAACCTAGTAGCTCAATAGTCTAGTGCCTGCCTTAGTTGTAATACACAAATTGGGGGGGAAGGGGGTTTAATTTCTGGCACCTCCTCCATTTAACGTATCCGAAGTACCAAAAAGAATCTTGAGATAAAAGATGCATAAAACAAATGCACACAAAATATGAAACTTGCACAAGTTTCCTTATTTATAGCATACAATCAGAAACTGCAAATCCAAGGTAAGCCTTTAGTCGACAATATGAACTTGGCACTTTCAAAAAGCATTGGAAAACACTTCTTTTTGTTAAGCTAATTTATTTGAATGAGAGTGAAGCTATAATCTTTATAATGAACCCACAGTATAGAAAATAACTCGAGGTTGAATCGAAACCTAACCTTGAGGTAGTAAGCCCTCTTGATATCCGCCGGGGAGGCATCCATATTGACACCCAAAATCTCATAGTAGGCAGTATCTTTCACCATTTGTTTCGGTATTCCTCTGGGATCACAACTTTTAGCATTAGAAAAACCAAGACAATAGAATATCCTCATTAGAAAATACAAAAACAAACTAAACAAACAAAGGAAATAAGCAAGCAAAAGATGACATTAAAATGGTTTTTAGACAAGAGAAAAACAATACCCATTTATGAATCAAGAACAGAACACAATTTTAAAAAAGAAAAAACTAGCTTCCAAAATATAGAATTAAACTCCAATGTCACATCCAGTTCCCACAATAGAAAGGCATTGATAAAAACAATGAAAGTTACATGGTGTAAGCAAAATGTAGATCTTACAGCCATATCCACCAATTCAAACAACAAAAATAAACATAAAAGAGTAGTTGACTTGGAGAACAAACAGCTAAACAGAAAAGAAAAAAGAAAAGAAAAAGACTAGCAATCAAAGAACAAAATTCAGAATCAAGAACTTACGCAATTAGTAGATAAAGGTGGCACGAGAAATTGAGATTGTGTATTATTATTATATTAACAATAAATCAGATAAAAATTAGAGAACAATAAGAAAAAGTGACTTACTGGTAGCAAAGAAGGGAATATGAAATGAAATCCAAGAATTATTGAAGAGGAAAATTTGAATGAGAAATGGTATGGTGTTTATGTTGTTTCACTTGAATCTTTGATATTTTTGGCTGATATAATAATAGAAAGTCTTAGCCAGCTATGTTTAAGGAACCAAGCTTACGGTGTCGTTTTCTTTGAGGATGATGCTTCGTGGCACGGAGGTGAGGAGCGACGTGTCCGTAATTAACGAACTGTATTTGGCCATTGCCACCGTACGCAGTCTGCCCAAAGACAATTTTCGAATATTAAATCAATTTTTCAAACTTTTCTTTTCAAAATAATTTTTAATTTATAAAAACAAGTTTATTTTTTTGCTAATTTTTTTAAACTACAGTTCACATATATCAGTACCATCTTAAATTAAAGAAAAATTGGTTCTTTTTTATTCCACGTGTTTATTATTTTAATATAATTATTTAAAATTAATCTGTCATTATTAATTTTTTTTATTATATTATAAAACACGATGATATATGGTATTATTAATTTAGCATATCTTAATTTAAAGTGTAACATAACTATTGGTAATGTATGTATTTTATGTGGTTACCTAATTCTTTCAAAAGCATCTTTGAAAAATTTAAAAAGAAAAAGATGGTTCTTCAAAAATAAAAGTTATAAAGAGAATTGCTAATCTATCAAAAGTGGTATGATTGTATATCTTTTAATTTTAGTATATATAAGAATAACATGTGCAATTAATAATTATTTAATTTTCTAAACCTGAGTGCTTAAATCATTCAGGTGTAAACTGAAATCAACATGAGATAATCTTAGTCATTATTAAGAAATGCAAGTTGATGATGCTTGGCTGTGTCTTCCTCTGTTATCTGGAAAAGAGCTTAATTCCTTAATATTCTCTAAGGGCAAGAGATCATAGAAGTGACGAAGGAAGAGTAAGTAACTATTACAGAAACTTCAAGTAATCCCAATATCTAAACTGAAGTTACATGCTCAATTTTACAAGCAATTGAAGGGGAGACAGTGTAAGCAAAAAAAAACCCTCAAGCCACAACTAAGAAAAATGGCAAACAAAAATCATAACAGGCTTTCCCTTTCTTTTGGTTACCCATGGGCTTCTTTGGATTTCCTTCACTCTGAGAATCTGTGGTAGGCCGAGCATGTCTATATTGTTCCTTTGGTAATCCCTTTTCCCCAGTTCTTGGATCCAAATGGACCTGTAAATAAACTCATTCTTACATTAATGAGCCAAAACTTGTTTATCTTTTGTGGTAATGTTAGTTTTCTTTATGGGTTTCAGGCTGTCTTGTATAACCATATGTATTTAGAAGACACATCGCTAGAACCTCGTAAGGACCCAAGCTTTTTATGTCCACAATCTACTTATAGCAAATTCAATGCAAAACCCATTTACAGGCCTTCAACTCCTAAACTTTAATAGTGCTATGTCAAATCTTTGCACTAGTATTCCTACTTATAATAAGAAATTAGATCATGTTTTTTCTTTTAACTATTAGAGGGAAAATGGGTTATGGGCTACATAACAAGAGTAGTCATCATTTTACACTCGCCATAAAAAGTAAAATATCATCTAGTACATATGTTAAAACTTGAACTTAAAACCTCCATTTTTTTATAAGTATTTATTCTTAAACCAAATTATATCATATATATTTTATTCATATGAAATAGCTAAAAGATTTGAAATAATTATTCTACAGTTTGGTTTAAATTTATGCCAAAACTTATTATTTCATGAAATTATATTGTTTTTCAATTTATGAAGTATCTATTTTGTAAAGAATTATTAAATTATAATTCTTAGTCTAAACAAATAGTTTATTGATAGCTTTTTTTTTTTTTTTTGCAAGCTTTTTCTTTAATAGATAGAACCTGCAATAACACATAACATATGCTCATTTTAACATTTAACATGTACTAAAACATGCTAAATTGCTAATTATTGCGATGGCAACTGGGAACTGCCAATGAAATTAAAATATTAGAAAGCAGTCAATGTTATAATGAAAACATATTCACATGATGACAACTACAATAAGATTTTCTTTTATTTGGTTAAAGCAAAAACAACACCGAAATGTTTGACTAACATAAACAACGAACACATCAATTAGAATATTGCATCTGTGCATGCGAGCTCATTATTTAATCCCTCAAAGTTAATTCAAATCACAGACATGTCCCATGGCAATCTTGAAAATGTACAGGTTATTCATTTTATAAAATATATATTTGATATGTGGCTTTTTTTATTATTATTATATTTTTATCGGTAAAATTTTAATCATAAAATACTTATGATAAATTAATAAAAAAATATAACAATTAATAAATAAAGTCCTATGTTATTGCATAATCAATTTAGTTTATGACTGTTTTAGATTATATATATAATTAATTTTAAATCATTAAAATACAATACTATAAAATTATTATCTATAATCTAATTAAATAGCATATTAGAAAGCAATAAGTACACATATACTAATTTTTTATTATTATAGAATTATAATAATAAATTTCTTTTCTATAACACAATCGACTAAATTATAAAAATAAATGGATGATTATTTGAAATTTTAGATTTCAATTTATTTTTATTGATAGAGAAAAAAGATTTTATTATATAAGGGTTAATTGTTGTCAAACTACTTAATTCATTTCAATAATATATATTTTTATATAAAATTATTTTATTTTGGCTTATGTCGTTAATTTCGGCCGGAATGGCAATTTCGGTTCAATCTCATTGAGATGACCGAGATTTTGACCGATATAGAACGAAACATATTTTATTCTATTTATCTTAATAAAATGAGATACATCGGCTTTCCATTCGGGATGAAATGGAATCAATAATGTTTGACGCTTTTTTTTCCTTTTAAGAATTTATAATTGTAAAAAGAAATAAAGAAAAAGAGAAGCAGTAGCTTTTACTGTCACGTCCAAATTTAATAAAGGAGCTTTAAATACTCTTACCATACTAAGGCTGCATTATTTATTAGTCTGCTAGTAGAAAAAGAATAAATAAATGGAAATTGTGTTTGATTGATCAAAGAAATTATGCTTTTGCCGGAAAAGGTCTATTTGCTAGCAAACATATTACTATTCCAATATTGCACGATTTTCCCATGGATGGCTTCTTCAATTGATATAATTGGAGGACTTGACTGCAATTTCTATAGTTTGTGTAAGAATTGAAGATAGGTCTTTGTCTATATTTTGTTAGATTCATTTTTGTAGATTTTAAGCATTAAAAAAATTCTCAAAACTAGAATAAATCGCATCGGCAGTCACTTGTAATAAAAAGATACCAAATTTTTAATTTGTAAGTAAATGGTTGATAAATTCTACTTTTAACAATACCGATAAATTTTTTTGACATACTTAGAGAATAAATTATATATATGGTCATCAAAATTTACACTTTGTAATAAAAATAAACCGAGCCTTTTATTTATTTTAAAAAATATCGTCTATATATTTTTTTTAAATTAAACTTTTAGTATATTTTTGTTACAAAGTGGAAAATTTAGTGAGTATCTATGTATTTTTTCTCTCATTGTCGGAAAGTTTTATCGATATTATTAAAAATAAAATTCAATAACTATCTAGTTATAAATTGAAGGTCAATTAGCTTGTTATAAATTTAAAAGATTTGATACATTTTTATTATAATATAGAAAGTTTAGTGATTGTATCATTTATCCCTCAAAACTATGTTGAGATAGATCACTCCATTGTTAATTAATATTATACACTAATCCATATAGAAATAAAACAACATAGAGAATTATTACAAAATTGAAAACGTTAACTAATAGTTTGTTGAATTTGTGTATAAAGAGACATTCCATTGGTACATGAAAATTATTGTTAACAAAGAAAAACATATCAAACCTAAAGTAATCAAATAAAACTAATTGTACGAATCAAATCACACTAATAAATAAACTAGCATCACCAAACTTTAATATTTATATTATTGAAAAGAAATTGTACTAGTATTTTTTACCGATAGACGAATAGGTTCGATAGTAAATATTCTCTATGTAAATATGAAAACTATAGCTAATAAAGAAAAATAAATCAAACAAAACAAATATAAATAAGAGATCAAATTTAAATCACAATAATTAACTATCAAATTTGTTTCTCAAAACTGCCAAGTCATTTATAGTTAAATATTCGAGATATTGTTAATTTTAATATTAAATTGTCCATTCTCATATCAGACAAATTCCTGACAAATAACTTCGATTTTCAGCCACCCAAATAAATTTTACAATATTAAGGGCAAAATTAATAACCTTGGTTTTGTGGATACCTAATGAAATTGAAATGGCCAAATAAACATCAAAAGGAAGCAAGAATTCATTAATTAAAAGTAAATTTATTTATATAATTAGGGTTGTGAAAATTTTGGCAGGAAGACAGATCTTGACATGAAATAATAAGCAATGATCAATAATTGAGTTGCTTGCTTGATTGTAGTGGTCTAAATAAACACATTAGCTGTGCTGTCTTTTAATTTTATTCCAAATCATTAGAGTGGGACTTCACAGCAAAGATATAATAGATCCAAACTAAATCAAAACTTTTTGTGTTTTGTCAACAATAAATAAGTAGGATTAAGCACTAATCATCTTCCCTTAAAAGTAATACCCTTTCTATATTAATTCTTTTGGTTACATGTCACGAGCACCCACCACCTGTCAGGCACAAAACTATTAATTTATTTTGCCTTTTAACTTTTTTGAATTACTGGGTAAAAAATATTTAGAAATTAATATATTATCATCTTCTTCTTCTTGAGATGTTGATACATGATTAATTCATTCGAACGCTTTTAAAAATATATATTTTTATATCGGTATTATATTATATATAATATTATTAAAAATTAAAATTTAAGGATCCAACTTTGATTTTAGAAATGTAGATTATATTATTATTCTTTCATGGGCCAAATCATCAAACCATTAAGCTAAGTTACTTACGAATAAGCCATTAATTAAAGTAGTAATTAATGTTGTCTAATGTTCTTCCACATAAATTTATTGTAAATGTGGCGCCTTTTTCTCAAGCTCATGTGATGGCATAAAATGGCATGGCTGGCCACATGCAATCAAACATCTCCTGGCCCAATTTAAACGTTTATTTTATTTTGTTTTTAATCTTTTTGTGGTACAGCATCACGAAACAAATCCAAAAAGAAAAAGGGACATTGCAGGAGATTTCATCATCTTTGTTTCCTCTTTTTATTAAATGGGTTCTATTTTCAGGATCATCCGAGTACGACATTAAATGGGTTTCTTTTGCTTTTGTACAAATATAAATTAATCAAACCACTTTACCCATTTTACCGACCTTGTCTATTTTTCCTTTTGTTCTATTTTATTTTATATATAGGAAATCTTCTTATTAGTTTACAAATTATTGCCATCTTATTTATCTTTTTTTTTTTTTTTTTTAAGTCATTCAATTGAGTGAAAGGTTAAATTACTAAAAATGTGGCTTAGCTAAGAAAAAAATAAAGGACCTTTCTTTTGGCCTTGGTATATATACCCTCATTGAGGTTTAATTTATTATATTAGTGTTTTTTTTTTATTTTTTTATAAATATTTTTAATTTTATGTCCTCGATTATATTAATATTTTTTTCATTAGTTTTTACTGAAACTATTTTTATTTTTTGATGAACGAAAGATTTATGATAAATTAACATGAGTTCCTCTTTTTTTTTTTCTGAAAAAAGAAAAAGAAAATAAAGACATGGGTGGTTTATTTAAAAAAGAACAGTAACAGAGTTGAAAGAAATTTAATTATTTTACCTGTCGTAGATATGCTCTGATATTCTTTTTTTAAAGTGGGCGTTACATCCATTTTGCACTCTAATTACCAATTGATTCATTGGTACATTCTTGTTGCATCCCCGGAGTAAGGAAAAAGAAAACGCTTAGCTTTTTAATATTTGATTTAATCTAATAGATATGTAAATATTTAATTTATATTTTTAATTAATAGGTCTATATATATATATATTATAGAAAAATATTTAAATATTATAAAAGAATAAAATTTAAATATAAACTAATTAAATCAGAAATTAAAATATTAAATTGATAGAATAAAAAATAAATTAGATTTATTAAAAAAATCCAGCAAGATTAATTAAATAATAAAATTATAAGGTTTAATATTTTTATTTTAATTCGAATAGTTGAGTTTTTTATTTTTTATTTTTAAAATAGTTAACGTTCAAATTAAAATAATTATTTCATGTTTTTATAGAAAAAATAGATATGTCCAACGCCTTTATTTATACTTCTCCACATGTTTTTTTTTTTTTTTTTTTTTAAAGAAGCAAATTAAAAGACAGTGACAGGGGAGAGAACATGACAAAAGATGAAGGTGAGATCCAAATTCTAAATTGACTAACCTAATATATATATATATATATATATTTATATAAGATGATTGATATGCATTTAAAATACAAAATTCTTAAATTAAGAGAAACAAAATCCTAAAAATACTGTATTAGATGCCTGGTAACAATAATCAACCTGGCATGTGATTATGATTATTTTAATGTTGTTTTTTTTTTTCTTTCTTTCTAAATATCATGTTCTATTTACATCAACTCAACCTACCCATTGCCATCATGGGTCCATTGCCCTTAACTATTTCATCTTTTAAGAACTTTGTGGGTCAATTGATAAAATTCTTCTGAGTTGGTGGTCTTTTTGGATCCTATATCAGTTGTGAAAAGTGTATTGAGTGAGTTATATAAAATAGTGTATTATATGTCTAATTGGCATGTGTTCCTACATACCCTTTTGGTCTTTGGCATTTTTCAATTAACATTTTTGGTTCATATATTATTATTGATAAAAGAATAACAAGCATAAGATTTAAACTGTTTTAGAGTATAACAATTAGAATTCAAATGTGTAATTAAATTTTGATATTAAGAATTTTATCGTGTTATGGAATAAGAAATTTACCTGAAATTGAGACGTGCAAAATTGATACTGTTTTATTTAATGATGAACTTCAGTAATTTCCGAGAACTTAACAAGTAACAGTAAAAAAATAATTAAGCATAAATTTATAAATTAGTTATATTAAACTTTTGGCATAATTTTTATATATGTAGATTAAAAAACTCCATAATACTTTTTATAAGTCTAAGAAAAAAAAAGATTTAGTTAAACTAAAATAAAGTCTTGTGGGATCAAATCCTTATAACATATAAGAGTATGCATCAAAGAATCTCTATGAATAAATTGGTTTTGTAATTTAATTTATATTTTTCTTCACACGAGAATCAATGAGAAAATTGAGTTGCAAAGAGTGCTTAAAGAAGTGCGGAGTGGATTAAATATTATACAAATGTTAGATTGGGACTATAAACATGACAACTTCTGCCCCCTTACAATGTTTCCTATTTTTTCCTAAAAACAACAAAAAGAAAGTCGGCATCAAAAGACAAATGGAGGAGCTGTGCCTAATCTTTAATTACACCACAGCCCTCTTTTTTATTATTTTAATCATTTTTCTATAAATATTTTTTACACACTCAATCATACATAGTCCACATAATACAAATAGTTATTTTTGTATACTTACTGTATAAAAGTGATAGTTCAGAAAGACAACAATTTAAAATTTAAAATTTAAAATTAATATTTTATTTATAAAAATGTCAATAAACCGTAAATTACATAATATAAATAATTTTATTTACAAATATTATTATTATACACTCAATGGCAGTACAAATAACTTTTTTCGCATATTTACTTCAAAAATGATAATTCAATTAGTGAAAAATTTATACTCTTAAATATTTATTTAGAAATTAAATATTTTTATAATTTTATCACCGGAGTTAGATTTTAAATGTATTTTAGTTAATTATTTGATTGTATCTATTTATTTTAAGGAAAAAAATTATTTATTTAAAAAATTATTGACTGAAAGATTTTGCTTTATTTTACAATTGTATTATTGGTATTAATATTTCTTTTTAAAATTTGCACTTTGATTGATGAATTAAAATTAAGATAAGACTCATTTTTCAGCTAATTAAGCTAATTTCTTTTTCCTTTTATAATTATTTATATCCTTTAATATCATGTTTCTTTCCCATGCCAATACATGACCTACCCACTCTTTTTTCTTTTTGGATACGATAGGTAGACTTGTCTTAACTTTGATTTAATTCAGGAATAATTTCATGTGAATTGTACCAATTATCATAAAAATTAATACTGACTTTTAGTTTTATATGAAATTAAGTTTTATATCATGGTTTATAATTTTGCCACTATTATTAATATTGCTTAACTTTTAGTGCGGGTCAGATCAAAATCAAACATTTCATTCTTGGTTCAGAATAATAAAGCCTATAATTCACCAAAATAATTAACTACAACCATCAAATTACGACTAAATAAAGCTTCAATTCTAAAAGAAATTTAATAATACATAACACAATTTCATTCATAATTCATATCATACTGAGTTTAATTTTTTTATTTAATTAAAAACAATTATTTAATACTTTTCTAATAATCAATAAATACATTTTCATATCAATTTATGTGTCAATTAAAATTATATATTTTTTTGAAAGATTAGCCTAGTACATTCAAAAAAAAAAAGATGAACTTCTCAATGCTGTGAAACTTTCCATTTGAAAACCCATTAAATGAATATAGAAACCTCATTATTCTATTATTAAAGTACATATGGATCTAGAAAATTGAAAATTAATGTACTTAATAATAAGAAAACCATAGCTTTAATTTTTGAGGATCATGTGGGTTGAAGTACTTATGCTGATGATATTGTTCCCTACACGTGGGATTTGTTCTACAATTATATGGACACTCCATGAAATCATGTGTCCTTCCTTTTTTCAACTTTTGTTAGTACTCTTCTTCTCTGTTTATCCCCATTACTTTTTTTTTTTTTTTTTTTTTTATTCATTCGACTTTTTTAATTTCCTTTACCATTAAGCCACCTTTGATTGCTTTAATAAAAGTAGGAAAGAAGTCTGAACTTTTTAATTCTAAGTATTTCACTCTTGAATCTTTTTTGTTTAGTTTTTAATATATGTTTCTACTTATACATAAAACTCGTAGATGATTAATATATATTTATTAGTTTTGAATAATAAAATATGTATAAATTATTTAATATCAAATTTTATATATATATATATAATCAGACTTAAATAAAATACAGTAATAATTAAAATATTAACTATATTTCAAATATTAAAGAAAAAAGAATGGATAAATAAAAGGAAGGTCATCAATATTTCTTTATTTTTAATTTATTTTGTAGTGGGTTTTGTTGAAATTTATCAAAGTCCTTTTTTATTTAAATGGACCATTGATTGGTTATTTCAAATAGGATTTGAGTGTTTTTGATTGGGATTTTGTTTCTTAGGAGTAATCAGAAAAAGAAAAAAAGAAAGAGAAAGAAGATTAGAAGGAAGAAAATGAAGGAGAGAAGGATATTATTTTACTTTTATATTAATAAATTTGACATCATTTTAGTCTTTTTCTTCATTTATCTAATGTTTCAATATAGGACCCAATATGACTGAAGGATGATAAGAAAATAATTGCTTTTTTTTTTTTTAAATACTATTTTTGAACAAAAGACTTCAAACATTGAAATAGGAATTATCAGAAAAAATAGTGAATTCTGAGAATCTGAAGCATAGTTAGTGTGATTTTTATTAAAATAAATAAATAAATTATATATAAATAATAAATAGATATAAAAATTGAGATAAATTTATGGATATTTTTCATATTATAAAGTTTTGAGTTAAAACATCAATCGTCATTAATTATAATTAAGAATAATTAAAATCTATTTGAAACAAACTTCTTTTAAATACTCACTTTTTATAGTCAAATATTGAAATTCGTTTTATTATTAATATTTAACAATTTAAATTACAAAAGGGATCTTCACGATTCATACAATATTATATTTATTAATAATTTTTTTGTATTTATTCAATTCTAAGGATCAACTAAAAATATATATTAATTAATAACATGTTGAATTTGACTGTTGAAGATGAATATTTCTTATTGTAATTCGAAACCTTAATAAGTTGATAAATAAAGAGACTCAGCACTGTAATAATAATTATTTATAGAGGTTAGATTCAAGTGGGTTTCACCTTTGAGAATGGAGACAAAGAAAACCTAAATATGTTACAGAGTTTCCTATGCCAAAACTGTAATTTCCACTATCGACAAGAGCTTGCATTGGGGCCCTTCGCCCAATTTTCCTTTTTCTTTTTGTCCTTGCTAAAAATTCTAAATTAGTGGCTACTAAACAATAACACTTTTGTTTTATCTTTATTTTTCGGATATGAGATGATTAATTAAAAAATAAAATTATCATTTAAAAGATTAATATAAATTTTAATTAATTTCTATTTTTATTTTCATTGATTATACATTATTTTTTAGTTTATAATTTAGAGATCAATTATGCTACATGCATAGATTATTGTTACCTATAGTCTTTAAATACTTTTATTATAAAAAGATAAAAAAGTATTTCTCGGAATTTATATATTAGCTTTAATAAATACTATAAATGTCTATATATAAAAATTTAAATCTAATAATAGTAGAATTTCTATAAAAGGTCAAAAGAAATTTCAACAAAAAAACTAAAAAATTAGTAAATCTATATTTATTAAATTAAAATAAATAAAAAATCTAAAATTGCCGTCGGTTTATAAAAATGGTTAGTGATAAATTAAGAATAAAAAAATTTAACAAAGAAAAAGAGATTAGACTGCCTGAATTATAAAAAAGAAAAAGGAGAGAAGACTGCCGACTATAATCATTTAGTCTATCTTCAAATTGTAGCATTTGGATTTCATGGTTTATTAATATTATTTATTATTATTTCGATTATTTTTTTCTTAGCAATAAAATCAGAAAATTCAGGGAAAAAAGAAAATAGTGTTTATAAGAAGAATGAAACAAATATCATATGAAATCACATACCAAATTGCCTAATTGTTTGGATGATAATAATGAAAGCACATTATTTATGATGTGAGCCCAAAATTCCAAGCTAGCTAATCCGATCTTGCAGCAGCCAAACAGTCCAAATTTAAATAGCTAAACAGTCAGAAACATCCGAAATAATAATTTAAATTCTAAGAAAAAAAATAATAATAGAAAGAAAACACACAGCACTCACAAAAAGACTCTTGTATTTGTTTTATCTTGTGCAACTTATGTACTAATTAAATTATTCAATTTAATTAATTTGTGTTCTTTTTATTCATGGGTCAACCGGCCATATGCACATAATATTAATAAAATAATTATTGTATTTATTAAAAATAGAGACTGTAATATTTTTGGATCGGATCCATTGCATTGAGACTGTAATAAATTAAGGAAAGAAACATCATAGAAAAAGGTTAGGAAGTCAAAATAGCATCCATATTACATAATTGAAGGATGATAACAACAGGAAATAGATATAGAAACTACTGCATGACGATGATTTCATAAATAGCCATTCAACCATTGATATTACACAGCATGAACCCCACAATTTACAGACCAAATACTAATCATCACAAATCCCTTTTTGTTCTAACAACAAAAGCATCCTTATTCCTTAAATTAATTAATTCTTAACCACTCTCTAATCATCTTAATTCTTTAAGCTTTGGAACACTAAGTTTGGAAGAAAATCACATTATTTCTTCTCTCTCTCTCTCTCTCTCTCTCTCTTTATTTTCTCCTCACCATTCCATTGAAGACCGGGAATCTTGAGATGGGTCTGTCCTAGTACTGGAAAATATCAGCTGCAGATGCCATTATGGGCTGATTCAGAAATGACATACTCAATGGATTGAAGAAACTATCAGCAGCAGGTTCATTGAAAGTAGTTGCTGTTGCGTCTCCATAACCACCATTATTGCCAGCGCTCAAGAAGCTGATAATCTCATTCAAGGACTCTAATCTGTGGCTAAGTTCCCCGACCTGAGCTCTAAGTATAGAGTTATCAGCTTCAACATTTAAGTAATGTTGTGTAGTGATATTGATACTTGTGATGAGCTGCTGGTTTTCTCTCCTTAGCTGAGCCACTTGTGCCATTAGATCATCCAAATGCTTCTGTTTTCTCATTCTTGATCTTCTTGCCGATTCTCGATTTGAGATCATCCTCTTCCTCTTTCTTTGATCCATCAGTGCCTGCAAATCTTCTTCAGAGCCTGAGTTTTGCAGCAAACTTGAACCTGAAGATGTTCCACTAGAGGAAGCCATATAATCCAACAACAGCAGCAACAAAAACACAAGTAACAGAGTGCAGAGATTCTTAATTATTATAAAGAGCAATCAAGAGAGAGTTGTAGGGTTATAGCAGGACCCAACTAGTTATAATAGACTCAAAATAATGCAAGATTATTAATACTAGTATATAGATTTAATATATAGGACTTAATTATATGCTAATATAACAGATTCGTTGACAGCCAAAATCATGAAACGTAGTATAACCAGTAAAGGAAAACAACTGAGAAAGATTGAACAAGATGGGTCCTGCGCCTGAAGGTGGAATTGATCATACACCCAGAAAAGAAAAGCTCACTGAGAATTGGAGACATGAATCTCAAACATCAAGAACAAAATATTTAGCATCAAGATTGACTTTTGAAAAAAAAACCCCACAAGGAAAATCGTTTAAACTGATGCTGGAGATATTAATTAGTCTCAAAAACACCAACCCAGTACAGAAGTTGGCAACTTTTTGAGATTGGAAGTCAAGAAATTGAGAGAGACAGAGTGTGCATGTGTGTGTGAACTAAGAAATGGGCTGTTGATTTAGGATTCAAGAAACTGAAACCCAAGATCAAGATTAAAAGGAAAAGAAGCCAAATTGGAAGATGGCTTTAGTTCAAAGCTAGAGCTTTGAGAAAAAAAAAAATTCTATATCTTAGACACAGAGTAAATAAAGAAAAACAGAGAGTATGAAAGATGCTAAAGATTTTCTTAAGGAGGGAAGGAGAAGGAAAAGGAGAAAGGGATTTAGAGCAAAGAAGCTGTGGGATTTATAGGGTTAAAAAAGAGACCAGCACCAACAAGTTGATGTCAAAAAATACTTTAAAATTAATATGGAAGAGAAAAAAATCTGAGAAAATAAAGTTGAGAGGAAAAAAAAAGAAGAAGAGAACTTTGGAATCTCCTCTGTGAGAAAAAAAAAAAAGAAGAAAGAAAAGCAAATGGAGGAAAGCTGATAATGACATGTGAGGTAGGGGAAGAGAAGAGGACTCCACAACTGTCCATGATCCAGCTGGGAACCAACAAATATTTCACAATTTATTATTAATTTATTTTTTAAATCAGGGCAGAGGACAAAATCTTTTCAAGTTACATCAAAAGGATGGTGGTGATGGGTAGTTAAATTCATATCTATTAGATTTACTGCGGAGTCAAGTTGAAGTTACCGGTAACAGAGTTCCAGGCTGACAGCCCCATTTCTTTTTGAGGTTTATGGTAACTCCACTTTTGCTATGTTACCCTCTCATCTCTCTCTGGCTTATGTACAGTAATTATGTTTTGGACCCTTGTTGGTGAAGCTTAATTATAGAATGCATGTGCTGTAATTAGTCATGAACCAGGGCAGATTTGGGTCTGACTCAGTTGAGGACAGAAGTTTGAGCTTATTATTATGGCTCCCCTTCTTTGCTACCCGAAGTTTAGGGATAAACTTATAGGGATAAGAAAGGGTCTCTTGTAGGGAGCTAAAGCGTAGATTCCTCTCTCTTCAAGTAACTCGAAGAGGATGAACCGCTTCACAAAAACCCTTTTCTATATGTTACAGTTTCATCATTTTCTAATAAAATTCTTTAATTAATTTATAACAAGTGTGCAACACAAGGATGGATATTTCTATAATTATATATTAATAATAATAATGTTTAAATCTGAAAATAAAATACTTTTATAACAACCAACAAAATTGTTGCTAAATTTTATTTTATTCTAACAACTTTTATCTTTACCGTTGTTTGTTTTTTTATGGGAGCTAAAGCTGATAAATTCTCTCATGTGAGAAGCATCTTTATTAATTCAAAAGATTTTCTAATTGGATAAAAAATAAAATTCATATAAATTTTGAAATGTTTTTATTTAGACTTTGTTTATATATTAATTTTAAATGATAATATAAATACCAATCGTGCATATACGTATAATTAGCGTACAATATGAAAAATTTAGACGCAAAACCGACTAGGGAATCTTAAAAAGAAAAAAAGTTAAGAGGGTTTTCACAGGATCATCAGCCACTCCTGTCTCGGAGGAAGAAGAAGATGGCTGGATGGCTGGCTTCAGTTATTATATGTCTATGGCGCAGAGTCGGTGGCCCTGCCGCAAAGCAGAAAAAGACCACTGGCAAAAGGGGAACCTTTTCTGCCCCCACTTTTGCAAAAACTGATGTTTCATTTAATTTAAATCACGAGACGATGTCGTATTGGGAAGCAACATGAATCACACATCCCCAAATGTTGCCTCATTTTCATCAGAAGATTTGAAAAAGAAAGAAAATAAATAACAAGTTTTAAAAAAATGCTGTCAACTTGCAGTAATGTTCTGATACGGTCGAAAGAAAAATCTAGGGATGTATCTGTAACTCTTTTTTATTATTTCTTGAAATTCGTGCTCCTTTTATTATTGTTAATATTTTTAATAATTATCGATTCTCCCCAAAATAGCCATGTGTGGTGCACTATCAATGTTGGGAAGTGGAAGGTCTTTTTTGTCATTATAGTAATTAATTGCATTATTTATATAAACAACTGTATGCTCTCCCTGTGGCCCATGATGCACTTGTGTGCGTAATAGCAGCAGAGCAGGCAGTGCACAGTGGTGGCCTTCTGTGGCAGTGAAAGGTACCAGTGTTTGGGGTTTGCATATTTTTATCTTTTATTCTCCCACTTTTGATTGTTTCTATTCCTGGTTCACCCGCAAGAGTGAATTCATATATATATATATTTAACCAAATTATCAATTTGGCTCCTCATTACACTCCATCAACTTTTAGCTCCACTAGCCAAAGCAGCCATTCGATCCGTCGCCATGTTAGCTTATTTATAGATATACTTGACTTGGACCTCCCATTCTATCTAAATTCTATTTTTTAATAACATTATATTTAATATTTATAGACATATTTGATAAAATTACGTATTTTTATTATTTTTCACTTTCATGGTTACTAGAAACCCAAAATTAATAGTCTCACCCACTATGGCCAACCGTTTTTTCAAATTCCAAAGAACCCAATTCCTCAAACCTTATCAGCTGCACCGTGATCATCATTTCTTCCATCATCCTGCATGAGTGGCCAAAACGCAAGTTTTTCTCAAAGTCACCAAAATATAATCTGAACCATATGATCGCTCCTGCATTATCAATAACAATGGAGAACAAAGATAGAGAGGATGAAGTCATACCTAAATGGTGTAATGCTAGAAACCTGAAAGGAATTGGATAGGAAAAAAAGAAAAATGACGATTCATGTACTTTAAACGAAATAGCAATAATAGAGCAATGGAACAAGGAAAAGATACTGGTAGTGGTAAGTGACAGAAGATGATAATACTAATACTATGATGTTGGGTCAAAGGTTGGCCTAATGATTCTAGATGTAACAACACTAACCCAATTTTTGAGGATTTGTATTGTATCCCTTGACTCTTTCACTCTCTCTCTCTCTCTCTCCTTTTTGTTTTGCCTCTGGATGTGATAGGGTTTTTACAATTCTTCTTGCCTTTTACTTTCCTCTTTCTTCTCCATTTGTTAATTTTTTTAAGCTTTATCTGCCTAAAACGAAAAGTAAAAAACCCACTATCCTTTTTTTTTTTATTATTATTGTATAATTGGTACCCAGTTCAAGCCTTTAAAACTGGGCCACAAACAAAAAAAGGCATTATTTTCCCGTGGAATTTTTATGCACAGTTCTTTAGATTTTATTTTATTTTATAGACACCCATGAGTTAGCAGCCATAGCAGTATATCTCATAAAAAGCAAAAAATAAAGCTAATTACAGACCTTGTGTAATGGATTTTGTCAAAATCAACAAAAGTTAAGAATTTGAATTCTAAATTCTTATAAATTTTTTAATTTATAATTTTATTCACTCCCTCTTGTTTGGTATGCACATTAAATTATTGAAATAAAAAGGAAAATTAAAACAATCACTCATTCTATAAATTCTGCAAAACCCCTCATAAAAGAAGAAAAAAACCCAAAACAGACATTGCTATAATTTACAAAGGAAAGAGATAGTAGCCATTCATACCCACAATACAGTCATTTTCAAAAAATAAGAAAAAAAAAAAAAGCAAGAAGAAAGAAAGGAAATAAATCCCTCTTATCTATGGTTGGGTGCATTGAACTTGATGCATCTAATCTCTCTCCTGAAAATGGAATTTTCCTTCTTGATGAAGGAAAGTATTGGTGGGTACAAGTTGTAGAGAAAATGGATGATAGAAAGAAGTAAGTCAAGTAGCAGCTTCAACAGGCACTTGATGTACTACTGCTTTCTCTGTTCTTTGTTTCACAAAATATCATTAGTCTTTTTATTCAAGTAGGGTCACTCAATTTATGAATCAAAAGTCTCTTTTTATTGCATATACTCTTCTTCTTCTTTTTTCATGTACTAATGGTTATATGGAGAAAATTTTCATTTATAGCCATCCACTTTGGACTAAATAAAATTTATAACTATAAATATGTTATAACTTAATCGAGTTAATATTGTCCGTGAAATGATAACAACGAAAAATAAAATACAAACAATAATATAGTCAAATAATACATAATATATCATATATTTTTCAGAAATATAAATACAATTATTATTATATAAATTTTTTAAGTCAATTTAAAAAATTTATAATTTATTATAATATAAAATTTATTTTTATTTATAAATGACTCAAATTAGGGTCGAGCTTTTTATAACTCTCTCTCTATATATATATATATATATATAATTAATTAATTAATTTGAGGGAAAGGAGAGCTCTAACTTTCAGAGGAAGGCCTAACTTTATTTCTATAAGGATACAAGTAATAGCTAAAAAATTAAACATAATGTGTAAGGAAGGAGAGTTATGTGCTTTAGAAAACCTCAAATCAATAGTTTCTATGTTGGGTATGATAAGCCTTCCTCTTTATCAATCTTCAGTGTGTATTTTTTGGGTCGGTTTGGCGTTACTGTGAAGCACCCAATTTTCTAAAATTTAAGTTAAAAGATTAATTTTTTATTTATTTATTATATCTACATTTTAGAAAATGCTCTAGAAAAATATATATTCAGACATCTAATTTTTTTAGTAACTTAGTCATTTTAATATTTTAATATAATAATAATAAATTAATTTATATTTTATAATATTTAAATATTTTGACATATAATTTTATTTAATATGTACATGTATATTGAATGTTAGGTATTTTAATATTAAAAGATAAAATTCAGGCGATAGTTTTATTAAATTTTTGTTAAATTTTTTTATATTAAATTAAGAATTAAAAAATACTATAAAAGATGTTTATTAATTAAATTAAAAATTGTAGATAAAATTAATTAAATGATAAAAATTTAAATGGTGTAAATGGTTTTACTTTATTTAATTCTGTCAGAGTTTGATTCGAAAAACCCACTGAAAAAAGACGAAAGTTAATAAATGAAGATGAAAATGGAAGGAGTGAGAAAAGGCAAAGCCTTATAGGTTAAATTAGGCATGCACAGGCTACGAGGCCTACCGTTGAGCTTTTTGGGCCATAGGTCCAATAGTGGCGGCCTCTTCAAGGAATCGCTATGAAGTAAATAGAAAACGTGGAAGAAAATATTTTAAAATTAATATAAAATTATTTTTTATTATGTAACTTTTTTGGAAATATATTATTTTTTATTTTTCTAAAATAATATACTATAGTTGTTTTTTGTTGTCACTAAAGAAACAAATGAAGATCATATTTTTTAAAAAATAAAGAACTTTTTTATAATGTTTTTACATAATAAAAAAACATTTATGCCATACTTTTATAAAAAACTAATTTTCTAATTTTTCAAAAAAATATTATTATTAGTATTCAATTTATTATTTATTTTTAAATATATATTTATTAATTAATTTTTATTATTTACATATCTTTTAATTAGTTATGATAAGATATAAATAGAGTTTTAGACTTAAAAAAAAAATACTGTGTAGCTATTATTTACTTTTCGTACTTAACAAGTTAATACAATTAACTTATAAGTGGTATTCTACTAATTTAATGTTAATTATATTTATTAAATAATCTTCTATTAATAATATATATTATATAAATTTATACTATTTTATTATACAAAAATTTAGTTTTATTAATTTTAGAATTAAATTTCACTAATTAATTTCACTTCTATTATTAAATTAAAATATTTATTTTGTTTCATTTAAAACATAGAACGATTCCTATATCTGGAGATATTATGTAATTTAATTTCATTTTTATAATATCAAAAAAATTAAAAAATCATACGAAAAATAGAAATGTTATATATGAAGTTAAAAATATTTTTAAAAATAAAATAAAAATAAAAATAGTATACATAAGTTATAAAACATCAAAAAGTTTTGATTAAACTATACAGTGTTAATTGAAACAACGTAGTATTGACATAATTGCAAATTAAAATATAAAAGGCCCTATTTGTCTAACACCACTTCTTGAGCCGCCGTCGTCCTCCTTCACCAATTTCTGTCACGATTCCAGCCGTCATCCTCCTCCAGCCGGCTGCCGCTCTCTTCCTCCAGACGTCATTTTTTTGGCGAGTTATTTACCCAGGTGAACAACTCTTTCTCTCTTCGGCTTCTTTGCATTTCTTTTTTGAGCTTTTTCGTTTTTTTTTTTTCCTTTAATTTTGTGTTTTTGCACATATTGATAACATTAAATGTGCTTGTACAATTTACACTGAGCTGATATTTGTTTTTCTAATGCAAAGCTAGATTGGGTTATGACATTTAATCTGCTTGTACATTTAATCACTTGCTCAAAGAATCAGTTTGAGTTTATGTTAAATTTGCTGACATTTGATGTAAAGTTTATATTTCTCTGTGTATTCTTATCTTGAATAAGGATGATTTTGACACATTTGGTGTCGAGGATTTGTAATATGATGGAAGTCGTGTGATACCAAACTTTAGAATGTAGCAGTTTTAATTAGAAATATGACGATAAAAAATTGTCTTTAACAAAGTAAAATTGAAATTAGAAAAAAATCCATATCTTTTGAAGAAAGTATTACTAGTGTAGACGGTTTTCAAACCTAACATCACTAGATATCAATTCTATTACAGATTTGATGGATTCTGATTGGGATCCTTTTGATGATGTACTTCCGGAACCAGCTTTGGCCCATGGTAAGTGATTACCAGGAAATCATTGCATTGTCGCTCTATTTTGGTTTTGCACTTGCTATGAGATGTGGGTTTGACATAAAATTCTTTTGCAGCTCGGGCTGGTGGGAAGTTTCAACCGAGGGCCAAACCACGACCAAAGAAGGTAGCATCTGCATCTATTTCTTCTATTCTTCCAACCAATGCCAAGGAAAAGTATGTGCCATCCTTACCAACTGCTTTGGACCGAAAACAGTCTGCTCAGTCCGTTGATAATGTGGATGATATATTGACAATTCCAGCTAGTAGTTCTCCAGCTTCATCAACATTACCTGGAAGGGAAGAACATCTGGAGAAAACTGATGAAAACCTGAAATGTGAACCGCTAAAAGATTTAACAGAACTTGTCAGAAGATCAAAGGATCTGCCTTCCGCAGATGCCCTCCCTTTAAAGGTTGTAGTGTCTGATAGAAAAACTGGAGATTCTTGTCTGTCAATAAAAAAGGTAAATATTTATGTTTCCCCTTTCTCTTAGTATTATAGTGCAACTGAATATTCACAAGTTTAATTACCACACTGAAATTGTTTTCATTTTAGACAGATTCTTCACAGCTTGACCTGGACGCATTTGCTGGCAGTATTTGTGATGCTGCAGAAAATAAAGGTAAATAAAGGCATGTTATTATTCCTGATGTTGCACAATTTTCTTCACCTCTCTCTAATTGTACAAAGGTACAACTTGGTACAGCCTTGGTTGACTCTCATACAACAACATCTGTACAGTCCGTTGATGTCCTTGATAAGACTATGGGCCCAGTTGGCCCATCCTTTCCTGAACAGATAATTGAGAGTAACGAGCCATTGGGAGACAGTGAAGTTCTATTTTCTGATGACAGCAACTTGAAATTAATTAACCTTTCACCCAATGAACTTGAATCCAAAGAGGATATGATCTCCAAAGATGACCATGCAGAGGTGAAGCCCAAAAAATGGGTTTTGATTGTCTGTTTATCCTGCCCGTTGCATATTGTATTAGATGACTGGAATTTATTTAAGCTGAAAGTTAATGCTGGTTGTAGGTGAATGAGATGGAGCTTGATTTGGACCCATTTGCTGATATTCTTCCCCCACCTTCCATTAGCAGTGGTAACTAATACTCTTCCGCAAAACCTTTAGTTTTTATCATATTAATAGGCTTATGCTAATTGTTTATAATGATTTCTGCTCAGTGAGAAATGGTGGCAAATTTCAACCTCGAGCAAAGGCCCGACCTAGAAAGGGAACTTCTGAAACAGTTGCTATTGCTGCTTCTACTAGTACAATGGAAGAGCAAGCTAGTCTAGTCTCCCATGTGTCGGATAACCTGCAGCCTGCTAAATTTGTTGATGCTGGAGATGGCAGACTGAGAGATCCTGTTCCGTCATCCTTATATTCCTTGGAGATCTTGGTAAGCAAAGAGTCATTGAGAAATGATGACTACAAGAATTTTGGAGTTCTATTGTCCAGTGATGTCATGAGTTCCGGATTAGTGAATTCTTCACAATTACTTTCTACCGATGCGGTGCATTTAGGTGGTGCTACGAGAGACCTGCATTTTGGATTGGCAAAATCAATGGGAGAGGTAAAGAAGCTATGTCTATTTCCTTTTCTTCTGCTGGTGTTTTTCACTGCATTTTCATAAATCCTATTGTTTCCAGAATACAGACATATTTTCAGGGTTGGAATATATCCATGATCTTGTTACCCAATCTCCAAGTAGCACAGGTGAGTTATGAGAAGTTAAATAACCTCTTGAATCACCTTTTTGAGTTGTCTTCATCTTATTATATGATTAACAATGGTGAAGGTTTCTCTTTTTACCTCCAGAAATTCCAGTTCATTCTTCAAATGAGGAGACGGAAGGATCTAGATTTCCAGCTCAAAATTCTGTTAATTCTTCAGCACTCGGGGCATGTAGTGTGGATCTCCCAGATCCAGTAAGCTGTAATGAAGCAGCCATTTGGACTGATAACAGAAGACCAGAGGTGGAGGTGAGGATCTGTATTCCAGAATACTTTTCTTTTTAAAGTGCTTCGATTGATTCAGTTATTATGTATTAATTTTAGGAAGCAGGGGTTTTTTCTAATTTGGGAAGGCCTGATAATTTATCTGAGTCCATTTCTGGTATTTTCAAAATTAGCTGTGTGCATTATGGACATTCTTCTGTTAATATTTTTTGGTTGTGTACTGATTCTTTATTGATTTAAGAATATAATACTAGAAATTTCCAGCCAAGACAAAAGGTGCAAACTGGAAAGGAGAAATCTACTGTAAGCACTCTTCCACAAGATGCAGTTGATTCTGTCGCATCTTCTTCGAATGCTGAGTTTGAACCTTCTGAAACTATGTACATGGATGTGGGCTCAATTCCTACCTTCCCGTCTGATGATGTTCTTGACTATTCATCCATGAGCTTTAGCAATTGTATTTCACCAGATGCTACTACTTCTGGGTTTCTATTGAATGAGGAACAGATAAACCTTGCTGAAGCTTCTCGCTCCAGTGACCCAAATGTTTTGTGCCAAGAAGATCTACCTGTAGAGGCTGTGAAGGAGGTAATATTACTTCTGATGATTATAGTGCTTTGCTAAGCTGTGCTGATCTCATCCTAACTTTTCAATTTATCTCAGAATTCTAAGAGTAGAAGAAGGAAATCATCTTCATTATTGATTTCTTCTCAGAAGTTTGGTGAAGCCTCATTAGCTGGTGAGATGGGGGGAAGTGGTAAATCATCAAGGCAGCTGAGAAAAAGGACTGCTGCTCCACAACTTGTTGATGAGCCAGAGGATGAAGCTTGTGACAATGACGGCTTTCCTTCTAAAGCTTCTAGTAATTCTATTGCGGATGAAGAAGATGGTGATTATGATTATAGAGTGGATGAAGATAATGATAATGAAGATGCATTGGAAAATAAATCTCGCAAGAAAAGAGCTTCAGAAAAGCTGAAGAAACCTGCAGCTGATGAGGGAAAAACAGTTAGACGACGGAAGAGAGACACTGATGCATCAGAGCAATTAACTCAACAACCACGCAAGAAGTTTTCTCATTCCACCCGCAGGAAAAACAGATGTAATTTCATTATTTCTGTGTCAGTCAATTAGAAAGATTATGATTTCTTATTTTTCTGTTGCTTAGTCTTGGTCTGTTTTGCAGTGAAGGATTTGCTTAGCATGCCAGAGGATGAAATTGATTTTCAGAGGCTTCCTGTCAGAGATATTATTTTGCTTGCAGGGTACAGGGAGAGCTTAGCTGTATGTGCTCTACTTCCTCACTTATTATTATCATTTTTTATAGAAGTTAGCATGATTTGGTTCATCAACAGAACTTTGCTACCCATCTTCATTTTGTGTTTTTGGATTGCTACATTCTAATTTTCACTGCATGACCTTTATTTATTTTTTCTTGCAGAGTAAAGAGGCAAAAGAATCAAAGAATGCTTCAACCAACCAAAGGTAGAAATCTATGATAATAGGGATATGTGGTTGGCTTATATGTTTAGGAGCTATTTATTGCATTCTGAAAGCAATCGTGTTTGCAAAATCTATATATATATATATATATATATATATATGAATATGCACCATTTTGGGTGTAAATGTAACAGTTTCTCTGGCTCTCTGCATGTCATGTTATTTCTGATTTTTGTACTTTATTCTTTGGTAATTCATCAATGGCTTCTTAATAGCTACTTTGGCGGGAAGAAGGCCATTTAAAGCTTTCATATGCAAATTCAGGTTCATGTTTTGCTAGTGCCATGTCTACCTAATTATAAGCTGTGTTCTTAGCCTAAAGATTCTATTTAGTTGGTGCTGGGTTGTAAAAACTGGCCAGGATCATACTTTTCTTATCAAGTCAGAAAAACACTTCTATAGCGTATTAATCTGTAATTTTAGCCTTCTTATCTTCAGGCACAAAGTTGTTATTCCTAATAAAGTGATGAAAACTAAATTATATATAATGATGGCCTGCCTCAGGTGATGAAGCATGCTTATTTTACTGAACTGAGAAAAACAAATGGAGCATAATACAGCAATGTTCTGGTCCATTTTAATACTTTGAGATAACTGGATTTTGTTAAAACAGAACAGGAAGGATGTAGGAAAGAAAAGATTGAAACTTAAAATGTCTCTATCAGAAGTAAGATTATTATGAATTGGGTTTCAGTTTTGGTTACTTGCATTTTCTTTACAAGTGTTTTTCCCATGGACTGCTTGCTTGTGTTTCATGCACATGGAAAGCCTCCAGCAAAAGATAATTTCTATATTTTGTGTAATTATATTTTTGGTTGCACTATGGTAACTTTACTGGTTTAAGTTTTTTAGAAGTTTCCAGATAACTAAATTAGTTGTTTATTTATTTTGATAATTTCGATTTGAAGAATTCATAATATCAAATCATGGTTCTTATCAAATTATCAGCAATTGCTGCTGCTAATGTTCAGATCTTTATTCAATCGTGCTAGTGTTGCAAAAATAGCACTTGGCCGAGTAGTCCTTTTTTGGCTGTCATTGTGATGGTATATGTTGACTTCTACTTTTGGTTGCATGCAGTACTGCAAACTCTTTCCACGGGGAAGATTCTCATAATGAAGAGGACACTGTTACTTCAGAGCAATCTGGAGGACACATTAATGATCAATCAAATATCTTATTCAATTACCACTCCTTCATGGACAAAACACCGACTGCAAGATGGTCGAAACAAGAGACAGAATTATTCTATGAGGTACACGTGGGTTTTAAGTCTAAATTCAGTAATAGATTATATTTTACATCAGCTATGATGCCTTGAACTTTTTACTGAAGAGAACCTCAATATATGTATCTGTTTGGTATTATCAAGTCTTATTGATCTATATCTGAACTTTATGTTATTTTGGACGAGCAGAATCTGTAGCATTGCTTCTCGTGCTAATGAGCCCAATAAAATGACAAGTGGTGCTTTGCACTGTGATGTCTTAATTGCAAAAGGGATGACTATCCATCTATGATTGTTCATTCCTAGATAGACACCAAAAGTTCATGGGACATAATGGTGTATTGTTATGTTGGTCAAGTGGTTGGTTTCATTGTTTTTTCTTTTCAATCATTACAGAACTTTAAAGTTTGTCAAGTACGAGATATACCATCAAATTCCTGTCATAGGAATGTTTTTTCTCTCTTTATGGTTGTTATTTATTTATTTTGTGGCCCAATTTTCTAACATTCTATTGATTTAGGAGACTTTACATTATTTCTAATCCTCTAGCTTCTGCATCGATAATGCTCTCAGTTTAAAATAAGCTTCTCTATGGGTCAGCCAGGTGGCTTAACCGAATGTATAGGAAATGGGGAGATATAATGGGCAATAAAATAGCCTCTGAATTGAGATTGGAGTACTCAAGAAAGAATGTGGGATGCAGTATATAAATCAGAAGATTCTTCCTCTTCTTCTTTCCTGAGACTATAATTTGAGATGGTGGAAATAGCCTTTTTCAGTTTGAGGATTTCTTTTAAATCCTTACTTTTCTTCTTTTGACTCTTCTTTCTTTTGAATGCCTTACTGGGGGTGTTCTGCATTTGCTGCGCGTCTAATATTTCAACCGATGTATGTCTCATTTTGTGCTTTAGGGAATTCAGCAGTTTGGGACCGACCTATCAATGATACAGCAGCTTTTTCCTGGACGAACACGTCATCAAATCAAGTTGAAATATAAGAAGGAAGAACGTCAACATCCATTAAGGCTTTCTGATGCTCTGCGCAATCGTGCTAAAGGTGATATTGTTTTCCACTATGTCCATCCTGATTTATTATTGAAGTTAAGATGAGCATGATTACTACAGATTCGCACTAGATTTACTTTGAATTGGACAATAAGGTATGTATTAAACGATGTTTTCCTGCATTAGTTGAATGCTAGGGTAAGGTTCACTTGGAGAGGTTATATTGGCTGTCATTGGTGGCAGGGGTTGGGTCTTGTTTCATAGTTTAGAGTCATCTTAAACTGTGTTTCTAAGTTCATTGATGTCGTGATATTAGAAACAGGCTAAAAATGTATGCACTAATGTACTCTATCTAGCTCAAGGATATCTAATTGCGTGAAGCTGTAGCTTGTTTACAGATAAGATGGGAGCTTAAGGAGCTCCAACATATGGGGCTTTTGTTGGACTCTATGGAAGCAAATTATTGAAAAACCAAAGTTAGATTAAACTAATTTGTTCTAGATTTTCCATGCTGAAGGTTTTTGTTGTAATGTGATTTTATCTTGCAGATCATTCTCATTTTGAAAAAGTGATTGAGCAGCTGCAACAAGTTGCTACTCAGGCAGAACAAGAGTGTAACAGGGATGCTTCAGTAGATGTTACAGACGAGGAGGCAGAGTTGAATCCTGAAACTAATGTAAGCATCTTATTATTTCCCCTAGGTTCTGTTGAGTGGATATGTTTGCTATATAATGCTATCTTTCTATAGGAGAATTCATATTTATATATATCTGTGCATACATGTAGAATAATTTGACTTGCGAAAATGAGGGAAAGATTGAACTAACTGTTCTAACTTATTCATGTCAGTTTTGGGCTTAACTTGTTATCCGGATCAGCCTGGTAGATTCTATTGATTGTAAATTGGAGACTGCACATTGATGGTCACTGTAGTTCCCATTGAAATTGTTCCAAGTGATTATTTGATATTATTCCTGCATTGAGATATTTTAATTAAATAGTTTCAGTAGTTGGAGTAATGATCACGGTTCTTGTATCCTGAATTTTACAATAGAAGAGCGGACTTGTCAGCAGCTTATGGTTAATATATGTATTAAAATGGGCCTTGTTATTGTTACCATTATTATCAACCATATGACTCTTGGCTCTGCTGTCTTATGAATTGATGTAGATACTATTTTATGTTATGGAGATATGTTCATCTTGCTGCTCTTTAAGTGAGACATGCAAGTAACAAATACTTGATTTTAGAAGTTTAAGGAAAGTCCAGTTACAGTGTCTAGATATGACAATGGTGATTAATCTTCTAACGGTAGCAAACTTCTTTAATTAGTCCTACTTGTGATGCAGCGTTATCTATAATGTGATCTACAATCCAGGGTTCATATCCTAATTAGTCTCTATATATTATGAATGTTCACGTTTTATCATTTCATGTTTCAATGTGCTTGCAGCAGGAAACAACAAAATCTGAGCGGTATGAGGATGTAACCGTGGAAGATCGGGAAGGAGATGTAAATGAAGAAGTTCATAGTCCTTCAAAATATGATGAAGATGATGATGACCTGGATATATGGAGTTCATATAAAAGTGTATTTTAGATATCAGAATTAAGAGGGGTATTGGTATTTACATTGCTCTTCTGTAAACATCCATATTTTTGGCTTGAAAGAATTTTTTTGGGTTATCAACTGTTCTTTGTGCCATTCACTTACTGTTGATTTCTTTTGAACTTGCCTGGGAAAAACTGTAATATTTTTCCGTTAAATCTTCTAATTTAAAAGCAAAAGCAGAAAGTACCATTTCTATACGGTTTGGTGACAACACGTAATGTTTCAGGATCAAAAGAAATCAATTTATGAACATGGTGAAATTTTATGTACAAAGAAAATGAGATTCATGTATTTAATTAGGCGTTCTTCCATGGTGGTATTTTCAGCTGCCAGCAAATCAAAAAAATTATTATGCACCAGTACAATAGAGAGCAACTTAACTAAAGAGTGTCCCATCTGAGTCATCTCTATCAATACAACAAATTGTTGACATCGATATCAACTACAGAACCTGTTTGTATTTGGGTGAGTTGTGCTATTTTTTATGCCCTACTGTATTGCAGTTGACTTTTGTATCAACTGTCAATAAAAAGACAGTTTCTTTTCTTTTGGCATTAAAATAGGGACAGCATGGCATAAGCCATAAGTCAAATTAAAAGAAAATTAATCAATTGTTTATGTTTATGGATAAGTGAATCGCATTCTTTATTTTGGGACCCTATGTAGCAGTTGCCATCTTTCTACTTGCAAATTATTAGAAAAGTTCTGTTATTCACCTATTTGATGTTTTTTTTCTTCTTTATTACTAATGTACCTAATAATTTTCTTGGTAATACACACTTATAATTACCTCAGTATTACCCTTAGATTACTGTCATAAAATGAGGTTTATTATTAGGACCCCAAAATACCCATCAAGAAAGTTCAGTTAAGAGCCTACTTTTGTGGTGGCAGCAACCATAACTTTGAAATGGGAAGTTGTTTTCAAGTCTTCTCATTATTAGAAACCCTAGATTTTACTCCATCAATTACTTGAGTTTTAAGAAAATCAGTTGCCATTTGTTGATGGGCTCCACTCCTCAAAAATTGTTTCTATTCAATCAAGACAGCTACCTAAGTGCAAAAAAATTAAACAAACAAAAAAGAGAAAAGGAAGCTTATATTAGTTTTGACTTAAAACTTTGCAGGGATGACCATGGCCATGTCTGAACGCGCTGGCTTTTTCCCTGTGGCTTCTAGTTCTCTTCCACCCAGCCAGAGAGCTCCATCCAGTTAGCACCGTCGCCCGCGGCGATGATTTTTTATTTAATTTTTTTATGCTTTCCATGCATGCATTTACTGCTATTATTAGTGTTTCATGTTCGTTCTTTATTTTGTCTCTCCTCCCTTGTATCATGATTAATTATGTTTGCTGTGGTCTTCAAAGTCAACCTTGAAAATTTCCCAATTTACCTATGTTAACCTTTCTTTATCCACTACATTTTATAAATTTTAATAAAATAATTAAAAAATAACTGAAAAATAATTATATTTTAATAAAATAATTCAAAATAACTGAAAAATAATTATATTTTAATTATTTTTTTTTAAAAATAATTTTTAGAAAGTTCTCAAAAGAAAATAAAAGCAAAACAAATGGAAAAAGATAAATAAAAATCTCATTATTAGCTTAAAAATGCCAATGGCATGATTACTGGTAACATCCAAAAATAAAACAGCCGGCAAGATTCGTATACATGTACGAAGCGTCTTCACTGTCCGAATGACACGTGGAATTCGGCTCGAACCCAATACATCTCTTGGCCCCACCTTTTACCCAATTAGTTCGCCACCTATAAATCCAACTCTCACTTTCTCTGTCTACTCCCTTCTCTTCTCTGTCTCTCTCTAGAAAACGCTCCCATTTCGCCGTCGTTTAATCGGCGAATCTTATTTATTCCTATTTATATAAATTTGTATTATCTTCCGTTACATCGATCTCCCTTTAAAATTCCCTGCTTTTATGCATTTAATGACCATCTGATCTCCCTCGTGATCCGTGCTCACTACAATTATCTCCTCGTGAGTTTTTTTTTCTTCTAATTATTATTTCATCTTTATTTTAATTCTCTTACTATTTTCAGTTGAATTGGGGGTTTTTGATGAGAATGTGGTGTTATTTTGTAGTGTCTGTTGATTGATTGTTCAGTTATAAGCAGCAGAGCTTCATAAGTAAGCCTCGAATTTCGTGCAAACAAGCCGGGAAATGTCTGGCCCACTGGATCGCTTTGCTAGACCTTGTGAGTTTAATTTCAGTGTACTTGTTTACGTCTTGTGGTTCTGTTTTTGTCTTCTGATTTATTTTGTGCGTGTGTATTTTTGGTTTATTTATTGTTTTGGCTGATTTTAGGGTTTTCCTGTAGTTTCTTACTGTTTGGTTGCTGAGAAAGTTGAAGGATATATGTTAGAGGCTTTAATTACCTAAAAATTAAAGAACTCTTACGATTCTTCAAATGTAGCATGATTTTCAATTGTGGCATAAACTATTAGAATTGTGTGAAACCTAGAATGCATAAAAAATTTGGCCAAGAGTTCCAGCGATTGTACCACATGTTCTCTATTTCATCAACGTATATACTTGCTTTAGAGACCAATTTATTTATATTTTGCTGTAATATATAATAAATTTAATAACTTATGCTACATTCCAAAAAAATAGTGAAAACTTCATTATTTCTTATTTGGATAAGTAAGGCTACATGAGAAGTGATTGTCTTTTCGGTTCTTTTTATTATGTTTTTGAAATGTCTAATATGTCCTTGGTTGCAACTTAGGATTGTTAAGCTTGGTAGTTTTGATTCATGTATTACAAGCTGTCTTTTGTTCTACTAATGCACAATGTAATTTATTGCTCTGTTATTTGGCTGTTTATTTAATTTTGATGTGGCGATTTCCAGGTTTTGAGGGGTTTTCGGGCAGCGATGAGAGAAGAGAGAGAAAATCCGATTTTGAGAACTCTGAAGATGAGAGGCGAACAAGAATTGGATCACTGAAGAAGAAAGCAATTAATGCATCCACTAAATTCAAGCATTCTTTAAAGAAAAAGAGTAATAGAAGAAAGAGTGATGGTAGAGTTAGCTCTGTTTCGATTGAGGATGTTCGGGATGTTGAGGAACTTCAAGCTGTTGATGAATTCAGACAGGCATTGATTATGGATGAATTATTACCGGAAAGACATGATGATTACCATATGATGTTGAGGTGTGCAAACATCTAATTTCATATGTTTTCTGTTTATCTTTATACAATAACTGTGATTGTTTGGAATTATTGCTACAATTTTCTTAACAAGAAAAACAACTTAACATGGCCATTGGGTTGTTAGTGAATAATGTTTGGTCATGAACATTTATGCCTCAACACTGCAACCATCATAATTTTGAGATGCTTTCTTTCATATATAGTTCGATTCCATCTCGATCATTTCCACTGCTTTCCAGTTCTGGTTCATGTTATACTTCATGCTCTTACACTGCCTGTGTCACCTTTATTTTAAGTAACATTTTAAGTCCTTTGCATCTCATAGGTTCTTAAAAGCTAGGAAGTTTGACATTGAAAAAGCAAAGCACATGTGGGCTGATATGCTCCAGTGGAGGAAGGAATTTGGTGCTGATACTGTTATAGAGGTGCTACATTTAATAATTTCCTTGAAATTTCTGTTATTACTCTTGATCCTTTTTCATCTATCATTTTGTTCGCTGTCCTTTTGTGTTTTCAGGATTTTGAATTTAAAGAGTTGAGTGAAGTTTTGAAGTATTACCCACATGGTAATCATGGTGTCGATAAAGATGGGAGACCTGTTTATATTGAAAGATTGGGAAAAGTTGATCCCCACAAACTTATGCATGTTACAACTATGGACCGGTATGTAAAATACCATGTGAGAGAGTTTGAGAAAAGCTTAAAAATAAAGTTTCCAGCTTGCACCATTGCTGCAAAGAGGCATATAGATTCAAGCACAACAATATTAGATGTTCAGGGCGTGGTATGTAGTATGTAATATTGCAGAGTATATATCTGGAGTATCAGCATATCTGGCTATTCATTCTTCTTTTCATTCTTTATTAATCAGGGTCTTAAGAACTTCACCAAGAGTGCACGGGATCTCATCATGCGGCTCCAGAAGATTGATGGTGACAATTACCCCGAGGTTTGGACATTTTACCTTACCTTATTGAATCCTGAGATGTGCACTCTTTCTGTTCTGGAGCTCAATTTAAGTCAAATTCCAAAGTGATTTTTCATGCTTCTTTAATCAATGCAGACACTCCACCAAATGTTCATCATCAATGCTGGTCCTGGATTTAGGTTGCTATGGAACACTGTGAAGACTTTTCTAGATCCCAAAACCACCTCCAAGATTCATGTATGTAAAATTTATCTCTTCTATTCATGGAAGCATAACAGATATTGCTTGTTTACCTTTTTAAATGTATTTTTTTGGTGGAACTCATTAGGTTCTTGGAAACAAGTACCAGAGCAAACTGCTTGAGATGATTGATGCCAGGTAAAGGGGCTGAATTTAGCTATAGTACATTTGCTTTCTTTAAATAAAAAATTCTAAATTCATCTGTGTATTTTATTTTCTTCAAGTCTTTGTTTCTTCTCCCTTCCAATGGTCATGCTTTCTACTCATTCGAGGTGTATACTTGGTATTAGAATTTAAAAGAGCTTGTGATTCCTGCAGTGAATTGCCAGAATTTCTTGGTGGTACCTGTACATGTGCAGATCAGGGAGGTTGTCTTCGATCAGATAAGGGACCATGGAGAAACCCAGAAATTTTGAAGGTTATTAGCTATATGTGCTATAGATATTAGATGTCTTGTACTCCTTTTTTCTTTCCCCTCTATACTTGTTTATAATCAAGTAATAACGAGTATCTTGCATTTATTTTGTTTCAGATGGTACTTAATGGTGAAGCAAGACGTGCTAGGCAGGTTGTAAAAGTTTTAAACAGTGAGGGGAAGTTTATCTATGCTAAGCCACATTACCCAATGGTAAGACTTATCAAAATTCATCAGTTTCATATGGACATGTGGAAATTTTCTTTCTCCTCATGATAAGCATATTTCTGCAAAATATTTTAATGCAGATTAAAGGCAGTGATACATCCACCGCAGAGTCTGGATCTGAAGCTGAAGATATCGCTTCTCCTAAAGCACTGAAGAGTTATTCACATCTTAGACTGACTCCTGTTCGCGAAGAAGTATGTTTAGGTGTTTTAATATGTTAGTATGCTAAATATGTTCGAACATGGTTTACTATTGTAATTCACAATTTATTTGCATGAGTAATTTGGAAGATGAGATAGTAATTCGAGCCTCCAAAGGCTGTTATTGAACCAAAATGAGAATAATTATGTAGTAGAACTTCTTATGCACTATTTTCTTTACTTGCAAAATAGCTCTCTTTTAGAAATTTCTTTTAAACATTTCTTCTTCTGTCAGTTACAACTTGACAAAACATCAACATGTTTTGGATGTGGTGTCAACATTCAAAATTTTTCTTTTACAAGTAATGCTCAAAAGCTAGTAGTAAACTGACCAATTCATGCTGTCTTGTTTGTGGTGTTTTGGATTTGGTGGGTTATTTGACGTAATTATGTTTCTTGATATTGCAGGCTAAGGTAATTGGAAAGGCTAGCTATGCTGCTAACTTCTCAGGGTATGATGAATATGTCCCTATGGTTGACAAAGCTGTTGATTCTGGTTGGAAAAAGCAATCGTCAACCCAGAGGCCTTCTATTTCTAAAGGTTTGGTTTATTTTTAATTCCTTCAATTGTTGGGAATTTGTCTATTTTTGTTGGAATATCCTCCTAGACTTGCTATTGTAGTTCAGTTACCTTACTAGCTGAAATTATGATCAACTATATTTATTTAGTCAATACATTTCCTTGTTCTTTTTCTTTAACCTGATAACTATGAATTTGGTACTTGCAGCAACATTTACTCTTCCTAACACTCAAAAGAGTCCAGAAGGAATTCACGTTAGAATTTTGGTAGCAGTTGTGGCTTTCTTCATGACACTTTTCACTCTTTTCCGTACGATGGTGTCTCATGTGACTAAGAGGCTTCCCTACCCATCTTCTGACAATAATTCAACATCCCCTGTGCTCACCTCTGATGCAACACAAGAAGAGTTTCGTCCCCCATCACCAACTCCAGTTTTTACTGAGGCAGATCTCCTATCGTCTGTACTGAAAAGGTTAGGTGAGCTCGAGGAGAAAGTTGATACACTTAAAGCCAAACCATCAGAAATGCCTTACGAGAAAGAGGAGTTACTGAATGCTGCCGTTTGTCGTGTGGATGCCCTAGAAGCTGAGCTAATTGCTACTAAAAAGGTATAATTGCTTTAGTGCTATATATTTATTACTGATGTTTCTGAATCTTTGTTGTTGATGTATGATCACACTGTTAAAGAGTGCTTTAACTGTTCTGTGGTGGCCACAACATGACCTATTATATATAAGCTGTGGTTTAAGCTCTTATTTGGACAACACCTTTTCTTTTTTTCGTGAACTTCTGGTACTGATTGCAAATTATTTCTGCTTCAGCATGTGGACCTAGTGTGATCATTTTGTAGGAATCTGGCTACAGATTTTGTTTTCATTATGTGAGCACCTTGGCCTTGCTGGCTTCCGAGTGTTTTGCTTGAAAAGCAATGTCGGTTTCACTTTCACCTGGTGGTATACATGTCATCATGATCTTATAACATGCTATCAAGTATCTTACTTTTATATGTCCAGGAAAATTTTGCCTTAGGACCAATTTTTGTTGGATGATGGAAAAACTAAACTTTATCTTGTTATCAACCAAAGCTTTCTACTTTCAAGAATATTAACAGACTTTATGGTTAATTTTCTGTAGACTGCTATTAGTTAGAAATCATTAATTACTAGTCTTTTGCAGCTGTTCTTTTTCTTAATTGTTTGCATGCTATTGGAGTGTCTTCCTTTTTGTTTTATTTTCCATACTGTTTGTTGCTGCCCCAGATGGTGCATCAACTGTTTACTCCCCTTTTTGAAGCAAGCTTAATGTTCTTGATCACTTGTTCTTCTTGAACAGGCACTACATGAAGCTTTAATGAGGCAAGAAGAATTGCTTGCTTACATAGACAGTCAAGAAGAAGCCAAGTTCCGGGTACGCGGATCCTCTTTTATTTACATATAGCTATAGGAATTTTGTCTTTAGTTTCATTAGTAATACATCTGGCTGATATTTGTCTCTGCATATCAGAAAAAGAAGTTTTGCTGGTAAGGTTGTTTTGCCAATGGAGAGAAGACTGATAACTTCTTGGCTGGCACTGTGATTATCTTTTCTATACAAGTGTTTTAACATACACGGCCCAATGTTGATTGTGCTGAGAACACACTTTCTAATTGATGCGAGTTCCTGATTGCAAAGGAACACAGACTTGTAAGGAAACTATTGTGTAACTAGTAATACCCTGAAATCATATTTGTGTGGTTTGGTTTGTTCAATTTTCTGCCCTTTTTGCATGTATTTTTCTGGTACAAATGAACCTGTGAATTGTTGAGGCTTTCCTTTTCAGGCAGGCAGCGCAGCTGCATATCATATCATCCCAGTGGGTTTATATGTCACAACTTTGTCTTGTCAGCAGCTGCCCTATTTTGTGTGCTATCAATTTCTGTTTCTGGTTTTTGATCTTTCAGTTGTCGAAAAAATTATTATTAAAAAGGTTTTTTTTTTTTTCCGTTTTACTTAAAATAAAATTAAAAAGTAGTTACAACTCGGAAAAATCATTAAAAAAATGTTTTTTTTTCCCACTGTTTTCCACAGTAAGTATTTTGAATCTGAGAAGTAAAAACCCAATACGAGAAACAGAAAAGATAGCAAACAAAGATGGAATTAATTTGTACTATATTCTTCAGACTTTAAAGTATAAAATTGAGTCACCTGAGTGGATAGGATTGTGTTGATTCTTGTCTATCAATTACTTAACAAGCATATATTTTTCCATAGTAGAATTGGTATTTTCCTGACCTCTTCTAATGGTAATAAAAAAATCTATATCTATAATCTTGGTCAATTTTTTTAATTTTGATAAAAATAATTTGAGTTGTAAAATTATTTACAATTTCAGCTAATTTGATTTTAGTTAAAATTGTTTAATTTCATTAATGATGTGACTTATTCATATCATTTCATATGTCCGGTGAAATTTCAATCCAGAATTGAAGATTGATTATTGCTCATGATTTTGCAGTTTGGACCATTTCTATCAAAACTCAAAAAGATTAATCAACATTGGCAAAGATTTGAACTTTTTTCCTATATATTCATATTTTGCTCAACTTTGTGGAAGAAAATACTGGGTATATATATTCTTGTGTGACTGTTGGCATAGGTGCTTACAGGCAATTAAGCCTAACTTTTAGACTATAGAATATAGCATGGAAATCAGGGAGCAAGCTTATTCAGGACCAGGCAAGAATCTTTATATATATATATATACATATATATGTTACTTTTAGTAATCTGCAGAAATAGAATGAATAATTGGTGGAACTCTTGCCGGGATCCCCACAAGAAATGCAGTAATAAATGGTCGTCTTAGTAATGGTGGCATGGCCTGAACATGTAATGTAATCCTGTCCGTCTGAATGACAATCTGAATCCGAATTAAGATTGCGGACAAGGACAAAAACTGACATACATAAACACAATTCTGGCACAATCATAGTCCACAGATCACTTTTTCTTTTTAACTAAACAACTATAATTAATTCAGTGCAATACGGTTTTAAGTTATAAAGATTTAGATCAAACTAACAGAATTTTCTTATTTGTTGATAAAAATATTTTAACACTAAAGTAGATTTTATACTTAATTCAGTTCGGTTTACTTTTTTAGTTGATTTGATTAATAAAAAGTTGAGTTTATATAGTTGGATTTTACCTTTTTATTTAGTTTAATTTGAGTTTATTAAAAAATAAATCATTTTATTTGGTCTGAATGCTGGCTTGTAATTTTTATTAGCTCCTCCAATTTTTAAAAGAAAAAACATCAAATCAATGAATTTAGAACAAAAATATTCGTTAACATGCGTGTATTCTTTCATATGGGAAAGAAATGTTCATATGGTTTTGCACACAGTAAGTTCTGTAAAAAGTTATAATGTGTAGACATTTTTTGTTTTTAAAAATATTGAACACATATATTTTCTTGGCAAATTCAGTGACAAGTCGCTAGAACTTTGACTAACCATTTATCTTTGATTTTGGTTACAGAAACAACTCGATCGATTACAGGGAAGTCCATAATAATCACTCCAGCTTGCACAATTATGAACAAGAAACCCCAGAAAAATGTATTATACAAAGCAGAAAACACTCAGAATAATAATAATAATAATAATAATAATTACAGGGCAGAAAGACTTCTATCGCCACCAATATCAGTAAATTTTATCATGCTATATGTGGAGAATTGCAGAAAAAGCAGCAGCACTGTGGTTATGGATTTCCCAGTTAAAATCCGAAAAACTGAAATGTCGGAAAAGAAAATTTAGTTAGGATTTTTCTTGTGCATGAGTAACTAAAAAAGAACAGTTGCCACATTTGCTTACCTTCTTCTTCTTCTTCTTCTTTTCAACGTACTCCATGAGTTCCTGATGTTTAGCAACTGCATCATCCAGTGCCTATACGAACAAGAATCAGAAACATTAATGGTACTGTTTGTCATGACGTAGTTATTTTAAAGCAGAGATCAGGTAGGTACCTTCTTGGTTGCAGCCAGCTCTTGCTCCAGGACATCAGCGCGCCTTATGGCAGCATTCAGCAATTCCTCCTTTTCAGGTGGCATGACTTGAGGTTTTGTGGCGAGAACATTCAGCTTCTCTTCCATAGCAGCCATGCGAATCATCATGTTCTTGTAGTCAGCAGTGGGGATGGAAGCTGGTGGCAGTGCGCGGCCTTTCACCATTGCATCATCATAGTAAACCTGATTACCATAGATAGCAGCTTCAGTAAGTCTTCGTGGCATGTTGCGTGTCATGCGAACCATGGTCACAATCCCCATCACCAAGGCCATAACCCCACTTATGATTGGATTGTTAATTGAATCAGCCCTACAACCACCATGCAGTGGGAACTGATCTGCAAAATTTGGAAATTGATTTGTAATGTTGATAATCGAATACATCCTTGAAAATTGTAGAAAGCAACTGAATGTGGAGTGCATGTATCTGACGCAAAGATTGATAAGCTCTGATTTTGATGAAACAAATGTATCACATATAAATTGCATACCTCTGGAGACGTCGAATCCATTATTGTCCATTGGAGTGTGCCAAGCAGAATCGACAGACTTGTCAACCATTGGAATGAGTTTGTCAAAGTTGTTGACGATATTGGTCTGGTTGCCAATAGGAAACTGCAAACACATAACGGAGATACAAGAAAAAAAAATGACAGAAGGCAAAGGCGAGATAATGCAGGAGATTAGTTTAACAGGATGATTCAGGATTAGAAAAGGCCAAGATAACTTGATAAACTTTCAAGCTAATATTTCAGCCTTTTCATTATTGTGCGTTGCTGATATAAGATGGGATTTCAGGAAACTTACTTCTTCAGTGAATGGAGAGAGTTTTGGATGCTCAACATGCACAGTTGCTTCTACTGTGAAAGAATCACATCTCTTCATGTTGTTAAAACACCACCAGCAAAAGGGAAAAGAAAAGAGGGAGAAGTTCAGCAATCAATCAATGGCATAAAAACTCAAAGAGTTGGGCAAAAGAAATCGTGCCCAATTGGTGCATTTTAAATGTAGTAATGAGAGAGTCAAGAACCCATGAAAACTGAAGTACCACAATCTGGCTAGGAAAAAGCTACCAATGTGCATACCTTCTCATCTTCAGAAATTTTCTTCTCCTCAATTCCTGACAGAGTTCTCCTACGGCATGTGGCTCCCCCATTTTGCACCACCTGGATCACAAAATGGAAAAATTCCTTTTTAACTGTCTCCTATACGCATACACTCCGTAAATGAAATGAAATGTATCAAGTAGAATGCACAAGTAGCAACAGTTTTACCTTCATTATTTCTGGATCATGCCATGGACCCTTATCAGAGCGCATACAGCCGCCCTTATCAGCACAATTACAAGTACCACCCAGAAACTCTGGCAGCTCACTGGTTGCAGTTGAGGAAAAGAGAAAAGGGCATGTGGCTTAGCAGAGAAATTTAGAAGATATACTCTTGTAACAAGTATATAAAAACAGGAAGATTTAAAAAAAAGAAATTAGATTATACAAGTTTCCTGTAATACAGCAAGAATTAACTTACCTAGCATCAATTACTTCAAGCAACTTGCTCTGGTATTTGCTACCGAGGACCTGGCAGAAATATCATTTAATAATTTAGTGACAGTACTAGAATTGAAGAAGTGCTTTTGTTTCTTTGTTTATTCTTTCCTTGTAATTGAGGCAGCAGCCTTTAAAGATGAAGCAGATGATGAATACTCACATGGATTTTGGCAGCAGTCTTGGGATCAAGGAACTGCTTAACGGTGTTCCATAACAGCCTGAATCCTGCCCCACCATTGATGATGAACATGCGGTTCAGGGTCTGCAAATAATGAAGGCATTCAATTAATATCAGGTATAACAAGAATATGTAATTCATCCAATGGAAGAAAGCAAAGATCATGAAGGAGACAAGCTTAAAAGAAAAATGACTACCTCGGGGTAATTGTCACCGTCAATCTTTTGAATACGACTAATGAGTTCCCTTGCTGTTTTAGTGAATTGTTTAAGACCCTAAGTCATGGAAACTTGGTGTTAGACTTGTCTAAAATCAGAGCAAGAAATTGAAGGCAATTCAAAGTCTCAAAGCTTGAGATGTTACGACAACTATTCTAATGGATTTACATAGTTTAGAAAGTAAGAATCCTGAACATACCACTCCTTGCACATCCAAAATGGTGGTGCTCTGGTCAATGTGCTTCTTTGCTGCAACTGAACAGGCTGGGAACTTATAAGCAAAGGTTTTCTCAAACTCCCTAACATGGTACTTCACATATCGCTCTAATGTTGTGACTTGCAGCAGCTTGTTAGCATCAACATCACCAAGTTTCTCAATGTATACAGGTCGCCCCTCCTTATCAATACCATGGTATCCCTGTGGATAGTATTTCACGACTTCATCCAATTCCTGGAACTCAAAGTCCTGAAGAAACATGGAAAATAAAGTTCAGAGGACAACATGGATGCCAGACATATCAGGAGATTCCATAGGGTGACTAATACAATGGCATTACAGAGGAAATTATTCTTTCAACCAGTTTTTGTTAATTACCTCTATGATTGTGTCAGTGCCAAATTCCTTCCTCCACTGGAGCATATCAGACCACATTTGCTTTGCTTTCTCAGCATCAAATTTCCTGGCCTTCAAAAACCTGAAAATCGTGATAATAACGACCCAAGTCATTGTCTGTTACATCAGAACGACTACCACTTTGCTTTAATTATCATCCAGTCAAATATAGAGAAACCAATCTTAAATGCACAAATGTTATGATAAGACCTCTAAAAATCTCCTGATGAAGAATATGTTATCACAAGCAAACTCTTTTTTTCCCTTTTCTGTGAATTCCTGGGACAATATTCTTGTCCTAGCATTGAACAAATTAGAAGCAGAGATAGTGTGTAAACACAGCCTCAATCATCTGCTGAAAAGGAAAAGGTAAATAACCTGAGCATCAAATGGTGATCATCATGTTTAGAGGGCAGAAGCTCATCAAGGATAAGTACTTGGCGAAATGCATCCACTGCCTGCAATTCCTCAGCATTAATATCGTCCTCAATTGCAACAGACATCACTCTGCTGTGTCTGCGGCCCTTCTTTGTCAAGGAGTTCCTGAACTTGTTGGAGGCATTAATTGCCTTCTTCTTCAAAGCTGCAAGCCTAGTCTTCCTCTCATCCTCAACGTTATCAGTGTCAGATTTCTCTGGACCTGCATAATCAATATTCAGAGGTAAACACATTTAAAGATATTAATACAACAACTTAGATATATGAACCAGGATCTGCAAATTAACATAAGCCATCAACCTTTTTATATCGTCGAACGCGTACCTGCTTTGATATGTCTATCAAGCGGCCCAGACTGTGTGTCGGCCATGGCCATGATTAAATTCCGAAAGGTCTATCAATCTCAAGATGGCAAAAATAATATGCACCCAAAAAATATTGCTCCTTAATAAAGACTTATATGCCTGCAACCATATAAAGAGATCCAAGAAAATAAAAGATCCAAAGTGAAACAAACGCGTCCTTGCAGTAGCACTTCAAAACATCAAAACTAAAAAAAGTTAAAGCATCCGAGTTTCTAATGAGAAAAGTCATTGCAACAGAAATACTAAACAATGGCTCACTTGCATGTACATTCTGACCCTATGCAATAATATTGGCATGTTAAGAACTTGCACATCAAAACCAATGCATAAAACATTGCAAAATGAAACTACATTTCATGCTAGCCAGCCTACAAAAATGTATGAAACAAAACCAAATTAAATTCTCCAGAAGAAACAAATGTATTTAAGAGTTTACATGCTGAATGATAAAAAAGTATACAAATTCAGAAGCATATTAACAACAAGGGTAGCTAAAGATGATGAAGAAAATGCAAGAACTGGATGAGTTTAGTGGAAGAAGAAGAAGAGAAAGAGATTATACCAATTGGCAAGAATGAAAGGAACCATGAGAGAAAAAGAAGGGTAAGTATATAAGGAAGCGAAGACTGAAGATTTCTAAAATCCTGAGGCCCCTAAGAGGACGGCTCCAAAAATGGATAGAAAGATATATATGATATGTTACAAATTTAGAGAGAGGAAAAAAAGAGACCTTTCTTGCATTAGATATTGACAGGCTGTTGTTATTCTGTTGAGAAAATATAGAGATGGGAAGCTAAATGCAAGCCACTCCGTCGGATTTTTGTGCTCCAAAAAACGCGCATGAAATCTTTAACCAACTTACTAACAAATGTCTCTTCTTTTCTTCTTTTTTCTTTTCCCGGGAAAATCCATATGTATATTATGGGATCTAAAATCTGTTACATTTTTCTTTCTGGTTTTCTATCTTTAGCATGTTTTGTTATATCTTTTTCTTTTCTCTTCATTCTATTCTCAAGTTTGTCCACTCCAAACTAATGATGAGGTTAATCATGATATCTATTTGAATACAAACTATACAAGGGATATTCTAAAAAAAAAAAAAAAAAAAAAACAAACAAACTCATTCTAAATAATAATAAAAACCACTATTTTTTTGTCTAATTATTGAGAACAGCTTTAGAAAAAAGATTATAATTTCTTACAAAAAGTAATTTCTATAACTTAAAGTGTTTTCAGAAATAGCTTTTAATATTAAAAATAAATAAAATAAAATTTGATAATTACAGTTAAAAAAAGTTTAATTTCAACTTTGAATAAGATGATATGCATTTCTTTAAATTATAAATATATATTTTAAATATATAGTTAAATTAAAACTCTTAAAATATTATAATATAATTATTTAAAGTAAGTATTGATAGAAGCACAAGTCAATTGCTTGTTTGCGGTGCTCCACTAAGTTATGGGTACGTATTTTTGTTGCTTCTAACTAGCAATTGGAAGATTTGTCTTCTAATCTATTATATTAGATTAAAGAGTTGATGTCCATCTCCTTTTAACCTCTTCAGGGTTACTTTCTTTGTTTTCTTTTTTGGTTCATTTGCTTTATTTGTATTTTTCTGAGTATTACATTTTACAAATTTGACTTCATTTAAAATATAATTATATAAGAAATCATAATTTCCAAGAGTTTATATTATAAACAATTCCTCCGATTTTCTTTAAAATCGACTATTTTTAACCAAAAAAGAAAGACAACGGGTAAAGAAAAAATTCAAATAAATTCTAAAAAAATAAGTGAATTTCAACTGTTTCATAAAATATAACTACTCTTTGCATGTTTTAAACTCCATATGAAATAAAGATGAAACTCATAATAAAATATATTTGAATTTTTTATGGGAAAGAAAAAGAAAAAGAAAAAAGCTTAGGTTGCCTCTTATGTAAAATTGTGAATCGGTTTTCTCACCTCAAAATAATTGCAATTTCAGTACTTAAAGTTTTCTCGAAATGTAAAACATTGAGAATAAATTATTTTCTTACAATTATTATCAAAGCAACACGTGACTGAACAACAAACGTAATTTATTCCAAAAGTTTCTACTACTTGACGTTTTTAGTCTTAATAACACTCCAGTGTACAGTACCTTTAAACCCTCAAAATCTTCTGTCTTTACACTTTCTGGTTCATCAATGGCGGCGACTACAACCCATCTTGCTCATCCACCTACTCTCTCGAAGAACATCACTTTTCATCATTTAAAGCAAAACCCATTTCTTAAAACTTCGACTTTACCCGTCAAATTCACTAGAACCTCTCCAAAGCCCCTCTCTCTTACTCTTAAAGCGGTTTTATCACAAAACCCAACTCTAACTCAAGAAACTGCTCAATTCAAGCATTGTTTCACTAAATCAAATGATGGGTTTCTCTACTGTGAGAATCTTAAGGTTCAGGATGTCATGGAGAGTGTTGAGAAAAGACCTTTTTATTTGTATAGTAAGCCACAGATTACTAGAAATGTGGAGGCTTATAAGAGTGCTTTAGAGGGATTAAATTCTATTATTGGTTATGCAATTAAGGCTAATAATAATTTCAAGATTTTGGAACACCTGAGACAGTTGGGTTGTGGAGCTGTGCTTGTTAGTGGTAATGAGCTTAGGTTGGCTCTTCGTGCTGGATATGATCCCAAAAAGTATGCCCTTTGAACCTTCCTTTTTTTAATTGCTATGGCAAGAATTGCGCGTGTGTGTTTTTTATCTTCTTTATTTGCCTAGTTTTAGTGTCATCAGACCTATGTTGAAATGTATGGGTTGCACTAATTGATACTGAACTGTGGCATTTTTTGCATGCCTAATTTGGGTTAACATGTCAATTATCAGGTGTATTTTTAATGGAAACGGGAAGCTCTTGGAGGACCTGGTTTTAGCTGCTGAGGAAGGTGTTTTTGTTAATGTAGATAGTGAATTTGATTTAGAGAATATTGTAGCAGCTTCTAGAATTGCTGGAGAAAAGATTAATGTTTTACTCCGGATCAATCCAGATGTGGATCCTCAGGTATGTGATTGTCCCTTTATACAACAATTAGATACTTTACCAGGTAAAGCAAGTGATGTCATAGTAAAAAGTATGAGATCTTATGTTATGTCAGGTTAGGTGGTATAATAGATAGTGCCTACTTAAAAGGCTTTGTCAGTTGACTTAGTTAATTCATTGCTAAACTAAGTTAGACAAATGAGATGCTTGATTTGCATAAGAAAAGAATAGTTACTCAAATGTTTGAAGATAAGTCTGGTGGAGAGTTTGTCTATATTGGAGCCCAAATATTATTCGCTGAGATGGTCTATCATGCTTTTTGATAAGAAGTGGTTTATTTATTCGCAATTTGTTCGACTTTAGAATTTCAGGAATCGGAACTTGAGCCGCATTATTTTTTATATGAAGTTATAGTTTGTTGCATTGGAGTTGTTTTAGAAGTCATCATTGCTGATCAGGTTCCAGAATTCAAGTTCTTTTTTTTTTTTGTATGTGTGTGTAAAAGCATTGAAATTGAGTTACACATTGAAATTGATTAACATTGTTTTAGTTAAAACAAACCGTAACTATCTGGTTGACCACTTCATATATGGCTTTCCATCTTTTTATATGCTTGGATGAAACAATGCGGGTAGTTTTCAGATAAGTATCTGTGTGACCCACTTGCATGATCAATAGAATCACTGTAATCAAATCCTGGAAACATCACAGCCCACCACCTCTGTGTTTTTAATACAGCCTGTTATACCTAGCTAATAGCCCATCGACCCATGCTGATGTCTCCTCATTTTGTTTCCATCACCAACTAAATCTCTAATCCATAAGAATCAAGATATTGGAGTTATATATCACAAACTATAGATTTGTTTGGAGATTAAGCTGATTAATTGTCTAAACGTTTGTGATAAAGGCTGTAGTTGAAGTTTCTGTATTTGAAATCTTTGTTATGATTGCTAAATATTTTTTGTTTTGATCCTTAGGTCCATCCTTATGTTGCCACTGGTAACAAGAACTCTAAATTTGGCATTAGAAATGAGAAGCTGCAATGGTTTCTGGATGCTGTTAAGGCACACCCTAATGAGCTTAAGCTTGTGGGAGCCCATTGCCATCTTGGTTCTACCATTACCAAGGTATTTTATCAGTGCACCTTATTTCATTTTTATTTTTTGCAGTAATTTTCTGTTTATAATTAAGCATTGTGGATTAGGAGGATGACTATTAATGGCTGTTGGAGGAAAAAAATTGTAATTCACTTCTCTTTCGCTTGTAGTCATCTTGATATGCATTGTCCTTGTGCAATTTTGATCTTGTGCATTCTGTTAGCTGACCAGTCTTAAAAAATTGTGACTCCCCCTAGTCTGTAGTAGGTAGGCCAGTAATTTGAATGCTGCTTGAATTTTGTAACGTAGACCTAGGAATCCCCATATTTCAGATATTTGAGTTCATTTAGCTTTTCATGTGTGAAATTTCTTTTAAACATTGGTAATGGTCTATCTGCTCAGAGGTTTAACTGTTATAACCTTCAAGAATCCTAAAAATAATTATCTTCAAAATAGTTATCTCCTTAAGTATAATCTTGCATACATTTTTAGGTGCCCAATTATTAACTAATGTTTAGTGAATCTACTGGCTTGAAAACATGCGGTGAATATGAATATATTTTGACTAATGCGTGTAAGAATTAGAAAAGTGTCTGTCTGTCTTACTTGGTGAGGAACGTGATGATGATTGTGTCCTTTTCAATTTTCTTTACTATCAATGGCTGTACCTTGTCAATATTGTAGTATTATTGATGATCTTATTCACTTTCCATCTACCCTTGTTAGCCTATACTTCTCATTTGTCTTGGGCATAAGTATACAAGCATGCCTATTCTGTCTGTCTGTAAATGCCACAAGTTGTCTGGTTTATAGTTTCTATTGATATTAAAGCTCTCTTTATTATGCACTTTAGGTGGACATATTCAGAGATGCTGCAGTTCTTATGGTCAACTACATTGATGAAATTCGAGCTCAAGGCTTTGAAATTGATTATCTAAACATTGGCGGTGGTTTGGGTATAGATTATTATCATGCTGGCGCTGTCCTTCCTACTCCGAGAGATCTCATCGACACTGTGAGTCATGCTTCTTAATTGGCACATGCTCTTTTATAATTCATATTTTTTACTTTTTCTGCAGCCGTTATTTAAAATTGTCAATTGTTGATACACATTCAGATTGGTTCTCCAGTTCACTAATGTTTAACTGCAAATTCTATGGCCTTACTCTAAGGGATATTTATTGGGAATTTATGTGCTTATTTCTTCAGTTATTTTTGTTAGATTTAGAGAGCTGCTGATGTTTCAAGGACCAGTATTTTAGTTTTACTTTGATCAGTATCATCGCTAAAGCATTATATCAACTGCCCACTTGCTAGCATTGCTAAAATTCGGTAATAATTTCATGTCATTCTTAACTAAGTGGTTGCCAATTTAGGTTCGAGAACTGGTGCTCTCACGGAATCTCAATCTCATCATTGAACCAGGGAGATCATTAATTGCAAATACCTGCTGCCTGGTCAACAGGGTCACTGGAGTGAAAACTAATGGGACTAAAAACTTTATTGTGATCGATGGTAGCATGGCTGAACTTATTCGTCCAAGTCTTTATGATGCATATCAAGTAAGGATCTGGGCGTAATGAAAGCTTTTGATGTTATGATCATGTTTGACAGTAGGAAAAAACTGTTTATCTTTCTTGGCTTTTGATTATTCTTCTTTTCTTATTATTCATTTTGCCCATTTACGCTATTGCTTAAGGCTTAGTGTCAAGTACTTCTAAATATGTTTCGACACGTGGTTCATTAACTACATAGTACAACTGCTATTAATCACATCTTATTTCTCATAGGCAGATCTCATCTCTCCATAGCTTATCTATAGGAGCATAATTTAGTGGACACATCTTCTTATCAGTTATGCAAGAAAATGGTAATGGAAGCAATTACTATTTTAACATTTTCTTTCATGTTGAACTGAGCAATAGCCTATATACATGCTTATGATTTGCTAAACTCACTGTAATATGCTGCATCAGTTAAATTATTGGGGACAGATATTCTGGCACTGTTTTTTCCTCACAACATTCTTACATGTCAGACATGTAGTAATTAATTAAATCAATTTTGAAGGAGAAGCAACATGGCTTTCCTCAGAATTCTCTTTCATCTCTCTTTAAGAAAAAGGCTTTTTCTTTGAAGGGGTTTAATAAAGAAACTTAGATAGCAATCCCCCCACCCCCACAAGCTGAACTCACCATCTGTTCTGGGGCTTGAATACTATCTTGTTTCTGCTTAGTATGTTTCTTTTTTATTTGGTTCTAATTAGCTTTTGAATGTGTTGTTGCAGCACATAGAACTTGTTTCTCCTGCACAACCTATTGTCGAAGTATCAACTTTTGATGTGGTGGGTCCTGTCTGTGAATCTGCTGATTTCTTAGGAAAGGGTAGAGAACTTCCAACCCCATCTAAGGTAATCTTTTCAGGTTCTTTGTTGGGCAGTTTCAGTTATGATAGTATATATACTTTAATTTTCTGATCAACATTTGTGGTTTGCAGGGAGCTGGTTTGGTTGTTCATGATGCTGGAGCTTACTGCATGAGTATGGCATCAACATACAATTTGAAGATGCGCCCTCCTGAGTACTGGGTATGAGTCAGTTTTGAATCTTCCATAAAGTACCTTTCATCTTTCCAAATCATATGGAAAATTCTTTTCTCCAGCATTTCAGACATTTTCTTTTAACTATTTGCATTTTGCTAATGTTTACAGAGATCGTCTTATGTACTGCATGCCACTTTTAATGAGACGAATGGTTTCTGCTTTTGAAATATGTTTTGGTCATAAAAAGTGTCTTGAAGTTTGAACATGTTTCATTTTTCAGATTGAAGAAGATGGTTCTGTAACCAAAATACGGCACGGGGAGACATTCGAAGACCATATGCGGTTCTTTGAGGGTCTTTGAACGCAAAAACTTTTAGCCATTTCTGCCGGAGCACGCAGGCTTCAGTTGTGTTCTTATTTTTGACATACCCAACTATGCCGGTTACATTGTGGTTCTATATTTTGTATCACCATTTTGCTAGATGCTGTTAAAACATAATACTCATTATCAGTGTCGAAACTTTCAGATGTCATTATTATATCGTTAGCATGTTCAAAGATCCCATGATAAAATTATTGCTTGATGCACAATTTGGATAAGCCTTAGAGAAGGTGAATTGTTCTGCAATTCTCTTCTGAAATATTGCCACTGAAGGTTCTCCTGTCTTTAGTATTTTCTGTCTTAAATCCTAACTGTAATTCCTCCTGCCAACAGTATAAAAGTAATTAAATTTTGTCTGTAAGACCGAATTTGCGGCTCCAATCTTACTTTGAATCGATCATGATGATGTCTATATATAAACATAAGAGTTGAGCGGTGAATTTACATGTAAAATATGTAATCCAACTCCTAAAATACGGTTTAAAGAAAAATTAAAACCCACATACACTTTAAAACAGGGGTTTACTGAAGATTAGTTCAGTGCTGCTCCAATCGGATTATGCGGTTTTTGAACACCCAAAACCCGACTTCAAATCATTTATTATTATTTCTTTTTGTTTTTTGTAATTCATTCCAAATGATTATTATGTAAAATTCCACAATATCAACGATTCCGTCCAAGATCGATATATCCTAATCCTGAAAGTCGGATGCAGCGACAGTTATATCCAAACAGTCCAAAAATTTCTACCGTCTTCCTCATTTCTAAGCTCTCCAAAACATATTCTATTGCAGAAGAAGAAGAGGCGGTAAAACGATGTCGCCCGTTGACGGCTACCACGATTATCTACCCCAAGCACCCGAATACTTTCAGCAACTTCCCTCCGGTTAGTAGCATTATACGTACTTTCGCTGTTGCAATTAGAAATTTGAATAATTTAGGATAAATTACAAGTAATTTATATGGTTTAGTCCTTATTAGGGCTCTTTACGACTTGATCATATGAAGTGCTAGTTACAGAATCATTTTGTGTAAATTCATGTTCTTTTTTGCATAATGATTATTGATATTGGAGGTGCAGAAGTGCGATGGTATATTCTTGATGACAATCAACAAAGTTTTGGACCTTACGCAATCCATGAAATGCGCGGTGAGTTTTTCTTTCCTTTTTGTTTTTTAACAGACTAACTGCATGCTTACATTAGTTGTTTAAACTGTGGAATAACTGTTTTCTAAAATCTTGTGCTTTTTCAAAACAAACCAAAAAAAGATGGAAAGAAAAAGACTTGAATTGTTTCGTGCTTTGTATTTAATCTTTCTTTTCCTTTTCCCCCTTTTTTTGGGGGTTTGTGTGAGGGCTCAAATTTACTCAGGCATTTTTTTCTCTCCTTTTTGTTGTTGAATTTTCATTTATAGCAGTAAATCAATTGCACAGTTTCAGAAAGAAAAAAATGTTCTTCTGTCTGTAAACTTGTTTAATTGCGGTCTAATGAGATGAGCTATTGAAACATGATTCTACTTTGCTTCTTTACTGCTCCTACGCAGAGCATTTCTTGAATGGGTTTCTCTCAGAAAGTTCATTTGTATGGACTGAAGGAAGAGTTGATTGGCAACCATTGTTTGCAATACCTGATTTGCTTTCACAACTTACTCTACAGAGAGCTGATACTTCTCTATCAGGTATTATTTTTCTCTTTCTGACTTTTTCTTCAGCGTTGGTTTTATTTATTTGTATTATTGCAGACATTATTCTTATGTTTTAAAATAGTTACCTTAAAACATAGATATTTCCATGACTCGATTTATGGCTCTTACCCTGAGATGTTTTGGCAGCATCCATCAACAGTGATATTGAGTCGGAGAAGTGGAATGATGTTAGAGGGGCAGAGAGAGGCATTGTTGGCTTGCAAGATGGATCTCAGTCTAGTAATAAACAGCAAATTAATACCTCTTCTGCAGGTGAGGGATTTCTTTTATCTTTTCTTTTTCTAATCTCCTCTCTCCCCCTGTCCCCTTTTGTTATCATTATCATTATCATTATAAATATTTTATTTTAACAAAAGGGGATGGTTGGTTAAGCATGTCTGTTGCCTGACGAAGGTTCCATATGTTGTGATGTACTTGGCAGTGCGTTCCAATGATAATGAGGATGAATTTGAGAAATGGCAGAGGGAGATTTCAGAGGCAGAGGCTGAAGCTGATAGACCTCAGTCGCCACCAGAGGGCGAGGAAGAATTTACAGATGATGATGGGACCACATACAAGTGGGATAGAGGTCTTAGAGCATGGGTTCCTCAGGTTAGTTCTGAGTTTTGTAATTTTCACTTATCAAAGCTTTTTCCACACAATTGTGTTCAAGAAGAATATCTCTGAGTTTTGTAATTTTACTTGTCAAAGCTTTTACCATGCAATTGTGCTCAAGAAGAACATCTTAAACTTAATTTTTGTTTTCCTGCTTGAGCAACCTAATTCTGTATGTGCACTGATTATACATATTTTAGTAAGCACCATTATCTTCTCCTTCAGCTGTGAGTGTGTGTGTTTTTTTCTTTTCTTTTTTGCATGTAGTCTCATGTGCTAAATGTAGAGTATATCAGGAAAATTTATTTCCCTCTATTTGTTTCTTTCCAAGTATTTCATTTATTGGTGGAATTTTAGGTTACTATGAATAGTGTGCCAATAATCATCAATAATTTTTTTGTGCTTTCTTGTGATTTACGGGGATGGATAGGTGGGGAAAGTTGAGCAAGGTAAATTTGAGAGTTGAATTGTTTTATCATGTCCTTGCATCTTATGAATCTTTTAGATGCAGTTGATTGACAATAAGCTTCTTTCTTCTTTTCTTTTTCTTAGAGTGGTGTGTGTGTGTCTGTGAGAGCGAGAGAGAGAGAGATGAGCTTTCTCATCATATGCTGGATGGAAGAAGTCTATATTCGTATTTCTAAGTGTACTCTATCAATGATTACTGATAAGAAGTCTACATTTGTGTTTCTTTTTAGTTACTAAAATTGATTATAATAATCATGGTTGAGAACAGAGAGAGGGAGAGGGAGCATATTAATGCGGTATAACCTTGCTAAGGTACTAGTTCGATATCACCTTGCTGCAACGTGGTTAGTGCTGTTAAAATTAATGGTGCAGTTGGCTATTATGAAAAAGATCGTGGTCATTGCATTCTCTGCAGTAAGAAATTTTTTTCCTTAAAAACAAAAGTCAGCATGTTATCTTGCTAAGATAAGATGGTAATAAAGCTTGAGGTTGAATGGTGTATTCGAGTATTTCGAGAAAGATTATGGTAATGGTGAAAATGGACTGGAAGGAGGACTATAATCATACTTGTGTTTCGTGAACACATTGTCGGAAGAAAACTGTCGGAATGTGCAATTTGAAAGTGATATAATTCTGTTGTCCAAGCTTTTAGTGGCCAGGAGAAAACTTATTTCTGCATCATTTCACTGGCTTTTGTGGTGATTCATGGGCAGCAAGGTTGATCTTAGATCAGGCACTTTGAAGTCTAGTTTTTGATGATATATTAATGTGGTTCACTTGCAAATGTTATGATTTTGAGCACTTGTGAATTGGCATAAGAATTTTTGCTTGATCGTTGTGTCTTGGCATTTGAATTGTCAATAAACAAAAAGTCAGCTATCTTTGTAGAAGAGAGGTTCCTATCTTCTTATGTTATCATGTGTCTATTTTCTCCCTCTTCCCCCTTCCCCCCACCCCAGGCGGTGATTTCCACTGGTTAGGATGGGAAACAACAAGAAGAAAGGCTTGATGGAATAGGTAATGGTTTATTTGGCTGATAAATAAGGATGGCTTAGGTTGGAGCAGTTCTCAGTTATATGGTTGCTACTGAAAACATGAATCTCATGAGCAAAGGCAAATCCTGTATTTGTGTTTCTCTTATTGAATGCAGAAGTAAAGACACAGGACAAAGATAGATCCTGTCATAGATAGTATTCTAGCCCACCATGATGTTCACACCTGTGAAACTTCCATTGATATTGTGACTGTCAGATTGGTTGATTCTATTACTTTCTTTCAAATTTTTTGAGCATGTCTTGGTTGTTTATGGCTGTGTGTGTATGCACATACATGTGTCCATATGCAGATGTATTGTTGAAAGGTTAGGGGTAACACCTTCATGGTTTTCATCACAAGGTAAAATATTGAATGACCATGCATGATATTCAGATTTAGAATACATGGTGATGGTGTAAGTGATGACTTATTTATATGGACTTGAAATTCTATGTGGCTTACTATCACCTTCATACTTATAATTATGCACATATTAGGATTTCATTATTGATTGATATATATAGGACAATACTTCAAGCGTGACTGGACAATATGGCTTAGAAGAAATGACCTTTTTGCAAGAAGAGGACGTTTTTCCAACTGTGGATATAAACAATGCAGCTTTCAAGGAGGAAATCAATGGTAGCGGTGAAAGTGAAACACTGGAATCAAAACATAATGGCAAGAGGAAATTACAGGGATTGCAAGATGATAGTAAAATGCAAGCTGATAAGGACACACAACCTGATAAAAAGGAAAAGGAAGCTGATAAGAAGGTCAAAATTTTTATTTTTCCTCTCTTCTTGAGTCTTGTAACTACTGGAAGATGGCTCCAGGCCACTTTTCATTACCTTTCTTATACTTGAAAATATGTTTTTATTATGAAATCATCTTCAGCTATTTGGGGACTATTAAAACAAGATGCACCAACTATTACAATAATGACTCTAAAAGCAATAATTCAATTTCCTTGATGTTCTATCTCATTGTTCTTTTTTTTTTTTTTCCAGGTATGCTGATACCATTATTTATTTCTTTACTTTTGGCTTTTGCAGGAAGCCAATAAGGCCCCTGATAGTTGGTTTGAATTGAAAGTTAACACGCACGTTTATATAACTGGGTTGCCTGATGATGTCACATCTGAAGAAGTAATTATTGATTACTTATTTGATTGGGCTTTATTATAGTTCTCTTGGTAAGAAACTCATTTTGGTAGTTTGTTGCAGGTGGTGGAGGTATTTTCCAAGTGTGGGATAATCAAAGAGGTAGAGTATATATCTTAATTAATTGTAAACACTTGGCTCTTTTCATGATTGCAGGGCCTAATTCTCCTTTTCTTTTGATGCTCAGTTCTGTCATATGGAATTGGTGATTTGTTCCTACCATTATTTTACTTGTGTCAGGTTATTCAGTCTAGGGAACTGTCTTTTGTTTTTGGAATATTTGTAAACTAGCTTGCTAATTAAAAATTGCGCAATTTTCAGTCAGGTAAGCTATTGGAACTGTGACCCAGTATGTTGAACTGTGAAATCACATGTTTATAGACACAAACACACACACACACACACACACACACACAGAGAAAGTGATAACAAAATAATGAAGGAACCATGATTTTCATTTCCTCTTCTGTTTCAATTTTTAGAGGCTTTGGCTATTTTCTGTGAACATGTCAGAGGTTTGATTGATCAATAGATTTGTTTTAGTACGTTCTAGCAAATCTTATAATTTTCTTAGTAGTGATCTCCAGATTGATAAGCCAAATAAAGTTGAACTTCTGATATAGTCAAAGAGCATTGGAACATGTGTGATGAGGGAAGCAGAGCACCTTGTGAAGATGAAATTGCTGTTTTGTTTATTGTTCTACATCTTCATGTACTCTAGATGGTCCAATTTATGAAATGTCATTTGATGAACCAATTGTAAATTGTACAGGATCCTGAAACAAAAAAGCCTCGTGTGAAGATCTATGTTGACAAAGAGACTGGAAGAATAAAGGGAGATGCATTAGTTACATTTTTAAAGGTAATTTTGTTTGCTGTGCTCCTTAGTCCATGATGCTGAATCGGGATTTTTATGCTTATGTTCTTATGTATGATTGAACACTAGGAACCATCAGTTGATCTGGCATTGCAAATTTTGGATGGTACACCTTTACGGCCTGGTGGCGCAGTCCCTATGTCTGTCAGCCGAGCCAAGTTTCAGCAGAAGGGTAATAATAATTCCAACTTCATGTTTCCATGTTGATTGGTTATACTTACAAGGATTATTGTTAACATTATTAGTAGTTATTTGAGATTTGGAAGATATCCTTAAATTATCTAGAATTTGCAATGTCTGTTTATTGGAGGCTTGTGGTTTTATTGATGGGCTTCATTTCTGCTGAATGCAGGGGATAGATTTATACCTAAACAAGCAGATAACAAGAAGAAAAAGAAGCTAAAACGAGTTGAGGAGAGAATACTTGGTTGGGGTATGTTCTCAACTCAAACTTAAAATTTAGTAGTGGATGTGAAGGGTATGGTGTTTTACCTAATTACGTTCTGGTGTGTCATTTTAGTCTTTTGCTGCATCTGAAGCTTTGAATTTAATTTGGTATATATGCAAGAAGTTTCCTAGTTAAATTTTTTTCCAACTTCTGAAATCATAAGCGTAGTTGTGAAGTAGTTTTTATTTTCTAATATGTATTTTCAATATTATATCTGCCACAACATGATCTGGGATCGCTATCATCAATGTTGATCTTCGCTTATTGACAAGGAAGCCCCTATAATTACTGCTAAAATCTTTCATATTTGTCATAATTTTTTATTCAATTATGAGAATAAGGTGAGATGCAATCTGTATTGACTGTCATGCTGATATTTGTTGAAATGAGTTTGAGGAAATTAACACTATGCTTGGATGGAGGATAATCGAAGGGGAGGGGAAGGAAATAGAAGGAGAGTGGATTTTGATCGTGTTTAGCTATTAAAATTTTTTATGAGGGGAAGGAAATGGTGGGGGACTGATTTTCCTTCATTCCCCTTGTAGAAGTTGAAATTGTTCAAGTGCAAAAAGTATCAACTCATGGAAAGAAATTAAAATTTAATTAATTACCTTTTTAATCCCTATTATTGTAATAAAAAATTGAAAACTCACTTAAGTCCCTTCTCTTTCCTTTAATATGTAACCAAACATAAGAAAGTAAATATTTTCTCTTTTCTTCCCTTCAACTCCCTTCCATTCTCTTTAAAATACATTCCCCTCCCATCCCCTTTTCATTGCTATGTATAGTTTAAACTCAATTCTCTTTTGGATTCAAAGATGAACTGGTGAAGTTCATTAGTTAAAACACAATTTATATAATGTTGGTTATCTCAGGGACGTTGATAGATGATAGGAAAGAAAGTGAAGTTGCAAGGTTCTTCTTTCTTTTGAAGTTAAGACATTCATTTATTCTTTTCCATCACTTAGCAGTTTCCAAGTTCTAATACTCTATGCTTCTAAAGGGGACCTATTTGTCTATGCTGTTTACGATATGTCCGTATTAAAGATTTTCAGGATTTAGATTAAATTCTCTGTATTTTTCATTACTCGTTTCTGTTGGCATTCTCAAATTTATATTTTCATTTGCTTCCTCTTGAAGGATTTGTTAAAAATAGGAGTTTGAGAGTAAAACTATGTGTATCAGGAGGACATATTTACTCTTCGCCACTCGCAGTTGCATTTGGTTTTGTTTATGCATTCCTTTCAAACACTGTAGCTTATTATGTATGCTAAATCTGTTTTTGGTTTGTCAAATTCTTTAGGGAAATGTCTTACCTCTTCTAAATGCACATAATAGGTGCACAATTTTTCTTTATCTTCTTTTTGGAGTTATTGTTAAAAAAAATTGTGGCAGGGTAAGTTTCCACCGATACATAGTGATTTTGATAAGGATACAGGCTTGTTATTATTTATTGTTTCTTCTCCAATTTGCAATTGGAAATCTCCAATAAGTTCTGGAAGCTAAAATCATGCCATCTTTTGTTCTTTTTCTCTTTCATTTCTGGGTAACGTCTTAAAGTGTTTGCTTCTTGAGATAATATGCAGCTTTTCTTGAAGCTTTATACTTAAATCTCTGTAATTGCCTTACCTGTAGCACCATGTGTTCCTTCAATGACCCAGGTGGACGTGATGATGTAAAGGTTTCAATTCCAGCAACTGTTGTTCTTCGTTACATGTTCACTCCTGCTGAAATGAGGGTAAGGATGAAGGATTTGTTCTTATGGCTGCGACTTCTTGTGACAGATAATTTGATTATAGGAATCAAGGAAATCAGAAGTTCGTATTGGTAGATAAAGAAAAGAGAAATCTTTTCCCATTCGAAGGCTGCAAATGAGCTGAGCCATGTTTAGCTTTGGCTAGCTTGAGCTTGGCTCATCTATTATCGAGCCAAGCTTGAGCATGAGCTAGTATCACTATGTCATTTATGGTTCACGGACCTAAATGGCCTTACTAAATATAAATTTTACAACTAAAATTATTTATCAATATTAAAAAAATAAATATTTGTTTATAAAAAATTATAACATATTTAATTAATTGTATTTTTATTATAATAACAAAACTTAATTAGGTATTCTTGTTTTTGTTATAAGTAAAATAATGTATTATAATCAAAAGCTATTAATATTTACAAGCTAGCTTACGAGCCTATAACAAACCGTGCTTTGCCTTGACTGATTTATCGAACAAGCCTCTACTCATGAGCTCAAGGTAATTTTTTATAGGGCTGAGTTCCAAATAGCTCACAAACGGCTTGGCGCATTTACAACCCTAGCAACGATTGTCTTCGACTCTGGGAATCTGTTTGTTTCACGGAAAATAAATTTCTTTTGGAAAACATGTTGAGTAAAACATGTTCCAAATAAATGACTTGTTTACTGTTGTTTAGTACTACTATACAGAAATCACTTGGAAATTATTCTATGATTAGCGCAGTTTTTCAATATGAAAGACCATTAAAATGTTTAAAACTTATTAGAACTTCATAGCTTAAATTTACAATTAGATTTAAAAAGATACATTGAGAATTTCTTTCCTATGATTGTTTAGTGATTGTTGCCTGCCATCAGTAATAGGTGGTGGTTGGAGGTCGCTGGAGGCAATTGTCGATAGTTGATATATTAAGACATGCATTTGTTTAGCTTTTGTAAAGCCATTTTCATAAGTTTGTAAAATTTCAAAGAATGGCATGGTTATCCTTCTGACCAAGAAAATGTTTTTTGTTGAACAATTTTCTTAGATGCACTAAACACACAAAGCAGGTTAAAAACAAAATATAGGAAATGTTTTTCCTGCAGAACAAATGGAGCCTAAGAATTGGTTTGTTATTCAAATGCTTATTTTAATTACACTAATCATGCATGTCCAGCATTTGTTGAGCACAAATGATGGAATCATAATGGTTTATTGGGTTAATACATAGAAGATAGAGCAAGTCTGCATTAATGTCATATTATCTGCTCGGGACCTTATACTCTTTCTATGTTGTGATTTAGATTTTTCTTATGCTCAAAACCTTATGTAGAGAGGTAAAGGCTTTGTTTTACTTACAAATTCTACAGATACAAAACTTTATAGCTGGGATAAAATCCTTGGGAAGTTGTTGAGGCTAACAACATTTTGTTTATTTGTTTAATAGCTTATTTCCTATATAATGATTTGAAAGTTTTAAATGGTGTTCTTCTCTTGATCTTAATGCATCTTTTTCCATCTGTGGTAGTGTAATAGCATTGGGGACACTATAAATTGACTTCCTTATCAAGCATTCGGAGAAAGAAATTGTGATAGTGGTCTTATATCATATCTGCTATGGTTTCTTTCTTCCACAATCTTTCTAGCTACACATTCTATTCTTATTGATATGCTGCTCTATTAGTGGTTAATGCTCTAAAGTCGGCCAAAACGAGCTGTTAAATATAAAAGTTTAACAAGCCTAAATTCTTATTCTGTTTACACATTAGGACTTTCCTTCTCTTGTCCTAAATTACTGCTTGGATCTTTTCTAACATGAGTAGACTGATGAGAATTTACGTTCGGAGCTGGAGGTGGATATTAGAGAGGAATGTGTAAAGCTTGGTCCAGTTGATTCAGTCAAGGTAACTAAAATTATCAGGCAATTCTTTGCTATGTTCTTCATGACTTTGTTCCATGTCTTTTTCGTCTGACTTGATCCATATTGTACTGGATAAACTGGTGACTGAACCTGTGTTTCATTTGTGATCATATAAGATAAACTAGTCATGGAATAGAAAATATCATTTCATTGGCTTGTTTAGTCTCTGCAGGTAATATCTGAGTTTTACATGATGTAAAATATTATGTGAATTTGGTTTAGTCAGTATATGGCTAATAGATGGTATTCCTTTGTTCTCCTAAACTGATTATGTTCAGACTTTATGAACTTTGTAATGGTAATTTCCTTATTGTTAAAAGTTGTGTGCTGATTTTCTTCAGCTTACAGCTTCCTTTCAAGCAGATTACCTCTATTCTGGCAAGCAGCTGTCAGTAAAAAAAAGAAAAAAAAAAAAAAAGAAAAAGTTAATTCATGCCACTGGGTTTGTTTCAGTATTAGTGACTTCTGTTTGTGCTGTTATTTCATTTGACCAGTCCTTGCCTTTTTTTTTTCCCCTGTTTACACGTGTTGGTCTTCTAAAACCTTCTTTGACTACCAAGTGAGACAAAATCTTGCATTTTCTTACTTGGATAGAAATCATTATAAATCTTGCACTCTGAAATATTATAATATCCTGGTTAGAAGTTCAGCTACGGTGTAAATGACTTATTTTTTACCCCGTGTCTTGATGCCTATTTCGCTCCAAGGAACTAGACTTGAAATTTGTAAATACACTTTTACCAAGGTTCTACTGGTGATGAATAATATCAGTTCTATACAAAGTTGTTTGTATGATAATAATTTATATCAAGTTAGTGTTTTCTGGTTGTTTTGCATATCTATTCATGCATTGCCATATCCTCTTATGGTTATGCTTGCAGGTGTGTGAGAATCATCCACAAGGTGTTGTCTTGGTAAAATTTAAGGACAGGAAGGATGCACAGAATTGCATTGAATTGATGAATGGACGGTGGTAAATTCTTTATTTGATAATAATGAGTGTTACATATCACGTTCCATCATATGAGTTTAACAACAATGTTGAGTTCCGGCTGTCGTGATAGCTCTTTTCAGTTATTTCCTTAATTGGTTTGTTTGTTTCAGGAAGTATTGATATTAATAAAATGTGAGATTACTTCATATAATTTTGGAGTGTAACTAAATTAAGAACCAGACATCTGACTTTAAAATGTTACTATCAATGTTCAATAAAATTTCACATTCATGGTTCCGTAGAACAAACGGTTAACTTGCCAGGATGCAACGTGGTCGACAAATTCTGACATTTGTGAACTGAGCAGGGTCACTCTTAAAATTCTTAACACCCTTCCCCACCCCAATATTTGTGGCATATTTATGACATGTTTCTTTTTCTTTTTTCAGGTTTGGTGGTAGACAGGTACATGCAAGTGAGGATGATGGATCAGTTAATCATGCCTTGGTCCGGGATCTTGATCAAGATGCTGCAAGACTGGAACAATTTGGTGCTGAACTTGAAGGTGAATGAGTTAATATTTTCCTTGCAATGGCCCTAACCCTGAACATATTTTCATGATGAATCAAATTTTGTACTGAAATACAAGTTAGAAATGGTTACGTTGTATCTCAGAGAAAATAGGTAGAAAATTGAAAAGCTGTTGAGTTAAATTCCTTGTATATTTTTAGACCAAGAGATTGTGCAAATTAATGTTAGAGATGCTTTGAAATGCATTTGCTATAGAGAAAACTTGAGAAGGGTTAATGATGTGATGTAAATTATTTCATGGCATGGTGGTTTTGGTGGCTGGGGATGCTCAAAATTCTAGGTCTAAAAGTGATAATAATATTTTGTTCTTATTATTCTAAAGCCAAAATCTCATTGGTGTTGCTTTAGGCTTCCTGTCAGGTACTGTATAAGTATTTGGGTTCTGTGATTCAGTTCTAAGCTAAGAAATAACTGTTTCCCATCTATCAATGACACTGCCACTAGTCCCATTATGTTAGCTTGTGATGGAGCAAATTGAAGCCTACTACTTCTCTGGTTAAAAACTAGTCCTCTAGGCTTTTGGATCTACCAACACAGTATGCCCTGTGCAATGTATACGAGTGTACGATTGTCTACCTGTGCTGTGCATATGCACTTGATCAGACAGTTGCAATTCTGAAATGAGGAGTTTCATTGAATCATCTCCTGTAGGCTTACAAATAGTTAGTTTTGTTCTTGACTATAGGATTGGAAAAAGAAGCAGGAATACTCCTCGGTTGATGTTAAATTATAGATGGCATACCAAATATATAAATGTCATTATCTTGAATGGTAAAAGAAGAGAAAAACAGGATGGGTACCACCAATATTATTGGTATTAGTCAATGAAAAGATTGAAGAAACTGGTAAATATAGTATAGGTTTAAGAGAAAATTAGAAGAAGAAGAAAATGAAAGAAGAGTATCTGCTAGGAGATCCTCATGTGATAAGTTGGTAATTGAAGAACCCACATGAATTTCTTATTTAGTTGGTAATATCTTGAGTCAACATTATTGTAAATAGACAATGAGCTAATATTATTTATAGTTTAGTTCATTTGTCAATTTCAAGTCTCTTTTCTTTCTGCTTAGAGGCTACCCAACTTCTTTATTAAATTTGGACACAGTATGATTTTTCTTCTTTTTTATAGTATGATTGGATTGTGGAGCCTACAGTTTATAAGCAGATTAGATTTAGAAAAGCATCATCATGATTTAAAATAAAAGATAATGTTTATGAACAAACAGAAGGGTGACAATATTAACATGGACATGATGGGGCTTTGATTCTTCCCAAGAATATGTTATATGTAAAAGATGCCTTTAATTTTGTTCTATTATATGTTTGGAAGACAGTCATTGGCCCCTCTCTCTCTCTCTCTCTCTCTCTCCCCCTCCAACACACAGAACACATTATGAGTGGCTTGAATTATTCACATTGATTGCCTAATAACTGCAAATTTTCCATCACTTCCCTGCATGACTCTAAATTTTAGTAAAAGTGGGAAAGGTAATTGCTTAATTTGACTGAAATAGATATTCTTCAAGTAAAATGGAGGTTTATTTCCTAGAATTCTTATTATAAGGTATTTTTTATTTGATTAATTATATAAATAGGAAAATTCTATTTTTTTTCGCTGGCCACTAATATGGAAACGGTCGTTTATTTTTTTTTTCTCTACCATTTACTAAGATGTTGCAGTTCATCAAGTTGTTTCTTACATATACTCATAAATTCAATAGAATATATATTATTTTCAATCATAGTATAATAATTAGATGACTTTTTAAAAAATTTTAAAATTAATAAATAAATATCATTTTACTGTGTAAATCTTTTTATAAAAATACTGCATTTCTAATTTTTATTTTTTAACTTATGGTACGATTGATTTTTAGTTGTTTTATCCAAAAAAAAAAAAAAAAACTAAAAGACAATTAAAATTTAATTTTGAAAAAAAGTAAAAAAAAAAAAAATTTAATATTTTAACACAGTAAAAATAAAAAAAATAGTTTTGATATTCTTTTTAATAATTATAATATATTCGTAATGGTTGAGGTTGATGCTGATATTTTGAGTAATTTAATTAGCTATATATAAAGGAGAACGAAAAGATAAACTAATTTAGGAATTGATTGGTTGATGGGTATGGAAATATTGAGAAGGTGTATATCGAGTGGGCAAGTGAAAGCTTGAGCTATCTATTAATTGATAGTAGATGATTGTGATTAGAGGATGAATCACATTAAATTATTTATTTATCTATTGGTTGGTCGGTTGCTTCTTGTTTGTGTATTTCACCTTTTCTTAGATTCATATTTCGTAGTGCACAAGGATTGGATTTCATTGTTATGATGAATAAGATCCGAATTTTTTGGAATTTTTTTATTAATCATTCACCGATTAAACTAACCCATATCATATATTAAAATAATTTACTTATAAAAAAGTAAAAAAGAAAAGATAAACTTAAAATTATACTCATACTGTTGATATTCATCCATTATCAAACTAAATTTATAAATATTTTCTAATATATATATATATATATATATATATATAAAGAATTTCTTTTTTTATATTTTTACTATTAGACAGTGTTTATAAATCTCATGATAGGTACCTAAAGATTCATAGTGAATTTCGACGGAAGCTTCTCTTGAAGCAATATCGCGTTGATCTAGTTGCCACCGGAGCCACAAAGGACAATATAAATTGATTCTTTTCTGCCAATAAGCACCAATTGCATCATAGGAATTAGAAAAAACAGATGTAAAATATTCATTTGGACGAGGCTCCCAAATACATCATAAGCTAAACCTGTGCTGACGAATAACCAACTTGCAATTAATAAGAAAAGTATAGTAATGCTATGAATGACCCAATATCGAATATTGGTAATAATATCAGTAAAAGAACGTTCTCATGTGCTTCCAGACATACTGAGCTCCACATATTCTGGTACAATTAAAAAGGAAAGACAAAACCAATAGAGTTTAATTCTTACGAATAGGTACTTTGAATGATGAACAAATCTCAATGCATTCGCTCATATAAAATAGAGTCAACCCCCTATTGCGTATTGGTACTTATTGGGTATAGAATAGATCGGGTTCTCTTTTCTTTGTTCCTACAAACGGAATTGTTACATTATTACTAAAATAAAAAAGAAAAAGAATAGAAAAAGAAATTAATTCTTTCTCCGAGATAACCTATTTAAAAGGGGAGATCCATAACATAGTTTTTCCAGTGCAATAAAGTTACATAGTGTCTATTTTTCATTAATAAAGGGGGTATTTCCATGGGTTTACCTTGGTATCGTGTTCATACCGTCGTATTAAATGATCCCGGTCATTTGCTGTCTGTCCATATAATGCATATAACTTTAGTTGCTGGTTGGGCCAGTTCGATGGCTCTTTATGAATTAGCAGTTTTTGATCCCTCTGACCCCGTTCTCGATCTAATGTGGAGACAAGGTATGTTCGTTATACCCTTCATGACTCGTTTAGGAATAACCAATTTATGGGGTGGTTGGAGTATCACAGGAGGAACTATAATGAATCCGGGTATTTGGAGTTATGAAGGCGTGGCTGGGGTGCATATTGTGTTTTCTGGCTTGTGCTTCTTGGCAGCTATTTGGCATTGGGTGTATTGGGATCTAGAAATCTTTTGCGATGAACGTACAGGAAAACCTTCTTTGGATTTGCCAAAGATCTTTGGAATTCATTTATTTCTCTCAGGGGTGGCTTGCTTTGGGTTTGGCGCTTTTCATATAACCGGGTTGTATGGTCCTGGAAAATGGGTTTCCGATCCTTATGGACTAACTAGAAAGGTACAACCCGTAAGTCCAACATGGGGTGTGGAAGGGTTTGATCCTTTTGTTCCGGGAGGAATAGCCTCTCATCATATTGCAGCGGGTACATTGGGTATATTAGCGGGCCTATTCCATCTTAGTGTGTGTCCGTCCCAATGTTTATACAAAGGATTACGTATGGGAAATATTGAAATTGTCCTTTCTAGTAGTATAGTTGCTGTTTTTTTTTGCAGCTTTTGTTGTTGCTGGAATTATGTGGTTTGGTTCAACAACTACTCCGATTGAATTATTTGGTCCCACTCGTTATCAATGGGATCAAGGATACTTCCAGTAAGAAATATATCGAAGAGTTAGTGCTGGGCTGGCCGAAAATCAAAGTTTATCTGAAGCTTGGTCTAAAATTCCCGAAAGTTAACTTTTTATGATTTATATCGATAATAATTCGGCAAAAGGTGGATTGTTCAGAGCAGAATCAATGAACAACAGAAATGGAATAACTATTGGGTGCTTAAGACATCCTATCTTTAGAGATAAAGAAGGGCGTGAGCTTTTATACGTCGTATGCCCACTTTTTTTTGAAACATTTCTAGTTGTTTTGGTAGACGAAGATGAAATTGTTAGAGTCGATGTTCCTTTTCGAAGGGCAGAGTCAAAGTATAGTGTCGAACAAGTAAATGTAACCATTGAGTTCTATGGTGGCAAACTAAATGGAGTCAGTTATAGTGATCCTGCTATTGTGAAAAAAATATGTTAAACGCGCTCAATTGTGTAAAATTTTTAAATTAGATCGCACTACTTTGAAATCCGATGGTGTTTTTCGTAGCAGTCCAAGAGGTTAATTTACTTTTGGACATGCATCGTTCCTCTGCTCTCTCTCTCTATATATATATATATATATATATATATATTAGTTTATGAACAGCAACTGTTCTAATTTATAAATAAAAAAATATCTCAAACTTAAAAGATAATTCAAATTTCTTTTGAAACCAAAAACTAACATGAAGTTGAAACATAAAAGAACTGTCAAAATAACATGGTGCTATTTTATTTTAATAACAATATTTATAAAAATAATTCTTTTTAATTTCACACAATTTACTAAAAAATTGCAATCAATTTAAGAAAATAATTCTTCAAAATTATTGTTGAGACCTGAGATGGAGACTCTTATAATAAATCTATTTCTTATTTATCATTTTCTTCTTTTACTTTTATTGCAAACTTTATCCATTAGGCCAATATTATTGGATAAAATAAATAAAAATGGAGAAATATTAGAAGTAGTAGGTAAAGTAAAGGGAGAAAGGCAAGTTATACGTAAATATACACACAAAAGGGCATTTCTAAAATCTAAAATCCATATGTAAAAGAAAAGGAAGGAAATTTGTATAAAAAAACACACTCTGCTGACTGACTTTGGCGGCACTCCGCGTAAACCGTACTCTTTTGGATTTTAATTTCCTTTTTCTTTTGCTTTCTTTTCTCCTCAACCAAACAAAGGGTTTAAAGATTTGAAAGCAAAGATACCCTTTTTACTTTGTTTGTTCTCTTTTTGGCTACTGCCCTTCAGTTACCTTTAATGTCATAAGACAATCCATCCTTATTTCCTTTACCAAAAAAAAAACCTAATTTTGATTTCCCTCTCTCTCTCTCTGAACGAGGGGATTTGTTTGAAGTGAAAGCTTGTCTTTTTTGTTTTTCTAAGGTCTCAAGATTTCAAAGTTTGCTCTCAGATCGGTGAGTTTCTTCTTTGCATTATCTTGAAATGTTCCTTTCTTGTCCGTTTCTGTTGAATTTTTTAGTTCTTAGTTTCTCTTTTTTTTTATTTGTTATGGTTAGAATTATTTTTGGGATTTGTGGGGATTTTGGGTGAGAAATATATGGGTTGCATTTTGTTGGCTTAATGCCAAAGTCTAAAATTTACTGTGAAGCAGGGAAAGGAAAAATCTTTAGTTTTTATATATATGGTCATATCTTTGAATTATGTGTGTTGTTAACGTTCCTTTTTTGGTTTAGAGAATAAAATGGGCTTCTAATTGCTGGCTGAGAAACTAATATTAGGATTTTCAATGAAAATGAGGGAGAGAAAGGAATGTTCTTATTTGCAGTTCAAATAATAAAGAACTGACCTTTTTTGTCCTGTACCTACTTTATTTATTTTTTCCCAGAATTATTTGGATATCTTTGTTTTGTGCTTTGGTTTCGCGGTATGGTGTAAGGATATCTTTTTCAATTGGTTGTTTAAGTCTTCTTTGTTTTGCTTTCAAGAGTATTTTTTTTTTCTTTTTAGCTGGTGGTGGGTGATCTTCGGTGTATTATAATTTGTGCATGTTTTAAGAAATGTTTCCTTTACCAATTTCAGGTTCTACTGCACTTCCATAAAAGTTTGGTGTGCAGTGTTACTTCTAAAGCATCAACATCAAATTTTTGTTATCGGGTTCTCTTTTCAGTCATGGCTGGTGATACGAAGGCAAATCTTTCTAATGGTAATGCTAATATAGAGCAGCATGATCCAAGAAGAACTTACCAAGTTGTTGTGGCTGCAACTAGGGATATGGGTATTGGGAAGGATGGGAAACTTCCATGGAGATTACCTTCTGATCTCAAATTTTTTAAGGATGTTACTTTGACTACTACTGATTCTGGGAAAAAGAATGCTGTTATAATGGGTAGAAAAACATGGGAAAGTATTCCTCTAGAGCATCGACCTCTTCCTGGTCGTCTGAATGTTGTTTTGACTCGATCAGGCAGTTTTGATATTGCTACTGCTGAGAATGTTGTGATGTGTGGAAGCTTTGCTTCTGCTTTGGAATTATTGGCTGCTTCTCCATATTGTCTCTCAATCGAGAAAGTATATGTCATAGGAGGAGGCCAAATTTTAAGGTTTGTGATTCTGATTTGGTTTTTTAATGGGTGAATTGGTCTTTTTTCTGCTTTGTTCTTTAATTTGTATAAATTATATTCAATACAGGGAAGCTCTTAATGCACCTGGATGTGATGCTGTCCACATTACAGAAATTGAGACAAGCTTTGATTGTGATACTTTCATTCCTGCAATTGATTCTTCTATATTTCATCCTTGGTATTTATCCTTTCCCATGGTAGAAAATAACATACGATATTCATTTGCAACTTATGTTCGAGTTAGGAGCTCTGCAGTTGAATCCAATGGTCACGATAGTGGTCTGAGCTCTGAAAGCAGTTCAGAAAATAGTAAGTTCGATGTAAAAAAGTTTTCTTTCCTTCCTAAGATGGTTTTTGACAGACACGAGGAGTTCTTGTATCTGAGACTTGTTCAAGAAATCATCTCTGATGGCATCTTGAAGGATGACAGAACTGGAACTGGTACTTTATCAAAATTTGGGTGTCAGGTGATGTGAAACACTAACTGTCATTGTTCCATTTACCTCTGCTTCTGATTTATTTTCTTAATAACTGGCGAATGTATTCTTCCTTCTTATTTATACCTCAGGTGCGGTTCAACTTGCGAAAAACTTTTCCGCTTCTTACAACAAAGGCATGTTTGTAGTATCTCTTTTAATTGATATCTCATTCCATATTATATTATAGTTTGCTGCTGTTGCTGCAACTAAATTAGTTATTCTTTATACATTTTCTTTCTCCCCTGGAATTTACACTGGCTTGTGATCCGTCATAGGTCAGTTTCATAAGATGATGAAATCTCATTTAATCTCATGTTGTTATCATTGGTTTGTAGAAAGTATTCTGGCGAGGTGTTGTTGAAGAACTCCTGTGGTTCATTAGTGGTTCAACAAATGCCAAGGTTTGATTTTTATGCTTAGTTTCACCTATTTACCCATAGCTTATGCTTTGATGGTGATGCATGGAGAATGTTAGATTTAGTTTGTCACAAGTTCTCTTATATGAAGTAGCTAATAGACTATTTCCTGGTTTTGTTTGTTCTTTTTTCTTTCGCCCTCTGTTTTAAACTAACTATAAGAGCCTAGTGACCTACTTTACTTACTACTTATAAGGGGCATATCATCTTCCATGTCCCTCCATTAGTAATATGCATGGTGCTGCATAGTTTCTATTGTTTGTACAAGACACAGTTAAGTGTTTCCACATTCTGAGATTCTCAATTCATCTCTTTTTGCTTTAGACTACCAGGTCTAGATTATTTAGTTGCTATGTAGCAACTGTGTGATTGCGAGTCTGTAATGTTCTGATATTCTGCAAAGAATTCTCTGAATGTCTGAAATTTCATCAAATCCTTTGTTATTTCAATTGAATTGATTTGCATGAGGTGTCTATAATGATCCTTGGAGATTCCCTTGTCTATTTCCATGTAGATACAAAAAAAAAAAAAAAGATGACATTGTGACCTGCTTTTCTGAATTCTGTGTGCACAGGTCCTTCAGGAAAAGGGAATTCATATTTGGGATGGCAATGCATCCAGGGATTACCTCGATAGGCAAGTATTATAAATATTTATTGATCTTTTCAAGAATTAATTATCGTGCTGATTTTGAATAACATTTTCTCTCTACTATTTTAGTATTGGGTTGAAGAACAGAGAGGAGGGTGACCTGGGACCTGTTTATGGATTCCAGTGGAGACACTTTGGTGCTAGGTTCACGAATGCGCCTTTATCTAATTTTAACTGGTGGATGTGCTGATGGAGGAGTTTTAACTTCAATTCCTTTCTTTTTTTCTTTTTCGTCTTTCTCTTTCCAGGTATACTGACATGCATGCTGACTACACTGGTCAAGGATTTGATCAGTTGTTAGACGTTGTTAACAAGATTAAGAATAATCCAGATGATCGTCGAATTATCCTTTCAGCTTGGAATCCCTCTGATCTGAAATTGATGGCACTACCTCCCTGTCATATGTTTGCTCAGGTTAGTGGCAAGCTATGGTTATAATAATCGTTCTTTTTTCTTAATAAATTTACCTTATTATTTATTTTGCAGTTCTATGTAGCAAACGGGGAGTTATCATGTCAAATGTATCAGCGATCTGCTGACATGGGACTGGGTGTGCCATTCAACATTGCATCTTATGGTCTCTTGACATGCATAATTGCTCATGTTTGTGGTATGCACCCTTGTGAAAATCGTTAATGAACTTGCTGTACTAGTTGAATTTGTAGAGCCATCAATCTTTAGATGGGGAAATTTAGTCATTTGATCAGATAGATAATTGTTCATAAGGCAACTAGTTGTGACAAGGCACCGAGAACATTGTATAGGTGGCTACAAAGTTAAGAGACTATGCAGTTTTGAAATTTTGTTCTTTGAATGCACCTAATTTAGTGACTGACAAATTAATGAGTGAAGAAAGTCTCATGATGTTGCATCTAGTGATAAATTATAGTGACCTGGTGGTACAGATGCCTAAACCATTTGTGGACCAGCTCTTTCTTTATAGTAATGAATTAGCAGAGGGTGCTAAGGGGGCATCATCATGAATAAGGTCTTTAGGAACTAGATCTTCTAACAATAATATTGGGCCTTAGGGGGCTGGCATTCATTGACAGATGGGTAATGGTATCTACTATATTTAGTATTAATGGAAAGGTATATATCCCAAAAATTTGTGTTTAATCGTCTTTAATTTTGCACAGATCTCGTTCCTGGTGATTTTGTTCATGTGATCGGGGATACTCATGTTTATCGCACTCATGTTAGGCCTCTCCAGGAGCAGCTTCAGAAACTCCCAAAACCTTTTCCAGTCAGTAAAATATCAATAGTTTGAGCTGATTAAAATGTTGTTGCTACCATTTTGGAAGCATTATTTCATCTTAGCAAATTCTCCCTTATCTTGGTTGTTCTATTAACTAGTAGTTCCATGCAGATATTGAAGATCAACCCAGAGAAAAAGAACATAGATTCTTTCGTGGCAGCTGATTTTAAACTCATAGGATATGATCCTCACCACAAAATTGAAATGAAAATGGCAGTATAAGTCTTCATTAATGGTCAACGAACTCGGACACTTTGCACTATCCTAGGCAATATTTGCTTGTAGTTTTGAGTCAGGTATGTGTTTTTGTTGCCAATTCTGTGTCCACGTTCAAATAATGATTTGCTTTATCATTTAATCTTTGTTGTGCCTCTATTGTTCATACGCAAGATTCTATCCCAAATGTCCAGTTTCAAGCAATGATTTGCTTTATTATTCTCGTTTTATTTTTTTATTTTTTTATTTTAAATCTTTGTTGTGTCTCTATTGCTCGTGGAAAACAATAACCCAAATGTTCTCTTTTCCTGGGCTCTTAGTTGGTCATTTAGTTTTGTGAACTTACTATCATAATAGAAATCTGTTGCATGGTTGGTTTATGGACGGAAACAGCGAGAAGATCCACAATGCTCTAGATTTAAAATTTTGTGAACTTTATGATTATAGTCCGATTATATATAGAGTTCTTTTAGGATAATTTTCTAAAGTAATATTTGAATCATTTTGAGGTCTTATTTAATTGAAATGTATTTAAATAAATTAGCTGCTGGTACTACAAGCTATTTAACCTGGCGTGTGATTTTATCTACCCAAAGGATCTGGATTCTGGAGGGTGTGCAATCAGAGGCAATGGAAGAATGTTTTCTTCTTCCGCTCTCTTCAGGAAATGGGGTTTTGGGAGATGATGATGCCAACCAGTACAGGGTGGCATTACATTGCATGCTAGATTCTTTGCTAATCTGAACTATATGTTCTGTCAGATCAGATCTTTGAGCTTTGGGATAATCGTATACTTAAGGGACTTTTCACGCTGAAGCTTTGATTTTGTCTAATGTTTCAGGCACACCTATTGGATGGCATATCTTGCTAGAGTATTGACCAAGTAAAAGTAAAAGATTTTAGTTGGATATATGTTGAGTTTTTAGTGAGAATCCTTTAGTCCCACAGTTTTGGTGGAACTAAGGCGATTTAGGCTTTATGTATTTTCTTGCTCTACACTTACTTTGTTTACACTGACATATCACTTAATTGCTACAAAAATACTATAATCACTTTGTTTTAAAAATTGAAATGAAATTTGGACATTTAGAATTTATTTTCCATGTCTTATTGTAGTTCTATTTAATGCAGCAAAAGTTACCTGTCATGTGACTGCTCCTGATTTTCTTCCATATTTTTCTTTTATGATTGGTAATGTTTATTAGTTGAAGTCTTGTTCTCTTTTTCATTTTCCTATGGCTGTTCATGAGTAATATATCTTTCTATGGAGTTTCCACTTACTAAACTTGGGTTTAAAAAGTTTGTCCTGACATCCTTCTTAAAATCAAGTAATCCTGGCTGAACAAGAAATGAAGTTTAGATCAAAAGCTATAAAAAGCTAATTAGTCAGATATCTAAGTTTAATGATGATTAGCAAAATGTTCTTGAACATTGAACACAGGAGTGGCAGAAAGAATTAGTGGATTGGCCATGTCGAAATCAACGCAAATAAAGCTGGCATTCCCACAAATATCCAAGTCCCTGATGATGATTAGCATCATGTTCTTCAGCAACGAACACAATAGTGTCAGAAAGAACTAGCAGATTGACAATAGTTCCACAGACTACAGAGAAGCATATATAATCACTTGATTCTCTTTATTAGCATATAACCTTGACTATGTCGAGTACTAGCTTCTGTGGTCCTATTCTGCAACTCAAAGGAACAGTCAATGTCTTCCACCACCAGTATCTGCCCTATTCCCTTCGAACTCCAACAACTTCCTGAGATCAGACTTGGTTCGAAGATCAGTCAACTCCAGGCAATATATATTAAACCTGATATAATTAGCCATTGCAGCAATTTATCTTGATCTCCCATCACTGGTGGTCCAAATATGTATCCGCGCCGCAATCAGTCTTGTAAAACTCTTTTCTCTTCACAAATCTATCACAACTTTCCACGATCATGGTCTTCACTTTTACTTGTCATAATGTATTAAAAGTAGCAGGATGTTCAAGATTCACCGATTGCCATGGTATCGTCTTGTTTTGCCTTGAAGTATAAAGCTTTAGTGTTTTTCTTTGCTCTCTTTTCTTCAGATTTCTTCACCACATGCTTTATATAAGCATCAAGAGTCCTTGTGCTTCTTGTGGAAATTCAACTCAACTCAAAATACCTTTGGTTAGTTGCAGGCATAAAATTTTTTGAGCCTGCAATATTGTATTTCACTCGTTCTTCTCTTGAGATGACCTTCCATTTCAAAGTAGTTCCATTGAAGGAATCGGTGACTTCTTGATTTTTTCTTAAAGAAAACAGAAACCTTGCTTTCCTGGAAAGTGAAATCTTGAGTCTATTTGTGTTGGGAGGGATAATGGGTTTAAGATAAGAGTTCTGCAGCTTAAAATAATATGGCTTTGGTTAAGGTTATTGTAGTCTCAAGGACTAAGGTTGCCTTTGAAGAAAAGAATTTGAAATGGGTATTGATTTTGTAGTAGATATAGCGTCCGAGCTCAATAGGGAGATGCTCCTTAGCAATGGTATGAAGAAGATGCCCCTGGAGGCTGCGGCAGGGACTGTGGCCTTGCTGGAGAGCGTTTCTTTTGTGCAGTTTAAATTAAAAGACATGTAAATAGTTGTTAATTTCGTTAAACTATGGAAAGAATACTTCTTTTCTTACCCTCTTAACTTAATTTAATCCTTGAAAATTTTCCCTCTTCGGTTTCTTGCCCTTTAGGAACTCAACAAGACCTCTCAAAGCAATCTCAGGTTCCTCAAATTTCATCACCTGTCGACCTACTTTAGCAGGAGTCACTTAGCTCCTCGACATGTTTTAAAAGTGAGTTGTCTGTAATCCCAAAGTAATAGCAAGGACACCATTTTGAAAAACGCAAAGGGACTGCAACATGACATGTGAATTTGCAAATCTATTCAACCTGAGCGCTAGAAACCAGGGTCAAGCTTATCTTTGTCAATGGCCGTGAAAATCGTGATCTCTGAATAAGATATTAGCCTTCCAAATGCACAATATTAAGCTGCATTGACATTTCAGTATCCGTAACATGATAGATGAATTTCATTCCTAATAAGTGGTTCTTAAAATTGTTACATGCTTATGTTCTTCTGCCATGAATTCCGCTTCTTCTATTTTATTAACTCTAGTTTTTTCAGATTGTTGCAACAATATTTCTTGTAACTACCCTTTTTTCTCAACAAAACCATTGCTCATCTCCTGCTTTTGAGAACCTTCTGCTTCTGCTAATCCTGATTCTTCAATTTTAGCTATTCTTTCATCACTTTCTCTCTTCTTCCTCTCCTCTTCTTCTGTCCCCTTGTGCTCTAGGAACTCAGTAAGGCCTCTTAAAGCAACCTCAGGTTCTTCACTCTTCATCAGTTGCTCACCTATTTCTGCAGGAGTCACTTTTGTTATCTCTATCATCTCTTCAATCTCCAAAAAAAGTGGGTGCTCTGTAATGCCCAAGTAATTGAAGGCCAGCATTTTGAATCCGCATGGAGTACAATAAGACATGTGGATGTGGACGTCCATTCGACCTGGGCGCAACAGAGCAGGGTCAAGCTTTTCTTTGTGATTGGTAGTAAACACTATGACTCTTTCATCTCCACAGCTTGACCACAATCCATCTACGAAGTTGAGCAATCCTGATAGAGTCACCTGATACTGAAACAAACATAATAATATGAGTACAGAGAGGATCAATTTTTAAAGACAACCCTAAAAAAAAAAATTTAAGAAAGATGAGATGCACATCACAAAGATTCATCCGCCTGTAACAAGATTTGTCCAAAGGGTCAATACAATAAATTGCAATAGATGATAATTCCGAAGCAGTTCCTTCGGTTATATCTATTTATGTCCTAACCCAACCAATCAATGGATAAGAGAATGGGAAATTGGTTATCCCATATTCTAGAAGAAATTGCTCATCATGGAGAAGCCATTAATCAGGAAACTGATTAGATACTTCTTTCTTGAAAATAAGATTTTAATACTAAATTATGTATTCAAGAAACAAAGAAACTCTTCAAATCAAGTCATTTTATCATAAAAAAATTCCAGCAAGATAATTAGATACTCGAATCTATAGTGATTATTAGCAACACCAAGATTCTATGGAATGCCAAAAAGCCAAAATTACCTGATTGTCTCGAACGTAACCATGACCCTGTCGAGCATTAAGAGCTCTAGCTTCCGTGATCCTATTCTGCAATTCAATTGAACAATCAATGTCTTCCACCACGAGTATCGACTTATTCCCAGTAGAAATCAACAGCCTCCTTAGATCAGAATTGGTCCTAAGATCAGTCAACTCCAAATCATATATATCAAACTTGAGATAATTAGCCATTGCGGCAATCAAACTCGATTTTCCAGTCCCTGGTGGTCCAAACAATAAGTACCCACGTTTCCAAGCCTTGCCTACTCTCTTGTAAAACTCTTTTCTCTTAACAAACCTTTCAAGATCTTCCATGATTACCCGCTTCACATCCATATCCATAGCTAATGTATCAAAAGTAGCAGGATGTTCAAGATTCACCGATTGCCATGCATCTCCTCTCCTCCCTGTCATCCTGTCTTGCCCTAAAGTAAAGAGCTTTAGCGTCTTTTTCTTGTCTTTAATTTCTTTAGATTTCTGTATCACATGCTTTATGTAAGCATCAAGAACCATGTCCTTGTGCTTGTTGTGGAAAGTTAATTCAAAGAACCTATGATCAGTTACAGGCATAGAATTATAATGATCCGGACTTGGGATGTACTTGACCCGCACTTCCCTTGAGATAAACTTCCATTTCAAGGTAACTCCATTGAAGGTATCAATGATTTCTTCATTTCTCTCTAAAGAAACAGTAACCTTACTCTCTTTCTTGGGTAATGAAATCTTGAGTCTTTTCAGGTTGGGAGGGATAATGGGTTCAAGATAGAGTTCTGCGGCTCTGAAGAGATGGTTATCATTAAGGTTATCATATTCTTCAATGACAAAGGTCAGTTCTGAAGAGAAAGAATTAAAAAAGTTTTTGACTTTGTCGTAGATATAGTGTCGAAGCTCGCTTGGCAGATAGTCTTTAGCGACTGTGCGAAGGAGCATGGCCGTCGCGGCAGCTGATGCTGCGGTGGAGAGTATGGCCTTGGTGGAGGGTATTTCTGACGTGGTGGCAAACATTTTCATGGTTTCCCTTTTTTGTGAGTTTGGTTGGTTTTTGGTCTTTCAATTCTGTGGTTTTTTTATGGAAGTAAATTTTAGTTTGATCCTTAGATTAGATCATGGGTTCAGGAAGTATAGCAGGCAAATGCTGGTAAAATGATGATGGTGATTAGTGATTGGTCAGTGGGAAAATGCCAGGAAGAGTGGTTTGGTAAAAGAATTTGGAAGTATAAAAGGGTATTTTTTGACTTATTACAGAGAAAATTCTTGCCTTCATTTAGAGCCCAGATCTTGGTTCAGAAAAGAACTGTAAACCAATCAAAGTCATGGTTTACCTGTTGACCTAGAGTTTTCTTTCCTTTTCTCCTTTTTATTGGTCTTCTTCTCTTTAGAAGTATAATGGGTTAAAAAGAATTTTAACAAAACCTATTTGATTCGTGGAATGAACAAAAAGTTAAGCTCCTTTCAAAATGCAATATTCATAATGCTTGATAAATGTTATGGTATGTCTTAAACAGAGGAATGAACTCCAAGTATGTGCCTATTTGTGGGTGGAGTCCTTGAGTGAACTCCTAGGCTATTGAATTCCATTGTCGGAATTGAAAATCTTGTATTATGAAACCTTTAGGTTTCTGATTCAACGGTTGTTTTTTTCTTTTTTCCTTCTGGATCATGAAGACTAGAATACTGTACATCAGTTAATGAGGACAATTTATCTTGTTTATGTTCTATTGGCTATATGGAGTTGGGTACTTGGTAGTGAATGCTAGTGTGTGGGCTAATCTGAGCTTGTATGGACAGTCATGCTATGAAGCTTCATGAGAATCTTGCTACTGATATTTTACCAATTCTTGAATTAGCCCATCAAGGTTTTTTTTTTTTTTCTTTTGGTGAAAAGAAAAAGATTGATCATTAACCAAGTTTAATTGTCAATTCTTTATTTTTAGCCAAAAGCTATTGCAGAACCTGTTGCTTAAAGTTCATTGGATTTCATCACCCTTAGCATTCTTGAAATGAAGGAACCCAATTGGGCCACTACATGCAATCTGAGGATCCTCATGCTTCAGTAATTGGTCACCAATGTATACTCTAATAGTCTTTTGATGTCTTTAGAACATGAATGGTCAGTAATCCAAGATAATTTTCTGCCAAGGCATTGAATCGACAGGGTGTGCTGTAGGAACTCCAAGAATCATCCCTGCTGAACGGGATCTTAGAAACATTGTGAAGTCTCTTTCAAAGAGCTTCAAGTTTACTTTGAACACAGTACTGGGGCCTGTTTTCGGTAGGTAAATATTCCCTTTGTTCAATGGGAATCCTGTTTCACTCACTACTCGTTCAGGAATATGATTGATATAAATAATGAATCTTGTCAAGTATACAGTCTAAAGATCGTATAGCTAAACAAGAAAATTGCAATGGCATTGAGATAATAATCTAGTGAGCTAGTATTTATTTCGTACTGCAAGAGATCACGTTTCTAAATCATTGAGTGCTGTGTTTCTAACTGTGAACACCGTTGAAGACTGTAAGAGGAATGAACAAGTGAAGAAAATTGTCAGGAAATAGCCTCCAGTAGTAATTTCCAGGATTTCCTGCAATAAAACGCGGTCCAAAATCGCTTCCCTTGTCATTCTCTAGCTTTTTGTAAAAGCATGGCAATGACCTGAATATGGTGTTGAAATCGTTTCGAGGAAGATCATTTCAAGGACACCTGAAACACAGGTGGCTTGCACTTTACTTTCCGACATGCTGCGTCAAAGATGTCTAAAATCTCCCAAACCAACCGGACGAACATCCAAAATCTGCTATCCTGAAACACGTTGTTGTCGGAATTATATAGCTTCCTTATACTCTCTTCTATTATAGGCTTTGCCTTGAACATCACTTCTTGCTCAAAATACTTGTCAATAAGACTAAGGGAGTATTTGTTATTATTTTCGTTTCATAATTTTTATTTATTTATTTAAATAAAAAGAAAACAAAATATGTCTGTTAGAATTGTTTATGTTTTTCTTTTTTAACATTTTTTATTTATTGATTAAAAATAAAACCTCCTTTTAAAGAACTACTTACTAATTAATTTTACGAATTATATTTTTTTTTCTCCTTATATTTTCTTTTATTTTTATTATTTTCCTCCCTTTTTCTCTCCCCATATTCTCTCTTTCTTTTGCGTTTTTTTTTCCATAAAATTTTGATCTGAAATTGAATAAAAGAAAAATATTTTATTAAAACAATAAATGGAAAACTCAAAATAATTATTATTAAAATAAGAACTAGATGAATACCCTCTTTAGTTAAAAGCAAAAATAATTAATAGAAAGTGCCAACTTGGCACATGGGACCCATTCCTCTCTTTGTTATCTTTAGCAACTCTATTTATTTATTGTACCAATTATAATATTACCTCTAAATGCTAATAATAATCACCAAGCACTTCTTTCTTCTCTCTTTATTTTTCAATGTTCAGTTGAACCGTTTTGATTTCAGTTTCGATTCGAACTCAGTGAAAAACGCTTAGATATATTGTTCCTAATGCTATTATCTTCTTCTCATCTCAAGAAAAATATATTATACATAAGAGGGATTAATTTTATTTTTCTCAAAAAAAAAATTATACAATCTACAGACTTAGAACTATTAGAAAATATAAGCCAACAATAGAAATTGTACAAATGTAGAAAAAAGAATAAAAATGATATTTATAGCCATAATAATAATAAAAAAATCTCATAACCGACCTTTGTGCTCTCATTTCTACTTTTTCTTTTCAATTTTCTAATATAGATCTCTAAATTATAACTTTTCTTTCCTCTCTATTCCAATTTTATCACTCCAATCTCGCTTTGGCTTGTAAAGAACTAGACTCAGCCCCTTCTGCTTGAGGACTATGGTAAAAGTGACAGTGACAAAGAGAAGAATGGGTGCTACGTGCCAAAGTTGGCACTTTTTATCAACTTTTTTCTATTAGCTAAAGAGTGGGTCTCATAATCTCCACGTAGGAGTAACCAAATAACAAAAATTAATGTGCATTTACGAGAAAGGTTGATCTGTGCCGATTTTAAAAGAATAGGTTCCAATTAGAGAAAAGAAAACTTAAGGTGTTAATGCGTTACACGAGGTATAATTCAAGGTCCAATATGTACCTTTGGTCTATTGTAAGCAACCATCTTTCTCTTAACTACTCTTACCATGAAATTAATAAAACTTATATTATAATGATAAAATAGGAGACTGAAATTCGAGCTTCTCCACTCTCTGTACTTTAACTAATATAAAAAGACCAACCAGAGGGTCAATAACGTAAATCATTCTATATATAAAAAGATTTCAGTGTTATTGTATTGATTAAATAATTTTGATGTTGCCATATGCAATTTTTCTCTCTATTAATGTTTTTTTTTCCTTTCCAAGCATAAACTGAGAGGGTCATTATTAATATGAAGCGATATTAAAAGACGAGAGATTCTTATTATTCTATAACTAATAAGAAAATAACAAATATATATGAGTGTTTTATATTTTAATATTAAATAATTGACACGTATTTCATCACTTAAAACTAATAAATGTATGTCAATCATCTATCAGTTTGGTGTATATATAAAAACATACATTAAATCTAAACAAAATTTTTTCTTATAAGACATAATATTTATTTATTAATAACATAAACCGAACACTTTATTTTTTAAAATTCTATATTCCTATAAATAATAGAAATTTATATATAAAAAAATATAAATTGTTGTAATTATTTTAATATTGATTGGATTTAAATCGAATAAGATACTTTTGTTATTATCTCTCATTATAACTAGTTTTTTAGTCCATTCAACAGTACTCATCCCTTCACCTATCTCTCTTCATTTAGTTTTAGTTTTTAATTTTTCAAGAAAGCCAAAAACAACTATTAGTATAAAAATTATGGGAACGATCACTATAATTTTTCAAGAAAGCCAAAAACAACAATTAGACAAAAGCTACTATTAAAAATAAAAACATTAAGAAAACAATATATGCAATATCTCATTCTAAATATAATATTGTAACGACTAATTTAATATTTAGTTGTTTTCCCATTTTATCTTATAGTTTTATGATCACTAACTAATTTATCTCATATAATAAACACTAATATTTATAAAAATAAATGATTGAAGAAGCATTCTAGAACCAATCATAAAACACGTGAATTAGAGATTTCCAGACACATGAAAGCCAAATTACGACAAGACACAAACTATATAAAAATATTTATATACTATATATGTAAGTCTGTTTAGGTTTGCTCTTTCATTTTTCAAGAACAATCAAAGTAATTAATAGAAACAGAAGGAAATAACTGACTGAGATCATCACATATGATTCGTAGTTTTATCAAGCCTTCTTGGTCAAGGAAATGACAAGATTAATGAACTGGCATTTGTTAATCTCCATGTGATCTAGCACAACCTCTTCAAATCTATGGAATAAATCATCCATGATTTCGCTTCCAAAATGGCTACCCAAAATGGGTTCACCCACAGCTCTTAAATCAGTGGCGATTATGGCAGCTCTTGCTTTCTTATCTGCACCAGGTTTGGCTTTCTTTATATAAGCGTCCCAGTCCATTTTGAACACTTCTAGCCTTTGTAGAGTGAAGGACCCTTCTGCGTCTATCACTTTCTTTATCTCTTCTGTGGTCGGAGCATAATATGGCAAATTAAATGACTCCATTTTCTCCTTTTTAATTAGGCCCTATAAATTATAAAAATAATGTGATTTGTCAAATTAATATTAATAATGATACATAAAAATGTCTAACAATCATGTGTTTGTCTTATGTTAACCTTTTAACAAAGTTTATATAACATATTACGTGACATAAAATTAGAGTGTAAAATATTTGATGTCATAGTCAACCCAAAAGTAGCAACCCATAAAAAATGAAGCAAAAATGGTGAAATATAAAGATGAAATAACTTAATAAGTGGATCATAATAATCTTAATAATGGGTGGCAATAAATTAAAATTTAGAGAAACAATAATGTAAACATAGATTAAAATATTTAACAGATTTGGACCCTATGTTTAGGGATGTATTGCTTTTATTTGAATGAAAATGCATATTGTTGAACTGAAAAAAGAAAATGCAAGATATCAATTTAGCAACTTGTTACATATAATTCCAAATTTGCATATGCATGTTCTCACAAAAAGGTCAATTTTGTTCCTGAAATTCTATTTAATAAGTGAGATCATATATATATAATACCTCCAAAACCATGTCATGGAGTTTTGACCCAACTACTTCCCATATGCAGAGAGGATCATCACTTCTGATGCTGCCCATTGTTGTCAGGACCATACAGCCCCCGGCGATTAACTCCTCCGACCGATTCTTTAGAAACATTGTGAAATCTTTTTGGAACTGATCCAGGTATGAGTTGAAGACAGCAGGAGGGCTTGTTTTTGCAATGTATATGTTTTCCTTGTTCAATATCTTTGGTGCCTGTAATAATTTTATGTTAATTTATAGGTAGAATTTACTAGGTAACATTCTTCAACAGAATCTTATCATTTTTTGTGTAAATATATTTTGTTCAATATGATTAGAGGAAAACAATTAATTATATCCTGAAAATCAATAACGTATAAAATATATCCGCTTCCTGTATCTATCGGGCTATTAGTCTATTGTGGAAGGGTTTTTTTTTCTCCTCACCTCTTTTGGATTCCAAAAGTGTTATTAAGACAAGACAGGCATAAGAACTAAAATTGGAAAGGAAATTTAACCTCAGAGATCCACATGAGAGCATAAGAAGAGTGAACAAAGTGCAAGGAGTTATCAGGAAAGAGCCTGTCATAGAAAGAACCAGGAACTCCAGCAACAAAACATGCAGCGAACTTGCTTCCCTTCTCACCCTTGAGCTTCTTGTAAAAGCTTGGCAAAGACCTGAAGACAGTGTTAAAATCATTTCCAGGGAGATCATTCAAGAAAGCTTGCAAAGAAGCAGGTGGCCTGTTTAATTTTTGGGATGCTGATTCTATTATATCTACAACTTGAGATATTGCTAGAAAAGTATTTGGTCCTGAAGAGCAACCGAAATCTGCCATCCTCAAGCAGTCTGGAAGCTTGGTGCAATAGAATTCCAGCAAGCTTTCTTCTAGTATAGGTTTAGCCATTAATATCGCTGTTTTCTGAAAGAACAACAAAAAGAAATCAAAGAAAAAGCATTATTTCCAAGTAACTTCTTACATAAGTGGAAAAAGAAAGAAGAAGAAGAGATGTGAGTGAATGACTTGAATGTTTGAATTGCTTGCATAGCTTGTTTTTCCAGTTCCTCCGTTCATGTGAAGGATTTCTTCCAAACCCATTGCTGCTTCCAAGTGCTGCTTTTCCTTCTCTTCTCTACCTAAATTTATAGGAACGTCATATACTAAATTATTGTGCCCTATGGCTGTATTTTATACATGTATAGCAGTTTTTGTTTACACGTTAGTTGGTTATCCAGTGTCTTTTTTTTTTAGAAAAGGAACCCCTCAGTCCAATATGAACGTCCGAGGATTCAATAGATAATATAGATTCCTTTTATTATTCTTAAATATATTGACCATTAAATTCTCAAGTTTTCAATTTTTTAAGAATATATTGTTCACATTATAATTGTTTAGTTAAAATTTATGTGATTTAAATGAAATGAAAATTAATTTAAAATCTTACATAATTAAATTTGGTGGAATTACTTATAACTAAATTAAATTCAAATAAAATATATAGAATTTTCAAATGAATTCTACATTAATTTGTCAATATATTTCATAGCACCAAAATATTTACTTCAACTTTATCATATTTCCATAGTTTAAAAAAAAAACTTTATTATTTTTATTTTACCTCTCATATTTTATAGGCATTTAATTTGATTTGCTCAGTTAAATAAACTAATATGAATAAATGTTGAGTAAGAGCTACAAATTATTACTTGTGCTGAATGTATACATTTAAATAAAGAAGTAAATGGTTTGTTTATCTTTGGAAAATTCTTAATTATTTGTATACATATTTTTTTGACAAATATATATACTTAATATTAAACATACGTATTAAAATATTTAAAATTAATAATTATATCACATATCTATCAATTTGGTATATAAATAAAGATATTTATTTAGATTATTTAAAAAAAATTCATTATATTATAATATCATAAGATTAATATTTATTTATTAATTTAATATATTTATCTTGAGTGTTCTTCCTCCCACACATGTCCTGTAATTTCTTACAAAACCTGTGAATCAAATGCTTTGCTAACATTATGGTGCACGCTATTTTCCACTCATTGCACGATACTCTTTCTATGTACTTTCTCTTTGTCATCATTAAACATTCTACATGTGATTCTTTGGGATTTTTGACCCAAAGGCTTGTTTTCACCTCATTTGGTCTTTCGACTCAATTTAGGAAGTAAAATTCTAATACTTCGATTCCTGCCACCTTCACTAAAAATAGTATTCTCTGGTTATTTTGTTACACAGTAAATGTTTATATATTAATATCATTGGGACTAACAAAGTTATTTTAGTGAGATAATTAACTTATCAATACATAAATATTATTATTTTATGAATAGTTTTATTTGCATGTATATATATAATTAAGATTAAAAAGAAAAAAAAATAAAATCATAATTATTCATCTAAACTTTCATGATTTAGTATTCATTGAAATATAATCAACATTTAAATACTTTCTTTAACCTTTTAAACTTTTTATTTTTTTCCTTCAGTATATAAAATGAGTTGAAAAAACAACTAAATCCTCACACGACGAGGGACAACAGTACAATCCTATCATGCATGAGAATAGGATATAAACTACAGGAGGAGCAGCATCTAAGATATGACAAACAAGAGGCATGGCAGCTGCAGCTTTAGCAAGATGATCAGCAGCCTGATTTGCTTCCATGCTGAAGAGAAACATTCCAATCCTTGTTAAGAAGCTGTTGAATGCCCAAGAATCAGAGACGAGAATCTGTTGTAACTACTGCTAGGGCTCAGTACCAAACTCACAATATAACTGCTACCGGTTTCTATATTTTTTTAATTTTTAATTTAATTTAACAAACATTTAAATCTTAAAATATTTACGCATAATTTACATAAATATATTAAATAAAATCATATGTCAAAAAAGTGTTTAAATATAACAAAAAATATAAAATATATTTATTAGATTACATAAAAATGATTAAATAACTATAGTTTATAGATGCGGAAAAATAATAAACATTAATAAAAAAAGTTAATTAATATATTACATATTCAATTCCAAAACATATGGTATACATATTGAATATTTAAAAGCTAATATGTGTACACATTGATAATATTTCTCCGAAAGAGGCCTGTCAAGCAATAATATTATAGTAACATTAGATAAGTACTTGCTACAGTCTGAAGAAAGAAATGTAATAAACATGGTGCATGCTTTTATTAAAAAAGAAAATTAAGGAAGAGGTTGGCTCAGTTCAGATAAGAAGATAACTACTTTTAGTTGAGTAATTTGAAGTAATTTCCAAGACAACATGTTAGAAATCCCACGTGATTAATGAATGAGATAATTATAAATTTAATTTTTTTATTTTTTTTATTTTTCTGTTTTAGTATTTGAATTATTTTTTTTTCAATCGAGTCTTTAAATCTGCTAATTTATATATATTATGGCATCTCTTACGGATTTTATAGGTTAAAATAATAATTTAATTTATTTTATACATGAAGAAGTGATCTAAATATTTGCATTTCCTTACTTACAATCTTTTCCTTTTTTTCTTAATTCTTTTTCTTTTTTCTATTTTATATCAATCTTCTTTTAGCACTAAAGAAAATATTGAATTAACTTCTTTTAATTTTATTTATTTTAAAAAAAATTACTCATTATCTTTTGATTTTTAAAAGTTAGTTTTTAAAAACATTTAATACCTTCCTTTTTCTCCTCTTATTATTTTAAGGTAAAAGAATACTTTTTTTTTATTTTCTGAGGTGAATATACAAAAATAAAAAATTAAGTAAATAGTATTTAATTATTTTTAAAATTTTATTTGAATGAATAAAAAAATAAAATAATTTTGCTTTTTTATATCTTTTAATAAACAAATGAATTTAACAAAAAAATAGTGTTGAAAATGGATAAAAATAAGTAAAATAAAATAAATATGATATTATTTTAAAGGGGGTATTTAAATTAATTTACTATTCAAAATAAGTCAAATAACAATTTTAACCTATAAAATCTGTTAAAGACACTATATTAAATATTTTAACAGATTTAAACACTTAATTAAATAAAAATAATAATTTAGACACCAAAATAAAAATAAAAAAATTAAAATTTAAAACACCAAATTTGTAATTTTCTCTTAGCGAATAAGAATTATAAATAACTTTATAAAGGTCAAAGTCCACTTCTAAGTGCTAGTTTTAGTTATTTTTTATATTAGTTGAATTCAAATCCCTTTCTATTTGTTGAGCTCTACACTCTCTCATTCATTTAACTCTCATTTTAATAAATCAATTTAATTACATAATATGATCTTTTGCTCCTGTGAAGGAAGACAAAATATAAATAAAAAAACTCATAATATTTTATCAATAAAAGTAATAAACAATTAAAAATAATAAATCTAACATATAAAATTCTAAATGAATTCTCAACCAAACAAATCCATCTTTATTATTCAAAAGTCTTAATTTATCTCTGAATACTAAAAACTCTAGTAGTCATGAGATTTTCTTTCATTTATTTTTATTTGTGAAATATTTTTTTTTAGATTCATTAATAAATAAATAAATCTTATTATTAAAGAAAATATTTAATTCAAATTTCACTTTCTCCACTTGTATTTTTTTAAAAAAATTATATGTATATTTATTTGGATAGAACACACATGCAGGCGTAAACCTTATCGTCCTAATCCAAAACTGTGCCTAATCCTAATCAATGTCATGGTATAAATTTTAAATTGTAGCTGTTTGTGACAATTACTTGTTTAATTCCTTCTCTAATAGCCGTAGATTGAAAAAGTAAAAGTGAAATGGTAGGTAATACAACAAAACCTCTCTATAATAATATTTTATATAAAAATAACCTTTATATGGTAATAAAAAATTATAGTATCAATTTAGACTAATTAGTACTCAAATCTCTATTAAATTATAATTTTCTCATATAATTATAAATTTTATTTAGTTCTAAATATATGACTATAAATAAAATTTTTAATTGGAGTGCAGGTGTGCGGATAATGCATATCACCTCACAAATTTATATTTTTCTATACATATGTATAGAAAATTCATGATTAATTTTTGTTTAATTTTTTTACTCTTTATATATGAATGAAACTTTTACCACTATTTTAAAAATTGAACTGGATTGGTCAGTGTAATTGGTTAATTTAACATGTTGATCCCATTGATGGAGGAAATTTAATCGAATTTTCAATTAAGCCAATCAAAACTCTTGACTAGTTTACTTATTGGTTCAATTCTCAAAACACCAATTTATTTGAATAAATACAGACTTACATTCTCAGTCACTGCATCTTGCTGCATATTATTTTTTTCCCTAGCATAAACATGCATAACTCTTGACTCATCAACACTTAGAGCCATCTCAATACTGTTAATTTGAGACCTATCCCTAGAATCTACCCAAAATAATGCCATTCTATACAAAAGTATTACGTGTTAGGCATTGCAAAAGTATAAAACAGCACAATATTTCAATTTCTTTCATACACAGCACCTTCATCAAACAAAAAAAGGAAATGTGGCAAAGAGAGTAAGGAAATGCAACAAACACAACAAGGAAATGCAGCAAACATAATAAGTGAATGCATAAGTTAATATATGACTTACGGGGCTGCTCTTCCTCATCATCCCTTCGCCTACATTCAAGAGACATGATGACAAGTGTGATAAGGACAAAAAAGCTCTCTTCAAAGTCTCTTGACAATGTGCAACCCAAATGACAAAGAACGACCTATGCATTCAAGAAAACAAGTTGCAAGAAGAAGAAAATAGAAGGTGTGTCAATGGAGCTGTTAGCTTAAGTTCATCCTAATCGAGTCAATTAAGGATTTATTTAGGCAATTTGTAATTAAATTTAGATTTAATTTAGGCTTTCAAATTGGAAATTAGAAATATAGCGAGTGGGGACATATAGTGATGTGGACAGAGAAGACACATGTCAAGAGTGATGTTTGAAATTATCTTTTTCCGGTTGCCAAATCATCTTCAGTTAGCCGGAAATTGGTTGGCTACCCTCAATTAATACACTTTGTATAAGTCTTGGTACCAATTATATTCAAATTAAAGTATTAGTATCAATTTGATACATGCCACCTAGGCTATTTACCCTCTAGTTGCTCATTGTTCATGAATTCTTGTTTACTGATTCAGAAATAAGGAATTGAAGCCTGCAATAAAGCAGCACAAATTGAATTACTTTCTTCCAGAGAATTCAAAGGAAGATCTCTATCTTCAGCTTCAACTTCAGCGACAACGACTTCTTTGAACTTCTAAATGGTTAACAACATATTTTATCTAGTTCTTGGATGCTTATTTGATTAGTATTTGGAACTTGACCCAAAATCTTAATTGAAGATTGTAAATTTATTGCCCCAAAATCAGCACAATTACCTTGTTCTTGGATGCATATTCTTCACAAGTAAAGAATAATTTGTAGAAAACCTACAAAGGTACTCTTTTCTTACATACAGCAATCATTCTCTCAGCAAAAAGTTTTTCTCCAGAACTGAGCTCGGGGGGGCCGTACACCTCCTGACATCCCATAACCATTCACTAGAAATCCTAGTAAAATCATCCTCATCATGGCTCCCAATGAAGAAGTAATGAAAACTGAAGGTATTTATTATATTCTTGCTACAGCTTTTGATTACTCGGTGCAAAATGAAATTCTTGCAAGAGCATTTATGGCAGAAAATGCAAACCCTAAAAAAGATTTGAGTTTAGAATTTTGTCAACCAACATGGAGGATGAAATATGCGTTATCAGATGCCCCTGGATGAAAGTTACCATATTGCTATGGTTATGTCTATTTTGTCTACCAAAAACAACTTATTATTCCCCTATTACTTGCCCTCCAGTTTCATACTGCCATGTCATACTAAAAAAAATATCTATGAGGACACATGCTGAATTTTCTCTTTGTCTATGTTGACAAAGAAAAGAAAATAGAAACGCCATGCTAAAATGCAGCAGCAGCAGCAAATTCCAGTGGTAGTGAAAGCTGCAAGCATGTTGGAAGTAGACGAGGATAGAGTGAATCCCAGCTCACAACCATGTACGATAGAATTTATCCCATTAGCATTAGACCATTACCAATGTCTCCCCTGATTTCAGTTTTTCTCTCTTTGGCTGTAAGGCTGCTAACAAATTAAAGGACAAAGATGCTATTCTCTACATGGGTCATTCATCAATCACTCTTCTACTGCATGGAAGGCCTCACCAGTCAAAAACATTACATCTCCTTTTTCTTTTTTCTTTCTCTTTTTCACTCTAATTTGGATACCTTTTGCTGTTATCCTTTAGATATTTTGTGTGTTTCAGTTGAAAACAAACATGAGGATATTTCCAGTTGGCAATTTTAAAGTCAAAAGCATATGATTTCTTGCAAACAGAACTTTAGAATACAATTCTAAGTATTATGCCATTCCTAGCTTCCATGATCTGTGGCATACGTACCCCTCAATAAATTCCTTTATCTGCATAGAGCCCATATCCAATCTTCAAGAAATCTATTCTCTTGAGGATTTGATTACCATCGATTTGTCATCGGCATCTTTTTGACATTGCTGACAAACTTGCACAACTCATGTTCTATTCAAAAACAAGAACAAGAAAAGAGGAAAATTCTTTATATTTCTTTTGGTATATTAGGAATTATTAAAGGAGTTTGAATCTTAAATTTCGTGCACTAACAAAAAAAAGAGAGAAAAGAAGTTCAGTACTCATGGTTTAAGAAATAAAAACAGACAATTAGATAATCTACATTGCAGAAATGATTTAGCAATGTACAAGACACCCCAGTAATACAAAGGTGGAGGGAAGAAAAAAGTGGGAAAAAAAAGAAAGAAAGAAAAAGACTTATGTTTGTTTATACAGAGTTTTCCTCATCTCTTCTAATCCTCTTTTGCCTAGCAATGAAAGCCTCCACTGTGCACCGGAACTCCTCGTTGCTCATGCTATCTTCAGGATACGATATCTTCATCCATCCTTCACTATTATCAACACTTCTCCTGCATTTCTCTGTCGCTACCCGCCTCAATTCCTTGCAGGAGTTACTACGATTAGCTTGTTCCAATTTTTGTGATTGGCTTCTTTGATATTTCTTAATTTCCAAGGATGCGACAGCTTCTTCTGTAACTTTCTCTTGTACGCAAGTGCTCTGTTTTTGTCTGCACTCAACTTCATATCGGTGCATGCCCCGACTCCTTTCGCTCTTTCTGACAAACTCTTCGTAAAAATCATTTGTTGATTTCTTTCCAGTGGAATCTTGAGCGGAAAACTGGCCTGACTTTGCAAAAAGTGTGATGACTATCGCGTTTCCAACTATGAAAATAAAGCGAGGGCTTGCAAGGATGACAGTTAAGTCCTTGAAGTATTCACTAGAGTTCTTGACAGCAACTGGGAGTCCAATCGAAAACCTCGAAATCAATGCAAGAACAAGACATATCTCTATGAACCTGAACAAGTTTGCAATCTTTTGAAGCTGCCGATGCTTCTTGATCGCGTTCGCCTTCTGAAGTTTGATGTTGCAGATGTTGAATGAATCCATTTACTATAAGGAAATGGAAAGCTAGATGAGGTTATAAGGTGGTGAAGAAGATTTCAGATTCAGGGTTCTCACTCGAAAGAGGATTCATCGACAAGAAAAGCTTCGGTAGCAGCTATTTCTCTGAGTTGAGAATAGCCAGAGGCTACCATGATCGATCGTTTGCTCCAAGCGAGCATATGGAAACAGAGAAAAAGCAAACAAAGGGAAAAGAAACAAAGAAAAACAGAACCAAACAGGGGAAACAGAGTAACCTCTGTTTTGCTCTCAGCTTGGCTTGTGAAATGGAAAATGCTATTAGAGTTCTTGAAAGCTTTAAGTTGTGTAGGGTAGCTATTTATAGATTGTATAATTCATGTCTTCAATTTTTTTTATAAAAAAAAAAGAAAGTATTATATTCTATCCTTTAGCTTTATGGAAAATGAGCAAGTTGTTAGATTTTCCACTGCATTATTGCTCTTCTTTTTTATTCTGCCTTATTCCCACACCATACCTAAATTCTATTCACCAAACAATGTTTTTACAGCAAATGGCAGGCAGATTTGGTGCTCAAGTAGCTTAGCTAAAGCAGTAATATTTAATCTATTTTTCATTATTTGATACCAGCAGAAAAATATATGACCCTATTCAACCTTTTTGTGGGCAAATATTCCACCAAAATATATACCTCATCCTTTTAGAATATCCCAAATGAAGATTTAAGAAAGCAACTATCAGTTTTCTTAATTATACTCCCTTTCTTTAACAACTTCCACTCTTAACTACTCTAAATGGTTTCCAAAAATGATGTCTCCTCAAGTTCAACCAGCAATCATACCTATTTAAATTGCACTTTTGATGGTTTAATAGAAAGATGATTCTATTCATCTAAGAGCATATAAATGATATGATAAAGACTCTCTTCTATCTTAACTGAGGTTTCGATTTAAAGTCTTTAATACGCAACTATATTAAAACTCATGAGATAATATTATATCACCTGTAAAATTCATATTCAGCACACTCTAAATTATTAAATAAAATATGTATGTTATAGAAATTCAATATAAATAATATTTTAAATGTTATTGATGGCAAGTTCCATATTTAGTTACATAATTATATAAAGTCATAATGAAGAAATTAAGGCTTTTGAGACAATTTAGTAAGTTAAGAATTTCTTAGTTCATTCTTTCTTAATTCAGTTAATCTGTTAAAGCGGATCGTGACAGTTAATCTGTTAAGGTGAAACTGATATTAAGGAGAGGGAGAGAGTTCTAGAAGAAAAGACAAATGACATTGTTCAAGTAAAAAGATGTTCTGCAAATGCAAAGAAAAGCAATGTTATTTGGCCATGAAACCTATTTCTTCTACACTAAGAAATTGCCACATAAACAGATAGCTTTTATAAGGTAAGACTGATAATGGGGGATTCAATCAGTTTTAACTCTCGCATTTGTTTTTCTTTTAAGACCCCACCAATAATAGAGGGTCGTGGCTTTCACTTTTATGGTTTTTTTGTTTTGTTTTAATGCCACGTGTCAGTTCATTATCTTTTTGTTAGGCTTCACACGATCGGTTTATGAAGTGGCTACTTACTGTGCTGTTTGATTTGAGACCAATACAGATGATTGTGACCCGTGAATGGCTCTCTACTTTTGCTTGTCCTCAAAAGAAGACCAACCAACTTTGCTTTCCAATATATATATAAGAAAAAACATTAAAAATACTCCTACTTCTTTTTATTTTTTATCAAATTTACACTATATTTTATTTCTTATTTTTACTGTGTTAAATATAAAAAATACAGTTTTTGAATTTTTAATTTACAGTTTTAATAAAATAATTAAAAAATAACCACTTCGTAAATTTAAAAAAGACAATTTCTTTTTTTTTTTTTTAAATTACACTATAATATCTTTTAAAAGTTTTCTATAAATAACAGATGCTCCAACTTTTTTTTTTTTTTTTTAGCAAGTGCATTAGCTGAATTGTGCCATTTGGCAGTTCCAAATTTCTGTTCTCTCTTTTAAAATTGCATGTTGATTTAACCTAAACTTGAGATTTTGTAACTAGAAAAGATATTTTTAATAACAGTAAGCTAAATTCATTGAAGTTATTTAAATATTTATATTTGAATATAATCTACAACAGATTTCATATTTGAATATTTTGAATCAGCCGTTCATGATTGGAGTTAGATAGGGATAATATGGTAGCTGACAAGTTACTAACCATTTCTCAGGATGAATGGTTTTTTAATCGCCTAATTTTTGTAATGATATATTGGATTTGGATGCTCAAATAAGTGAAAATTCAGAATTTTTTAGTTTTTACCCTTTTTATATTGGACCTTTATGTATTCTTTTATATTTTAATAATGATCTAGAAAGACGAAATTGATCAGAGTGTCAAGTATCTAACGTCTTTTTCAATTCAATTCTTATATGTGATATTAATATTATATGATTTTAGGTTTGATTTAATTATCGTCATTTACCGTCTTTTTCAATTCAATTTATATAAATATACAAATTGTTTCGTTCAGTTCGATTAATTTTTAATTCAGTTTGGCTTAGTTCATTTATAAAATTGATTCAAATTATTTCGTAAAAGTAATACAATTTGATTTTGAATTGAACCGACTGAATGCTCACTCTTACTTTTACAGATACTTTTTTAACTATTGTTTATAAAAAATATATATATCAAAAGTTAAGCAAAACACTATGAAATCACATAATATTAATGTCAAATTTCTCTAAATTTCTTTATAGAAATGGAACAACTAGTTACGACAATAATTATTTCAATTTATAGACTCCTTAAATGTTTTCTATAGCTCTAAATATATTATTGTGAATAGTTATATTCTTTAACCTAGTAGGTGACTTTTTCATAATTCCCCAAAGTTCTTCATTCTTCTCTTTTAGGAAGCAAAGTATGAATTCTATCTGATTTTAAACTAGAATTGGATCAAAATAGACTTAGTTAGATTCGAGTCCAACTGAACATTGTAATTCAGACAAGTTTAATATTTTCGCAAACTAGAAATCGGAATATAAGTTTTAAACTATGAAATGTGCAAGTTTTTATATGTTCTGTGACCCTTCACAAAACAAGAAATGCTGAGTGTCTGAACAAAAACTGTTGGTCGTGTCATATTTAGCGGATTGGCATGGCATCCAATTTAGCACTTTATTCCTAATTCCTCTTTTCTATTTTTCTTTTCTTTTCTTTTCTTTTCTTTTCAAGTGACCTTGTATTATACATCTAGGATGTGGCTATATTCTCTTTGAGCTTAAGGGTAAATATGTAATTACTCAACCCAATAAATTAACTTAAAAACGAGTATGCTTAAAGATTAAATAAATAAAAAAAGATGAATAATTTTTTTAGATAAATATAAATCATTAATCATATACCGGATTTAATAAATTATGAATTATATAATAGGAAGTAAATAGTAAGTGAGATAATTAATATTTTTAGTATCTTAATTTATCAAGAAATAATAATTCAGTAGTTAAATTTTTTAAATTAATAATTGAGTGTGGCAACTTATAAAAAAATAATAAAGTTGTGTTTTTAGCAGGTAATTTTTATTATTTTTTTCAATTTTTACAGATATAGATGAGAGAACAAAAATTATTGAACACGTCAAAAACTTGAGTGGATTGACTAGTAATATAGCCTTAGATTAAATTTTATCTTATATAACTCTCTTTCTTTAATTTTTATTGATCCTCAATTTAGTAGTCCTTGATTTTTAATTCATAAATCTTAATATTTATTGCATTACAAAACTCTAATAACTCAGTAAAAATATATATATATATGACAGATAAATTTATCATTTTATTATTTTTACAATATATTTTTATTACATGTATTTTTTTTATTTAACATAAAAAAAATATCGACATTGATATTTATAATGTATGACCAGTTAAAAATATTATATCTTTTATAAATAATCTCACTTAATTATTAGACCACTCAATTATTATTTTTTGATAAATTTAGATAATAAAAATAAAATTATGGTATAGTAAACCTATCTTATTATCGATGAGATTCTGAAATTTAAATGGATAGATGTTCAGAGGGCAGTGGCTGCTAACACTAATTTGATTCCTACATTAATTGGGAAACAGCTGAATTTAAACGAAACGGAAAGAGAATTTATGCCAAAGAAGTGACAAACATACTCAGAGTCAACCTTTTTATTTTCTTTGTAACCAGAGCAAATTATTAATTTGAATTTAGGAAAAGGCAGCAAAAAAGAAAAAGACATTATCAATGCCCAATACCCCTTGCGACGTTTCAGGAACTGAAACGACGTAGCTCAAAAAGATTTGTCTGAAAAATGTCCTGGTCCTGTCCTAAAGAAATTATAAAAGGAGGGAAAATTGGAAAATGATTTTAGGTTTCTCAAATAATATATGCCATTTTTTTTATTAAAGTATGAATAATTATATTTTTATTTTTATTTTTATATTATATTAAACTTAATTAATTAATTATCAGCTGTAAAAATTTCTGATATAATCAACTTAGAAATATTGAAAAATATCCTAATAATAATTTAGTATCTTGTAATATTTATTAGCGCATAGTTGATATTTTTATTTATAAAGATTAAAAATAAAAATTTAAATTTAAATCTCTTTTTTATCATTTATTTTTTTATTGATACATATAAATATTGATTATTTTTATGATAATTTAAGAAAATAGTTCAATATTCTAGCGAACGGTCTATTAGATTTATAATAAATATATATATTTTATGAGATGGACCAAAATGGTAGTATGAGTGCCCCGTTATAGCCGGAAAACTTTATAATAAAATGCATATAAAAGAAAGTAAGTGAATTTAAAAATAAAAAATGCAGGTTGCCAAAAGAAAAAAAAGAAAAGAAAAGAAAAAGTAGGTCGCCAAAAGAAAGTCAATCCACTTGGCACGCAGCAGATAAAATACAATAATTAAAATGGGCTTTATAGGGTGCTTCTTTAACTGAAAATGGGCTTAGATATCTGGGCTCCATTTGCTCTGTTTATCAACATAGAAGACAGTGACAGGGACACTAGGCGGGATGGGGGTTACAATTGCCCTTTTCAGACAAATGGATTCCATTTTAAATTAAAATGATTCCTTATTCCTAATTGGTAATGGAAAAGTTTAGCAACAATATTTTCAGATTTGATTAGAAATCTCTCAATTATATCTCTCTAAATAGTATAAAAAGATTTGTCCAAATTATATTAGATCATCCAATCAATCAAATTTTTTTATCTTTTTTCTTTTAAAAAAAAAAAAAGAGAGAGAACTTTTTCTTTTTTAATTTCTTTAAACCATTTTAGATAATGGACCGTACGCTATAAAATAAAAAATAGCAATCTCTTTAAATTCAATTTAAAAGTGATAAACTTCTACTATTATCAGTCAAATTTAAATTCTTTTTATTCTCACGATAAAAATATTAATTAAACCACTTTTTTGCTCACAAATAGAGAGGGTCTAATAATAATATGTTAAATAGAAAATACTAAGATAAATGAATAGAATCTTATGTTAAATCAAAGTACATAGCTTTCTACCTAAGTGATAGTGATTAAAAAAGAAAAAGAATTTCTTGCTTGTAAAGGTACTAAAGTATGTAATTAGGGCTTGCATGAAAGAAACTAATAGCTACTTTGATTAGATAAATTGATTTCTAAAGGTTAATGTTTCTTTTTTTTTTTTTTTAAGTTGATGATGGAACCTCAAACTATAATTAAACTCCATTTTTTGATTCCTTGTGGGTTTATTGGGTAATATAATTTATTATTATCCTTTTCTCATGGCAGTGGAAGCTGATACGATGACACGAGAGCTTGAGATTCACTACATCATGCATGAAAAATATATATTTTTAAAAAAAAAGAAAAAACATAGAAATTCCTTTTAAGAGCATTTAATTAAGCATAGCTAATTAAGTTATTATGTGACATAAGTAAATATATATATATATTCTCATGGTTTCTTCTCTAAATGGATGCTCATGGTTTTATTTGCTTACATGCCTGCACGTCGGATTCCAAGATTTTCGACTCATCATTCCACTTATTGATTGCTTTTTTTAATTTTTTTTTATTGTTCCTTGAATTTTAATTTCTTTTTTCTTTCTTATCTTTACCAACAAATATTAAAAAACCCAACTTTTATTTTTCTTTCTTAAATCTCCTTTTCCATTTTTTTTTATATGTAAATGTTAGAAAGAAAGTGAGAAGAGAGTTAATTATAGCTAAACACTTAATTTAGTCACACGTAATAAGATAAGCAACAATGGATAAATAGAATAATAACCAAATATTAAGTGAAAATAATAAAATATACAACCTAAGTAGTTTTATTCCACTTTTTTATTAATTAGTTTTCCATGACAGATATTGATTGGAAAAAAAAAAGAAAACAAATTCCTTCATATTTGTATACCTGTTTCCCATACAACAAGGAAATAAAAAAAATTTAAATATATATATATATATATTCTTTTCTACTATATTTGATTTATGGGACGGAATAATTCTAATTTCTATGATTTATAGGTGTAGAATAACTATTGTAAAGTAAAATTATAATTTTAAAGTTTAATTAGTAAAAAAAGGACAGAAATGATAATAAGAATGAATAATTTTTATTATTGATATTTGATTTGTAAGAAGTTATTATAGTATCAGTTGGAATTTCCAATTAATAGGATCACCTAATTATTCTCTCTAGTAGATAATAAATATTTTGAGAATAATATGATTAAAATGTTATAATTAATTTAGAAAACAATGTATATTGTCTATTATGGATACAAAAACCAATGTGGCAAAGAATCCAATATCTTCAACTTTACAAAAAAAATTGTGTTCTTAACTCAGCTGAATTTTTTGAAATTATGTAACTCATTTTTAAAAGAAGATTTATATATTAAATAATATTTATGAACTATTTATCATTTTCCTTTATGAAATATCAGGATATTGTTTTGGCGAGAGAGATGCTATATAACAAAAATCTTAATAGAATAAATAAATAGTATTCTTCAATTTTGTGACTTCAAGTTAAAAGAAGTCAAAAAACAACAAAAAATCCGACCTGCCGGATTCGAACCAGCGACCTAAGGATTCGCTGTTAGGAACTCCCCACTACAGTCCTCCGCTCTACCAACTGAGCTAAGGTCGGTTTGTGGTAACTAGGTCTTTTATATTGTAGTAGACAAATACGTAGACTAGGGCTGGCAATTTTGGATCAAAGTGATTGTATTGAGACAGGCATATAATAAAAATATTTAATACGAATATAATCCATTTATTAATAATGTCAAAACTATGAAACTTAATATAAAAATAAAAAAAATAGATTTGGATATACTCATGAAGATTAATAAAAAGAATAAATGCAATATCAATTTATCCTCCGTAATAAAATTTATCACTATCTACTTATTAAAATCAAAGTTTTTGAAAATACTTAATATTAAATCGTTAGACATAATAATTTCAAATTTAAAATATATATTAATCTATCTAATTAAATTTGTCATATTGCATATTTGATACGTTAAACCTATTAATCCACTTAAAAATTAACATATCATAAATAAATTGACCCATTTATAAATCTAGTCTCAAATTACTACTTATCATATATTCTTGCACAAGAAGGTCATGTCGAATATTATCAGCTCTAATTGGATTATTTATCTAACTAAAATATGTAAATAATAAAGGATTAATATTTAGGTATTTATTCTATGTGTAGGTACTAATTTTATTCTTTTTTTTTTTTAGATTAACTCTGTTGGCTATACCAAAATTATAAACTTTTCAATGAGATGTGTGAAGGTTTTTCTTTTTCTTTTTCTTCTCCCATGAAATTAAAATAATAATAATAATAATAATAAAAGAAAAAAGCAAGTCAAGGATGTAGGCATTTAATTATACATCTATAGCTTTTAAATTTAGGGGTGTAAATGGGGATCCTGCATTATTGGATCCATAAGCTGGAATGGAGCCTTATAATTGAACATTTGGCATTCAATCTTCCTGCAAAGAAGGAGAAGGAAGCAGTGCATGTGGATTTAACACTCTCCTAGAGATCCGTTTCTTGATATGATCTTAGTCAAAGCTTTTAAAGTCAGCATTTTTCTTTCTTTTATTTAGTATCTTTCAGAACCTGCAGTGTTGATCTTTCTAGCAAGTACCAATTTAAAGATCAATCTGATATTCGCATGGCCTCCCAATATAATCCTAGGGCTAACAAATAGGTTGAATAAATTTTGGGCATTTTAGCGTTTATCAAATGAAAAGGTTTGTATTTCCTACAGAAAAGAATGAGTAGGTTGTGGCATTAGCAACTTTACTTGTGGAAACAGCAAAATTTGTGGTGCTAATATTGTAGCAACTGGATAAATCAAAGGAGTTCAAAAATCATGTTTGATTCTCTGAAAGGAAGCTTCATTGAACTTCTACATAAATCCTGATGATTAATTTGTGGATATTGTTAATCTCTCTCCAATCAGTTTATATATGGCCTCACTCCTATTATTTTTGTTGAAATGACTATCATTAGTTTACAATGATTTCTATCATAATAATAGTTCTTAATTTCTTAAAATATCACAAAATTTATGAAGAGGAAAAACATTACATTAAATTCATATATATTTAAATTTAGTGGGTCTTTGGCATTTAACAACAGATTGGTAACTTCATTTAATTGAATAAAAATGTGGACAATTTAGTAATTACAGTCAAGAACAGGACAGATTGGAGTCTATTAAAAACTTATGACAGGGAACAGCCACACCCATAATTTATCAATTTATCAAACTTAAACATTAATGGTTAATCTTATCTTTTAGTGCAAGTCAACCATGAAGGAGAGACACTTCAGCTATAAATACCACGCTATCCACTCCCCTGCCTCTTCACAACTGAGCAAGAAACTATAAATCTGTATCTAGCTAAATCATGGCCAAGCCTGTTTGTTTCCTTGCAATCTTTTTCATGCTCATTCTCCTTGTGAATGCAGGTGAGTTTCTGCAATCGTATGATATGATTATATACCATACAGGGTTTCTTAAACTGAATTTTAAATGTTTTCTTACGTACATTATTATGCAGAGGAGACAATTGAAGCCCGCAAAATATGTGAGAAAAGGAGCAAAACATGGTCTGGGGTGTGTACCTTATCATCGCACTGCGACAGGCAATGCAGGAAATGGGAGGGAGCTGACCATGGAGCATGTCACCAACGATACCTGGTCACACGTGCTTGCTTCTGCTACTTCAAATGCTAAGTATAGTTAATTAAGCGCCTTTAACTATGTCTAAGTTATGGTATAATGACCTGCAATGTCTATTACTTAGAACTTTCCAAAATACCCAGAAAATAATGAAGGCAAAACATATTGTAGTGGCGTCGTAAGAATAAATTTGTAGTTGTAGCAAACCCTAGAGGCTTCACATATTGTTTCTGGCTAAAATGTTTAGCTGGTAAAGTGTATGTGGACTGAAGACATGTTTGTTTGTTTTCGGGTCACTTTCTAATCGTTGTTTCGCTTCATGTGTTAGATGTTTTTATGTCCTCAATATTTTATCCAAACAGTGCTAATGACTACTGCAACTGTTCTAGTTATTATTGTTGTTATTATTATTATTGTTATTATTATTATTATCTAAGCTGTTCAAATCTCTAATGATAACGTTTCAAATTATTATGATCAGCTCATCCAATTCTACTGATTAAATAATATTATGATACTTAGCCTGGACTTTTTCTACAGGATAAGTAGTTCTTGTACTTCCATTTTGCGACACTACAAATTTACACAAATATACATGGTAGTGATAAATAGTCTTGCACCTCCTCACCACCATGACTGGAGAGCATCTATGTGTATCAGATATTCTTTAATATTATCTAAAATTGTGCTAGCAGAACCCAATCAAGCTCCAATTTAGATAACATGTTCCACTCTAATTCAAAACTTTTGAGCAGAAGATCACCTTTAAACAATGATATTAACCAATTGAGCTTCACAATCATTCTGACATTCACAATTAATATAAATAACAAGCATGCGTGATGATATGACGATCCATAAAATCACTGCCCACAAAAAGTTATAAAATTACATCTCTGAATTAAGAGCATTGACGGAATTAAGTAAAGAAAATTCAGTACAGTAATCTCTAATAATGCACCAGTTGCATCTCAGCTTTGCCTCTACTCATATTTTGTTTCTAAGCTTCAATGCAACTGGGCCCTCCATTCAAAGTGACAATTTGCAAGGATTCTGGCAGACCGTCAATCTGAAACTCGGTAATTGTTTCTGTAGCAGGGTTCCATAAGAGTAGTTGACCACTCCAAGTGGCCATAAACACCTCTCCATTTCTCCAAAACCCTAATGGTTTCTCCACACATGGAAGGGATGATATAGTGAACAGTTTAGTCCATGATTCTTTCACACCATATTCATACATTATCCATATATCAATGAACTCTACACCGAATGAACAATCAGAGGAGAGGAGCATAGTCACATATTCACTCAAACAGAAAAACGTCCAGAATCTAAAGCAAGTACTGATAGCATCTGGTAGAGGTGATGTTTTGAATATTTCATCGCTCAAGTCAAAAGAAACAATTTTATGTTGATCACCTCCACCCTTAGTCCACCAATGGAATTGACCATTTGCACCCGTATAATGACATCTATCATCAAAACAAGACAGCATAAAAGGCACAACAACATCAACTGTCCTCCATGATTCATTCCTTAAACTATATATTTCAACAAAGTAATCACCTTGTAGATCATTGGGATAGACCAAAAACATCTTGAGTATCTTGTAGTCATTAGTTTTTCTGTCAAATCCAAATTCAACTAGCTGCAAGCTAGAATGAACAGTATTTGGAGGACGCGAAGCATTAGATTGTGGAATAATCTTAATCTCGGAAGTTAAAGGGTTCCATAGAATCACATTACAATCAGTTTCATAAGAGTACCTCCATCTGCTTAAAACAATATCAGGGTCATATAAATCACGAAGACAAATGAAGCCATTAGAAGAAGAACCTACAATTGATATATCTGACATGTTCTCCATAATATCTTTAGGATATGGTATCTCCTTAGGAGCAGACATTTCAAATGTCTCACAAGACAATACAGAGAAAAAATAATTCCTGGTGCTCATATCCCGACGTTTAACAACAACAGGGTGAGGAGAATTATCGTAATTCTGATGTTCACCGTTACAAAGAAGTTTCTTATAAATAAATTTTGGATCAGAAAGAAGAGCACACCAAGATTTGCAAACGCACCTGAAACGCACGAGATATAGCATAGGTAACCTTAACAAAATTTTGATTATCAAATCTTCAGGCAAATAATCCACCATGGTTGCTAGATTTTCTCTAAACCCTCAAGTAAGATGTGCAAAATGAGAGAACGAACTTTTCCTTAAAGAGCTCTCACTTTCTCTAGTAGTCTCTTGCACAATACTAATTAGTCCAGTGAATCGCCAGTGAGACGCCCATTGTTTTCTCTGCAAGAGTCTATAGAGAATACCTTTTCTGTATGATTACATTTGGTTTCTTTGTTTTGTAAACTGGCAGTGGCGCCCATTGTTTTTCTCTGCATTTGTCCATATATTGCAATAAATTGTACAGTTGGAATTTTACCTATTCTGTCATCCACATTATGCATATGGATACTTATTGCCAAAATCTTCTAAACTTCTTTGATTTTCTGTTTCATACAATTCCTTTTTAATATTTTTTTTCTTCTTTCTTTTAGATAAGATGCGCTAAACAAACATTACAAGAAACACAAATGAGGGAAAGATCTAAACACAAAGCAAAATAAGCATATCAATATCAAGGATCAATCTTTGGTCCAAAAGATTGACAGTAATAGTATCCAATAGATTCCCAGCAATAGCATGTCATCCATTGTTTTGTTTGCACTTTACCTTCTAGTTTCTTTTGACAAAATATATTTTTAAGCTTTTGAATTTTTATTTTTTATTTTATTTCACTTAACTTTTGTACTCTTATTTTTGCTTGTATTGAGGATTTAATGATTTTTAATTAAACAAAAAATAAAAGTACAATAATTCAATAGAACAAATAAAAGTCTCACTAAATATATATAAAAAAATTTCAATAATATCAAAAATATAAATGTAAGGGCTCAATAAAACAAATTAAAATTTTAATGACTTAATGAAATAAAATAGAAACTTCATAGGTTTAATAATAGATTTTGCCTTTTCTATTTTTTTTCATTCATTAGAGTTTGAGTGCAGCTTTTGTTCTCGTGAACTAGTCCATTAGTAGTAGCGACCATATCACTGTGTCGAAGATTGTCTCGTTTGTATTAGGCTTGATTCGAAAGTGAGCCATTTAGGAAAAGGTCTCAAAGGATTATGACAATTGCGGTGATCGTGAATTATCAGAAGAGAACAAATATGAGAGGGGCAAAAAAAAGAGTCATTAATTAAGAGGTTTATGGAAATATTACAAATAAATTGAGAATTTTATTTTGTATGTTGAGATTTATATAGAAAAAAGAGAAAGAGAACATTTCCTTCTCTAATTGAATTGTGATTGTTAGATGGTTTTAGGCCTTGTTTGGAATGGGAGGTTTTTAATAGAAGTTTCACAAAATTTATATATTTTATCAAAATTAATTACGTAGTTAAAAGAATGAGTTAAAATCAATGAATTTTGTAAAATCTTTCATTCTTCCAAAACCTTCAAAATGATGGATTGAAATCGCTCATTTTAATGAATGAAGAATTATTTCAACTTTTTATTTATTTCATAAAAATAGTTAAATACTCTTAGAATCCATTGAGTTAATATACATATCAAAGAAGAAAGGTTGAGTAAATCCACAAAATTTAAAACTAATAAAAATTTAAATTTTTACAATCAAAACTCATAAATTTTAAGAATCTCATTTTAAAAGAGACGTTAAATTTAAAAAAAAAAAAAACCTGAAACCAAAAATAAATTTTGAGATTTTATACAATAAGTTGTGGGTTTATATATTAGAGAATTTAAAATTAGTCCGATTTAGTTCAAAGGCATAAGAAATAATAATTTTCTAAATTCATACATGTATTAATAATTATTAAAAATTTAAAACTTTTAGATTATATTTTTGTTTTCCTTTATACACAATTCTAAAATTGTTCTAGCAAATTGAGATGAGGGATCAATTGATTCCTTGCCAAAGTGGAGAACATCAACCACCCAAAATACTAATACTAATAATGATCATGATAAAACATACTATGAATAGCCAAAACACCAAGTGAAATAGCCAAAATGAGTTATTTTGACTTATTCTTGAGAATTATCATTTGATCCTGCGCTTATATGGATGCTCATTGCCAAACCTTCTAGATTTTATTGATCTTCTGTTTCGTACCATTCTAATTGGTCCAGTGAATTGACAGTAAGGCACCATCGTTTTATGAATAATGATAGGGATAATAATTCTTTCGGCTGCTCCATTTGTCGTATACCTATAATAGAATAAATGACAATTAAAATATATATTTTCTTTTAAAATGAATATTTCATTAATAAAAATAAATAAATATATTTTAATATAAAAAATAAAGAAAACATCAAACATCAATAAATATAAGTAAAGAAATCTATATATAACAATCATTAATCATATTGATGGAGCAGTAAATTGTAATTCTGCGGGAAAAACGCTCCACTCGGTGGCATTAAACCACGAATCGACTTTATAGATGTCTTTTGATGAATCTAATTGTTTAAATATCGAATTTGATTTTTTTTTCTCTTTAACCATAGAGGGAGGAGGCAATACTGCTATAGTAGATGACCATAAAATTCCTATAAAAAGAGAATTCAAAACTCTTATAATACGAGACCATAAAACTTTTCAAAAGACACTAATATTAATTTACAAAAATTAAATAATAATAAAAAGGACCACCGCCGATCGAAAAATAACCAATAGTGGATTAAAAAAGAAAATTTTAATATAAACAAAAGCAAAAAATTAAAATTCGTGTTACTCTACCATTGTTTGGTATAAAACACTTGGAAATACTTGATAACCACAAAATGGTAAAGTATAATCACTAAGAGTAACTAAAGACATTCCATAACTCATTACATGAAATTTTACAATTCCAAGGAGCATGTCATTACTTTTATTTTCATTTTATTAATATTTACAACACTGTTAATTACATCAATTACTTTTTTAATGTTATTTACCTGCAAATTTTAATTTCTTCGGTACTTGTGTTATTATTGCATGGAAAAGAAACAGTATGTATACAAGTGGAATGTGATCTTTCTTAAAGAAATTTCTAAAGGGAAACTCACTCTTATAATTAATAATCATAACAGAGAGAAACTTCAGTGCAACTTTTAGTTTACTAATATGCATCTAAGTTTTAGCTATAAATACCCCAATCCATTTCTCCACCCTTCACATCATCTGAGCATTTCTCATAAGTGAGAGAGAAAAACAAAACTATGGCTAAGACAACTCTTAAACCAGTTTATTCCCTTGCAATATTTTTCTTGCTCATCCTTCTTGCAAGTGCAGATGAGTTTTTTCGTTGTATATATAATTACAAAAGGTTTCTTTAACTGAATCTCGATTGCTTTAATGTGTATCATTATTCAGAGGAAACGACAAACTTGGACGCAGCTGCAAATTTTGACTTCTTTTACTTGGTCATGCAATGGCCTCCGGCCACATGCAGTGGACTTCTTGCACCAGCATGCAATAGGCCAATCATATCCTACAACTTCACGTTGCATGGCTTGTGGCCAGAAAATAACAGTGGATCGAGTCCAGCTGCTTGCCAATCGGTGCCATTTGATATCAGTAAGGTACAATGTTTGAACATATATTCAGTTCACTTCCATTACTGTGTTTTTAATAACGGATTTTTTTCTCTGTAGCAGTTGACTAAAGCTGGTATTATCAACGACCTAAACAAATATTGGCCAAATCTTTTATTAGGACAAAAGAATCAAATATTTTGGAAACATGAATGGCAGAAGCACGGTACCTGCTCTCAGTGGGATTTGGTGGATTACTTTAAGGAATCCATCAAACTAGCTGAAACATTAAATCTTCTGAAAATACTTGAATCTTCAGGTAATACATTATAAATTATATAATGATTGCATTTGGCTTTAATATTTTCTTTTTCTAATTTGGCTTACTTATCTACTATAGTATCTTGAATTTTTGCAATCATAATGATTGAAAACAGGTATAAAACCGGATGATCAACTACATAGAATTGTTGACATAAAAAAAGCCTTCAAAGCACATCAACTAGAACCCCTGATTAAGTGCAACACTAAAAACAAAAGTGATAGCTATCAATTGCATGAGATTCGATTGTGCGTCAATAAAGTTGGAATGCATTTCGAAAAATGTCAACGAAGGGCTGACATGGGATGTGGAGGTTTACAACAAATCATCTTTCCTTCTGCGCAATCCGCAACTCCAAGTCCTCCACCTCCACCTCCAAAAGTTCTCAGAAGAACCTCCTCATCTCCCAAGTTTTAAAAAATAAAGTCCATTGTAACATTTTATAACGACATTCTTATCAAATGTCAATTGCATGGAATAAAAGTACTTGCAATACTAGCTAACATTTCTATAGCATTATGAAAAAAGTGACTGATCAGAAAAAGTTATAACCCTTCTAATCATAAGCAAGTAAAATTGACTAATGGTTTTAGTAGCAGTGCATTTTACTCCATTTGGAAAGGCAGGAACCAGAAATTGTTTGAAAGTGTAAATGCTGAGATTGGTTCGGTCTTTAAGCAACCACCCAACTTGTTGACCAGGTGTATGCGGATTATGTCAAAAGCTTGAAAGTTATATAGGATGTGGCTTGAAAGTTTATAAGCTTTTGAATGCAGTGTCAGCACTTGTAACGGTGTTATATAATTTAGTCGTTATTTACTAATAGTCATATTCATAAGTACTAAAGTAATAAAAAAATAAATTACAGATCCTAAAATAAGAATACGTTAAACCGTAAAAAAATTTATTGAAATTTTTTCAATTATATATGTGAATTATCTTCAAGCAGTTAACCACTAAATAAACAAAAAAATAAATAAAGTTAAATTGTTAAATTATGCATCAAATTCAGCTATAGCTTGGACAAATTCTCGTGACTGTTCGCATCTAGCTAGGTATTTATTACATAAATTTATGTGTTAGAAGTTTTCGTGGACTATTTATAATATGTTGGCAAAATTAAAAAATAAAATTATAAAACTTGACAATTGAATCCATTATCTTTATGGCCAAAGTGGAACTAAATTAATATTTATAATTTCAGAAATTCAAATGTCAAAACAAAGTAAAATGCCCATTTTATACCAAAATTTTCCAGATTCATTGATTTTCTATTTTGTACAATTCTAATTAATCCAATAAACTGACAGTATGACGACACCATTGTTCAATGAGTAATGATATATATAGTAATTCATGGGATTCTTTTACCTTATGCAGTAGGTTTTCTTATTATTATTATAATGATTTTTCATTTACTAATTATTGATTTTAATGGGAAAAACTTACAAAAGTATAGCTATCACAAGCCAATAGGCTTACCAAATACACCCACTAATAAAAACACCTGAAACCCTTTTGGAAGTGAAAGAACCCCAGGAAGATAAAAATACAAAAGTTCGTGAGAAAGACAAACATTACATGAGAAAACCAAACAGGTTTTGAAACTAATGAAACTGAAGTAGCAGCAACAACACATTCGGTCTTCAAAAATTTCTGAGAACTTCAAGCATGCCCGAAATCAGCATTATGCATGCACATTATCACCTTGTTTTTATATATATCTCTGCACATTTTACAAATGACTGGAAACAAGACCATTAAACCACACAAACAGCAAACCATCATTAGAACTAAGAGCAAAACATCCATCAAGCTGAGAGCAACATCATTCAACCATTAAAACTGAGAACAAAGTTAATAAACCACACACACAGCCAGCAAGCTAACAATATTTCTGCATCAATACCAGACACTTACAGCCAAGCTATTTATTGTAGCGATATAGGAACTTTTTGGCCAAAGTATCCGCAACTGAATTAGACTCCCTAAGGACATGGGCAAAAGATAGGTTAGATAATGACTTTCTAACACTGTAAATCTTTCCCAACACTTCCCAAAGTCTCCAAGGCGATTCCTTAATAGCTCCATGTATCCAAGAGATAGCGTTTGAGGAATCAGAACCAATGATAATCTTATAGGATTGAAAGATATCAGGAATCGAGGTGATTATCTCCAGTGCACAAAAGATTGCATTAAATAGAAGGATGAACATTCCATTTTAGTGGGTTTTCAGGAGGAGGTAGCCAAAGATTTGCAGCCGGTTAAATTGTGACATATAGATATATAAACGTAACTACAACTAGCTATATATCTTTTCAAAAAATTATTTTTGAGACTATCTTAAATATCAAAACCAATCAAGTGTAGTAGTATTGCAGGACAACAATATTAAGAGTTGGATCTACTGAGAAATTTCATTTACAAGAATAACTAATTTTTGGGTACTTTACACTTAAAAAATGTATTTTGCACCTTCTCGTCACCATGACTGGGGGGCATCAATGTACATAAGTTATTCTAATATTATCTAAAACTGTGGGAGGAGAACAAATTTAAGTTCCAATTTAGATAACATGTTCTACTTTATTTCAAAACTTCAAACAGTGAATTTAACCAATTGAGCTTCACAATCATTCTCACATTCACAGATAATACAATTAACAAGCATGATAATACATAAAATGACTAATTATAAAAAGTTATAAGATCACATCTCTGAATAAAAAAGAATTACAGCAATCTCTAATAATGCACTGTCATTGCATCTCAGCTTTGCCTCTGCTCATATTTTCTTTCTAAGCTTCGATGGAATTGGCCCTCCATTAAAAGCGACAATTTGCAAGGATTCTGGCACACCATCAATTTGAAACTCGGTAATTGTTTCTGTACCGGGGTTCCATAAGAGTAGTTGACCACTCCAAGTGGCCATAAACAATTCCCCATTTCTCCAAAACCCTAATGGTCTCTCCACACATGGAAGGGATGATACAGTGAACAGTTTAGTCCATGATTCTTTCACGCCATATTCATACATTATCCATATATCAATGAACTCTACACCGAATGAACAATCAGAGGAGAGGAGCATAGTCACATATTCACTCAAACAGAAAAACGTCCAGAATCTAAAGCAAGTATCGATAGCATCTGGTAGAGGTGATGTTTTGAATTTTTCATCACTCAAGTCAAAAGAAACAATTTGATATTGACCATTTTCATCCTTAGACCACCAATGAAATTCACCATTTGCACCCGTATAATGACATCTATCATCAAAAGAATAGAACTTAAAAGGCACAACAACATCAACTGCTCTCCATGAATCATTGCTTAAGCTATATATTTCAACAAAGTAATCACTTTGTGGCCCATTGTGAAAGACTAAAAACGTCTTGAGTATCTTGCAGTCATTAGATTTTCTGTCAAATCCAAATTCAACTAGCAGCAAGCGAGAATAAGTAGTATTTGGAGGACGCGAAGCATTAGATTTTGGAATAATCTTAATCTCAGAAGTTAAAGGGTTCCATAGAATCATATTACAATCAGTTTCATAACAGTCCTTCCAGTTGCTTAAAACAATATCAGGATCATATATATCACGAAGACAAATGAAGCCATTAGAAGAAGAACCTACAATTGATATATCTGACATGTTCATCATAATATCTTTAGGATATGGTATCTCTCGAGGGGCAGATATTTCAAATGTATCACAAGAGAATACAGAGAAAAAATAATTTCTGGTACTAATATCTTGACGTTTAACAACAACAGGGTGAGGAGAATTATCATAATTCTGATGTTCACCACTAAAAAGAAGTTTCTCATAAATAAATTTTGGATCAGAAAGAAGAGCACACCAAGATTTGCAAACGCACCTGAAACGCACGAGATGTAGCATAGGTAATCTTAACAAAATTTTGATTATCAGATCTTCAGGCAAATAATCCACGATGATTGCTAGATTTTCTCCAATCCCTCAAGTAAGATGGGCAAATTGAATGAACAAACTTTTCCTTGAAGAGTTCTTACTCTCTCTAGTAGTCTCTTGCAGAATACCAATTAGTCCAGTAAATTCCCAGTGAGACGGCCATTGTTTTCTCTGCAAGTGTCTGTAAATGGAAAAGAAAAAGTCAATGGATTCTGTATGATTACATTTGGTTTCTGTTTTATAAATTGAAGGTGGCGCCCTTTGTTTTGCATGTGTCTATATATTGAAATAAATTGTAGAGTTGGAACTTCACCTTATTTTATCACCCACATCGTTCATATGGATAGTTATTACCAAAATCTTCTAATTCTCTTTAACTTTCTGTTTTGTACTATTCTTTTTTATTTTTGTTTAGGAAAATTTCCTTTTTATAAATAAGATGCCATATAAACAAATAAGGGAAGAAAAGCTCAAAAAACAAACAAAAGAAACATATCAAGGATTAATCAGTTCATTGTTTAAGACTTGAAACAAAATAAGTCAATCAGTTTCAGGAACACAATCATGAAAGTTGTTGGAATCTATGGTTTTTTCTGCTAAGAGATGTTGGAAAGTTTCTTGAAGAGTATATATATATTTCTTCTCTTTCTCTTTTGTTGTTGAGATATTAACTGAAGGAAAAAAAGAATAGGCCGCACAGAATGTATATTGTTTTTCTAAAAGAAAATAGGAAAACTTGTAACTCTATTGTATTTATTCGTTTTATTATTATTAATTTATCCTAATTTGTGAAACTCTGCTAACATATACATCCTAATTAACATGGGCGGATTTAAGAGGGCGGCAATGAGGCCACTTGTCCCCACTGCTCAAAGAAAATATATATATATATATATAATATCGGTTATCTTTTATTTTACTCCATTGATATTTTTTTAATATATAATATTAAATCTTTTTAATACTATATATTACGGGTCACCAAAAAAAATTGAAGAAACCGAAGAATTGGTCGAGAATAAAAAAAATCAAACTGCAAAAATAACATATCTAAATTTTTTTTTTAATTTTTAGCTTCAATTTTAATTTTACACATAAAAAAATTAACGGTTCAGTTAATTGTTTGAATTTATATACATATATATAACCTTTAATATATGTAGCATTGATGTGTAATTGTTATATTTATTATAATTGTTAATTATTTGTAATGTTTTATTTGGTAAAATAGTAGTAGACTAAGGCTGGTATATTTGGATTAGAGTGATTGTATTGAGACATGCCTATAATATAAAATATATTTAATGTGAATATAATCCATTTATTAATAATGTTGAAAATATGAGAGATAAAAAATAGAATTAGAATATACTCATGAAGATTAACAAAAAAAAATAAATGCAATAGCAGTTTATCCTCCCTAATAAAATTTATCACTAATCAAAATTTTGAAAATACTTAATATTAAATCATTAGACATAATATTTTCAAATTTAAAATATATATTGATCTAGCTAATTAAATTTTTCGACTTTGCATTTTTAATGCGTTAAACCGGTTAATTCGTTTAAAATTTAATATATCATAAATAGACTGATCTAAAGGTGTTTATCTTTAAATCTAATCTCAAATTACTACTTATCATATATTTTTGCACAAGTGGGTCATGTCGAAAATTATCCACTCAGATTGAATCATCATTTATCTAACTGAAGGATGTAGGCATTTAATTATACATCTACAGCTTTTAATTTTGGATAAATCTTGATGGCTATATTCTGCGTAGAGATATCTTTTTTTAGTTATTAATTTGTTTAATTTAATATAATATTTTATTAATGTTCACACGAAATAGGGATTAAAGAACAAGAATAAAATATTGCTACTAATCCTATATCATGCACAAATAATATATGGCACATTACATGTATTTTTCATTTTAAAAGAAAATTGTCAATCAAACACACACACACACAATAATATCTTTTTTTTTTCAATTTCAGAAAAAAGTTTGTAATCATTTAGCCACTCAAGGTACAATATTTACTACAGTTACATATGCTATATATTTAAAAATAACCTTTTAATAGTTATTTATTAGTTTGTCACTAATTAATTTGTGAGACTAATACTATGATTATATAATTATTATTTGCTAGTATTTTTTAATATTTGTAGTAAATTAAAACAATTCACTATAATATTTTTACTATGGCTAAAACATTATAGCTAAATAATTATTTCCATGAAATTAAAATATCATAACAAATTTGATATATTTTGCAATATATGATTAGTTTTGTGATCTAACAATTTACTAAAATTATATATAGTTATAAAGAGTTAATTTTTGTAGTTAATGTAATGATTTAGCTAAAAAAAACTTTAGTTATATATGGCAATTGTTATTTTTTTCCCTTTTTTTTGTTCGGATCAATGTAAATCAAGAAAAAGATGATGGAATTTGAAGACTTCAACTTGAATCCCATATATTACCTTTTTTTTATAAAACATTACCTAAAATTATCTACTATATAAATAAATAAATGAGAGTTTAAATTAAATTAAGATTAGGTAGTAATTTGTTGTTAAAGCAATTATTGACAAGACTTAAAGACTGGTTCAACTTTCATTTATCACAAAACAATTTTTTTTTTTACTTATTTATTAAATATATATGGTTAGTATCATTTTTTTTATTTTTTATTTTCTAAGTTTGTTATTTTAGATATAACTTTAATTCTATACATGAATCATCTTTTTATATACATTCTTAATTCTTTTAATTACTACAAAATAAATTTTCACATCTATATCTAATAATTATCAATTGAGCCAATATCTATGAACAAATACTTTCTTTTGATCTAATTAAGATAATCAAAATATACAATCATCCTTAATTGATTAAATTTATGATAACAAATTCTTTACCATACCAAGGTCGATGTAATATATGTCTAATCATTCTCAATTGATTCAATTCTCACAAATAAATATTTCATTGTTCCCTAATCAAGATAATGAAAATATATTAATCATATTTATTATTAAAACTTCACTTATCATTCTTCACCGTGTTATAATAAATACAATCCATGTCTAACCAATCTCAATTGATCCAATTCTCATGACCAAATACCTTTACCATATTGCCGTAATTATGGTAAAATAATAATTGCTGAAAATTATTTAATATTTTATCATAATTAATTGTGTTTATATACTCATTAACAAACCCAATAAAAAAAAAATCCTCTATCCTTGCTTCAATCCAATTTAATTTCAAATAAAAAAATGGAGGAATATCAAAGATATTTAAAACTAGATAGATCTCGAAAAAATAACTTCCTATACCCATTTATCTTTCAGGAGTATATTTATACATTTGCTCATGATCACAGTTTAAATAGCTACTTTGTTGAAAAATTTAGATTATGAAAATAAATTTAATTTATTAATTGTAAAATGTTTATTGCCACCACTATAATTAACATTTTGATACATAATACCTTTTTTAAATAAACATAAAACTACAAAATACTATAAAAAAAGTAAGAATATGGTTATATAGCATTGAAGTTATATTAATAGTTACATTCAAACTATTAACATAGGTTAATACTTCACGAACAAATAAATTGATGTACATAGTATTACCAACAAGTGCTACATTCTGTATAAAAAATTATTAAAATAATATTCAATAATAGAGGCTTGATTTTCTCTTTCAAATATAAAGCATGAATATACTATTTATTATATATTATTATAGATAGCATTGAATATGAATTTACATTAACATGATACTATAGCAAAAGCTGCAAATGTCTTTTTTCTTTTCCTTTCTAGAATGAGAAGTAGAAGTAATGTACCACATATTACTCATGCATATATAGCATAACAATATATCAACTTTATTTATAGTATTAATTGCAACATTTTATTTATGTTTTTGTTAGTTCTATTCATATATAATTAAAAAAATATTATATACTTAATTTGAAAAAGTTAACATAAATTTATGTAAATAGTTAAATATAAATTTGAATATCATATTATGTTTAGGAATACTTTCTTAGAATTGTTTTTAATATGTTAAATTATTAATTAAATAAATTTTCTTGAAAATGTAACGTGGATGATCTTTGTTACGAGAATAGCAGTTTAGTTCAGTCAAAATGATTACTTATTTGTGAAGTTAATGTTGGAAAATTGGCAATATTGGTGACGCACATAATGACTCATTTTGAGGAGAGTTCACTCAAAATGAATCATGGGTGAATGATACATACCATTGAATGTTGACATGGAAAAATCACGTGAAATACCGGAAGTCATATAATATATCAAAGGTTATGGATTAATGGTGAATTAATTATGATATGCTAAAAATCGTGAATTAATTTTGATATGTAAAAAATCATGGATTAATTATAATTAATCATGATATATCAAATATCTCAAATAATGTCAAATGTCGTTTTCCTATATTAGTTATTCCTTTTATATATATCATCCATATTTATTTCATTCAAGGTGTAAAAAATTAGATCATTCTATCTTCTCTTCTAGTGTGATAAAGTTTAAATATATTTATATAGTTATTGTGGCATTTATTAACTGTGTTAGTTCGTTTATCCTGAAAAATAGACGTCATACCATCTTTAAACACCAACAGTGAGGGGCAAATATGTTTTAAGGAGATTGTGTGATACATAAGTTTCGTATTTCTGATGTCTTAATTTCTCTTTATTGGTGTCTTAATCTCAGTATGTTGGTCTGTCAAAATTGATGCTTTTGTGTCTCTCTTTGAATTCAAAAATTCTTAAATTATTGTCGTCCTACTTTTCTTATATCTATATCCAATTTTATTATTGTATTGTCCGTATATTTGTATATTACTGTCTTTATAATCTTAATAATTATTATTTTAATTTTAAATTTTAGTTCTAGCATCCGGTTATATTTTATACATTATTACTAACAGTTAAATGTGTGTATTAGCATTATTTAATGTTAGTAAACAACTTTATTAGAAAAATAACATCTAATTAATGTTCAAATACTCTATAATTTTGTTTTTGATAAATTTTAGTTTATTATATCATAAATATGTACTATTATATAATTAAATTTATCTATAAATAACATGATGTGAACGAGTCAATTTTTCTATTTCTACAAATATAAGAACTCTTGAAACTTCTACCAGCCTACCAATTTCATTTAAGTGCATGCATAATTCCTAAAGCCCTCCTCTTGGGCATGCTATTCTTTTCTTGGAGTTAACAACAAAGTTGTAACTTCAATTAATTGAACAAAAATGTGGACAGTTAGTCATTTCAATAAAGAAAAGGATAGAACTGGAGCCTATTTAAAAATTCATGAAGAGGGAACAGCCAAAATGCCCTCATTATTAACCGTAGTACATAGTTTTCTTCTCCAAATCACCGAGTGAAATAGCCAAAATGAGTTATTCTTGAGAGCTATCATTTGATCCTGCACATATAGATATATCCATCACCAAATCTTCTAGATAGTATTGATTTTCTGTTCTGTACAATTCCAATTGGTCCAGTAGATTGGCAGTGGGGCACCATTGTTTTATCAATAACGATAGGTATAAATAATTCTTTCGGCTACTCCTTTATATTATACCTGGAAAAGAATAAATGACAATGAAAATAGTTATACAATCATAAAATAGTAATAAAAATTAAAATTCATATTACTCTCTCATTGTTTGGTATAATACGCTTAAAATACTTGATAGTGATAATCGCAACTCATTACATGAATAAATTTACAGTGATTAATTAAATAATCATTATTATGTGGAGCATGCCGTAACTTTGATTTCTATTTTATTAATATTTACAACACTATTCATTACATCGATTATTTTCTAACTGGTAATCATAAAAAGATATCAAACATTTAATTTGTTACAAAAAATTACTATTTATATATTTTTTAGAATTAAAATTTACATTTTATTATAAAGTGTAAAACTTAATGACTGCTCATGTTCTTCATATTTTTCAAAAATATTCATTGATATTACTAAAAATAAAATTCAGTAACTATTTAATTATAAATTGAAAATATCTATTTATTGTAAAGTATAAAATTTAATAACTATAAATATAATTTATTTATATAGATAGAGTGTCATTTTTTTTACAAATATTCTCTAAAAGGAAGCTCATTCTTATAATTAAATAATCACCATTAAGAAAAACTTGGCTGCAACTCTTAACTTATCAATGCATCTAACCTTTAGCTATAAATACCCCAAACCATTTCTGCACCCTTCACATCATCTGAGCATTTGTCACAAGTCAGAGCGAAAAAGGAATCATGGCTAAGGCAACTCTTAAATCAGTTTATTCCCTAGTAGTATTTTTCTCGCTCGTCCCTTTTATCAATGCAGGTAAGTTTTCGTTGTAAGATATAATTACAAAAGGTTCCTTTTAACTGAATCTTAATTGCTTTATTGTGTATCATTATGCAGAGGAAACGATAAACTTGGGTGCAGCTTCAGATTTTGACTTCTTTTACTTGGCCATGCAATGGCCTCCGGCCACATGCAGTGGTCATCCTCCTGCACAATGCAAACAGCGCATATCCAACTTCACATTGCACGGCTTGTGGCCAGCAAAAAACGTAGGACCATCTCCAACTTACTGCAACTCGGTGCCATTTGATAATGGAAAGGTACAATCTTGGACACATATTTACTCGGATCACTTCCATTACTGTATTTTTCATAATGTATTTTTTCCCTTTGAGCAGTTGACTAAAGCTGTTATCAACGACCTCAGTACATGTTGGCCAGATCTTCTTAGAGGAGACAATACAAACTTTTGGAGTCGTGAATGGCAGAAACACGGTACTTGCTCCGGCTTAAAGTTGGCGGATTACTTCAAGAATTCAATTAACTTAGTTAAAGGAATAAATATCCTGAAAACACTTGACAATGCAGGTAATACACTATAAATTATATAGTGAATGAATTTGGCTTTAACATTTCCTTTCTCCAATCTGGCTTTAATTATTTACTGTAGTATTTTGACTTTTTGCAAAACAGGAATCCGACCAGATAACAAAAACTATAGAATTGTTGACATAAAAAAAGCCGTCAAGATAGCTCAAAACAAGCAGCCATTACAACTAGAACCCTCGATCAAGTGTAATGTCAATACAAAAGGAGAAATCCAATTGCACGAGATTCGATTGTGCGTCAATAAAGCTGGAAAACAATTCGAAAAATTTCAACGAAGTACTGACATCGGATGTGGATGTTCACAACCGAAAATTAAATTTCCTTCTGCATAATCCAAAAGTTGTCTCTGAAACACCTCCTCCATCTCCCAAGTTTGAAAATAAGGTCCATTGTAATATTTTATAATAATGACATTGTTATCAAATGTCAATTGCATGAAATAAAATAAACTGTTTGCAATACTGATGTAACATTCCTCTAGCGTTTAGATGAAGTTAATTTATAAACAAGTGTTGTTAGAGTAGCAATATGAAAAAAGTGACTGATCAGAAAAAGTTACAACACCCCTAATTATAAAGCAACTAAATCTAATTAATGGTATTCAGTAGCAGTGCAATTTACTTATCTAGGACCCAGAGGTTGTTTGAAATTGTAAATGTTGAGGTCTATAAGCATCCACTCAACTTGCTAGACCTGGTGTACTGCAGCAAAGCAAGCGGTGCGGATTATGTCAAAAGCTTGAAAATTGTACATGTTCATCACTAAAACAAACAAACAAATAAAGTTAATTTGTTAAAGTATATGGAGCAAATTCAGCTATAGCTTGGACAAATTTTCGTGACTGTTCGAAATCTAGCTAGGTGTTTATTGTATAAATTTATGTCCTGAACTTTTTGTGGACCATTTATAATATGTTGGGCAAAATTTAAAAATAGAACTACAAAATTTGACAATTGAATCCATGCTCTTTAGGGCTAGAGTAGAACTAAATTAAAATTTATAATTTCAGAAATTAAAATGTCAAAACAAAGTATAATGCCCATTTTGTACCAAAATCTTTCAGATCCATTGATTTTCTGTTTTGTAGCTCAATAGATTGACAGTATGACACTATTGTTGAATGAGTAATGATATATACCATAATTCATGGAATTCGTTTACCTCCTGCAGTAGCTTAATTTGTGACATATAGATACATAATTGTAACTACAACTAGCTAGATGTTTTCTCAACAAATTATGATCTATGAGACTAACTTAAATATCAAAACCAATCAAGTCTACTTGGATCCGCTGAGATATTTCTTTTACAAGATAACTGATTTTTGGATACTCAAAAATATGTGTATTGCACCTTCTCATCACCATGACTGGATGGGCATCAATTTATATCAGTTATTCTAACAGTTATCTAATGTTGTGTGCGAAGACCAAATTTAAGTTTCATTCTATTTCAAAACTTTAAAAGATGACTTTAACCAATTGAGCTTCATAATTATTATCGCATTCACAACAACTAAGACGCATGATGATACATAAAATGACTGATTATAGAAATTTATAAAATCACATCTCTGAATAAAAAAGAATTACAGCAATCTCTAATAATGCACTGTCATAAAATAGTTGCATCTCAGCTTTGCCTCTGCTTATATTTTCTTTCTAAGCTTCGATGGAATTGGGCCCTCCATTAAAAGCGACAATTTGCAAGGGTTCTGGCACACCATCAATTTGAAACTCGGTAATTATTTCTGTACCGGGGTTCCATATGAGTAGTTGACCACTCCAAGTGGCCATAAACAACTCCCCATTTCTCCAAAACCCTAATGGTCTCTCTACACATGGAAGGGATGATACAGTGAACAGTTTAGTCCATGATTCTTTCACGCCATATTCATAGATTATCCATATATCAATGAACTCTACACCGAATGAACAATCAGAAGAGAGGAGCAGAGCCACATATTCACTCAAACAGAAAAACGTCCAGAATCTATAGCAGGTACTGACAGCATCAGGTAGAGGTGATGTTTTGAATATTTCATCGCGGAAGTCAAAAGAAACAATTTGATGTTGACCATTTTCATCCTTAGTCCACCAATGAAAGGGATAGAGTACAGAAGGGCACAACAGCATCAACTGTTCTCCATGAATCATTCCTTAGGCTATATAGTTCAACATAGTAATCACTTTCCGGCCCACTTTGATAGACCAAAAACGTCTTCAGTATCTTGCAATCATTAGTTTTTCTGTCAAATTCAAATTCAGCTAGCACCAATCTAGTATCAATACTATTTGGAGGACGCGAAGCATTAGATTGTGGAATAATCTTAATCGCAGAAGTTAAAGGGTTCCATAGAATCATATTACAATCAGTTTCATAACAGTCCTTCCAGTTGCTTAAAACAATATCAGGATCATATATATCACGAAGACAAATGAAGCCATTAGAAGAAGAACCTACAATTGATAGATCTGACATGTTCTCCATAATATCTTTAGGATATGGTATCTCCTGAGGGGCAAACATTTCAAATGTATCACAGGAGAATATAGAGAAAATAATTCCTGGTGCTAATATCTTGACATTTTAACAACAACAGGATGAGATTGTTGAAAAACTAAATTTAATTTAATAATCATTGAATAGTCTTTAATGTTTAAGTTATGAAGTTAAAGAGTCATTTATTAAATATGTAATATATATATTCATTAAGTGTGTAACTTATATATTAAGTGTAGGATGTTTAAAAGTTGTAGGTTACCAAAAGACTTCTTGGCGACTAAGATAATAAGTCTATATATATGTTCTTTGTAATTTCAATTATATACAAGTGTGTTTTTCCTTTCTTCTTCTTATTCTCTACAACAAAGTGGTATCAGAGCAACAACAAAAAAAGTGAAAAGAGAGTAAAAAAAAGGAAAGAAGAAAGATGATGAGCAATGACTTATTTCCTTTTTAATTTTCCAAACTTACGAAAGAGAGTTATGATAATTGGTGTATTCGTATGAAAGCCTTGCTAGGATCGCAAGATATGTGGAAAATTGTTGAAAAAAGATTGAAACAACCTGAAGACAAGAATGAATTGCCTCAAATTCAGAAGGAAGCGTTACAAAAATCAAGAAAGAGAGATCAACAAGCATTGACTCTAATCGATATGTGTTTGGATGAGAGTATGTTTGAGAAAGTTTCAAATGCTACAAGTGCTAGAGAAGCATGGTAGATCTTAGAAACTTCTTTCAAATGAGTTGATAAGGTTATTAAAGTTTGTCATCAAACCTTGAGAGGAGAGTTTGAATCTCTCAAGATGAAAAATTCTGAAACAATTTCAGATTATTTCACTAGAGTTTTGATTATTGTCAATCAATTGAGAAGATATGGCGAGAAAATGGAGGATGTTTGTATGATTGAAAAGAGCTTGAGATCTTTAGATTCGAAGTTTGATTATATTATTGTGGCAATTGAAGAATCAAATGATTTAGAATCCATGATTGTTGATCAGTTGTTGGGATCATTACAAGCACATGAAGAAAAAATGAAGGAGAAAGAACCTCAATCACAAGTTCTTTTCTCAAAGCTGTCTTTGAAAGAAAAAGATAATGCAAATGAAGAATCACAAAGAGGAAGAGGAAGAGGCGGCAGATTTCATAGCCGTGGTCGAGGTAATTTAAGAGGAAGAGGAAGAGGAAGATTTGGTGGAAATTCAAACTATTCAGATTCAAATCAAAGGCAATCATCACGAGGACGTGTAAGAGGTTCTTGGAATTAAAGAGGTGAAGTACAATGCTGTAATTGTGAGAAATATGGTCATTATGCAAATGAATGCAGATATGGAGCTGTTAAAGAAGACAAAGTATTTTGTGCCAAAGGTAAAGAATATGAACAACCTACTTTGTTATTCTCATCTGATGGGAATGAAGGCAAAGATCAAGAATCATGGTTCTTGGATACAGGGGCAAGCAACCATATGACAGGCAAGAAAAATTTATTCGTGACCATTGATGAATCATATAATGGTAGTATTTCATTTGCAGATGATAAAAAAGATAGTTTACAAAGGCAAAGGTGATATCTTGATTCAAGCCAAGAATGGCTCACATCAGTTCATTACTGATGTATATTATGTTCCAGAAATAAAAGTGAATGTGTAAGCTAACTTTTGGAGAAACAATTCGATATCTACTTGAAGAATGGTGCATTGGTGATGAAAGATAACAAAATAATCTGATTGCTAAGGTTGAGATGACAAAAAATAGAATGTTTATTCTTAAACTTCAATCTAATTATATGAAGTGTTTAAAGGCAAGTGCATTTGATTCATCCTAGCTTTGGCATCAAAGGCTGGGTCATTTGAATTTCAACAGCTTGAAGCAATTGGCTCAAGGGAGAATGGTTCATGGTCTATCTTTCATTGATCATCCTAATCAGTTGTGTGAAGGATGCATGTACGGAAAGCAATTCAGACACAGTTTTCTAAAGGAATCATCTTCAAGAGCATCGAAGCCTCTTGAACTTGTCCACGCAGACATATGTGGTCCAATTAATCTAACTTCTTTTAGTAAGAATAAATATTTCTTACTGTTTATTGATGATTTCAATCGCAAAACATGGGTTTATTTTTTGAAGCAGAAATCTAAAGCTTTTGAAGTATTCAAGAAGTTCAAATTGTTGGTTGAAAAGGAGAGTGAAAGTTCTTTAAAGGCATTGAGAACTGATAGAGGTGGTGAATTCACTTCAAATCAATTCAATAATTTTTCTGAATCTCATGGCATCCAGAGATTGTTGATTGTGCCAAGATCACCTTAGCAAAATGGTGCTGTGGAGCGCAAGAACAGAACCATCCTTAACATGACTCAAAGCATGTTGAAAAGCAAACAAATGCCTAGAGAATTTTGGGCTGAAGCTATGGCATGTGTTGTATATCTATGTAACAGATGTCCTACAAGGAGTTTGCAGAACTCTACACCACAGGAAGCATGAAGTGGAAGAAAGCCAACTCTTTCTCATCTTAGATTTTTTGGTTATGTTGCTTATGTTCATGTTGCATATGAAACCAGAATTAAGCTAGATGACAAAAGTGAAAAATTCATTTTTATTGGATATGATGCAAGGTCTAAAGGCTACAAGTTGTATAATCCGACAAGTAAGAAGATTATCTTGAGTCGAGATGTCAAGTTTGAGAAAGCTGATGGATGGAATTGGGACAATCAACCGGAAAATTATAATTTTCTTTCAATTTTTGATGATTCAGATCAAGATGTTCAACATTCTATTTACAGAACTTGACATCTCCAAGAACTCCAGCAAGTATTCAAGGAGATTCAAGTCCTTCAAGTTCATATAAAAGACCTACAAAGATGAGAAAATCTGTAGGACATATATGCTAACACTGATGAAGTTTCAAATTATGTTCATTATTGTCTTTTTGCAGATATTAAACCAATGAATTTTGAAGAAGCGGTGAAAAATGAAAAATGGAGAATAGACATGGATGACAAAATAAAATCAATTCAAAAGAATGACACTTGGAAATTAGCAAGTCTTCCCCAAGGCAAGCAAGTTGTTGGTGTGAAATGGATTTATAAAATCAAGAAGAATGAAAAAGGAGATGTCGAGAAATACAAGGCTCGACTTGTTGTAAAAGGGTTCAGCCAACAACATGGAATTGACTATGATGAAGTCTTTGTACCAGTCGCTCGGTTGGAAACAACTCGCTTAATCATTGCTTTGGCTGCACAAAAAAGATGGAAAATTTTCCAAATGGATGTGAAATCAGTGTTTTTGAATGGATAATTAGAAGAAGAAGTATATCTACAACAACCTTTCGGATATGTTGTTAGAGGGTAAGCAAACAAAGTTTTAAAACTGAAGAAAGCTTTGCATGGATTGAAGCAAGCACCAAGGGCATGGTACAATAAGATTGATGATTATTTCAAGAAGAAAGATTTTCTGAAATGTCCTTATGAATATTCTCTTTATGCCAAGAAGAAAGATAATGGTGATATTCTTGTTGTGTGCTTGTATGTTGATGATTTGATCTTTATAGGAAATAATTCAGCAATGATTGAAGAATTCAAAAAGGAGATGGCTGCTGAATTTATGATGACAGATATAGGGTTGATGTCTTATTATCTAGGAATTGAAGTGAAACAAACTAATGATGGCATTTTTATTTCTCAAAAGAGCTATGCAAGAAAGATCTTCAAGGAGTTTGGCATGGAGCAATGTCAACCTGTCAGCACACTAATTGAATGTGGAGTAAAGCTGTCAAGATATGATGATACTGAGAAGGTGAATCCAACTTTATTTCGAAAACTTATTGGAAACTTGAGGTATTTAACTTGTACTAGACATGATATTCTTTATGGAGTAGGACTTATCAATCGCTACATGGAGGCACCAACAAATTCGTACATGAAGGCTGGTAAAAGAATTTTGAGATATGTCAAAGGAACTTCAGATTATGGTTTGTTTTACTTACCTTTAGAAAGTTTTAGTCTAGTAGGCTATAGTGATAGTGATTGGGGAGGTGATGTTGATGATCGAAAGAGTACAACGGGTTTTGTGTTTTCTATTGGGGAGATTGCTTTTACATGGAGTTCAAAGAAACAATCTATTGTAACTCTTTCAACTTGTGAAGCTGAGTATGTTGTTGCTGCTCCTTGTGTTTGCCATGCCACATAGTTAAGAAAGGTGTTAGAGGTGCTATTGATTTCAAACGAAAAATCAATTGATATTTTTGTTGATAATAAATCGTCTATAGCATTGAGCAAGAATTCTATTTTACATGATAGGAGCAATCACATTGACACAAGATATCATTTCATCAGAGAAAGTATTCGTAAGAAGGAAGTAGAGCTGAAGTATGTCAAATGGCAAGATCAACTTGCTGATATTTTCACAATGTATTAAAGTTTGAAAATTTTGCCAGATTAAGAGCAAGACTCGATTTGATCAGAAATTAAGTTTAAGGAGGAGTGTTGAAAAACTAAACTTAATTTAATAATCATTGAGTATAGTTTTTAATGTTTAAGTTATGAAGTTAAAGAGTTACCTATTAAATATGTAAGTTATATATATATTCACTAAGTGTGTAACTTATATATTAAGTGTAGGATGTTTAAGAGTTGTAGGTTACCAAAATACTTCTTGGCTACTAAGCTAATAAGTCTATATATATGTTCTTTGTAATTTTAATTATATACAAAGTGTATTTATCCTTTCTTCTTCTTATTCTCTACAACATAGGAGAATTATCATAATTTAGATATTCACCACTTAAAAGAAGTTTCTTATAAATAAATTTTGGATGAGAAAGAAGAGCACACCAAGATTTGCAAACGCACCTGAAACGCACGAGACATAGCATAGGTAACCTTAACAAAATTTGGATCATCAAATCCTACCATGGTTGCTAGATTTTCTCCAAAACCTCAAGTAAGATGTGCAAAATGAGTGAATGGACTTTCCCTTGGAAGAATTTTCACTCTCTCCGGCAGTCTCTTGCACAATACTAATAAGTCCAATAAATTGCCGGTGAGATGCCCACTGTTTTCTCTGCAAGTGTCTATAAATGGAAAAGAAAAAGTCAATGGATTCTGTATGATTATGTTTGGTTTCTGTTTCTTAAATTGAGAGTGGCGCCCATTGTTTTCTCTTCATCTGTCTATATACTCAAATAAACTGTACAGTTGGAACTTTACCTTATTTTGTCACAACACTTTCATATGCATAGTTTAATAGTTATTACCAAAATCTTCTTCTAAATTTCTCTAATTCTCTGTTTCGTACAATTCTTTTTTTAATTTTTTTTTTCCTTTTTTGAGGAAAATCTCTTTTTCTTTTTTGATAAGGTGTCATCCATTGTTTTGTTTGCACTTTTACCCTTTAATTTTAATTTCTTATGAAAATAAATTGAATGTGCAAGTGGAAAATAATTAAGGATATATTTTGTTGAAGATTAATCATTAAAAGCTTAATATCATTTATCTTAGTTTAGTATGCATTTTTATCTAATTTTATTAACTTCCTCCTCCTTACGTTAAAAGATGTTAATATTTTAAAAAATTACTTTTTTTATAATTATGTTATTAACTGAGAATCTAATTACTAAATAAATAATTTTAATCAATATCTTTAGAAAAATATTTATATTACATATTAATAGTTATTCCTCATTTCATAAAAATTATCAAACAAGTTTACTTCTTTAATAGTTACACCTGTGCCTTTAATTATTACTTATGGGACTATTAACTCATTATTTTAACTTGTGATTGAGACGCACTTAACAATATATTTATGTATTTATATATTATTAAAAACAGAAAAAATATGTCAGTGTATCAGGCTTGGACTTGGGCCTGGGCTTGGGCTTGTAATAGGCAGGATAAGAGGGCAGTCTGAAACCCAAAATAACAAGACGTTGCCGTTTTAATTTTGGCGAGATAGAGATCCTAATAAACCCTAATTCGGTAGCGATAATAAAGACCCATAAGCTGCAGCTGTGCGTCCTCTTATTCCTTTCCATAGAGCAGCAGCAGCAGCAGCCACTAATCAGATCCAATGGTATGATTGAGATCAATGTTCTTGTCTTCTCTCATCTTCTCTTGTTATGTGTTAAAAGATTGGGTTTTTGATGAATGGATATTTGTTTTGTTTTCTTTCTTTCGTTATAGGCACCAAAGAAGGATAAGGCACCACCACCATCATCAAAGCCGGCAAAATCAGGAGGAGGGAAACAGAAGAAGAAGAAGTGGAGCAAAGGAAAGCAGAAGGAGAAGGTTAACAATATGGTTTTGTTTGATCAAGCTACTTATGATAAGCTTCTCTCTGAAGCTCCTAAGTATAAGCTTATCACTCCCTCTATTCTCTCTGATCGTTTAAGGGTAAATACACAAAAAAAGACCTTTTCTTTTTTATGTCATTTTCTTTTTCATGTACGTTTGGGTTTTCATTGTTATTGTTGTAGAAGATGGTTCATGACTGATGGATTTACATAAAACTGCCATTTTTGTTGATTTGGGTTTAATAATGTAATTTATAATCCTAATATATCTAAGGATTTATACATTTTTTAGTTTGATTGCGTTAACTGGGTTCTATTATATTGATGTTTTTATTTTTATATATGTTAAAATCAAATATGTGATTGTGGCCAACAGTGTATTAACCAAATTTTATGTTGTTTTTTGATTTTGTTTTCTTGTTTCCATTGAATTAATTTGGAGTGCAGCTTAGATTTCCTTTGTTTAATATTTCCCCTGATTCTTTTATTTACTTCTAAATATAACACTTATTTTTTATACTACTATTTGTTTTTCTAGTAAAGTGGTGGCTTTATATACTATTTCATCAATTTAATTCCCTCAAATGTATTAGTTTCAATCAAAACCCACTTGAAATTGAGTCTGAAATGCTAGTTTAGCAATCAAATTGTAGACATACACTTTGACTCTCTGGTCTATTTAAAGATTTTGGTTGTATATTTCATATTTTTTGTGTTCTTTTTCAAAAGTAAAATTAACTTGAGCTTCTTGGGTAAGTACATTGTACTGTCTATTGCACTCTGCATGGCTGTTGTTCCTCTTAATCTAAATTCGTGTTTGTACTGTATCAATCAGCACGAGTCCTGAGTTATTTTGTATGAACCTTTTTCTCATTCTACTGTACATGTTCCTAACAGGTCAATGGATCACTTGCAAGGAGGGCAATAAGAGAATTGATGGCAAGAGGTTTGATCAGGATGGTATCTGCACATGCCAGCCAGCAGATCTACACTAGGGCCACAAACACCTAGATGTCTTTCTATACATGTTTGTTTAGTTTAAGCTAGCCTTTTTTTGCTGAGTTCAACTGCTACTTTTTGTTTCAAGAGATTGTCTAAATTACAATTTTAGACTCTTTAACTTTTGTGTTTGATGAAGATTTTTCATATTTACTGAGATGTTGGATTGGTCTTTTTTATGTCATTCGAGTATTGTCTGCCTTACATGATAAGATTGTTTTCATGTTCATCAGTTCATGTATCATGTACCGTTGCATTTTTGCTTTCAGTTCTATGAGAATTGGGGCAGCCAATTAGATCACTTGACTGGATCAGTTCATGTCCATCGAGGGTAATAAGGTAGTGGAGGTGGGTTGTAACTTGGATGAGCTGTTTTGGTGTTTGCTACCCGATAGTACTGGAAGCATGTGCAATGGAAAAGCAATTTCATGACGGGATTAACAGTTCACTGAGAACTGGTATTTGGAAGTGTCAGGTTCAAATTGACTTGACTTTATGTTGGAAATTCCCCTTGAAGTGTTGCTTAATGTGCATTTGTAATCTATTAGTATTGTTTTCTTAACAAGTTTGGGAGATAGTTTCCAGAGTGATTTTCGAATAGCTTGGAGTAATTTCTCCATGCGAGGAATGGTGACTTTCTAATAGCTTGGAGTAATTTCCTTATGTGGGAAAGAGGTAACACTTGTGTGTTTGGTTTCTCCATGGACACTACTTAAGTCAGCAGGTATTCAGCAGCAGTGCCTGTGCAGAGTAGTATGTCCTGTTCTGAATTATCAAGGTTAATGTGGTGATCGAAATTATCAAGAAGTTGGCGCATACCCAGGACAATGACAATGGGGAGAGATGACATAACAGTTATGGTCCAGAATGTGGTTCAATTTCTGTGCTGCATGACTGCTAGGGTTCACATGATTTACAGACTAAATGATGCTGCTCTTCACGTCTGTCCTGGATTTGGAGAAGTAACTTATGCTATGCATGCTGAAAGTAATGTTCCCATAAATAATCCCCTTGGGCGAATCTTATATAATTAAATGGATAGCTTCTGGTATGATTGTCGAACCATTTTGAGAAATTCCTATGGTTTCCCTGTCAACTGTGAATTGCAGCAGCTGCCAAATTTTTAGAGCCTGTCTTCGGTGTAGTTGGGAGAGCTAAGTGTTATGTTGGTGGGCTTCTGTACTTCATTGCTAGTTGGGTCTTTTGGCCCTCTTTTTTCGGGTTGGCTGCAACGACTCTTTCATGAATGTGCCCATCCATGTGCATAACAGTATCATCCTCTCCACCGGACCACCATAATCAATTTTTGACGAAAATTTTAAACTTGTACCACCTAAATCTTTGGGCAGGTAACAAATGTCTTGAATTCCACGTATGGAATCACAATTCTAAACTTTATTAAAGAATGTGTTTAATATTTTTGGGAGTACCAGATATGCATGAAAAGAGCGAGCGAGAGTAGATTTTTCAATAAGGTGCGTACACATTAAGCACATCCTAAGCATTACTAAACTAATTATTGGCACAAAAATTGACAACGAAATAAATGAACAATATGTACAAGAGGTGGATGTTGGTATCACCAAAATTCTTTTATATATTCATTCCAAAAACCATGTTGGAATTTCTTCAGTCCAGTAAACATGGACAAGAAGAAGAAGAAGAGACGATGATCCCACATAAACACTAAAGAGATTTGAAGCGTCCATAATTGGGTAGCAAGCCACGTGAAGAGTTTGTCACTTAGCATATTGTTTGTATTACATGTTGATTTTGTACGATTTTCTGGTGCTACCTATTTCTTATCAATTGTCACTGCCACTGGGACCATAACAAATATGCCTCATATTTTCTTTTATGGCCTTCTGCTTCTTCTCTTTCACCAATTCATGTCCATGGTTATGGTGGTCGGGTCCCATACTCATTCCTTTCCATCTTTTCAAAATTGGGTTTGGAGCAATTGGAGCTAGTTGCTCAGACTATGCACACCATCTTTCACAGGAAAACTTGTCGGTATGGATACCTTGTTGATTTTTATACTAAAATGTTAACTCAATTATTGTGCAATTACAATATACTTTAATCCATTTTGATGGAAGATTTGATTTCTTCTTCTTTCTTCGTCTTCTTCTTCTTATTATTATTAATTAAAGCCTAGCTTAATGTTATAATCAAGAGTAATAATATGAAAATTTCACCAAAATTACCATATTTTAATATTCTTTTATGACAGACTCTTCTTTTTTATTCATTATAAAATAGCATGACTTAAATACTATAATAAAATCGTGAGAATTAATATTATATTAATTTTTGTTCTATTTTATAGATACTTTTATCGAAGCGAACAATTTTTAGATACTCTAAAAGAGTCTAAGAATTCATTTCGTATTATGAAAAGAAAAAAAATATATTTAGAAAAATAGAAAATAAGAAACAAATATTATTATAAAAATAAAATGTTAGAATTTCCATTAGCTAATTCTATATGGACACATGTGCGGCCAAGAAACATTTACTCCCTTAAATAATGAATCATTTCTTACAACATCCGTCCAACATCAAAATAAAGAAAAACCCATCACCTTTCAGTGCTTGGAAGTATCCATGGAGATTGCCCAAGTTAATTGACTGATGATACTCACAAATTGCCTATAATGTCACTTTCATTTGCTTAATTAATGTTGCCCTAATCACCAACTATATAAGTGGGTCCTATCCAAAAATCTTTGACGGTCTATTGTTGCTTTAAATTTAAATTCATAGTACATATCATATGCATCAACTTGTTTATAGTCTTTTCTTTTCTTTTTTTTGTTTGCCCCCTTTCTTTTTGATAATGATATGCATCCATGCTGCATTACTTGCCTGAGTAGTTGGGTAGTGAAGGCACATCATGATGGGGCTTCTGATCAAACGATAAGAACCGTCCATTGGGTACTGCCTAGATTTGGTGATTGGTATGTGTTCTAAATCTGGTGGTTAGTGCACTTATCATTGCATCATGCACTTGTGAGTTAGATGGGTCCTGTTATTTTCGTTACATCAAGAGCCAAGGTTAATTTCATGAGTTTTGGTTGAAAATGTGAGTGAACAAGACAAATATATTGATGTGGTGGTAATTGTTCAGTCTTCATAGTCAGTTAAGAATCACACACAAGTACAATAATTTCATACCCAAGCTGACAAAGTTTGGGAATGTGAGTTTTGGGATGCCATTGACAAGTAGAAGTGTTTTTCTTTTTCTTTTTTCTTAAAGGTTCTTTCATCAAGAAGAAGAAACCAGACAATGAGATGCATCAAAGATTAAGAAAAAACGAAAAAAGAAAAAGAGAATTAGAAATACAATTAAACGATAAAATTTTACCATCTTAGCTAAGTACGAAACTTTTTACCATTAAATTTTTAATTTGAAGGGAGAGCTCTATAGAATTCGGATGGATATCTTAAGTTCAAGTTCGAATTTCTAAACTCCTTGACGACGGAATTTTATGTTCAGCAGACTGATGTATCGGCTGGCTGGCGGATGCTTGGCAACGACTGGCCTTAAGTAGTAGGCTGTTCTATTTGCTTCCCTATGGGTGAAGAGAGTTTTGCCAAGCTGTTCAAGGCCAACCTGAAATATTATTATGGATGACAAAAGCAATTTCCCATGATTGTGGGGAAGGAATAGTACTTTTAAGGCAAATGGAAAGTGGAGATTGATATTTAAAATATATATATATATATTATATATATTTTTTGTTTTTAATTTGTGGCCGGGTTTAGTGACCTCCAGTCATGGGACCTTGTCTTTCCTCTTTTAGGTATTGATCATTGTACTCAAATGTCAAAATTGGCTTACGCCACACAATTTTATTTAACTTTTGGGGAAAGATTTTGGTATCACCACGTGATACTATATCATATGAAATTCTCAGCAAAGGAAAATGAAAATGGCCACCTTTTTGGTCCACTTTTATCTACATTACATGTATGTCTTAGCTTATATATTATATAAGCTAAGACAAATTTTAAATAATTAGATAAATATTAATTATTAAATATCAAAATAAAAAATATTTATACAATTAGAATAACATAATAAATTTTCTATCTTCAATGATGAATTTTGTGTGTATATATATTCAGAGAAAGAAAGATGAGTGTACCAAAGTAGTGAAAGAAATGGAGAACGTAATGTTCCGAGAATTCATTTCTCTTGTGTTGCTACTTACAATGTTTTCTCGCATTCATTATATTACGAAATGAATATCAAGTGATCACTTCTATTCAGAGTCCGCATTATTAATCCATCAACAATTATGTGGGCTTCTTTCTCTTTTGTTAAAATTTTAAACTCCTTCCACTTTTCTAGCTGAGACTGGTGAGGTCATTGTCCTTTGATGGTGAATATGAGCAATTGGCGGGAAGTATCTTAATCCCAACTGTCAATTGGTGAAGATTACAAATTGAACAAAGAAAAGCTAATGGAAAAGAAAAGAAAAAGAAGAGTTTTTCTTTCTTTGGCACCCATAATAAGTAACAATCTCCATTTTTGAAGTCCAAACAATTTTTTTTTTTTTGAAAAATATCATAACACTTGGTACACTTCAAGGTATTAAAATATAATAAAATCATAAATATCATGTCATAAAAGACAGACATGTGGCTTGATGTAGACATGTGTTCGCTTTATAATGGCTTCTTTCGTGAGCAGCTCAGCAAGAGAAAGAGAAGCCTTCGAACCTGCATTCACAAACAAGCTTACTAGAGACTTGAGACTAGAGACTAGAGAGAGAGAGAGAGAGTTTCACATTCAGTATATTTTAAGCTATGTAACTCAAAAGAAATGCAGGATTTCTCGTGAGAGCACTAAAATCTATAACCACCAAATTTCAACATCACTTCACGTGTTTCACTCTTGAATCCATTTCCAATTTTCAACCATCTAGAAACCAAGCTTTCTTGATCACTTCCTTCGACTAATAGTTTAGTTATTTGGTGATTAAATCTTTGAATCACTTTTTTGGTACGTAATAAGATTTTCTATACTCTGATCTTGTAGTTCTGTATCCCTCTACTCAAAAGTTTGGTTCTTAAGCTTTCGGGTACTTTAGATTCTTGATTCCTTTGACGTTTTAGTATCTGGGTACTGTAAAGATTCTAGCTTTATTTAAATCTTGCTTTTGGGTTTGCTTAGATTTGGTAATTTTACTTTATCCTGTAACTAGGTTGAGTGAGAGCTAGCGTGTGATGATACAACTGTCATTTCTGTGTATTATAATCTGATTTCTCTTTAATGAATTTATCTTTGTGTGATCTGTGCTTTACTTAATAACTTAGCTTGTAACTTTGTTTCATTGGGATTTGTGTCCAGTACTTTTGTGACTGAAACACTTTTCAAGTGTGATCCATTATCATCATCTTCATCTTGGCAAAAGCCTTGAGAGTACCATTGCAATGGATTCCTGCCTTATGGCTCTGAATACTAACACCAACTTGGTGAAAGCTAGCAAAGGTGGTATTAACACTGGAGATAAAGAGTTTTTGGGAGAAATGATCAGAGGAAGTTCAAAGAATAGTGTTTGGTTCAATCAGATGAAAAGAAGATTAAAAGCTGACTGGAATGTTAATAAGGTCAAACCTGGTGTTGCTTATGCTGTATTAACATCAAATAATCCCAAGGAGATTGTGGTAAGTTGATTTGGATCAATCTATGATATGCTCTAGATTAAAGTTCTAGTATTTCAACATGATCCACTTTTTTCTTTTGGATGTTAATGAATCCGTAACTTTTAAAGTTTATTCCAATTTCTTGTTTTTGTTAATTATAGTTTGATGTGTAACCTTGTTCTTAAATCTTGAATATATGATTTTAGACCTTATCACCACCACCACCACCACCACGATTTGAAAGGCGAAAAGTGGACCCAAAAAATGTAGCATCAATCATATTGGGAGGAGGTGCAGGGACTCAGCTGTTTCCTCTTACCAGAAGGGCAGCAACACCAGCTGTAAGAAAATCTTTCCAATCTCCCTAACTCTATCGTGCTGTGATTGATGAACTTCTATATGATAGATATGCAGTTTATAAAGCTTAATATAAACCTATATGTGTTATTTGTGAGACTTGGCTATTCATGAAACTCTATGGACCGTTCAATCAAGTTACTGACCACTGTCATTTTTGTTTATTCATTTTATATTGTAGGTACCGGTGGGAGGATGCTATAAGCTTATAGATATCCCTATGAGCAATTGCATCAACAGTGGGATAAACAAAATATTTGTGTTAACACAATTCAACTCCGCTTCCCTTAATCGGCACCTTGCTCGCACATATTTTGGAAATGGTATTAACTTCGGAGACGGATTTGTGGAGGTATGATTGCTTTCAAAAATTTTACCTATTAGAATTTCCAATCTGGAAAAAAGGAAAATAAATATTCAGAGCTAAACCCAGGGTGCCATTTATGTATTATTTTCTTGTCGTATAAAATTTATATTCAACACTTGAAAAAATTGTATATACATGAACAAGAAGAAAAATCAGACTTAGCTAGAACTAGTTTTTCCCTTGTGATTTTAAGTCTTATAATATAACTAGACAGAGACTTGAGGAGCTTAATTATAGAACCTCATATTTTAAATGATTGATAATATTTAGATAAAATTGTTATAATGATCAGATCAGAACTTGCAAATAATCTAATTTGAAGTGTTATAAGATGTATAAGCCGAAGGCCTCGGGTTCCTTTCGAGTGGTTAGGCTTCCTTTTAGAGAAAGGATCACAGTAACATTAAAGAGTCCAACTTGAACTTATTGTATAAGAAGCATTTGATTTCGATAAAAAATAAATAAATAAAAGACAATGCTTGCAATTACTTGTGTTTTATTTAGAATGCTTGATGATTCCTTTATCATAAAGTGAATAATTCCAAATTGACCTGCTAAACAGGTTCTAGCAGCTACTCAAACACCTGGAGAAGCAGGAATGAACTGGTTCCAAGGAACAGCAGATGCTGTGAGGCAATTTACATGGGTTTTTGAGGTGAATATGAGAACCTTTTTTTGTTTTGTTTTGAGAAACTTTTCTTTTTGTTTTTCTTTTGTAACCACCGCATGATCTTGAATTTAAATGGATAGACCAACTGCCTTCAACATAGTACTTCAGTTCCTCTAGAAACTTGAATTGGAGTCTTATATGACTGCTGGTTCATGTAGGATGCCAAGAACAGGAATGTTGAGAATATACTGATCTTGTCTGGAGATCATCTTTACCGAATGGACTATATGGACTTTGTGCAGGTATGCTATCATTACCCTAATAGAATTGGCTCATGTTATATTTCAAATTTTTGAAAAACCGCCTCACCTTATTGCTATAAATCAACAGCATCATGTCGACAGTAATGCTGATATCACAATTTCATGTGCAGCAGTTGGTGAGAGGTTTGTTCAGTCCTTATCTGTGCTTTGCTTCAATTCATGTTTTTCACGGCTTGGTTTATTCACTGCAAGTTGTATTTTCTAAGCAGCCGCGCATCAGATTATGGTTTGGTGAAGATAGACAGCAGAGGCCGAATTGTCCACTTTGCTGAAAAGCCAGGAGGAGCTGAATTGAAATCATTGGTGAGGATTGCGTGATTCTTATTCTTAGACATGCCTTTCTTATAGTTTCCTTCAACTGTGTGTCTCTAGAAAGTTTTCACATTTATCAGAAGATAAGTAGCGGTACCTGAAGTACCGAAATGAAACAAAGAGGACTGGCATCTAGATTCTGGCTCAAACTAATAATTCAATATTTTCCTTGCTAACCATTTGCTGTAATTAAGATTGATTTTCTTTCTCAAATTAGACACTGGAACAATCTAACTCCTAAGCCTTCCTCTTACACTATGTTAAACAGCTGATAATTAGACCTAGTTTTCTGATTATCCTATTTTCTTTGCAAATACTCTATGCTAAATGATTTAAGTTTATACTTATTTTCCATGTTTAATTCCCCTTGCAGAAAGCTGATACCACTCAACTAGGATTGTCTCCGCAAGATGCCTTGAAATCCCCCTATATTGCATCAATGGGAGTCTATGTATTTAGGACTGAGATTTTATTGAAGCTTCTAAGGTGGAGATTTCCTACATCAAATGACTTTGGTTCCGAAATTATACCTGCTGCTGTCATGGAGCACAATATCCAAGTAAGAATACTCAAGAACGCTAAAATATTCAGTCTTCAATAAGTTTCTTCAATATAGTGTCAGGAAGGTGGTTTCTCAGCCTAGAAGACCCCTTCCCCTTCCTTTCTTTCTTCTTCTCTTGATATGAAAAATAACTGTTTACTGGAAGGGAAAACAAATTTGAGCTATCTGCTTAACTCCTAGATATGCGTCTGGGTAAATTGCTGATTGTATCATGTTTGAGTTTTGACAGTCATATAATTTTAGAGACTATTGGGAAGATATTGGAACAATAAAATCATTCTATGAAGCTAACCTGGCTCTCACTGAAGAGGTTTGTATTTTATCATTACAGCAGTGCCAATTTTGGATTTTGATATTCCTTTTGTTATCCATGCAAGTGTGTTAGTTGTACATCAATGGCATACTGTTTAAAAAGAAAAAAAGCAGACACCGAGGGCTCGTGCCTGAAGAAAATCTATGGTCCTTTCATATTACCTCTTTTGATATATGAGCTCGTTGATATCCTATATTTGCTATGAATCACTTTTTAAGCATGCATAATCTGGAACTTTCTTCTTTCATTGTGACAAGACTAACAACTATGAACTGACTAAATATTTTCTGCAGCCTCCCACGTTCGAGTTTTATGACCCAAAGACACCCTTCTATACATCTCCTCGATTCTTACCACCAACCAAAATTGATAAATGCCGGGTATGCTGCTTTTCTCTGGTATAAGATTTGTGGCTTCATTGAGTTGTCTTGCCCTCTCATTTTTAGTTTGCATATTGCAGATTGTAGATGCAATAATCTCCCATGGATGCTTTCTGAGAGAATGTACTGTACGCCACTCTGTGGTTGGTGAACGCTCACGTTTAGATTATGGTGTTGAGTTAAAGGTGATCTATCATAATTTCCTCAATTATATGTTCTATCTGATGAGCTAGTTGTGACTGACAACTCTCTTCTGTCCAATTTTAGGACACTGTGATGCTGGGAGCTGACTACTACCAAACTGAAACTGAAATTGCATCTCTTTTAGCAGAAGGAAAAGTCCCTATTGGTGTTGGAAGGAACACAAAAATCAAGTATGATACTCAAACACTTTTTAAAGCTATAAACATACAATACAAAAATGCTTTTTTTCTTTGTTTTCTCTTCTCATTTGTAATTGTTCTGCAAGCTAATACAAGTCCTAAGATTATTGAGATGATGAGTTCTGACAATAAGCTTATGGTTTTTGTTTGAAGGAACTGCATAATTGACAAGAATGCCAAGATAGGAAAAGACGTGGTCATTGTGAATAAAGATGTAAGTAGCACCTGCCAAATTAATTTCCATGAAACTGAAAACACATACGTGATCTTTCATCTACTTGAAGTGATTGTAAGATCTATAAGCAGAGTTAAAAATGCATCTGGATTCTTTGGCATTCTGTAGGGTGTGCAAGAAGCAGATAGACCAGAAGAAGGATTCTACATCCGGTCCGGAATTACCATCATAATGGAGAAGGCTACAATAGAGGATGGCACAGTGATATAAATGGATCTCAACCAATTACAAGATACGGGTTTTGGGTGTTGAGCGGGGTAAATTTTGAAGCAGTTGTTGGTTAAGTGCAGCCTGGAGAAGAAGCTCCATGCTTACAGTGGCAGCATTATAGTCTGAAAAGAAGAAGAAAGAAAGCTGCACAATCTTTATCCTATCTAAACTACAAGCTCATTCTGCAAAACTAGAGCCTCCTGCATTTACGGTTGCCAAAAGTTCTCCCACAAATAAATTAAAAGAGCTAACCAGTTAGCTACTTGGTTTCTTTCTAGGTTTTATATAAAGCCTGTATCCCTAGCTATAAATGATACAGTGAACTGTATTCCAAAAAAGAGAAAATACTATGAATTAGCATTTTCCTGTACTAGAACTTCTGATGATGTGAAAATATAATAAATAAGGCTCTACAGTTTGTAGTTGCCATTTTTATAGTTCCTGGAACAATTTTTTCAATGGCATCAAATTTTGTTTCTATTCTTTTCGAATGTAAGCAATCTTGCACTAAATCAGTTTCTTGATCAATTCATTAAAGACTCGCAAATTCAGGTTTTCCTTTCTTGTGTATTTGCTAGGCTGAATATGAAAAGTATTATGTATAAAATCTGGTATTAATATAAGACTACAAAAATATCTGATGGAGCCAATATTGTTTGAGCTTGCACTTCAACACCATGCACGAAAACTGGCTCCCCAATTCCAAGGAAACTCACCTTCTCATCACATGCTGTTGAAACAATAATTGCGTGGCAATAGGAGGGAGCAAGCGATTGTTTAACTGACACATGGAGTTCCCTTTGCATGACGCGATAACTCTTTGAGAAAGAGAGACGTAAGGTTGGAGTGGTGGTGCTTAACAAATTAAGCCAAAGAGAAAAGAGAAACAGAGTCAATATAACAACGCAACAACAAAAGAAGATGGATATCAAGCAGGTTGAAGATGGATTGAAGGTCCTAAAAGATGATAAGGTAGTAGCGAATTTGAATTTGGAGAAACAAAAACACCAGGAACTTGACGCTGGCAGTGCGCTTCAAATGTTTCTTGATCGCATCCCTGTCAGTTCTATCCCTGGCATCAAGAACTCTCCTGGTATATTTCTCTTCATTTCTTTTGTATATTTTCTTTGAGAAACTGGTGATGGAATCTGAAATATATGGTTTCTTTTGTTTGTTTTAGTTGTGGAATTGAAAACCGGGGATAGTATAAAAGATGCAATCCAATTGTTGTATGACAAGAATGTCTCTGGTGCTCTCATTGCTGCTGATGCTGTAGATCCTGATACTACATTCGGAAGATCTTCAGATCAATATATGGGGTTTATTGATTTTGTTAGTTTGGTTCTTTGGTCTCTTGAGGTAACTTCTATGCATTTTCTTTTAGAACTCGATGTGTTTTAACAGGAGTTAAATTCCTGACCTCCTGCATTAGGAGTCGAGCATTCGACCATGCTCCTAGCCCAATGGTACCTGTTTTCACTCCTTGGGTATTGAGTATATATTATTTTCTTTCTTTTCATGTTTTAAGGAATGTGAAAAGGCTAATGTTCAGGCTAAAGAAAATGGTGGCAACGGGACTGGAACAGGCAGCTTCTTTACCATGCTTAAACAGAGTCCTGAAATCTCACAAACAAAGGTATTTTGGATAAAAAAAGTATTGAATTGATCAACATTTGACTGTTTCAAAAGCACTATATTTTTTATTAGACTTTGTTGGATTGTGAATTTGTTTCAAGTATTGCGGAATGAACAGGTGGGGGAGTTAGCTAAGTGTTTCCTCTGGGATCCGTTTTTCCCTGTACATTTGGATGATACCCTGTTCCATGTTCTGCTGCTCCTTTCGAAGCACCACCGCCTGCAGGCAGTGCCTGTTATAGACCAATCGGGTTTTCAGGTCATTGGTTTTGCAACACAGGTACTGAACTTGCTGCAACTTTTGGTTGCTAACTTGTTCTAGCGTTTTAATATGATGTGCTCAAAATATTGACATGATATATCTTATCATTGGTTAGGAATTATTTGTAATGACTACTATTACATTTCCTCGGAATAAAAGAATTGAAACAGTTGCTTAATAAGAATGTTTTGACAGTTTTCTTAAGCTTGGAAAAATAATTGCTGGATGTTTTTGTAGAATGCAGTAATCCAGTTGTTGCTCCAATCAAGTGGGCTAGGGTGGTTTGATGGCATTGCAGACAAAGCTTTGTCCGAGTTCCGGTATGCACATCAAATCCTAAGTTTGTTAAAAACTACGAACTATTAAGCTGATTGTTTTACCCATTTCTAATTTTTGCACAGCTTTGAAAGTGAAGTGCGAGTAGTCATTTTATACAGCAATCAAAGCTTGGCAGAAGCTCTTAGCATGTTATGGGAAAGCCGAATAGGAGCAGTTGCAGTTGTAAATCGAGAAACTGAGAAGATCATTGGTTGCTTGAGGAATAGCGATGTTTATCTTCTTTTGGAGCATCATGAGCTACTCAATGATAGAAAGTAAGTTCAACAGACAGATGATTTCTTCTGCATTTCTAGTGTTCTAGTGAGGTTTGAGATTAGCATGATCGGCCTTCGACTTCCCACAGGCTTAACAACATACAGTTTCTAATTCAGACCAAAATGATTAATTGTAAGAATTAGACTAATGCCTTCTACAACCTAATTACACCAAGAAAATAATGTGTGGTTGCTACTGCTGCAGGAGCCTAACCATGCGGGAATTCATTCACATGGAAACTGCAAAAGACAATGTTGATCCTACTGTTGATCAAGACCTTGGGGCTTTTCTCTCAGCTGGTGTTCTTCGCCTACGAAGCAGTGTCCTGCCAAGAATGTATGCTCCAGTCACCGCCAGAAGAAGCAACACTCTCAAGCAAGTAATGTACATGTTAACAGAGACAAAAAGCAGTCATTGCTTCCTGCTTGATGATTCACAGAGACCAACAGGCATGCTCACACTAAGAGATATAATCATTCAGTTTGCTCCCCCTTGTATAGATTCAAGTATCCGCGGAGGTGGTTTCTTCGAATCTGCTCTAGAACAGACAGGGTGCCAGGTCAAGGATGGAACCATAGTTTGTGATAATTGAATTGTTTAATTGTTTAATTCGACTTGAGGGATTTTTAGGATAGGCAAGATGATAACCTTGCCCGGCGTAAGTTCATGCCAAAGGAACTTGATATGTTAGTGTCACAATCACAAGTGGGAAAATAGCAAGAACACTAAGGAACACGAGCATTGAATTGCCCTTATGACTTTACTTGTTCATTTCATTTTATACAACTATGGATGTCAGCTTAAATCCGTTTATTCAGGCCAGAAGCAACACTTACTGTTTCGTTTGACTGATGTTTATAGATTTGGCAGAAGGTTTAGTAGGACCCTGTCCTGGCAATCAAGACATCAATTTAAATAATAAATAAATAAAGTGTCAAGTAAACATTCACTCGTTTCTAGGCATGCAACAAAACTTGGTCAATGTGCGCACGCTTTAGTAATCTCAAATTAGTTATCTTTCCAGAACACAATCAAAATTCTGATTAAACAAAAAAAATAAAAGAACAGAGGCAATGGATGCTGATATAGAGGTCGAACCACACTGTTAGAAAGAGCACAACAATGTAATAGGGAATCAATAAGAAGTTGTGGGAGTAGAAGCTGTCTCACCTCTTTGAAGAAATCAGAGATAAACTCAAACAATGTTAGATAAAATATTGAAAGGAAATTGCTCCACTTTCTCATGGTCCATTCTTTTTCTCATCTTGTTGTGTTGGACGTCCCTCCATTTTTCACCTATTAAATAATGTGAAGCCACAAATCTAGACAATTCCCTCTTCACGTATTATAGGACAACCAACATGGATTTCCACTGTCCAGTTGAAGCACTTGGATTGTTCTCTGATCATTTTCAGCATAACAAGTTTAATCCACAAAAATTCATAATTAAAGATCACATGTTGAAAGTATGAAGTTCATCTGAGTGCAAGTTTCACACTATTGCATCCTAGTAACGTTATCTGCAATATTTTCTGATAAGGTATTTCTAATGTAAATGTATTATATGAGTCTAGACGTAAGCAATAATTCTATGCTTTATAAAGAAGCAAACACACCTATCCTCTTTACACTTTTATTTTTGTCTTCCCATCCCAGATATTACTCAAGTTATCTTGCAGTAAACATAGAGGGTAGGAATGGGCGCTCTAGCAACATTTCTAAATGCTATCAAACTTACAATATCAAATGATAGAGGCTTATGTTACCCCTTTCAGACTCCAACAAACAGGGCCTCTGCCAAATCTTTCGCATATGACCTATTTACGGATATTATCCATAGGAAGGAAAAAGGGGGAGAAAAAGAAGAAAAAAAAAAAAGAAAAGAAAAAAACAGGAGCAAATTTAGGATGGTGGTGCATACCAGAGCAACATTCAGGCTATATGCACCTCACAAGCTCTCCACTGAACTGGTAGGTGATTGACGGCCACAGATTTCTCCTACCTGCTGAAATATTATCAGGCACTGAACAAAGAACTGCTTGGTTTACTCTTCCAGTCAGAATTAACTTATTTCAATCCTTTGTTATTCCAAACTATAAATGATCCCATTTTCCTGAATTTGCATGGGTGAAAACCGTTCATGGCTTTCCCCATCAAAGCCATAGCAGCAAGGCTTGGAAACTGCTTCTTCTGGAAGTTGTCTTGGTTTGCTGTTGAATTCTGAGGTTCACAAACCACCCCACCTTCTGGCTTTGCTTTTGAAAGTGCAGCTTGGTTATGACACCACCTTCGGATCCAAGCATGTGAAAGTGTTGCCTCTTGAATTTTCCTCACTGGAACAGCGGAGGAGGCTTCAATATTCCTCAGTAAATCTGAAGTCTGATCAACCACCATATGCTGTTTACCATGAGATTTATTCATCTTTGGTTCTGAACTAGTTTTGCTATGGTTTAGTATTTTACTAAACAACTTATTAACTTTCTCATGGGAAGAGGCTTCTGCCATTTTTAAGCTCTTAGTACCATGAGCGAAAGAATCTGAAGAGCTTGGTTTGAGACGTTTAACCCATCGGCTGTATGGATCTAATCCCAGTTGAATATCAACAGAAGCACTAGATATTGAGTTTGTGGGATCTTCCACATGGGAAAGGAATTGTTCCACATTTAAGCTCTGGGTTCTCGAGGTGCTGGCCTCCCCATCATCTGCTGAACTTGTCACTCCTGGGATTGCTGTCACTTCCTGGTTAATGTCGGGTAACTCTATATTTGGCAGTCTGCCTCTATTCCCTTCTCTGACTGAATCTATTGCAGCTTCTGATTTCTGTGACTTCTGAGCCCCATTGATGTCCTATAAAAATTATAACTGATGGTAAGAAAAATGGCCCAATTAGAAACCACTAGATTCTATTATGCAGCAGATGTCATGTAACCACTACATGTGGCAATAAAAGATCATGTCACATGGTATATGACCGGAGAAACCGTTTAGCAAGCCTTTGAATCTAGAATTTAATAATTTAACCAATTCTTGGCAGGAAAAAAACAATGAGGCACGTTTACCTTCTTGAGGTGAGATATAAGCATCAAGGTACTGAAATATAATGTTCTTAATAATAACTATCATGATTTTTGAAAGCAGAAATGAGGAAAAATAACATACTGAAAATGAGAATTTTACTGAATAGAATATGAATTACAATTGTAAAACAAGGAGATTCCAGAAAGACTGGAACTGGAACAACTTAAAAAGAATGAAAGAAAAGAAAATTAGCCCAAAAAGAAATTGAATAATCCAAAGAAACAACAAAGCTTCTTTAATTTCATATGAAGTTGAATTTCCTCCTATAATTTTTGTTTCAAATAACCAGTTTTGCATGCTATGAACAGGTCAAAAAATTAAAAGAAATTCAAATGTGATTAGCTTGTAAACATTAATGCTGTTGCAAAAGGGAAATGGGGAATCCTTTGTATCTAGTGCATACATCTTATAGGGCCCTGCCTTTTCCAAAGCACCAATGTGGCAATTTACACTTTAGGTTCACCACCCATTCAGGTCCACCCACATCCCAGGCGTGCTTCTATTACATATTTAATAATAGACTGTGATTTTTAAATACTTCAATACAATTGATTTGGGTACCAAAATATGTTTGGCCACATGTAACTGCCTATATATTTGTTTCTTAAGTCTAAAAAGTGGAGGACATCATTATTGGATAATGCAAAAATGTCAAACGGGATGAATGGAAGCGCAAAAGATAACAGACATATTTGTACAAAAAAGTCTGGTGGCAGAATTTTGAGTTCAAACTAATGACCCATCCATACCTCTTTGATACTTACTACCGTGCTATATACCAAGCTATATATTATAGCAAAAACCAAATTTGTTGGTTCTTAACAGAACTTCCAAAAATTTATCAACTTCATATTCTTCTACATCACTGCTTTTTTAGAATGCAGCTGACTTTTCAGGAAGCACTCGAGGACACACCAATTAAAAGATGAATACATAACAAAAATTACCTTGTTCGGGATAGATGAAACCCCGCCTGCAATAGGAAAAAAGAAAACTTAAAAATTAATTTTGAACAAAATGGACTAGTTTAACCAAAATAATCATCTATAACTTGTATCATTATTTTCTATCTATTTTCCTGTGCACATAGGAACCTGTCTATGTCAACATAAAACAAGACACCTCTGATCTAAGTACTGAACATATGAGATACAACGCAAGCACACACACCAGAGAGATGGTTCACCCGGAGAGTATCCATGTCCATGGTATCAGTTTCAGCTGATGATTCATTCTTTAAATTAACTGCAGAAGTATGAATATTCTCTATATTTTCTTTTGCTTCACTATCTGTAGAGCTGTCCAGAGATTGCAGCTTCACTCCTTGCTTAACATTGAAAGCAAGATCTGGAGATAAGGTGAGGAGCCCACTTGGTCGTTTTCCCTTAAATTTGGTGGATATTGTGGACCCTCTGAATGTTTGACCTCCATCAAACAAGTTCACATCAGTCTTTTTTGTGATCAAGAAGTGGTGAGTAGTTTGAGAAAACTTTGGAGGACATATGGTATACTCTTCTAAAGAGCCTATAGTGGTACACATCTTCATTGTTTCCACATCTTGTACAGAAGGGGGAATGGTTGGCAGTTCATAAGATCCATGATATAACCTTGCATCTGGGAGCCTGACCTGGCGATCAAACAATTTAATATCAGAATGATTAGGCATCTTCTGCACTTGTTCACCAAGAAAGTTTCTAAGCCGATTATTACTTGTTGAGGGGTCATCTGTCAAAAGAGTTGCATTGTTATTTATTTTCCTCTCATGAACCAAAGATATACTGTTTGGTTGATTGATGAAATCCTGCCTGGGAAAAAAAGGCTCGATCGGGGTCCTTCCACTATTAAATTTTGATGGAACAATCCCAGAAGTTGAGCCCAAAAACTCATCCTTAAGAGATTCTGATATAAAAAATTTATGATCTTCAAGCAATTTATTTGACTTAACCTGTTGATTTAGATTTGACGTAATGCCTTCATGCTCAAAGTGAGTTTCTAATGTTTGAGTTTCTCTTTTGGAAGGAGCTGACTCATGCATTGGGAGTAAACACTTGTCAATTTGACCTAGAGAAACATCACAGCGAGAACTAGGATCCATTTGTGAACTTACGAGTCCTTCTTGAGGACTAGAGGACTCACCATTCTTCATTGGTACAATCCCATCTCTATTGTGAGAAGATTTAAACATGGGAAACTGCTGGCCTTTGGATGATGTTTCGTGTCTCAATTTTCTCAAACCTGTGGTCGAACACTCATTCATAATGACATTGTGCATTTCTCTAAATTCTTTCACAAACTTAGAGTTACCTGTTTCAAACTCCGTCTCACCAAGTGAATTTTGACGCTTACATCTCTGAGTATTTTTCCCAGACTCAGAAGGAAGTGATAACTGGTTTTGAGCATCATCGATTGGCCTGTAACGCGAGTGTGTCCAGTGAGACATCCAAGCAGATTGGAAAGGCTTCATAGACTTGTCAGGAACATTATCCTTATCATGATCTGATTGAACTATGCGATCAGACATGATAACGTATAATTATGCTTCAAAAATCTTATATACAGACGCCTCAATTGCTCATAAAAAAGCCACCTGAAGAAACAGTCCAAGAAGCTGCCTTAATGCTAAAATCTTAACAAGTGCATTACCTAAAAAGCATTTAGAAAATAAAAAAATAAATTATTGGGTCAAGGACAAGATTGAAACTTTCCTATAGTTTGGAACTAGTTTCAATACTAATTTTTCCAAAGAAGGTAAATTAAAAAAGAAAATAAGAACTTTCCAAATTCACCCTTGAACTAAAATCTGTAAATGGAGGGACAAATAACTGCCAAAGCTATCATCCTTTTTCTTCGATAAACATCAAAAAGACTTCCAAGTAAAAAACGAAGTTTTAAATTATATTTTGACTTACTTTGAATTTCTTGACTTCCATGTCAAAGCAACTTAACCTCCACAAAACACAAATTAACACAACTCAAAGTTCTAAAAAAAAATGTAACAGCAGAAAGTATGAAGATCAAGCAGAACACAAGAACTGAAAAACAAAAAAAAAAAACAGAAAAGGAGCTCGGTTTTTTCAATTACAACTTACCAAAACTTACAGACAAGCTTAAAAAGAGAGATTGCGAACTAGACGCAGATCCAGAGGGTTTCTTCTTATAAAAAAAAAAGGAGCTTTTTATTGATTTTACGGAGAATGGAATATGGAATTTGAATTTGGGTGAATTTGTGGACAGGGAGAGTAGTGACTTGTGATGGTGAAGAAGAAGAAGAAGAAGAGGAGGAAGAGAAACTATAAGCATCTAATTAGTATAAAATCTATTACAGGCCAACTAACTTTATTGTTCTTGCCTTTTCTTTTTTCCCTTTTTTTTAACAAAAAAAAAGAGTTTACATTCGCTAGCCACATATTCACAAACGACAGTATACACGTGTCCACCTCCTATTTTTATTTTTATTTTTTGGTGCTTTGGATTGAAATTAGAGTTGGGTCCGTACGGGCGGCGCTCTCGGGTTTAATTTTAAGATTCAATTTGGTCCTGACTAATATGGAAAAACACCTTAACATACTTTGAGTTTTGGAGATATATGATTCAGTTTTCCGGCTAAATACATATTTATATTATTAAATTTTAATTATTTAATCAGTTTTATATTTTAATTTTTATTATAATTTAATAAATATTATTTTTTATAATATTTTATCAACTTTTAATATATATTTTTATTCAATATATTTACGTCTATATTATAACAAAATATTTAAATATTATTAAATAATAATATTTAGATATAATATTAAACTAAATTAAAAATATTAAAATTTTCAAATTTTCAAAAATTAGCTAATCTATACAAGTTGTAAAGCATATGCACTTATCCTAGTTTTAATCAACTAATAAGTTGTCCCTACTTAGTTAGTAATTACTTTATTTAAATTACTAATTAAATCTTGAATTTTTTTTTACTCTATTATATATTACTTAGTATATGCAAATAGTATTCAAAAATAAATTATAACATATAAATAAAATAAATTTATGTATAGCTAATTTAAATAGTACACAATTTTTTCTCTAAAAAAGATTATTTTATTTTAAAAGTAATATTTAAAATTAAAAAAAATGTTGAAAACCGTTTTCACAAACTTAGTGATACAAGCAAAGGAAAATAAGAAAAAGAAAAGCTAAAACGGAATTGGGTTAAATAATTTCAAGTTGGAAGTTGGAATTCCAATTTTATAATTATTGGTGTATGGCACATTGACACATTGCAACACAAATCCAACACAATTAACAAAGGAAGCAGTCCAATGACTGGAAATCAAACAATTATTTGGTGATTCTCAATTTACCAAACTGAGAAACACAAAATTGTTAGGCAATTTGAACTTTGTCCCAAAAAAAGGTCTGCTGCACAAATAAAATAGTGAATGCTCCACGTGCTTGTGCTTGTAGTGAAATAACAAATTGGTTAACTAATTACCGTGGATTCCGGATGTGGCCTTGCCGGGTTTTAGGGATTTGCGTCGCAGACATTGGCTCTTTCCTTGACATCGACCCGATATAAAATATCATTTTGGTTACAAAAATATCTGCTCACCGGAGGAGCTACATTCATTCTTGCAACTTGCCGCTGATGAATTAATAAAGAGAAAAAACTAAAAATATATTGGCAACTATGGTTCAGCAAAAAAATTATTTAAAACTGTAGTCAATCCGAAACAAATTAAAGTTAATCAAATATATTGAATAACCGAACCGATAGTTTAAGTTTAGATCTTAATTTTTTTATAATTTTAAAATTTTTTGTTCGATTTCACCTTTTTAACAAAAAATCACGGTTTTTAGTTAATCTATCAAAAGTATTATATTTTATATATTTATTATAAATATTACCTAAAGTAATTTATTTTATTCTCTTCAAAATTGATAACTAAGAGCTACTTCCTTTGTCTTTAGATTTGGATTTTCTTCTTTATAATGGTTATTTATAAATAAAGTTTAAGCAAATTTGTATCCAAATATTTGAAATTTATGTATTTTTAGAAGAATGTACGTTTAATATTGGTTGTATAACTTATAATGTAACTTTTAATTATATTTATTTCAGCTTGAATTATTGTTTATACTCTAGATTTTCATGAAAATATTTATTGAATAAATGTGACAATTAAAAACCGTGAAATTAAATTAACCAATTATCAATTAATCATCTCATTCAATTCAATTTTGATTTTAAAAAAATAAACGGTTAAGTCTTAATTTTTAATTAACAATTTAGTTAATCGAACCACTAATACCCCTTTTGTCAACTAATGTCGTGAATAAAAAAGAAAAATATGACTTTAAGCGATACTATCATTAAACAAATTGCGGTGGAACAATCTAATTTGGAGAATACTAGGTACCAACTTCATTATAAATGTCTAAATGAAAATAAAGTATCAATAATTTAAATTTTTTAATATTTTTATATATTATTTAGTACATTAGTAACAAGATTAACTTTTGATCCAACTTAAAATAAGCTACATTATCGTGTGTAATTGATGTGTATTAAAAAGTATTTAGGATCTAAATGCGGTAAAATAAAAATAATAGTTAATTAAATTTTGACGTAATGATCCAGGGGTTTATATGCACTTTTGTTCAATTATAAAACGTAAGTTCTTTTTCTTGACTAGTTGGCAAATGGGGACCAGCCACTAATTGGCAGTCAATCAGTTGTGTTAGGAACCGGACCGACCGGATGGTATGCTCGGGTCAAGCCATGTGCCGAGGCCCGTTCTCTTGATTCTTCAAGTTAACTCCAGTTAAAGCATTTCTAATTTATTCTAAAACTTTTTTATTTTAAATAGTGTATTATAATATTATATTTTATATAATTTTTATTCTTTATATATATAATATAAAAAATTAATTTGATTAAATTTGATTTTTGATTTTATATTTAATAACTGTATTATAATTTTTACTATTAAAATATTTTAGAAAAAATTTCAATTATCAAAATTTATAATTAAATATATAAATATCTTTTAAAATATTTTTTTATTATAAAAGTACTATTAAAGATGCTCCTATTGACCAATAATGGTGACTGGTCAATCTGACTTACACGAACGTTGTTTACCCACCAAACAATTGCACCTTTGGCTATGCTTTTTCCACGTATTTTATTTAATTTATCTATTTGCCTTAAATATAATATTCTAAAAGAAAAGGAATTGTTCCTTAATAGTAATACAACGTTATCGGTTTAAATGACCTTTTTAGATGATCTCGTTATCTATAAACTGTTTAGGACAATCTTTGTAGCTGTTTGGCCGACTTAAATTATTATATGTCTAATGTCCGATCACTATTATTGGTACTTATATGCTACAATCTCGTCCTTGTTTTTGTAAGAGGGAAAAAACTATTATTTTTCTAAGGAGTATCTGATCTCATTAATTACATTTAATTCATAAATTGTAAAATCCAAACAGAAATTTCATGGATTTTGCAAGAGTTTAATTTAGTTATTTTATACGTTTAATGAGTAGAATTTTAAGTACTTTATTTTAATTAAATATATAAATTAAGAGAATAAATTTTATAAAATTTTGTACAATTTGTTTCAGTTTAGCAATAATGTTAGAGGCTAAATAATTGTATTAATAGTTATAATTTTCACATATATATATTATAAAATAAAAAGAAAGAAAAAAGTGATATTAAGAATGTCGGCTATAATCTGATTTATCTTTTACCTGGATTTAGAAAAATTAAAAAAACTAATTACGATAAAAAATTATTAAATATTTTTCATAAATTATTTACGATCTATACGCACATAAGTGAGATTTTTTATTTTTTTTAAAATATTTTTTTTAAAATTTAAATAGTGTGTTGATTAAATAGTCTTAAATTTAAATAAGATGCAAATTTATTTTCACATAGCATTTGTTGGTACTTGGATGCAATTGAAATTTTGCTTTTCTCATAGGATTTATTCCTTTTTTTTTAGAAGACTCATAGGATTTCTTGTACTTTGTTTTCTATAAGATTTATTGATATTTAAAGCCAATTCAATTCAGAATTAAATAATGGTAGTAACAATAACCAATTTGACCCGTTCTGAGACATCTTAATAAAAATAATTTGTGTATAAATCCTATCTTATTAAAATAAGTATTAGAGGATTTTATATATGTCATAGTTATTTTAAAATAAAATGAGATTAAGATTGAATATTAGTAAGGTTGACTAAAAGATATTAGATTAATTCTATTATTTCTCAAAATTATAACATTCGTTACATATATTCATTTTCTGTGGTTTCCCTTATCAACAATATATATAGCTTGGTGGCTTGGGCTAATATTTATAGTTAATCAAAAGATAAAATTAAAATTTTGATCATCTAAAAACTATTTAAACATTTTTAATGGGGTCTTTTATTTTAAAGAGTATATTTTGTTCAATAAAGAACATTTTACTTATAAAGAGTAAAAATCTCTTTTTGTTCATTATATTTTATTTAACAAGTATTAATGTTTTTTCTTTTTACTAAAAGAGAAAAGAAAAATTAATTCTAAAGTCAAAAATCAAAAAATAATAGATATTAATTAATAAAATATATATAACTTATAATGTATTAATTACAATAAGAATTAAGAGCAAATTGGACTTTTTAGAGCTAAATCTGTTTTTTTTTATCAGTAAAAAATAAAAAATAAAAAAATTAATTAAATTAAATGTATAAAAATTTATAATGTATTTATTAAATATAAAATAAAAAACAGTCAAATTATTCTATACTATTTAAAAAAATAAGAAAAACATATTAAATAACTATTTTATTATATAGTTTTTTTAAATTATATATATATAAAGTAGATTGAATAATTTGACTAATGCATTTTCCTTCAACAAACCTCGGAGACCGTACGAATCAATTCTGTCCACAGCCCGCCCTCGGTTTCTCCATTTCCTTTTCGCGGCTCCACCACCAGGCAGGGTTTTCCTTGCATGGCCTGTCCAACTCCTCACTCTCACTGTCGTCGCATGGGCCGCCCCCCACCATAATCGTCAACCTCGTAATGCCTATCTCCATTGTTAATACTTAACGGTCCAATTTTTGTTATCAAAATGGGGACCTATGCGTATCAATTTTCAACCTCCTTTTTATTGCTTCAAAATTACCCGTTAAAATTCGACTTATTAAAGCCATCCGTAATGGGTAAAGATAGATATATGTTTACTTATTTATAGGCTGTGTTTGTTTTTGTAATAATTTCCTTTTTGTATATGTATTTCTAGAATAAGTATAATTTATTAAGTTAGAAAAAGAATTTATCATTTTATTTCAACACTCTTGAGTGTTTAAGTAATTATTCAAATATATTTAAATGATAATTGATAGCCAAATCGGATTTGAACCACCTAATGATTAGGAATAATTACTAATTAATTATGAATTTTATATTTTTAAATATTTTTATTTGTTGTTTCAGAATTTTAAATAAATACATATAATTTTAATTTATTTTTAAAAACACTTTTTGTTAATATTTTTAAAATTTTATAATGAAAAAAATGATTTAAGAAGTCAATTCTACTTATTAATATAAAAATGATTGAGTCAACAAAAAATTTATAAGGAGCATGCCGTATGTGAGACTTTTATAGTCATATTATTAAGTTTAGAACGAATTATTTTATTGATTTACAATTATTATTCTTTTAATGAGTATAATCGATTTTCTAATCATCTTTGTTATAGTAAAATTCTAAAAATTTGTTATCGAAAAGTATTTTTAATAACAATTATTAAATAAAATTTTTAAAAGTATAAAATTAATAATTTAATTAGTAATTAAGCCTAATAATTAATATATATGATAGACGACAAATTATTAAATATTAATATTTTATATATATAACGAGCTATTTAATATTTATGCCAAGATTAACATTAAACAATACTATATAAAAGAAAAAAATATTACTGAACACTAATTCCAAATCTAGTGTTATCACTTGTTCTTCAAGTTGTGTCAAATGCTAGTGGCTGAGGGAGTTTCTAAAGATCATAGGGTGGGTTTGTAAATAATCTTTATTGCAATGTGATTCAATATATAATTTAATTTTCATGGATGTTATAATATAATAATATTTTTTAATATTAGAAAATCGACTTTATTTGATGAGTTTACAGATTTTATTCATGTCGTGAAGCACTAAAACAAAAAATAAAGAAATTGGAGTAGAAATGTCTAACAATTACATGCATCCCTTTTATCTTCATATTTCTATATATCAGTAAATTGTTCTTTTTAATCTTTTCCCACATTAAAAAAAAAAAAAAAATTAAATAAGGAGGAGTCGAGAGGTTGAAATTTGAAGGCATTAATGTAATTTCGCTGAGCAATAAATTATAGTCAATCCATTTTAGTTGGGAAGTCTTTGTAATTAGAACCCTTTGGCTCTAAAACGACGACTCGTTTATGCAAAAATAGAAAATGGATTGGGTGGCGATGCTACCATGTTCCACTGGGCTATTGACACGAATAAAAGCTTCATAAGCGAGCCCAAGTCCCCAAAATAAACTGAAGAAATTTTATTTATTCTTAAACTTTTTTTTTTACGTTTATTTTCTTAAATTTTTTATATATAATATATATATATATATATGTGTAAAAGAATTTTTATCATAATTTTACTTTTATCTTTTTTTTCAATCTAAACACTTTATTTTGCACGTGTTTCTTTTTCTTTTTCCCTTTCTATTATTCTTCTTTCCTTTTCTATATCTATCTTTCAAGTTAAAAATTTATCTTTTTAATCTTTTTTTAAAATAAAACTTAAATCTTTTCAATTTGTTACTTAAAATTAGTAGCTATGGTGAGATTTTAATGGATAATAGTTATATAAATTAAGCTTTGATTGTGAATTTAAATAGTTAGATTATGATAAATTTGGTTAAACCTAGTTTTTGTTGAAATTGAAATGGGTAAGGAAAAAGTTATTAGTGAAGTAATAGAAGTTTGATCTAAAAAAAGAGAATGATGTTGATTAAGAAGTAAGAAGAAATCGATTTAGAAAAAGCACATGCAGCCGAAGATTCTTTTCAATTGTTAAGAAAAAAAAATGTTAGTGATGATTCTCCATTGAGGTCCATAGAGGAATTTGAAAGAGATAAAATAGTGATTAGATAATCTGTTATTGATTCAACTAAAGCTCAATCTAAACAACAGAGCAACATCTCTATTGAGAAACCGACTTGAATAAGGTATTATTTTTATAAAAAAAATTAAAAAAATATTTATGAGAAGGTTTTATTTTTTTCTAGGTTCTTATATATTTTTGGTTTGTATTCTTTTGTAGTAATTGTTTGTTTATTTAAAATATACTTGGAATATACTATTAAGATGTTGAAAGTATATTTTGTTTCTGATTCGTATATATCATTAAATTTAAAATACACTGTTGAATTGTTAATAATATTTGTTAAATATATTTATTTGAATTATATAAGTTGAAGTTGTCATTAGATAAGGTTTGATTTCTTTATGTATGGTTTTTAGTTCATCTATGCTGTAGTTGAAGTCTTGAATTCTGTATGATCTTGATGGTGTATATAAAAAATAAATAGTATTTATATACTATATATTAGTATACTGTTAAAATGATTGAAATATTTTTTATTTTTTATTTTTCTATAATATATAATACTTAAAGTATGCTTTTGATATATTATAAATACATATTATAACAGCATGTAAGTTTGAATTACACTTGTATCTTATGGATAAGATGTAGTTAATGACTAGATAACGTTTTATTACTGTATGTATGCTTTGTAGTTCATTCATATTGTAAGTGAAGTGTTCTATTAAAAAAATGCAATTTATATATTAAAAAGTGGTAATATATGATTGAATTGTATTTTATTTTAGTTTTTCTACAATATAATACTTCAAGTAGATTGTTCATATCCTAAAATAATATATTATAATATTATATATATTTGAATAATACCTATATTTTTATGTATATATTTGATCATGAGATATAAATTTTAAAAATTATTTACTAAAAAAATCTAAACTGGATATATTTCATTATTAAAGAAATAAAATAAATAAATAAATAAGTAATTCACCATCTGTCCATTTGAAATTAGCTAAATATAATTTTCGTAACAAAAGAAAAATGTGTTTGATTACGTGGAAGAGGGCTTAATGTGACTGTGGCCATTTCTCCCTTTGTTTCTTGATAAAAGGACAGGCATGTATGTATGCTCTTCCCTAAATCCTCTCTTTGGAAAACTCCCCATGTTTGTAGACTGTAGTTTCACGTTATCTTATATCACAGACAACTTAAAATCTTTCTCACCTTCATTTCAACCGCGCTTCTATCGCGTCACTGTCCGTAACTAACTATAATTCTTCTCTTTTTAATTTTATTACTTTTTTTGTTTATTCCCTTCGAGCTAGAAACAAACACCTAAATACCGAATCTATCCCCAAACTTAGCAATTTTGCAGATCTGCTTTCGTTTCGCTTCGCCTCCAGATTTTATTTCTTTCTTTCTTTCACCTTCTTTCTCTCTCTCTCTCTCTCTCTCTCTATTTCACAGTCCTAAGCTAGCAAAGCTTAGACAACACCCAAGTCCATTTAAGGTCAGCTTCTTTTATTCTCTTTTCCCTTTCTTCTCTCTTCAATTTCCGATATTTTTGTGTATTTCCAATTGTACCTCTTTGTAATTTTTGTTAGTAATTTATCATATAATTTTCTGATCGTGAATTTCTTCTAGTTTAGCATATAAACATGTTTTCATTTGTTTCTGTAATTTTAATATCAATTTGGAAGTATAGAAGGTTTGCTTGTTGTTTTCAGATCTGCTTCTGGAATTCCTTTTGCTATTGAAACCCTGGAGTTATGTACATTTTGGATCTTCTGTTGTTTTTCTTTATTTGATGAAATAATTATTAGCTGCATTTGGTCCTGTATCAATTGGGTATGCGAGGATTTTTGGTATGCGTTTTGTTTTGCATTTGACTTCTTTTTTTTTTTTTTCCTAAAATTTTATAGACATTGAGTTATATGGGATTGTGGTTTTTATAACTGTTATTCTGAAACTAAACTTTGTGTGTCAAGATTGTGAACGATTACTTGCACATATAAGGTTTATAGGGTTGATAAGTTATGGTCGTAATGTCAGAATATCTGTAATGTATATTGTATTGTTTACTGCTTGTTGACTGTTAATTTGATTAATGTTTCTGCACTTCAGTGCACATGCAGCTTCTTTTGATTGGTTTTGTTTGTTTGCAATGTTTGCAGGATTGTGAAACTTTAATTTAATGGAGGGAGTTGGGGGTGAGGGTGCATCGGCAGCATCGCCTGTAGCTCAATGGGGACATGATGTTTGGAGAATGTATCAGTATTATCTGGATAAGACTACACCTCATACAATCTACCGGTGGATTGGGTCTCTAGCCATCGTGGCTATCTACTGTTTGCGGGTTTACTATGTTCAGGGTTTTTACATTGTTTCCTATGGGCTTGGAATATATCTACTGAATTTGCTCATTGGGTTTTTGTCACCTTTGGTTGATCCTGAAGTTGAGCATTCAGATGGACCTTTATTGCCTACAAAGGGTTCTGATGAATTCAAGCCGTTCATTCGCCGCCTTCCTGAGTTCAAATTCTGGTAATTAGAGATAAACTTTTTTCAACATTTTTATTGCTGATCCTGTTGGTCAACATTTTGTTTCAAGTTACGAGGCTTCTTTTTGTCAGTGTGGGATCATCTTCATATTTGATTTGCGCCTTTTTCTATTTGTAGGATGCTATCTTGAATAGTTTATCATTGTGTTTAAGTTAGGCATTCCTCTGCTGTTGATCTGCCTATAATCTACAATAGATACTTTGAACTTTTTTTTGTGAGAAGATGCATTTTTGGTCTTTAGGGAATTTAAAAAGTGAGATTGATTTATTTGGGTCTAATTGGGAAGTTGCCTGCTTGAACATATGGGAGCTTAACATTTTTTTTGGCAAAACATGTTCTGGAATTTTTTGCTTAAGCAAAATATCTTCTCATGCTTAGTTCCCTGTTCCTTCAATTGTTATGGATACTGCACGGTTTGGGAATTGACCAATTATGAGGAATATATGCTTGTTAATAAGAACTGTCACAACCCTAACAGAGATTATTTATCACGAGTTTGTGTTGAAGTAGTATAGGATGTATTAGGATGTTCTTGAGATTCCTTTACCAGTTATCAGTATTGGATATCCTTTGGTGAAGTATTATTATCTCTTCCGATGTGAAAGCATGAACGGATACATAATAGTTTACAGTTCCAATGATTTTTTCAGCTCATTGCACAATTCTTAGATAGTTGAAATAAATGCCTGTGCTAAATGGATCATCCGATCATTATTCTTTGGGTTAAATTGTATTATCTATTTTTTTCAAATTATCTTTCTTGCAAGCCTAGCATGGTTATTTTTCTAAATTGATTACCCGTGGAAGATAAAGAAAACCTTGCTGTAACAACTTTGTCTAGTTGAATAGCTCATCTTTTATAGAAAAGTTCGATACATCATGTATTCATATGTATCTGTTGCCTGAAATTTGTTTTATGGTTTCATGTGCTTGTTGGTGCATGTCACTAAATATTTGGAGGAACGCTGTTGGTTGTTTATTAGCTGCACGCAAGTTTGTTTACTGGTTGTATTATCAAGTGGTCAGCAGGGTAATTGCAGTCAGTCATAGACCCTTTTCAACCATGAAAAGTGTTTATTAGATTGAATAGCAAGCATGCTTTGAGGCACTTCTGTTTCTTAATTAGTGCCTGCAGATTTTTTCATAGTAAAAAGAGTATGCAAGATAAATTTAGGAGTCGCATATTTCTTTTTAATTAAAATTTAGTTTTCAATTGTAAGTTTTAAGATTAATTGGAATATATAAGTAGTTGTTTCAGTTAAGATAATTGTCTCTTGCCTTTCCCAAGTACAGGAATCTGTTTTCGTTAATTAATTCTTGATATGATGATATGCATGAAAGTAATCAACTTGTTTCTGTTATGTTTCCAGGTATTCCTTCACAAAGGCATTCTGCATAGCATTTGTCATGACCTTCTTTTCCATGTTTGATGTTCCTGTCTTTTGGCCTATACTGCTCTGTTACTGGATCGTTCTTTTTGTCCTAACAATGAGGCGCCAGATTGCACATATGATCAAGTACAAGTATATTCCTTTCAGCATAGGAAAGCAGGTGAGTTTGAAGTGCCTTATAGGATTTTATCTCCTTAATGAAACTACCTATATAAGTCCCTTTTAATTTTCCGTCAAGAACTGCTCTAGACTCATAGCAGCAGGGGTGCATGGTGGATAACATTCTTCTGGTTTTTTTTGGTCTTTTACAGAAGTACGGCGGGAAGAGATCTTCTGCGAGTAGCAGCAGCTCCCGTGGGGACTAAAAACCTTGGCCGGTTGACAGGGCATGTAGTAAAGGAGCAGATGGGAAAAACAAATATAGAAGCGAGAATTGATGGTGATTGATTTTATTCCTGTTGAGGGACATGCATTAATGTTATGATAGATTTTAATATGCACTTCCAAATATGCCTTGGCATTTTATGATGGCAGAGTGCTGCTGATGTTGCAGAATTAAACACTTTTATTGTTTATACACATATTAAGGAGATGCAGTTTAAGTTTCTGAGAATTTGTCAAATCAAATGTAAACTGTCTTCTGGTTTCCTCATTGTTAGTCATGGAAAATGACTTCTGTAGCAGTTATTATTGTTTCCATAGCACTCTAAAACAGTAGTGTAGATTCATTGCAAACAAATTTAAAATTTATTTTATTTTTCGTTTATATTGTCTTCCAGTGCCTTTCCATTTCTACACTCTTTCCCATTTTTCCCATTTTGTGATATTAATTTATCCATTACTTGCCAAAGTTGTCAGTATATTCCATAAAACAGAAAGTAATTTAGTGATAACCAAAATAAAGATTATTAAGATAAAAACAACTAATAAATTAGAATCACAAGGAAATTAGAGCTTAAAACATTTAATAGTACCTTAAAAATATTATATTTTTCACTTTTAAAATAAATTCAATCAAAACTTATAAAAAATATTAAAATTCATTGAGATTCTACACAAATAACATACATTACTATATTCTAATTAGTTAAAGTGCATCTATTTAATTTATTTATATTTAGTTATTTGTACATGAAAATTAAATTTTTTAAATGACTATAAAATCATAAAAATGAAATAATTTTTTGTAGATATAAATAATATCGCTGCGAACAAGGGAAAAAAGAAAAACCTACTCTGTCTCTTTGTCCGGTGCGTTTTGTTATTATTATTATTATTTTGTTTTTGGGAGCAGACGGTGCGTTTTGATTTAATTTTTTTAAGACATTACCTCTCCTCTCTCTCTTGTATAATAAAACAGAGAAACAACAACAAGAACCCTGAAAAAACCCTAGCAGCACCACCACCGCACCATGGGTAAGGTGAAAGGAAAGCACCGTTTAGATAAATTTTACCGTTTAGCCAAAGAACACGGGTACCGATCACGTGCCTCATGGAAACTAGTTCAACTGGACTCCAAATTCCAATTCCTCCACTCCTCACGCGCCGTCCTCGACCTCTGCGCCGCTCCCGGAGGTTGGATGCAGGTAGCGGTGCAGCGTGTGCCAGTTGGGAGCCTTGTCCTGGGCATCGATTTAGTAAAAATTGCGCCTATTCGAGGCGCCACTTCAATCGAACAAGATATAACAAAACCTGAATGTAAAGCTAGGGTTAAGAAAATAATGGGAGAGCATGGAGTTAAAGCTTTTGATTTAGTGTTACATGATGGTTCTCCTAATATTGGTGGCGCTTGGGCTCAAGAAGCTATGTCTCAAAATGCTCTTGTTATTGATGCTGTTAGATTGGCTACTCAGTTCTTGGCTCCTAAAGGCACTTTTGTTACTAAAGTAAGCCTTCTTTTCTTTTATGTTTTCTTTAACTTTTTCTTTTTAGTACGAAGTGATTTGTGTATTAATCGTGTGTGTTATTCTTTGTTTTAGGTTTTTAGGTCTCAAGATTACAATTCAGTCATTTACTGTCTCAATCAGGTGAGCGAGTTTTTTTTTTACTTCAATTGTTGTGGACATAGTGTTTGGAGTTCAATTCAATTTTGTCGAATTCTGTTTAGTCAATCTTGTATCTGGAAAGATTATGGTTGCTACAATTTGATTCTTTCAACTGCAGTAGACATGGTGTTTTGAAGGTGTTTGAAAAGAGATGAAATCATACAACATGTTACATGATTGCATTTCTTTCAAAATGCCTTGTTTTATATAGTTGAAAGAATTATAGCAATTATGAGCTTTTCAAACATGAGAATTGGCTAATAGAGTTAAAATTGAATCGTTAAGACTTTAGACTTTAACATGATTTTTTTCTTTTGTAGTTGTTTGAAAAGGTTGAGGTGGATAAACCAGCAGCAAGTCGTTCAGCCTCTGCTGAAATATTTGTTCTGGGGTTAAAATACAAGGCGCCTGCAAAGATTGATCCACGCCTTCTTGATGTGAAGCATCTATTCCAGGGATCCGTTGAACCCCAGCGGAAGGTTATTGATGTACTCAGAGGATCAAAGCAAAAGCGACACCGTGATGGGTAAGTCATTTCACAGCCACATAAAATTTAATCAGTCTCCAAAATCAATCTCAAGAGTAGGTTGACTGCCTTTCCTTTTCCCCCTTTTTTGGGTCAAAAGTTTAAAGTGCAGCATTTCTCATTCTAGAATGAGGCAATATTATGCTTGATTTTCTCTGATAGCATGAGCATATGGGGAGTTAAAAGTAGTTCATTATATATAGATAAATATATATAAGCATAAAAGTTGTGTCCTGGCTGAAAAATGCATCTACAGGTATGAAGATGGGGAGAGCATAATTAGAAAAGTGTCTTCAGCAGCTGATTTTGTTTGGTCTGACACGCCTCTTGAGATCCTTGGTTCAGTTACATCTATAGCCTTTGAGGACCCAGCATCTTTGCCGCTAAGGGATCATGCTTTGACAACAGAAGAGGTGGCCTTTCTTTCCTTCCTTTATTTTTTCATTAATCACTGTACCTTTTTTTCATCATAGGTTTTAATGGCGGAGTGAATAATTGTTTTGCCAGGTTAAAGCTCTATGTGATGATCTTCGTGTTTTGGGGAAGCAAGACTTCAAACATCTATTGAAGTAAGATACATATTTTCCACTTTGTTTTTCATTGAGAAGTTCTAAAATAATCATCTGCAATTACATCAAAGAAAATAAAAGGCTAAAAAATTGGTGTTTGTGGCGCTGATAACTTGTATATATCATGGGCACTATTCATATGGCGGCTCAAAAATAGTAGAATCCACTTTCTTCATTTGAATTTCCTTCATCATTCTTGTTAGATCTTGTGGCCTACACATCTCTTCATTAGACTATGCTATGTGTTAGTTTAACAAGGAAGACATCTTTGTAGTGAATGCTTTACCTAATCAGATACTACCAATTCACTGAGAAAATAACATTGCACAAAGCATAAGGTTTCATTTTCTTACTTTTTAATTTTCTTTTGTAATTTTTTAAATTAAATTATAGTTTTGCTTCTGCAAAAGTACCTTTAAAATAAGTACTTGCTGTTTAAGAAATAGTAAACTTTTGTGGCCTTTGAAAGCAAAACATCTACTTAACCTTGGTTAGGCATCTCAGTGTTTTAACTTCTGTTTATGATGATACTATGTGACTTTAAGTTTTACAAAAGTGTTCTTTCATAGCTTTAGCTTACTGCTATTTGGAGAAAAATAGAGGGTAGACCGGCAAACTTACCTTACATCTTTTGTTTTTACTTTTCTTGAAAAGGAATAAGATATTAACATTTCTTTGAGAGCCAAGGAAAATGTTCTCATATGGGTTTTAGCATGCCTGATTGAACTAATCTTAGGATGGTTATGCTAATACGGAACTGTTGCGACTGATTTTTAGCTTTTCTAAAACGTACTTAACTTGATGAGTCACCCTTTTAATGATGTCATCTGTCAAAACAGAATGTGAATGAACTTCACCCTTTTTATCTTTTTAGGTATTTTGTGCTCCATTTATGTATAATTTCGAGGATCTGATCTTTCATACTTTGGGTATTAAGATGAGTATTAAGTTATGCATATAGATGGACTGTGGCTCGCTCACCAGCATGCTTGGGGATTATATTTGTAGTAGGTTTGATATTGTAGCATTACAGTTAGCGAAACAGGAAAATAAGTGAAATATGCAGGCTATTGCATATTATAAAAATTTTGGTAACCATGCATTGCATGCATGTTATGCATTTTTTTACTTGTTTCATCATTGTAGGTGGCGGATGCACATAAGGAAGGCCCTATCTCCTTCTCAAAAGGCTACTTCTACCACTTCCACTGATGGTGAAGAAAAGAATGTGGAGGATGAAGATGATAAGTTGCTGAATGAAATGGAGGAGCTGACTTATGCGGTGGAGCGAAAGAAGAAACAAGCGAAAAAACGTGATGCAAAAAGAAGAGCTAAGGTTTGGAACCATGATATCTCCATTTAAAAGTGTTACCATATGAAGGTCTCTTTGGGTTTCTGAACTAGATATGCTGTATGAGAAATTGGCATTGTAAATATATTTAACAGGATGTTTTAGTTCCATGACAGGGAAAATACTTTGCACTTCATTTTTATTTTTGAATTGTGCGTGCTGGTTCACTTTACTTTTTGTAACTTACATGTTGCCTCACTATGTTCAAATATTTCAGGACAAGGCACGGAAGACAAAAGGAGTGCAAATAGATGCGTTGGAAGATGGCTACGTGGATCATGAATTGTTCTCTCTTTCTTCCATCAAGGTATTCCTGCACCTGGATTCCTTTGCACAAAAAATGTGTTTTGAGCAAAATCAACTATTGAGAGCTTAATTAAATATTCTCTTCTGGAGCCAGAGCTTGACTTGAGTTGTATGATTTAATCCTTCTCATTTTTGCTTATATTGATATGAAAATCTCCTTTTCTGGTTATTGTTTAAAGTTTGTTTATACCTCTTGCCTGCTGGGGTTTTTTGAACTTCCACAATTACAATTTCATTTTGAATTTTTTTAGGGGAAGAAAGATTTGGTAGCTGTTAACTCTGCTGAAAATGACGAGAATGGTGAGTTAGGAGACAGTGAAAATGAGGAGCCCCATGATCAAGCTGACGAGCATACATCCAGTGATTTGGATTCTGATGAGGAAAGAAGAAGGTATCATTCTATCCCTGCCTTTTACTGCTGGATTATTTTTGAGAAATCCAATCATTTAAACCTTTCTGCAAATTTGATGTCAGATATGATGCACATCTGGAAGAGTTTCTTGATCAGGTTTATGAAAGATTTGTGACCAAAAGGGAAGGAAGTACTAAGCAGCGGAAACGTGCAAAGAAGGCCTACTCTGAACTTATGGAGGTATGAAGTTTGTCTAGTGTGTTCAACTCCTGAATTTTAAACATGGCTGCTTATGAGTCTTCACTAGACAAAACCATCGACGCTACTGTTTATCAGTAAATTTGTAGTTTATTTTTATATTATTAGTGAACTGTGCAGGTTGTTTTTGTACAAGTTTTATTGGGTGTTGGGCAATAATGCCATCGCTGTGTTTTTCTCATCTTGAACTTAAATGTTCTTGCTTCATGCAGGGTGATGATAATGATGATGCGATGCAATCTGATTATGATTCAGATAAAGACCAGGGTGATGAGGAAGTAAATCCTCTCATGGTACCTTTCAATGATGGGGAAGTGCCGACCCAAGAAGAGATTACAAACAAATGGTTTACTCAGGATGTGTTTGCCAAAGCTGTAGAGGATGGAGACTTGGAAAAGTACGATAGTGAGGATCAAATGCAGGTAGATATGCAGGAGGGTAAAGTTGCTAGTCCCAAAAATAAAGCAAAAGATGCAATAGGTCACAAACACACTCAACATCAAACTTCCAAGGGAGAAGAGGATTTTGAAATAGTCCCTGCTCCAGCTATGGATTCTAGTGATGATTCATCCTCAGATGATTCTGATGAAGATGTTGAAGCAAAGGCTGAGATATTGGCTTATGCTAAAAAGATGCTGAGGAAAAAACAAAGGGAAGAGATGCTTGATGATGCCTACAATAAATATATGTTTGATGATGAGGGCTTGCCTGGCTGGTTTGTAGAAGAAGAGAGGAGGCACCGACAACCAATTAAACCAGTTACCAAGGAGGAGATTGTTGCAATGCGAGCACAGTTTAAGGAAATAAATGCCCGGCCTGCTAAGAAAGTGGCAGAGGCCAAGGCTAGAAAGAAGCGGATAGCAATGAAGAGGCTTGAGAAGGTCCGGAAGAAGGCAAACACCATATCTGACCAAGCAGAGATCTCTGATCGCTCAAAGAGGAAGATGATTGAACAACTATATAAGAAGGCACAACCTAAAAGGCCTAAGAAGGAATATGTTGTTGCAAAGAAAGGAGTGGCAAACAAGGCTGGCAAGGGAAAAGTCCTCGTAGATCGGCGGATGAAAAAGGATGCTAGGGTGCATGGTATGAGCAAGCGGGGGAAAGGGAATTCGAAGGGCGGTAAGAATGCAAAGGGTCAAAAAAGTAAAGGACCCAGAAATGTGTCAGCTAAGAATGGAAAGAAAGGAAAGAAAGGAAAAACCGCGGAATAATCTGCAGAATTTGCATTTGGCCTGGCAATCATAACTGTTTAGTATGTTTTTGTCTTTTTTTTTTTTTATTATTATTTTCGGTACTTTATCAGTGAAAATCATTAATATCTAAATTTTTGTAGTAATGTCATAATGAGCTCTCACAATTTGTTACGATATAATGCTTGAACGAATTCATGGAATCTTCATTCAGCAGTGAATTTTTGGATGCAACACGTTGTTCATTTTCTGTCCGTGTATCTGGAATTACCTTGCCACTATTAATCCAATCAATTAGAGTGACAGGAGTGAGTCCTCCAAATTTGATTTCATATGTAATGCTCCCAAGTTGATGCCATGAATGAAAAAATCAATGACAAAGGTTTTTTTTTTTCCTTGCAATTTAGATTTTAGGAGCTCCTCCTCATTTTTGATTGCGACACGATGAGTTGAGAGATTTAATCGAGCATATGATGAGCAAATCATTTGAAGCTGTTAACAAGATAGCAGGCTAAGTTAAAGAGCTCTCTTAAGATCATTTAAAGTTGATCTTGGGCTTATATGAGCATTCAACCGCAACAATTGCAAAATTGTCAAATGCAAGAGCAAAAACTGATATTGAAGATTCAGACAAACTGATTCAGGTACTCATCCACACTAGTATATTTGACATTAGGATAAAGTTCAGAAGCTTCTACTCCCAATGATGGTTCAATCTCGAAGTTGGTTTGACCTCCCTTAACAAAAACCGCATGCTCCAGTGCTAACATCACATTGCCTACAAGGAATCACAGGTTTACTAGTTAGATTTTGTGGTGGTCTAAAGTTCAATCAACCAGACCAGGAACCTATGCTGAAATTTAATCAGTAAAACTTCACTGACCTGGAGTATTCTTCAGAACTTGTTCCTCAGGAATATATTTCCTCTCAAGGGTTTTGCCCATCTTTTTCTCCCATAGGGACACGAGATCATTGAATGAGATGATGTTCTGAGGAGGGCTAATATAGAGTGTTTTATTCAAGGTTCTTGGATCATCAACTGCTCTAATAGTGTAGGTACCGATATCATTTTCCTCGTTAAAAATGGCTGTTGATCATAAGATATGCAAACAAGTAAAACCAATTTTAACCTTATTAGACATACAATGTAATTTTGCAGGTAAAAACCAAATTAACAACTGATACTTCTGATGATTAGCATCATCTAACATTCTCAGCTTGTTTCAGAACTGAATATGATGTGCAAAGAGTATGCATTTGGCCATTTACAAGAAACTTCTCAACCACATTCTGAAAATTTACCTTTTGCATTTCCATCTCCTAATATGACAACTTTATCTCTTGGGGGAGCAGTAATTTCAGGCTGTGCTAAATTGTAAAGAAAGTAGCCTGCAAAGAAGTTGCAAGACACATAGGTGTATGGTATCCCTTCACCCTCAACAGCTCGCCGGATTTTAACCTTGGTGTCATATGATGTTTTTGCAGGTTCAACAGGGTGAACACGATCCACATCATTTCCAAATTCTGAAGGAAAAAACCTCTGGATAGAACGAAGCATTTTCACAAGTATAAGAGCTCAATGAGTGTATCTGGAAAGTCTGAAAATGAAAGAACTCAATCATTGTGTTTCAAAAGCCTAAAGGTGCTAAAGTTCAATTCTTACGACTTGAAGAAACCGAGCCATCTTGAAAGAAATAAAATTATGCAAAAATCAACATAAGATTCTCAACATATCAATTAAAGTTTATATATGGATTCCAAAGAAGATTTATTGTATTTCAGTTTAAGTTTACATATGTTATTAATTTCTCTCATTATAGGCAAAAGAAAAGGGTATTTCTGAATCTAGAGGAATAATTAAACACCAGAAATTAAGAAATGGAAAGGCATAATACCAAACCCAGATAGCATTAACCTTAACATTTCCAGCTTCTTTAATGGCAGCAATGATCTTGACTTGATCAGGCAACAAAGCATGGCCTACCGTAGAAATCACAACATCCACTTGTTTTATTGCATTTACTAAGCTCTGGTGATCATGTAAATCTCCCTGTTTATATAACAACCAAAAAACAGTCTGAATATCACCTTAAATGGTTTACTTAGTTGCCTAGTAAAATATTCAACCAAAAATCAAAATCTGAGAAAACCCTTTCCAGATTTATAGATGTAAACTCTTCTAATGCATGCATTCTGAACCTTGTTACCAAAAACATCAAGTAACTTGGCATAAATTAAGAGATACTGACAATGAGAAACTGGACGCCTAAATTCTTGAAGGTGGTGATGATGGAGAATCTGTGTGGATTGGAGAGAGTGGAGTCTCTAAGAAGAGCAAAGGTGGGATGACCAGCTTTGGCACTTGCTTCCACGATGAATTTGCCTATGTATCCTGTCCCTCCTATGAATAAAATCTTGCTCTTATCTGCCATCTTACCCGATTTTCAGGTTAATCTATGGCCAAATTACAAGTGGATTTTCTAAGGACAACTGGCAATAGAAGCATAGAATTCCAATGTCGAGCATTAATTTCAGCTTTTTCTTTTTAATATTTCACTCGCTCCATTATAAATAGATAGATTTTTTTTTCTTTTTAATTTATTTCAAATAATAATTCATAATTTTTTTAATTATTAATTTAGTAAGTAATTATTAAAATACATCTTCACTAATTTACGTATTATATATAATTAATTTTTATAATAATTATAAAATTAAAATATCTAAAAATATATAAAAAAATTATAAAAGTTAATGATATTAACTTATAGAATCTAACATATTTTTAATTAGAAGATATATTAAAAGTGGATTTACAATGGTGTTTTCTAGCTGCTAGTTAGTTGGATATTAAGATTTAAACTCAAAATTTTGGTTAAGTTAGAAAAGACGTTACCATTTCATTTATGTATTTTTCGCTAACAAAATTTTAAAAATCTGCTGAAGTCATGGATAGATGGAGGGGAACAGATGGAGGTTCCCTGACCCTTTGGATGATGTAACTTTGAGTGCTTCGACACAAGTCTCTACACAATACAAAGTTGATTTCAGCAGCATTGACAGCATTGTATGGAAACGTTCGGGTTCAGGTTAGTTCTTACTTGCAGGTGCTTAGCAAGGTATTACACGGACACACACTAAAGTCCCTTGGGCTAAATTGCTTAGGTGGAAGATCATTAGCTCTGACGGCTCCAGATTCTCTAATAATCATTCTGAAAAATTTGGAGGGCAATGTCTTCAGGAATATCTGGATGATAGTAAATAATGCATGTAATATCAAAAGAAGTATTTTTGCTCGAGGAGAGAGGTTCGTTGGATATGTAAAAACGGCTTCTGTCCTTGGCAGAATAAGGAGAGTGGCTTTTGCTGCCACTGTCTACTACTAAATTTTGCATCATGCAGAAAAGAATTTTTTTAGGTAAATTAGGAATTTATGTTGTAAGAGGCAGGGGAAGTGTTATAATTTCCAGATTAATAGGTAAATAAATGGCAAGATTATGACATTTACGTGATGATGCTGTCGTCGTTTCTGGATCAGGAACACGCCCATGTTCCCGCCATTTGTGTTTCGTGGGAGGTTATAGACATCTTACTTCTTATAGCCACTGTCATTTGTAATAAACTGTTCTCGAGTCAGATGCCAATGCAAAACTCTCTGACCCATGTCCATTTGAATCTGCTTCCTCTCTCTGTTATGTAGAGATTTTGATAATTGCAAGTTCACTTAGCCTAAGATTACATGTGTAGAACAGAGTAGAATACCCAACTGGCACTAGTATTTCACATTATAACACAGTATTATGAGCTACAGAAGGATATAAGACTTGCTATCGACCCCAACAGCACATTAACAATGATCAAACTGAGAAACAACTCAACGAAAATCTGCCAGAGTCAAGATAAGGACTGGCATGATGTTGATAAATTGAATGGAGTACGAGGTTCCGACCATCACAAGAACCAATTATTCAAGAGAATGCATATGATACAACTAACTCCAAGCACTTCACGTATTATTATGAGAAGTACATCATTGTATAAGCTCTTACATTCCCTTGCAAAAATACTTCTTAACATTCCGATCAGGTTCTGGAGAAAATATCTTCGGCCAGTCCCTAAATCAATTGTAGCAAGCAGATAAAGATGCTAGAAGTTAAGATCCTTCCAATGTTATACTAAGGTCTCCAGATACTCGCTGATCGTAGTGTATTTTAACTGCGGGTATAACTGTGTCCCATCTAACCCTCCAGAAGATTCAATATCAAAGTATGTGTGATCTCCTTTAACGAAGACTGAGTATATAAAAATCAGAGTCATATTGTCTGGATATGGAGTCTCTGCAATGCAAGAAAGAGTAAATCAAATATTGCGAGACATAAGTTTAACGAAAGGAGAGAGTTAGAGAACATGAGAGAGGAGGAGACAGGTCCATTCCATGGATCTATGGACAGACAAGCCCATTCCATGGATCTGTGGACAAGAGCAATCTTGTGCATGTACTAGCACAAGTCAAAGGTCCCAACCAATGCCAAAGCAAAGACAGTAAAAATGAGAATGTATGAAAATAAGTTATTTCAAGTATAAAAAACATATTCTATTATATCGATGGCCAAACCTAGTTACTATCATATTCATTTTTAATCTAATGGAATTTACATGCAATGTGTAACTAATTAATCATGAAAGAAGTTGTGTTTTGTACTCATTTGCTCAAAAAAATAAAGGAGGGGCCTAGTCTCTAAGTGAATGCTATCCATATAAACAAGTTAAAATACCTTTGATTTTGACAAGAAGTTGGTCTTCTGGTATATAAATCTTTTCAAGCTTTTTCCTAATCTTGCTCTCCCAAATCCCAACTAGCTCATTTATTGAGTAGACATTTCCCGGTGGCCTCAAATACAGCACCTTGTTTGATGTACGTGGATCATCAATAGCACAAATGGTGAAGGCAGCAACATCCTCATCCTTCACAAAGACGCCTGCAAAGAAATTGCATTTATTAAGATACCAGTGCTAAGAACATCCTAAAAGGTCTGATCAACTTGCATAATTGGATCTTGAGCATTACACCTTTAACATTTCCATCTCCGAACACTGTGACCTTGTCCCTGGGCGGAGTCATTAAACCAGGCTGAACTAATGATGGAAGTAAATATCTCATTAAAAAGTTGCAGCAGATGTAAGTATAGTGAATGCCTTCAGCTTCTACAAGACGCCGAATCTCAGATTTCCGCGAATAGAAGTTATAGTCCATGCCAGATATTTGAACTTTATCTGGATCTGCTCCAAATTCTGATGGAATGAACTTCTGCAACAACTCATGTATGCATCTATCTTATTGATCAATAAAACAAGTCTTTTATTGAGGATGCGTGCTTTCCTCTATCTTTCACTCCTCGCGTACATGCATAAACACTTCTTAAGCATGCAAAGCACTATAATAAACAGAAATGTAAAAGAGCAAAATTACTATACTATTTCTCGAACATTTCCTTCATTGTCATTGTTACCAGTTGATATTTCCAAATCAAGGTTTGGGCCAGGACAACAATGGTAGTTCTTAGCTTATGCATCTATGTTCTATTCCAAGCTGTCGGCAAAACGAATTTTTCAAGCCTTTCATTATTTGTTTCTCTGAGTCTGAAATTAAGTAGATATTCTATATTTGGTTACCAAAAGGGGCTAAAAGTTAAGTATATAGTTCATCCTTTGTCTATGAATATACCAGGACTCCATCTTCTTCTGACACTGTGCCATTATTAAAGCAAATAAGAAAAGGGGGAAACAAATTCAATAAATTAAATATAAAACGACTCCTAGAGTTAAAAAAAAAAGACAATAAAAATATCCTAAATCATTTCACAGATAAAGAATAGAAAGAGAGTAACAACCTTGATACACCCAGCTGCTTTAATAGCTCTAATAAGAAGTCTCTGGTCAAGAACCTGTTTTGATGGAATTGAACATATCACCACATCCACTTGCTTCACTGCCTCAACAAGGCTCTTCTCATCCTCCAAAGACCCCTAATAAAAAAAACCTACTCTTTTTCAAAAATTTAAATTTTGCACATAAGAACCCATACTAAACAGTAATTAAGCAAAAACCAAAAGAGAGAAAGGGAATGTGGACCTTGAGAACAGTGGCTCCAGCATCAGATAAAGAGTTAATCTTTTGTAGTTTAATTGGGTCAGTATAAGCAGAGTCCCTAACAAGAATAAAAGTTTGGTGACAGAATTTGATACTAAAATGTGCTAAATGGTACCCTAGATTTCCAGTTGATCCAATTATCAGTACTTTGCTCTTCTTCTCCATCTCCATTTGGATTCTTCAATTTGAATGGGCGGCTAACGGTTTTATTGGTTTCAGGACCCGGGTTTTGGGTCCTATACGTTGTCGTTTTTCAAGGGACAGAATGGACTTTTTCGTAGTACCCAAAACGGCTTTCCACGTAGAAACCTTTAAATTTCAAATTTTGAAAATAAACCCAAGAAAACGTAACAGAAACTCGAGCCATTGATGACCCTCCTTTCATTCATATGATTTTTGTATCTTTTTAAGTTGCACAAATTCTTTATTTCTCTCAAAACCCATTTGTTCTTCGTCCTCAGTGTTTTCTCTTCTAATCTTATACTCTAGAATCCTCAGTTTATGAGAAAAGATTAAAGAATTAGACTGTTTTTCCATTGCAAGAAAGATCATCATTTCGTCGAGGTTTCTTTTTCATTTCTTCAATTCTAGTAAATTACCTCTTCATGCTTAGTTTCTTCATGGTTTCTTTTTTTCTTGATGGACTCAGAATTTTAAATATTAGAAAAGATAAAATATGGCACCAGTTTCATATTTACTTTACCTTCTGTCACTTATGAAGCTTGTTTTTTTTTCTTTTATTAAGAAACTTTCTCTTTTTAGGTTACTGAATTTAGAATTCATAAAGCATGATATCAATGTTCCCCTCGTAGGCCTTTCATGTGTTCTGTTTTTCTTTTTTTAAAAAGAAGTTCTTTTAGTTTCAGAGAAAATTCTGTAGAGTGATAAATGGAACAGGGAAGAAATCTTAAGTCTTTATGATCTGGATACCTCATTTTTGAAACTGTGAAAGAAGTATATTTTTAATTTATGATTGCTCATGTTATTCCTTAGCCAATTCTTTTTGTTCATTTCAGGTTTCTAATTGGAGAAGCATCATAATCAATAACCAGATTTCAGTATCTTTCCTTAATTCTTGATCCATTTGTGGTATCTTTTTTCTTTCTGTAAAAAAAAAAAAGAAACTTTTCTTGAAACATATTCTTGTTTCTCTTTATGTTTTGATTAGCATTATTATTATATTAGCGACGTTTAAGTTCTTGAGAATTTAACTTTCTTTTGCAGGTGAGTAATTATAAATCATAGTAAGAATGAATGATTTAATGACTCAATCATTCCTCAGTTACGTAGAACTCAAGAAACAGGCCATGAGAGATATGGAATCTGAACCAGATCTTGAGATGGGTGAATTAGATCCTGCTGATGAGAAGAACCTGACAAAGTTCTTTGAAGAAGTGAATGGAATCAAGACTGAAATGGAAGAGATCACTAATCTCCTCCTCGACCTTCAAGACCTAAATGAAGACTCAAAATCTACTCACAGTACTAAAGTGCTTAAAGGAATTAGAGACAGAATAAACTCAGATATGGTTACAATTCTTCGGAAAGCCAAGATTATCAAGTCAAGATTGGAATCACTTGACAAGTCTAATGTGGCTAATCGTAGTTTGTCAATGGCTTATAAAGAAGGCAGCCCTATTGATAGAACAAGGGTTTCCGTGACTGATGGATTGAGAGTTAAGTTAAGAGAGATGATGCATCATTTTCAAGCATTGAGAGAACAAATTTTGAAAGATCATAGAGAGGGACTCAAAAGGAGGTACTATAATGTGACCGGTGAGCATCCGAGTGAGGAAGTATTAGAGAAGATGGTTTTGGGAGGTGGGAAAGAGAAAGTTTTTGAAGGGAAAGTAGATTTAGTTTTGGAGAATAAAGAGAGGCATGAAGCTTTGAAGGATATACAGAGGAGCTTGACCGAGTTGCATCAACTGTTTCTGGATATGGCTGTCTTGATAGAGACACAAGGTGATGAGATTGACAATATTGAAGAGAATGTAGCTCGTGGCAGGACTTATATTAGTGGTGGTACTAATGGGTTATACTATGCTAAGCAAATGAAGAAGAATAGGAATTGGGGATGTTGGATTGGGATTGTTTTGCTGGTTCTAATGGTAATACTTGTTTCTATACTAGCTTCTTGAAAATTTTTTGGAGGCCATTTTTGGGTTGGATGAAGTGTTTTATTTTCTAGCCTGCTTGAAGGAGATTTTCTCCTGTGATTACACATACAAGCAATAGATGTTTTTCTCATGAAAGATGGAGTTTTGTTCTAGTAAAGTGATTCTATTGTTTCTGTCATTTTGAACTTCATGATGTCTCTTCATTCCACTGTCCTTTTGTTGTTTCCTTGAGATTTTGACAATTGAGAGAATTAGTTTCTGTTTGATATATTAGCAGGTTTCATCACCTTGAAATACCAAAGATTGTTTTAGGTATGAAAATTGAGCTCTTTCAATGAATATGGATGTTTACTTCTCTCTTTTTAATTAACATTCCGTTTTTATATCCGGCATGTTTTCTAGGCAGTACATGTTCCAGTTTGTTGTTTGTCGAAGACTAGCATGCCGCATGTAGTACTGGTTTATCTCTAGAAAGAAAGTATGCCAGAAATCCAGTTTTGGGGTTCTCTTACAATTGATTAAGCTATGACAATTCCCCATTTTGGCTGCCATAATGAAATGTCAAAACGTTTCTTTTTAAAGCTATTCCTTCTTCTGTTCATGTAGCATTTAAATTTAGATTGTGGCTAAGGGTATGAGCAGGACATCTTTTGAGCGCCTAATGGCATTCAAATAGAGTTAAAAAAAGAGTTCAAGAGCTGGACTGTCGGAAGAACATTAGCCACTCTTACTGTTGTTCATTGCCCAGGGCCTGCCTGGGCTATCAAAAGCAGATAAATCATTTTAGCACTAAAGGGGTTGCTATTGTTCTAACTTCATTCTCATATTATTCAGAGAATCCACATTTTGATGTAGTTCTATTTGCAAATACTATTGCACCAGAGAGGATTGCTATTATTCTAATTCAAGTTCAGGGCATCATTCATAATGTTGTTACTAAGGGTTTTACTTTCTGGCTGCACCATAATTTTTTATTATAAAACATAATTTCAAAGAATACACATATTCGTATCACCGTCCAATATTTGAACATTCTTACAATCTATGCGGATTCATATTACATCATATTCTTAAATATATATGTTAAAATTAAGGATAATCTTAATTTGACCTAAAAAACTACTCTGTTGGACTTAAAATATGTGGCCGCTATGGACCCAGAAATTTATTGCACAATAATTTGAATTTGAAATACAATTACAATTTCAAATGTTTAATTCTTTTCCTCCATTTAATACATCAGCCTCTAATCTAATTCCTGGACTTTTCAAGCATTTATGCCTGAAAATAATAAATTGAAAAGATGGTTAATGAATCCAAATTCATTAAAGAATCCAAATTCAGTGTTTAGTTTTGGAAATTCTAACAAGGAGGAAGATCCTTGGGTGGAGGCATGACGGATAGATCTGGTCCACTTCCATCCTCAACAACGAATGCTGTTTTCAAACCCCATCCTGTATGTAGCTCCAAGTGACAATGCATAAACCACACCCCTGCAAAAATAAACAAAGGAAAAGAAAATCAAGAAAATATTTTTTGATTAACAGGTTCATTGGAAAACTTAAGTAGTTTTCAGTGCATACCTGGATTATCTGCCCTGAACCTAATGGCAGTCCATCCGCCAGTAGGAACACCAACTGTATTTCTTTCAGGAGGATCAACTAAGTTAAATTTTGCTGGATCTTTTTTAGGATTAAAGTTTCCAATCCCAGTTCCAACTACAAAGAAATTATAGCCATGCAAGTGAAAAGGGTGTGATTCAACAGTTAGAAGATTTGTATCTTGTAGCACTAATTGCACAGTTGAATTGTATGCAATTTTACTAAGCCTTGTGCCTAAGGTAGTCCCAAGATTTGCAGTCAGAGGTGCACCAGTATAATTGAAAGGTGTTGGTGGTTTATCAGGAAAATCTGTTCTGAATACTCCCTTTATGTTGAAGTAATGAGCTTGAAGTAGGCCAATTTGAGGCATTACAAAAGTTATGTTGTTTAAAGAAGCAGTGAGTTGGGTTCCATTTAAGCACGTTGGACAGAGATTTATTCCTAAACCAATTGTGTAGAAAAGATGTCTGTCAACTTTAAGTGGTACATTTGCAGGAAATTGTAGTGTATTAAGGCTTTTAAGCTTGGAATTGTAGCTAAGGGCAAAAACTGTATCATTAGGTGCAGGAAGCTGAGGAAGAATAGGGAGTACAGTATTGGGAATGCCCTTGTATTGTAGTATAGCAGTGGCAGTCCTGTTGTCAACGGAAAGTGGTGCATCCATGAAAGGCCTTGCTGCCATGAAATATCTGTTAGGTGCTTGTGTTGCTTGAACAAGAACATTTGTTGTTTGGCCTGGTGCAATTAATATTGCTCGAGTTGTAAAGGGTTTTGTATAAACGGCATCAATTTCTACTACTGTCAGATTGTGCCCTGCAATGGCAAAGAAAAGCTCATCGTTGAGTGCAGCATTGATTATCCTCAGGAGGTATGTCTTTCCCTGTTCAACTTCCATGGCAAAAGTATCTGCAAGAAAATCGTGAAAAGTGAGAATTAATGCAGCTACTTATGATGTGCTTTGCAAAACATGTAAACTAAGATTCTGACGTTTTTCGGAGCATGGGAAGAGGGGTCCAGGCTTCCCATTAATGGTATGCGCATCAGATGCATTTGGAGGCAGTCCCATCTTATTCCCTTGTTTAACAATCTGTTCCACATCATTGTGCCACCATTCTCCTGCACAACAATTATGCCAGAACCAATGGTTTAGAAGTCAATGTATATCTATCTTGATTAGCTTATACAACTTTATTAGTCCACAAGTCCCACCTAAAATGAGGAGTTCTTCCCTCTGTGGCTGAGGAAAAGGAAATGGTGTCCCTGGTTTAGGCATGATAACAATAGCACCATAAACAGTAGCCCTTAGCCATAAGATATGTGCATGCCACCATAATGTTCCTCTTTGCCCTGTTACGTTGAAGTCATAGGTATATGTATGGCCTGTCTTGATAGGACATTGTGTTATATAAGCAGGCCCATCTGCCCATCCATTACGAAACTGCTTTAATCCATGCCTGCACACACGAAAAAGTTTCCATTTTTATGATTACTTACAGAACCTGATGTTTCGGGTTTACATTAATTTCCTCGTGATGTCAGAGCATCTACGCATAAGATAAAACATTTAATCATATACCAATGAATAGACATGTTATATTGTGCGTTATTGGTCACATTCACGAGAACCCTATCTCCTTCTCTGACATATATTGTTGGCCCTGGAAACCTCCCATTTACTGTAACAATGGGCTTGGCGTGACACAATCTACTTACATTTCTCACTTGAATCTGACAAAAAGCACAAAAGGGTATTTCACCAAGAAAAAGCAAAATCCAATAACATTACATAGAAGAACTAAAGAAACCCTGTGCATGATCTTAATTACTACTCACATCAAATTGGTATTTCTTGACAGCAGCTTCGACCGATAGAGAGATGAATCCAATCAAGCAAAGAAAGAGAAAATGAACTCTTGTACTTACAGCCATTTTATGTTGGTTTGAGTAGAATTATGGTATGATATATAATATGATGTTGTGATTGCAGTCAAGGGGGTCAAAAGAAATCTTCTTATAGAGCTCGAAAGATGCTAGAGAGAGAGAGCACCAGTTTGTTAAAAGAGAAGAAGAGGAGAGGTGGTGGTGGTGTTGAATTAGGTAGAGAATGAAAACCAAAGCTTGTAAGCAAGATAGTGATAGAGACAATTGAAGGGTACTGTTAATTCAGCTTGAAGAGGAGACAAAGAACAGCTGAAAGAGAAACCTCAATGTATTTGTTTACTGAAAAAAATGGTAGTATATATGGTATGACATGAGAGGTACTGTAAGCCAACCGTGACCACACCCTTTGAGCTTTACCGTTAAGGAAAAGTGACTGTATTAATATATTCTTCTCTTTTTCTCAAAATTTTCTTTCTGTCTGTCTTCGTTTTCTTGTAGCTCTTTCTCATGAGGAGTGATGTCAAGGTAAAAAAGAAGATTAATATGTATATGTAAAACGCAAAATATTAGTAAGGAGTGAAGGTTACTAGTTCCTTTCTTTTTTGTTCTTTTAGTTAGTTTTTGTTTTCCTTTCTTAACAGTTTGGTTATGTTCAATAAAGGACCTTGCTTCTAAGCTTTTATATGTTTCTAGTGATTTGGTGGTGTCTTTAAATATTAGATATTGTATGTGAGACAGCTTGGAAGTAACATTTCTTACTATTCATGATAACTACTTATTGTTGGATGTAAATACATACAAAATTTCAACCTTTTCTTGTAGATCTCCTTCAGTTATACGTACAGCTACGTGCTTTTTCCATATATATAGTTTCATCAAGAACTTTAATTAGTTAATCAGGAAAAGGAATGATAAGATTTTGAAAATGTTTACTTTGGATTTAGCAAGAGAAACAAAAGAGTCGAGGGTTGCCAATCAAATTTATGCATGTGAGTTCAATTTACACTTTTATAGAACATAAGATCTCTTCAGAAAATGATTCCGATGAAATTAACTCAAAAAAGAATCATTTTCATTTTGATATGATATCTTAGTAGCACCTATTACCCAAAGCAAGTCATTTTTGCTTCTTTTCTTTTGTCATATTAGATTTTCTCTGAAAATATGAATATATACATGAATCATAGAAACTACTAATATTAAAATCTCTTTTGTATTTAAAATTTCATTTTGCTATTTTTATTCTTTTATTTTTTTCTCGTGACAAATATTCAAATTTCAAAACCCACTTTTAAAATTTTACTTTCTTCACCAAAAAACAAAAATTCAAAATTTTACAATAATTTTATATTTTAATAATTCAAATATATGTAATACTTTGTCAGTAGGAGTATATGATATCATCAAATTCTCTTTAGTTAGTTTTCTCAAAATAAAATCAGAATTTAAGTTTTAAAATTGTGACATTCATTTACATTCTCGTTTTTATATTTTAGGAGAGCCATATTTTCTTATGACTAAATTAAAAATATTAAGCAAGAAAAATTTAAAAAATATTGCACGATAAAGATAGAAAAATAATTTATCATTTATATATACACATGTATTGCTGTACAGATATCAATACCTCTTTCATGAAGAGGGAAATAAATGAAGTAATATTCACAGTAAAACTGAATAAAACAATTAATATATATATAATTGGTAAGTAGAGAGAGGGGTAATAAATAAATAATAGGATGTAGCTATGAAATCTTTCTAGTTGTTGCCAAGATGAGCCTTGACAGTCAACTTTAAGCCTCTTCTTTTAAAGTAGGCTGGATCAGGCCTAAGCCAACTTTGACCCCCAATCATGTCCTTGGTTAAGAAGGGTGCAGCCTCTTCAGCGGATAACTCATGTGACCATTCAACCCTCTTTGATTTAACTACTCCAGGACCATAACACTTGTATTCCGCATAGAACACCGTACTGTCATCCAAGAAAACATAATAAAAATCATTAATCGATTTTAAGAAGTAGCACCAGGAAACATACTTATGAAGAAAATGGAAAAAAAATATATTCAGATGCTTGGATTATTGTTTATTGTTTAGTCTAAAGGGTCATTAGCTTTATCTTTGTCTCATACACAGACTTGAGTAAAAATATTCTGCTATTATACTCGAAGTAATCTTGTGATATGATATTAAACTAGTTATTGGGACGTGCATTAACTAAAGAAAGGATGGATTAAATATATGTACGTGTGTATTTATACCTTTGCCTGGTTTGGCCAGACCAGCTATCCCATCCAGGCGGGACTATGACACCAGACATGTAGCTAAGGGCAAACACGACTCTAGAATAAGCACCCCATGGCCTCCCTAAATAGGCACTTCCAATGCCAGTGATCTTGCTACCCAAGAAGGTGAAACCTGTATTGTCTGACTGAGAAGCTCTGTGTTGAGCAGTAATTGATCCATTGTTCCTGGAAATCGAATGCAGATGGCATTTCTGTATGCACACAGATTGAGATATATATGTGCGTTATTAATTGATCAACATTATTCTACTGATTTAGCATTCTTTTTGGATATTATATATATATATGGATAAAGACTTAGAAACATTGATTTAAGTGCCAACGTACTTCAAAGAGTGAAGCAGCGTTTCCGCATATGAAATCAGTAGCTCCTTCAATGTAGCAATTGCTATAATAATGTGATCCTGTTTCGTCCAAGAGAGTGTCTTGATAAGAGAGAATTCTACAACCATAGAACGCAGCTTTATCTCCTGATACCCTTAGTGCAACAGCTTTGTCACCACTCCCAAATGTATTCTGTGTAGATAATAAACATATGCACATATGCAAACTGTTTAGTCATTGCAAAAGTTTAGATAAGAAAAAGATGAAGAAATAGGCTGCAGTTACACTCCTGCAAGGAACTAAACGAAAGGAAATATGTATATATATATATATATGTATACCTGAATTGTGAGATATCGTCCGACGAAATCAGAAGCCAATACAGATAGTGTTGGAGACTCATATATATCCCCTCCAGCGCTCCATGTGATTATGGTATTGGAGGCCGTAGTGCCACTCAATGTTATGAAGGGCTTATCAGCAGGAACAACAACTCGTTCTCTACAGATTGGAAACAAAATATTATAGAAAAACGGTTCAGTGAGAACATGCACAGACACGTAATTATTTATTATCTTGGTATTGCAGATACAAACCTGTATATTCCAGGCTTAACCCAAATGAATACTAATTGAGAGTTATTAGGAGGAACGGAGTCTATGGCATCTTGTATTGTCTTAAAATCTCCTTTACCAGATTGATCAACCCTTATGAGAATGGCAGTTGACAGGTCTATGGAAGCTGTGGCAGCAGCAGCAACGGTGGAAGCTAAAGCAATTATATATGCTAAAATGATAAAAGTGTAACCACAAATCTTCATTGTAGCTGAACCCGTGTGCATATGTGATTACTTTCTGTCTCGATCGGCTAAAACCCAGAGGATATGCTAAAAAGGGTTATTAAATTATATGAATTAGTGAAGGAATGAAGCAAAAAGGTGCTTAATCTAATGTATATATATAGTGATTAGGGAAGACCTTCGCCGATTTCTTGCTGTTGAAGCTCAGAGAAAAGGCTGTCCTAACGTAAGCATGCATGCAGATCAGAGATATTATTCAAAATTCAACTGGTCAGAAGAACAATTCATTCTGTTCCATATATCATGTATCTGAATTAATAACACTGAAGTTTATTAATTAGAAACTAAGTAATAATATCATCTGCCACATAAGATATATGAACGAGTTGAGTAACAGTGGTGGTGGTAGGCGGTTTAGAATATAGTAAATGAATTAGCAGGTAAGGTTGCTCCAAGACATGAGTCAGTCCCGATCCACACTTCTAAATGCATGCATATTTTCAAATAATGAATCAGGATGCATGAGTTGATATCAAGCTAGGCACATTCGTTCCATTAACCTTACAAATTGTCAATCTTTTTTTTTTTTTCTGTTCTTTTTTGTTTAAAGATGAAGGAAACACCCAGAAAAGGACCAGTAAATTTTCAAATTTTGAATGCAACGCTCCATCGTTGTATTTCTTCAAACCTTAGATGAGTAATGAAAATTACCTTGAATATTTATATTAGTAAAAAAAGAAAAGAAAAGAAATGTAATGCTTATTATCTCAATGGTAATTAAAGAGTTCCTGTCTATCTCTTATATGCATTCTCACACAGACCTTATAAATTTTGAAATACATTATGCATGAGGAATTCAAAAGCCCAAAAAGAGATTCAAACTAAAAGATTACCTATAAAATTTAATTATTTTTTCAAAAAGAAATATACCTGTAGCCCCTCAGAAATTATTTATATATCTCTATATAGTTCTTAGCATTTTATGTACTCATATATTAAAGATTGGTCCATCTGCTAATAATTTTGAACCTCAAAGTTCAAATCTAGAATTAAGATAATATAAACAAATGTCAAGAAAATTGCTTCAAGAATGGATTTTATAGAGTTCCTAAATTATTAAGAAGCACATTTGAGTTTGCAGGGATATATGTGAGAACTTGAAAAATTAAATAAATAAGAGCAGCTGCAACCATTTGAACAAGTAATTTCAGTTTAAAGGCATCGTGTCCTGAAAACCAGGAGAAGAAGTCATAGCGGCAGCTCATTCTTGGTATGTTAATTTTTGTTCCCACTAACAAGCAACACAAGAAACTAGACGAATTAGTTTCTCTAATTCGACTAAACTATATAAACTAGAGCTTGTCTTATACTGTCCCGAACACAAAATACTTCCAGCTATAAAACAAGCTTAAGCTTATCCTTTTCTGTTGTTGCTGGTATCAAATAGTTAAAATATATATATCAATTATAAATCCCTAAATATAGAATACTTATATTAAAAGTTTATTTGGTTTAAAGTCATGATTGAAAATAGAAATATGGAAAAAAAAAATCGAAAAAGTTAACTTTTATATATTATTTGGTTCAATGTAAAATGAAAATCAGATTTTATTAATTTTTAATATTAATAATAATATTTAATTTATCATATATAAAAGGATAATATAAATATAAATAATAAATTGTATTTTAATTGTTTGATTATTATAATTGATTGAAATCAAAGAAATGTTATTTAGGCAAAGGAGAAATGGGTGATTTCTATTTATAGAATAAGATAATTACTCCATTCCTAATATTATTTATATCTATTTTTCACGAACCAAATAACTCTTAAATACTATTATTTATAATTACGGTTTACATAGATAAAATCATAATATAGAAGTTCTAATTATTTCTCTCCCTTAACAAAATATTTGGATAGAGATTTTTCAAGATTTTCTGGAGTTTTATAAGGTTTTGAAACCTCCAACTCTTATTGAAAATTAAGGTTTTGGGAAGCTTTAAAAAAAATCTTCAAATATGTTTAAATTGGCAGGTTAAAAGAGATTAATTTACCATCTATTTTTTATAAATAAAATAAAATTTAAAATTTTATCTTACCTCTTTAAACTTTACTTCTATTTACTTTATAATTTTTTATTTTATTTTTACAGTTAAATGGTTGTGAGATTGAACCTGAACCTGAGGTCCAACTCTTTTGGGCCAGAATCTTTACAAATTGAACCCTGGCTAATCGAAATTACGGCCTCAAACACTCGACATGGTTTAGCTATGAGGTCCATGTTCCTTCACAAGGGTAAAGAAGAAAAAAATGACGAGTTTGGAGGACATTTGAGTAAATATACGAAAGGAGGAGTCATTAATCCTCTCGCTATTTAAAGAGCAGAGCAAACGCAAATGCAAAAACCCTAACCTAAAAACTCTCGACTCTGTTTGCAGCTTCTGTTGTACAATTGGAACAGGGATCTGCTGTTCCGTTCTCTATCTTTCTTCTACTTATTCATTACTATAAATGATCAATATTATGAATCTTAGCATAAGAAAAGAGAGAAGGGATGCTGTGATGATGAGATAAAAATAATCTCGTTAATCTGATACCTATCATTATGAGGACAAATCCTCTTTCCATTCTTTAGTTTTCTGAGCTCCCTTCTCCTTTTCTTTTGTACGATTCTTGTTTTCGTTTTTCTTATTTTTGGCATGAACTATGAGTACTGCTTCTGACTATAAATTCACTGAGATCTGTTTTTCTTTTTCTTTTTGAATCTGTATGTTTTTTTTTAACCAGATTGAATGTGTTTCCGGCGAAATTAGACTTGGGTAAGTCGGGGTGGGAGGGAGCTATGCCCATAAAATGAAAACCAGAAAAAGAACCCCTAAAGTTTAACCTGAATAACACTCGAGTCCTTGCTAACTTAAAATTAGCGATTTTGGATGTCAGAGATTTGTTAAACCTATATATTTTAGTCCCTTAATTATGAAAGTTTAAATGTATACTGCACTAACATTTGTAATCATGTCACTCTAATTTAGTAAACATCTTGCATTTTAATACCTAAATTATTAAAATACAATACACTTAAATCCTTAAAATTGTCCGCATTTCAAGAATTACTTTGTAAAGACTCCATTCTTTTCTAGTAAGTTTTGAAATTTTAGCGACCGAGGTGATTTTAGTTGGGGTGATTTTGTAATTAACCTTTTACAAATAGAATTACAAATATCTCTTTGAGGTTTGCCCTACTAATGCATTTGGTATATTGTTTGATAAAATAGTGTTCTGGTTAATCAACTCTTAGTCTAAAAAACACAGAAATGAAAGTGTGTGATAGGACAAACCTTATGGAGGTGTCAAAACTTTTTTAATTAAAAATCATAATATTTGACATTTTTAGGTGTCAAAACTTTAATTATTTCAATATCAGAAAAATGCACCACAATAAATGGCATGTAGGACAGTTTCTTTTCCCTCGAAAAACTGTATCATTTCCTCATAATATTTGACATTTTAGGCGTCAAAACTTTAATTACTTTATTTTTTATAAGAATTTAAAAGCAGTTAAAAGAAAGATAATGAGTATGAGAAATGAGTTTCTATTTTATTCAATTTTTGATTAGTGAGAAAATGAAGTAAAGTTAGAGATTTTATTTTTCACATTATTAACAATCGGACGTGAAATCTTACAGCAAAGAATTACCAAAAGTAGTATAAGGTTGGAAATAGCCTAAAAACGAATGTCTGGTGTCTTCTTGTAAACGGGCTTGAAGCTTACGCTTAATTCAGCCCATAGGCTTACAAAGAAAAGGAAATATTGGACCACCAGAGGTACTCCAGTCAGAAATGAAGGTCCTGTTATATCATCAAATTTACAGGCGGACGGACGGTGCCATACCCAATTCTCTTAACTTACCAATTTGAACCGCAACAGCCATTAGCAACATAAATTCCTCTTTAATTATACTCTTCCTATGTAACCAGCTCCTTCCACCAATTTCTGTCAAGTTACAGCATCTCATGGGAAGGCAAGCAGTATTGAGTTCTAAACATCGCTGATCGGACCAAAGCTAGCAACCATCCTTGCACCTTACAATATCAAAAACCCACAACCTAAACAAAAGGGTACTCGTTTAATAAAACTAAACCCATAACACCATATCCACCAAAAACACACAAGAAAGAGAAAGCGCCATTGTGTAAGCTTTTACCCACCAAACATTATTTCTACCAGTAGACTCAAAGTCGAAGTATAGAAAATGATAGGCGGGAAGCTTCGAGAGAAAGAGAAAAATAGACAACCCACCGAACACCTTTTGTTATTATATATCAAGATTTTTACATGTCAAAGTCCTTGTACTAGGACTACGACTCGGAATAGATGACTCAGTTACAAGCTTCGCTTCCTATGGGCTTATGGAAAAAGAAAAAAAAAAGAAGAAAGTAACGGAGATCCATGGTCATAACGTGCGAAAGGCATGTCTTTCTTTTGTATTTTTCATTGAACTTTGTAATTTTCCTAGTTTTTTAATCTAATATTAACACATGTCAAACAAGCCACTTTCGGCGGCTGACAGAATTGTCCTTGATCAATTTACCTTCAACAAAACCAGGGTAAAACGAAAACCATAATCACCAATAGACAAAAAAAAAAAAAAAGGATCTTTGGAAATATAGCACAAAAACAAGGAGTGGAGTACAATTGGAAACAAAAAAAACAAAGTAGGAAACAAAAATGGAGGTACTTAATGAGGAGGAAGAGTACGATTGGAAAGAAGTGAATCTGCCATCATTGATCCCAATAGTTCCAGAACCAGAGCTTGAAAGGGAGAGTGGAGAAAGGAGAAGAGGCAGAGATATACTTATAGCTATCGATCATGGACCCAACAGCAAGCATGCCTTTGATTGGGCTATGATTCATCTTTGCAGATTAGCTGATACTATCCATCTTGTCCATGCTGTTTCCAGTATGTCTGTTTTTCTGTCTTTTTGGGTCTTTTATTGTTTGGAATGATTGGGGTCGATTTTCTTATTTTGGGTCTATCTTTAGGTGTCAAGAATGATATTGTGTATGAGATGGCTCAAGGTCTTATGGAGAAGCTTGCTGTGGAGGCTTTTCAAGTTGCCATGGTGAGTGAACCACCTTTTTCAGCAGATTCCAACAGTTTATGTTAAATCACTTGAAATTTGGCTGCTAGATTTTGAGCTAATCTAAGTAAATACCACATCTTTTAATTTAATTGTTCGAGATGAATTGAATGATATCTTGGATTTGGAAAAGGTACTAGAAACTTTTCATTTCTTATATGTTCATCTTTTGGATTGCAGCTATTATATACCAGTCGAGCTAGGCAAAATTATTTTAGCATTCTATTTTCACCTAATAATTATATTCCTTTCTGATGCAGTAGAACTATTAAAAGATTCAAGTTGTTGAGATTTGGAATAAACGCTTGATTGCTAGGTTTATGTGGTTGATTCAGTGTACATCCTTATTAAAGTTACGGATTAGACAACTCTTTGCCACTTGTTCTTCATTTATATCTCCTATTCCTATTCCAATATGAATGGTCATTGATGAGTTCAAGGATTCCTTCCCGTAGTTGGGATTTGGCAATGGTCAAGGATACCTGCCAGCTAATTGTTCTTATAAGGCCAAGGTCTCAAACTACATTTTTGGCTCATTATACAGATTCCATGGTGCATTTCTTTGTTCCTTGCAAGTTGATTGCTAATTTTTTGAAGGGTTTGAAATATCACATACGGCTCCCAACGTATGATGCAATTTTGCATTCATAATCTTTTTTGTTTACATTAGCTTATGTTGTTAATGCTCTAATTCAATCATTCACATCGCCAAATATAATAAACTGCTGATCTTAATCAAGAGGGATCATAGCCAAGCAAATTATGTCATGAAATAATTTAAAAATGGCATAATTCTCTCACATATTTGTTGATTGTATTGAAATAGGTGAAGAGTGTGGCTCGAATCGTGCAAGGGGATGCAGGTAAAGTTATTTGCAAAGAAGCAGAAAGTTTAAGGCCAGCGGCTGTGGTTATGGGCACTAGAGGCAGAGGCTTAGTGCAAAGGTACTCTATCTCTATCCATCAACGTAATGGCTTTTAGTTTTTGACAGTTCATCTCAATTTTAAAAAAATATTAATTTTTCTTGACAGTGTACTGCAAGGAAGTGTGAGCGAGTATTGCTTCCACCACTGTAAAGCAGCACCTGTTATAATTGTTCCTGGGAAAGGTCAAAAGTAATTCTGAAAAGGAATTCTTTTGATGAGTTAAAACTATCTTGGAGATTTGTTTTAAATTCATCTTATTTTCCTTGAATTTGCAGAAGCTGGTGAGGAATCATTGGTACAGTGGAAGTAATAGCATTATCATAAAGCAAGAGAAATGGTTGAACTATCTATAAGTTTGACATCTAGGGTTGTGAAATTTGTGATGTTATTGTAGTTTCTTGGTTGGATAGAATGCAAGGTCTTCCAAGAAGAAAATTTATTTTTATAACAGAGTGAGAGATTGGAATATGTAACTTAACACTTTAGTAGAACACTTTAGATTTGTCGATTTGTTCATTATCATGGTTCTGGATGCATGGATTTGATACATAATATATTGATAGAAACCATAAGTAGATCACAGGGAATGTCTGATGCAGCTTGTCAAGATGCTGCTAACTTACCGGCTACTTAAGTCCTGTCAGCAGCATTAGTCAAGATTGGTTGTTCTTAGTTTGCACAATATTTGGATCTTGAAGAGCATTCGTCAAACTGTAATGCATTAACAAAAGGCAGTCTCTGCTACTTGCCAGGGATTTTGCAACAACCACTTTTAAAATTTCATGACATGTATTTTTCTCCAATACATGGAATTTGAGACTTATCCTGCATATGTTGGGGTGACTGGATGTGGGGATACATAGTAGTCTCACTCAGAAAGAGCTTCATGAAAGCTCTTCTTTGCTTAGGAAAGTATAATTTAGTTCTGCCAAATGGTATGACACAAGAAAGAAAATGAATTATAAGTGGGCAGTGGGATTCCTTGTCCACATGAGTCCCAGAAAGCATATTTGTGGCCGTATGTATGCATGTAGTAAAATCTTTGCTGATCTCAAAAAATTTCAGTTCGAACTTCACTCATCGATTCTCTCTTCACTAATATAATGTCTCAGATGATTATGAAAAATTTACATAAATTCCAGAATATACTAAATGTCCAGTTAGTATATAGAGCTTAGGGTTTAAGCAATGGAAATGTCTCAAGTCCCTACCTTTTAATCCATTAATTTTAATGAGTTAATTTCATTTATTGATGAATATTCTAAAAGGTTTTTGTAATATAAACTACCAAGTTAAAGAACAAGTTAAATAAGAGTTTTAACGTCTCCATAAGAGCGATGGCAACTTAAAATGTGACTCTTATCATTTCCCTGATCTCGAGCAAGGGTTTGCTCCAGTGATTTTAAAGCTTTTCTGGGATGAGATTTAAGCAATTTGCTTGCTATTCTATGCAAGATAGTGTCAAAGATTATGTTAAGGTGGGTTTATTTTGCATATTCTATGGCCACGCATAAATAATTATGAGCCTAAGATTTAATGATAATTAATAGTTGGTGCTCACTGTTTTATTTATTTTTTTTAAGAAATAAATAAGATAGCTTCAATATGAAGAAGGCTAGTATTGATAAACACTTTATCAAAAGTTTATCTCGTTAAAATACTTCCAAGAAAGATCTAGCAAAGAAATCTCAAAGAGAAAAAAGAGTTCAAATGAAGAAACTAAAAGAAAAAGAGTGCAAACGAAGAAACTAAGCCAATTGAGGATGATAGCTTACTGGTAAAATGTGCTTTCACCACACAAAAAAACCTAGATTCGATAACTGGGAGACGGTTTTTTTGAGACATTTATGCCTCTTATAAAGACTAAGGTCATACATTGGCCGGGTCTCTTTTACTTGCTCCTGCGGTGCTGCGGTGATGAGCATGAGTTCCATCTTAAGTTTTGCATGGTTCTACAAACATTTCGCAATGAAAGAAAGCTCGTATAATCAACGTCCATAGGTAGAAGTCCTGTCGATTGTCGGTATGTTCAGCGGAAATCACTACCACTGATGGCTTCCTCTTACCTATTTGTTTGACTGAAAAAAGAAAAAAAAATTAACATAGTAATACAAATTAACCATTTAACACAAACAATTCGATTACATTAGGAGAAAACAAAGTCATGAAGCCAATCATGGCATTCATCCTCATATAACATCCAAACCTAGTGAAAAAGTTTGTATATACGTGTATTGATAAAACAGTGATGAATGTGTTACAAAAATTCTGAGTTTAGTTACAACTGATGAAGAACTTATATTGATGCTTATATATGGCCAACGACTATATTTCTGAGAGGGGAAAGGTTGAAGTGACCTTTCCTGCTTTGCAGGTAAGGTTGCTCCCTTTCCCTCTTGGCCAGTGATGAAAAGCCTGCACAAGCAATCCAGTCCAGCTTGTGCAGTGTCTGAGGCCATGCCTTCCATGTCCCTCTTTCTGTTTTTTTTAACACCTAGCAAGTGCATGAGCCGCAAGATTAGAAGTCCTCCGAACAGCCTGGAAGCCAAAACACCTGCCACCTCTGTAAATATATCCAATATTAGCAAACTTGCTTCAGTATTGAAATTGGAATCATATATGTATCAGCTTCACCGTTTCCAAGGCAATCACTTTCCACTGTCATTCCTCTACTCCACAATCAAATGCAGACCACCTGAGACCTGGTTGCGATAAAACTACAACATTCTCACCCAGCAATAGCACAGCAGCCCCTTTCCAACAGCATTAATTATACACACCCGCAACTGGCTTAAACCAAGAACTAGAAGACAGGGGCCAGCAGCTTGGCTTGAGAGCAATAAACAGCTTGCCGAAACTCATTGAGGAACTCAACAGCCCCGCATGCCATCGACGACGGCAACATATATGACGAACTTCCCATGCATGAAATACTTACGTTGATGCCATCCTACACATCAAACAATGGCAAAATCACCCTCGTCGAGATTATTCCAAGCTAATAGCATTTGCATCAAAAAAACTACCAACGATTTGGACTTCGCCACCAGAGTTGCAAAAGGGCTATATATATATGCACAACTGTCCGTTGAATACGAGAATAAGAAAAGGGCGCGAATTGCATTTTCTAGATGAAAGGAAAGCCACATCTTGAACAGCGAATATTTAAAGGGCCATACTGAGACACCAAACTAAGTTAGACGGGAATAATATCAAGACATACCCGCCACCAAAAATAAACAAAAAAGAAAACGAACTTTAGAATGCAAGCATTGGTTGCACACAAACTTTCACCGGTTAGAAAGGACATTGATTTGTGAACTAAACTGGTCTGACCGTGGCACAATTCGGTTAGCCTGCTACCTGAACAATCAAATCAGGGTCTCAGCAAATGCAAAACAACATCAGTCTCACGTGGCAAAAACAAAATGGGAAATAATCAGCTAATCATTCATGTGCTATCTATCCTCCCTAAGTAAAAATGAAATTCTATCATCAATAGGTGCAGACCTAAGTGATAAAATTCTAAAATTATTTCAAAACTTGTTAAATAAGCTTAATTATAAAAAGAAATTAGCTAAATTAGACTAAATTACAATTCTACCGATATTGCAAAATTCATTATATCTATTCCAACACAGGAGTAAAATAAGAAAGAAAAGATTAATGTTACATATAATATATAAAAGTGATATATAATTAAAATTATTTTTATTTAAAAAGATAGACAACTAATAAGAAATGAAAAAAAATATTTTATAAAAACGAGTTTAAAAAGATAAAGATAAATTTATTTATAGTACATAAATTCATAGATTTTACCTTTTAAATATTATCGAAATTAAAATAATAAAATGAAAAATAAACTGATGGATGCTCCGTCTAACTCATCCTTTATTTCCGGGATTCTTGTTGAAAGGTAAAAGACAGAAGCCTAGTTGCTGAAAACCAAAACCAAAAACCATTCATGGATCACTAAAATAAACAGATAGCCAAAAAGAATCTTTGTGAGTCTTAGCTTAGGTTAGCTCTTTATGTATCTACCTTGCACAATGTGAAAGGTGGAGAGAGAAATCTGAAAGAATTTGAGGAGAAAAGGAAAAACAAAAGAATTAGAGAGAAAGCTGAAATGGGCCCAAGAAAGAGAAAAGGCAATATCATCTTTCAACATCCAAAGAAAACAAAGAGAATCCAAGAGATCTTGCCTATGGATGAGGCCAGGTCCACTCCTTTCACTATCTCTATGTGGCTTGAAAATGAATGCAGCCTTAAATTTTAAGCCCTCTCTCTGTAAATCTATCCAGCAAAAGTAAATAAATATGAATTGAATACTTCTTCATAAAATAGCCGAAAGAGAAGGCTGCTCTAAGAAAATTTGAAAGGATAATAATTGTGATTCACTAAATCTAATATATAGAATACAGTCAATAATAAAAGTAATTAGTATCATTTTTCCAAAAGAAAAAAGCTATTCTCTTTTTCAATGAAGAAATTGGAAAGAAAAGTGTAAGCAACCATTGTAGTGGTCCCCTTATTAGATAAATACATGGAGAGGCGCAACCCAACATTGAAATACTCTTTTCTTATAGTTTGTAATTTGTCAAGAAAATAATGGATATTAGGAAAGGTTGTGTTTTTGTTAAAAGGTACATTCAGGACATCAACTTTCTATTCTATGTATTATGTAGAGAGAAACAGCACAAGTGTTGGGTGGAAGTTCAGGTTTGTTTATCTCTGCCAGTTTGGATATGTACCTAAACCATTCGAATGATGTCAAGATTGTAACTTCCTGCCAAGGAAAGAAAACAATATTTGATTACTTGGAAGTTGGAAGATTCATTCTTTTAACTTAATCCTTATAAATGGACCTTGGAAAGGAAATTTTTGTATCCTACCCAATGTTGGTCACCTTTGTCATATTTCGGAGAAAATTGAGCTTTATTTATTTTTGTTTTTGGAATTAAGGAAACAAAAGTAACAAGTTAGGACTTAGGAAAACCCTCGAGAACAATGCAATTCGTTTCCCCATTAATACATCCCTCAAATTGGTATTTTATTGAAAATGAAATTAATATACAGTATTTTATTGAAAATAAAATTAATATATACAGCTCACGAAAAGAGAGTTCTTTCAATTTAATTATCTCGATTAAGTTACAAAGCTCGCCACAAGAAAATTTGCCAAGGTGATCCATAGATCGGTTGTGTTTAGAACTTATGCCAAATAGCAGAAATCTACTCCAACGCGCTTTCATTTCCTCATAATTGTTATTCAGTAAATAAAGAACTTTATCCTACTCATGGTGATGCCTATCTCCTGCAATGAATGTAGTATATTATACTAGTAGTATTTTCTTTTATTAAATACTAACTTGGCCGTCGGAATAGTTTTTCAGAAATCGACTTAGAATGATGATTTATTATTTTGCAAGAAGTTCGGAATCATAACTTATTGCAAGGATACATATAAGTTGCAAAAGTTTTATTACAGCGTATAGTCAATAAAGTTTACCGGGTTGTTGAATTTTAATTCATACTTGGGTCAATTGAGCTAGTAGTAGGCTAGGCACCTTCTCAAATAGGCAATAGGTCTTAGGGGCAAAACCCAAAAAAAAAAAAGAAAAAAGGGTAAAATTTAATTATTATTATTATTTGTGGTAGCTTTCCTTTGGTCTGGTCACTCAAATGAGCTTTGGTAAATGAGCAGTTAACGTACCTCAAAACCGCAGAACATGTTCATCTGGGTACTTGTCTTATATTGGCAATTGTTGCAATGAGCTTTCAGGCCTGCCTGCTATAAATATTGCATAGACTTGGTAATATTAGATATTGTCATTAATCATGCTTTCAATGAAAGATGAAACACTTTATCATGTATCTAACCCCTAAAGACACTTTTTCTTTTTTCCTCTTTTTTAGCAATAAAGTGCTATCATGAGCTGATTTTTCATGTATTCTAGTAAACTCACTTCCACCGTCTAATCAAAAGCATGGCGAGAAGAAACTATTGGAAATAAATAAATAAATAGGGTATGGAATTAAAAACCAATGGTAATTTGAGCAAAAGATATTTGAAGGAAAAGAACAATAAATAGTTCATAATGACCCAGCATTAATATAATTTGGATGTTTGCAAGAACATGAAAATCATTCTAACAGAATTGATGCCTGAGTTTTCTTTTTCTTTTTCCTTCCATTTTTATTAGCCCTTAATTATCAGTGTCGTCTTAATCAAATATAAATATTATTCTGTACTAAGAGGGAAGCTAAGACGGTCCACCTGTAGGCTATATGTCCTTCGGCCTTAATTGAACCTTGTCACTCATTTCAGGTTCATCCAACAGAGAGACAACTCCTGCCACTGGACTACAATTGATACCTTACATAAATTACACATTTTCATGTCTTTTCCCATGCAACCCGCTTGTGGCCATTCTTCTCAGAATTACACCAAAAAAAAAAAAAAAAAAACTGTCGCATTTTTAAAAAAAAATTATGTTCTTCATAGCTCGGTGAGGTTTGATCCCTGATGAATTGGGGTGTGCAAGTGCACTTTTTGTCTTTCAATACCAAATGGAAAGGAAAGGATAATCTAGTCCACAAAAATTAAGGATTGTGTTTTGCAGATACTTTGTTAGAATATGACCTTCCTTTCATTGATTTTAACGTTCCTTCCTCCGCCCCACCATTGCTTTTAACCCTATTTCTTTGGTCCCCTCCCTTCCCCCCTCCCCCGTCGCCATCCGCCTTTTCTGTGTCGCAAAAGATCATTATAGAGTGATTGGCTAATGTGTAATTAAAAAAGGGGGGGAAAATGAAGAGGATTTCATGTTAATAGGTATGGATTTATTCATATTATGTTGCGAGTATAGATACAAATATATACGGTATGTACTTAGAAAGAAAGGAAAATAAAAAGAATCAGCAGGAGGATCAAAGGGTATTTAGAATAATCTGTTCCAAGAATCATAAAAATAATCAATATATTCTGATTCACATCTCCATCTTCAGATTGCCAGCGTCAATGGCACCTGCAAAAAGTTAGTAAATGAACACTCTTTTTAGTACCAATTCTTGAATAGCTGGATGATATAGAGACAATAAAAGAAAAGGAGAAGAAAGGAAAAAGCCATCATTATCTCATGGTTATTATTTCAGTAACCCTTTCGAATTACAAGCTAATATGATTAATAATCATATCCATGGAGATTATTTGATTGTGAGAATCATACACTTTGTCAAATCTTTACCAAGGGGGCCCATTAATATTATATGCCATCAATTGGAAATAGATGGCCATTATGTCTCTATACAGTCAAAATGCTTGGCACCTTTGATATAATTGCTTCCTCTTTCTAAAGAAAATATAGTTGGGAAAAAAAAACTTATACTCATTGAAAAGATCTGTGGTTTTGATCATTTGGGAGAAAAGATAGAAAGTACCCTGTAACCAACTTTCTCCATTTCAATCACAAATACTGATTTTTTTTTTTTCTTTCTTTTTCCCTCTTTTTCAGTTCTAAAGAAAAAATCATTAGCATTTGTGGGGTTATCTAAAGGCTCCATCATTGGTAGTTAAAACCCACTTTGCTTTATTTTTAGCCTTATGGAAATTATCATTTATCAATAAAGTGAAGATTGACAAGACATATTAATTAGCTCTATCTTACCTGTAAATGGCTGAGTTGGGAAGGATGTTGATCTTCCTTGATCAAAAGCTACATTGTAAAGATTTTGTAGATCAGCATCCCATGTTGACGAGGGCTGGATTTGCTGCATTTTATGAGCATGATTTTACATGAGAAAGTGCGTAAAAGAATTAGAGATAAATACCAGAAATATATAATGTAATTTTTAGAAATTTACATTGAAGCATGACGAGTCAATATAGGATTCAGGGATTGACACGGGAGCACTAATGGTTCTTCTAATCCCCATATCAGGATTATTTATCCCCATATCCAATCCACAACATGTCACTAGTTGTTGCTGTTGTTGTTGCTGCTGCTGCTGTTGTACAGGGTTAAACTGAAGATAGGCAGGATTAGTCATATCTGATGACAACCCAATCGCTGGAAAATTGGTTGGACAAGGAGGAAATGTCTGCATTAAAACACATACAAAAGGAAATCAAAGGTTCAGTTAACCAGATAAAGTTGCAAGCACTTGGAATTTATAGCTTTAACTTAGCAAAATTATGATTCCATTACCTCTTTTGCAATCAAATTATCGATGTTAAAGTCAAGCCTTGGATTGACAGCAGCTAGTTTCATCGACAAGAACTGTTCATGGCAACAAAACCAGGATCCGGATTTTAAGAAATATATTTACATAACCATGTTATAGAGATAGCGAGTTAAGGATTAGCTAATAATTACTTCTACTTGTCGTTGAAGAGATTGAACATAGTTAATGATTTCATCAAGCATGCCCGCCTTTCCTGTAATTTTGTTACATCCTGGCACCAAATCTTGCAAATACTTCATTCTCTCACTGATTTTTTCCCTTCTCACCTGGGAACACAAGTACACATGTTTAGTCAGAGTTACTGAAAAAGCAAGCAATAAAGCAGAGAAAGATGAAGAATTAGGTATGCCAAGAAAATATTACTCACTCTTTCAGCCAAGCTATGGCTATCAGTGGCTTGACCGCGTCGTGCCCGGACATGAATGTAATCAGGCTTTTGAACCTCAGTTACTTTTGAATTATCCTTGGAAGTCTCAGCAGAATTTTCCTTGTTACTGTTTTTGCTGCTACTGCTTTTATTATTGTTATTTTTCTCAGTGATCATCTTTGACTCTCCTTCTTCTGCACATACTTTGATCCTTTTGTCCCTGCAGTTGTCATCTTCTGCAACAACCTAAACCGTACCCAAAAAGGATCTTTGATTAATAAAACAAAAAACTGCCCAACAATAATGCTGTGCTATTTAATTTGACAATTCACTTGTTTAATTTTGTTTTGAAGAACAATTAATTAAGTGCCTCAACTGAAACAGAGAAAAGAAAATCAAAGAAATTGACACAGAAGAAATCAAGAATTTTTTACATAGAAAACTCACCTTTGTATTATTCTGGACCTTATCAACCTTTCTTTTCTTGGTACTCTCACTACCAACTCCACAAGTCAATTTCTCTGAAACAACAGACTCTCTGCCTTTGACTAAAACCGGCCCAGCATCTGCCACGGTGGGCGGGCAGCTAGAAGTCCTAGAAATAGCAAAGTTCATATTCCCAAACCCGCAAGGACCATAGCCAACCAGATCAGTACTAGAAGTATTACTCCAGCATCCATTATCTAAGAAACCAGGGTCAGGCTTCACAGAGCGGATCACAACCTCACCAAGATCACCCTGAAAACCTTGTTGCTGTTGCTGCTGCTGCTGCAATTGAAACACCCCACTTAAATCACCAAGAAAATAATTCTCCCCTTGATGATGCTGATGCTGATGCTGATGCTGATGTTGTTCTAGTTGAAGATGTTGCTGTTCTTGTTGCCATTTCAAACGAGCCCTTTGTCTTTCAAGAACTGTCAAGTCCGTGCAGTGCAACATCTCCGGCAACAATGCTCTATTCATCTTCAAAAAGAAATTACCCAAAAAAATAACCCGTAGAAAGAACACAAAAAGAGAAAGATACCGGGCGGGCTATATACTATAGCCAAGGTAACCTAGGCAGTAGAGATAGTGGGTTGCTGCTAAAGTACGCAGGGAGGGGGTGGGTGTATATACATATATATATATATTGAGTATGTATAATAGGTTTGGAACCTCTTTCTGTTTCTATTCAATCAACAGTGTATAGTAATGACACGAGTCAGTCAAGAAACAAGTACAAAGAAACTACTGTTGTTGATATGGCCATGTACATTAGATAGAAGAAAAGAAACATACATGTAATGTGCCTACGTGTTTGTCTTCAAAGAAATTCTCCGAAGGTCCTTAAAGAAAAACAGATGATTCCTTATTTGTATAATTTTTCTTTAAATTCTTGAATTTCTTTCAAGTAATAGTAGCTCAAAGAGAGAGAGAGAGAGAGAGAAAATGTGATGGGAAGAGGAGGAGGATGGTAAAGGAAGAGAGAAGGGAGGTGGGGTATATATAAATGGGGTGGCCGGAATCTGACAACAACTGGCCGGGAATTATTATGAGTGAGTGAGAGAAGGCTAACAAATGGGGCAGAGAGCCATCGAATGTATCCATAACCAGAGGCCGTGGGCAGTGGGTCCTACTGACATGACCGCCACGTGGGCGTGTCCAAACCCCCCACTGTGAAAGAAAAAAAACGGCGTTTTAGGGTTTTGAGGGGGTTGGGTGCTTCCCTACTGTTCCAGTAGTATATTCTTTAATTTTTGTCTCTGTCCGTTTTAGATAAATAAGACCTCCAACTCAAAAATTCATTCAACGGAATACTATTAACTCAAAATTTTATATAATTAAATAGCTAAAATAATATATAATTTTTATATTTTAAAAATAATTTTTTTATCCTAACTTGATTTATATTTCATCTATATATTAAAAATTAATAAATAATTAACATATATTTATTAATTTTATATAATAGAATAGGTGTCAATTATCTAATATCAGAGCATAAAATAGTTATATATATATATATATATATATATATATAAATATAACTCTCTTATTAATTGTAGTGTATACACAAAATATATCGTACTAAAAAAATATATATTATTTTTAAGATATCAAACTTAAGAATATGTTTACTTATAGAAAATTATATCAGTCTTTTAAAAAAAAATCAAATAAAATTAAAAAATAGAATTTTACTGGCTTTTTTGTTGCGGTGATCATATTGTTAACTTCTGGTTGTATCTCATCTAGTAATGATGTGGCCTTTTTCCTCTGAATTCTGTGCTTCTGCTGCGAGGGTGTTTCATTATTTGGCAACTATCCAACAGATATGAAATTTCCAGTATTCAGATGGGAGGACTTACAATTTTTATATTTTTAAAATTATAATTAAATTTTAAAAAGAATTAGAAACAAATTTAACATATTTTCTTTATTTTTCTTTATATAAAAAGTGATCGGTTTCCTTTATCCATATAACAAATGATTGAAGTATAGTTATCAATGAATGATAAAAATTATTATTATTATTATTGTTATTATATAATTAGAATATAAATTTTATAGAGAATCATTCTGACATGCTACCATCATAAACTTATTTTATTGATTATAAAAAAATCAATTGACATAAAAACTAATTTATTAGTTTAATTAGCGATATAACTGTTAATTAATTTATATAGAAAACATTTAAGTTATATATAGAAGTGAATTTGATAACTGTTATATATTATAGATTACAAAAAGTAGATAAAAGCATGAAGTAATATTAGTTATTGATTAATAACGAGTTACTATATAATAAACTAATTAAATTTCTTAATTAATTAATATACGCTATGTTAAAATTAAAGTATTAAAGCTCAACTATTCGTGAAGTGTACAAATGATCTTGCACAGCATTGTTGTGTTTCTTTTTGGGTTTATTTGGGCCCCTGAAGAATGGCGGGAAACTCGGCCCTTGTTACGTACCAACCCACATGCACGCTTACACGTGGCAATAGTGGGAACGAGCCTGACAAGTCAGGAAGCTGACGTGTGCAAACCGGGTAATATATTTCTAATTGGTAGATGACAAGTCAGAAGGTTTCAACTCCCACGCTTTATTATTGCGCGTGTAGTTAACCGATTTTAGTTATTGGTTGGAGAGTCTTCCTGGATTAGAAGCACGTGTAGGGTACGGATCATAAAAATGGATGAGATTAAGTGGTGTAAAATTATGCAGGCATTACGTTACGGAGGTCTCAAATCTCCGTTCCTAAAATGGGACCTTGTCGTTGCATATCCGACTTTTGTTTTAATTAGCATTTTCCATTTTATAGTAATTCTCTCATTTTCAAATAAAAAGAATTAAATGCATATTCAAACATTTAAATTTAAATTTTTTAATTTTTAATATAATTTAATAATATTTTAATTTATATTTTGTAATATTTAAATATTTCTTGACACATTATTTCATTTAACACGTCTATATAATGATATATAAGTGTTTTAAAGTTATCATAAAATAAAATTAAAGTATCTATTAAATTAAATTGAAATTAAAAGTATTTCATGGGCTATAAAAATATAGTTTAGATGTTTATCATACTAAATTATAAATTAAAGTGTTAAAGTGACTAAGTGATCAAAATTTATGTGTCTAATTATACATTATACCATGAAAAATCATGGTTATTTCTATATAACATTAATTTTTCTTTCTTATTATATTCTTATATTGGAATAAGTGTAATAAATTTTTTAATATTCATTAAAGGATAATTTAGTCTAATTTAGTTATTTTTTTATATAATTAAACTTATTAAATACTTTTTTTAATTCAAATGAACTATTAAAAAATGAAAGTTAGTACGAGGAGGAGTATGCTTTTGCTAAATTGATTACTAATTAGTAGTAACTAATAATATAGTTGCTTCATTTATATTCTTTTGGACAATTATTGATTAGTTAATGTCTCATTTAAAATCCTTTTGATCTATGTAGGTTGATTGGAATTGCATGTTACTATATCATTTTATCTAGTGGAAATTAAAACATTTTAAAATATCAATTTCCTAAAAAATTAAAAATTCTTAAGCTTATATCTGATAACGATATTTTCCATTACAGTCATTCTAGGATGTATTATATAACAGTAATTTTATATTTGAGTTAGTTGCAATCTTCATAATTTAAAAAAATAATAATCGAGTTCAAATTGGATGAAATTTAAAAAAAAATTATAAAAAAATTTAAAAACTTAACCGACAAATAATTTTAAATTTTACAATAATTGACATCACAAAATCAGCTATAATTTTATTTATTCCGCTTCCAAAAATACTAAATTGTAAAAAAATAAGTGCTTATTGTGATAACCCAAATATAAAATATAATGAAAGAGTGCATAACGCAATAAGCAAAGAGTATGAAATGAAATTCATATTGTTTTTCTTATTTTCTTTTTCGTAATAATGCCATTAAACAGTATCATGACATGATTTACTGCATATTTATTGTCAGCACTTTTTAACAATTTATAATTATTATAAATAAAAGAAAATAAAAAGAAAACAAATCAAGGGTGCAAACATGGCCTCCCGTTGCTTATCATTGGCTCTTATTGCTATTGGTTCGAATGAGGAGGAAGTCTGTCGTAAGCTGAATATATAAATGTGTAAGCAAGAGCTCTACATTCTAGGGTTAACACTTGGAAAGTGATTGATGTATTGGATTAACAAAATCGTCAAACATATAAATTAAAACCAAATCCTATTAAATTAACGGATTATGAGCTATCTATTCTAGAACTTCACTCGTATTTATAAACATATTTTTATATTTTAATTTATAGTCTATTCCGACCATGATCATTATAGTTGAAATTTTACTCTAAATAGATCAATTACTGTGAATAAAAAAATAAAATAAATAGGACGTCTTTAAAAAAATCATATGAAAAAGAAATGTAAAAAAATAATAATATTATGAAATGCGTTACCCAAGTCAATATAGATTAGCTCAATTATACCTGAAAATTAATGCAATATTATGTAAAAAGAAAAAGAAAAACCCAAAATCTCTTTAATTTTACAGAAAAATTAAAAAAAAAAACTAAACTACAATGCTGAAAAAGAACTGAAAACAACCGACAGAAAGAAATATCATTGCATCAGGTAACCAATGGCAATGCCAGAATTGTTTATTAGGTTAAACAATCATTTTCAGAGAATTCAAATCGCTGTAACGACAAGTAAACGAAGAATCCATCGGTGAAATGACATGAAACATAATCCTGTTTATAGCTACACTAATTCGTAGTAATTTATGGTTGATAATAGTGATTAGGCATCATACGTGCATGGATCAATCCTAGAAAATAAAGTGCTTTTACATATTAAACATGTTTCTTCCATAGTAATGAGATGATGTTACATTATTAACATTTTCTTTCTCTTTTTTTGTTTGTTTTGTATTTGATACAATACACAAACCTTAATCAGTGGATTTATGTCTTCACATGGTACTGTATTTATACTTTATATTCAAATGGTATTTATTAAGAATAATTTAACATATTCCTCTGCCTGCAAATGTTAATAATTACCAAAATAATACTATATAGTATTGATCAAACTTGTTTACTTGCGTATTTAAGTAGGCATATGATGCTTGAAGCAATGGAAGGTAAAGGGTTAGAAGATATAATTTGGCTTTGGTGGGAACAATTCCAGAGAGGATGAAGGCAACTTCCATTATCACCCCTCTCATGGGCCCTTTTCTCCCTCTCCATCTCCTCTCTACTTTATTACTAACTCTCTCTATTTCTTAGTTGCATATACACTTACACATGACCTTATACCACAACTAAAGGCAAATGGGGCCTATAAAAAACCTTTCTCTTTCTCATTTCTTCTATCACTATCTATGTGGTGTTTATCAACAGAAAACTGCCCTTATGTTGCCCATAATTCTTTATTGTCTTTCTTTCCTTTTCATTTAATCTAAAGAAGAAAAAAAAAAAGATCAGTTTTATATGTAGGGCTTTTTTTAGGAAATATTATTTAACTCAACATTTTTACACCAACTGATGTGGCATTATTTTATTAGTCACCATCTCTTTTTAAAAATATATTATTTCATTATAGGAAAAACATCTATTAATATTATATCCTAGTACCAAATAGTATAATAAATTAGTGCAGAAAGAAGGGTTGTGTTAAATAACATCACTCTTTTTATTTATGCCCCAAAGTACAACTCAAAGTTTTTGCCATTAATCTAAAAAATGGGTAAGATTGCTCTATTGGTAAATGGTATTAATTTTTTAATTTTTTTTCTTAATATCACACTTATTAATTTTATTTTAATTAATAGTACTTATTAAAATTTTAATTTTTTTTGTTGACATGGCAATCAAAAGACCACTTAAGTATGACACTAATTAACACATCATTCGTAGACCGGACTCTAAGCTTGATCAGTAAAGTAAATCTCACCAAAAGATCCAATTAGTGAGTGATATGTTAATTAGTATCATATTTAAGGTGAATTTTCAGTTGTCATATTGGTAAAAAAATCAGTGAAATCTCAATTATTAACATCCATTGAAATAGAAACAATAAATATAGTACTAAAAAAATTAATTAAAAAAATAATATTATTTAAATATAAGTGGTATAATTTTTGTACCAATACATATATTCAAATTGTAATTTTTCACTTTTTTTGGTAAATATATACTTAAAATTAATTTAGAGTATTTGTCCAGTAGGATCTTTACGGGTAATAAAGTATTACTTCAAAAGTTTTAATCCAGCTGTATATTCAGGTTCAAACTCGAGATACTAGTTAAGTTAAAAGAGACTCTTATCATTTCATTATGTGCTTTTGAATTGATTTATATTTTTTTTATTTATTTTTTAATTCTATCCTTATTTTGGATGGGGGAGATTACATACATAAATGTACACCATAAAAATTAAAAATTGCAAATTGGAAAAGATTCTCCATTCACACGACAAATATAAAGGATGGGACCTAAAAGGAAGAAACTTTTGCTTAGGTGTGTTTTGTGCTGCCAATATGGTCCAATTAGATTTCATAGGTGAAGTTACTTGGCTTACTATACTTGTGGGTATTATATTCCTACCAATAAAAAATATAATTAGGCAATGCGGCTATTCTAACGCCAATATCTGAGGCAGGTAATATGTCAATAAAAGATTTAAAACTTTTATAGTTGGGGTTCGAATTTGAGATTTTACTGATTATTCTAGTAAATAATATTAGAGTAAAATTTAGCTGATGATAAAAAATAAAATTATTTTTTTGGTTAAGGAAAAAGGAGGATTACAGTATTTTTGAGTGACCCAATATTATTGAGATTGAAGTATAGACTAATAAAGATGGTCCAGTCTTATCTAAGATGGATAAATGCAAAACAATAATAGAAGGGAGAGATTATTTTATTCTTTAATAATTTGTATAAGTGGGATGGGTAAAGGAGGCATTGAGGCAATGAAAGATTGCAGCAGATCCGATGTATGCAGAATCCTAGTTCTTGCAGGCCCCCTCTTTACTCTCTGGACTACTAATAATCAATTTCCCTTTTTATTTATTTATTTATTTTATATTTTGTGTTTGGAGAGATATATATATATATATAGAGAGAGAGAGAGAGAGAGAGAGAAGTTGGTGGCATTGGAGAGTGTTGTGTCTGATGATGAGCCATTCCACATGCAACTATCATTTGTAATCATATACAGAAGAATGCTATGGGCTTCCTTATTTTCTTATTTAATGCACCCCCTCTCTGTGATTTCTTTTTCTTTTCTTTTTGGGTTTCTTTTGAGGCTACAGAATATGGGAGTCTTGATGCCAATCAACTAGAAAATCTTACTTGGAATGCATGGGGCTAACACAAATATCCAGAAGAAACCTATGCTACACTCCTAATATATTTATTGCTCCATCTTTCTTAGATTTCATTGCATTATTTCCTTCAACTATGCGTTTTCTTTTCTTCGAGGATACTTCCTTACTCCCAATATCTTAAATATTTGGTACCATATTTCTGTGCACACATCTGGAATGGTACTATGATATTTTTGAGGCTGCCTTTAATTGTTTTTAATAATCCTGATAATAATTTTTAAAAAAATTGAAATTCAAACTCAAAATTTTAATCACGAACGAAATTCAGAATCTAAAAAATCATTTTATTCGTGAAAATAATAAAGTGTAAATACGAACAAGAATGACTGATACACTTAGAATACATGTCTAATGTAAAAGCAGTGATTCAATATTGTGTTGCGCTCCGATGTGTAATGTTTCAACTTTAAATAGCTCTCTCTATATTAAAACACAAAAAATCTAATTGCAAAAGTCAATTTTGCACAGCACAACAACAGAAAACCACACTCACAGAGATGTTGGTGTCTACTGCTTATCATTAATTAGCCTCGAGACTTTCTACAATATTAATTTCTTTTTCCTTAAAAAAAAAAAAGAATATTCTATTAATAAATATAATTGATATAAAAAATAAAATTAAACATCAAATATCAAAAAATACAAATAAAAAAATCTATTTATAATAATCATTAACTGTGTTGACGGAGTAATAAATTGTAATTCTGCAGGAAAAATGTTCCATTCAGTGGTAGTAAGCCACATATATTGACTATATAGATGTTTTTGACGAGTTTGATTGTTTAAATATGAAATCTGATTTTTTTTTCACCGGTATTATAAAGAGAGAACTCAACACTCCTGTAATGGATGATTATAAAACTCTTATAGAAGAAAAATTCAAAATCCATATTTAGAGATTTTTCACAAGAAAAAATTTACAATTATTGTTAAAAATATAAAATTATGCTTAAAGTTTCAATAATTATTGAAATTTTTAAATTGAACATTCTTTAACACGATACCAGAATTTCTATATATGATCGAAAAATTTAGAGTGCATATATCCGATCAATCTCATCATATTAATTAAATATTTTAGTATAAAATAGAATAAAATGAATATGAAAATATATTAAAAACATGGAACTATGTTTCATATGCACAGTGCAATTAATACAATTATATTTCTAAAAACTCATATGTGATCATCATCTCTCAAACCTAACACCAACAATATATATATATATATATATATATATATATATATGTAAGAAGCTGCTGCTGCTGCTGTATATAATTAGTGCAATGCATGATTTCCATGTATTTAAAGTTCCAAGTGTAGAAGTAAATAACACGTTGACATCATATGTTTTGTACTTTGTTAACAATGAAAAGAACTCAAAACTCTGTTCAAAATTATAAAAACTTTCTTCCTCATAAACTAATGTATAATGAAAAAACAATTAAAATTACATTCACTAGCTGCCTCTCATAAATTTAATTTCCAACCCTCTAGTTCGAGGTAATATGGCAAGTTGAAATGGCCATAGGGACTTGGCTGAATCTTATGACAGACGGTTCTCTAATTACTTATGCCTTTTATAAGACTATTTAACTGTTACTGACTCAAGCTTAGCTATGGCTCTAATAAAAGTTGCAATATGATAAAGAAAAGTACACAGTTCCATACGTCATTAGAAGAGAAGAGCCTGTTGCTTAATTCCAAGTGTCAAGTAGTCCTGTAAACGTAGCCATTTTGTTGAAGAATTATAAATCTGAGACTGCATTCGTCTCACTGGTGATGGAATTATATAACTCTAATGATTAGCCTAAGCTTTTCTGATTGAGAAAAATCATAAAGCAATGATCGCCCACCCAACTCTTTTGGGGTCTAAATATTATACTTAAAAGGGAAAAGTAAAAAGAAACACATGCATGATTTTGTGATTTTTAATTTTAAATATGTGATCGTTATTCTTAATTAGTATATTTGATTTTCTTTATATCAGCAAAATGTCTTATATTTTTATAATATATTAGTTTATAAATTGCTCAAGTTACTTTATGTCTTTTATAAGACTATTTAAGTTATATTTTATAAATTTCTTAAAAATAATATTAATTTTTATTTACTGAAATATGAATTTTAAAAGATTGTTGTGCAGTAAAATAATGCGGCCTAAAGAAACCCAAATAATTAAAGTTAAAAAGGAGCTACATCATAATCATATTCTTTTTCTTTTATTTTTTTATCAATATTTAATCTGAAATGGAAACTTATGAATTAATAGATAGTTTCATTCTTGAACTTTACTAAATTAGTCTCTAATATCTCTCAACTATAATTTAACTCACGATACATCTCATCTCAACTTTTATATATTATCTATTAAGGTCATAATTTATTGGTGCAATTAAAAGATTTTATGAATAATACCCGCGTGCTTTAAAATGAAGCATATCATAATAAAAATTAAAGAAAGGGTTATTGATTAAAATAATATAAAATTAAAGAATACGAGAGATTTAGTCAAGTCAAATTTAGGCGTGAAATTATATAAGAAGCCAAAAATTAGTATCCTAACTTGATACATTACAAAAAGGGCATTCCTTTCCACCATCACAGATGCTATTTATGTATTAAGCAAAAGCTCTCATTGGATACTATGTAAGATAAAATGAAAGAAAGAAAGAAAGAAAAGTAGATAAGTGGAATCTAGCTTATATAAAACAGCCAAAAAGCAATGGTCAAATGTAGCATATGCTCGAACCACATTTCACTATTTATGCATGCATCAAAACATTGTTTTTCCTATCCTTTCAGGACTCAATAACCTGACGTCTGATACCAATTTACATGTAAAAATTCTCCCGTTTAGGTATTTTAGCAGCTGTATAATATCTTACACTTTTGAGACATATACATTGTTCCCTATATCCCCCAAACTTTGTGGGTATACAGCAGAGAACAGCAGGCTTTCCTTTTAGTTTTCACCAACAACATTGAAAATAGGTACTCATAATACATGAAACAACTCAGATTTTTCTTGATGAAAAGGATTTAATAGGATTTTCAATGTTATAAGATTAAATTTTCCTATAAACAAGGAAACCAATGTTATGGAACATTAACAATAAATTAAGTTAGATACTTATCAAAATTTCGGCCGATTATAATGTTTCATAATTTTTATTTTAACACATTTTGCCTCCCTTTTCTTTCTTTTGATATTTAATTTTCAGATGTTTTGCAATGAGATGATTGAAACTATTAAATTGAAGTCTTTAAAAATGGTCAAGTGTATGAAAGCTAGAAACTGAAGCATACAATGAATTTAAATAAAAGTCAGACTATTACCAAATCCATATTACCTATCAAGTCTTGATCAATTTCAAAATCAAATGTCTAAGTTCTTCTCAAGCCTTTTTTATTTAAAAAAAGAAAAAAGAAAAAAGAAAACCTGGAATTTACTTTACATGTCTGCCACATGGGTGCTCACCAAAGTTTCAAAAACAAAGTTTTCTTATTTCTTTCAGTTCACAGTACACCAATGATGATATTCTGTAGAATTCTTATCCGCATTATTATTAATTTGTTGGGGGTGAAAATGAAAGAAAGTCATCTCATTCATGAATCCCGTTTAAATTACTTTGGTTCAAATTCTTAGAGACATCCAGAAAGCAAACGTGCATGGAATATATATGATTTTCACAAGAAACCACCCCAGCTGGCTTTACAGGAACTGAGTTCAGGAAAATATATATGATAGACAGCTCTTGTTTACCTCTCACAGAGTCATGCTGCTCTGTAGGAACAAAAAACTGTCCTTTCTTATTACATACTCCAACCTAAAGAAGAGACGATAGTTCTGAATTTAGGATTCGTTCGATTGATCATATAACTGAGTTTTTAGATAACCACATGGGTGTTTTGAGTTCAAGATTTTCTGAGTGTTAGCAAGCAATATCAGTGCCGAAATTTTATTTTTCTTTTTAAAAGTAAAGAAGATGATTCAATGATGTGCAACACCAATTGACCACTAAAATACAAGAAGAGGGTGGTTAAGGGGGTTCATCTTCAACTAATAATTTATGGCTGTACTGCAAAAACACATTTTCCTGGTGGTAAGGTCAGGCGAGTGGGTCTCACCACAAATTTGCAACCTTTTTCTTTGTTTTTTGAGGGCCCAAACAAGCTTGAATTTGGGCCTGAAGTGAATCGTATTTTGTTTGTTTGTTTTTTTTTTCTTTTTTAATGGAAGACTCTGTGCATATTTCCAAGTAAAAAAAGAAAAAGAAAAAGAAAAAAAGCTAACGAAAGCAACTCATCAAATTCACGCTTTGATTTTCCAAGTTTGGGCCCCACCAATTATGCGGAATTTATGTCAGCCTATAATTATTGTGTCCAAAACAAGCCGCAACCTCTTACTCCCTCCATTTCTTTTAATCTCACCTTTTTCTTTTTCTTTTTTTAATCTTATATAATACAAATAAAAAGATTATTAATTATATTACATTCTAATAAAAAATAATTAAATTATTTCAATTAAATGATATTTTATTTTTAAAAAGAATAGAATTAAAAAAATTAGTAGTTGATATTCCAAAATGACATTTTTAAAATTACAAAAAGCACTTAAAATGTAAATATAATAATCTAATTTTGTTAAATAAAATATTTATCATAGTCATTTCCAAGTCCAACCACTCGCCATAATAGTCATTTAGATTAATGGCTTGACTTGGTAAGTTGTGGTTAAAATAGGATCCATACAAAAAGAGTACTTATCATTTATTGGTTACTAGGAGGGGCATTCCCTAAAAGTCCGGGTTATCTATGCTTAAAAATTAGAAAAGGGTGAAGCAAATGCGTCTATTTACATTGGTTTTATTATCTGGTCAATTTGGAAAGCCAGACATGATTTTATCTCTAATGCCAAGAATTATAACTGTGCTAAAATGATTAAGGAATCTATTTTCCTTAATTTTGTTTACCCGTGGCCAATTATTTTGATACTGAGCAACCCTCAAACCTGCTTACTTCTATGGGGTTAGGGACCAGATTAATTTTGGAGGTTCCCAGAAGGAGGATTCCCAAACTATGGGGGTTAGCCACTGCCTGTAGAGACATTTTTGGAGGGGCAGATATGCTCAAAACCTGCCTTATCTGAGTTTGCAGTTGCTGCGCAAATAAATATATAGCAACAACAAGAGTTATAAATAATTTTATCTGATGCCATTATGAACTATGTACTATTAATTAATTATTAACTATTAGCTACTAATTATTAATTATCAACAATAACTTAACAAACTCTCATTCTCGTGATTTTGTAGAATCAAAAGATTCAATTTTTGAAACTTTTTCCATTTCTTTTTGTCTAAAACAATAACGTTATTTCAGATGCTTAAGTATGAATAATAGACACAAAAGAAGACTTCTGTAAGTAGGAGAAGAAGCAGAAAGTTAACATCTTAGTACCTATGTTAGCTCTATATTGGATTCGGTGCAGTGCAGGCGTGGAGGTATCTTGTCGAATCTATGGATTTTTTTTTTTTTTTTTTTTAATTTTTTTTTTGTGACAACACGTTAAGTTTTTAATTGAAACATCAATTTGAGAACCGTTCAGATTCATGTATCCTTCCTCTAAATTTTCTCCGTCCATTTTGGATATATCCTGCCTTGTAATTCCCACAGCTTTTTTTGTAATATGGTAACAACTGAACTAAATTTAACATTATTTATGGTTTCATGTGCTAAATGTAGTTATCCATAAAATATATATATATATTTCTTTTCTGAGTAAATGTATAATCTTAATTATTTAATTACTTCAGCACTTTAACTTTAAATATAATCTAATCAATCATTTAATTTATATTTTTATAATATTTAAATAATTTATAACATGTATTTTTTATTCAGTATGAGATTAATTTAAAAATTATAAAAATTATAAAATAAAATAACAACCGGATGAATATTTTTGAATATTCAACGAGATTGAATTATAATAGGACAAAAGTTATTTTATTTATGTACATATAAATATAAAAATATATTTTATATATATATATATATTTATAATGTATAAATTCAATATTTATATAAAAAATAGACTATTATATATAAATTTAAATATTTTATTAATAAATTAAAAAAATTATATAATTTTAAATAAAACTTTATAATTTTGACAAAAACTACTGCATAGTTTTAAGATAATTTATATAATTTTTAAATAAAACTACACTGCATAATTTTGATATAACAAACTAAACAAATATACCCAACATTAATCCCTAATTCAATCAAGCCTCCACCCTCGCAAAACCTTGCTGCCGTCGCCTCCCTTGCTGCTGTCTCCTCGTGGTGTCGCCTCCACCCGCTGCTGCATTCTTCATCGGCTGCTGCATTCTTCATCGGCTGCTGTCGCCTTAAGGTAAATTTCTGTCGCCCTTCTTGTTGTTGGTATACGAAGTGCACAGTCTGTTTGCTTTGTGTATCGCCGAAGCTACCGCACCGCCTCTAACCTCCTTCATCTTCTCCATCGGTTTCGTTACTACAGCTCTTCTGGTAAATTCAGTTAAATTTCGACTCCAGATTTTGTAAAACATGATAGTTAACTTGAGATTGGAGACTTATGGCATGATTTAGATTCATAATTTCTACGGATATAAGATGATATAATACTATTTGGTTGAATGGTTTTTAGGTTTTATTATAATTTGAAGTGTACACAATGGGGAGAGCAAAAAAAGGACCTAAATTTGCAGCAATGAAGAAGATAATCACCTCAAAAGCAATTAAACAGTGAGTTCTTCTTTTTAAATTATTAATATTATTATAATAATTTGTTTTATGCTCTACATGTGTTATATATCAGCTTTATTTGTTTTTCTGTTTATTTATGTTCACTGTGTTGTTTAATTCTATATTAAGTTACAAAGAAGAGGTTTTGAATCCTAAGAAAAAGGACCTCTCCAAGGACAAGCTCCCCAGAAATGTGTAAGCCTCTTTTTATATTTTTTGGTCCTTGTTGTGGCTAGTCTATTTTTCATCTAAAGGTTTATCATTTTTCTTTAATTTTGATGTTTTACTGCAAATTAGGCCACAAGTTTCTTCTGCGCTTTACTTCAAATACAACACCGCGTTGGGGCCACCCTACAGGGTGTTGGTTGATACCAACTTTATCAATTTCTCCATTCAAAATAAAGTGAGCGCTTTTTTTGTGTTCTCAATTTATTGTGATTGCTTTGGTAAATAGGTGTAAAAGCTTAAATATTTAACAATAGGAGAGAAATCTTTGAAGGTCAAAATGCAATTGAAAATTATAGTAATTTGATGTTAATTTATGTTACTTTCAAAATTTAGATGATCATAATAGTTTTTTGCATTTATTGTTTAGTAGTATTACTCAGAATTTTACTCTTTTATTTAGCACTTACAATTCCCTCTTTTCTCCCTATTGGATTGCAGTTGGATTTGGAGAAGGCGATGATGGATTGTTTGTATGCAAAATGTGAGTTTCGTCTAGGGTCATATTTTTATCTTGTACTTTGGCTGTGCGGGTTGGTCTCTATCTCTGTTGATGTTTGATGCCTTAAATTGCCATAGTGGTCATTTTTGTACTCCTGTTGCTAATTTATTATCGGCTTTGGAAAGAATTATACATTGATTGTCTTAGTAAATAATCAAATAATGAGGTAAATCTTAGCTATTTCTGCTCTAATTTTATTGATGTGTTCCTCCTTTGCAATTTAAAGGTACACCTTGTATCACAGATTGTGTGATGGCAGAACTTGAGAAGTTAGGTCAGAAATACCGTGTAGCTCTCAGGTACTTTTCTCCGTAACTTAAGTACTGCAAAAACTTGCTGATATTATCATTTTGTTTTCTTTGCGTCATGGTTTGAAGTTATTTGATTTATGTGTTTGGAAGGTGTCTGCGGGGGTGGATAATATCTGCTTATAATTAGTATGATTGATTTTTGAAAACAAAAATATAGAAGACTCCTTATGTACTTGTGATATCTGCTATACTTATTATGGCAAGTTTTAGCTATCCTATATCTCCATCGCCTGTCCTATGCATTTTATGGACCAACAACTGGTTCATGTGCAATTGACATCATTACTCCATTTTGTTAGAATTTTGATTGTAAATTTTTTTTTATCTCTGACATGAAATTATTGCATTTTGTTTTAACAGGATTGCTAAGGATCCACGCTTTGAGAGACTTCCCTGTATTCATAAAGGGACTTATGCTGATGACTGCATTGTTGACAGAGTTACTCAGGTATGGTTGTTTTGCTAAAATCTTGCACATGTCATTTTATAGTTAATTGAAGTTTCTATTTAAGTGTTATTGTTTATGATTTACGACTTTAATAAGACAAGTAGTATTATCTACCATTGCCATGGCTTTGTTGCTTTTTGCAAAATTTATTTCTTGCATTGTATTAATATTTTATTTAGGTATTGTGTGGAGATTTTTCTCCTTTTATTAGTTGCCATAGTATCATCGTTCATAATTATCAGATTATTACTCTGTGATTAATTAATATAGGCTTGGCTTGACTTGAACAATTTTTGTGTGCAACAGCATAAATGTTATATAGTTGCTACATGTGACCGAGATTTGAAGCGGAGGATACGCAAGGTACCTTAAAGAAATAAGATAGTTTCAATATATTCGAATGTAATTGCGCTGTGACAAAATTCCTTGTTTCTTCCAGGTCCCTGGTGTGCCAATCATGTACATTACACAACACAAATACTCAATTGAGCGGTTGCCTGAAGCAACAATGGGTGGAGGTAAGCTTCATTTGAAAAGCACGATCTATAGTCTTGGTGTGATAAGAATGGGCAGATTCAACTGGCCTGATCTTTACAAAGATAAATCTGGCTGATATAGGACAAAGCCACTGTTATATATGCAAAATTACGAGGATCATTTGCACCTTTTCTCCAGTCATTTGTTTACTTTTATGATTATCACTTTGTTCTGAGATCGGCTCCTAAGGATTTTTCTGACTCACTTGTATGCTTCTGGTGCAGCTCCAAGATTTTGAGACATCATACAGGAAAAGGAGATGACGGTTTTGACACCTCTAATGAGCTGGGCTGTTTTCTTCCATCAAAAGATAGTAATAGAATTTGGCACCTTTAAAGTTAAGGTGTTGAAGTAATTAAATAATTAAGATTATACATTTATAATAATTTTTTTTTGTTAATAATTAAGATATTAAAAATCATTGGTCGAAAAAAGTATAAATTAATATTTTATATAATTATTGAAGCTTATCAGGTTTGAATATAATATAAAGTATAATTACTTCAAAATGCATAAGTTAAGAGCCATTTTTCCATTCTCAAAAAAAAAAAGAAAAAAGCCATTGTTCCCAAAGGTTCATACAAACTCTACACACTTGGTTTTTTTCTTTTATTTTTTTGCATCAGGGAAACTGGGTTGGGCCGAGCCAGTCCTATGGAATTGGGCCGTAGAAGGATATATCCTGCCTTGCAATTCCCGCAGCTTTTTTTGTAATGTGTTAACAGCAACAACAGTCTTGGACTCTTTTCGTATGTCAGAGGAGAGCTGAACTAAGTTTAACATTATTTATGTTTTTAGATGCTAAATGTAGTTATCCATAAGATATATATATATATATATATATATGTATTTCTTCTCCGAGTAAATGTATAATCTTAATTATTTAATTACTTCAACACCTTAACTTTAAATATAGTCTAATCAATTATTTAATTTATATTTTTATAATATTTAAATAATTTATAATATGTATCTTTTATTCAGCATGAAATTAACTTAAAAATTAAAAATTAAAAGATTAAAAATAAAATAGCAGTCGGATGAGTATTTTCGAATATTCAACGAGACCGAACTCTAATAGGATGAAAGCTATTTTATTTATGTACATATAAATATAAAAATACATTATAATCATGTAAAGATTATTAAATATTATATATATATATATATATATATAATGACTAAACTCAATATTTATATGAAAAGTAGAATATTATATATAAATTTAAATATTTTATTAATAAATTAAAAAATCAATCCAATTTTCGTGATGCAAAAAAAAAAAAACAAAGTGTGTAATGTTTGTATGAGCCTTTGGGAACAATGGCTTTTTTCTTTTTTTTTTGAAAATGGAAAAATGGCTCTTAACTTATACATTTTGAAGTAATTATACTTTATATTACATTCAAACCTGATAAGCTTTAATAATCATGCAAAATATTAATTTATACTTTCTTCGACCAATAATTTTTAATATCTTAATTATTAACAAAATAAAATTATTTAAATGTATAATCTTAATTATTTAATTACTTCAACACCTTAACTTTAAATAATTTTTAACTCATACGAGGATCTGCGGATAATGTTCCTTGGTGGTCAGTTCAACTGGAGTTCTCTACCTCAAGAATTTACTTTTTGACATAGTTGTTATGTTGTGGCGTAATGGGACTGAAGGAGTTCTCTGAAAAGAGTACATGAAGGATAGCGACGAGGAGAGAGATTAAACATCAGTTTATTATCATTTCCAACTTATTGGATGCTAACTAAACAAGAAGTTAATGCGACCACTTTTGTTGTTTAAGAAAAAATCATCGGACAGCCACTTTTGTTGACACCAAAACCCTATATTAGTCTGCAAACAGCAGTTCTACAGCTTCAACGATCATTGCCAATATGAATAGAACGTATAGGTCAAGGATTCATGTTACTGATCTGTTGACCTTAGGTGACATTCTCCATTTACTACAGTTTTTCTACCACCCAGCTCCTGTTGAACAGGGTCGTATACCCTTCAGTCGGAGTCAGAATCATCTCAAATAGCAAGTTTCTGACGAAAAGGACGGAAAGATTGCTCTCTATTCTCCATCAGGAATTTGAGACATTTTATTTCACTTCAAAAAGTGCACTAGACTAGACTACTAATGATTGTACCCAACCCGGTTTTCCTCTCTCTTAATAAAAAAGAGGGCAGCCCACTTTGTAGATTTTTAATTGGCATCGAGTTAAGCTTTAGAGCATAATACATTGGAGGAACAAAGAAGAACTAAAGATAAAATGGTTTCGATATTCTTGATAAAAATCCTCTGTATAATATTTTAATCAATATGAATATGTGCTTCCATACAAGATCAAAGACAAAGGGAAAATAACACCCATTTTGTTAGAAATATGAGTTTGGGATGCAATAAAATAGTAAGCAACTAAAGACATTACCTCAAGAGATTAATATTTGTGGGTTCCTCCATGTAAAGCTAGGTGGATAACGAATCCTTCAACACCATCATCATCATCATCATCATCATCATCATCATGGTGCTTGCTAGCTCTTGTGGAAGCAAAAGTCAAATTTAATTTTGAGAGAGCCAGCTGTAGTGAGTGATCATTATATTATAATATAATATTATGATAGTTCGGAGAAAAGAAAAATAAAGAGATTTTTTTTTTAACTAGATCTGCAGCATCCGTTTTTAAAATAATTTTATTTTGTTAATAATTAAGATATTAAAAATTATTGGTCGAAGAAAGTATAAATTAATATTTTGCATGATTATTAAAGCTTATCAGGTTTGAATGTAATATAAAGTATAATTACTTCAAAATGTATAAGTTAAGAGCCATTTTTCCATTTTCAAAAAAAAAAAAAGAAAAAAGCCATTGTTCCCAAAGGCTCATACAAACATTACACACTTTGTTTTTTTTTTTTTTTGCATCACGAAAATTGGATTGATTTTTTAATTTATTAATAAAATATTTAAATTTATATATAATATTCTACTTTTCATATAAATATTGAGTTTAGTCATTATATATATATATATATAATATTTAATAATCTTTACATGATTATAATGTATTTTTATATTTATATGTACATAAATAAAATAGCTTTCATCCTATTAGAGTTCGGTCTCGTTGAATATTCGAAAATACTCATCCGACTGCTATTTTATTTTTTAATCTTTTTAATTTTTTAATTTTTAAGTTAATTTCATGCTGAATAAAAGATACATATTATAAATTATTTAAATATTATAAAAATATAAATTAAATAATTGATTAGACTATATTTAAAGTTAAGGTGTTGAAGTAATTAAATAATTAAGATTATACATTTACTCGGAGAAGAAATACATATATATATATATATATATATATATATATATATATATATCTTATGGATAACTACATTTAGCATCTAAAAACATAAATAATGTTAAACTTAGTTCAGCTCTCCTTTGACATACGAAAAGAGTCCAAGACTGTTGTTGTTGTTAACACATTACAAAAAAAGCTGCGGGAATTGCAAGGCAGGATATATCCTTCTACGGCCCAATTCCATAGGACTGGCTTAAAACTATATAATTTTGACAAAAACTACTACATAGGTTTAAGATAATTTATATAATTTTTAAATAAAACTACACTGCATAATTTTGATATAACAAACTAAACAAATATACCCAACATTAATCCCTAATTCAATCAAGTCTCCACCCTTGCAAAACCTTGTTGCTGTCTCCTCGTGGTGTCGCCTCCACCCGCTGCTGCATTCTTCATCGGCTGCTGCTGTCCCTTTGTTGCTGGCTGCTGCTGTCTACTCGTTGTGTCGCCTCCACCCGCTGCTGCATTCTTCATCGGCTGCTGCTGTCCCTTTGCTGCTGTCGCCTTAAGGTAAATTTCTGTCGCCCTTCTTGTTGTTGGTATACGAAGTGCAGAGTCTGTTTGCTTTGTGTATGCCGACTAAATTATTTGATCTTTTCGCTTCTGACAAGATAATATTCAGATGTTTAAGTTGAGGATATGACTAAAGGTGAGATAGTGTGATTTTCATTTTCATAAACGTGTCTATTCATTGGTTACTGCAAATGCGTGAGCGAAAAATTTGTGCTGGTCAGAGAGCCAATAGAACATAGGATTATCCAAAGTTGGTTATAGATGCATTGTAACTCATCCTTGTCAGAGTGATCGAATTTTCTCTTGCCCTCCAATCATGTGAAGCTGGGTTCTTGTCCGTGCCTGCTGAAGCTTCTACTTCTTATGTATTTTCTTGATCTTTTTGCATTTTGTTTCAACTTTGAGTTTGTAGTGTTTACATCTTCTGTGTTCTTCTTTGTAAATTTCCACTTATCTTCTGATTAGTCTATCCTAGTTGAATGTTTGATATATGAAGTGCAAATTTCTGTCGCAGGACTATTTAATATCCTAACTGTGTTTTTTTTTTCAAATGTGTAGATTAGCACTCTTGAATATGGAAATTTCTGTCGCATGATTATTTAATATGCTAATTGTGTTTTTTTTTTCAAATGTTTAGACTAGCACTCTTGAATATGGAGTTGGTTGATGTACAAATTGTAATAAATATTGCATTTTGTTTAGTTTTTATTATTTACAATATTATTTTAAATTTTATTGAATTTATGCTTGGGTCGTATTAATATTTCAAACATTTTACGTTGAATACTTCTTTTTTAGTTTATGTTTTATAATTTTTTTTCCCATTAATTTGAATTATTGTAGACGGGTTCGGTAAACGGGTACCTATTTAATTTCCTTTATATGTTCATATAAACAGGTTTTTAACGGGTAGGGTACCCGCTACCCATTTAAATAACCATAAAATTTATTTAATAATCATTTAATTTAAACGGGTTTTAATCGGGTTCAGGTAGTATGCGGGTCTTCCTATTAGGATTTGGAACAGGTTCGGGTAACAAGGACAACTTCTTAAACGGATTTGGGACGGGTTCGGGTATGTATTGTTTAAACAGGTTCGCGTTCGGACATTATTAAATGGGTGGGTAGCGTACCTAATTCCATCCCTAGTTATAAAAACAGAAGTCAAGTGTTTATAAGTTTAAAATGAAAGTTAGTCTATTAAAATTGACTAAATGATTAAAGTTTAGGTGACAAAATACTCCTTCTGCCTATTTTTTAAAATAATTTTTTCTTCTTTTTGAAATTTAGACTTTAGTTCCAATACCATTACTTGCCAATTATCGCAGGTAAGACCCCAGCTGTCGTAATGGCGACCTCCATTTCAACCTCTTCCTTAATTTTCCGAAGACCGCTTCAATCTTTAGTATCATTTTCACCTAAATCGCGCCACAGGCAAACAACTCTCTGACCTAATATACACTATAAGTACTATCGCTTTTTTTTTTTTTTTCTTAAAAAAAAATTAATTATTTGATAATATTTTTGCCTTTCGTTAACACGAAATTCAGATTTAGGAGACTTGATGAATTTCCAACAATCTCCTGCAATTACTCTTGCTTTGAAGTAAGTTCCATGTTTTCAATTTTCTATTGCAGTTAGAAGCTTATGATTAATCAACTAAATAATTGAAGTATGATTATGCAAGTATTTATGTCATATTATCTGTTAATATAAGGTTAGGGATGTTAGCTATAGGCCTCCTGGAACACAACTCAATCTCTTAAATGGAGTTAGTTTTTCTCTTCCAGAGAAAAGGTACTTGATTTTTATGATAAGAATTTATTTATTGTTTTAACGTTGATAGAATTAAATTCTAATTCTTTTATTGCCTTTTCAGTTTTGGATTGATATTTGGACAAAGTGGGAGTGGAAAAACTACTCTCTTGCAGGTTTTGTTTTTGTGCTTTCTATTTTATGGAAATCATTGTTACTTGTATGAACTTTGGAATTTTTTGATTTGGTTTTGTTTTTGCTGGCAGCTTCTTGCAGGGCTAAGTGAACCAACTTCAGGTTCTATTTGCATTCAGAAATATGGGAATGACGGCAATCCATGTCAGTCTCCTAAACCGTTATCTCATGAAAGAGTTGGTATTGTCTTTCAGTTTCCTGAGAGGTATGTTATTGTAATTCGAAACTCATACTTGTTGTCATTTCTTTATGTTTAGCTGATTTTGTACTTGTAATATTGAAGTATATATGCTGGGGGAGTTCTTGTCAATTTCTCGTTAATAGAAAAAGTTTTTGTATGTGTTGTAACTATTATTTTTCATTTTATTGGACATTGAGAAAGATTCCTGCTCATAAGTTTTCCTTACTGTATCAGTATCCATTTCATAGCAGTATTCCTCCCAGTTCTTGTCATTTTTTATATGTTAATGCAGGTTAGACCAAGTAATGTTTTATCCATTATGTTGCTCCCATTTATTAGTTAGTTAACACAATATTCTCTTTGTGCGATAGGGTTCAATATTCATGTCTTTGATGAATTTGATCTTGTAGCCTAATGTATGAAACCATGTTTTATTTTCTCAAGCTTTTGTGTAATTAAGCTTCTAAGATTTTTTTTTTTCAAGCTAGGTATTTTGTGGCAGATACTATACTTGATGAAGTCATATTTGGGTGGCCAAGGCAAAAGGGCAGCCTTCAATTGAAGGAGCATCTTGCTTTGAATCTTCAGAAAGCTATTACTTGGGTAAAGGCACTGTTCTTTGTTTAAGCAATGCCTCACCAATTCTTCTCTTCTCTTCCTCCTCCTCTTACATGTTATGTCTTCTCATGCATTCTTGAGGTCTAATGTTGACACAATTTCCTATTCTCTGTCATTTGTTATGTGTTATTTGAATCGATGTCAGGTTGGACTAAATGGGATTTCTCTGGGAAAAGATCCTCACTCCCTTAGTGGTGGCTATAAACGTAGGCTTGCTTTGGCAATCCAATTAGTATGTGCCTTATATTAATTAATACTTCAATTCACATGCTTCAATTTGACTCTTAATATTTGATAGTTGTATGTGTTGTTATTTACGACATATTTTGATTTTTGATGTTCAGGTTCAAGTCCCTGATCTGTTGATATTGGATGAACCTCTTGCAGGGCTTGGTATGAGCCTCATCACCCTTTTGGTTTCTTTTTCGTTTTTGTCTTCCTTCTTCTTTACTTAATGGTTTTTTAACACAAAAATTTATTAGAAGCTAATCAATAATCAAGCATAATGCCTGCAATATTCTGCAGCTTTGCCTTTTTTCCCCTTCTTCTGCCTCATTTCTTGATTTGAATGATTGATGGATCATATTTTTTGGTATAACTTTTAGAGAGAGAAAGAAAGGAATTTTGGAAAAAGTGCTAGAGAGAATGACAAGGCTAAACAAAGATCCAAATAAACCAACTGAAGCTCAAGCACCACCACTTGAAAAATGGTATGAAGGACTGTTATGATACCAAAATCAGAATTCAGACAGCTTTACATAACAAACTGAAAATTAAAGTCAGTGATGATATTAGTCCCAAACTTCAAGGACGGTTTAGATGGTCATTAGTAAACAGCAATATGGAGCTGCGCAGCTGCAACCCTTGATCAACCCCTGAAAAGGGGGAGAGGCAGCACTCGATAGCAAGGCTGGTTGAGTTACTTTTGCTCGAAATACTTGGGGTTTAATTGAGCCGGTATATAGTAGAAGCAATAGTTATACTGGAAATTGATTTTTTTTCTTGAGTTTTTAAGAATTGGCTATATTAGCACTTATGCTTCTTTAGGTTTTATTACATTGCTTAGCTTATTCATTTGGCATCATCTTTTCTCAAGTGTAGCAATATTTGTGTTTTATTTATTGTAAATGCTGCTTTGAAGACCAGATTGGAGAGCACGAGCAGATGTTGTAAAGCTTTTGAAGCAGCTAAAGAAAGAATTAACTGTACTTATTGTTAGCCATGACCTCAAGTAAGCATAAAAAGTTCAAGTTATTTCCATTCCTTTTAACCTTCTTCTTCTTCTTCTTCTTGATGCTGTTATCAGTATGCTGTTTTTGCAATTTAATGTATAGTTACTGATGAAACTTATTACTGTATTTCTAATTCCTATATTTCAGAAAAAAGGCATAGGTTCGTTAAAGATGTATGAATATCCCAACAGAAATTGAATGGTAATCTGAGTAGTTTCCACAATCTATAAACATTTGTAGTAACTCACTAAAATTTTACAGATTTTTTCATGTCCTTTTGTCTTCTTTACAGAGACGCATATTTACTTTGTTGGATTTTCATGTGTTAAGAAAAATCTTACATAATAAAATTCAGAAGAAACTGGTAGCTCTGTAGGGTTTAGTAAAAGCAAGAAGACTTGGGCTTAATATATTTTGGCACAATAATTATTGGGAAACTACATCTGTATCAAAGCTTTTAGAATCATGCCAATTGTATCAAAGCGTGATGCCTCTTTTACAAAATCGAGGCTATATTATCAACCTCTAATGCCTTATTTTTTAAAACTACAAGTTCTAGTAGTTTGGGGAACTATTTAGATCTATATTAACACCAGTAGAAACTGATATGCCACTTCTCTTCCAAAAACATCAGGAAAGAAGAAAGGATCAATGATGCAATTTATATACCTCCCTATAGGCGTAGCCTGAGTTCTAGTCATGACTCGAGCCTTTCTTGGAGAGAAAGTGATATTCGCAATAATTGTTCTGCCTTTCGGTAGTGTAATTATTGGAAACACAATAAGAATTTTCAAGTTTCTGATACAGTTGTCTATATTATTTTATATTTTTGAAGGCTTGTTTATCAATATACTAATTAACCTAACTATATGAGGTTGTAGCTTCTACAACATTGATTTTTTGGAAGTTTGTGGGACGAATCTGGTATGATGGCTTGCTCAATCCAGTGTATCTGGATTTTATTATCTATGCTTGAACTTGATTTCCTGAATCCAAAAACAACTTTCATTCATGAGTTCTGTCTGATGGCACTACAGTATGCATTTGCTTATTTTCTTTTCCTCTTTAATAAATGCGAATGGTGCTCCTTTTTCTCATGGAACTACTGGTGTCTCTTCTAGGGAGTTAGCAGCTCTAGTTGATCATTCTTGGAGGATGGAAATGGGTGGATTTCTAAAGGAAGAGCAACTTCCAGAATAACATGAGACCCTACTATTGACATCCTATCAACATTTGATGGTATGAGGTTCAATTCTAATGAATCTAATGCTTTTGAGTTATTTACTCTTTGAAAAATGGGATCTGTTGGAATTTGAGGTCCATGGAAGAGACTCAGAACAAATTTACTTGTCTGGCTAATAGAATCTTCATTCCTCACAATGCTTACAGATTGGCATGAGTACTAGGTGTAGATACACCAGTTTCAACCCATCTGATCATCATTACAGATTTTGATTTAAACATAGATTTAACAGTTTTTAATTAATTGAATTAAATGGGTTGACTTTTTGCACGTATTTGGGGTGCCTGGCAGTAGAAAAATAAAAAAGAATGGTGGTGATATAAGGGACCTTTTCACATGATGGGGAATGGTGGTGATATAAGGGACCTTTTCACATGATGGGGGCGGTGGCTTTAGCTTTGTACTGACCCAAGAGAATCAAGAGAACCAGAAACATTGGGAATTACTGAGCTGCATCTTACTTATCCCATCTGGTATGCTCATGTGGATTAACTGTTGCTTAGACCTTGGTTAGCTGGTGCTTGCAGTTTAGCTTAGTTTAGTAGATAAACTGATTGTTATAACTGTTTTGAATTTCTATAAAATAGAGAAATTGAAAAGGCAGGTCGGGTAATTTGCAAATTAATACAGTTTCCAGATTCTTCTTTCAATTTCTCTACTTTTCCTTCTCTTATGCCTCTAACCTGCTGTCTTGTATCCTTTGTCACATCTTCTTAATGGCCCTCTTTGTCTTCTTAAAGTTCTGCTATGTCTGCCGTTCACTATCTCTAGTTATGACCCATGAATCAAGGCCATAACAGGCTTTGACTAGCTGTTCTATCCTCTTAAGGGTATATGATGCATGTATTAAACGATATGAGTACTGAAGGAGCTTCTTTAAGCTGCAATTCTCTCACCCCACCAAATCAACAAATAAAATGTAGTGAACTATGTATATAATGATTTGGCTTCATTTGTGGTGATTTGCTTTCAGCAGCCTCAAGATTCATTGTTGGTTAACACCATGCTTCTGAAACCTTTTACCAGCAGTCACTTTGGCTGAGATTTGAATTCGGACCAAATGTGTTTGCTAGATCCTCCCATAATAAACCCTGGATCAATTACTTATCCATGGAGACTGAATAATTTCTTAGAATGCAAATGACACTTGCACATGATACATGATAATCCAAATCATGTCTACAAATTAGGAAGTTTACATGACATTTAGCACTCACAACTTTTTATTACACAGGAAAATAAGATGGGTACCTCATACTCCTTCCATCTTACTCCTTCCATCTTCTTAAGTTTATCACTAATAAAATCTCACAAATACACAAGAAAATAGTTGATATCATCGAATATCACATTCAGCATGTGTTTTTACTTCTTTGCTACAGCTCCAGCACCAAGTCTACAGAGCAAACAGTAGAAACGTTTCAGATACATGCATCCATAATCTTAAGCTGCATCTTGAGGATAACAATTTGTTTAACAGAGCATATTTTCTTAAAAGGAAAAAGACAAAAAGAACCTCTTCCTTAGCAGGCAGTAATGCAATTGCATACATGGAATTTACTGTGCAAGATATCTTTGATATTTGGCCTCAATAACCAGTTTAATTACTAAACCTCTTGAGTTTGAAAATGCCAAACCATAAAGTTCATTTTTTTAACTTTTCCACTACATGAATGTTTACTGTCAGTATGTATTTTCTGCAAGCTAATTGTGCATCTTTGTACTTAGCATATTCCATGCTTTTGATAAAGTTCTTTGTATAGCTATTAAGTAGACATATTGCTCCTGGTTATAGCAGCCTTCAGAATATTATTGACAAGTGTTCCTTAATGCTTTACATCAATAATGGCCCACAATTAATGCATTTGTGTTTCTTAATCTCATCATATCTATGAACATAACAGATGTATTCTTATTTTATGCATCTTTACCTTAGTGTGATGAATGATCAAAACAGTGCGGCACTCAGCAATCCAAAATAAAAGTAAACTTATCTCTATGTTATTTGAAAAGTGAAGAGGGTGTAGGTACTTACAGTCTGCATCTGTTTTAATCCAGTATTCCCTATTTCTACTCGAGTTACTGCCACTCAAGTTGTTCTTATAGCATCGTACCCTTTCCATTGACTTTGATCCTGGAAGAAACCTTATGCTGTCCTGATCCTGGTACACCATGTCTACATTATGATGCAGATTCTTCTTAATCTTTGCATTTGACTCGGCGAACACTTTCTCAGCTATAGGGTTTTCGGGATGAACTTTTCTGTGGAACATTCTTAGGACCTGCATGCCAAAGTTGAAGAAAATCAGAACTCATGTAAAATATATTATTTAATTAATTTTGTGTAATATTGAAGGTTGCTACTCAAAGGTCCATTGGATCTTCGATAATATTATGGTGATGTTGGATATTTTGTCTAGGCAAAACACCTATTGTAAGCTATAATGTGTGGTTGTGAATACAGGTTATCATACAATCTGAATTTATGATTCAGAAAGCACCTATGAATGACTAACTTGTAATTTAAGATCTAGACAAGATAGCATTGATTGTTATTCTCAGTCTGGCCACTGTTTATTCACCCATCAATGGTTTTCTCTTGTAATGATCCCTTTGGTTAAGAGTCAACTTTATAAAATATCGCACCATCCCATTCTTGTCCTTGACAACCAGTTCTCCAGATATTCTGGCAGCAGAATAAAAGACTCAAATTGGAATTTAGCATACTTGACCTTAGGTCATCAGGTTATAGCAATGTTGGTCATAGGATCACGGATGGAGATGCTGGATCTTTTATGTTATCTTGTTTCTTAGGAAATCTAGAGCTGGAAGACACACCTTGTTAAGCCTTTTCTTGGTTGAAACAGAAGTGTCCGCGTCATGACTGGAAGACAGGATAGGATTTTTTGATGAAGCATAAAACTTCTGTAATATCTTTTTGATGAGGTGTCTCACAGGTTTATGTGCTTGCTTGGCGTGCATCTCCCCTTTTTCTTCAACTTCTAGAGAAATTTCCTCTGTTATCTTTGTCCTATGAAACATCTCCGCAAGTGATGCTTTTTCCTTCTTTGATTCAACTCTTAATTCTGGCAGGTCTATTGATGACCCAAATAGATATCCTTGAAGGGGACAAAATGCAGTTATTCCATTATCTTCAGCACTAGCTTCCTCTGTTTGTATGCCGCTAAGCGTAATAGTGCTCACATAACTGCTCCTTGCCAATGATTCATTGCAACCTTCTTCTTCAGCTTCAGCCTCAAGAAACTTTTCTAGTTCATCATTAAGGAGCTTCAATTCATTCTCCGTCACCTCTGTCTTTTCATCTTCAATATTCTCAAAAGACACTGGAAGTGTTGGTGTTACTGCCTCACTGGTGATTTGTTTTGAACCAAGAGTTCCAATTGCAAGAAAACCATGAAATGGCTCATACATGACTGCAGATGTTTCATCTTCATAATTCTCCTCCACTCTCTTTGCTTCAACTTCAGATAGAGTATTTTCATATTTCTCATATCTGGAGTCAAACCTTGGCCTTGTATGGGAGATTTTCTCATCACGGGATGTTGTTGCTGAAAGGCAGGCACAATAGGTCCCTGGAGATCGTGAGTTGAGAAGAATTAGGGCATGGGATGAAACATATATTTGGAGTTATAAGCAGAAGATATTATTGTTGCATATCACTTGATTTTTGCATTTAAAATGAGAATGCATATTATGCTAGTGGCTAAGTTATCCTCAAATGAGAGCACATGATACGTTAAAGGATTATTAATTCTTGCAATGATGTGGCAGTACTGTGATTACAATTATATATGTTCTATTCTACTGACCACCTATTTCATTGCAGAGAGAATTCTGGTCGCATTATAACAACAGAGACAGTAGGTCCTGTGGCCACATGACATCAGTGGTCTCAGCCAGTATCGGTAAGTCCTTAAAATTGAAGGGTTTCTGCACAGGCAATTTTCTTTCTGAAACTATCAATTTTTGATGGTTAGAACTTCTCTTTTTTCTTACCAGCGTGGTCCTATCCATGTAATTGATGCATTTCTAGGAAGTATGTGTTTTTGTATCTGTATATTATCAATTAAAAGAAGATGAAGAAGAATGATATGGTGGGAATACCAATTGTAAAATCCTTGAATGGCTCGATGCTAGTGTGCCGTAATTTATTGTGCATCCAACCTAGTATCTGCAAAAATGAACCCACAGATGAAATTGGACAATCATTAATATCTCTGCTATTAAAAATTTGGTAGAGTATGGACTTACCCTCATTTTGATCTTTCTTTGAAGGCGTTGATGTTAGATTGCTTTAGTTGCCTTAAGGGGTTAGATATAGAGAGAGATTTAGATATGCAAGGGAAGTGGGATTTTTAAAGAAGAGATTAGGATCAAGCACCAACGAATGAGGATCTTGTTATTATTATTGCTCAATGAGTTGGAATTCAGTTGGTGCTAGAAGGGTCTGACATGGATGGAGATAGAGAGAAACATTCAGATAGAAACAAGATTTTTGTTGGCTGTTCTTTGTCAAGATCAAATCAACTAGAAGAATAAGGGAGCAGTTAGGAGACCCCCAAGTTGGGGGTGCAACATGTATCATGCATGCTTGAAATGTTTCTTCGGGTATATTATGCACATTAGCAATTGGTAAAAATACGTGCAACTTGTCAGAAATGCATGTATCATTGGCCCTACATCAAATAACATGTTCATCAAGATGTGCATAAACATACATTTGCTAATGGACGCATTAACTTGTGTGAGGATGGGCATATCGACATGATCATTCCATACAGGTTAGTTTTCCTTGAAGAAACTATTGACCATGTCCATTTTACGAGGTAGTTTTATAATGGAGAAGGGATACATTGCTAGTAGGACCAAGAACAATTTTGTGGGTCAAAAAGTGATTACATTATAATGTTGTGGGTCAAAAGTGATTTAAGTTACAAGTTATACTCACCATGGCCCCAAAGTGAAAGGATGAATTCTCTGATTTTCTTAACAAATGCTTCAGGAAAGATGCTTCTAAATGCATGATCCTAATCTAATACACTGTGCTTGCCACATGAAATATCTCTGGTACTATCATGGAATGGTTAGGCTGGGCCATTTCATGTTTTGATCATGATATCCTTTTACTGTTATTGTTGTTAACATTGTTGTCATCAATTGCCACTCTTCTGTGAAATTAATGTTCTCTGTGTCCTTTGTCATATTGCCATTTTCGACGAATTTCATATAAGAAGAGATGTGATAAGTCTGTTTTGTTAATAGGTAAAGACTCTTGTTATCTGATCAAGTTGTAACATTAGTCTTATGACCTATATTGCTTCCATGCAGGATGAGGCTAAAAGTTAATGATTTCCAGTTTCTGTAAGGACCAAGGAGAGGAGTAATACTTGATCTCCTTTTCTTTCTATTTAAAGAAAACCTGCATTTTACCCAAAATGAGTCTGCTTTTGCAATGTAACACAGTCATTGAGCTGTTCGTGGTACGTGTCATGGAACCAAAAACTTGATTTAGGCATGATTGTGACATCATTGATGACTTCAGTTCGACATCTCAAATTGCCTTGATTTCCTTTTTCTTCTCAAATATTATTATGGAGCCCACGTGATCATAGTTGTTGGCTCTGATATGTTTAGAATACCCTACAAACATATCATTCACAGTAAGCCATGCTGAAAGTCTGTTGACAAAGCCATGAGGTGATCTTCAATTATGGACTTGGCAGTGAGTATAACATTGAAAAGGGCTAATATAAATCCACTGTGGATTATAGTAACAAACCTTGACTGATGTGCTTAATTGAACAGGATGACAGTAACAGATGCACCGGTGCTGCATGCCATTTTGTGCTTTGCAAGGTAATTTTGATGTAGCAGCATAATCAAATTTGTAAGACCTTGGAATTAGTATTTAAATTATCTCTTGAATTACTCACTTCTTATGAAATGAATTACATTATATTACTTTTCCAAAAAGCACGTCGAGTTATGAAGTGTTTGAAATGATGATGAAGAATGATATACCCATCTCTTTTGCCAAGTGTTGTACCGTCATGTTACACTCTAGTGCTGTACATTATATTGCTTTATGCATGTGCAGTGAACCCAGGTGGTGAATTATGGGACAACGGTATATTCTATTGGGCAGTCTTTAACACCTTGTTTCTTCTGGTTAATTGCTTCATATAAAGTTTCTATTAGTACGTCAATCACTGTAGATAGATGCATATCTCAAATGATTCAAGCTCAAACCCCTCTTACCTCCTATCAAGTCTTCCATTTCTATCTTCATAAAATTTAGATCAAGTTGAAATCTTAAGCTATATTCTATAGGGCAGTCCAGTGAAAGGAAGTACTAAGCAATAGGTGTACAATAGGTAGAACTCAGAAATAATACCGACCAATGACATACTTTTGCCAGGTGTGCTTGTCCCATACCTTTACTAACCTTGACATAGTTGAGGCGAGCTTGCCCAAATCTAATAAAACCCTAACAGTAGATGGTTAGTTGGATGTTGGAGGATCCTCATTTTTAGCTATCCAACGAGCAACTAGAAAACAAAATGATTTGCCACTTCTGGATGGCTCGTAAGCAATCCACTGTTCTTTATTACCTTTAAACAAACAGAAACAAACACTAACCTCTCAAATTTTGCGAGTCGGTATGGATGAAACTAGTAGAAATATATATATATATATATATTTTTTTTTTTATATATATATTTTTTTCCTTATCTATATGATTAGATAGCGACCATGTGAATTCCACGTGCAACTTTGTTAAAATGGGTATGGTTCATCTAATTTCTTATTGGCACACGAGTACATATCACTAAAGTAATAGAACACTTGTTCCTATTGGCAATCGCATCAAAGGACACCTAATAAAGGGTATATGGTTCCATCATGAGCCCCTTTCTTATGCTATACAAACACGTATATCCATTATAACAACAGTATTGGCTGGATTGAAAAACCGCCAGTCCTAATAGTAACAGAACAGTGATTCTTGTCTATTAAATCCTATATATATATATATATAAATAGATATACTGAACTATGTTGTTTGTGGGAGGTGGGTTGGGTATTCATCCTGGTTACAACAGTTGTGGGTACAAGAAAACAAGTTGTTCAGAGTTTTAGACACAGCCTGATGCAACCTCTTGTCTATCACTAGACCCTTCAAAGATTAGATGTGACTCTGTCATTTGAGAACATGCATTGGATTCAACAGGTTTTAGCAAGCAACCAAGTGTGTTCGTTCCTTGCTGGAAATGGTTACAAATTGAATCAGGATTCAACAGGCAAGATTTGTTGCTATTATTCAATGACGTAGTACTTGCTAAATAGAAATAACCAGAAGGATAGTATCTAAATAGCATTTTCTCTTCAACATATAACAAAGAGAAAGAACGAAAGGAAAGTATATATCTGGAAGTTTCCCATCTAAGGATTGCATAAGCGTGAATTCAACATTAGTTTCTCTTAACATTTATGGAACGAATTATAAAAAGAAACAGACTCGTATCAAATTCTATAAACATGACTTCAAATTTAGTGCTTGAATTGTTATCTTTAATTGAAATTTATAAATTTATGAAATTTATTTATAAACTTAAAGTTTAAATCGCTTTGAATGAAGTATGGAGATGCATTATGTTTTTTCATAAAATGTGTTGATCCATCCTGAAAATTTACTTGGTGCCCTCAGGTTCAAATATTCCAATAAATTGGTAAATTCACTCGTGATATTAATCCCATGGCATTGTGATAAATATTGGCAAGATACGATATTTCGGATCCTAATAAAAGAAATTATGTAAGAAAAGGCTTATAACTTAATCGGCCCACTTGAGAACTGGCCTGTCGCAAAACGCAATTTAACAAAGCCCATTATAGAGCCCAAGTTCTGCTTGGCAAATGGCAGTGTTACACAATTCCATTCTATCTGTGTTATCATAATATTGCAAAAATATTAAGCCTTAATGATTGCCTGCGATGCAAAAAGTAGGCCAATGCTTCCATAATTAATTTAAAGAATTAACACAAAGATGACAAATATTAATAAATAACTTAAATGTTCAACTAATATATGCAATTTGATTTTCAATAAAATCATCATATGTTGCTCTTTTCTTCTACTCATATTTAAGCAACTTTATATAAAAATAAAAAATAAATAATTATAACTTTGTATTCCTTGCAAGTCTAAACCAATAAAAAGAAGAAAAAAACTAAAAGGGCAAAAAATCAAAATAGATGCTACTTAAGCAACAGCGCAATAAAAATTCAGGTCAGGCGCACGCTAATCCTTGTAGCCAAACGGCCTGCTTATTCATATTCAGACTCTCTAAGGCTAAGCATCAAGAATCGAAGAGGAAAAACAAAGAAGCGAGAAGCGACAAGAGAAGAGCAAAAGGAAAATGGGAGGAGGAATGGAAGCAAACAAGAATAGATTCATAGAGGATTGGGGTTCAGCAAGAGAGAATCTTGAACACAATTTCCGTTGGACTCGCCGCAATTTTGCACTTGTTGGCATCTTCGGCATCGCACTTCCTCTCTTGGTCTACAAGAGCATCGTCCGTGAATTTGTAATTTCCTTGCTCTCTCTCTTCCAATCATTTTTAAACATAACTTGTTATTTTGGATGCAGATCCAACTTTTAATTGCATATTGTTGGTTGACTGTTTTGTGGTTATCAGTTAGGTTAGAATATAATAGGATATGTGTTTGATTGACTTGGATGCTCCATGTTCTTGATCTGTTATCTTGGGGTTTAGAATTTTCTGTTTATTATGATTAAATTACTTCAATAGAAAAAAAAGTCTGTACTTTTCTATTTGTACGTACTTTAGCGTCTTATTCTGTAATTTCAGGCCTAGGATAAGCATTTTGTATATATGCGATGCAGCACGTCAAGAGGAGCAAGTTGATTAACTGAGATTAGAGTCTGGGTTTTGTAAAACTAAAGTAAATAGGGCTCAGTGATAAAGGGTAGGCCTTTCTTAACTCGTAAACCTCAATACCAAAGAAAATTAAACAGCAAACTAAGAGTTACTAACATTGCACCACTGACAGATTCCTGTTAAGAAGCCCTTTGAGTTTCAGGGTTAGAATTAGATCAAACTAACTAAAAGTAGTGTATTCATAGCAATTTTCTTAATAAACAGATGAATATTGCATTATTAGCTTGAACATTTGTTGCTCAAACTATTTGGACTCTTAAGTGAGATGTAAGACGCTTCTTTAATTGATTACTAGGCTGATTAAAATGCAAAATGCAGAGTGACCTAAAAGGTTTTGTTCAGCTCATCCCAGCTGAACTATGATCTGAAAAGTATTGGGCTATGTACTTTGAATTGTAACCTGCAAAACTTTAATCTAATTCCTTGCAAAGTTTCCTGTACCATCATCTCACCAGTTCAAAGATTGAGACTTATAAATCTGCTCTTTTCTACTTCTTTTACATACTTTTGATGGAATCCTATTGAATTGGCTAGTGTTGATACAATAGAGAAACAATGACTTTGATGCAAAGGGAAAATGGGGATGGGGTTTCTTGTTTTGGTAACAAGAGGAAGTTTGTTAATGGGTGGCAGCTTGTACTTTTTTTTTCTTCTTCTTCCAGTAGGACAAGTATGAGGTGTTTACAGTAATTTGCACAACTTTGATGCAACATGGAAATAATGAGTTTTGTGCAAAACAATAATGAGGATAGTGTTGATGGTAGCAGTTGTGTTTTCTTATATTTCTTCTGCATACTTTTCTTCTTGTTACTCTTTTCTATTGTTGGTTGAACTTGATATGTCTTGACACTGAAAATATCATAAATTTGAAGAAAAGTGATTATGTAGTGTGTTTGAGTTTCATTGTTCTGGTGATTTCCCTTCCTGTCCCTTGTGACACTAATGAATTATAACTCAACACTCCTGTTTATGCTCCCCAAATAAAACCAAACCATCATACTAGAAAAAGGGGTACAAAGAAATGAAAAAAGGAAAGAAATAAAAAGTTCTTTGTTATCTTTTATACGGCTAAGCGCAAGAATCAAATCGAATTGATTTAAACACAAGGGTAAATAAAGAACACAAAAGAAAGGAGGCACATGAGCGATAAGTCTCTAGCACGTGTGTTGATAAGTCCGCAAAGTTCTTGAAAGAACCCATAACTTGATTTCCCGCAAGGTAAAAAATTGAAATAATATGCTCATTAGCCTTAAGTATTTGGTTGCATGCAGTTTTAATAGTGTGAAAGCTCTTATTCAATATGAGGATGAAACTAGAAGCTAAATATGAATATGTAAATAAAGAAAAATGAATAAACTAAATCCAAATCAAGAACAGAGGAGTTGACTGGTCAATAACTCTCGTAGTCCCAAAATTTCTATTTTTGAACGAGTGCTCATGCACAATGTTGATTTAAACTAGACCTTTGGGGAAATCGATTAGCTTAGCAGAAACAACTCTAGTGTGTAATTTGATCTTTTCTGAATTGGAGATTTAAAATATAATCTTCTTAAACAACCTTTGATTTGATAGGTAATTTTTCATTAAGCTACTATAAAGGCTACAACTTTGGAAATGGAGAATACGTATAAGAAATGACCTCAGCCATTGTGTAGCGACCGTGAGTTGAATTGTTTGATATTCAGAAATCGAAGAATGAATTTCTATTTGATACTGGACAAGCTGGCTCTTTAGTTATTTTGAGGACATGCCTTAATGGTCAATGCTTTGATGGGTGCTTTTGCCTAGGGTGTAAAAAGTTCTCACTAGTTTGGAGTAATATACTGAAAGATGCATTGGTGACTATTAGGTCATTCCTTATTTATTTATTCTTTTCTGGGATGTGTGGGGTGGGTTGATAACTAGATTTTATGTTCTAAGAGTGTAACTTTTATTGTTCTTGCAATTGGCTATGTAGCTTAATTTTTCTGTCCAAGTTTTGTAAGAATATGGAAGAAGTATAGATCTTAATTAAACCTGCCTGCTGTATCAATTTTCTCGCGAAAGTGCAGGGAAATAGGATGCTGAAGTTTCTCACTCACAATGGTTTGGCTGAATCAAAGTTAGTGAATGGTTATTTGAAACCATCATTTCTTATTTACAAAATCATATGAGGCACTCTTTTCCTATTTAATTTTTTTTCTGGGAGATGATTGAGTGCTTGAATGGATGTGAAATGCATGCATTTTTTAAAGCATGATGGAACAAAATTATACTAGACTTGGCAAAACTTAGAGTTCTTCAGCAGTTGAAGATAATTTTGTTGCTCTTTTGTTTTCTGTGCTTTCCTTAATTGTTTGGCTGGGGCTATTATGCATCAGTATCTGCATATATGAATAAGTATGTTCCTTTGACATGGGCATGATTTGCATTATTGGTTCGAGTAGCTGACCTGGTTCAATACCGTATTTGCTTATTTACTTTGATTCTAGTGTTAGATTCCAATTCTTTTATCAATTTGTTTTTCGAAAAAGAAGCTATTTTGTTGCTTAAGCCCAGTTTCGGATTGCAGTGGCCGAAAGCACTTTTCCAGAAAAAAGAAAAAAGAAAAGAAGAAGAGGTTTTTGGTCTTTTGAGTTTTGAGTTTTGAGAACTTCTTTTGTAAAAAAGCAAGTAAATTGATGTTTTTCTAAAAGCATGTATAACAAGAGCAGTTTATAAAAGAATCAATATTTATAATCAAAGAAATTTTAAACTTGCTTTTTTAACACCCAACAACAATCCCAAATACATATAGCATACTGGAATATATTAGAACTATGGCCTTTTCAATTTGAATTTCGACATCAGCATTCCATTTTACACCTTTCACTACGTTAGTTTCCCATTTTTATGGCATCTTCTCTGTAAAATACACAATAATATGGTTTCGACTCTTAATACTTACGAGCATAGAAAGAGGACTTCACCCCTCTAGTTTCGAATTCCTTGGAAATTGCTACTTCTTTTCCTACAATGTACAGTTGATCTATTTTGGATATAGAGAAGTGCAGGCTAATGGTCTTGGTCTTGGTTGATTGCTATATTTCAGTTTATTTTGATATTTCGCATTGTTGAGAAGTTATTCTTGCTTTATAATGGTAATTATTTTTCTTTGTAAACTTGTTAAATATGTTGATGTTCTGATTACATATGCGTTGACAGAACATGCAAGATGAAGATGCAGGCAGGCCGTACAGGAAGTTCCTTTGAGTTTCTTCTCTACATCGCTCAATAAAAAAATTGCACCTGAAGTAGAACTGCTTTTGCACTAGGACCTGTTTTTGTTGATCTGTATCTGGGAACTGCTTTGCTTTCTTTTGTTGACCTGGAGGATTGTGCGTTCAAAGAAGTCTGTCATACTTTGAAATCTACCAATTTTCTGAGAATGCTGGGTGATTTGTGATTATTGAAATGTTTTAATAATGTTTAATTCTGCACCTCTTTGAGATTAGGCTGATCTCACCTTTTAACTTTGAGGCTCTATTGGACCTGACTTGCTGCAGAATGGGCACATTAGACAAACTTTCATCTCTGATTACTCAAAAGAGTCTAGAAGAAGAACTGGTAATCAATGGCAACCTTAGTACTTTTCTGTGTTTAGAATTCAACATTTTATTGCACTGTTTTACATTTCATACAATTGAGCTTAAACATGAAAACACTCCCCTTCTCCAACGCACACTGAAAATTTCAAAAGCTAAAGACAAGCAATCATTCTGTTAAGAAAAAAACAGTAGTTTAAATTTATTAACAATATTATATAGGTCCAATTAAAATCTATAGAGGTTTCAGGATTTCTAACTTTTTAGGGACAAGGGTAATGAAGATGAAATTTAAAGAGAAGGACTTGTCATTATTCTTACAAACATTAACAACGTCATGGTAATTAATCAACCAAAAAGATTTATAGAAAAGAACCATAAGCTTTAATTGGGTAGAAGTAATTCTCGGATGATTAATTCATTTAATTCTTTTCAAAAATGATATTTAGAATAAAACATAATAAAAATATTTCATTTCTATCCACCAGCGTAGAGGGGCTATTAAGCTTATGTTTGACAATTCTTTTATACAAGGAAAATAAGTTTTAGTTTTTTCTTTTTATTTAGATATTAAAACCTTTTTATCATTATATTATATTTTGTCTTCTAAAATAAAAAGAAAACAAAATATAATAATAATAATTATTTTCCTTTTTATTATTCTCTTTCTTGAAAAATATATATCTCAATTCAAGATTAAATCGGGTTGAAATAGTGATGTCTGCTTGACGTAAACAAATTTACCCAAGTAGACAAGATTCCTAAAAAAAATACAACAAACCAAACCTAAAATTCATCACCAATTCTGGAAACCGAGGCAACAATTAAAGCCACCACCCAACCATACAAACCTACAAAATTCTCTTATGTAATTTTCTGTCAGACTATGACTCACTATTAAACCGCAAAGCCCCACCCACCTGCCCGACCGCCCGCCCGCTCCATTACATTACCCAAGAAATACACAAGTTGGCAATTCCTTATTACACCTACATAACTACCAATTACCAATCATCACTCTCCTATCCTTTGTTCTTTTCAACCAACTTTCAATTTCAACTCTTTAACCTTTCTTTTCCTTTCCTTTTCCATAAAATTCCCCTCCTAATCCAATCCAATTCAAACACTTCCCATGGGTACCGAGATATCGGAGCCTTTGCTTCTTCCCCCAGATTCCAGCAGCAAAAGCGATGTCGTTGATACAGATACAGAACATATTCCTGAATGGAAGGATCAGATCACAATTAGAGGGCTCCTAGTGAGCGCTCTATTGGGTACCCTTTTTTGTATCATAACCCACAAGCTCAATCTCACTGTCGGTATCATCCCCTCTTTGAATGTAGCTGCTGGTTTGCTTGGGTTCTTTTTTGTGAAGTCGTGGGTTGGTTTCTTATCCAAATTGGGTTTTGCTATTGCACCCTTTACCAAGCAGGAGAATACTGTTATACAGACATGTGTTGTTGCTTGTTATGGCCTTGCTTTTAGCGGTACGTATGCGCTTCAGTTTTGAATTATCTGTTTATTTGGATTAATAAAAAATTAAAGTGAAAATTTGATCTTTTTTTTAATCTTGTTGAGTTGTTGTTGACAGGTGGATTTGGATCTTATTTGCTTGCAATGGATAACAATACATATGAATTGATTGGATCTGACTATCCTGGTAACAGGATTGAAGATGTTAAGAATCCTGAATTGTCTTGGATGATTGGCTTTATGTTTGTTGTCAGTTTCTTGGGACTTTTTAGCCTCGTTCCTCTTCGCAAGGTAAATTTCTTTATTTTTAGTGACGTTGCTTTTGGTAAACTTTTAGGCTTGCTTTGCAAATATATTTTCACTACTTATTGGGGTTTTGATAGGTTATGGTGATGGATTATAAGCTTACATATCCTAGTGGAACTGCCACTGCAATGTTGATTAATAGCTTTCACACTAACACAGGAGCTGAGCTTGCAGGGTAATGTGTTGGATTTATTAAACTCGGTCCTCTTAAAACTTTTTAATCAGTAGAGAATCTTACTAGAAAGCATCATGAAAATGAGGAGTATTGCGATGGATCATTGTTTTGTAAAGAAAAATTAAGCCCTTTTTTGTTGTTGCCAATTGTTTTACAGTTTTGCAGTAAGAATTATTATTGATACAAGTAGCAAAGAAATAAAATGTTTATAATTGCCATCTGTTTGTGAAATCTTTACAGGAAACAAGTCTCCTGTCTTGGCAAGTACTTAAGCATAAGTTTAATTTGGAGCTGCTTTAAGTGGTTCTTCAGTGGTATTGGGGATTCATGCGGATTTGATAATTTTCCCAGCTTTGGTTTGACACTTTTCAAAAATACGTAAGCTTCTATTGCATATGGTTTCTCAACCAACTCTATTTACAAACTGCATTTTATTCCATGCTTTCCATGTTGGTAGATTTTAACATTATTAGCAAGGAAGTCTATCTTATTATTAGCATGCCTTTGTGCTAACATTATTAGCTAGGAAATACGTCTTATTTGGTATGCCTTTGTGCATTATTTGATGCTTTTCATGTTGGTAGATTAATATTAAAGTTTTGTGAGGAATTAGATATTCACCAGTATTGACTTTTATACTTTTTTTTAATGGTGTGTTTATTGTCTGTTTTTTTTTTTTTTTTTTCTCTTTTCATTTTATTTGAAACTTTGCACCAGGTCATACAGAACTTGTTTTTTGAATTCTCAACAATATGTAGCTTATCATATTATTAGCTGCTCAAACCAGTCCCAATCTCCTTGCAGGTTTTATTTTGACTTTAGTCCAACATATGTCGGATGTGGTCTTATTTGCCCTCACATAGTGAATTGCTCTGTTCTTCTTGGGGCTATCATATCATGGGGTTTTCTGTGGCCCTTCATCTCCCAACATGCTGGGGACTGGTATCCAGCTGACTTGGGTAGTAATGATTTTAAGGGTCTTTATGGATACAAGGTATGATATAGCATTGCTCTTTATGGAAGCTTACTAAATTTTGAACTTTCGTGGCTTTACATATTGATATGTGAAATAAAATGGATAAGAAAAAATTTCAATTTGATTTTTGCCTCGCAAATCTCACACTTCTTAATAACCTGCCTCTTCATTGGCACTGAAGTGAAATAGTGCATTTTACCATCACTTGTATGCTTGTGCCTTGGTTCAATTCTCTTTTAACATCTTTGCTCTGAGCATTTTCCTCCTGAACCGTTTCATTTTTCCACAGGTATTTATAGCCATTTCCCTTATTCTTGGAGATGGGCTTTACAATTTGATCAAGATTATAGCCATAACTTTTAAGGAAATGTGCAACAAAAGCACCAAAGAGAACCACCTGCCTACTGTGAGAGAGATTGAAGGTGAGATATGGCCTTTCTCTGGATAACTTGGGCACATGATCTGTTTGCTATGGTTATTTCATATGCTATATGCAGTTATGTATCTTCTACATAATTCTTAAACTGTTAATATATTGTCAGGCACTCGTTGACTTGAACTGTTGTTTTGATCTGAAATTGTGTACAAATCATTTCTAATGTAGCAAACCGATAACTCAGCTGTAGTTCAAGAAAAGAAATTTTAGTCTAAATAAAGGTTCTTTTTTTTTTTTTCCTGGAACTATTTAAAAATTCAGTCCTGCGTATTGCACCAACAAAAATTGTTAACAATTGTCACCATTTGTGTCAGCTTGATATGTGAAGTTTGTTTTGAACATCTTTAGTCAGGAGGTAATAGTTTCAAGAATGAATCAGATCCTCAAACTAAGGGTGATTGTAGTTGTAATTAGTGCCTTCAATTAGGTTGTTAGTTTGTACAGATTAGGAGGTTGTTAATTTCAGTAATCTGATAGTACTGATCTTTTACCTGTAGCTGTTAATCTTTTAGTTTGTTGAGCACTGCTGGATGCATATACAATTTTACCTGTTTCTTGCTTCAAAAGAGCACTGGTTTTGCTTTAAGTTAATTGTGCTAATGGTGCCTCAGCAGACGATGAGACTTCCAAATTGCTACTGGAACAGAAAAAACGAGACCATGTATTTCTGAAAGACAGGATACCCTCCTGGGTTGCAGCTTCTGGATATGTGGGACTGGCTGCCATATCAACAGCAACAATTCCTATCATTTTTCCACCCCTCAAGTGGTATTTGGTTCTCACTTCATACATTATTGCTCCTGCCCTTGCCTTCTGCAACTCCTATGGAACCGGGCTAACGGACTGGAGTCTGTCATCAACCTACGGAAAAATTGGTCTTTTCATCATTGCCTCATTGGTTGGAACTGATGGTGGGGTTGTAGCTGGATTAGCAGCTTGTGGGGTGATGATGTCAATTGTATCCACTGCAGCTGATCTCATGCAGGATTTCAAGACTGGTTACCTTACTCTATCATCAGCCAAGTCAATGTTTGTGAGCCAGTTGGTAGGCACAGCTATGGGCTGTGTTATAGCCCCACTAACATTTTGGATGTATTGGACTGCCTTCGATATTGGAGCACCTGATGGTCCATATAAAGCTCCATATGCTGTAATATTTAGGGAGATGGCCATATTAGGTATTGAAGGTTTCTCTGAGCTGCCCAAACATTGCCTGGCTATGTGTTGCGGATTCTTTATAGCCGCTTTGGTTATAAATCTTTTGAGGGATGTGATACCTAAGAGGATCTCACAATATATCCCTATTCCAATGGCTATGGCAGTCCCGTTTTATATCGGAGCTTACTTTGCAATTGACATGTTTGTTGGGACAGTGGTATTGTACATCTGGGAGAGAATAAATCGGAAGGATGCAGAAGATTATGCTGGAGCAGTTGCATCAGGTTTAATATGTGGCGACGGAATCTGGACAATACCATCTGCAGTTCTCTCCATTTTCAGGATCAATCCACCAATTTGCATGTACTTTGGTCCTTCATTGAGTAGCTGAGCAGCAGGGTAAATGCTGTCTCTCTTGTAAATACATGTCATGTCATTTGAAGTGTACTATTCATTGAATTCTGTAAATGTGTTTGTGGGTTTTGATTATTTATATATCGACCATGGACTGGAATGAGGAAAAAAGAAAAGAGAAGTGAAGTGTATATAAAACTCTCATCACTTCCTGTTACAAGACCGAGAAGTGTTGAGATTCAACAGCAGAATCCTGGGAGCAGTAGTCTCCTGTCCTGTATTTTGACACGAGACTAAAGCTTCCATTATCATCATATTAATTGTTATGTTATTGTTGTGCCTCATTACATGCAGAGGAAGATGGTTTTGCACTTATCACACACTTAGGAACGAATTCGTGAAAGCGATAAAGCATTTCAAAAGTAACAGAAACTGCTTTCTCCTCAAAGCTATTTTGAACTTTTCAGGCTACTTCTTGCTTGAATGCTTCATAGCCATACATTATTATGCACAATTATTGAGTTTAACTAGTCGACTCTTCCACTCATAAATCAACTTATGGCTTCAAGTTAACAGAAAGAATTCAATTACAATTAGCATATCTTTTGGGGTATTCTATTATGTTCTCTGTTCTTTCCCACATGGAATCCATTTCAAATGTAAAGAGACTTGGTTTTGCTCTTACTGCACGCCAAGGAGCCAATTCCTGAAAGTGATTTAGCCACTTGTTTGGAATGATTGAGACTGGAAGTGTGAAATCAAATTCTATGAACACAACAAGAAAGCAATAAAAGCATTCCAAAAGCAATAGAAAACTGCTTTCATAAAGCTCTTTTAGACTACTTGCTTGAGTGCTTCACCAGGATTAATACATTATCATTCATAATTATGTGTTCAAACTGCACCCTTTTTCTATTTGCTAAATTAAGTTTGAGGAATCACAGCTCCTTTTTTAATCTATGAGGGTGAAGGGAATCTTAAGTTTGAAGGATTGAATACTACATGCCTGCATAACAAATAAAGCTAGTGCTCAATTATTGAGCTACTAGTCAATTCAATAAATTAAGTCTTATCTGCCTGAATATTTTCTTCATTTTTTTTTTTTTTTCACTTAGCAATAGATGCATTTTGAGAGAAATGGTCTCTCTAAGTCATTATCTATTGCAACTAAATTATATGCTTAAATATAATTATATCAACGATTATCCTCGGTTTTTACATTTCAATTTAGTTATCTCGTCATTAGATATTAAAATATTTCTTTTTAATCGCTCTTTTCTAATTAGCTAATTTTTATGATAATATAAAATTTTCAAACATCACATAACTTAAATTAAAAATACAATTGAAATTTAATAATTCGAATATATTAAATTAAAATCTTATAATTAAAGTAAAAATAAATGTAAAGTTGAACGACCCGTCGCATAATCATTGTAAAAGAAAATTCCATAATGACGATTTCTTTTCCTTGTAAGGGAAGCAAATTAGGGGGGGACAAATAAGGAGCGATGAAGATCCTAGATTAAGGTTTTGATTGTGCAATACAGGGAGAAAAAGGGCAAGAAGACAGAAGACAAGTACAACTTATTTGCGTTCTGAAGTAACTAAAAATCTAATAATTCCATGCTACTAAATATTTTAGATTCTCTGTAAGAAAGGGAAATCCAATTCCCTATATGTTTGCACATCGATCAAGCACATGGCAGAGATTGTGACTTCATAATGGTTCCAAGTATAAGCAATAACCTCTAATGGATTCTATCCATCCAAGAACTTGATCCACTGAGCAATCTAAACCAACCATTTTTCCCTGTTTATCTTTAATTATTACAACATATTTCCCAAATGCTATTGGCCTCAAATGTGATTTCTTAAGCATAATAGAATCATATAAATAAATCAAACCACTAATGAGATTATATCTTATAAAACCCATAAATCATTGGTCTTCGTTGGTTGTAAGAATTATTTATGCAAAAGCAAATTGCACTTCTTTACTTAGAAAATTATCAAAATAAAAGAATAGATTTTCAATGTATAAAATATGATTTTAGATCCAAGATTTTGGATGACAGGCAAATAGGGATAGAACAACAAATTAAAATAAAAGGAAAAATATAAATAAGTGAAATTTATTTATTTATTTAAAAGGAAACAAGAGAAAGAAAGGGATAGCTCATACATAGATGTAGATGTGACAGAAGTATAATAATGGTGAGATCCGTCCATATCTTATAAATAAATTGTTAAATATTTCAATTTTATTTATTTTAATTTTTGATATATAATATTTTTATAAAATCTTAGATAATAATAAATTTAAAATAAATAAAAATGAACAATGTAATTTCCATTATTAGATTCTGGCATTTGTCTGTGGTGGGATGTGGGGTCCTATTGAATTGAATTGAATTGAGTGTTGATGGGATGCTAACTACCATTTTCATTCCTTCTAATCTCTACAGTAACCCAATTGTGAGATTTTTATTTTTATTTTTGGGGGTCTTTGTGGTCCAAATTGGACGCGACTGCATCATGTTTGTATGGATGCGGGTACATTCTATATCTACTACCTAGCGGAGAATTGAGATGATGCAGCAAAATGAAAATTACTGTTTTAAGCCCTTACTGTTGGTTGATGTTATTTTCCCCCCCATTAACTTGGAGTATCTGCCAGGCAACCCCACATTCCACACAATTGTCATTTGTCTTGCAAGGGGTGAACTTGGAGGTTTTAATTTTTCTTTTTCTTTTAATTTTGCAGTGGATCGATTATAGGGTTATTTTAATGAAAACTATAAGAGTTTGGTTTTAATTTTAATTTGAAAAATTTCATAATATAAAAATAAATAATTAGAAAGCTTCTGTTGTTTATTTTTGTTCTGTATAAATAAAATATTATTCGTTAGAATCATTTTTATTTTTTCTTTCAATTTTTGGATCAATTAAGAAATAAAATCTACTTTCAATGAACTAGTACTAAAACTATGTTGAAAAAATAACAAATAAAAAAAAAAGGAGGAAAAGGGGAAAAAAGAGAGGGCATATATAGGTGAAATGTTGGTCAAGGAATCACATCAATAGTCTGTAATGCATAGAGATTAATTGAATGTGAAATGAGAAGAAGGTTTTAAAAGCAAATGCTTCATTCATCTCCAAATTCTCCTTTCCTTTTTACTCCCTCAATTATGAATTTGCTGACTTTTGTTTCCCCAAAGTGCATCTCTCAACCAGAACAATCTTGTCCCTTATTATTATTATTGGTCAAACAAATAAATTCATTTTTCATTACATTATCAAAGAACAATTAAATTATTCAATAACATTTAGGTGATAGCATTGATTTACTCTGGAAAGTGTTGCACACACACTTTATCTTCTCTGGATATATATATCAAATTTAAGCTTTCATACTAATAACATTTATTTTTTAAAAGTGAGGAAATTAAATAAATTCAAATTAATATAGTCTTGATATTCTCTCTTTACAATGCAACATTTATTATAATTTGCCTATTTTGTTATTTGATAAACTCTGTCAATTCTTTGATTCTTGAGTCACCTGATAAAACTTCCCTATTTGACCAGACAGCCACTCAATACAAAAATGGTCTCATGTCAGATTATATTTATATTATTAAATTTGGCACAATCCGGTCCATATTTGTATAAATTAATAATCTTAATTTACATGACAATTTATCAGATTTTAAAATGAAATTAATTGAAACTGTTTATAGTATAAAACAACAATGAAATTGTTAAATATTATTAAGAATTACATTATTATTTCGTAATAATTTAATAAACCAAATGATTAAATTTATTCATATATTTTGGGATGGCAAACGAGGTAAATCGGAAGGGACAATATGTAATAAGGTTGAATTCAGCCCTGAACTTATTGTGTAAGTTTAATTCGCCTGTTTTGACATTTTTTACCAATTTAGCTCAAATAATTTATCGGATGAGAGCTTTCCATTAAGAAATAAAAAGAAAATATTTTTTCTGAAATAAAATAAAAAATAATCTAAAATCTTTTAAAAACCATTTTATAATTTAAATATATATTTTTTATAAATATCAGCTGAAAGAGTCTCATTTTTTTAATTTTCTATCTATTAACTCTCTTTTTATAAAGAGTATAAGTTTAAGGGCTAAATAGAATGTTATTTCTTTATATTTCTTTGAGGAAAATAGACAGCATAAAAAGGCTCAATCTTCAGGCATTTATTCCACAAGATAAAGAAGAGAAATGACAGAAACTTCGTTTATTAAACTATGGATTGAACCACAAAGTCACAATGACGTTGCATGCATTCCCCTTCAGAAATGGTTATATGTTCAGTTTAGATCTAAGCTTATCTCTAATTATGAGAAGACAAAGTTTTCAAAAACAAAACCCATATAAAAAAGCAAGAGAATTTTCCCATTTGAAGCTTTGAATTCATGGGATAATGGGTATGGGATTTCAACAAGTAGCTTTGAAAAAAGGGGCCTCCTTTGTCTCCATGATGGGAAACACATATGACTACCAAAACAATCACCAGCACACACATATTCACCTTCCATCATAATTATCATCATCTGGTCTTCTCCACATCAAAGCAAAGTTATGAACTTAGAATGGAAGAAGATTTTGAAAAAAGAAAAAGTCTTTTTCCCATTCCTTGTATCACTGTACATATTACCATAACTCTTAAAGTTAATTACTTGGTTTTCAAGTTGGAAAACAAATGATAAAAAAAGAAAAAAGGATAAATCTTTAATGGAAATTTGTTGGATATCCCCCACTATGATGACCAACAACTTCATATAATTTTCATGCAATAATGGAAGTCAATTGCGTGAATTGTGCGACACTTGGAGTGATATTAGAGGGTACATAAATTTGGTGTACTCCATTATCTAGATAAGAAGAAATTTATTCCCTAATACAAAGTAATAATGCAAAGTTATTCACTTTAATGTGATATTAATATTCTAGGGGATATTATATTTCACATGCATTAAGTGTATCATAAAAGTTGTTAGAAATCTGATTAATTTTGTTTAAAATACTATGTAAATTAAATTTTAATATTATTTTAATTCATAATTAATATTTATATCAAAAGAAATATATAGTCTTGCAATATTAATATATGTTCATATATGAAATCCTTGTAAATTTTAATTAGTTTGGTTATATATATGAAATTAAAAAAAAGGGTTATATTGAACTAGTATTCTCATATTAGGCTTATACAAATTTTCATTTCTTGAGTTCCTTCCCTTCCCTGTATATATAGTTGTTGGTATGTGGTTTTCGCCTAGAGTATCATGCATATACATGCAAAATTACATCAGTAAATTGACCCATAGCTAGTGCATCTTTTCTTTTCAGACAGTATGTGATGGGTAATTTTCTCTTTCAAAAAAAAAAGAAAAAGTCTCCTCCATAATTAAGGGAACAGCAGCCATTCGAATTTTCAAATTCTATTCTTTTCTTACCCTATTGCCTTAGTCATCATTGATGTTTGCCCCAAAATTTTGAATATATGATATTAAGTTATTTTCGTATTTCAAATTACTGATTTGAGTCATCCCAAATAGAGTGACTGTGATATATAAATTCTCAATGATTGCTCCAAAAAGACATTTTTTAACACACAAAAAAAGAAAAGAAAATTAAATTAAATTAAAAGGTTGGCAAATGTTAATGAATATTGCATATACTATATTATTAGAGCAATACCCTTAATTAGTTTGTTGTTGTTGATGATGATGAGTTGCCTTAATTTGACAAGCACATTGGTTGGTAAAATAATGTACTCTTGCATGAATATTTTGGTGGCCAAAACATATATAAGTATACAATATAACTTGGTAACTTGTTAAAGCATTGACATAGAGAAAAGGGAAATCAGTAGGTTGATTGTTTCACCAAAATGGGTTACTTAGGCGGAGATTTCTTTAAAGTGTTTTAACCAATTAATTTGGTGTAAATTAATACATGTAGTTGAGATTTCTTTTGTTAGGTAGTTTTTGTTTTCTTTCATCCTGCAAATTATTGATAATCTAAATCACAAGCACACATGTAGTTACCTCAGCCATTCTCTATTTCTTTTCTCTTCTGTTAGATTTGCATAAAATATTAGATTACTATATAATTAATTGGAGATTTAGACATAAGAGATCACTTTCGAGTTTGGATTGAAAATTGGGGCATCTTTGTCATGGGAGAAATTCAAGGGATTTGTTGTCCTTTTCTTTGAGCTCTTAATAACCATCCACTCAAACTAATTGGATTTAATTGCTTTGAAAAGGGTACATTTTAAAAATTAATAATAGAAATCACAATGTTATTTCTGATTTTTTTTCTCTCTAAACATAAAAGTACTGTTACAATTTTAAAAATTTAATGGAATGTGTATTATTTAATTGCAAAATGGAATTGCATATTGAATACTGTACTTATATTTACATCTTAAAAGCTAAAGTTGTGAGGCAATGGAATGTTTTCTAAGATCAATAAAAAATAGCTAGAAACCCTTTTAAGAAATGGATTTGGACCCACCAAGACACTATCTTTAAACAAACATGAAACAATATCAAAATTGATGCAATAATCCATACCTTCCCTTTATTATAAGATTGCAACATGCACAATATTTTCTTTTATAGCTTGGTGTGCTGATCCTTGCTTTAATTTTCTCACTTCAATTATAGTCACTCTGAGAAAAAATAAAACTAGTAATAATCCTCTCAAGGATGGGCCAAAGAGTGGATTAGAAGCAAACCCCACAAATATACTCAAATGCATCCAAGTGTCAAGAGCTGAAGCATCCACATGGGCAGTTTGAGTTCCTTGCAAGAGATGGCATCAAGGCATGAAAGGAAGAGAAGAGAAGAACTAATGAAAGACTAAAGGATAGTATAATCAATTCCATATGGAATGTATAGGAATGAACAGAGTAGTAGTGTTGTTTTACATCTTTACATCTTTTCATGTGCTTGTCTGAAATGGTGAAATGGGTAAGTAGTTCAAAGTTTTGCCAAAATCTCAAAAACAAGAAAAAGAAATATTTTGAGTCAAAACTCAAAAACAACCCCACCTACAGTGAAAAAAGTGGTAAGAAAAGTACTTATGCTGAAAGAAAGATAGAGAGAGAGAAAGGTGAGAGAAATAGGTAAATCAAGAAGGACAGAGGGAGAAAAACAAAAAGATTTTAGTTTTATTTTATTTTGATATTTTGGAGTACATTGGGATTTCAATAATATAATTGGTTTTGTTTGTCATCTCATCTGAGTCCTTTTCTTGCTAAAAACAGTGAAAACTCATGAAAGTTTAGGACTTTTCAGGTCCCCTTCTTCAATCACAGAGGACCCATCTTTTGTTTTTTTGGTATTATTTTTTAAAGCTTAGTTCTTTTATTTTTTTCTCCTGTTCATGGATCCCAAGAGCTCAAACTCAAAGAACCCACATGAATTACCTAACTTCTTGACTCACCCTCCTCAACCAGCCCTACAGCAACAACAACAACCACAACAAGAACAACAACATCAAAACCAGAAACAACAGACAAACATGGGAGAGAATAAACCAGCAGAAATCAAAGATTTCCAGATTGTTATTGCAGATAAAGAAGAGCAGAAGAAACAGTTAGCACCAAAAAGAAGCTCAAACAAAGACAGACATACGAAAGTTGAAGGAAGAGGGAGGAGGATAAGGATGCCAGCACTTTGTGCAGCAAGAATCTTTCAATTGACAAGAGAATTGGGTCATAAATCTGATGGGGAAACAATACAGTGGTTATTACAACAAGCTGAACCATCTATAATTGCTGCAACTGGGACAGGAACGATACCAGCATCAGCTTTGGTAGCTGCTGGTGGATCAGTTTCACAGCAAGGGACTTCTCTATCAGCTGGATTACACCAAAAGATTGATGATTTAGGTGGGTCCAGTAGTATTACTAGTAGTAATAGTAGGACAAGTTGGGCAATGGTAGGTGGCAATTTAGGGAGACCCCATCATGTGGCAACAACAGGGTTATGGCCCCCAGTTGGTGGTTTTGGATTCCAGTCATCATCTACTACTACTGGTCCAGTAACATCAAATTTGGGAAATGAAAGTTCTAGTTATTTGCAAAAAATTGGGTTTCCTGGGTTTGATTTGCCAGGGAATAATATGGGACCTATGAGTTTTACCTCAATCTTGGGTGGGACTAGCAACCAGCAGATACCTGGTTTGGAGCTTGGGTTGTCACAAGATGGTCATATTGGGGTTTTGAATTCACAAGCTTTTAGTCAGATTTATCAGCAGATGGGGCAGGCCAGAGTGCAGCACCAGCACCAGCACCAGCACCAGCAAAATCCTGCTAAGGATGATTCTCAAGGGTCAGGACAGTAATAGTATTAATAGTGGTAGACATTCTTGATGTTGAGAGAAGCTGAGTGATTTTTATGATGGTTTTTTTATTGTATAATTGGCAAAAGCAAAAGACGCGAGAGAGGAAAAAGAAAAAAAAAAAGAAGAGATACTTAGAAAATTGAATAGGAACTGGTTTTGGATTGCCTTTTACTCTACACTTCATCATTCATATCTCCATAGACAGGTGCTTTTGAGTTATTTTTTTCAGGTTCTGATTTTAGTTTTTGGTTTGAAATTATTGAGGTTGTAATGTAATTTTTTTTATTTTTTTTTTGTGTGTGGAAATATGCAGGTGGAATTGTGCACGGCCAAATAGTTTGAGTTTGGGCTTAACTTCTTATCTAGTTCAAAAGGTGTGTTGATTATGGTGTAAGGCATCTTTAATTATTTTGTTCTTCCCTTTCCCTGGATGCAGTGATCTTCAGTTGTTTGTGAGATTAAATAGTTATACATATAGTTGTCCAATTTCCTATTTCCATCTAGAAAGCTTCTTACTTCTCTGGTAGAAGAATATCTTCTGTAAAGAAAGGGCAACTAGTTCTCACATTTGGGTGTCTGCTACAAGCATTTTACTTTCATCTTGTGTCCAGTGTCTCTAGTCATCACCTTATAATCCTTCAAATAAATTTAACTGCTTTCCTGTGTACGTTTGTTCTAGGGCCCATCTTTTTCTCTCTATATTTCTCAATTTTTGCTTCTATCAGAGAATGTTCATTTCAGGAATACAGTGGCTAAATTCATATCTAGGGGATTTTCAACCAAAAGAGAGTTTCATATCTAGAGGATTAACTAAATTTGCTATTAGGTTGTTTGCTACCTAAAATTCCACGCCTTCTGGTCATATTATGCACTTTCGTTCCTTTCTGTGATTGGAATTGTTTAAAATGTAGCTCTTCCCTTAATGTTTGATATGGCTGTAAGTTCTTATTCGTGCCAGATTAAATATTTCTGCAGTCTTCCATTTGGAAGATTGCCAGTTAGTTCTTTTCTTACAACAGTATTTTTGATACAGTTTTCATCTACCATAGCTCAAAGTCATAGGTCTTCCTACAATATCTAGAGTTGGCGAGTTGTTATTTCTACCCGAGTTGAATCTTTCAATAGAATGTCAGTTGCTTACCTTTATTTTCTCTTCTTTTTTTTTTTTCTTTTTTGGGTAACCATACAGCGAAGAAGAAAAAATATAATTCACTTCTCCCTCAGTCTGAACAAAAGTGAAATCCTTAATGAAAAGCATCGGTCACACACATTTAAGCTTCCAAGAACTATCATAAATCTGTACTTCTAATTACATTATCTTGCTACACGACTAGCCTAAATAAATTATCTCTTTCCTCGCGGATGCATATCTCAGTTAATATGAAGTAAAATTTTTTAGACAGAGATTTGAAGTAGACATTCAGTGAATACGTTACTCAACACTATTGGACATTTCTTTCGGCTAAAGCTTATTAACATCTTGTCCTCAAACCTCTGATTTTGAAAACTCATTTTAATATACATTGTTAATTTGAGTGGATATTGGTGTTTCAATTCTTAAGATGCTGCCTTGGTACATGGCCAGGGGCTTGTATGAAGTGCATTTAGGTGTAGAGTTCCCTGAATCATACGTGCAGTAGTAGTGCTTGGTGATTGTATCCTGTATTTGAAGAATAACATCTTGACAGGGTGTATCAAGTGGAAACAGCATTCTCCATAGCTTTTGGACTATGGACTGTCTTCAGCAAGTTAGCTAGAGCATTATTATGTGTCAACAATTGAGACTGGAATAGTCAACAATAAGATAGCTTATGCTTGTGATTATATTTGATCTTCAAACAACCATTGCTTTATCATCGAGTGTTCCATTAGTAGTTTTATGACTAATTCATCACTGTGCCTTCTCCATATTTGTTTTGGAACCAGAATATACTAAGATTTATGTGTGCGCTTCCCTATATCTAAAAAATATGGGTATTGCTGATTTATAAGGGCAGGACAGATGATCTAGGGGTCCTTTGCAAATTCATATATATTTCCATTCGCCTCTTTTTGAACCTCTAAATTTTGTTCTCTTTGTAGTTTCCTAGTGTGTATATTTACAGTAACATAGAAAGAAAGGCGTAGTATCAATAGTGACTGGGGTGTCTATTTGTCAAAATCATTCACCTTCCTAAGAACAAGTGATGAATTCAGACAAAGCTTGTTTCAGAGGGACTATAAAAAGATTTTGTAGAGCAAAACATCGAGAATTGAGAAAGAACAAATGATCATGGAACCGTACAAATAATATATTTATCAAAATGTATCATAAACAGTATTGTCCATCAGATTGATACTTTTTTGAAGCTTGCTCATTTGAGTAGGTTACAGAACTGAGGGGTTTACGTGTTCTGAGATTTGAATTATCTTCAACTGATGTTAAAGGCACAAAATAACATTCATTTTTGACATTGTATTTTTAATTACTCCTGCTGAGATTGGCGATAAATTCTGGTCATGTATTCTTGCTTATGGGGTCCCTTCTGCTCCTCTTGGTTCTCTTTCGGTATTAATACCCATATCTTTTTCTTAATAAAGATGTACGAAAATTAATATTTTTAACTTTGGAAACACTATCAATTTTGAGAATTGGCGGGAATGGCGGTACATTTTAATCACAACTATGCATAGATTTTGTTTCTGAAGTAAATAGGATCCTGGCAACATAATCAGGTCATGCGACACTCCCTGTATTACTCCGGACTTTGCTTTTTCCTCGAAAGTTCAGAACTTTGGTCATCTAACAGATGATGCCTAGTGTAAATTTATTCACAGGAAAAGTAAATCTCAGATTAGATAATATGCAACGCTGGGCCATTATTTCTGTCAAGATATACCCTTTTCTTCTTTTATTAAAGTTCTGTTAATTCTTGGTGGTACTGGTACTGTTATTGATTTGGGTTCCTCCCAATCCTAGGATTCTCACGGAAAGTGAACTGATTTCCAGGGAGACAAATTTATGGAGGAATAAACTGACACTTGACATTGTCTGTAGCACTTTCAGGACATGAATTTATTGCAGAGTGGACAAGGCAAAGGCCAATTAATGCAAGCACACTACAGCATGAGTAGTGAGAGAGAAAAGGAGAGAGATAGAGATCCTCCATTATTAAATCTGAACGTGAAATTTCTTGCGTTAATTTTATCAGTTATCAGTTATCTTAGATTCCCTGGATCCCAAGCTTTTTGCCCCATTATATATTTCAAGTTTTCAACCTTCAAAAAGTTTGGTCCACCTATTTAAATAGTTGCAAAGCTAACAAAAAAAAGTTCCAATGTGGATTTTAAGTTTTCCCTTTCAAAATCTACTTTCGAAAATTTCTAACAGATTCCATTGCTTCTTTCTTGAGCTTTTCACCATCCGGAAATGGTTAGAATTATACGAGAATATAAATGATTTACTTTTGAGAGATGTCTGTTTTCTTTTTGACAGAATTTGAGAGATGTGTGTTGTGCTCTATCAACCATGTGATTAAAATAATTTCATGACATAGTAATGATTAAACTGATGTAAACACCAATATAGATATCCTCATCACTTTGTTCCTTAAAAAAGAAATACAAAATCAATGATGTCATTAGGCTAGTAATCTAAAATGTAAGTGCATAGTATACGAGAATTGTAATTCAACTTTAGGACTCCTCCTTTAAATGCAGCAAAAGAAATAAACAATGAGACTAAAGTTTGTCACATTGGGAATGGAGTTTTGATAGTGGGTCGTTATGTAATGAAAATAGACAAAAGACAATCTAATCACTTTAATATGGGCTTGCAATGGGTTTTATCCTGGTAAGTTCTCTTTCTTTTTTCTTTTCTTTTTTTTTTGAAACAAAAATTGGGTCGAACTTGTTCTCTTACTCTTTAAGTTTCTTGAACCCAAAAGAATCAAATACTAAACAGCAGTAAGAATCTGATCAAATCTTTCTTTTCTTTTTAATTTACTTGGAAGTTTGAGCAAGACTTGCACTACTGAAAATGGGAAGAAAAGCCTAATCACACACTATCTAAAGTTGAGTTCAGCCTAAAATCCCACTAGAAGAGGAGGAAAGTAGGATTCTGTGGTGTGCCAGTCTTTCCTCTTCAACTCCTCCCCACCCACTTGGTTACACTCATCAGACCATAATGGAAGACTTCTTTTGCCATAACATATGTCACTCCATATCCAATTATTTCCACCCCTATCTTTTACTTAACATTATACACATGTGTGTGATTACTTCATGTTGACACCACCATAACATAGTCATTTATCCACTTTTTCACAAATGACAATAAAATCTAATTTGGCAATAGACTTTATCACGGGCTTAATTTAGTCCCTTTAGAATTTATGAGTATTTTGGCTCAAATGTTTGCACAATTGATTTATTTAGATTTTTTTAATAAATTAAGAGAGTGAGTTATGCACTATATTAAAGGAGAATGATACAATAAAAAATAAAAAATAAAAAATAAAAAATAAAAAATTATATTAGACTATATTATTTAAACTTAAGAATTAATATTAATATTTTAAATAAAAACAATCAAAAGATTATTATTTATATGCGTTCTTATAGTTTTTGTTTCTTTTTATAACAATGGTGAGAGGTGATGGTGGTGAGGGCAATGGAGTGGTGAAATAAGGATGGCTACATTGAACATGGATCAAAGCAACTTATTATTTTAATTATATTAAAATTAATAAATGATTATTAAAAAATTATTAAAATTATTTTTATTTATCAAAAGAGAATAACTCTTATTCTTATCAAAATTTTAGGTTGAAACGTTATAAATTTAGCAAGACAAGAATGTCAAATGGCCAAATTGAATTTTATTCCTTTCGACAATTAGTGGCATGAAAATCAGGAATGATTCTTCTAAATATATATTGGCAAGTTGTAGTTAGCACTATACTTTTATAGTCAACCTAAACTTATCCATAGCGTTGAGTTTCTTGACGCATAATTATAATATTGCTATATAATGAAGAATTTCTTTAATCATATATCACATGCAAAATAATAAATATTAGTTTTATTATTAAATTTTTTCGAAAGATAATTATATATATTTTAAATTCATAGATTTTAAAATACCTCAATCCAAATGATGCCTAAAAGTCAAGGCTAGAAAACCAAGGATTCCTACCACTTCTCAAGAGGAAGAAGATGACCACAAAACTGGAATCTACAAATTTTAAAAGGCACTCAGAACTTTTAAGCACCTAAAATTTATACCACCAAAGGTCCATCGCCCCAATAAGTGAAAGGGTTGTCGCCTTTGCAACTAAGGGAAGAGAGTTCGATGAGTCTGCACAAGAGGCAATGGTGCAGTGCTCCTTTTAAACCACCATTGATGTATGAACAGCTCCAAACAGAAGAGATGAATCTCTATCACAGATAATTTATCTCTTGGATTATGTTTATATATGAATATGTATATTTACTAAAAGGTGGGGATTTGGGAAAAGACTTACTCACGAATTCTTCAAAAGCATATGGTGAATAATGGCTTTATTTTTTTATTTATTTAGCTGAGGAAAAATAGTAGGATGACGGATTAGGCTAAATTAGAATATTTTAATATAAAATTTGAATTCAATCAAATATCAAAATAGTTAAAATTAATTATTTAGTTAATTACAGCTTAATTTTTATAAATTAATGATATTTTCTATTTTTGATCTCTAATGAAATAGCGTCCTACTCAACATGTGTGCGAACTCATCGAATGAAACTTCCTTTATGTTCGGAAGGAGTTTAGAACAAAGAGGAATAACCCTACAAAAATATCTACCCAAAAAGAAAGGAAAAAGGAGATAGAAGTGCATGACGCAAGTCACAGCAATGAATTGATTGATTCAGTCTTCGCAGTGAACTTTTCAAATTGGACACTTGGATCCTCAAATTGATTATTCGAAATGGGATGGACCCTACAATTTTTGTTTCGACTTATTGTTAATCTACTATGCTCATCCCTATCCATTATTACAGGGGCAGGAGGGGCCCTGTCATCCCCTCTTAGGCGGCTCTTCTCTTTCTTTTTTTCCTATAAAGCTTTCCCTTTTATTCCCACCATTCCGAAGAGCCAACCTCCCCTCCCTTTTATTTTGATCCTCATATTTGTTGCTTGCCTCCAAATCTATCTGGATGATTCTTGCTTCTTGCTAATTAGCCATTTGTCTTCTCCTGATGGATGGATAACATGTTTAGGTGCATAATGGCAGGGTGGTAGGGTTTTGAAAGATGGAGGTATCCTTCACTAGAAGGGTCAATTCAAATGTATTGGATGACCTCATAAAATACATATTTAATCATCGATCAAGCATTTAATTTCTATTTAATAAATATCAATGAGCACTGATCTATGTAATACTACTACTTAATAAACGAAGAAATCCAAACTATAAACATATTTTATTCTCATAAAATGAAAATACTAGTAAAACACTCTTTAATTTGAATAAAGCATGTAGATTTTGAACTAAAGTCCATTCTTTCATTTATATGGAAATTTATATTAAAAAATGGTGACTTTTTATCGTGCATTTTATTTATTTATTTTTGAATAATTTAGATACAATTATTTAATGGTAAATTAGCCGTTGGGAAATTATAAACACACCTTTTGGATAATTGTATTATATGAGACACTTGTAAGAAGTTGAGTTTATGTTTGGAAGGTGGAAAATTGTTGCATACAAAAGAAACAAAAGCCAACCCTATTAAATAATGAAGAAAAGTATGGTTGGGAGTTTGGTAGCAAGAAGGAGGAGGATAGGTTAACTGGCAGTTTATGGTGCACTTTTCAAATGGTTGATAGCTATGTATATTTTTGTATGTAAATCGTAAGAACATAAAGGAACCCACGTTTATAGCTTTTATATCACTCTTGTCTGATCTTCCAATACATAATAGGATCATATGTTATCCGGTGGATTCCTTATGACAGGGATGGATATGTAGCCTCTTTAAATTTGTCATATCCACATTTCATCTGGCTATTATTAATAATTTTTTTATATAAAATCTAAAAATATTTCTCTTGAACATATTATTAGTTAGTATATCTTCAAGTGGGATATTTTTCAAATTTGTTTTATCCACATTTCATTTGGGTAAAGCTTATTTTATATTATGAATTTTATAAAATTATATTATTATAGTTTTTTAAAGAAAAATTCATAAATGCCCCATTTGGAATGAAGTCAGTAGAAATTTACTAATTTACTAAATATTATATAAAAGGATGAACACAAGAAAAAAAAAAAAGAGAAGAAAAAGAAAAAGACATATAAAATAGATATATAGAGAAAGAAAAGCAAGAAAAAATGACAGGAAACCTTACTTGTAGAATTGTGCAACACATTACTAAAATGATGAAAAATATTTAAAAATTATATTCCTATTAAGAGAGTACAAGAGGAGCTGAAGGACTAACTGATAAGTCCCAGACATCATTACAAATAAAGGAGGTTCAATAATAGGGCTCAAAGCCCTTTAAACCCATAAGAGTGGGCTGAAAACCCATAGATGAAACTGCTCCACGGCCAACAATAAATGGAAAAATGCAGAATAGGCCTTGTAAAACCCTCACATGGCCACTCTCGCACCGCCAGACCATTAGCCATGAGATCAAGAGATCAAGGATTCTCAACTAAACGCTCATCCACCAGACGCTATCGGCAGCACCAGTAAACCCACAAGATATGTCTTAAAGCTGCCGACGGTGGTTGGGGAGTAGATCGGCAGGAAGACAAGACCCAAAAGGAGCTTCCTTCTTCCACCGATCAAAACCCAGAAAACCAGCAACTCTTCCTCTCCATCGCCTACATCTGTCACAAGACAAACACCCATAGGACAGCGGTAGGCTAAGGAGGCGGACGTCGCCGCACCAACTGGCTAGGTCGGGGCCAAGATCGACCAAAACCTGCACCAAAAGAACAAAAACAAGCTAGCAACTAACCCAGCACAAGACAACAACATCACTAGATACACTTTAATTAGATATAAACAAAGGAAAACTAGAAAGCAAGGTGAGACGAAACTGAGGGTTGCCTGCCGGTGGCAAAGCCACCAGAAGCCGCCCCAAACGCAGACCTAAACCCTAGGAACAGTAGGAAGAAGGTTAGAGAGGATGAGAGCAAATTTTTAAAATATATAATTTAACTTCATTCTCACTTATCCTATAAATTTACCTAAAGCATAAACATATAGTAAAACTAAACAAAAATAAAAAATCAAACCTATTTTTTTAAATTTTTTATTGAATTTATACTTGGCGTTTCCAAAAATTCTTTTTCTAGATTTTGTGGTGCTAATTATTTACCAGGCCCAGAAAGGAACCGACACAGATAAATTACAAAGCCATTTCAATGACGTGGGCAGCAGAAAGGAAACCGGTCCCAGTCGTCACTAGAATTGCCGCCAAAAACACCGGCAACAGCAGCCGTTACGAACACAATCTACATGGCACGTGCACATTTGCCACGTCACTTTTCCCCACTCTCTTCAGTAACTATAAAAACAAACGGCACACTTTCACTTCACTTACCACTCAGAACCCGTCAGCCATCCACATCGTCTTAACCGCTACTCCGTCCAATAATCTCTCAACACGTTTTTAACGGCCACGATTTAAAAGGAAGAGTTGTTACTTCCTTACTTAATTAATTATCATGTGTTTCCTAAAAGTTCCCTGCTTTACTTTTTTTAGTACTTCTCCTTCTCTCTCGTCTTGTTTTGGTTTCCTATTTTCCTCGGATTTTGGAGGTCGCATAATTTGATTCTCTTGTAAATTCTGTTTCTTGGGTCTTTCTCAAAATTCTTTATCTTTTAGAGGGTTTTGGTTTGTTTTTGTTTTCTTCGTTTCGGTTGAGGGAAATTTCAACAAGACATGGATGATGAATATGCTAAGCTTATCAGGAGGATGAACCCGCCAAGGTGCTACCTGTTTCTTTGTATTCTTCTTTAGATTTTGTTTTTGGGTATCTAAGTTTAGTTGCAGATGCTGGGTGTAAGGTTGTATTCTTTTTTTTTTGTTTTGATGATGTTTTTGTATGATTTTGGAGGGTGTACGGAACTTTGAAATTCTCTCTCTTACATCTTGAAGATGAATTTTGAAGAAAAAAGTTTGCTCTTTCCGCTCTTTGCAAGTTATTCTTTTTCTTTTTTTCTTTTTTTTCCCATGCTGTTCTGTTGCTGAGAGATCAAGGGAAAGATGGATGAAAAGAAAAGAAAAAGAAAAGTCAATTTTTAGTTACTTATGAAATTATGCAACTTCAATTACTTCTTTTTTTATTATTCTTAAAACTTTAATTTTTCTGAATTTTCTTGGCAACCCCAATAGAGACTCAGGACTTCTATCTCTTAGTCAAACTTACTAAATTCTTCTCAACATAAGCAATTTTTTAAATTCTTTAATGAATCAAAAGATCGAGAGGGTTTGACTTGCCTGTTTCTTTTCTTTTTTTCCTTCTCAGTTGTGTTCATGGTATATAAATTCTAATTTAATTGCTTCTTGCTTGCAGAGTTGTGATTGACAACGATGTTTGTGAGGACGCCACTGTTATTCAGGTAAACCTCATGATTTTCTCATAATTTTGATTTTGGTTTACTGTAATTAGATTGAACTAGCAAATATTTATATGCAGACATATACAGGTGTTAAATAAGTTCCTCTAATATAGGCATGCAAGTTAATTGGCAAATTAAGACTACCTATTATTTGGTCGAATTAGCATATGGATATGTCTTAAGGTCATTATTTATCGACTATTTGTTTAATTCTCTGATTATTTTCAGTTATACTGACAATTGATTTCCTTTGTAGGTTGACAGTGTCAACAAGCATGGAATACTACTCCAAGTCGTACAAGTGCTTACTGATATGAACCTTGTAATAAAAAAAGCATATATATCATCTGATGGAGGATGGTTTATGGATGGTGAGGTTTCTTCTTCAATCGCTTAGATTGTAATTAAATCAACAGTTTGAAAAGTCCTGGTCTTATTATTCATATCTTTTCTTTTATTTTTTCTCAGTGTTTAATGTGATAGACCAAGATGGCAACAAAATCAGAGATAAGGAAGTGATTGGTTATATACAAAGAGTAAGGACTTATTTATTGCTGTTGCTTTTGGTATTTTTGTGACATGCTTTTCGCGTTATCATTTGATTTCTGATAAATGGGAGTAAAGAAACAGAAACAGGTTTCAGCTTCTTTGCACTGTTTTGCAAGAGTGAAATGATTTTCAGTTTAGCAGTATAGTTACATCAACTTTTCATAGCAAAAAATGCGAAGAATAAATTGGTGATGACTTGGTTATTGCATTACAATCTTTTGTTGCCCTGAGCATGATCTATGATGTCGTTATTACTATGTCAATTCTAATACGTTTCAAGTATATCCTTGGGGAGCTTATAAACTGTCAAGGCAAGTTAAATCGCTGTATGTTGGATTGAACTGAAAACCTACATTTTTTCCTTTACATTTTTTAAACTCTCTTCCTTCATTTTCAAGTAATGTTCATCTAGAAATAAAAAATTCCAGTGCTGCACTCTGTGGTATAATTTTTCTCTTGAATTGAAATGTCAAATACTATTCATTCTTTTACTGATTTTCCATGTTAATATTGGGTTCTGCAGAGACTTGAAAGTAATGCAAGCTTTGCTCCTTCATTGAGAGGGTCTGTTGGTGTGATGCCTTCTGAAGACCATACATCAATTGAACTCAGCGGTAATGACAGGCCTGGATTATTGTCTGAAGTATGTGCAGTTCTGGCGGATCTTCGCTGCAATGTGGTAAATGCTGAGATATGGACCCATAATGCCAGGGCTGCTGCTGTGGTTCATGTCACAGATGATTCCACAGGGTGTGCGGTTAAAGATCCAAAGAGACTCTCGACAATAAAGGAATTGCTGTGCAATGTTCTCAAAGGTAACAATGATTTAAAAGCAGCAAAAATGACTCTTTCACCTCCTGGGATAACAAGTAGAGAGAGAAGATTGCATCAGATCATGTTTGCCGATAGGGACTATGAAAGGGTCGATAGGGTTGGACTAGGAAGGCTCGAGGATAAGAGCTCAAGACCTCATGTTACCGTGTTGAACATCGAGAAAGATTACTCTGTGATTACTATGAGGTCAAAGGATCGCCCTAAACTTTTGTTTGACATTGTTTGCACTTTAACGGACATGGAGTATGTAGTTTTTCATGGAATGGTCAATGCAGGAAGGAAGGAGGAAGCTTATCAGGTAACAATCAAGTCTAAATGCACTTTTTAAGTCTTTGGACTAACTTAAATATTATTGCGGGTCAATAGTTAAACAGCAATATTCCATTTGCTTGTAGGAATTCTATATCCGACATGTCGATGGACTCCCTATAAGCTCAGATGCTGAGAGAGAACGTGTCATACAATGTCTTGAAGCTGCTATTGAAAGGCGAGCATCTGAGGTATGAACTATACATAAAACTTGTAATTCACCCATGAGACTTGTTCACTTGCTATTCAGATATAATACTTGATCATACAGGGACTTGAGCTAGAATTATGCACAGAGGACCGTGTTGGACTTCTTTCAGACATTACCAGAACATTCCGAGAAAACAGTTTATGCATCAAGAGAGCAGAAATTTCAACAAAAGGCGGTATAGCCAAAGACACATTCTATGTCACAGACGTAACAGGTAGCCCAGTTGACCCCAAGATTGTTGATTCAATTTGCAGACAGATCGGACAAACTAGGTTACAGGTGAAACAGAACTTGACTCTTTCACCAAAGCCAGCACAAGAAACTACAATGGGATATCTATTGGGGACCCTGTTCAAAGCTCGAACGTTTCAGAATTTTAAGTTGATCAGATCCTACTCGTAATCTGTTTGCGTTAAATTCTCACCAGTGTATATATTGTACAGATATAGATGATGTATGAAGTCAGCAGAAGAAAATATAAGTATCAAGAGGCAGGCACCAACATAGGCTCTGCATCAAAGGGATTAATATTAGTATCACGAGACAGACACTTGTACAGATTTAGCCTGAGAACCACTACATATCTGTAAATGCTAAGGTGGTTCTTTATATATGTATATTCAAATTGCACATGGGTTGTCCCAAAACCCATTTGTTTGTACACATAATTCAGCCCAATGAAACAAAAAGAAAACGTTAGTGTTAATGTTATTTATAGAGGTTTGTATCTTAATGATGTTTAAATTTTAGTAACATAAATGTCATTTATTTTCTGATGAATTGATGAAGGCCTATCTAACAGGGGGAAATATTTCTGAATTTATTTGTTCTAAGAGTAATTTTTATTTCCTTTCATAAAGAAGTAAAATTTTATTTTGCAAATAATTATTATTGGTTGGTAAAGTATAAGAGAAAAGTATATATCTATGTGGATTTTAAGTTGTTGGTTGAAACGGTGCGTTTTTAACGGAAGTTTTGAACTTGTTAAGAGAATGGCGGGTTCGGATGACTGTCAATCCCTCAGTTCATCCATTTCAAATGATGAGACCCGCAACCGAGTTGGCCACTCGGATAAGCCAAGCTCTAATCTCTGCATCAAATAGCCGAAGCCCAACTCAAACTCGCCCATGGACACCTTCACTGGAGTCAGTTCTACACAGAATCGTCTCCCGTGACTCACTGAGTCCATCACTCGTTGCTCAAGTAATCGACCCTTGTCTCTTGACTCACCATTCACTCGCACTCGGTTTTTTTAATTGGGCATCACAACAACCTGGGTTCACTCACAATTCACTTACTTATGACTCAATTCTCAAATCTCTCTCTCTTTCTCGTCAATTTAATGCTATTGAGTATGTCTTAAAACAAGTCAAAAACCAGAATTTAACTCTCGATTCTTCAACGCAGCGTTTTGTCATTAGTTCTTTGATCAGAGGGAGAAAGACCCAGGATGCTTATTTGGTTTTTAGTGAGGCAAAATCACGGACTTTAGATATTGGGCCTGAAATATGTAACTCTCTTTTAGCTGTTTTGGGTTCTGATGGGTACTTCGATAAGGGTTTAAAAGTGTTTGATGAAATGCTTCTGAGAGGTGTTGCTTTTAATACTGTTGGATTTGGTGTGTTTATTTGGAGGTTCTGTAGAGATGCTAATTTGAGTAAAGTTTTGAATCTGTTAGATCAAGTTAAGGAAGGTAATTCAGTGATCAACGGGTCGGTTATTGCTGTTTTGGTTGTTCATGGACTTTGTCAGGCTTCAAGAGTAAATGAGGCTTTGTGGGTATTGAATGAATTGAGGATTAGGAACTGTAAACCAGATTTTATGGCATATAGGATTGTGGCTGAAGCTTTTAGATTATCAGGGAGTTCAGCTGATATTAATAAGGTGTTAAAGATGAAGAGAAAGTTAGGGGTGGCACCGAGGAGTAATGATTATAGGGATTTTATTTTGAGTTTGATTGCGAAGAGATTGGTACTTGAAGCGAAAGAAATAGGTGAAGTTATTGTGCATGGTGATTTTCCTATTGAAGTTGATGTTTTGAATGCATTGATAGGATCTGTATCAAGCATTGATCCTAATACTGCGATGTTGTTTTTCCATTACATTATTGGAAAAGGGATGTTACCAACTCTTTTAACTTTAAGCAATTTGAGCAGAAATCTATCTAGGCATGGAAAGATTGACGAAATGCTAGAGGTATACAATGTCTTGTCTTCTAAAGATTATTTCTCTGATCTGGAGGGTTATAATGTGATGTTCTCGTTCTTATGCAAGGCTGGGAAAATAAGAGAGGCTTATGGGGTTCTTCAGGAGATGAAAAAGAAAGGGCTTGGCACAGATATCTCAATGTACAACTGTTTAATGGAAGCATGCTGTAGAGAAGATCTATTGCGTCCTGCTAAGAAGCTTTGGGATGAGATGTTTGTAGTCGGATGTGGAGTGAATATAAAAACTTATAATATTCTTATTGGAAAATTCTCAGAAATTGCTGAAGTTGAAGAGGCTATGAGGCTCTTTCATCACATGTTGGAGAAAGGGATAGCACCCAATGCTACAACTTACACATCCATTCTCAAAGGGCTCTGTCAAGAAAGCAAGTTTGATGCTGCTATTGAGATCTTTAGTAAATCAATTAATCAGGATTCCAAGCTGGCACAAAGGTTATTGAGCACATTCATTATAAACCTGTGCAAAAAAGGTGTGCTTTTCATAAATATAACCATGTGTGTTTGTGTTTCTATAAATTGATTCGCTTTCTTAAGTGATGTCACTGTTCTTATTACTTCTCAATCACTTTTTCTGGGTTGTTAAGGGCTTTACATATTCTTTGTTTACTGATGTACACATGGCCATATAGGTCAATTTCTCGCAGCTTCCAAGTTGCTCTGTGGCCCCGCTCATGACATAGGCCATTCAGATTCCCATGTTGTTTTGCTGAAGTGTTTAGCTGATGCAGAAGAGATGAGCATTGCTGTTGAACATATCAAGCAGATTCGAGAAGCATCATCTCTCATGTTGCAAGTCATATCTTCTGAACTTTCGGCCTTGCTTTCCTCTTCTTCAAAATCAGAATCTATTTTATTCTTGCTTGAAGCAATTTCTGACAAATGTATAGAGTCCAATGATGAACCCTGGAAGCATGTCTGCAACATATCATACAATTGATGGTAGCTAAGCTTGAGGAGTGAAATTTGGCTCTCCAAACTGGGAAGTGGCAGTACATTTAGGAATTTAACCATTAATTTGTTTCTTGACTTTCTTCCCAACTGGTCCTTTAAATGGCTTAAGGTAAAATATCACAAAATCAATCATCAGGAGGCAGAAGGTAGCAAACGTCAGACTTTACGAAATCCAATCTGAGAATTTTCATTTTTCAAAGTGTCTAACTACCATATGCAGATCACAAGTGGTCTGGCTTTTGGAGGAATACTACACAATTCTATTATAAATTGGAAGATGTTCTGCTTCCCCATCTCTCATAGTTCTGTCACTAATTTTTCTTCTAGCATTTCGAGCACCTTCCTTTGCAATATTGGTGTGTTGTTGCACCACCAAAATTGTGGTGTTTCTCATTAACTGTGCTGAAGCACAAAAATCTCCAATTATTCCCAACTCCTTGTGGTCATTCCAATCTGTGAGTCCTGATAAAAGTTGCGATCTTTTCTCATGATGCCTACCCATTATGACAAGGTCATATTGGTCTTCCATTGATCTAATCACTGAAATAGTTCCTGTCCCATCCATCACCACTTCCTCTATATACATCACTCGGTAATTTCCCGCTGTAGCAGTTCTAAACTCACTCACCACTTCATTGTCAAGCTTCCTGTCACTTGCACCGTCACTGGAAATACTTCCATTCGCAAGGAGCCGTATTATTGTCAGGTTAATGTTCTGATTCCCAGCCATTCGTGCACCTATGGCCAGTGCCTCTCTATCATCAGGTCCGCTCAAGAAGAGAACAGCAACGCGATAATTAGAATGGCTGTTCATGATAGGCTTTGAAGCATTCAGAAGCCCACGGCCAACAAGGATTGCAGTAGAGCAAGGTGCTTTTTCAAGGACATTCATGTTTGTGATTTTAATGGCCTTTCTGCTGGAATCCATTCCACCACTGGCTTGAAAAATTTTGTGGAAAGGAACTATGACAAGGGAAATCCTTCTGTCTAGAGCCATTGTGCAAACATCGTCATGCATTGTTTTAGATGGACTAATTGCAGTAAAAGGATAAATGGTGACGCGACCAGGGTTGCTATGCTCAAATCTTCTGAAGGCATTAATCACAGGCTCCGAGTTTTTTACCTTCTTAGAGGTGCTAGTGCTCAATCTGTGTGGGATGAGCAGGGGGTTTGCACGGCCAACAAGCTCAACAAGGTGGAGAATATAAACATATAAAGGGCTTCTTTTTGTGGGATTTAAGGCCTCAAGGAGGTTGATGGCTGCAGGAACATTTTCGTTTTCATGGACACAAACTAGCACCCTGAGTTCAAAATTGGGTTTTAAATTCATAACGGTTCTTTTCCTGTAAACGGCATACCTCCTTGCAGGATCATACAGGCGTTTTATGAGGGGTGTGATAGCTCCTGTTACGAGCATCATGGATATGCACATTATCACAAAAGCCTCATTGTCTATTGCCTGCAATATCATCAGAAAGCCAATTCATCATGTTAGTTGGGGTATTATTCATTCATTTTAATATGAATATACTGGTGATAGCCATTAACATTGTTCACAATTGCTTATAGTCATAATAAATACATTAATGCAGTGGTCAAATACCCTGCATTGCGATGAGAATTATAAACTTTAAACGTACCATGTTTCTCTTCATCATTCTAAACATTCCAAGCTCAAGCACGCCCTGGGCGTTCACTACAAGGCCTAGTGATGCAGCATCCTTGGTCGGTATGTTGCTGAAACGGGAAACTATAAATGTCCCAAAGAACTTTCCAAACGAACTGGTGATGGCAATGAATTGCACTATCAGATAGTTCTTAAATTTGATGCTGAATATATTAGTTGTCAGTCCATTTTTTACCAGGTAGAGTGGCATAAATATCCAATTGGTGAGAAGATCAAGCTTGTGTACTAGGGTAGAGCCTATTGGTGGCCCTGCTGGTATAGTTATCCCAAAAACAAGAGGTCCAAAGTAAAGGTGCAAACCAAGTGCATGACTGAGGAAACCGGTCAGAAAGACTGCTAAAAGTAGCCAGATCACATAGCTCTCTTTCAGCAGCTCTCCCTCCGGATTATGCTTTGTCATCCGCATGATTGCAGGGCGTATGATGAAAATGATAATAATAAGAAGAACAGCTGCATTAGTTAGGATTTGAAGTGCTCCGTAATAGTCTCCGGATTGTTGCAACAGGACACTAGATGTTATCACAGCGAAACTGCATAAGCCTGCTACAAAGGAAGAAGATAATGCTACTCTTCCAAATTCAGAATTGATAATCTTGAGCTCTGCCAAGAAGTGAGCAATAACTGGGAAAGCAAACACAGACTCAGATTGAGCAACCGAAGGAAGTGATCTAGCAATGCTGGGGTCTACATTGACATGGGACAATATGAATAAGCTCGAGGCATTGCTTAGTACCATAGGCACGGCGACCCCAAAGAGTCCAAGACCAACAGCCTTTCTGTCAAGATGTTTAAATATCCATGGATCCATTTGTACTCCTACAAGGAAGAAGTAAAGTATGAAGCCGAAGGAAGCTACTATATCCAGCATTATGAATCCTCTCACAGGAAAAAATGCATTTGCAAGGACTTGACTCCTGCATAGAAGTGATGGACCTAATATTATGCCTGCCTGGGAAACCATGAACCCATCAAATACCAAGAGAGAATGAAATATCAGATTTAGAAACAAGAAAAAGAAGAAAAAAGAAAGAACATGCATGCTTGTACCCATTTCTTTGAATTTGAAACAAAGATTTCTAAGAATGAAAATAGACAGCAACAATAAGGAGAGAATTGTGAGTAGAAGCTTACAAGGAGTTGCCTGACCACAATAGGTGAACCAAGAGGCTTGAGAAGTTTAGAAATGAGAAGAAAGGTTCCACAGGCTAGACTCATTTGCAAGAGAAGAAGAGGGACCCAATAGGCCAAAGGATCCGATTGCTGAAATATACCCCCTGAAGATATCTTTGCTAAATTTGTGCAAATTGTGGTGATATTCTTGCTTCCATCCAAATGATTTGCAAATATTGCAATGTCTTCTGGTTCCATAATAACGGAACCCATGGCTAATGATTGATGATCCCACCACCACCGCAATACCAATGATTATTTAGCTCACTGGACAGGGAAAATTGTGAACAAAATTATCAAAATTTAGAACAGATAGAATGGGAAAATAATAATAATAATAACAATAATAATAGAAGAAGCTGGTGCTAAAACCTTTAAAGGAAAAAAAAAAAAAAATTGTTCGTATTAACAGCCAACCCAAATTAGTGGAAATATTAGTTGATTCCTAGTTAACTACCCTCCTGGACAGTAACCGAATAATATCATGACATTTGTTGAATTTGGGATTTGGGATTTCCCTTAAATTGGCAAAACTTGCTGCTTCCAGGTTGACATGGTTGTTTCTTCCTTTTTTCTTTTTTTTTTTTTCAACAACAAAATTCCTATATTCTCGCAGTGTATCACATGATTTTAGATCTCACAGGATTTAATGTCGTGTTAAATCCATGTCTATTTCTAGTACTAGACAGACATCACTTCATTGCTATTTTCCTACAATTGTTCAAAAATACCAGGATGGACAGTATTATGTTTCATCTTTTCGGTTGTCCACACTAAAACTAGAGAATTTATGAATGTAAAATATATCGTCTATGCACAATAGATTTAGTTTAGTTTCACTGTAATTACACATCTCCAATCTTGCTTTTCTCTTTTCTCACTTCACTTTTACCCTTTTGGCAGTTTAGATTTAATAATAACTTTATTACTTTTAATATAACAAAGGAGAAGATACAAAATCAAATGGTTATGGTTTGATTATTTTCAACTTATTTTCTTAATGAGTCAGTATATATTCTATTAGCAAAATGAAAATACATTATTATAATATGTTTAATTGTTATTGATGAATACTTATATATATATATATATATATATATATATATATATATATATATATATATGTTTTTCCTTTTCTTTTCTTTAGTATTAGATACGGGAATTGAGTTTTAAAAAATATTAAATTTGTCTAATCATAAATTCCCATCAAAATCAATAATTAATTAGACAAAAGATTACAGTCCTGTCATTTTAATAATTACTTAAAATTACTGCTCAAAGAAAACAAGTAATTGTTTAAAAACACACCAAACACAATAATTAATTAAAATCCGCAAATTTTAGCTTCATTATTTGATACAATTAGAAAAGGAAAAAGAAAAGAGAAAAAGAGCACACGACGTCGTTGGCGTTCTCATTCCAACTAAATAAAAGTGACTTGTCACCAGAAAGCCATTGAACCTGAGCACTTCGAGCTCCAAGCTCCAACGTTGAAGCAAAGCATACAATGGACAACAGAAACGTCATCGTTTGCGACAATGGCACTGGGGTATCTTCTATATGCATCCTCTAATTTAACTCCAACTTCTTCAATCGCCGATCCCCGATCCACTCATACCTGCAAAAATCAATTTTCAAATTTTTTTCATTTGCTTACTTAACCAAAATCAGTCTTTTATGATTAGATCAATTTTCTATCTGCTCTTTAGTGCTTTTTCCTCTTTAACTCTTTTCTTGCGTTATGATAGCTTCTTTTTCAATTCATTTGTTGATTTCTTCACTTTTCTGTAACATAGACATTGTTTAACAAAATTGACATAATTTTGCAAGAATTCCATTCCTGGACATGATTTCTTCCAAACAATGCTTAAATAATTCAATTGAGTTTAATTATTGCACGATCATGTCTTTTTTTTTTAAATATGATTTCATTTATTATAAAGATGTATTGTTTTTCTACGAGAGAATTGAATTTTAGCAACTATGAGCTTTCCGAATAGAATAAATTCGAGAAATAGAATTAAATTGTGGCATTTTTATGATTTACGGACAATTCTAACTTGACTTTATTCAACGCAGTACGTCAAGTGTGGATTTGCTGGAGAGAATTTTCCCACCTCTGTATTCCCTTGCGTGGTAGGAAGGCCCATGCTAAGATACGAAGAATCACTCATGGAAGAACAGTTGAAGGTGATGATTTATGTTGTTTATTAGCCTCATTTATATTCTGTTCATGTGATTTCCCAATCTCAGAGTACACTTAGTTCTTATGTGCTTTTTTTTTTTTTGCTTTATTCAATTAGGATGCTGTTGTTGGAGAAGCTTGTGCTGACTTGAGGCATCAGCTGGATATATCTTATCCTGTTAACAATGGAATAGTTCAGAATTGGGATGACATGGGTCATGTGTGGGATCATGCGTTTTTCAATGAACTTAAAGTAAATATCTTGTGCTTTCTTTTTTCTATATTGAAGTAGTATAATTTCATTATATTGTATATAACATTGTCCCTCGTTCTCTTTCAACAGATAGACCCTACAGAATGTAAAATTTTACTCACTGATCCACCTCTTAATCCCTCGAAAAATCGTGAAAAAATGGTATTGGTCCAGTAGTGATGTTGGGTAATTGATTATGTATCATCAGTGTTGTTCTCATTTATTTCATAATCTCATTTCTCATGTTTGATTTTGACTTGATAATACAGGTTGAGACCATGTTCGAGAAGTACAACTTTGCTGGTGTCTTCATTCAGATCCAAGCTGTTTTAACTTTGTATGCTCAAGGTGCTTGTGGAGATGATTGAAGGTTTAAAGTTATTAATTGACATATTGTCTTTCATAATGTGATGACTTGGAGATCTGCCTTCTGAATCCTGTAAAATATTGATACTAATGTATTCTTTTCCGGTTGAAGCTGGTCTATTTGTGGTTATTTGCTATTGCTTAGCTACTACTTTCGTTGTTTATTAGTCCTTCTCTTTCTACATATGCTTCAGCGTTTCTTTAAATCCTCACAGGTTTACTGACAGGATTAGTCATTGACTCTGGTGATGGTGTGACTCATGTGGTAAGCTACTCAGGAACCTTCTTTAAACTGTTTCAGGATTAAAGCTATGCATTTCTGCCTTTTTTGGTTCCCCTACATGTTCCCATGTCATCTTTTTCGGGTTAACTAGCTTTTTTGGTAAGATGAAATTTGTGAAATTCCTTAAACTCAAATTCTGCACCTTTCTCTCCAGGTTCCTGTTGTTGATGGCTACTCATTTCCACATTTGACTAAGCGAATGAACGTAGCTGGTCGGCACATTACCTCCTATCTTGTTGATTTACTTTCAAGGAGAGGGTGAGGGCTAACTTTGGTATGATAAATGTGGTCAACACTAATTCTATTCTTTAGATGGGAGTTCCTTTTAACTGAGCAAGACTGTTTACTGTAGGTATGCCATGAATAGGACTGCTGATTTCGAGGCTGTTAGGGAAATTAAAGAAAAGCTCTGCTATATAAGGTGAATCGACAATGTTATGCAGTACTATTATGGTATGAGAATCATTAAAATATGTTATTTGGATACTAATTCTATTTCCCTCCAGTTATGATTACAAGAGGGAGTATCAATTGGGCCTTGAGACCACAATCCTTGTTAAGAATTATACTGTATGTTGATTTCTTTTTTAGTAATTTGCAACCTTCTTTTTTAGTTTTGCTTATTTGTTATATTTGGGATCTAAAGAAGCATTATTCAACATTCATGGGCTTTTATATTGTACCTTTCATGTGTCATCATCATCTACCTTGTTGTTTCTCCCTTCCCTTTTCCTTTAATTGAACATATCAATCATTTACATCACGTGCATCTACTGCTTGGGCAAGTTGAACCTGGGACCTCTGAGTATATGCTTAGAGTCCAACCATCTGCTGTTCCAGCTCTACTTCATTTATTACGTTGAATGTCATAGAAGCTTGTAGTTATATGGTACTTCAGGTTATTGTTTGGTACTGTTTAGCTTGTTTGTTTTTGGAAACAGCTTAGATACTCGATTATTGACAATATACTCACAAGTGTTGTATCAATCAGCTGCCAGATGGAAGGGTGATAAAAGTAGGCACCGAGAGGTTCCAGGCACCTGAGGCTCTATTTACACCAGTAAGTCTTATTTTCTGATTTGTAGTCATGTTCAATTCCATACAAAGCTTTTCAATGTGATTGGCATGCTGCACATAACCATAAAGTGGCCGTCTAGTTGTGAGATGTTACAGCATCCATCTAGGCATTTATTGGCAATTTATTTTCATTTCTTTCATGTACTCGACATGGTCATGATAGGTTATGTGAATTAGTGTGAGAAAACCAATTAGTAGATCTATTTTTCTCCAAGGAAAACCATTTTGTTCTTGCACAGAACCTGAGTAGCAGCTCAGGTAGTCAAAATGTCTGCTATGCAAAATTGGGTTTTGATAAATTTGGCTGTTGATATGACTTGAGGTGCAGCTCATTACATTTACATAATAAACAGAGCTCTAATTTTTTTTTTAAAGTTTTTCTAGACCATCATGCTGGAGGCCAGCAATTAAAGACTATATTGGTAGGTTGGAGATTCTGAAACTTTTGGGCATTTCCTTTTTGCAGGAACTTATAGATATTGAAGGTGATGGAATGGCTGATATGGTCTTCCGCTGCATCCAGGAAATGGATATTGACAACCGGATGATGGTACTTGGACTGTTCATTAATACCGTACTTCCATTATGCATAGTCATTCATTTAAAGTTCTTTTTTTTCTCTTTGGCAAGGATGGACAGTTTTTCTTTTTTGTTTAAATTTGTTGAAACTGTTACTTTAACAGGCAGATTTTTTGATATATAAAATATCCTCTCTTTTTCTTGCAAAAGATAAAGATAAGATTTCTGTATTTCAGTACCTTCTTTTATTATTTTCAATTTCAGAACTTGTTCTTAATCGATGCATATGTCAAATTGTAGAGAATGCAACCAGCAAATTGGTTTTTAGTTTTCCTGCAAGTTTGGGATTATTCGAAGGATCTTGTCTCGTGTCATAATTGTTTGTGGTTCTTTTTCACTTGAGCATAGTAACTACAGTGATCGGGATTTCAAATTTTTTATGCATGCATTCTTGACCTTCATTTACTGCACCTCTTATATATGTTTTGGCATCTGTTAACTATGTCGTAAATTCTCATTGGTTAATTATAATAAATCGACAATCTAAGTGATTAGGACTAAGGTTGAGAGCTCTTTCTATAGTTGCCATAATGGAGACATGAATTCTTGTTAGAATTTAGATTAAATTTGAATAAGTTGTAGCGCCAGAGGGAGTTGGAGAAAACTGTTGGGCCTCACTCTTGCCATCCTATTTATTTATTTTGTGCGTCTAGACTCCCTGATATGAAATTCTCAATGCCAATTTTCTTTACACTCTGCAGCTGTACCAGCATATAGTATTAAGTGGAGGGAGCACAATGTATCCTGGATTACCTAGTCGGTAATATCTCTGATGCAATTTTTGTCTTCTGGTTGGCTTTTTTCTTAAATAATTTTCATCATGTTATATTTATGATTTACATGGGGTTTGATTTGTATGAATTTGATGACTTGGAATATTATACTCATTTCACTTTGGATATGCTATGCATCATTAAATTTTGATGCACTTATGGCTGAGCATTGGTGGGACCATTTTGCTAGGTCTCTGTCTAACATTCTTGACTAAACTACAGATAACTAAATGGAGCGCAATGCAACAAAAATAATTGAAGATTATTGATAACATTGTTCTGGTTTTTCTAAGTTACATAAGAGACTTAAGGCTTAAGGATTTATACATCTTTTGTTTGCTTGTTCAATCCATGCAATATTGGCAACTAGAACATTGAATATTTTATGTGTTGGTTCAGCCTGGAGAAAGAAATACTCGATCGCTATCTTGAAGTTGTTCTAAAGGGAAATAAAGATGGGCTGAAGGTAAGTTCCAAATCCCCTTAGAAAGACAAATAATTGCCAATCAAATTAGTTATGTAGTTCTATTTTTATGTGGTTCTATTCTACCTGTATTTGCAAAGGAGATTCTTTGCTATTCGTTGACTTACAATTTGGAAACAGATAAAACATGCTTCATTTCTGATTGGAAACTGTAACTACATATTTGAAAGGCAAAAAAAGGAACATCACTGAGACAAATTTTTTAATAAATTCACATTTGCTGATGTAGGTTGCTTATGATTTTTTGGTACAAGTTCTCAAGCTTTGAACTTTCAAAACTTCTAGGTGCCCCAAATATTCCATAAGCGATAATCATGTCCAGGACAAATATTGCTCTTTCAGATTGAATATAGAAGGGGGTTTATGAGGAAACATGGGCATGATTTTCTACTTGTGAGCTGAGCCTACTTTTGTGTTGTTTTCTTATGATATGTCCATGATGAACAGAAGCTGCGGTTGCGAATTGAAGATCCACCACGAAGAAAGCATATGGTCTACCTTGGAGGTGCAGTTCTTGCTGGAATTATGAAGGTAATTGTCTCCCTCTCCTTGCTCTCTGTGTAAAATAGAGAAAGGCAAAGCGACCAGTTAACTTTATCGACACTTCTATTTTTATCATTAATTCATGAATAACATCTGTTTTTGCAGGACGCACCAGAGTTCTGGATTAGCAGAGAGGATTATCTAGAAGAAGGAATTGCTTGTCTGAACAGGTGTGGTTAGGCATAATATATTTTCACTTGCTTGTGAACGTAATATTGTTGACAAAAGATGTCTACGCACATACATATAAATGACAAGGGGTATCTGAGCTGCTTAAAAAGACTGGTGTTTCAGCCTGGATAAATATCATGCTGCCTCGTGTATACCTGAGAAGTTGATAGCTCAAGAAGCAAAGACATTGGTAACTACCCGAAACAGCTTCGTGGTGGTGTCCTAATTCATTGCACACGGTATAAATGTTGCTTAAAGAAAATGTTAATCTTTTTTCAATTTTACTACTTATTGAAACTGTATTTTCTACCTGAACATCTTCCTTCTGTTCACCTGACCGGGAAAATAAACTGATGTTTGAAAAGGTATTTTGCCTCAAAATAATTGCTTGCTTGCTAGATCCTGCGAGTATTGAACTATGAGTTGAAACTTGTAGAAGTTGTAAATTTCAGATCCTTCAAACTTTGAGTTCAATTTGATCCAAAAAGAAAAAACCGAGTTCTAAAATTTTTGGTAACACTAAAGTTTTGGACAAGAATTTTAACATAAATTTTAATTTTTTTTTTTTTTATGAATTTAAAAAGTTCATAGTAATATAATATCAATTCATAGACTAATAGAAATTTTTCTTAAAATCAAACTAAAAAGATAAAAGCAGTATTGAAATTAAAATATGAGGAATTTTTTTTATATAAATTAATTTAAAGATAGTAACGGAAAATATGCTTCAAGTCAGTGACTACAAATAAAATTTCCCTTATAATAAGTGTCCAGATGCTAAACTTTCTCAAATAATGACTTCAATGTGATTATCCATAAATAAGTTTACAATTATTTCCGATTGTAAATTCAAAATCTATGTCCAAAAAATCACCAAATTACAAGTTTCCAATGTCCTACTGAAATGAATTGGTGTTTTAATCGTTGATCTAATTGCGATTTCAAATCACTAAAGAAAGCAACAATTGATTTCAATATCTCAACGAATTTGGTAAACAAACAAAGTCATCTCCTGGTTACTTATTTATGCTCTCTATTGATAAACAAGCTGGACGCAATCCATAGAGATTATGTAATACTTAAAGCATAAATTTATGGGTTCATATGACAATTAATAGAGATGAATATTAAACTTATTTAGAAATTAGAGGTAATTTAAGAGTTACTGGGGCAGCTAATAAGTAATTAGATTAAATTTATTAAGATTTAAAAACTCTTAAGGAATAACAATGTAAGTCAATGGAGCACTAGCCTTCAATAGAATTGCCCATATAATTTAGGAGTTCAATTATCGGCCTTCCTTTTCCTAATGAAAAACTTTAAATTACTAACAAAAAAATGCTAACTTTTTTTTTTATATATATATAATTAAAGGAAAGAAGTTCAAGAATATTAATAAAATCTATCTCATTAATTTTATAAAATACTAGTAATTCAATAGATTTTGTTTCATTTATCATATCTATTCCTTTTAATTCAACAGTTGAATTTTAATTTAGGTTCTTGAAAATTAAAAAAATTCAGTAGAAATAAAATAAGGGTAACCCTTAGCTTTCAACTTTGAAATATGGGAGATTAAGAATGAAGGAAGCAAATATAGGATGCCAACTTTACCAAACAAAACTTATACTAAAAAGTAAAACTAGTCTAATATGGCTGGTTGGTCCCATTGATCAGTGGCCTACTCTCACCCATATAACAGACCAACTGAAAAGAAAATTGTTAAAAATAAAATACAGAAGACCAAAAGAAGCAAAATCTTTTGAAACATGTTTTAAGTCTCCAAATAATTTAACAAAATAATCTCTGTAAGGCAGAATCTCTTAAATCAAACATAGACATGTGTCCTTTCACAATGTTCTTACTTCTTTCTTTAAGTAATTCAGCTCCTTTCGTGTTGGGTCAACCTCTTTCCATATATAACACACCATTGGTTACTGATCATGCCATTGCCAATTAAAAACCTGTGACTCTTTCTCAGGTTCCTAAGTACACGAATTTCTCTGTTTCTGAAGTTTTTTGGGGATTCGTTCAGTTACTTCATTTGTTGATCACATGGTTTGCTGTCTCTTTTCAATCAATAAATTTTGCATTTTCACTTCAAATCTATACATGTACAAGCTATGTTCTTACATGCATATTTTCTTTAATTTCTGTTTCTTCTTTTTTTCTTTTCAGGTGGTGGAGCTTCCAAAGATTCCTGAAAACTATACAACAATGGAAAACTCTGACAGCAATGTGTTTCAACTAGTTGTTAAACAACGGGAGCCTACTCTTGCTGCTCCAGAGAAAGATACAGAGAAAGGTCTCTACTTTCTCTCAAATCTTGATCAAAACATTGCAGTGATCGTCCGTACTGTCTACTGCTTCAAATCAGATGAGAAAGGGAATGAAAACTCTGTAGAAGTTATCAAGAATGCCTTGAAAAAGGTTCTTGTTCACTACTACCCTCTTGCTGGCCGACTGACTATAAGTTCTGAAGGAAAGCTTATTATAAATTGCACTGGAGAAGGTGCTGTTTTCGTTGAGGCTGAGGCTAACTGTGCATTGGAAGAGATTGGGGACATAACAAAACCCGATCCTCACACCCTTGGAAAGCTCGTTTACGACATTCCTGATGCAAAGAACATTCTGCAGATGCCTCCTCTTGTGGCTCAGGTTTTCAACCCTGTCCGAAAATTCTTTTCAAGTTACAGATTGTTTTCTTTTACCTGATCTTTCATTGTGATATCAACTTCAGTATGCCCTTTCTTTTTAGTATTAAAGTTCGAAACTCATAACTCGGGCCGCGACCAGTATCATTGAGGTAAAGCTCGTCTGAAACTTGAGTATGCTCTTTAAGTGCCAACTTCTTTTTGTAGGTGACCAACTTCAAATGTGGAGGATTTGCACTTGGATTGTGCATGAATCATTGCATGTTTGATGGAATTGGTGCTATGGAATTTGTGAACTCCTGGGGAGAAACAGCTAGAGGCTTACCACTTTCTGTTCCTCCATTTGTAGACAGAAGCCTACTCAAAGCCAGGAACCCACCAAAGATAGAGTATCTTCATCAAGAATTTGCTGAGATAGAAGACAGGTCTGACACCAATAAGCTTTACAAAGAAGATGAAATGATCTACAGTTCCTTCTGTTTCGATCCTGAAATGCTTGAGAACATCAAAACAAAAGCATTGGAAGATGGGGTTCTTGATAAGTGCACAACTTTTGAGAGCCTTTCAGCATTTGTATGGAGAGCTAGAACCAAGGCACTAAAGATGCTACCTGAACAACAAACAAAGCTTCTATTTGCGGTTGACGGAAGGCCTAAATTCAATCCACCATTGCCAAAAGGGTACTTTGGCAATGGAATTGTGTTAACAAATTCTATATGTGAAGCAGGTGAACTACTAGGAAAGCCATTGTCATATGGAGTTGGACTAGTTCAGGATGCAATTAAAATGGTAACAGATTCTTACATGAGATCAGCTATGGATTATTTTGAAGTGACAAGAGCTAGGCCATCGTTAGCTTCAACTCTGTTAATAACAACATGGTCTAGATTATCATTCCACATTACAGATTTTGGGTGGGGCGATCCAATTCTATCAGGGCCAGTTGCATTGCCAGAGAAAGAAGTGATATTGTTCTTGTCACACGGTAAAGAGAGAAGAAACATAAATGTGCTTCTGGGTTTGCCTGCTTCTGCCATGAAGATCTTCCAAGAACTGATGAAGATTTGAGAAACAAGAATTTGACATTTCCTTTTAATGTTTGCTTTAATGCTTGTCAATGGTGGTTTTATCTCATTGTGTTTGTTCTAAATTTTATTTATGGTCTGATTAAACATAATTATTATTTTAAAAATAAATTTATCCACTTCATTTGTAAAGTCATGTTTGTTGAAAACATTATGTTACAATTTTATTTGTAGCTGCTCCTATTTTCATAAAGTTAACTGATTCTGAAGTCATTTTTTTTTTTAAATTATTGTTAGTAACTCCTACACTGACTAAAACAACACTAAGATATTAGGATATGAAAATGGAAACTGTTCATATAAAAAAGGCCTAAAAGGAAAAAAATAAATAAATAAATTATTTGCCTTTTTTAACAATTTAAATTATTTTTTGAGTGAAATTACCCGATTTTATAAAGTTTGGTCAAAATTAAATTATATGGTAGCATATGTTGATGCTATATTATATGCAATATTATTTAATTTTGATTTTAGTAGGCTAATAATTAGAGTTATCCCAAAATTATATAATTAGACTAATTTTATCAAAATTAACTGTCTCTTTCTTCTTCTTTTTCACTCTGAAGCCTGAAAAAAGTTGTTCGGCAAAGCCATCTAGTTAGCTTTGAGAAAATGCATGGCGATATACATACTACTAAAAACGCTGCCGTTTTTCATCTATTTACCTGTTGACCTCGTCAACTCTGCTGGAGAGAGAGAATGAAAACAAAGAAAAAGGGCAAGAGTAAAGTTAGTTTTTGCTCGGGTCAGCATTTACCCAGTATGCTTGCATTTTTTGTTACATGTTATGGCTATAAGTGTCGATTGCATCAATTAGTCATTATTAGATTATAATTAATCAGCAATTACATTTGTGGGATTTGCGTTATTAGTTCTTTCATTTGTTGGGTCTGTCTTTGATCTTAAATACATTACCTACTTAAACTAAAATCATTGGAATCTTTTGTTCAAAGCTTGAATCTTTATTTCAAGATTTCATGTACTCGGAGTGTTTTTTTCAAGCTTTGAACTTGATCTTTACTGGTTTTTGCTTTCGCTTTTCTTTTTTCTGTATGTGTATGTGTGTTAGGGTTAGGAGTTATCTTAGTCTTTGCATTAATGGGAGTGATCAATTTGGCTGTAATCAACTTGGACTCCTTGAAAGCTGTGATTTTCTTTTTTTGTGGGCTTCACTCAAAAATTTCTCATAAATGACTTTGATTCTCCAAATTGAGAATAAAATAACTTTATCGATGTAGAATTATTATTTGGATTATCATAAACCTAGAGGAAATTTCTAGAGTAGTTGCAATTTCTTTTATCAAGTACTCTCCATGTGATCACAAACTAAAATCCCTATGAATCCATGTAAAAAACACTATCTTGCTGTAATTATTCATTTTCCGATGTTTTTGATCATGGATATAGAAGATAATGTAGCTATGAATACATTAACTCCTCACATGAAAAAAGACCAATGAATAGTCATTTTGGGGAGAAGAATCACATTGCTTACTGATGATAATTTGATAGAAGTAATTATGAGCATGTCAACTTGACTTCTTTCAACTCTGACTAATGCATCTGTTTGTTTAGATTGCTGATTTGAGGTGATATCTACCAAATTGGAAGCTGGGAGACATAATTTCTCCCCTTACTCTGTTAGTTCTTTTCTTAGATGTTAACTCCTCCTCTGCATTTTTTTTAACTTTTAAAAGCAAGGAATAGTATACTGCAAATCATCAACTTCATCCAACGTGCAAACCATAGTTTGTTTGTTATTACAGGAAAAGTCACATGACTTGCATCTGACCTATTACAGTGGCAGAAATGACAATTCTAAGATGTATTGGCGGACATATGAGGGTGGAGCCACCGAGGACAAGTTTAGAGAAGGGAGATTGAGATGATCTGGGCACTAATGCACGAAAAGTTCAGCATATTAAAGTTACCAGAGAAGCTGAAGTGATGGTTAAGGTAGCATATCATTACGCTACTCTTTAACAGTTGAAGTAGCAAATGATAATGCTAAGATAGATTTGCTCAAATATGAGCTCACAAGAGAAGTGTGCCACACTAATATGCCTTGGATGATCCACATCTCAGAGTCAGCAGCTGAGATGAGTTGAGAGAAGGGAGACTGAGATGCCATGCGCATTTGCATCCTTGCCAGAAAGTTCACCAGTACAAAAAGTTGAACATATTAAAGTTACAGGAAACAGGGAAGTGATGGATGGACTTGAATGACATAAGAAGAAATAATGAAAAGTTAATAGCAGCTTTAGATTTTTTTCTAAGAGATGGTCCTAACCCAGGTGGAATGGAGCAAAAGAAAGCTTATCGGTCGGCCCAATTAGTTTAGGATTAAGGTTCAGTCGACTAACTACTAAAATTTCTTTGCATTTCTGTTCTCCAAAATTCACATTTTAGTCCCTCTGCTTCAAATCTTTTAAAGTCTGTCAAAAGTTTCAAATTTTGTAATGGTATGCAGCAGTATTACGGTAAGGACTTCAAGTGCATATCTTTAGCAACATGAACTCAAGTGTTAGTTTTAGTAGACAGTAGGTGTTTCTCATGATTCTCCTACAGACTAACATAACGTGTCGCTTTTGGATTTATATGATTCTCAAAATGATCAAAACTTCGTCACTGTAGGCAATGCTTTTAAGTGCTAGCATACTTTTTATCTAAATTACATTTTTTACAAAGAGGAGACATACACTATTATACACACACAGTGGCATAAACCTAGCTGACCTGAACTTTAAAGTTCACAAATCTTTAGTATAAGCTTGAACAAGCCAACATAATGAATAGAAGGAAACTAATAACTAGCTCCCGAGGTGTACTGCATGCCTCGGATTGTGTGCAGGGTAGGAAATGGTGAAAACTGTGATTGAGTTGGGCAATGGGAAGTTTACTTATTTCGAGGGATCGTATTGAAGGAACGGAAGGGCAACTAAAGAGAAAGGTGGACATTTTATTTAGACAAAAGAAAGCCATATATAAGTGATATAAGGTGGAGAAAACTTGAGAACTCTTCTTCTTAGTTTCCGCATAGCGCAAGGTCGGTCTTGGATGGTCTGTAATTCATTGCATTAAGGCTATAGATGCAGAGATTAGCTCGTCTGGCTTTGATTGATATCTGATCTGATGTGGATTTGTATCCAGGAACATTGCATGATTTAGATGAACTCCACATTAAGGTTGCCTCACAGGATGATTCAATTGCTGCTTCTGCACATGCAATCCCATCAACAGACGGTATTTCCAACTTGTAAACTCCATACCTATTTGTTGTTCTGTTTACTGAGAAAGATACTTGTTCTTTGACTTTTGGTGAGCTGGCTTTGAACTTGCAGTCTATTTTAACTCCTGCACCTGCTTGAAGATTTTATACACATTAGATACACACAAGTATTTTATGCAAAGCTCCCCTGAAAATACCTAATAAAATCTTGAAACAATTTGTGAATTGTTGGACCTGGTAAGAAGTAGCTGTGTCTGGTGAAGCTGTTGTTGGAGCAGATGTCACAATAGACAAAACCCATTACAGTGATATGGGCATTTGTTTTAGCCGGCTCGACTTTTAAAGATATTGTTTTGATGAATAAAGATGAGAGAATGAAGAGAATTAGCGGATTCATGGCAGCAAAAGTTTGAGAGAAAGGGGAAAAAGAGCTTCAGATAGGCAACTCTATGAACAGTTGGATTTTAGTGAATACCAATCAAAGAATTATCATATAGTTGAAGATGAGTTATTGTTGTAGAGGATAAGTAGCATGAGAGTTGGTGGAGATCCAACTGTAAACAAAAGCTGAAGAAATTTATCTTCTACAAAAGAAACAAAGACATGTGAATGTCATTTGGCTTATGTGAAGTTAGATGTGTAGGAAAGAGAAAGAGAGAGAAAGCTCTTAGGTGGGGAAGAGTATCTTCTTTTTTCAGGATTTTCTGACGTGGGGCTTGTTGGCTCAGAAGGGAAGTGTTAGGCTTTTATAGAGTCCTGAATTGGAGGTTAAAATAGGAGAGAGAGGAAAAAGATTACATGAAAGGGAGATTAGACCTTTGTTTCTTGACTTAAACCTCCTTGCAACCATAGATTGCAAATTAAAGGCCGAATTAATACTCATTATGTGATGTTTAAATGTAAAGTGCTGTTAAATTTTAACCAAAAAGATTCATTCTTTGAATTTATTGCACATGGTGTGGGAGTAAATAGTCGAAGATAAGGCAGTGAAGAAGATGAGGGCTATTAACTTGCTGGATATGGACTGTTCATGGTGTTCATGTGAGCTCTTTAAATGGCAGGCAGGAAAAGCATCAGAAGAGTTGCCATGAAAGAGTAATTTCACTGTACTAAATAAAGGGTATACCAATGGGTTTGTGCACAATTTGAACTACATACAAAATCAAATACATTGAAAGAAGAGAAGAGGATATTATGCAGTTTATAAACTTACCTTGCTTCTCTTTGTAGTTTTAGCTTTTGCTCTTCCTTCCAGGTATTGAGAAGCACTGGTTGGTAGAGCTTGTGGAAAGAAAAAAAAATTAAGGATACAGATAAATGTTCTATTCCTTCTCCCTTGTACTAACCAAACCATAATGAAATGAAATGGGATGTTATGGCAACTGACCCCTTTTATGATTTGTTGTAGAAGTTGAAAAAGGCAGTAGAAATGTGTAACCTTGACTATCAATTTCTTTTCCCTAATAGGAGGCCCAATGGGCCTTGGTTAATATTTTGTAAATATTCTTCCTATTTCCATTGAGGTACATTGGGTTAACAAATTTTACTTGGAGGTAACAGTACTTTAGGATTGAAAGAAGGAATGATAATAATAATAATAATAATAATCATAATGGCAGTTGCAGCTATCCTCTGAGTTGGGCAGGAAATTTAATTCAATTGAATTCTGTTCAGTCAATTCTATATATTATTCAGAAGAATCACAGCTGGAGGGCATTTTGAAAGAAAGTAACATAGTTTTGCAGGAATTCAGTTTAATTGAAATCATACTCATAATTTATTATGGATTTCAGTTGATTTTACAAATGGGCTATAAACGACTACTAGGTTCTGAAAATCATTCTTCCTAAGCCCAAGCAATCAATTGATTCGAGTCAGACAGCCTATAACCCATTGGCCCTTTCTTCTTCTTCTTCTTCTTCTTCGTTCTTTTGTTTTCCCCTTTCTTTTCTGTAGAATCTTTATTCTCTCATTTTTAATCGTGTCTATAATTAAATGCTTTGAATTATAAGAATAACAATGACTTTCAGATGAGCATGCTGATTTGTGTTAGGGATTTAGAGAGAGATTTCTCCTTTCTGTAAGACTAACAAGTGTTATGTTAATAACAAACCCAATTTCTTCTCCCATTTTCCTTTTGTGCATTGGGAGATTATTGGCATGTGCAGAGCTGCAAATGACACAGGTTCATTCAACTCGAGTAGATGTGACTAAATTAGAAATTCAATAGTTAAAAAAAATTAAAAATAAGATAAATTTTAATAACTAAATATAAAGTTTAGTCACCTCTGGCTCAGAATAAGAATCTAGAAAGCATATATGAGTCTCGAAATATAGAGAATGTAAGTAAGTAGTTTTAGAAAGCCTTGACTTGGCCATGAATAACAAACAGTCCCTCCCAGAAACATATAATAATATACTCACAGTTTACTGTTTCAAAGATGGCTTATTATAATTCACTTGTTCTCTCGGATCTACACAGGAAAATAACTAATGCTTAATTTGTTCTCTCCCTTGCAAACAAATCATAAAACAACTTCATTGTCGTTCTCTTAGGATGATATCAACTGACACAGTCCTGTGTTAGTGAATTTTGTTGTTCCTAATGTAACAGTGAAACCGGGAGAGGAGGAGTGAGCAGGAAAGCTTAAGGGAAGTCTTTTGCCCCTCATCCAACCCCATTGCCAACTTCAATGAGATTATAGTATACGGTTATTTCAAGAAACAAAAAAAAAAAAAAAAGATATAGCTTAACTAGTTATTATGTTTCTTGAATAATTCTAGCGTTTTGCCTGGTCAAGATCTGCTTACGTAAAAAAAGTATTCAAAATCTTGCTTTGAATTAAAGATTAAGCAATTGAATGATATCTGCATAGTGGAGACAGAGGAGAGAGATTTCCTTTGAATTCAGTAAAGATAGGTGGTGGCAAATAAGACAAGAAAAAACTCTTATTTGGTAATGGAATTTATATACAAAATTCATTATCGAAATATATTTATTAGTTTCATGATATAATATATTGTTTATCAGGATTTATAGTCGGAGGTTGAAGTAAGAATTTTTCTAAAAGAAGAGAGAGAGAGAGAGAAAGAGAAAAGGGAAACTATAGATGATTCTGCTTGACCAGATATGGTTGTCCTGAAATGAAGATGTTTCCATGGCTGGGGCATGATGCGATTGTAGGCTCAATAGCTAGGATGATGGCACATGGGAATTAGGTATAATATTTCTTGGTATGAAGAAGATACAGCGTTTCATATATATGTAATGTAAGAGATGACAGAAATGATTAAGGGGGTACGTATTACGTATTGAAAGAGATGCCGCCTAGGAGAAAACTGGGTTACGGACAAGCACTTCATTCCTTTGGCAAATCCAAGGTGTAGGCGGCGCCACCGACGCCAAATCCGACGACCTTGCCTATGTCTCCTTTTTTGTCTTCTTTTTTCGCCTCTCTCTCTTGTTACACTGGACTTCACTTGTGAATATTAACTTAATTGCCCTTTTTATTTAATCAAATGAATCCACATTAAAACATTACTAATTGGTAGTAACCATTTTTTCATTATTTTTTAACGTAATCATGTAAATATGCTTTCTTCTTTGATGAGCAAAAACAATGATGCCCTACTTTATGAAAGATTATATTGTGATTTTGCACTGTGAGATATCAGATCAATTATAAACTTACATGCATTAATAAATAAAAACAAAAGACCCTCCTATATCACAATTCATATGCAATTGATTTGTCATTTCTTGATACGGAGTGATAATTTTACTGTATAATTTCTCTTATTTTACATTGATAATAAACAAACTGCTAAAAATAGTTGATGCAATATGAAACCCATTGGATTAACTAATACCATTTTTATTTTCACCATTGACAAGAAGTAGTACAAAACCAATATACTAGGATTATGATTTTTCTTTCATTGGGTACTTTTCTAAAAAGGAGTTGAGTGCCAGAAGTTGAAATATTTATCCCTTACATTAGTAAATGAGCACAAAGGTGAAAAGGAAAGAGCATCAAAACTGCAAAACTCCTTGTTAGTGCAAAATGACAAGTTCTGATCCATTTTGTCCTTGTATATCAAAATTCTTCAAGTCCTTTTCACAACCTCATGCATTGTTGAACTCCTTGTCTTATTATTTGATATATTTTAATGCCCTTTATGCAAGTTTCCCATTAACAAAACCTCCATTTCCCAAGCTTCACAATTTCCTTGTTATCAACTGGGCCGGCCCAAGGAAAGTGGGGCCTGTCAGGAATTTGTCATTTAATGGAAGCACAAGCTTTTCCCAAGTATAGTTACAAATAGGGTTAAAACATGTTTACCCAAAATGACAAAATTAATCCTCTAGGAAACAGCTAAACCTTGATTAGCAACTTTGCAATGGTGATAAATTGGAGGTGTTTAATCACAACATACCAATCAAGTACTATCAGATCTACATTTTGTCTCTTTCTATTTCTTTTTCAAAGACAAACTGGACAAAAAGACAAGTCCCTTCAAGTCTCTAATTAACTTCTCTCTATAGTAGTTCTTTTCCCAACACTAATAACACATTTCTCAGATGTTAAAGCATTACTAAAGCACACTTGCACCACTTGGTTTGCTTGCTCTTGAGAAAACAATATAAGGGTACTTAGAAAAGGAATGATTAATTCTCTTTCTGGTTGCATGGGATCTGTCAAGAGTATGAGTAATTCGTCATGCACCAAGACTCATCAACCTACTTCTGCTAATGGGTCATCATCAGTTTTTGAATCCAAGAGAACTACTTTATCTTCTGACTTGGAACACACTAGCTTAACCCCACCAAGCCTTAGCTTTCCTGCTGTGAAATTTGAGCTGGATGGAGATGTTGAAGTCCAGTCACCGGATAGTTCATTATGGGAGACATTTTTCTCTGATCATTCGGATTCAGATTTCATGATATTATCTCCTGTAAGGAACTTGCCATCACCACAAACTTCAACCTGCAATTACAACCATGTGCATGCGATGCAAGGACAGAGTTTTTCAGGTTGTTCTCCTCCTCGTCATTTGTATCAGCTTGGTTCTTTTAGTAGCAGCCATAAAGGGAAAGGACAGAGTCCACTCCACAGAGTATTTAACTCTCCAAATAACCAATATATGCAAATTGAGAGCCTTTCTTCTTTGCCTGGTATTGAGGATTTTTTGGATGATTATCAAAGAGACGGACTTGTTGGAGGTTACCAACCAACTAGGTTGTCTTCTGGTACTGGAAATTCAGCATCATCGGAACTGTTTGATATGCAAACAGCAGCAGGTCCTCCATTGTTGGATTGCTTGTCTATGCCAAGTTCGTCCGTGTTTGGTGGATCGGTGAGTGAAACATCACCAAGTGGCTCTCAACTTGCACAGGATAGAGATATTTATCATATGGAATCTCTGAGAAATGCACCGCCATTATCACAACAACTTCAACAAGAACAGCAGGAGAACCAACGGCAACCACCACCATCAACAACTCCACCTCCTCCTCCACCGGTAGCAACAACACCTCCGGAGCGACAACAGCAGAATCTTAACCCTAGCTTGATGGTACCTCTCCCTATTGGTCCTGAGCAGGTAAAAACTTCTACCTACCTGTCTGGTTTAATATGCATAAATTCTTTTGTTCCTTTAGTACATCAGGATTTGGACCTGATCTCCTATGACATAAATCTGATGATTTAATAAGCATATTTCCAACTTGTTTGGTACAAGAAGCCTGAACTCTGACCAGGCTTTCAGCCCTGGTCGGTATAGCAACATAGTTATCTTTCAATACAATTAATATTATGTTTTTCCTTAATCTTTTATCATGGTTATCTGTTAAGCATAATTAATCTTAAATTCATGTATATGTTTTAATAGGAACAAGATAGTGGACTTCAACTAGTGCACCTCCTTCTTGCTTGTGCTGAAGCCGTAGCCAAAGAGGACTACATGTTAGCACGAAAATATCTCCACCACCTCAATCGAGTGGTAACACCTCTTGGCGACTCTATGCAACGAGTAGCATCCTGCTTCACTGAAGCTCTAAGTGCTAGGCTAGCTGCAACACTTACAACACAACCGAGTAACACCGCTCCAAAACCCTACTCTTCTTACCCTTCAAACTCCATGGAAATTCTCAAAATCTACCAAATTGTTTACCAAGCTTGCCCGTATATAAAATTCGCTCATTTCACTGCTAATCAAGCCATTTTCGAGGCTTTTGAAGCAGAAGAACGTGTTCATGTTATTGATCTAGACATCCTCCAAGGCTATCAATGGCCAGCTTTCATGCAAGCCCTAGCAGCTAGACCTGGTGGAGCTCCATTTCTGCGGATAACCGGAGTAGGATCCTGCATAGAAAGTGTAAGAGAGACCGGCCGGTGCTTAACAGAATTAGCTCATTCTCTTCATGTTCCTTTCGAGTTTCATCCAGTAGCTGAAGAACTTGAAGACCTAAAACCCCACATGTTCAACAGAAGAGTCGGTGAGGCTCTAGCTGTAAACTCCGTTAACAGGCTCCATCATGTGCCTGGAAACTGCCTACCGAATCTCTTAGCCATGATTCGTGACCAAGCACCAAACATAGTGACAATAGTTGAAAAAGAAGCAAGTCACAATGGGCCATACTTCTTGGGTAGATTTCTTGAGGCATTGCACTATTATTCAGCAATTTTTGACTCACTAGATGCAACTTTTCCACCAGATTCTACACAGAGAGCGAAAGTGGAGCAGTACATATTTGCTCCAGAGATAAGGAACATAGTGGCGTGTGAAGGGCCAGAGAGAACAGAGAGGCATGAAAGGCTGGAGAAATGGAGGAAGTTAATGGAAGGAAAAGGGTTTAAAGGGGTGCCATTGAGTGCAAATGCAGTGACTCAATCTAAGATACTGTTGGGTTTGTATTCTTGTGATGGGTACAGATTGACAGAAGATAAAGGTTGCTTGCTTTTAGGGTGGCAAGATAGAGCGATACTTGCTGCTTCTGCATGGCGATGCTGATGATGATAATCTTCTAATTTCCCTTTCTTTTTCTTTTTTCTTTCCTTAATTGTTACGTGTATGTTAGATTCTTGGGGGCCTCTTTTGTTCGTTTATCGTTTTTTTTTTCTTTCAAAAAATTCCTGTCGTTGATAACCGTACAAGAAAAACAATACAAGTGCCAAGAAAGGCAAGTAGGGGCGAAGGAAGATGATGGGCCTGTTTGCTTTTGTAGAAAAATGATGCCAGAATTAATTTATTTATTTACTAGCTAGCTTTTTCTTTGAATTATCGGGTAAAGTAATTGAGCTATTGCGTACAGGATCCAGCTTTACAAAGATTAACTTCCGACTTAAACTGTCAGCTTCTCAAGATGAGTTTGCGGTCACTGGTCAGATAAACAATTACTACTCTTTTATTTCCTTTCAGATCATACATCCAAGCAAGCAACACCACACACCTGCTGCTAGGTAGAGTCTTGTTCATTTAGATCATAACTGCTATAGGAAATGGGGCTTAAATATATTACATGTTGATCAATTAGAGCAAATCTATTTCAAAGATCAAGTATTTCCTGTTGGTAATCACGACGATGGCAGTTATAATATGTTGTCCAGTAATGATATGCCCAAATGTCCAACCAAAGCCTTGTATAATTAAGAGAATAATATTAATAATAATAATTGATATAAATTATTATAAAACAAGACTGCAGCTATAGAAATACAGGAACACGCATTTTATAGAACACAAATACATCATTACCAGGACATTGTTAACAGAGGAATGCCCTCAGACTAACACGTGGCCACTGAGAGATGGCACCATTTCACAAATTATTATCGTTTCCAGCAGCAGCCAAAATACATGGCCATGAGATCCTAGCAGCATCAATGCAACCTCGCAAGCTTCAACCTGAATCGACAACTTCTCTTACAATATGGAACACGAACAGAACTTTTTCCTTGGCACCTCGTCCACTTTTTTCTCTGTTTCAACAAATAAAACAAGTCCCTTCAATTGAAATCAAAACATATTTACAGGGTCGAGTCTTGTTGCAAATTGGAGCTTTCATCTAGTGCAGGCTGAGATTTCAATTATAAGTGTTCGAGAGAATGTTGATTGGATATGGATGCGAACAATATTATAAGATCACTCTTTAATATAGTCTATGGTAAAGCAGCATGACTACATGAGCTTCACAATTGTCAAAATAAGAAGCATTATGAACAAAGGCACAAAATGGGCATATGCTACTGCAAAATGCGTATAAAAAGATACCTGTTTTTGCTTTTGCTAAAGTTGGCTGCACAACGACATGCATAGTGATAACCCCTTTTGGAAGCTCCCCAAAAGGAACCCTACACTGACCAACAGTCTTGTTGTTTTCTAAAATTTTCCCAGCATTTATAAGTTTAATGTCATTTGCTGCCTTGGGAGCAATTCTCTTATCTGAAAAAGTTTCAATTTCCTATTAGCAAATAGAATATAGAATCCAAAGCAGATAACAGTGTTGCTACAACTTTTATCATCTCAGAAACATGATTATCTAAAAGCCAAATAGAAGAAAAAGGAAATTGAAAATGAGTCCAGTTAAGAAAGATAAAAAGAGTCATAAAAACTTCCAAAAAATGTTCCGGAAATGTAAAAGCCCACCAACACCAAAATCATATCATGCAAGAAAAGAAAAGCAGCAGCATTTAACTTGAGGACAAATCCAAATTTCGGAATATCCTAGCCCAATAAAGGAAAAAGCAAATGAAGGAAGAAAGCAAGCCTTTCAATTTCACATCATTAGCAAAATCAAATGTCTATTCTCCTACCCATTGGCAATAAGAACTATGCCTAGGGCCAGCTTGGCATTACTTTTTCTCCCTACTTTTGGTTTTTTTTATTTCTTTCTTATTTTCATATTTTATCTCTAATTGCTTTTCGGAATCCAACTTAGTTTTAACCATGCTTTCCCTAAATACAGGTTCCAGAAACAGAAACAATAAAAAAAAATTATAAAAAATTGTCACACATTTGAAGGCAATGTCAAACTGGCCCTTAGAGTTCTAGTTATGTTCCCATGGATATTTGAAGACAATGTCACACATGGCTAGACATTGCCTTCTTACCACAAAAACGTTTACATATGTAATCAAACATGTAGAGGTAAGGTTAAGATTAAAATTAGCAAGACAATCAAACCATGTTTTGAGCATTGAATGAAAACCCACAGTTGACGTTCCCCTCCATCTGCTCCTCCCTGCCCCACCCCACACCCCCAATCCCCTTGTCAAAACCATACGATTACTGTAATAAAAAAAGGTATAGCAAGTCTGTTAGGCATACTGCTAACACCGCATAAAATTATGTCCTTTATCATTTACATTGCTGAAACAATATATTCCCTCCACCAAAGACAAGATTCTAGATTCCCTTTCCCAAATGCACATAAACAATGAACCATGGTGGTGGAGGTGTGTGTCTGTGCTGGGGAAGGAGGGCTCTTCTCTTATACCATATACAACACCCTTTTGACGACTCTCCAACCTTTTTTTCCCAAAAAGGTTGAATACTTGGGCATGGAGATATAAAAAATCGTACCAACCGGTGCTCACAAACCTTGGCAGCTTTTAGGTTTATCACCTTAACAACTCAAATAACATCCATTGCAGAGCCATTATAATCCAAACTATGAACTAGAAGGATTCATCTTCTTCAATTACCAACACCATGGGAATCTGGGTACAGGAAAAAAGTTGAATCATACACAACCCAAACATGTGACAGATGCCAAGTTTTTTGGTATTTACTAGGATTTGTGATGGGTATATTTGCAGGAAAAAATTTGGCAAAACTGTACAAGTACCCTCACCTTTTCCCAAACCCATGACATCAGCATAACTGCAGGGAGCCCATGCTGATATGCCTCTCATGCTTTCTTGATGCAAGAGCCTTGCCCACTAGAATAACAATAGTCTCAAGAGGGAACAAAGAACCACCTTTCACTTGAACTTTTAGTCATGATTAAAACCATCATTTTAGGAGAGAGTAAAGTTCATTTGCAAATAAAAGATTTACAGGAAAATTTTGTTCATGTACAAAAGCACACAGAATAAAGCATATTTTGAATATTTCAGATTGAAGCTATCGAAAAGAAGCTTGTCTGCCAGAAATTATTTAGACAAACATATAAATGTGGATGATAAGCAAAGTGAACACCAAATAAATGTGCTCCAGAACTAACATTAGGCATTTAACAATTTCTTAAATTTCAAACGAGAGCTCTAATACTTAAAAATTATAATAACTTGAGTGGAAAACAGAATTGAAACTGAGAGCATAGAAGAAATCTTGATTATTCTCATATTATTTAGATGAGGGTCCATGCTACTGAATGTTATTTAAAATCCAATCCATAAATGAAAGACAAATTGATAAAATATTGTTGATGGAAAGAATCTAAAGTGGTCTGCAAATCTCAACTTGTGGCAAACAAAGGTAGCATTGTCTCTTTCTACAGAACTTGTCCTTTATACTTGAGAAAGAAAAAGGAAAACCGAAAATAAAAAAGCTACCCATTCCAGAAGATACATTCATCATTCAAAATTTCCAACTATAGTTTTAATACATTAAAAGAGATAAAGCAGCGGTTATCCCATTATCTACCAATCTATTCTCAGGAGCTATCCTGATCTAGGATTCCAAGCTGATAATAAGGAAGAGGAAAGGAATGTTTGAAAATAACAGGTGGAAAGAGATATCAAAATGGAAACTTCTCACATATACTTGGGGAATAAAACAGCCTGCAGAAAGGGATAAGCAAGTAGACAGAAAAGATGGCCAAGTGGGGATGAAGATACAAAACTACTGAAGATAATTTATAACAGCTAATGTTTGGAAAACCTACTATATGCATGAGAGAAAGCATTGTTGCATTGGGGAGAACATTGGGAAAAAGTTTATGCTCCATGGTATGCATAAAACAGTAAATTTAATAGTAAAAATATTTCCAACAGCAAATGCAACTTCACAACATTTATGGGTTTCCCATTTATATGATGTATGTATATTCAAAATCCATCCATTTATAAACCCCAAATAATTTTGCCAACACATTTGTTAGCAGTATAAACCAACCAATATAAAAGCAAAAGAATGAGGCCATATTAACTAGAGATTAGCCAATCTGCAGTAATACCATCTAGTTTCAGAGAAAATTGACAGGCAAAGCCCAAGTACAATGATGACGGTGGTGATAAAGAATCGGAAATCAGGATAATAGGAAAACATAGTTAAAAACGAATTAACAGGAGAAAAGGTAACAAGAGAGTTGAAGAGTAAAACAGATAGCATCTCCTGACATGTCTGAAATGTCAGCAACGCATCATCATTTGAGAATTCCATATTTTCAACATTGACCACCCTAGCAAACCTATACCGATTTCATCAAGAATTTACAAAGATGTGAGGAAGTAATCCTATAGCTTCAATACCATGTCCAGGCGGAAGGAACATCAAGAATTCACAAAGATGTCAGGCAGTAATCTATAGCTTCAATACCATGTCCAGACACAAGGTACATGCCCAACGCATATATTCTAGTATCGTTGGAACTATTATAGACCCAGTCCGTCCAATTCAAACAACTAAGCAAATATATCACTCGAAGGCTTCCAAAAAGAAACTGTCCCTTTTCCAAATCAATTAATGCAAAAAAATATATGAAATTCACGACTCTAATTAAACAACACTCAGTATATCAGATAACAAATTCCAGTAAACAGAAAAAAGAGAGAACGAGAATCCAAACCTTTAGGCCACTCAGTAACAATTCTCTCCTTAAGCATACCCACAGTAGACGCCGGCGAATACCTAAACGGACCTATATCTGTTCCATCATACAATCTAAACTTCAACTCGACAACCTCTTCCTCCGGCATTTCCAACTTCCTTTTCTTTTTCTTTTTCTTTTTTGTTAACACAAAATTCTCAACGACCGCTTCAACTGATCCACCTCAATAATTTTTTTATACCCAATCGCCACTCTCCTACACACAAATTCAAACAAACAAACAAAAATTGAAAATCAACTCTCCACTTCAGTACTCGATTACAATTTGATTTTTCCACCCAAAAAGAAACGCTTTTAAGAGCTAAAACACAATAATCATCAAACATCAAAGTAATCAAAAGAACAAAATTAACAATTACCTGAAGCAAGGGGTTGCAGGTTGTTTTGTCTAGGGTTTATGAGAGCTTAAAAAAAAAAAAAAAAAGAGAGAAACCCTAAGAACAGACCCCGATCTCGACGCTTTATAATTCCTTTTCTTTTTTTGTTTTGGTTTCCAACAGCTGCTTATTAATGCTTCATTTCTTGTTGGCTTTTCAATTTTCTACTCTGCTTTCACAATTCCACAAACTAAAGAAAGCATGAAAGAAAGAGAGACTTCACTTTCTTTTTTTCTTTTCTTTTTAAATTAATTTCAAGAATCTGTCAGTAAATTTTCCCAGTGGTAACTGGTCAAAGAGATGTTGAATTTGCCCCTCTCTCTTTTTTTCTTTTCTTTTTTCGAAAGCTTTGGAGTGCCAAAAGTTCTGTTCCTGTGTTGCAGCTCATGGTTTTAACCATGAAATAGCGGGGAATTAGCTTTTATTTCATTATCGGATCATCACGTGTCGACTTCCTACTGGCTTCCGAGCAGTGTGCGTGTTTGGCACTGACATGTAACTATTGATAAGAAAATACAAAAAAATAAAAATAAAAACTTTTGAAAGGATTAATTGACGCGGACGGAGCGGCGATACGCGGTCAGGACTATAATTATAACTTGATTATTTTTTAACTAGTGAAATGACCTTTACAATATCCGCAGTCGCCTTACCTTTTTTTTAAACAATAACAATTTCAGTCCCATCATATTGAGTAAAATATTTTTTATAGTAATATTCTAACAAATAACCCATATATAAAAGTATAAAATTAGAAATAATAAATTTATTTGTAAAGTTTTATTAAGTTTTTAATTAATTAAATTAATTTAGTTATATTTTTAATTAATAGTTCATTTACTATAAGTCTAATTCTAAAAGTTAAATTACTAACAAAAATTATATTTTTATTATAATTCACATGAAATGTATATAAATTATAAAAATAATATAAAAATATATATATATAAAAATCTCTCTTTTATTCTTAAGTAAAATCACGTAATAAAGAGCGGTGTTCTCTTTAGAAATAGCAACCGTTAAGGTATTCGTTTATTTAAAATACCAAATCCAATTAAAATATATATTTGAGTCGGTCTTAAATTCGTTTAAAAATTTATTTTTATTATCCGAATGTCCAAATCCGATTAAAAGTGCCCATATACTATTAAAATCAAATAAAAACTATTTAATATATATATTTATTAAATAAAATTTTATAAATATTTAAATAGATAACGAGCACCCTACCCGTTAAATATCCCCTTAAAAAATATTCAGGTAATTAAACGGATGGCTACATTTATAATAATTAAATTTTAAAATATATTAACACAAATTATAAAATCTATATGTAGTTTTAAAATAAAATCTTATAATTTAATTTTTTTCATACACATTATATATATCATTTAAATGAGTATTGGGTATCATATAACCATATTCATTTAAATAATCAGATTCATATAACATGTAGCGGATATCCGAATGTTCAAATCTAAATCTAATCCAAACTGACACGTGTATTAAATTTTAATTCTAAAAATTTATTTATAATTGTATGTATTAATTATATTAGAATTCAGTTGGATAGGATACTCAGAATTACTCGGCTGACTACGATTCTCAATTTTCGTATACTTATCATAAAAATAATAAAATTTAAATTTAAAATTTTTCACTCTTAAAAGTAATTTTTTTTTTTTAGCTTAAATTAAGTTTAAAGTTTTATTTTCTGGAATGAAAAAGTTAAGCGATGCATTTAATTAAATGTAATAATAATTCTTTTTCTCAAGAAAAAAATAACTTTCTTTCTATAAAAAAAAATAAGCTTGATTGGTATAAATCTCAATTTCACAGATCATCAAAATATATGCAATCAAAGGAAAAAAAAGAAAAAAAGTGTAACGAGTGGGAATTGAACGTAAGAGAAGAAGTCAATGAAGCAAAGAAACGTGTCTCTCACTTGGTTCCCAACGTGAAAAACAATGTTAAATATCAAAAACAGAGAAATTGAAAAGACTAATTTCCAACTCTCCATTTTTTCTCGAGAATAATTTCCTAGAAAATAAGTGTAATTTGTCACAGTTAAAACAGGTTTCAAAATATTAAATAAAATAAAATTCCATAATTTAAAAAGAAAATGGAAAACAAAGTGTCTATGGCCTTTTAACACATCACGCATGGACTTTCTGAAATTTCACCACTTTTGCCTGGGCCATATTAAGAGGCTTCTATGACAGACCAATAGAAAACAGATTTTATGGGCTTAGTAGACATCCCTTTTATAATGCGGAGAATCAAAACATACATAAACTGTCGATATTCGATTCGATTATATTGAGCATACAATTTCACTATAAAGACGCGTTTGGACAGAGAGAATTCAAAACAAAAATTGTAATGGGAGCATACTTGTCTTATTTGCAAATTAGCATAAATACATTTTCTAAAACCTCATAACCTTTTGTATTTAGTCTATCTACAAAATATTGACGGGCATTACATATAAATATTTTATATTTTAATATTAAAATAAATCTAAAATTAATAAAAATATATTAATGGAATATGAATTTGGTGGTGATTCGGTTGGAGTAGACAAAAGATTTTTTATTCATACACTAGCAAGGAGTATTTTGCGAATTTCAAACATTGCATGTCAAAGCCAAGGAAAAGGGAAGAGGCAAGTGAAAGTGGAGATATTCAAATATGGATTATGGTCCACCATGTACTAAAACCCTTTTTCAGTTGTACGGACGAAGCATCAGTTCATTAAAAAACTGAAATTTTTTCGACAAAAGGCTTCATTTTGTTGCACACTTTTGTCTTCCAATCCGACCCCGAGAATACATCAACTCCACCATGGAAGATTAAAGAAAAAAGCTTCAGGACTGCCCTCTTCTGTCAAGTTAAATCATGTACCGTCAATTCCAAAACGGAGCCCACCACATCAATGTAGGGACAACATGGGACCTACTCTCATCTAGAACGGTCGGTAATTTAAAAATGTAGTAAACTGGTACGATGTTTTCAGAAGCAGGATCACCGGACCTCCATCATCCCATAAATTAATCAGGAAATAATAATAACAATAATAAAAGCTTTTGCATCGCTAAAAGATGGGCTTTAATCCGGCGACTTTTCCGGCCAATCTCCCGAGCTATGTTAACCTATTTAGACAAATAAACACTGTAAAAACTTTGAAGCCAAAACCCACCAACTAGGCTAAGAAATGAAAGCACTGCAAGTTTTAAATACGTAGATATTTTTTCTTCTTTCTTTCTATACAGAGGAGGGAGCAATTACACAATGCAAACCAAAAGACCCATATTTGGAAAAATAGGTCCCAGAAGAAAATAAAAGAAAAAAAACCCAACAAGAAACAGAAAAAGATTAAAACATCAGTCATTAGTAATTGTATTCAAAATGGAGGAGATCTCCGTAGACTCACAAAAACGCCCACTCCTCTTCCTCTGCAGCTTTCTTTTGCTATATAAAGTCTTTCTTCTTTCCTTTTTTTTGAAGAAGTTTTTGCCTCTATCATTTCAAGATGAAAGAAACAGGAGTAATATATAATAGGTAGAGTGACGATATATCAGAGCCAAAGAGCACCGGCCTCTTTGAGAAGAGGAACAAGAGAGCCATTAATATGAGAAGCCATAACTCTATCCATAGCACCAACAAGTTTACCGCCAATAAAAACAACAGGAACAGGAGAAGAAGTACCGAGAAGCCTCATGAGAGCCTTTTCCATTTCTTTCCCTCTGGGGTCTTCGTCAAGCTCATGCACAGTCGGGTTGACTCCCATTCCACAAAATAACCTCTTTATAGCATGGCACATGCAGCATGTACTTATGCTAAATATCACCACTGCATTCTCTGATGCTAGCCTCTCTATTCTTTCCAGCGAGTCACCGTCCATGTTTCTTGGCGGTGCAGCAGCAGGCATATATGACCCCCATGATGACTGCGTTTGATACATCCTTAAAACTGTTTTAAAAAAGGGCTGAATGCCAAGAAATGTGAAGTTGATGCTGTTCGTGATGAAAGTTAATGTTTTGGTAGGAAAGGATTATTAGAGAAGTGGCGGTATTTATAGAAGGGTGGTATGAGGCTGGGCTATTAAGAAATATAGTAATAATAATATTCAGTGAATGGAAGGGATAGTTTTGGAATAAAGAAAGATGGACTGTCATGTAGGCGTCAGCCACTCAACGCATGCTAAAGAAAGAAAGAGAGAGATTTTTGTTAAGGAAAGCTTTTCTTTATAAGCTTTATGATCTTTGTCATCTTGCACTTCAACACTCACTTTCCAGTTTCCACCCAAAATTACAGGAAACAATGAAAACTCTTTTTTCTTTTTCTCTTGAAATTAATAAAAAGAAAACATTATTAATATATAATTTTAACATTTATATTTCTGATAATTGGTTATTAAAAAAAATAAGAAAAATGTGAAGTAGTAATAGTAAAGAGAGACATGAGGATCAGGCTTTATCAGAAGGGAGTTACTGGTTAATAGACGGCTGGTTCAGTCCTTCTTGTCGGCCCTACTTATATTATTTTATGTTTGGACTCTTAGAAAAAAGAAAGAAAAGAAGTAGCAGAGGAACATGGCTATCACAGAGGTTTGTTCCTTTTATTGACGGGACCTTCATACGCTTTTTTTTTTTAATTATTATTATTTTAATTTAAATTCTAATTTAGGCCTTTCCTATTTGGCCTGGGTCTAGTTTTCGCATCACAGTGTTTTTTGTTTTCATCTTAAGGTCAAATGAGCCTTCTAAATTCAATCTTTTTCTTTTATTTATTTCTTCAAGTACAAATCTGTTCTCATTCTTTAATTATTGAAAATAAAATAAAATTCCAAAAATATACCATTTATTTCAACGCTGCGATTTAGCTCATTTTCGTGATGGTTGGATTTTTATAGAGAGAGACAACTGTGGGCGGATGTTACATCACTTTCTCAATGGTTTTGCCTCTTGTTTTAACACAAGACCAAATTGTCAATTGAGATTTTATTATTTTTAATCGAATTAAAGTTAATATAGCATATAAAATCTATCATGCAATATCATTAATAATAATAATGTATCACATTATAGGAGATTAGGTCGAATTTTGGATGGGGTGACATATTCTTGGACATGTGGGCTTGCAATCAGCAATGGATGGATGAATATTCTTATGGTCTTTGGTTCGACTCATGGCGTGTTTATTTTTTGGATTTGGACGGTTTCTTTTTCCTATGATATGAAACAAATCTTTATTTAATATGCATAGCAATATATATATAAAATAAAGAATATTTCTCAATCTATGAATATTTTCTTTATTACATGTGGGCTGGGGGATCCTATTATCTTATATTATCCCTTTAGAATAAAACGCAATATTGTGCAGGACAAACTATATTCATCCGTCCCAATGAGGCAAGTAGTTTTACTTGAAAGATGCCCAATTATCGTCATTTCCTCGTCATAGATAATTTTAGCCATTATTATTGTTTTAAATATAAAATTAAATTGATATATATATATTTAATAAAAAATTTAATTTTTAATATTAATTAATAATATTTTAAAAATAATAGCAAACTAATATCTTTTATTGTTTTAATCTTTTAAAATTTTATTAATACAATAAAATAAAAAATATTTATTAATTAATTTTATTATTATATGAATTAATACTATTAATATAATTGATATTATTATTTTTAGAATTATAAATTCTCATATAATTAAAAAAATTAACTATTATTCAATGTAATATTAAAAATATAATTTAAGATGTTATTCTTTTAAAATTAAAATTATTATCAATTTAAAAAATTAATTTATTAGTTAATATAATATTGTAATATAATAAATAGGCTATTTTATAGAATAAAAATTAATATTGTTATTTGATTATGAAACTATTTATTAGTTAATGTCAGTTTGAATCTTACGAGTTAAAAATAAGTATATATACCAAAATAAAAATTTTATGTATTAAAAATTAAATATATATGTCAAAAAATTAAATGACAGAAATTAATATATATATATATATATATATATATTAGATTCGAGGTAATTACAAAATAAATCCCCATATTTATAGCTAAGCTTTCAATTTAAACTCTAATTATCTTCTTTTGCAATGTCATCTCCCACCTATAGCTACTCTGATGACACGAGGATTCTGTTTAGACTTGTCATGTTTATTGTTGTTATTCTCAAGAATAATAGACTTGCCAATTAGAGGTTGGCTATAAGTTATAAAAGAAATTCATTCATAATTTATTTATAATATACAAAATAATAATAATAATAATAATAATAATAATAATAATAATAATAATAATAATAATCCACCTATACCATCTTTTTTGCAATTCATTCTTTATCCTCAAACTTATCATTCGAAAAAAAAATTTAAACTTCATGTATATTTCATTAAAAAAACACGTATATATGAATATTTTATATTTTAGTATTAGATAATTGACACATATTTCATTATTTAAAATTAATAAATATATTTTAATAATTTATCAATTTAGTGTATAAATAGAGACATACATCAAGACTATATAATAACTTTTATCATTCTTAAATAATTGACCCCAATTAGAATTCGATCCTAACCCTGAGGATGACTTGACTATAATTGAGCTACATTCTACATTCAAATACAAAATTTATGTACCTCATATCAAGTAAGATTGAATAGTCTCTCAAATCAAATAAATATTTCGACTCCTTCACTTTCATTTCTATTGTCATTTCTTTTTTGACCTAAATATATACTTCATTAAATAAAATAGGTGTATAAAGGATTTTTTTTTTTTTTTATACAAAAGTATACCTTAGAAGTAAAAGTTCAATCGAGTCTTTGGCAAGCACACTATTAGCATCTAACGATCCACATTAATGTATCATCTCACTCTCACTGTAATTCTCTTGATTAATCATTTGGGGTATTTTATTTTTTCTGCCATCATCTCTTGTGTAACTATGTTGCATGGTATCGCAGTGTGTCAACGTAAAGTCTGAAATCGTATTGGTTCTTAAAGGTTAGGGTTGACATTGTAAGATTATTTTAGTTAAGAGTTGAATTGAAAGCATAAGCATTTTCTGAGGGTTGTTTTGTAGTTTTCTCTTAAAACTCTTAAAAAAAAATGTTTAGAGTATCTATATTAATTAGTTTTAAATGATGAAATATATGACTAAAGTGTAAAACATTTATATATACGTGTAGTTGTGGTGTATACAACAACCCTAACTAATAATATATAATATTTTTGGATGGGTATTACAGAACAAATTCCTTGAGATATATCTATATATAGTATTTTATTATTTAATATAACTTTCTTACTTATTACCTTTGGAACAAAATCGTTAGGAAGAAAGTGCTAAATATTCCTCATCTATGCTTTTAACTCACCTCGACCCTTTTCTTTTTCTTTTAATATTATGATACATTTTCATGAGCAAACAGTGTAAATTAAATATAGGAAAATGAAACCCTCGGATGTGATTCCATAATAAAATAGTTAAAGAAATATTCCTACCAAGTGTAGTGATGCTTATTTAAAATTCTAACCAAAAAATAGAGTAATCATTTTACATGTAAAACACATTTACAATTTTTAATTTTCTTTCGACACAGAAGAGTAAAAAGCCAAAAAAGAAGAACAAAAATAGAATCAAATACAGACATTTGTAGTCATAGCCTAAGCAAAAAAGGAAAAATGAATGAGATAATTTTACATGCATGCATCTCAACGTAAATTATTAGTGACGATTGAGTTTTGACGTCATGGGATACTTGTTGGACTGAAAATAAGTCATCCTGCTAAAATAGTTACCTATTAAATAAAACTTTGAACATTATTGTTTTAAGGGCAACTGAGTGAATAGAGTTATCCTTTAAAAAAAGAATTACATATAAAGTTTAGGATGGAAGTGTGAGGCACATGGTTGGCTCCCATGGCTTGCACCACGCATGCCTAAACATGTCCATCAAAACGAACACTGCCTTTTGCTATATCATTTATTTAATTTAATTTAACTAAATAAATAAGGTAATTAAAATAGAGAGGGAAGATATGGAAAACAAGCTGTAAGGTCAAAGAAAGTAGAGGAAGTCCGTACGACTGTTTCTTCATTACAAGGAAAAAAACAAAGTTGCTCCTTTCAGTGTTTTAAAAGGCTATGGTATGGATTAGCCTTTTGCAAGAGAAAGGGTATGTTTTTGAATGTGAAAGATGTGGTGAAGAAAAAAGAAAATGATATTACTCGATTATGCTTGTCGGCTTCCCTTTCCAATCCTTCATCCATTAATTATAATAAACCATAGGTTTACTTAATACTATATAATAGCATTCTGATAAATTTTTAAATTATATTTTTTCTGTTATAAAAAATAATAATTAGAGAGTAAATAAAAATGTTATTAGAATACAGACACATTTCAAAATAAATTAAAATAAAAAAATAATTTGATAATAAAATATATAGAAAAGCATTATTAAAAATGCTCTAATAGGAGGAGGAGGAGGAGGAGGAGGAGGAGGTGGAATTGGAAGGGAAAAGAAGGGAGGTGCCTGGACTATTAACAGACTGGATAATAAGAACAAGCAGTATATATAAAGGAAGCAGGCAGCAAAGCTCCAACATGCACATAACACAAGTACACAACTGTAGCCCTGCTACCTCTCTATCTCGAGGGTTTGTCATCCCTACTCGCTAGGGGGCCAGCTGGGTCAAAGAAAAACAAAGTGATCAGTCAATGATCAAGAGCCGTTGGATTGTTATCAGAGGGCGAGATCAGAAGGGAATGTACTGTCTATCTCTATGGATGTTCTTGGTAAGGAAGGAAAGGATTATTATAGGGATGCACAGGAAAACTTTTGTATGTCCAATTTTATACTTTTGTCACTGTCTCTGTATTTCTTCCTTTTCTTTTAAAGCCTTTTATGGCGAAACAGGGAGACACATAAATAGCATATGCCACTCAAATGCAGTTGCCTGTATGAGGTAAGCTCTCGGATTAGAGATATATTTATATTGGATAAGCAGGGGAACTGACATGTGGCAGTTCGTGGATCCTCATCATGCCTTTGACTCCTCCCCCTCCACACAGATTTGGATTAATGCTATGTCTTCAATTCTTTTTAAAATATAAAGTGTAACTTATTTTTCTTTTATTAAACTCTTTAAATGAATATAATTATTAGAATAAAAATAGAAAAATGGCTAAGGAAGGAGGAGGCACGTGAAGAGGTATAAAAATAGACAAAAAGATTGCAGATGTAGGCAGGCAAAATATATAATAATAATAAGAAGAAGAAGGAGAGAGGGGTGATAATGGTGTTGGAGAAGGTAAAGGCAAAATAGAAACATGTCGCCGCAAAAGGCCGGTGAGGGGCAGTAACTTTGTAGCCAGAGTGTGCTCACGATAACCGTTAAAAATTATAGCCCAATGCGTTGCTTTGGTTGTACTTTCCTTTTTATTAGTATTTCTTTAATCCCTTTTCTTTTTTCATCTTTCTAAAATAAAAGAAAATTGGATTAAAGAATTAATAGTCCAGGTTTAGAGGAAAATATAAAATTGGATCACGACATTCATACTTGGTAATGGCAGACCATATTTTTTGTTTGATGGGGAGACCAAGATTTTTCTATTGGCATTGGTAATTACAATTACTACTTGTCTCCTATCACCTAAGGAGATACTTATTGAATCATTGCTTTTCTCTTCAAAATTAAGCATAATGGGCTACATTGTGATTTATTAATTTAATCCCATTTCTTTAACTGTGAATTACATAACAAAAAGATTACTCATTTTTAACTCTCAATCTTTGAAATTGGATTTCTTTTTTACGTTTAGGATAAGTAAAGAATTGGGTTGAGAAAGATATGGATGCTAAATTTCCTTTAAAATAAAACTATCAATTAACCTTTGGTTTAGTCCCATTGTCCAATCAATGTCGCGGAAGGACAGTGCCAAATTCTGTAATTTTTGAGAGACACGAACTCTGGAATCCACACGCCAGCCAGTTGATGGGCCGAAACCGACGTGGCAATTCTCGTCTGTACCTTAGCAGGGAAAATTTATAAATGAAAGAAACTTTTTCTTTTACCCTTTGTTTCGTAAAGAAGTGTGCGAAGCGAGAAATTGGAGAGAGAAATATTACTAAGATTAATTATAATTATAGAAAATTGAATAAAATCATTTCCAATTTTTGAAAGAAAAAAAAAAAAACACTCTAATGATTGCATTCTATTTTAGCCATCTACATGTAAAATAAATAAAAAACAACATTTAATTTTACTTTTGTCCACCTTTGAAGGCCTAAATGTTTGATACTTTCTAACTTGAAATATTATATTATATTTGATATTATAAATTTAAATTTATATATTTCAAAATTTTACATAATATTAATTTTTGTAAAATTAATTATAGCTAAATTAGATTTAAAAGAAAGTAGATAAAAAATTTAAATATCTACATTAATTTATCAATGTATTTCATAATATTAAAATATATCTTTTTAATTTTATTATTTTTTATTATACTTTCTCTTTCATATATTTTTTTCCAATGAAATAAATTTTAACTAAACATTTGCAGCATTAGGGATTAAAATATATTTCATTTGAATAAAGGGGTTAAAGTGTATGAAAAGTAAAATGTGAAGGATGGTTTCATCCGGTTGTCAAACAAGGAGAATGAAAATATGATTTATTTCAAAACTTAGGGGGAGAAATATATAAATATATATTTTTGAAGCAATCGACACGACAGTCTTTTCTAGCCTTTTGTCACTCGCATTTTCTTATAAACTCGGCTTATTTTAGCCCAACGTTGACTGCTGTTTTTACTTTCTATTTCTCTTTGGCTTTTAAAAAAAAAAAAATATCCGTGCATTATAAACCTCTCGTTTTGACACAACTCTGCGTATTTATTGAGTAAATTTTATAATATTATTTAAATTTATTTTCCACCTCTCTAAATCATTATGAGAATATAAAAAACAATATGCAAAATTTAATTTGTGATAGAACATATGCAATTACTATATTGTTACTATCTATATTTATGATTTTGGATGTTAAAATATTTATTGGCTGTTATATATAGATTTAATAATATATATCAAAAATAGGAAATAGTAATAAAATGGATTGATTTTGGAATAAAGCATTATGCTTCTAACAGAATCTATTATTTATTGAAAAGAGATAAAAAAGAGGAAGTAAAAACTTTGATTCATAAAAGTTCTTATTGGCTTCAGGATCAAAGCCAAACATGGAATTCTTTTTTTTAGGAATTTGAATTCTTTTTCTTTGTAATTTCTTAAACAAAAGCAAATTAAAAAAATAAAAATAAAAAGTATGTGTGCAGCAGGAGAGACAGTGTTTGGTGTATCGGTATTGGGATGTGACGGTGGGTTTGTCTGACATAGTGTTTGCACATTGTCATAAGGGAATGTCTGTCTGTCCCTCTTTTTGTTCATTAATTTTTCTAAATTATATTAATTACTTGCTAATAATGTTTAGTTTTAAATAATACACCGGTCTTCCATATTAAATCCATTTTTATTTATGAATTGTATTATTGTTAATTATCTATTGTTGCCGTAATTGTTTTTAGACTGATAATTAACTATACAAATACTGCAATACATGCATGAACTTAATATGTCACTTCCACTCCACAACAGCATTTGCCGGTGGCTAATTATTTGCCATTTCTAATATCATTCGGATTGCAATGTATAATGATATTTGGTATTCTTTATCAAGTGTTGTGTTTATATAAGTTGATTTTTAATTATAATAATTAATAGTAATAAATGAATCAATTAATGTAAATAATAACACTTAAAAGAAAAATACTGCATATAACTGTATATTTAATATGATATATAAATGATAAGATAGACTAAATCTATTAAAAAGTTTCTCTAAAATTTACTTAAAATATTATTAAAATTCCTTTAATAATATTTTGAGTAAATTTATCGCTTTAAATTTCGATTTATGTAACTGACATTTAAGGAAAACTTTTAAACCATCAACTCCATGTCAATTCAAATAATATTCATAATTTAATTTATTTTAGTAACTACTTTGATTTAAATAAACAATATTTCTATAAATGATATAGATATCTAATTTTACCAACCATCAAGGATCATTCAGTTAATATAGTGTGATAGTAATGGTATTAAAGTTGTATAAGCCTAGGTTTGACAACACTAAAGATTTTCAGGACTTTATGATTGTAAATTCAAATTCGAATTTCATAAATTTAATTGAATTTAATATTTTGTTTTAAAAAATAAATTTATTTCACCAATAATATTGTGAAGAAAAGTGAAAAATTGATTAACGCACTTATTTTTTTCCCCTCAAATATATTGAAATTTCAATTACTACATAGGGTAATTATTACATAGGGTCTTTCCAACTTAAATAGTACCATATGGGAATTGCTTTAAATGAAAAAAAAAAAAAGTTTTCACTAATATAAATTCATTTATTTATTTTCTTCTTCTAATTCATCATATTATAGGTAGTAGAAATTACATAATTTGAATAAATTTTAATTCAAAGTTACATAATCTTGTTGAGAGCTATAAAGTTATGAATTTGAACCACATTCAAAATTCGACAAATAAAAAAAGAAAAATAAAATGTCGGTTGAGGGTAATAATTATATATTATATATATATATATAGTTGAAGAAAGTGTAGCAAGACAAAGGGTGTCTGTGGAACAAGGATTTGAAGTTGGTCCCAGAAACCTAACTACTTTTCTTTCTTAGTTTAAAATTTAGTCCTAAGTAAACTCCTCTCATAAACTTAGTTTACAATCCCAAGACCATGGGAACTCACTCTTTTAAGCATTTCTTTTTTTTTTTACCATAAAAATGGTCAAAGAGTTATCATGGCATTGCTGCTATTTGGGCAAAGACACTCGACAAAAGCTTTAACTTGTGACTGAACCCAACTCTCCAATTTCTTATTACTTAAAATAACACTCTTTCTTTTTTCCTCAAATGTCCAACTTAAAGGCAAACATGTTCATGGCTTCATGTGTCTGTATATATATATATATATAAAAGTTCCTTTTTACATGTCATTAACACGTGATTGTTTCATCACCACCGTCCTTTTGTCTTCCCCCCAAACTTACCATTTCTTTGTGCTTGAAAGTTGACAGTCATTTGGGTCAAGAGCTTGATCGAGATCACTTTGATCTTCTTCCATTTATTTTCTTGTTTTTTGCCTTTTTAATATGTGCGTACAATGTTTATGTATACATAAGTTATACATTGTGCAAATCACTGAATACGAAAATTTAGAAAGAGTAGTTGGCTTACTATAATATCAATGTTCTAATTTCTATGGAAATATAACATTATGTTTCATATTAAAAAAATAATATAATCTAAATAAATTACTACTAATATCTAGGAGTTAATTTTTGAGGTATGTAGTTAGACCCCATTCCATCTCTAGTTGTTAGGTCAGTAATTCATGCATCTTAATAGAGGTATTCAAGCTCACTAAGAAAGAGAAGAAAAATAATTATTAATGTCTGAAATTGAAATATACTCCTTAATCAAATCATCATAATAAAAAGTATAAATCCACCCCACAATTGATGTTACCAGATACAGTATCTATACTGTATATAGGTATTGTATAGGTATAATGTTTGATAGATATACGGTGTAGTATGGTAGAAGGGTGGTCATATATATTTGTTGTTTTGGCTTCATTAAGGGAGAGGGGGAAATAGTATTCTTCTCAACATGGTATCAGAGCGAGGTGAGCAGCGCAAACGGAAGCGTGGTGGACGCTTAATCCACAGGTCAAGGGATTGATCCAAAGGAAATACAGTGTATTCAGAGTAGGACGCGTAGCTCTCTCCAAACCCTAAGTTTTTTTTTCTTTCCTCTTTCTTTTCTGCGTTTTTGGGGACATGGCCGACGGCGGCGACAAATCTTCCTCCAGTCGTGCCATTGGCAGTGATAGGAAGATCGATGTCTTCTTCTTAGGGTTCTCGGATAATCCGGGTAATCTCATTACTCCGATTCAGTTGAATGGAGACAACTACGACGAATGGGCAAGGGCTGTACGCACAGCTTTGCGAGCGAAGCGCAAGTTCGGGTTCTTGGATGGTAGCATCGAAAAGCCAGCAGACCACGATGTCAAACTGGATGACTAGTATACTGTGCACTCGATGCTAGTGGCTTGGGTTATGAATACGATCGAGCCTTCGATTCGGACGACGCTTTCGTTCTATGAAGATGCTCGTGAGTTGTGGGTTGCTTTAGAGAGGCGATTCTGTGTCGTTAATGGCACCCGTATTTGTCAACTGAAGACATCTCTGGCTGAGTGCAAGCAAGGCAAAACGAAATCGGTGGCTTCGTATTTTGGGCGGCTGAGTAAGATCTTTAACGAGTTGTTGTTGTATGTGGCGTTGCCCCGATGTACATGCAGTGGATGCACTTATGGCGGCTGCAGGTGTCGTCTGACCACTCAATACCAGACCCTTTTGCAGGAGGATCAACTTAAGTGGTTCCTTGTTGGTTTAGATGGTGCATATGCTTCGGTACGGTCTCAAATCTTGAATCATGATCCTCTGCCTTCTGTGGACCGTGCGTACCAAATTGTGGCTCAAGAAGAGCGTATGCGTGGTGGTCACAAGGATGATCGTGAGACGGTCATGGCTTTTAGGGTTCAATCTGACCCCAGAGGTAAACCAAAACTTACTGCTCATTTTGAAAAATTTTATGCTAATTGCAATCGTGATGGACATGATGAAAGCACGTGTTTTTAAATTCATGGATTTCCGGATTGGTGGGGGGGATCGCCCTCGTGGTGGCCGTGGGCTTGGTCGTGGTGGCAGAGGAGGACATGGTGTCATGGCGGGGAGAGGGCGAGGAGGCATGGCTGTCAGGGCAAACAAAGCCACTGCTAGCACCTCGACACAACCGCAACAGACCCAGGGACACCCGTCTAACACCGTAGAGCAGGCTGGATTGTCGAACACAACTCCGGAACAATGGCAAAACATTATTGATCTTTTCAATCTACCGACACCCAAGGATCGACTCTCTGGTGAGTATTCTTGGATTTTTGATACGGGGGCAACACACCATATAACAGGGTGATTAGATTGGATGATCGATGTGCAAAAAATTAGCTGTTGCCCTGTAAGCTTGCCAAATGGTAGTAGTTCACAAGCTACTCATGAAGGGAGTATGGTGTTGCCAGGGATTCTCAAAATTGACAATGTGTTGTTTGTTTCCAAATTTGATTGTAATCTAATTTCGGTTACACAGTTGCTGGATCAAAAGAATTGTACTGTTCAAATAACTAACACATTGTGCGTTATACAGGACCGAACCTCGAGGCGGTTGATTGGAGTGGGTGAACGCGAAGATGGACTTTTCTTTTTTCGAGGTGTGCCTCAAGCTCGGACTCTAGCTCTTCGTTGTGGAAGCTCAATGGAGTTGTGGCACCAGCGGTTTGGACATCCGTCAGAAATTGTGCTTAAGAAGGTTCCTAATGTGAGTCTATCTAGTAGGTTGAATAAAGATAGTTGTGATGTCTGTTATCGTGCAAAACAACCTAGAAAGAATTTTTCAATTAGTAACAGTAAAGCTGGTAGAATTTTTGAACTCGTACATTGTGATTTATGGGGACCATATAGAACTCCGTCCACTTGTGGGGCATATTATTTTTTTACTATTGTTGATGACTGTTCGAGAGCAGTTTGGGTTTATTTGTTGTTTAATAAATTAGAAGTTGAATTATCATTTATGAATTTTATGGTCTTGGTAGAACGACAGTGTGATCGAAAAATCAAACGAGTTCGTAGTGATGATGGAACCGAGTTTAACCGTCTGAAAAATTACTTTGTGAAGAATGGCATAATTTTTGAGACGTCATGTGTAGGTACCCCGCAACAGAATGGCCGGGTAGAACGTAAACAGAAACATATCTTGAGTGTAGCACGTGCTTTACGTTTCCAGACACTTGTCGATGAAATTTTGGGAGGAATGTGTGATGGCAGCATGTCATTTAATTAATCGTACACCTTCCAGTGTATTGGATTTTAAAACTCCTTATGAATGTTTGTTTGGAAAGAAACCTGATTTAATTGCATTACGAGTAATGGGATGCTTGTGTTATGCTCATAACCAAAAATCGAAAGGGGACAAATTTGAGAGTAGGAGTCGTAGATGCATCTTTCTAGGTTACCCATTTGCTAAAAAGGGATGGTTGTTGTATGATTTAGAAAAAAAGAGTTACTTATTTCACGTGATGTTGATTTCTATGAACATATCTTTCCTTTGGCTGGGAGCAATGTAGCCCAGGATTCTCATACTGTAAGGAGTGATGCGAGCCTGCAATGTGATAAGCTTGATGAAGCAGTGGACTGTGAGGATAACGTGAGTATTGGTGGGGCAGTTCATGATGACCCTGCTGGCAGCAGTGCGGAGATGGGAACAGCAGGAGGTGGTGTAACGGGAGGCAAAGCAGATGAGGTTAGTGTTCTACTGGATTCTGGCAGTGACAGTACTGGTCTTGAGGCGATGCTGGTATGTACAGATGAAGTTAGTATAGAGACGGATATGGGAAAAGGGAAGTGAGTTAAGATTCTAAATTCTCGCTACCAAGGTTTCGTTACACATATAATTGTGAAAAAGAAAAGTCCGTCTGAACGATCGCTCCCTTTGTCGACTACCTCAGGTACTCCTTATCCTATTTCTCATTATGTATCTTGTGAACGGTTTTCAAATAATTACAAAAAATTTGTAGCAGCTGTGAGTGCAGGCACACCACCTAAAACATTTAGAGAAGCAGTGAAACATGAAGGTTGGAGACAAGCTATGACAGAGAAATTAGAGCATTAGAAGATCAAGAAACATGGGTGCTGTAAGAGTTACCTCCTGGGAAGAAAGCTCTAGGTAGTCAATGGATATATACAGAGAAACGAGATACAGATGGAAATTTAGTAAGAGTAAAGGCAAGGCTTGTGGTTTTCGGAAACCATCAGGTAGAGGGTATTGACTATACCGAGACATTTGCCCCTGTGGCCAAAATGGTGACTGTACGAACATTTCTGGCAGTTGCAGCAATTAAGAATTGGGAAGTACATCAGATGGATGTTCACAACGCCTTTCTACATGGTGATCTGAAAGAGGAAGTTTACATGAGGATACCTTCGGGATTTGAAAAAAGTGACAACAAGAATGTAGTGTGTAGAATGAAGAAGTCGTTGTATGGATTAAAACAGGCACCTAGATGTTGGTTTGCTAAACTAGCATTGGCTCTAAAGAGTTATGGCTTTAAACAGTCATATTCAGATTACTCTTTGTTTACGATGACTAAGGGTAAAATCCAGATCAATGTTCTCGTGTATGTGGATGATATGATAATTGCAGGAAATAATAAAGTGGCATTAGCGGTATTCAAGGATTATCTTGGAAAGTGCTTTAAAATGAAGGATTTAGGACCTTTGAGATATTTTCTAGGGTTGGAAATAGCAAGGAATAAGGAAGGTATTTTCATGTGTCAACGGAAGTATGCATTGGATATTATATCTGAGTCGGGTCTGTTGGGGTCAAAGCCAGCAAAATTTTCTATGGAATTTAATCACAGATTGTCTTTAGCCAGTGGGAAACTGCTCGAAAATGCAAAGCGATACAGGCGGTTGGTGGGTCGACTTATTTATCTCGGCGTGAATAGGCCGGATTTAGCGTACTCTGTACACATTTTATCTCAGTTTCTGCATGATCCACGGGAAGAACATTGGGAAGCTGCTTTGAGAGTTGTCCGTTATTTGAAGAACCCGGGGCAAGGTGTGTTACTAAGGGCAGATAGTGAGCTGAGTTTGGAAGGATGGTGTGACTCTAATTGGGCTAGTTGCCCGGTGTCCCGCAGATCGCTGAATGGATGGTTTGTGTTGCTCGGCCATTCACCAATCTCCTGGAAAACCAAAAAGCAGCATACTGTGTCTCGATCATCGGCAGAGGCAGAGTATCGTTCAATGGCGTCTATTACGTGTGAATTAAAATGGTTAAAGCAACTGCTAGGAGATTTAGGAGTGCAACATAAGAAGGGAATGAGACTCTATTGTGACAGTCAATCGGCTTTGTATATTGCTCACAATCCAGTTTTTTATGAGCGCACTAAACACATAGAAACCGATTGCCACTTTGTTAGAGATGCAATTTTAGAGGGCTTGATTGATCCATCATATGTTTCTATGAAGGTTCAGTTAGCGGACATATTCACGAAAGCCTTGGGAAAGTCACAGTTTGAATTTTTGTTGGCTAAGTTGGGCGTCCGAGATTTGCACACTCCAACTTGAGGGGGGTGTTACGAGATACAGTATCTGTACTGTATATAGGTATTGTATAGGTATACTGTTTGATAGATATATGATGTAGTATGATAGAAGGGTGGTCATATATATTTGTTGTTTTGGCTTCATCGAGGGAGAGGGGGAAATAGTATTCTTCACAACAATTGAGAAAATGATTATTGTAGAAGGATTTTAATATTGTAGATTTTTTTTACGAGTCCATAAATATATATTTTGCTGGAATTTATTGTTTTCATTGTCTTTATTTACTGATGGAAATTTTTGACCAAAAAGTAATTTATTTTCAAAATATATAAATAACAGAGTTGAAACGGGCAAGATAGAGAGTTCGTTTTTGCCAAAATTTTGTACAACAGCTCCAGAACAAACCCTACTAATTCTGATGATGGAAGAAACGTCGAGCCAAGTGAATTTGGCAAATAAACAGCATTTGCGGTGAAATTAAGATCAGGGGCGTATGGCTTCAATTCAACGATGGACTATTTGCACAGGAGTGAACTTAGTGGGTAGATTTTTATTTTTTTGGTTTTATATATCAGACAAGTAATAACTCGGTGGCCGGGACAAGTTATAGTTCAACTGCCGAGAAACAATCTTACAATATAGGAGTTGAGGAATTAGTTGTAAAATGCTTGTAAAGAATAGCTAAGAAATTAGTTGTAAAATGCAAGTAAAGAATAGGCTATCTGGGTAATAATACAACATCCATATGAAGAAGTTATAACATGGTCCCGACCCACTGCGTTATCAAAAGACTTATCCAATAAAAATGACGAACATTTTTCCATATCAGCCTCATCTCTAAGGTTAAAAAGGCAATTGAAAAATCCACATGGGTTTTTACCAGACAACAATACATGCCACCCTTCTCTGTCACGGTATGTATTTTATAACATCCTAAGCACCAATAAAAATCCCAAGAAGAGTGGCACGATCAGCAGAAACTCAGCTTTAATCAGCAAGTCATTAATCAAAAGCCTAGATAAATCAATTGAAATCTATTTCTCAATGGAAATACCCAAAGAAATCATTTTAACCCCAACAGTTAAACATAAAGTTACAAACATTTACAAATGTGCAAACCTAATTTAAGTGTATGATTAAAGGAACATGGGTATCAAAAAAGCTACATTAGTTTCTGAAATATCTTACGATTCCTCAGCAAAACCTTCTCCACTGCAAACAGCCTTCAAAAAATTTATTGCCGGGAAATTGGTGCCATCGGCATGGACGACGGTTGGCTGTATAAAGTACCATCTGAACCTTGATAACTTTGGTACGAATTTGTTGGAGGCATTGTGAAGGAAGCGATACCTGTCATTTGAGTGCCAACTCCTGGATAGCCAGGCAAGGAATGCGGTTGTTGCTGGGACATGCTGTAGCTGTATGGCACAGCATTTATCGATCCAGTAGTCTGCATGTACTGGGAAATTGAATATGGTGGCATAGGTGGTAGTGGGGGCAGCGGTGGAGGCGAAGATGGAGGAGGTGGTGGATCATTTGAGGTTAATTGCTGACTAGTTGTCGCAACTTGGAAAGATTCAGGATGTTGGAAAGGAGGAAGTGGTTGCTGCAGGGGATTCTGGGTTGGAATGTAAGGCTGGTCATTCTCGTGCTTAGCCCTCTTTTCGGAGGGGTATTCACTGGCTGGTTCTTTTATCGGATTACCAATGACACCTTCAGATGCAAGAGAAGAGAGCACATATGAAAGCATCTGGGCAGAGGATGTTGATGCAGTTAATTTTGCTGCCACTGCAGCAGCTGCAGACTTCCGGGGATCTTCCTGAACGTGACCAGTTTTTTCAGGGAAAGAAACCTGGCGTATGTACATTGCTGGAGCTGATTGTTCTCTATTTCCAGGTATGAAGCTCTGAGGTGCACTGGAAGCATTCGCTTCCTTTGAACTTTCCTGAGCTACTAACTGCACATTATTGGAATGCAGAAATTGCTGGAAGACATTACCAGCATGTTCTGACTGGGATTGTGCTGCCTACAAGATATAATACAAATGGAAGATAGAACAGAAATATGCTTAAAAGTCAGTATAAATATAAATGCCATACTCCTAGTTATCAAGATTGCTAACAGACAGGTAATGAACCTGTAAAGCATTTTGCATATATTAAACATATATGGGAGCTGAAGTAGATACTTATCAGAGTTAATAAATTATTAATTGAAGGTAGACCATATAAAAAATTGACCTAGAAGCCCAAGTCAAAAGAAAAAATTATTCTGACAAACTAAAAGTTGAAATAAAAGATTGCCAAATTACTGATGAACACATCAGAAGAAGTTTACATTCGTTGAAATTAAAGACATTCATGTTTTTCATACAAAGTACAACTTTAAACTTTAATTGGGAAGTAGGTTTAAGGTAGCCTTAACACTGTAAGTTATACACTTAGAAGCTTAAACCAGCATATATGAAGCATGTACGACTAGAACACTCAATTAAGAAATATCACAGCAAAAAGTCCTAAAGCAAGCTAAAAATTATTTTGCAAAAGCAGAGCCAACGAGTCACCAGGACTTTACAATCATGCATACATTTTCTACCTAGTTTCTAGGAAATTTCAAGCATTTGTGGGCATCCCATGTTTATATCCAAAGAGAGCCATTTCCAGTTATGGGTATAAGAAATATTAATAGCCAACTTAAGCAGATGTCAAACCTGAAGTTGATTACGAACTTGTTCCAGCTTGGATTCCTGTTACAAAAACAATTCAGGTTTAGTATGCTATCATGTCAAGTTCTTTTGATTACAGCGGTGAACAATATACATCTAATATAGTTAGCCTAACCAACCTGCTCGTGGAGAGCCTCTCTCAGATGAGAAACAAGACTTGCTCTTGATGATTCAATTGCTGTTAATTGCTCAATGCTGTCTCTCAAAATAGTATGCTGCCCTTGCAGCTCTTCCACAAATGGAGTTCCATGGAATTTTCCTGTTCAACAAAAAGGATAGCTCATTAAAAAACTGACATGGAAAAAATAAAAGTAAAAGTAAAACAGAACATGTTCAAATTTCCAGGAGAAATGAGGATATATAATTGATTTGCTCAATTTAGAGTCCACATCAGATCTATTGCAGTAACATCGAGCTGCTTGATCATTCAATAGCCTTACATGCAGAACATCACACAATAAAATGTGATGCAAGGCCAAATCTAAAAGATTTTGCAAAAGAACAGAAAATGAGAGGATTATACAATATTGCAAAAGGTATTGCAAAAACCATGTCAAATGTATAATAAAAGACAGACAGACAAAATTCACATCGAAAAAATTTCATAGATCAAGGTATAAATTACCCAAATCAGTACTGCCACCAATTTCCTTCTCAGCTTTTTCAAGACAGCTAATAGCACTCCTACATTTGCTTATTGTAACTTCTTCATCCACATGTCCACCCTGAAGAACTTGATAACCTGAAATTATCTTGTCCAATGTACTTCCAGCAGGCTGCTTCTGTTTAAGGAAAGAAAATGAGAGGTTTATAGTCCTCTAAAATATGTATATAAAAGTATAACTGCCATGAAAAATTTCTATCATTAGAACTCAATTTACCAGTTTGAGGCCCAAATGCTTCCCATTTCTATTACTGTTTTCTGAGTGCTTGCCCACAAGTTCTTCCTTGAGTATTTGCCCGCGGGAACCAAAAACTTTTCTGTCTTCCCATATGCTAATCTGTGTGAATTAATCATAAACATAATTTATTAAAGAAGTTAACAATCATAATCAAGCATACAATTAGAAAAGCGCACATGTGTCTGCATTTTGCAAAACTTGATACCACATTCCTAGCAATTTCAGATGCAAGCCCAGTGCCAAACTCCTACGTATAAAATTTTAAAAGCACCAAGATTCAGAAACTCAAACAACATAAGCATCAATGCAGCAGAAACCTTGTCTTAGTAAACGATTTAAAATGATTGAAACTGAAATAGAATACAGTGGTGGTTCATGCCCTGCCTTATCTCTACATCTCTTCCAGCTATTAGCAATCACTAATCAATTGTTGCTAACATATAGTACTGAATTGAAGAATTTAATGGACACTCTTTCTATGAGATTAGATGATAACTAGGAATTCCATGTATCTCATCATTGGCTTTGTAAGATGAGATGGAACAAAGGACACTTGTAACTAGCTCCCAGAAAATTGAGGTTGAGAATTCTTGGCAATTTCAAATAATATATTTAATCACATAAAGTATTGACAAGCAAAATAAGCTTTGAAAAGAAAGAAACATGAGTTATGTAGCATTGATATACAGAAATCAACGTACTAGTCCAATTGTAAATCGTGCGTGTTTCAAAAATCAATACATATGAACCATCTAGTTAAACAACTAAAATCCATAAAGAACCATCAACACATCTACACATCTTCATTGGCTATGTCTATGTGACACTCATGTTTTTAGTGCTTACGATATGATAATGATGATACTTTAATATGCAGTTATGTACCTGAACTTATATCAATAATCAAGCAGACTGACCATGAGGAACAGGAAGATCTGCTGTGGGCTACTTAGCAAGTTTAAGGAAACAAAAGTGTAGCACCAGGGAACAATTTCTTATAGCACAAAAGTATTGACACACATCCAGTCAGTCGATTCACACTGTCATGTATGGCAGTGGGAATCATCATTATTATTCCCACAGGAGAAATGACCATATTTTTCATCACCTTCTTTGCAGTCATATTTAAGCATAGCCACAATGCTCTCACGATTTATACAATACCTCTATGTCACAAGCAAGTGACATTGAAGTTCGAAAATATTTTTCTCTCCGAGTATCAAGCAAAACAGAAACCGTAATACGATAATCACATAAAAGATAACCAAAAATAATAAAGTAAAATGACCTACAAAGAAAACTCTCTCATTCTTTTACCAATCCCCATATCCTGTTCACTCTTGCTTTTATTTACAAACAAACATATAGTGATCTAAACCCTTGAAATTTACAATTTCATGGGACAGCTGTTTACATGGCAAAAAGGCATAAAGCATTAGTTATAATAAACCTCATTCAATGAAGATATAGTAAAAGCAGCATTAAGTACCAGTCTTAGTGCGGCATTTCTTCCGACCTCATCCCCATTTTCAATTACGTCACGAAGAGCTTCTGGAAGAACCTTCCAAAATTCACCAACAAACTCTGAACCCTTTCGACGGCTATTCTGCAAAATGTCATTTGCAAGATACAGAAAAGCCAATCTCTGCTCACGTGGGGAACAATGAAACTGTCTGTCCCATGTTTCAACAACTTGCTTTGCTTTATTCATATGAAAAATACACCAGTGTGATAAAGCTTAGCACATTAAGGATCGCAAATTAGGAAAAAAAGAAGAAGCAGTCTATTGAAGGTTTCAGGATATAGATACAGAAGGCTAATACATATCTCATATAGTAAATTAATCGTGACCATATATCAGTGAAAGATAAACCAACTAGGAAACATGAGGTAGCACCCAATAGATGAATGCTTTGCTACGTCTCAATAACTGTGCATCATCCATTTCTAATAAGATGTTAATGCATCATACTAAAAACCAGTAAGCAACTTTCAAATGCTGTCACTAATCAGACTTTGAACATAGACAGCTACCTATTTATGAAAGCGAAAGCTGCTGAAAAAATGATTTTAAACAAAATAGCAATATCAATAGGAAGAGAAGCATCATTGAGTATCCATATCAAAAGGATACTTTCTATGCTTGCCTGTGAATGGTTGAGCTTGGCAAGCTTTTCCATTAAAATCTGAGGATTAAATGAACTGCCCATTGATTCTCTCAATAAATGATGCACAAAGCAGATCCTTAAAACTGACAAAACCTTGATAAAAGGAAAAAAACAAAAATAAAGAAAAGAGAGCAAGGAACAAGTTAATCTCGGATTAAGAGTCTGCAGCATGATTCAAAATGCAATGTGTGAAGATAACTATGCATCTAAACATACCATCAGCTAAAACCAAAACTAGCAAAGTAGCTTCAAGTAAAGCACATCATTTTCTTTCTAACATGCAAAAAAGAAATTAATCAAAAAGCACATTCCTATTTAGCACACTTGATATCGATCATTGTACTTCATCCCAAATTATAACTGCAACAGTAGAACATTCAGATGTCCTTTTCGATTTAGACTTCATTTACGAAAATTTATATGTTATCACCTTCAAAGACAACAAAAAGAATCTATCCAGCTTGGGATACGTTAAATAATCTGACAGGAAACCGCAAGCTCTATTTAATCAGAAATGACGCATTTCTAGGCATTCATTAATTGCTTTATGATGGCTCCAAATTGGGTTTTAAAACCGGATGATACGTTACCAATTGTCCGTTTTGCAACAGGATTCTAGCCTCCAATTATGTTATTTACTGATACATTATGAACAGCTCAATATCATTTGTTTTTCAAACTCTACCATCGTCTCCTAGCCCCATCCCTTCTCATTAGCCAATATAACTCTAAACTTATCCACTTGAATGGGAATTTCCCACAAAGGAAAAGGAGAAGGATAATTTGAAAATTCACAATAGTGAAAGCCGTTTCAATCTGATACAGCTTGATTCAGTCCGACCCAGTTTCCAATACCAGTACAGCTCACTCTACCATTATTTAAAATCATGCTCCAATACCAATTTCGTAAATGGAATAGACGAGAGGTCATTGCTAATTTTCCCAGAAAAGAAGAAACATTTAAGGACCTATTTAATGGCAGTGTGTTTTTGGCAAGCTAGCGCTCAATTGTTGTCTGATAGCGGTCAGTGCTTAGCCGTTAGTAGCTAAGGGGCAGCATTTAGCTATTGAGCCAGCTAATGCAATTGATTATCAAGTATTTGGTAACTTAGATGTTGAAACTGCTTTTTTCGTGTACACATTGATAAATAAACCACAAATATTTATATAGAGTATCATTTTGTGCAAGTATGGTTAAGTTTTTTTTTTTTTTTTTCTTTTGCAATTATATCAACTTGAGATCCCTTCTATATTAAAATCCTCTTTTTGGCTCAAATATTAGAATTTAGCATTTGAAGAAACACAAGAACGTAATTATATTTTCAACCATAAGCATTGAATTGCTGACCGCTACCCTTCAAAAAGATTCACCAAACACTCTGTTCAGTGGTTGACATCTGAACTGAACCAAACAAGGCTAAATATCAAGGACACGGCAATTTACAGAACATTAGTTTTAGATAATTACAAGGAAACATGTTTTATGCATTTAAAGTTGATCTTATTTTTCTCTTTAATGTTGCCCGTGGGCATTCAGGGATATTACATGAAAGCAAGCAATAAAAAATATGTGAACACAATAGAGCAGAAGAGAGACTGATGATTTTGCTTTTATTCAAATATGACCATACCTACTATTTACTAAGCTCCATCATTATAGCTAATCAAGTGCTTACATGGGACTTTAATTGAACGATCAATTGCTCATGGATATGCGACTTATAACAAGGAAGAACTAAGAGAAACAAATTCCAAATACTGAATGGCAAACTAAGCTCCTCAAATATATAAAATCATACAAAGAAAAAGAAAATGGCAATTTTGTCAGAATGATAACAAGACCCACAACTTCATTCACACACATATATATAGCAGATACTTTATGTTTTAATTTGATTTTATAAATTTGAACTCAAGCCTTAAGGGGACATTTAATCTGATTTTGAGAATGCAACCCATCTTAACAGTAATCTTGAGAATTTGAAATTACTTCAAATGATAAACAGACACAGTGGGAGAAGACCAAACTTTGTTGAAAACCCTACAACTCTCTATCTATGTTCTTATTTTTCTTTAATTATTAGTTATTTATTAGCTAATACTACTTGAAACAAATAAGTCTCAAACTAACAAAGAACAACATAATAGCAAAGAAAGACTAAAGAATAACAAAATTACACCAAATAACAAGACTAAGAAAAGGAGAAGAATATAATTTTAAGGAATGAAATATTTAAAAAAAAAAAGAAAAGAAAAAGACAAGTAAAAAGAGAACCTGCTAACAGAGAATGCGGGAAGAGATAGAGAGGGGTTTAACGGCGTTTAAAGATAGCGGTGCTCCTGCTCCAATTTGTCATGGATTGAGGACTTGAACAGAGAATTAAGGAACTTTGTTTAACTCAGAAAGAAAAAAAAAAAAAAAACAATAGCGCGAACCGTACTTTTCCTTTTTGCAATCGGACCTTTTAGTTTAGCAGTGGGAGGCTGCTTGTGCTATAATATTGTTATCGTCGTTGTTGTTATATTATTATAGTTTTTAAGTTTGGGCTTTCAGCTTCCGCAGTTTTCAGGCGACAAAAGGAGGAGCTGAGATGGGTTGGGTTGGAATTGAATTCTGTATCAATTTTGTGTTTTTTTAACTCCTAACTTCCAATACTACCCTAAGACCATCAAACGACAAAGTTTTGCGCTATTTTTTTTTTTTTGGTTCTTTTTTCATTTTAAGCAATCGGAAAGGACTTAATTAAGTTATTATTTGCGTTTCTTCTATTTTTAATTTCTGTTTTCTGAAATTTAATATATATATATATATATATATATATATATATATATATATATTCTTATAAAGTAAATTATAACATCTTTAACTATTTAAAAGTTATAAAATGTAATTTTATAATAAAATAAGCATTTTATTAAGATACTTCTATATCTACATATATAAAAAATTAAAATATAAAACTTTTTTGATAAAAATCTACTCATTTTTACATTAAAATAATGGTTCTAATAAAATATTTATATTGAAAAATAAAAATACCTAAAGATAATATATATATGTATATATAAATAATGAAGTGCAAAAAAATTCAAAAAGAATGATATATTAAATTATTATTATTCAATATTTTTAAAAATAGATATTTTTATCATTTATTTATAACTATATAGCTTGTTCAGTCACTTCCGAAAATCTTGAAAATATCAGCTTTACTATAAGTTTTAGAATATTAAAGAGCCTTTCTGCTTTGAAAAATAAAATACACGCAATTTTTAGAAAAAAAAATAGTACATAACTAAAAAGATTAAGTTAATATATTTTCAGAAGTAAAGTATTATCTAACTACAATAAAATTAATTGTAATTTTAAATACGATAAAATAAAAAAATTTACTTTATTTACAATAAATACAAATTTAATATAAAAATAATAGTCTAGTTATTAATTAGTAATTTAATTATTTTACACACATTTAAAATATAAATTTTTATTTTAGTTTAGTATAGTTATTTCATTTAATTAAAAGTTTTCATGAACATTATATTGAAATATATAATACACAATATAAATAAGTGATTTAAAAATTATAAAAATATAAAATGAATGATGAAAATACAACTGATTTTTAAATGAATAGAAAATAATATTATGAAGTAAAAAGATTAATAGAATTTAATAATTTCACGATAATAAGAACTTCAATTTTATATATTAGGATAGTTATAGAATTTTCTGAACATAATTTTGATTATTTAATTTCTCTGAAAAGAAAAAAAAATGTTTATATAAAAAGGTTAGCTAATTAATGTTAGTGTTTGAGGAAAGTTTATTGCAAGTCATTTACTGATATTGTTACATAAAATGTGTTTTAAAGTTTCCAAAATTTATTTTCGGTTAATTTTTATTATCCAAATAAAACACGTCACCAACTTGCTGTCTCCATGTCCAAGGCCATCAATAATAGTAAGGTATAAAACAAAAAATTTCATTTTCCACCGACGAGAAAAGCTTCTCCAGAGATCTGTCTTTATTGGTTTATTATTATATAATGTAAACTCTTTGTTGATAAAGAAGCTTTATCAGTAGCCAAACAAGGCGTACAGAGACGCAGATAGATAGAGGGAGAAAGGGAAGAAGGAGGATGACGAGGTTATACTATAGATGGAGAAGGAGAAGAGTACCGATACACTCATTCATAATAGCGGTTGCAGTATTTTCGGGCATTGGATTATTATTACTTACGCTTAGATCCGTTGATCCTCCTGCAAACGACACCGTTTTTCTTCGGCCGAAGGAGCTCCAGCTGCAGCTAGACGACGACGACGAGATTAACGTAGGTGTTGTTGATGTTGATTTAAGCGGCAGCGTTTCGATAGAAAGGAACAAGGAAAACGTAAATTCTTCTTCAAAAACATGCGCTACGGTTGAAGAAATGGGAGAGAGTTTCAAAGGAGGTGATGTCTGGAAGCAGAGTCTGCGTGTCAGAACAATTATCCACCATCACTTCCTTGTTAACGGTACTCTTTTTTTCTTTTATAACAAAAAATTTGAGGAAAATCGACGTAGTTAATTTCATATTTGTGATTTTTTAAACACATTTGGACAAGGATGTAGCAATCTACTGAAAAATTGTGCATTGAAATAAGAATATTAATCGCTATGGTTATGCCTGCAAGATACATTGGAATTAACAAATTGGTGAAATATTACATTTTTAGTTTGCTTTTGCTAAAATAAGAATATTAATCGCTATGGTTATGCCTGCAACTGCTGTTTTTAGCTGATGCCTTCTTAGAATCTCAACCCCGAGGAAGAATCTGTTGTTTTTTAATTTTCTTATCTGTTTCAAAGATATATTAGCAATATCCTTTGGTAGCCAGTTTGTGCTTACGCACAATGGTAAGTTTAAAAGCATGTGATGAAGTTTTTTTTTTTTTTTTTTTTAAACCTATGGACTTATGGAGAATATCTTTTACCGCTGAAAAAGAGATAGCTGGGGTGGGGTGGGGTCAAAATCGTGGTGATCTCTGTATTGCTCGTGTAATTGAAGGATTTATATTTTCATTTTCATTTCATAAATTGTTTATATTCCAGTTTAAATAGGAAAGGAAAACTTCAATATAATACCTACTTTATGAGTCAGAAATATATTTTCGTCTCGCATTTGTAAAAGCCATGTGCTTTCTTAGGGGTACATGAAAGTTCTATTAATACTTTATAGACATGCTTATGGTAGTTATGTGTTTGGTTATGTTTCAGGGGCTTCTAGAGTCCGAGATCTTCCTCCAGATCAGTTCTGCAGACATGGTTTTGTTTTGGGGAAAGCATCAGAAGCAGGCTTTGGAAATGAGATGTACAAGATCTTGAATGCTGCAGCTTTGAGTATAATGTTGAACCGGTCCCTGATCATTGGCCAGACCAGGCATATTGGTTCTTTCTCAAGCCTTTCTATTCTGTTTCGTATTTAATTTACAATTAAAGCTTTCAGCAAATACTATCATTTTCTGTTGTTTTCTGGCTGTTAGCTTTCCTTCATAGCCTTTGCATTTTATGTTGTTATCATTACTCCCTAGATGAGCTGAACTGTATTGTTGGGTTTAAAAGTTACACCACATAGGCGGAATATTAAGTACAAACTTGATGTTTATGTAAACATTTAAAAGGCCTTAGAAGCAATCCATTTTTATGTTCCTCCAAGATGGTAATATTTGGGGCCAGAAATGAGCTTGTAATAGGATTACCAACTTCCAGATTATTTTTTTAGTACTGATGATTACTTCACTTCTACATGTCAGGGGTAAGTATCCTTTTGGAGATTTTATTTCTTATTCCAATGATTCATTCACCTTGAATGAAGTCAAGCATCTATGGCGACGAAATGGCTGCCTAAAGACGTATGGAAGGCATCTGGTTATGAGGATTGATGATTTTGAGAAGCCAGCAAAAACTGATGTCCTCTGTAGCAATTGGGGGAAATGGGAGCAACCTATTATATGGTAAAGTGTGAAGACTGCTGATATTTAAGTTACTCATTCTTTGCATAATCACTTGTACTTAACTTTAGGGCTACAGGTTTCAGAATACAACAGATGCTGTGGCCAGTCAATTTTTCCTGAAGAATGTGCATCCAGAAATGAGGGATGCTGCTTCTAATCTATTCGGACAGCCAGACCTTCTCCAATCTAGGCCTAATGTTTTTGGGGAGCTGATGAAAATTCTTATATCCCCTTCCAAAGATGTTGTATCAGCAGTTAACTTGGTTCTTGGAGATGGCGCAGATCCTGATATATCATTGCACATGCGGATGCTTATGAACAGGTAGCATTATTAAAATATTTAGCAAGTTCCATACTAGTATCAACTTTTCATCTTCTCTGTAGCTTTTGAGAGCTTAAAAAAAGATATAAGCGTCCTCTGCTATTTGAGCAAAGTGGTTACTGGTCATTGTGCCAATTCATTCATCCATTAGGATCAAATTAGATGTCATCTTTTTTTTTCTTGATGCTATTCTTATTTTTATCAAGTCCCTAGAATAGTTATAAGCTTTATATACTGTGGGATAAAGCAAAGATGTCTCCCTTGTTGTCATCAGCTGAGCAAAAGTAAATAGGTAAAGAAACAAATTTATGCATCTCAAGGGGAAAACAAAAAAAGAAAAGAAAGTGGAAAAGCTGAACTAGATAAAAGATATTGGAGCTAAATAATTTAAAGTAAAATGCTGTTTGTCACTTCAGCTTATGAAGTCAGCAATTTATCCTCGAAAGAAGGCATGAACACTTGCAACACCAAGTGAGGCACACAGAAATGTGCTCACAGACACGCAGTCACACATAGAAAGATAATACCTGAGATGCCAAAAAGATGTCTGAAAATTATAGAGAGTATAATTTGGAATGGTTACTGATTATGGTTCTTGCTCTCCTACATTTCAGGCCAGTACGAGCTACACGGGCTGCAATTAACTGCGTCAACAAAGCCATGCAAAATCTACACCAAATGCCAAGACCTAGGGTGGTTTTAGTATCAGATACCCCATCATTTGTAAACAGCATTCTTCCAAACATTAGTGAATTTGCCGAGGTAATTTACTTGCTGTACTGAATGGTGCTGTTAACAGTAATGCTTTACTCGTGCCTTGAGAAACTTAGCATTCAACTAAACCTTCATAATTTATAATCCATTCTGTTAACCTAATCTTTGATTTAATATTAGTGCTTTTCTTCCTACTGCTGCTGGTTGACTTAATCTTATTTTAAATTTGAATTCAAGTTTCGAGTCAATTTTCAAATTCAAGATCTTAGCGTTGCTCATTGGATTCTAACTCATTTACCTTTTCCAGGTTCTTCATTTTGATTACAAACATTTCCAAGGAAATGTTTCTCGAAATGTTAACTCATCACACAGTTTAGATTTTAGAGTGAAGGATTGGGGCCCTGCACCCAGATGGGTTGCATTTGTGGACTTCTTTCTTGCATCGCTTGCAAAACATGCTGTTGTTTCTGGTGCTCACCGACGGGTTGGAACTACCTATGCACAATTAATTGCAGCACTGGCCGCTGCAAACCACCTAAGTACTTTTGCCTCCCTTCTTTGAAAATTTTCCATTCATATTCATTTGAGCTTTTCTTTGGTGAAACACTGCAACAGCAGCTAACAGCTCTCTCTCTATCTCTCTCTCTTTGCAGGGGAAAACTCTACTGGTTCGAGTTTTTCATTCTTGAGCAGCTTCCAAAGTAATTTGTTAACAGATGGTTTAAGGTTGCAGATTGGGTGGGGACATGTTTGGAATAGATTTGCTGGTCCTTTGAGTTGTCATAACCAGTCCGATCAATGTGCTTTCACACCACTTCTCCCCCCAGCTTGGTGGGATGGTCTTTGGCAATCCCCAATTCCTCGGGACGTTCATAGGCTAGCAGCATTTGGCATCAAACTATCCGGGTTAGGAACAGTTGATGAGGATCATCTTCGATCTTTCTGCAATTCAAAGAAAGGTACAGTAAAAACTATTATGGTAATATGAAAATAAATTCCTGGAGTTGCACTTTTCTCTACTGAGGAGAAAACTGAATAGCATTCAGGAGAAAATCAAGATGACTGAACATCCTGGGACACCAGGGAGAGAATACAGAGACCTCAAGACGATTGATGTGCTCGACATTGAGAAGAAAGTGATTAAAAGATAACTAAGATCAAATATTTTTGCATTTCAGTTCTGGAATTTGTCATTAGTATAACATCGATATTCGATTATTGTAACATACTATAGAATTTTGTAATATTTTTGTTTCGCCTTCTTTTGTTTTATAATGCATGGTAAATATAACATGAGAACGTTAAAAAAAAAGAGGGTAAAAAGTAATTACCAGTAAAAAACATACAGTTTTAATTATTGAATCTCAAATTCATATTCATATTCTTTAGCAAAATTTAGGAATATCATAAATACTTAATATAATATTGTCTATATATTAATTTGACTAATTTAAATCGGACCTCTTTTCTCAATGTATAATTAAACTGTTATTATATTGATTAGTTTTATGGGCCGTCACCATTGATAGAGTGAATAATATGAGACGGTAGGAATCCAATTGTTTAGGGCATGTTCGTCACTTAATTCAGTAGCCGAAAGGAAAAGTTTATCTTCTTCCTCTCAAATAAAATTGCATGCCATTTCTCTTTTACTTTATTGCAAGCCGCATAAACTTCCAACCATAATAACCTTCCATCTATGCTCACCTCTTTATTCATTTTGACAGCTCAAAATACTTATCCATTCACATATAATTATTGTGATTTCTTTAAAAAATATATAAATAAAAATACATATTTTACTAATAAGAACTAATAAACACATATAAAAATATATATTAACAATTATTAATAGTAAATAGCAATTTTATAAAAAAAATATATTCTATTCAGTAGCACTAAGTCCATGTATTTAAATATCAAATTCAATCATTTTATTTTTTTACATATTCTTATAAAAAGAGAGCTCAATATCACTGCTAGAAGGAAAAATATATGACTTTCGTAAAGGAGAAACTCGTTACCCCACAAAGAAGGAATCATATAACTTTCAAGAAAACACACTATATACAATATCTTTTATGATAATATCTACTGTGATGCCTTTATATTTCAAATAATTAATATTATCTTATGTTATAAGTTTACAAGCCAATGGGCGAGACCGTAAATTATCACTATTCATATTCATAACACTTTTATTTTTATTCATAGATATGCATCCTTTTAAACTTAACTTTCGAAACTATTTTATTTATGATCTGTTGTTAAATGATAAATATCTATCGTTCGGCTAATTGAAATTTAACTTAAGTGGTAAGAGTTTGTTTTATAAAGTGAAATGAGTTATCTTCTTCGCATTAGATAAATTTTTACCATTATAGCAAGTGTAAGATATATGACTGTACTATTGTATTTTTCATGGCCTGCTGGCCATCTAATAAATAAATAAAATATTTTTAAAGAAAAAAAATCAAAAATAATATTAAATATAAAATTCGAAACCTTAAAGATATTTATTTTTTAAAAAAAAAATTATAAATTTATAAACCACTATTTTTAATGGATTTCCACGATCTCTATATCCTAAACATAGAAATTTAAAATAGCTGTAATTAAAAACGAATAACATTATGGATAATACAATATATAGATACATATAATTAGAAATAAAATCATAAATACGATTCTATTCGAATGTGGGTGCCGGTGGATGAATTTAAACATTTATCCGACGGCTATTAATCTATTACTAATACAATATTAATTACCCAAATAAAAAGCAAAAATAAAATATATCTCGAAGTCTAAATTATGGTATCATCATATATAGATAAAGGCACGCTAGATTTTGTATAGGGAAAACCGTGTACGGAATTATCCATTATATGAATTTTGTTTGTTTGTTTCTTGAGAAAAAGCGTGCAAAATTAACATCTTCATGAAACTTGTATTAAGGAGAGGGTTAAACAACCCAACTGAAAACCCTCTTCCTAAAAACTCTTTCCTTCTTTCTCATCTTTCCTTTCAACATTTATATTTCCATTTCTCAACGTAACTCCATTAAATTAAATACCTTCTTTTTGTTATTAGTTATCTAGTGCAGTGTGTGTGATTAATAAGGTTTTCTTTTCTTTCTTTTTCTTTTTTTGCCAAATTTTCTTTTGTTTTTCTTTTCTGATCATCGAAAGAAAATCACATATACACATCCAATTTTGGTTTCGTTGTTATTTCGGAGATGGGTCATTGCCCTTGTTTTGGCATGTTGAATAGGAAGAAGCTAAAGCATGACATTATCAATAAAGAACCATCTTATGGTAAGTTTTTCATTTGTTTAAAAAGCTCTTTTTTTTTGGTTCCATGGCATATGATATAATTTAGATAGATAAATTGTGTATCTATCTTCTTTCACTTTTCTTTTATTTCAATGGCTTTTTTGGGGTATTGTTTGGTGCAACTTCAAGAAAGTTTTGTTTTCAAAGGTTAAAATAGCTATCATTTAGATTTTACTTGCCATTGATATCCTTCTTCCTTTTGTTCAGAGTTGTTGATTCGTTTGTACGATTGTCAAGATCAATTCTGATTCATATGGTGATACATTTTTTGATTCAATCGATATCTTTTATTTAATGCAATGTTAATAAACTTTTCATGCATTATCAATTTTATTCAATGGAGTCTTTCACTTGTCCTAAGATTTTGTTTCTGACATTTGATAGCAATCTTGATGTATGGTCAAATCACCAGACACCCTTTTTTTCTTTAAGAAACAAGAAATGTGTACTCTTAATCAACATTTCAGTCCTGACGAAGTCTTCAGTCTCTAGTCTCTTTTAATCACCAATAGTAGCTGAATAGACTATCATTTATTAATTTCCCTTTATCATATGAAAGTCAAGTGCTGTTGATTTTGGATAGGGGACGTTTCTTGGGATGTTAGGTCTATTGTTAGTGCTGCAAATGGGATTCAGTCAGTAAACTTTTTGTTCATCGTAGTCCAAACGGGGTAGCGGATCGGGTGCCTAGGGCTACAGTTCGTTGTCCCCCCAGCCTCTTTGTAACTTGATTCTTTTTGATGCCCAATCGGGCTTAAGTTTCCTCTTCAGTTCAGGAAAAAAAAAAAAGCATTAAGATCTTATTACTTCTAGCATAATCATTTCAAAATATTGTGGTCTTTGAGTCGTGCATCTTTATTGGTTCTCAGAAATGTAATAGAAATGAGAGATCCAATAACAAGTTCTGTTGTAAGTTATTGTTTCAGGAGTTCGTCTTTTGAGAAACACTAAATTATAGATGTAGGCATTCAGTTATAATTTTTTCTCTGTCACTTCAGCATGTTGTTGCATTAAACTTTGTAGAATCTAATGCTCCTTTCTACTGAAAAATAAAATACAGAATCAAGAGCAGGATCAGGATCGAAATCAAAACCCAGTTCGGCATCAAGATCAAAGTCAAGTTCAGTATCAAAAGTCACTGCAGATTTGAGACCGGAACCACCTGTTCCGAGACATAGATCAAATGCATCTTCTAATGTGGCTCCAACATTCACCTATGAAGAGCTTGCAATTGCAACAAATAACTTCAGTCCAACATCTTTAATTGGTAGAGGTGGATTTGGCGCTGTTTATAAAGGGAAATTAGAAAGCACTGGTCAGGTAAATAACAATAACAATTTGGCACTAAAACTTATATGTTGTTCTACTGTTTATGTGGATAATGATAAATTCAGCCCTCTTACATGGTGATCAGCAGGTTGTAGCTGTTAAGCAGCTAGATTTATCAGGTATTCAAGGAGAAAAGGAGTTTCTGGTGGAAGTTCTAATGCTCACTCTTATGCATCATCCTAACCTTGTCAATTTGATTGGTTTCTGCGCGGAAGGCGAACAACGCCTTCTTATCTATGAATACTTGCCTATGGGATCATTGGAAGATCACCTTTTCGGTACTATCTTCAATCTCTTTGATTCTTACAGAATAAGATGACAATGTTAGTTTGTAGGATGATGCAAGTTCTGCTTCAGAGTTTTTGTTTTTGTATGTTTTTTATTTTTTACCTTATAACTATGGCTGTACATGCTCCAGTTTGGTTTGGTTATCAGAAACACTTTTACCAGTAGAAACTAAACTGTTTTATTGCTGTAGACGTTCCACCTGATATGGAACCTCTTGATTGGAATACAAGGATGAAGATAGCGGCTGGGGCAGCCAAAGGATTGGACTACTTGCATAATGCAAATCCTCCTGTTATATACAGGGATTTAAAAGCATCAAACATACTGTTGGATGAAGGATTCCACCCGAAATTGTCAGATTTCGGTCTCGCAAAATTCGGTCCCACTGGAGATAATTCCCATGTCTCCACTAGGGTCATGGGTACTTATGGTTACTGTGCTCCGGAGTATGCCTCAACTGGAAGATTGACTATGAAGACTGACATTTACAGCTTTGGAGTTGTATTGTTAGAGCTGATTACTGGACATAGAGCAATTGACGATATTAATGGCCGCCATATGCATCTCATTCATTGGGTATAATGTTTCTTGGAATTCTTGATTTCACTTTTTGTAAAATGATAACCATGATTTCATGTTAATAAGTTGGTACTTCCAGTAATGAGTTTTTTCTTTTTTTGGGCACAGGCTCTTCCCTTGATGAAAGACAGATGCAATTACTTAAAGTTAGCAGATCCAAAACTGAAACGTCAGTTCTCATTGTCTGTCTTCAACAAGGCTATAGAGGTAGCATCAATCTGTCTCAACGAAAATGCGAACTTACGACCTTCAACAAGTGACTTGATGATTGCCATGGATTATTTGGTTTCACATAAATATGAGCCGAAGGATGCTAAGAAGGTTAGTGTCAATTGGCCTGAGATTGATTTCCCACCAAGTGTAAAGGCAGTGATCTTAGAAAAGGATTTGGATCGAGACCGTGCAGTGGCAGAGGCTAAGATGTGGGGTGAGAGTTGGCGAGAAAAGAGAAGACAAAGTCCTCAAAGTATGTCTAGTGCTAGCAGCAGGTATCAACAACCGATTGCATAATGCTAATGAACCTTCACAAGATAAACAAAATTTTCCTGCAATGAAAATTGAGAATATTTTTAGACTTGTTTTATGAGTTCAATACCCTTTCCTCAATCATTCTATTTCCCTCCAAATATCAGTAGATTTAGTGTACGAACAATAGTCTTACAAAATGATGCAAAAGAATTGAATAGAATATGCTGCCTGCTGTTAAATACTGTAGCTAGTTTATTATGATACTTGATTTCCTTTTTGATTAATTTATCAGAATGTTTATTCTGGAAATAAAGTTGGAGGAACAGGAACTCTGATGATGATTCCAACTAATATGGAATTCAGACTTGGTTAAGCTTATGATTATCCAATTCTGATAGTCCTTTAGACATCTACTTTTTTTAATCTGTATCAGCTTCCTTCATTAGGATATGAAATCTTCATATGGGAAAATGTGTAGGATCCACTTCTCCAATCATAATACACATTGCAATGAACTCGAATTATCTATCATACTTTTTTCTACTCCTATATAACTGGCATCATTTTTACCACTAAGCTATACCAATGGAGCGTGCTAAGGTCTAGAATTTGAACTCCAACTGGAGCCATGAATTAAACATAATGCCTTGGTTTTCTAAATTGATGCATATGGTCGATAACTATTTTTTTATTTTTCATTGTGATATTTATAATATTTGTATGACTGAACGAGCCGAGCCGAACAAAGTTTTGACTCATTTCATACAGTAAGAAATTCTGTTGGATTCTGAGATGAACAAAAAATCAGTATGCTTTTTTCCAGAGTTCGAAACACTTTCAGTTTTAGCTTGGAACAGTTTCAGGTTAGATAACCAATTATTGTCACAGGAAGTAGAAGGTAATGAGTGAAGACAAGGAACAAACACACATGGTCATACATATATATACGTGGCTAAAACTACGGTGACATATATACATGGTAATGGGATTTAAGAACTGGCCCATTCCCTAATAATTTGGTAGGATGGCAGTTAAGGTTTTAATGTCGTGTTGTATAAGTGCAGAAACTAGCTGTACATGGCCCTCTTATGTTTCAAAGTCTCTGTTGATCCTTTATAGTCCCTTGTCATCTTTAGTCGTGTCTGCTTCTTTTTCGCAGAGGAAACTATTAAAAAAAGAAAACGAGCCTGCGGTTTACGCCTTTTTCAAGTATGTTTATAATTTCTTTAATAAATAAGTGTATTTACTGTTTACAAAATGCAGTGAATTTGTGAGAGCACTGTTAGTACATTAATCTCGCATATGTATAATGGAGAAGAAAAAAATATTGTGCCACAAATAATAGATGGCAAGGTCCCGTAGAAATTATATAATTATCAATTAAATAAAAATAATGATTTATTACCGATAAGATTCTATATATATTTTAAATTAATTCTAAATATATATTAAAAAAATAGAAATTGTACAACATTTTAAAATTCAGTGCCACCCTTCATCTCAGCATTTTATATTCAGATTTAATACTTTAATTTATGAGTTAGCTCATAAATCTAAGAAATTAATTTTTTAAAATTTGAATTTGTTTCATTTGTTAGATGAGGTATCCTAGTAAGCTATACTAATTTTTATTCACTCAAATTTATCTCTCTCTCTCTCTCTATATATATATATATATATATATATATATATATGAAATGAAAGAAAGATTAAATTTAACAGCTGGATTTATGTTTCTTATTTCAGAATGTGAAAATAAAAAGAGAATATCCATAAATGTTTCAACAATGAAAAAAATAAAAAGAGAATATCCATAAATGTTTCAACAATGAAAATATGAAAGAAGAAAAAAGAAAAACTTTGTTTAAGTGAATTTAAAAAGCAGGTCCTACCGGGAGTCGAACCCAGGTCGCTGGATTCAAAGTCCAGAGTGCTAACCACTACACCATAGAACCACATTGCAATAGTCTGCTAATTTTAATTTCTATAGCATAAGAAATGAAAAGGTTAACCAAATTATGAACTAATATTTGAAGGTTGTTTTCGTGGCTATCTCAAATGTACTATTACATACGTAATACATATAAAGTAATCACAAAACCTATAATGGATATTATTCTTTAGGATAAAAATATTCAAAATGAATGTAATTCAATAATTACTGCCATATTAAAATATAATTAGAATATAAAATAATACTGTCAAAACATGATGAGTGTAAACAAAAACAATTCTTATGATTTTTGTTTATATTTAATAGCAGAAAATAAGTTTAACTTTTCCAATTTATTTTCAAACAATAAAATTATTATGTTTTATGAAACAAACAGAGCCTTGGGATGAATTTTAACGAAATGGATGAACATGAAAAAGAAAAAGAAAAAGAAAAAGGAGAGAGAGAGAGAGAGAGAGACCCATTTGATTTATTTGTTTGAAAAGCTAAAACACCTTTATAATGATAACAGCCGGTTGTGTGATGGTCGGTTCATTTGGGGCCATTAGTTCTGAACTTTGATTACAATTTAATCCAGGAGGGGACCTGCTTGCATCAATTTATAATTATTAAATTAAGGTAACTATAATTTTTTAGTGAAAGGATTTGTATTAATTATTGAATTAGGTTAGAGTTGATCTAATTTGCTGTATAGAAAAGCTACAAACCCAGCTGAATTTGCCAATTCCAATGCTAATTTCCTTTCTTTACAAAAAAAAAAAAAAAAAAAATGTTGCTTTTCCAAGTGACTGCATTATGGCAGTGAATACCATGAGATGGGTGTCATCATTGTAAGAGTCTAAAAGATTATCCCAAGTTTTACCCTTTTTTAATATGCATTTAATTTTTCCAACTTAAAACTAATTTTACCATAGAGATTGAGATTGTAATATAGCAATTAGCATTGTGTTCTTCCAATAAAACCACATCATTATTTCCCCTTTTTGTTTATTTTATGTTTATCCAATGGGTTTATTCATATTCTCAGAAAAAAGATGGGTTTACTTTATTAGTTATATATGAGATATATATAAAAATAAAATAAAATAAAAAAGACCAAAACTAGTCTAATACAGTATTTCTAGAAGAAAAATTATGGAAAAATCTAGTAGTGTAAATTCAACCGAAAAAAGTCAGAGTTTTAGTTATTTTGACCTTGACTCGTTTATTATAAATTCAAGCTAATAGTGTAAATGAGTTTAATGACTAGGAATTAGAATTTAAATAATTCATCAATTCACTAACAAATATTTACTAAAAAAAGTATAATATTAATTCATAAAATTTATAATTTTATTATAACAAATGAGTTTAAGTCAGCTACTTGTATAACTATTATAGACAATAATATATATAATTAGATTTGTTTTTGAAATTTAAAATCATAAATACTGTAATTTTTAAGTTAATTAACAATTCTAAAGAGCTGATTTTTGTGTAGTTTGATCTAAACTTATTTGTTAAACAAATCAAATTTTTTATTAAGTCAAACTTTAAGATTTGAATACCAAAATTTAATTTTAAAATGTGATGGTTTAGGGTTATGGTAATAATATATATGAATCAGAAAGGACAGAATGCAGGATTCAGGTGTGATGTACAAAGTACTGAATAACAGTCTTTAACACTGAAACTATTAACGGCAAATTCTTTTTACTAAAGGACTAAAGATGCATTATTTCTTTTTCATAAATAAATCACATTTCTCTGTTTCTGTGTCGGGTTAAAAACCAACCAAACCCGGTCCACGCAAACCGGAATTTGACCAATAAGAATTTGCCACATCGCTATTTGTCCATTCCTGTAAAGCCACATAGATACACCCAATCCTACTCTCTCTCTCTCTCTCTCTCTTGTCCGTTAAACCAAATAAAGCAAAGCAAATAAATCCCAACCTCCCCATTCCCTCCACCACCACTGTGGACCGCCGCCGCCGCCGCCATTCCTCACTTTGCACTCTTAGTTTGTCGGAAACTCATGAAACTCTAAAAATAAAAACAGTTACCGAGAGAGCTCATCACGCTCTCCAATTACTTTCTTTAAGAAATAAAATCTTCTTTTAGGGTTTTAACGGGATCTCCTTTGTTATATAGTGAGAATGTACGTGGTTCCGCCACCTCAGCGATCCGATCCAGGATCCGCTGGCGGCGGTTCGGGTGATTTACGGGTTTATCAAACTTGGAAAGGCAGTAATGTAAGTATTCTTCACGTTACTTTTATTTAAAGCTTGGAGCTTTTTGTTCTTTATGTTAACTTTATAATGTAACTATTAGTTTTTGTTACTATAATATTAAAATGTCCAAATCCAGAACTTGATGCTACTTTCTTTTTTTTTTTTAACTTCTTTTGTTGTTTGGTGAAAGAGTGAGAGTGCCAAAGATATGGGTATTCAATTCAGTTCTATAGTTATTAGTTGAATTAAATTTAACTACCGGCGTCACTTGTATACTAAAGTATTAAGGTACCGTGAATGAATGGGTCCAAAATCTGTTTTGAAGCCAAAAATGGGCGAGGAATTTTTATCCGAATCAGGTGTGGTTCATGCTTTTGTGGACAAGACAAGTTAGCAGTTAGATAATGGATTGATGGAAAGTTTCATGAATATGTTATGAATCTTTCTTCTTCTTTTCTTTTTCTTGTAAAATCCGCAGCTTTTTAGTTTCAAGGTTGATGGAGTGGTGATTTGGTGACTACTGATTAGCCGTTTCGTAAATTACAAGTCTTGTTACCATGAGATCATGCAGTGGAACGAATATGATGTCATTTTCTTTGTGTTTATTTCACATTTGTTTCTTTTTCATTTTATGCTTGTCACTTGAAATTGGAATTTGTCTCTTTGAAAACTTTTGATATCTAAGTTGAGGAAATTCCATTTCAGGCACTTCTGTCATTGTCCACCAACCATATACTGTAACAGCTCCTTTAACTTGGCAGAAATTTGAGGCAAAAAATTACTTTTTTCTTTTTAATTATTATTGTTATTATTTTTGGTTTAATTGCTTAATGAAGTTTTAGTAGCTGACTTAGAATTGAATGTTCTGAGATTTACACTATGTGAGAGCTTCAAACTGGCTGAACTATGTTTTACACTGCATAAATGATTACGGTATTGTCGTATTTTAGTTGTTGTCTGATAGTACTTCGTGATGGTTTATCACCACGATGGAAATTAAAGAACCTGCAGTCTCTCCCAAATTATATAATTCAGCAAGTGAAGTGCTCAATTGAGATTTTCAGTTGAAATTAAGGTTATCCAAGGCATGGGGCATGACTTAATATTACTTGGATGATAAGGTAGGTTCTTATGATGGTTTTTCGTTGTAACTTAATGGTTTTATATGCTTTTCTGCAGATATTTTTTCTTCAAGGGAGGTTTATATTTGGACCAGATGTAAGATCACTTGCGCTGACTATATTCCTGATTGTTGCTCCAGTTGCCGTTTTCTGCATCTTTGTTGCCAGAAAACTGATGAAAGATTTTTCTGATCACTTGGGAATATCAATAATGGCAGTTGCTGTCGTATTTACCATTTATGTAAGCTCTCTCTCCCCCAAGTTATGCAATTAATGTCTTCAATTTGAATTGTCCTGTGATTTTCCTTCACATAAAATTAGTAGCTTTGAGGAATGTCTACTTTCCTCCACCTTCTTCCTTGTATTTTGCTACCCAGTGATGTTGGCATCATTTAAGGTATTAAAGCATGCACTGTTCCTAAATGAGATTTCCTTTAAATGGATTTGTATGAATTAAAAATTATCCACTCGTTCCCTGATTCTAGGATGAGATCCTTATTGTACTCAACATGAAAGTTGTTGCATTAGTCCACTGCTCCAGATTTTAGCTAAAGCCTACCAACTGAAAACCAGTTACATATTCTATCATTCTTATGCATCTGGCCCAAGGAGGCAGGAAGATACAGGTTCTTTGGGGATGAGTAGATTGATAGGTGGCCTAGAGGATATGAATTTTTGCAAGAGTTATTGCAAGGGATTTGTGCCATTACCCAAAATATATGTCTGACTTCTTTAGGCTGTGGATACTACTTTAAAGAAGGATTTATATCACTTCGCTAAACCTCTATATATTAAAAATATGAGCTTAGTCTTTTTTGTCTACCACTGTGAGTTGCTACCTTGGTGGCGCTGACTGCTGATATATTCAGAGGCTTTTCTAGTTGTTCTGCGTATCATGGAATTTAGATGATGGCCATCTTTTTGCAAGTATATTTTTCTCTAATTGGTGGCATTCATGTTCTGGCCTGTATCCAATCTCGCTAGAAGACAGAACAGAAGAAGAAAGGGCTGACATAAAATGATTGCGTGTATTACGTATAGTTGGTTAAATAGACATGCACAATAGCATACACCATCCAAAACTTTGTGAGGTGGGCTGATGCTAGAATTACTTTGTAGATTAGAGTTCCTTTAGATATGGGAATGTAAATATATGTGGTTGCATGCCAACTGCCAAAGTATTATATCAGTGCCATACTCATTTGTGGTGCCTTCCTTTTGGAGTAGACAGTTTTGGGCCTTTCTCCTCTTGGTTATTCTGATTCAGTTTTTAAGTCTCTCACCTTGCAAACAGCATTTATCTCTGTGTTTATGATGTTCGGAGCTGCTGTGCAGCACAATGTTTTGCCATAGATGCCTGGGCCACTTTTGTGTGACACTTATAAGATTAAGTTTGCAATAAGAAATGTTTTGAAGATGGTTATCTTGTTCCACAAGTGAAATCATCAAATATAGTCTGAACCTCTGCAGTGTGTGTTTCATGGGCCAGATAAGGTATGTAGAGTTCCTGTAATTCTGAACTTGGACATCTGTGGTTCTCAGGTTTTAGTTCTTCTCCTGCTAACATCTGGAAGAGATCCTGGAATTATTCCACGTAATGCTCATCCTCCAGAACCTGAAGGCTTTGATGGGACTGCAGATGTTGGTGCTGGTCAAACTCCACAGTTGCGTTTACCACGCATTAAGGAGGTAGAAGTCAATGGAGCAGTTGTGAAGATTAAATATTGCGATACTTGCATGCTTTACAGGCCTCCTCGCTGTTCACATTGTTCAATTTGCAATAATTGCGTAGAACGTTTTGACCACCATTGTCCTTGGGTTGGGCAATGTATTGGTTTGGTAAGTGTTCCATTATTTAAAGTCTTGTTACTTTAAATAATTTTGTGAAACAAAAAAATTATCATCCTCAGGATGTGATATATTGATATGCATTGGCCTCATTTCTATTGTGCATCTTTTCTCATGAAATTACTCTCTCTATTACGGCAAAAGGTAATAATTACAATGGCACACTTTCTTGATCTATTTCTCCACAAGCTGTGACTTCACACAGATTTATTTCATAGGAACTGTTAAAACTTGATTAACTACTAAGAACATTGTTTGTAAGACGTCCTTTATGTTATCAGATGTCTCAGGAGTCGATATTGTTTGAAATGCTGGCATTGATAATTCTTACAGTTAATCTCCTGTGGTCTTTTTGGATATATTTTATTGATAAATGTCTGAATGCAAATTTTGTTGGTGCAGAGAAATTATCGATTCTTCTTCATGTTTGTCTTCTCAACGACCCTTCTCTGTATATATGTTTTCGCATTCTGCTGGGTCTACATTAGGAGGATCATGGGATCAGAGAACACATCAATTTGGAAAGCAATGATCAAAACTCCTGCATCCATTGTTCTAATAGTTTACACTTTCATATCAATGTGGTTTGTTGGAGGCCTTACTGCCTTCCATTTATATCTCATCAGTACAAATCAGGTAATAAACTTACTTGGTCCACTAGCATTTTCTTTTTCTTTTTCTTTTAGAAAAACTTCATGCATTCAAATTCAAGTCTTTGGTGTAACTGCTGATATAAGTTGACGGTTATGTTGCCTTCCATTTTCAGACTACTTATGAGAACTTCAGATATCGATATGATCGGAGAGTAAATCCCTATTATAAAGGTGTGGTTGAAAACTTTAAAGAGATCTTTTGCTCCAGTATTCCTCTGTCCAAGAACAATTTCAGGGCAAAGGTGCCAAGAGAACCTGCCTTACCAACGCGACCAATTGGCGGAGGTTTCATGAGTCCTAATATGGGAAAAGCTGTGGATGACATAGAAATGGGGAGGAAAACAGTCTGGGGAGATATGGGGGTTATAGCTGATCATGGTGATGGGCAACTTGCAAACAATGATCGCTTGAACATAAAGGATGGTGAATTAGGTGAAGTATCTCCAGAGATAAGGACTGCAGTGGAGGAAGGGGACCGCAATGGAATACATCCAAGACGATCTAGTTGGGGAAGAAAAAGTGGAAGCTGGGAGATGTCTCCTGAAGTTCTTGCTATGGCAGCCAGAGTGGGAGAACCGAACCGTGTGGGTGGGAGCAGTAGTGTTAGTGTGACAACTGAGAATAGACAATCATAGCCAGAGGTTTTTCTCGCAAAATGTTTAGGAGATGGAAGTGGATTTGATATGTTGAGTACAGGGTGGGATCATCGAGTCCATGCTTCATCTTTGACGTCCATGCTAGGGAGGACCTTTTTGGTGGTTTTTTTTAAAGCGTTGGTTTGTCCATTGTTCGTTTAGGGGGGGGTGTGATGGAATGGTGTACTGCTGTATGAGTGAGCTGTTTTTTTTTTTCGGTTTTGGTTTTGTCATTGTGAAATTAGTTAGCATCTAATTTAATTTCATTTTACTTGAGTAACCAGAAACTGTTGTTTTGGCTCTCTCTCTCTCTCTCTCTCTCAAATTGGGGACTGATATTTGGTCTTGCCACCTTTCTGACTCCATCTTAGTTGATTAGGGCGATTAATGAATGCGATGCAGAACTTGGACATGCCATCATTTGCTTTTTCTTATATGTACCTGAATTCTCTTTTCCTCAAAATCATGCTACAGACTGACCTCTTGAGAGCTGCTGGGCTGGAATGGTACTCCCCAGGTGAAGAAGGTCTTGTAATTTTTCTTTCTAGTTCTTCTAACTGTGGTTTAGTTCTGAGGTCTTCTTTGTGCCAATAGCTAAGCGTTCATGGTCTTGTGATTTCAAAAGCTCTTTCAAATGCTCTAATCAGAAATCTAGTTGGTAATGATATATGTTCTATACCTTCAATTTATATTCTTAGTTTTTTTTTTCCTCCTTTTGATGGGCGGCAATATGCTATTTAATATACTTTTGACATTATTGACCTTTTTGACAGTGGATACAATATACAGATACAATTACATATTTAACCAAAATGTTGATGCTGTGACATAATGGACTCCAACAATTCGCATTAAATGATAATGGGTTAAGATGAATCCATCACTGTGCTTTTGGTAAAACAGATCAAAGTAAAAAAAAATAATTTTTTTGAAGTATTTTTTGGTAATAACTAAAAAGAAACAAGTTATGATGTTTCCTCAGGCTCACATGAACATGTGATTCGATGATAAAAAAAAAATTAGAATAAAAATTTAACTGATAGTCAAAGGTAGGGACTAATGAGGTAACTGTCCAGTCAACATAAACACTGGACAAGATTTTTTTATTGCACAATAAACCTCAAACGCTGTCATTGTTATACAAAATAAAAACCAAAGGAGTGTCTTGTAATTTGACAGTATCCATGCTACATACCTATATCATATGTCCACATTTAATCCCTCTTCATGATAGTAGAAATTTGTGCAGAATTTATTATTACAAGTTAAATAAACTGTCAATGGAATGCTATTTTCTGTTCCTATATTTAAAAGAAGAGAGAGAGAAAACTATAGCTCAAAGTCCCATTGACTTTTTATTTCTTTCTGGGTTCACTGTTATCAAGTCACATTTTCTTCCTCTGTTTCTTCACATAAGACATTACTGCCAGATGCTTCTGTATAGAGAAAAGGAAGCTCCTTTGCCAATGTAGAAGAAGTGAGTAATCTTAGTTGAAGTAGGTGAGTTTCTTGCTCTTTTTATCTTTAGTTCATTTCTATTCTTATTTTGATGCTTTTCATATAGGTATCCATGTCATTTTTGGACCTTTTAGATGATGGGTTGTTTCTCCATATTGTCTCCTTTCTACAGTATGACTGTTTGTTGCCAACCACTTTTTGGTTTGACAGGAATGATATCAATCCATACATGTTAATTTGATTGATGTGTTGCTCTTTGTTTCTTTTCCAATGGCAGATATGTTTAAGAACCAGCTTCAAGAACTTGCACAAAGGAGCTGTTTCAATCTTCCTTCTTATGCCTGTGTTAGAGAAGGACCTGATCATGCGCCAAGATTCAAAGCTTCTGTTAACTTCAATGGTGAGATCTTTGAAAGCCCAAGTTACTGCACTACATTAAGACAAGCAGAGCATGCAGCTGCTGAAGTTGCGCTCAATGTCCTTTCTTCAAGAGGTCCTTCAAGGTCTCTAACTGCAAGAGTTCTTGTAAGTGTTTAGTTATTAGTTAGTTTTTCTTATCTATTTTTAGGTAATTAAAGCAATCCCATTTGTCTTCACTGTCACGACTGCAATCTTATTCTCATTTTTTGCTAAACCAAATCAAGGATGAGACTGGAATCTACAAGAACCTTCTTCAAGAAACTGCTCATAGAGCAGGGCTTAATCTACCTGTATATACTACTATAAGGTCAGGTCCTGGCCATGTCCCAACATTTACTTGTACTGTGGAGCTGGCGGGTATGAATTTCACTGGGGAACCAGCAAAGACAAAGAAACAAGCTGAGAAGAATGCTGCAATAGCAGCTTGGTCTGCTTTGAAAAGAAGTAAATTTCTTTTTTCCTTTCCATTTTTGGACCTGTTCTTACGTTATTAAGGTACTTGTGTGTGTATAATTCTTCCGTGATTGATGTACATTCTTGTGCAGTGCCTAGTCTTGATTACTTGACAAACAAAGAAGTGGTGGAGAGTCGTGAAGAGCAAGATCAAGCAGTTGTAGCAAGAGTTCTCTCAAATTTTAGATCCAAAGATGAATATAATAAGCAAGCAAGAAAGAAGGATTGTAGCCAAGCAAGAAGAAGACTGGTAAAGGGTTATAGAGACTATAGCTCTGCGTCATCATCGTCTTCCTCTACCTCCAGTAACTCTCTACACTATCAACATCGGAAGCTATTGGATCTGTTGTTGGATTCTGCTCTCGATAGTTCAACTCAAAAACAAAGCTCGTTTGTGTCTTTACTTCCTCCTCCTCCGCCTAGAACAACTTCAAAAATTCTGCCACCAACCTCACCTATAGACAATCCATATTCTTATCCATCAAGCAGGTGTAATCCTCATCAGATACAAGTTAAGGGAAAACAACAAACGAAAGAGATAGAAGAACATCAGAAGGATGAGGAAGAATGGCCGGGTGCTATCAAGAAATCCATTGAAAAGGAAAGTTCAAGTAGTAGTGTTTACGGTTCGAGTTCTTTATACAGGCAATTTCCCCATCAAGAATCAACAAGCCACATCGGTAATAGAATTTTTGGGCCATCATCAACATCCATCAAAAGTACACCTTCAAGCATTCATATGTGTAGTAATAGTCCTTTTTACAGTGGAATGTTATACCCACATAGAATTGCACCAGCAGTTCAAATTAGGTCAGTCATTCCAGTTTGTGCGGCACCACCAGCAGCAGTTAGACCAGCACCAGCACCAGCGCCATCATCTTCTACTACTACAATAACTGCAAAGTCCACACAAGCAGGAGCAGGAGCAGGAGCAGCAGCAGAGGTATCAATGTCATCATCAATGGTCAACAAGACAACAACAACAACAGAGCCATCATCACATCCAACTCAACTGAGTTCTTCCGAGTTCAACAAGAAGTTACAATTATGATACTGAAAAAAAGAAGAAGCAAACTTTACATCGATAAATTAGCAATTTCTAGCAAGTTTCGCTTAATGGGTTATCACTTAATTACTTCCTTTTTTAGCTCCAGCAAGAAAAAGAAAAGAAAAAAAGAAGGAAGAAGAAAGAAAACCATGGTTTTGGTCTTTATTGGCTCAATGGTTATATTTTTGTACTGCTAGTTTAGTTATAGATAATTATAAATTTTGACAACGTCCGTCTTCTCCCATGCATTTACTGCACTACAAAGGAAGGGGGAGTGAGAGAGAAAGAGAGCATTAAATGGGATCTGGGGAAGTGGGTTGCAGGAGATAAGAAGGAAAGAGAGGGAGAGGGGCAGATAGGGGTAGCAATGAAGGCAGAGAGTCTGAGAGAGGACGAACAGACAATTGCAGCGATAAGCGCAAGCAATTAATTTACCCCTTCTATACTTTCAGACCCAAATTTATTAGTCTTGTCTTCTCCATTAATGCTTTGCTCTCCTCTTCCCTCTCCTTTTACTTTTTCTCGATTTATACATATTTTATGTGGTTCTCTCTTTGCTTTCCTGTTTATTTTATTATAACCCTCTACGAAAGATTTTTTTCAAATGTTTTATGGTCAAAGCAAAACTAGCCGTTACGATTTAGGGCGGCTAAAATGGGTAATTCGGAGACCAAAAAAAAGGATAAATTGGTAAAAATGGGTAATTATCCAACACAACTAAAAGAAGCTAGCTTATGTATTTTATTTTATTTTCATCAACGACTTATTTTATATTGCACTTTTCATTACTCAAATATTTCACTTATTATAGTATTGTATTGTCAACCAACAATAATTTAATAATTAAAAATAATCATTAAGAATTTATTTTATCTTCTTAAAATAAATATTAAAAGTTTTTAAAAAATAAATGTTGATTTTCTTGAATTTCAAATAAGGTTTAAGTAGAAATTATGTTGAAGAATTGGGGTTGTTGCAAAACTAAATGAAATTGTGCTTAACATTCTAAAGAAAATAAACAAACTAGTTAACTCTCATATTTTGCATTATAGTTCTTCACTTCAAAAAAAAAAAAAAAGGTTCATATTTTAGTCTATCATATTATATTTTAAATAAATTGTATAGTTAATAATTAAACAAAAAAAACTCAAGAAGTATTTGAGATTGAAATCCTATATATTACTTTGAAAGTAAAAAGTGAATCACGATTCTATTCAATTTTAAATAAAAGAGAGTTTAAGTGTAAATTATATCAAAAATAAAAGAGGTTTTAGTAACTTATTCTAATTTGTTAGAAATTATATAGCTACTCTAAATGTATGATATCAAATTAATAGATGAGTATATTCTACATGTTTTATATTTAGGTTAATAATAAAATAATTTGTATCATAATTTTTTAAAAATATTTCATCTAATTATTGGATCGTGTAATATTTAGAGAGTATTTAAAAACTCATGTTTACTATCCTAAATGTATATATTGGCTTCCCAAACTCTTTAATCGTTATTTCCGACTTATCAATTTTACTATATTAGACTATTATCAGTTTTTTTTTTTTTATATATGTCAAACTTTATTTTACAATATTTTATAAAATAAGAGTTTAAATATCTCTTTATTCTATAAATATAAAATACATATTAGTTACAAAATATAAATAAAATAAGTGATTTTAATTATTTTTTGTTTTAATTTTTATTTTTCTATTAACATGAAATAAAAAGAGTTACAATTATAGGGATGACTTTGGAGATGCTTTACCGCATTCATCCCTTCATTGGCGTAGTTTAAAATTACAGTCTATGTTATTTATATCCTAAGTTAATAGATAATTGATATGTTTCTATTAATTTTTAATATATAAGTATGTGGTAAATGCAAAATATAAAACACTTATTTTATGTTCATGTTTACAATTGGTTAAACACATTATAGCAAGAAAAATTTGGTGGTGTTCAATTCTTCTGTTGAATCTGTTGGGACTTAACATGGAAGCACCACCAGTCAGCAGCATGGGCATCCTCTCACTCTGATCATCCATGTGGGTAGGTACAATAATACCTTTGCTAGTAATAAAAACTTTGCTGAATTCAGGAACCAATTAATGTGTATGTGACGTCCAAGATCGATGGTAAGATGGCTCCAAACTGATTTGGAAATTATGAACATGAAATGCATGATTCTTTTGCAGGTGGTGAGAATGGTCTGCTACATTTTGCATATCTTTAGTCCTTATTGCATGTGCCTACCTTTCTTTCGCATCTTCATAAAATCCAATGCAGTGCAAAAATGGCGTTGCGGTTGAATCATTTCTGTTTTCTTTTTCCTTCCATTGACAAATGATTTGAAGGTTAAACTTAGTGTTTCAATGCTACGTAATCCTTTCCCATTCTGCATATTTGGTACTGGTTTAATTCATGAGAATCATTATTCTTGAGATGATGGTGAAATCCGTAGCCATGTACCCTCAGATGTACTTACAGAGGTTGCCCGTTGGGCTTGGAGTTTCTACCCTCTGGCAGGACATTTGGATGCTATACTTGAGTTCGATTTGGACAGATAAAAGTCCCGGAGCCTACTGATCCTGATGCGAAACCAACCCAACATAAGAGGAGGTTCTCGTTCTTTCTATCAATGTCCCAAATGATGAACAAAGTTGTACCAATATCGTACACGACGTTTGACAATATTAATGTGATATACAGATATGTCATCAAGCGGCTGCTGAATTTGGTTACGTCAGACGAAAAAGGGGGAGTAGATGTCGATAATTATAAACTAGCCAAGCATACTGCTGTGACTATTCCTGAGAGGCTTGATCCTGACAGGAGACTATGCGCCACAAGCTCTTATTGACTCTACGCCTGATATTGGGTTCATTTCCAACACAATTATCAGGAATAGAAACTTCTGGGGGGAAGCATTTCATTAAGTTCTTTCGGAAGGAGAAGGACTATTTGCAGATCCGACTCATTGAGTTGGCCATGTTTAGCAATTGGGCAAATCTGGGTTATCTAAATGTCAAGTACCAAGAAATGTGCCAATTATCAGGTGCCTCGTACGTACATATTTCCCCCACTTCCGAATCAAATTGGAGTTGAATTCAATTTTGTTGAAAGAGGAAATAAAGAAAGCATGGCCTCAGACACTGCACAGGCAGAAAAGCCCCTGAGAAAGGGAGCAACCATCTATGTGGCAAGAAAATGCCGTTCCAACCTTTCCCAGAAAAAGAAAGGGACGTTGGACAGAAATACCAAGGCAACCGAGTAGAATAGGCTACCGTTGGACATATACATGTATATATATCAACACAATCAATTGTAAAATATCAGAATCATAAAATCAATAAATTCATTATTTTTATTTTCTTCGTGGTATCAGAGTAGGATTCAAACCTGTGAGATAGCAATCAAGCAAACAAAAACCAAATTCTCAGAATTCCTTTCGAAATTCATCATGTCTCAAACCGATAACAGATTGACCAATATAATCCTCAGAGGTAATCAAAATTACTTCGAGTGGTCAAAAGCTGTCTACATAGGGCTTAATGGTAGAAGGAAATTGGGGTTCATCACTGGGACTAAACCTAAACCCAAACCTACTAGACCAAAAGACCCGACAGAAGAAGAGGCAGAAAAAATTGAAGAATGGCAGACGACAGACCACTTGGTCATGTCACTGCTTACCAGCACTATGGAGCCCCAAATTTCCAAGCTCTATATGTTGCTGGAATCGTCAAAAGCAATATGGGATAAGGTAAAAGGCTTATATGGCCATCAACAAAATTTTACTCACATATTTAATCTTAAACAGGAATTGGCCAGAATCACACAAGGCACAAAATCAAACTCACAATATGCCACAGAAATACTGACAAGATGGGAAGAACTCCAGACTTACTTACCTCCTTCAACAGATACAACAAAAATTCAAAAACGAGCCGACAATGATCTAGTATTCACTTACCTGGGAGGATTGGACTCAAGCTACGAGAGCTTGAGATCTCAAATCCTCCTGTCCCCGAACTACGACACCGGTCAGTAGCGAGGAGACACGAAGGAATCTTATGAATCCCTCGGCCTCTACTGAACTCGCGGAAAACCAAGCCTTTGCATCGCGTCGCCCCGATCTCACCGCAAGAAACAGAACAGGGGGAGAGGCGAGCACGAGCGAGCGGTGCGACCACTACAAGAAGTAGGGTCACAGCCGCGCTCGTTGCTGGCACCTACACCCCAAGCTCAAGCCAACCCGAGGTTGGGAAGGGGGAAACGGCGAAAGGGTGCGAAGAGAAAGAAGAAGAAGACCCGAAGCAAACCCTAAGGAGAAAATGGAATTCAGGGGTTGGGCGTCATATGCAGATAGTTATATGACGCCCCGACCCGATTCCCTAGGTTTACAACAACTCGACCCGGGCCAACCTTGGACCCGACCCGACTTCTCCGGCCCCGAGCCACTGTGCCCAAGAAGCTCAACAGCCTTCCGGTCCCAACCCAAAGAGCTCACCAGGCACTACAAGCCCAGCAGAAGCATCAGGCCCAAATGGCCGAAATGTAGGCCCAATTGCAGGCCTTGGTTCTCCAACCCAACGGGTTTGGGTTAACTCAACCCGACGGGTCAGGTTCGGTTCACACTGCTTTAAATTCCTTACAAAATTCTTCAGAATCTTGTCAAAATTTCTGGATTATTGACTCAGGGGCAACATATCACATGACCTGGGATCCAAAAAACCTAACCAACCTCAATTTGGTTTCTCCTTCTCACCATGTGACTGTTGCCAATGGAGAAAAATTCAAAATTCAAGGATATGGCACTTCAAATTTATTTAACTCACATATTGAAAATATTTTATATTTGCCTGCATTTAAATCCAATCTATTATCTGTAGGTAAAATTACTTGTGATTTAAACTGCAATGTTATTTTCTCACCTACTTCAGTCATTTTTCAGGATCGAATCTCCGGGAAGACGATTGGTGAGGGAAAACTAGAAAATGGCCTCTACTACCTTTATGCTCCTCCCAATAAATGTTTTTTTGTCCACAAATCCTAACCAAGGCATATTAATGCATCAGCAGTTAGGGCATCCATCCGACAATGTTTTGAATAAATTATTTCATTATAACTTAAGTTTCAACAATTGCGATGTGTGTAAATTTTCTAAACACACTCGATTACCTTTCTCCTTATCCTCCAGTGTATCTGAAAAAGCTTTTGACTTAATTTACTCTGATGTTTGGGGACCTGCCCCTGTTACTTCTAATAATCACTTTAAATATTTTGTCACTTTCATTGACGATTATTCTCGTACTACCTGGGTGTATTTACTAAAAGGAAAAAATGAAGTCTTTTCTTGTTTCGAGGAATTCTATAATTTCATACAAAACCAATATAATGCTACTTTAAAAAAATTTCGCTCTGACAATGGCACAGAATACATAAACCAAAACTTTTCTACATTCTTTAAACAAAAATGGATTGTTCATCAAACCACTTGTATCAATACTCCTGAACAAAATAGTATTTCTAAACGAAAAAATAGACATTTTCTCAATGTCGTTCGGACTCTCCTTTTTCAAAATAATGTTCCATCGATTTTTTGGTCTGATGCCCTTTTAACTGCTGCTTACCTGATCAATAGACTCCCCACTGCCGTTTTAAAGCATTTGAGTCCCCTAAAGGTTCTCAAAGGTAGGAAAATTGATTTGAGTCATCTCCAGGTCTTTGGTTGTGTTTGTTATGTTCACATAAACTGCCAACACAAACTCGACAAGAGCTCTGTCAAGACCCTATTTTTGGGATATTCCTCCACTAAAAAGGGATATAAATGTTATGACCCCTATACTCATAAAACCTACATCTCTCGTGATGTCTCATTTCTTGAGACAGTCCCCTATTACACCACCCAAACTCATGATAATCCTCATGGGCCTTGTCCGCTAGTATTTCCGCCTAACTCTGATTTTTCTCTTAGCAGCGCTACTCAGGATTTTCTACAGGGGGAGCCGACCATTGTCTCAAGGTCAATTCCTTCAGGGGGAGACAATACAATTGGAGATACAACCTCTGAAAGCCAATCTCAAATCTCTGACAGCCAATCTCAACCTCAGGAGGAAGCAATCGCCTTGAGAAGGTCCACTCGTCAAACTCGCCCCCCTGAAATTAAGAGATTATGTATCTCATTCGGTATCGTATCCAAAGTTTTATTTCCTATGATACCATAGCAAGTCAATATCGTAGCTACTTAAGCCAGATCTCATCCCATCCTGAGCCAACCAACTTCTACGAAGCCAACACCAGTCCAAAATAGTGTAAGGCTATGAAAGATGAACTTCAAGCGCTAGAAAAGAATGACACTTGGGATATTATTCCTCTTCCTACAAATAAGAAACCAGTTGGATGCAAATGGATATACAAAATAAAGTATAATAGTGATGGGACCATTGAGAGATACAAGGCCAGACTCGTCGCCAGAGGCTTCACTCAAACTTATGGAGTTGATTACCAAGAGACGTTTGCTCCAGTCGCCAAGATGAACACTGTCAGAATCCTTCTCTCAGTTGCAACTAATCAAGGGTGGAGCCTATTCCAAATGGAAGTGAAGAACGCCTTTTTACAAGGAAACCTAGAAGAAGAAGTTTATATGACTCTCCCCCTAGGTCACAAATCAGCCACAGATGCTTCCCTGGTATGTAAGCTAAAAAAGGCCATTTATGGACTTAAACAATCTCTGAGAGCATGGTACGCCAAACTAAGCCTCTTTCTATTAAAAATTGATTTTACTAAATGCAATTCTGACTCCTCTATGTTTGTTAAACACAATCTCACACACACAGTCATTATTCTTGTATATGTTGACGATATCATAATAATAGAAAACGATGACCAAGGTATTAAGGATGTCAAGCAAAGTCTAAAGAAAGAGTTTGATATTAAGGATCTTGGGCAGCTCTCATATTTCCTAGGCATAGAAATGGCAAAGTCCATTAAAGGTTTATTCCTATGTCAAAGGAAATACACTCTTGATCTATTGAAAGAAACCGAAAAATTAGGGGCTAAACCAGCCTACACCCCTATGGAAACTAAAGTCAAACTCAATCTTGAAGATGGAAAACCTCTAGCCAACATAGGACATTATCAACGTTTGGTAGGAAAGTTAATATACCTCACTGTCACTAGACCTGACATATCATTCGCAGTAAGTATGGTAAGCCAATTTATGCATGCCCCTCGCACTTGTCACCTAGAAGCTATAGATAGGATTCTCAAATACCTAAAGGGAACCCCAGGACAGGGAATATGGATGAAAAATAACAATTCTAACTCTATAGTTGGATTCTCTGATGCAGATTGGGCAGGAAGCAGTGACAGGAAGTCAACCACTGGTTTTTGTGTCTTTGTGGGAGGAAACTTAGTAACATGGAAAAGCAAGAAGCAAAACGTTGTTGCTAGATCCAGCGCAGAAGCTGAGTACCGTGCAATGGCATCTACAGCTAGCGAACTCATTTGGATCAAGCAAGTCCTCAAAGATATGAAGATTGAAATCAACGGACCTATGACGATGCATTGTGATAACCAAGCCGCCCGTCACATTGCATCTAACCCTGTGTTTCATGAACGAACTAAACATATTGAAGTGGATTGTCACTTCATCAGGGAAAAGATTCAAAAAGGAGAAATTGAAACTCCGTATATCAAGAGCCAGGACCAAATAGCTGACATCCTTACAAAGACACTCGATAAACAGACGCATCACTCAATTTTAAGCAAGATGGGTTCGATCAACCTCTATGAACCCAACTTGAGGGGAAGTATTGAAAGAGGAAATAAAGAAAGCATGGCCTCAGACACTGCACAGGCAGAAAAGCCTGTGCAGGGCAAGTCATCACAGGCCCTGAGAAAGGGAGCAACCATCCCTGTGGTAGGAAAAGGCCGCTCCAACCTTTCCCAGAAAAAGAAAGGGACGTTGGACAAAAATACCAAGGCAACCGAGTAGAATAGGCTACCGTTGGACATATACATGTATATATATCAACACAATCAATTATAAAAGATCAGAATCATAAAATCAATAAATTCATCATTTCTATTTTCTTCAAATTTGTTTGTAAATTATGAACAAAATCCAGATAAGCGAATAAACAAACACAGCAAATAATGTAAATGAGAGTGTATATTGAAGCAATTAGAAACAGAGTAATAACTAACCTTTTAGTTATATATGATTCTAATGTTGTTATCACTTCATATTAAATTTGGATTTTAACTTTGTATATTATTATCAATCTCTTAGTTTAGTACGAACAATATCTTAGTTAAATTACTTGGATATTTTTATGAATGTATAATACGTAAAAAATAACAAATGAAAATCAAATTTCAACTAACTTTTTTAATTTCAATTATAAATTTAACTTTCGTAATATTTCTTTATCAATTTTCAAGGTTGATGTTTCAATCGTAATTCAATGCTACAGAAGATTAATTTAATGTTATATATTTGGACCATGGTAGAAATTAAATAGTATATGCACGAGATTATAAATTTAAAACCCAGCAAATAAAATACTATTTGAATTTTCGTATAAAATTATAAAACAATTATAAATACTTCCTAAAAGAATAATTCTATTAAGCACTTTGATCCCTACTTTTTCAAATATAATATTTTCATCTTTTTTTTTAAATATATATAGAGAGAGTTAATCTAAAGTATGTCAAGTAAGACTTTTATGGATAGTAAAACACTCTCTCAAGAGTTTCAACACAACTGCATACTTAAAGTTTGAATTTGAAATTTTAGTTAAACTAAAAAAGATCTTTACTATCTCATCCACGAGCTCTTAAGTTAATATTTTTATCTTTTACCTATAGGGTTGTATCTATTTATTAGTGAAATATTAAATGATAAAGAAGAGAAAGAAAATAGTATTTTATAGCTTAACGTATGATTATTTAATCTTTAAGTTGAATCTATCAGCTACTTAATCAATTTTATATATTTTTAAACTAATAGAAGGACTATTTTTGGAATCGACATTTAAATGTGAGTCCCAAAACTTTAATGAAGATCGAAGAAGAAAGGAAAGTGATAAAGCGCGGCCATAAGCATAGTTGGTTCAGTGAAAGAGACCAAAGCTTAAAGAAAATGGACCATTAAAGTTCAGTGGGCCTTTGCTGTTAGTTGTTTGCTTTATTAAGAGCTAACGCTAATTACAATTAATAAAAAAATAGCACATATATATTTTGAGATTTTGAATTTGACGATTGATAGATATTTTGTTGTTTAAAATAATAAATATATATTAATTATTTATCAATTTAATTTGATATAAAAATAAAAATATATGTCAAAAATAAAATTATCTCAGAAGGCTACAACATTATATCACCAGTTAAAAATTATTACTTTTGGTTTAGACAAAGAATGAAATATCTGTCTGAACTTATAGTCTAGGGCCAAATAAGTTTAATTTTAATTATTTTAATAAATAGACTCAAAATTTATATTTAAAAGTCAAATAGATTTAGACTTTGATTAAAATTAATAAAATTGATGGTAATAGTGTTAATGATGATCCGACAAAGTTGACAGTGACAATAACTATCAATTTTGATTTTTTTTAATAAAATCTATAAAATTTTAATATATAAAATTTTAAAAATTTAAATCTTATTTTATTTTGAATATTACAAAGCAATATTTATTTATATTTTATTTTATTTAACTAATTTAAATAATAAGTATGGTAGATATGTTTATAATTTTTTTTAGAATTTATATCTATTTAGCTCTTAAATAGAAGTTATAAATTTATTTATTAAAATAATTAAAATTAAATTTATTTGACCATTACCTGTAAATTAGGAGGTATTTCACCATTTATCCCTCCTGTTTTTGTATAACACATTCTTGAATATCCCCCGGGAAAAAAAAAAAGGTGAATTCTCAGTTTTACTTCACACAATATCGCCTTATAAAACAACTGAGGTAAGGAAGACGTAACTAAAAGAAAGGGGAAAATTACATAAATAAGGGAAATAGGGTATTTTTTATTAAAAATATTGTCCCAAAATTTATTATAAAAATAATAGAATTTTAAAGATAATATTAAAAATATCTAGATTTTTGAAACTAATAAAAAAAATACTTGATTCCTTAAAAGAACATAAAATCTAAAAAATAAAGAATAAATTAATACAAATTTACTAAATCAGATAAGAAATAAATATATTGATGAAACTTTACTTTCACAATCAATTTTAAAGCCAAAATTGATAACTATATTCAAAAAAATTAGAAAAAAAAATTATTTTTGAGTTTTTAAAATAAATTATAAATCTCACTAAATTGTTTTATTTTTCTTTAAATTTTTATTTATTTTGGTCAATTTCTAACCAACAATGGAATCGACACATTTACAAAAGCTTCAAAGATAATTAACCAATTCAAGTTGATCTCAAATGATCAAATCTTAAAAGAAATCTTCGAACATAATTAACCAATTCGAGTTCATCTCAAAGGATCAAATCTTAAATGAAAGGTAAAATGCAAATCCAAAAATATTGTTGATATGTTATAAAAAAAAAAAAAAAAAAAAGCTAAACCAAAAATCAACATACTGAAAATAAACAAAAATTGTGAATTTATTGTCAAAATAAACTAAAAACAATATAATTGAATGTAAATTATAACATAAACCAAAATATGAACACTTTAAAATAAAAATGTTGATTTGTTATAAAAAAATAAAAGAAGAATCAAACATACATATAGAAAAAAAAATAAAAAACAACAAATTATTGCAAAAAAAAAACATACTTAAAGGTAACAAAAATTCATCTATATAATAATATTTATATATAATTTTGAAAAATATATATTATGATATTACTGTATTATATTTTGTCTCACTAATTTTAATTATATAATATAATAAGATATTAATATAATTTATCTTTAATTGCTATTATTTTATTTATAAAATTAAGTATTAAATTAAAAATAAAAATTTTGAATCTAAATTTTTATTAAAAGTATTTGATTTCATAAATATAAGTATAAAAATTATTTTAGTGAGTTTAGAATGCGAGATGTGAAGAATGATGAATTTCATGGAGGAGTGGGTGAAACTTTTCATAAATTTCTTTTTTAATATTCTTGTTGTCATATAGTTTTGACAAACATACTTCAATCACAGCAGTGTGAAACCAGTCCAAGCTATGCAAAACGACAACACTTTTACTCTAAAGACAAATTCATCAAACACCGACATATTTTGTGATGTAGATTGTTTAATGCTAAAGAATAAAAAACTAGGGGGACAGTTTAACTTCTTCTTCTGAAACACAAGTTATTTGTAGGCTACAACTTGGGATGTAACAATGACATTTTGCTACCTATACTCATTCAAAATTGCTTAATTTATATTCGGTTAAAATTGTTTCAGCTAGTAGACCATGAAAGAATCTAACAAAGTCAGTTAATATACAAAATGTGAAATATGTATTCAACCCAAGATTCTTTATCACCATAAAAAATAAACAATATTTCTTTTATTCTGGATTAAGTTTTTTTTTTTTATTTTTACATTAAATAAGTTATCATCTTTGTAAAAATAAAAGAAAAGCACATATGAACATGGACCACAAAGACAAAAACAATACTTCATCTAATTAATTAATGTGTATATATATATATATATATATATATATATAAGAATGGTGAGGGAAAAGATGCATGTGCTTAAAATACGAGAAATAAATTTTTCTAAAGAAAAAGAGATAATTTAATGAAAACTTGGAGCCACCTGTCTGTCAGAATTAATTTGTATCTGTGGGTCAAAATGGGGAAGATTTAGACGAGTAAAGCCACGGTGGCTACCCCATCATTTGTTCCAACGATAATAATAATAAACCCATTTCTTATCCATTACATGCTGGCTCCATGTCATTGTACGGTCAACACTCATTAAAATTAAATTAATTCTATTTTTTATTTTATCCCAAGAAAAAAAAATTAGGAAAAGGAAAAAGAAAAAGAAAAGAGTAACGTCCGTTAGACCCTGACGTAGCCAACTAATTTTTGGCGTAAATTCTGGAGTACAAATTGCATCTGCACGTTATGAAATGAACGAGTTGTTGTAAGAAAGAAATCTAGAAGTTAAAATTTGGGGGCATCTAACATATTCTCTCGGATATTCCCACTTTCCTTCTTTTCTTTTTCCAATGGAAAAGGGATTTGAAAATTCTTCTACTTTAATTTCCTTGTCCACTACATGAGGATGTGACTTTTGATTCCAATTTTATAAATAATAGTAAATTGTATTTAGTCATTTTTAATGTGTTAATGTTTTTTTATAAAAAGATATATGAATATTATAAAAAAAATAGAGTTAAAAGATGTTCGAGATCTATGAATATCAAAATAGAGATATAAAAATAAAATAGATTGTATGTCAAATATCGCATGAAAAATTATAATACTTATTATATTATATTAAAAATAAAATAATTAAAATTTGAATGTCTAAAAAATATATTCTAATTTGATTTAATTATTAAATAAATTTTATTTTTTTATTTAGTATATAAGTTTTTTTAATATTAATGATATATTTTAATATTAATTTTGATTTTATTTTTCAATTACATCATCAAAAAGAAAACTTGTGGGGTGCTTCTATCAAAAAGAAAAATTTGTAAGGTGTTGGGGATTTAGAAAGAGCGGGATACATGGTAGGAATCGTTAAGGAAAACGCCATACACAGAGGACGTTAATAACGGAGAAATGAAGAATATAAACAGAAAAGCAAAAGCTCATTATCACATACTAATAATTGTTAATCACGCAAGGGAACAGAGAAGAGGGAGAGAGAGAGGGAATATCCAAAAGGATATGACAATGGAGGTGACCGAATATTCTTTTACGCGGAGATTCCATCTTGTAGTTTAGGTTGGCTATAGTTATGAATCTTCGTCATCCCTCCTTTTCTTCTTCAATCCTCCATTCTCGTCATTTTCCATATAAACCCATCTCTTCCTCCTCCAAAACCTCACCACCCACACCATCATTATTCTCTAAAGTCTCACTATTCTTCAATAACCGACAAAAAATGGCTCTTAAAGCTGTTCATGTTTCCGATGTTCCTAATCTTGATCATGTTCCTGATAATGCCTCTCTTTCTCTTTACTCTTCCACCACCCGCTGCTCCTCCAAAGGTACTATATATATATATATCATTTTTGTCGTTTTATTTAAAATAGTTAATGATTCTTGACGGTTTTCGAAATTTTCAGTTAAAACGGTGCCGTGTAAGGCATCCGAGTTTATGGTTGTTGGACACAGAGGAAGCGGAATGAATATATTGACTTCAAATGATCAGAGAATGAAAGCAATTAAAGAAAACTCTATTTTGTCTTTCAATTCTGCTGCTACTTTCCCTATTGATTTCATCGAATTCGATGTTCAGGTATTCATCTCTCTCTCAAAATATTTGGCGTCAAACAAGTCGTCAACAGTCTTGTATTGCAATTGTTTACGTTTTAGATCGGCGTCGGTCGCCGCGTGCGGTTGTTTTCTTTTGACCGTATTACGACTTTTTAGAAAAATTTATTTGAATAATCTCTTTGTTAATTTTTTTTTCTGAAAAAATAAAAAGAAAAAGAAAAAAGTTGCCATTTTTTAGTGGTTCCTTAATTAAACCCTGGAAGCCTAAAATCATTTCTAAAAATAACCTGAATTTCAGGGTAAAATCTAAAGAGCAAAAGCAAATTACGATTTCCTCCCTAAGTCTTAACTTACTTATTTTTTTGTCCCTTTCATTAAAAAAATTGAATGAATTCTTAACTTTTGAAAATATAAAGACTCTAATTCTTCCATTATATTTTAAATCATTCTCTTTCAAAATAAACTCATATTTTAATTCCTCACATTTTATATGAAGTAAAATCTTAGTTCCACAATGTTTGACTTTTTAAATATTAAAAAGCATTTAGAGAAAAAAATAGGACCAGTTAAGAAATAATTGTGCTTGCACTAAGTTTTTTTTTTCCTTTTCTTTTCTCTGTTGTGTAAGAAATCAGTTAGTTTATGTGGGAAGACGTTGAACTGATTGTGTTTGTGTTTTGGTTGGGGACTTATGGGTTATTTCTTTTTTCTATTGGGAAAACATATATATAGAAATAAAAGAATGGAGCTGAATGAGACAAAAAAAACAAAGACAAGAAAGAGTGAAAAAACGAAGTGTCGTTTTTTGTAGGTGACCAAAGATGGCTGCCCTATCATTTTCCATGACAACTTCATACTCTCGGAAGATAATGTAAGTTTCACAATTCAGTCAAATACAATTAGTAAATTCTGAACATATTCATTGACATGTGGATGCTAATTGCTTGGTAATTTTGCAGGGCACTATTTTTGAGAAGAGAGTTACAGAGCTATGCTTATCTGAGTTTCTCTGCTATGGTCCCCAAAAAGAAGCAGGGCAGATGGGGAAATCCTTGCTAAGGAAAACAAAAGATGGGAAAATTGTGAATTGGAATGTAGAGAAAGATGACTGTGTTTGCACTTTGAAAGATGCTTTTCAACAAGTGGACCCTTCTTTGGGCTTCAATGTAGAATTAAAATTTGATGATCATATTGTTTACCAACAGGATTATCTCAACTATGTTCTTCAAGCCATCTTGCAGGTATATTATATCTATTAATAAGCCTTTGTTTTTATGCTTAGTGGATATGGGTCAAGTTATATTGAGGATTTGTCTTTTTAATTTCTGTGGTCCAGGTGGTGTTTGAGTATGGTCTTGATAGACCCATTATCTTCTCATCTTTCCAACCTGATGCAGCACTGCTCGTTAGACAACTGCAGTGTACCTACCCTGTAAGTCTAATTTCCTAATTAAACATTTCATGATACTGCATTAGGCCATGTTTGTTTGGTCTTGAAATTGATGGAAACGGATTGCAATTCCTGGAATATATTTCCATGCTCTTGTTTGGCACACAAGAACAGCCTTAGTTGTTAAAAATATTCTTTTTCAAAAAACAGGAATTTCATGTTATTTAACGTTGCTGCTGGACTTTTTGTTTAAATTTTCTTATATAAAAAAAAGAAATTGATGGTTGTTGTTTGGTTGTTGTACAGGTTTACTTTTTGACGAATGGGGGAACTGAGATTTTCTATGACACAAGGAGGAATTCTTTAGAGGAGGCTATAAAGGTGTGCTTGGAGGGTGGTTTGCATGGGATTGTATCTGAGGTCAAAGGGATTTTCAGGAATCCCGGGGCAGTGGCTAAAATTAAGGAGGCCAAGCTTTCTCTTCTGACATATGGGAAATTGAAGTAAGTTTGTAAACATCATCATGAGTTATCTCTGTATCTCATGCGATTTTAAATGCAAACAGTTCATGAATTCAAATGTTTGTGTGAAATAGCATTAGTATGTTCAAAAGCCACCCCCTCCCCCCCGAAATATTGAGCACTTAATGTTTTTTTATGTAATCTGAAACTCAATTTATTATGCAGTAATGTGTCCGAAGCTGTGTACATGCAACATTTGATGGGTATAGACGGAGTGATAGTTGATCTAGTTAAAGAGATTACGGAGGCTGTATCTGATATGATAAAGCCAGCTAAGGTGGACGACGAGGAGAGCAACTTAGCTGAAAAGGACAGTGAGATGGAAATGAAGTCAATTCCCCAGTTCTCCCAGAAGGAGCTCTCGTTTCTTTTGAAGCTTATTCCACAACTGATACAGGAGTGATGATACAAAAGAACATGTTTGTTTGCTAAAGTTCCTCAATTCTTTTTGGCCCCCTTCTCTGTTGTGGCTTATCTTGTATATATTGTAATCCCTTGGTGGGGACCGGGCATACATATGTCGCACGAAGGCAAAAGAAAGAGTCAGCATGTCTGTAGTATCAAATCGAGATTAATGATAGTTTCGGTGCTTTCTCTTGAAACAATTTTAAATTCAAGAGTGTCACATTGAACGGCTTTTCTAGCTACTGAATGAGCTACCGGAATGTTATTATGGCTACAGTAAATATCCAAAAGAGATGGTTCTTGCGTAATTTTGCATACAGTAACCATCCCTGGCCGTACTAATTATTTCTCAAAGAAACCTTTTCCTTTTCCTTTGCTCAATACACAGTATTATCTATATGAAATTAGAACCTTCAATATGGTTTTCAAGTATGCACTTGTAATAAAAATAGAAAGTTTTAATTGAGGAGACATTCATACAACAATGACAAATTGAAGTTAAATTAATGTTGCTCTAAGAATAATGAATTGAAACCTAAAAAAAAAAAAAAGGAAAAGAAACAACTAGCAGTAGGAGTTAGGGCTGAACACGGATCGGTCCAATTTGGTTATTTATAAATCACCAGTACCATACCAAACCTCGGTTATTTTAAAATTGAAGGTACCAGTACCGTACTAAACATAAAAGGATCCAATACCGTATTGTACCAATTTTACAGTTAAATACAGTTCGGTTCGGTGTTATTTTCGGTTCTAAAAAATTTTAAAAACACAACTTTAATATCATCTTTAATCAAATACATTTAGAAAAAATATGATTACCAACCTAAAAAAAGTAGCATGAAAATCTGAATTAGAATTGCAATCACATTCTTGAACAACCTGTTTTGCAATTCAGTCAGTTGTAATTATAATAATTTATTCAATATTCAAATACAAACCATTAAAACATATGTTACCTGCTAGCATAAAAATATTTTGCAGATGACAATCATTAAAATAAATAAATTTACAAACTACATGTAGCACTAAAATACATGTCCAAAATTAGCAAAGGAATGTTATTACCTCCCCTCAAAATTAGCACTCCACATTTAATCTTGGCATAAGGGACTCTCAAATCTCAGGATCTTGAATAATTTCTATAATAAAAGTAAAAAATTACATCAATAAAACTTAACAACATCAACAATAAACAAACATATGTAAGACGTAAAGAAATGTTATCTGACTCTATGCTTTCAATATCCTCTATTGATTATTCTAGTTAGATAAATTTATTTGAACTTCTAAGCCAATCTTGACAGCAAATAAGGACCTCCGCTATTGTAGGAAGTAAAGAACTTCTATATTGATCTAGAGTTTGTCCTCCAGTACTAAATGCAGATTCAGAGGCTACTGTTAAAGCTTAGATAGCCAATACATAGCGTACAACCTTGGACAAGATAGGGTACCTTACTGAATTCACCTTCCACCACGCTAAAATATCGAAATCAATGGTGAATTTTTCTGTAAATTCTTCGAAGTACCTATCTAACTCAGATATCTTAGACAAATTTTGTTGCGCTTCTTCTTCTAAAAAGAACTCATCAATTTCTTCTTTTGTTTCCGTATCACTTGGCCCACTATCATATGCAGATTTCTGTGAGCTCCCTATAACCTCACCCATATATAATTGATCCTTAATTATCTTGTATTCATCCACCATCAACTCTAAAGTTGTTTTCACCATTTTTTTCAAATTTCTTGCCTCATCTTCACCATGATAAATGGTATACTTAGTTTTCAAGTACTTTAAATCTAGTATTATAGTATGTATACTAGATTACTAGTATCAGTATACTATGTGACATATTAATATATATAACTTATATTTTTTATAGAGTATAAAGAATATTATAATATTATAGTTATTTTTAATATGTATCATTTTTTTTTATTTCGATAACAATTGCTTGAATTATATAAATGATAAATATAAAATATTTTTTTTATAGAGTATAAAGTAATTTATAATATTATAGTTGTTTTTAATATGTATTATTTATATAATATAAATAATTATTAATAAATATATATAAAAAATTCAGTTATACGGTTTGGTCCAGATCAATACAAGACGGATCGGTTCTAGTATGGTTATGGTACGGTTTTTACTAAAAAACTAGTGTCATACCGTAATAGTAAAAAAAATTCGGATCAGTTCAATTCGGTTATAAAAACTTTCGATTATTTAAATTCTGGTATTTTTTAGTACTGTTATTCGATTCGGGCAGGAATCACCAAGATTCATGCTCAGTCCTAATAGAAGTACTTGCACTGGACTAGTGATGGTGATCTGAAATTCTTTAGGCCCAGTAATGGTCTCAGCTTGCAAAAGCCCCTCCCTGAAGCTGATAGAAGTTGTTGAGTGGGCTGAAGCTAAAAACTTCGGCTTCCCAACAGCACCAAACAGGTCCTCTGGATACAGCCAGTCCTCTGCAATGAAAAATTAGCCCAAGTATCGAAACAAACTGCACCAGTGTAGCCTTAACGTCCAATTGACATATTTGACAAAAATGCAGTTAAGTATACTGTCCTAATAAATTGTTTTTTTCTTTTTTTCTTTTTTCTTGAGACCTTGCAGTCTTAGAGATTATTTTAGTAGCAATTGAAAATATCAATGTGTTTTAGATATATGAAAATCTCAAAATTTGATCAATACACAGAAGAAATTCATTACTTAAAATATAAGTTTTATTATTCATTTGTTAATCTTGTTTATTGTCTCTGTCAACAACATATAAATATGTACAGAGCTGCATTGTTCTTCTACTTTAAAATTATTCATTTTTTAAAATAAAAATTCTTTTATATCTTTTCTATTTTCTGGAGAATAACTACAATTAATAAACTATTTTTTTAATTAGATTATTGAATAGATTATATTTACCATAACATCTTTCTCCATTTATGAATCATAGATTAATAATACTATTGTGCTTCACATGAAAATTATTATTTATTTATATCAAATTTATGACCTTAAGAAGATGTTATTTCATTATTTTACTGACTTTATTTGCTTTATGCATATGATTATGATGATGATATTTGAAGTAATAAAATTAAATGCTGATATCTAATCCGATTGGATTGGTAATTTTTGGTCAATAATAAAATAGTGTTTTCCTTATAGTGGGAAGACTCAACTTTAAAGGTCAGAATCCAAATGATTAAGGGACTTTCTCTTTTTCTCGTTTTTAAGTGTTCAAGTTTAATTGTCATAGCCACCGCTTGGGGGCAAAGCCACTCATAAAAGAAGGGGGCAATTGCCCCTTTTCTTTTAGGAAAAATGGACTTTTAATATTATAAGAAAAAAAACCCATTAATATTCATTTTAATTTTTATTCATCTGATACAATGTTGAAATTTTAATATTTTAATTAAAAAAAGTTAAAAAAACAGCTTTTTTTAAAGGTATTATATGTCATGTCAAGAAATAAGAATTGGAATAAATATTAATAAAATATTTAACATCAAAAGAAATTATATTTAAATTGGGTTGCTTACAAATTATGCATCTATCCTTTTAGAATTCTATGGCTTACATGGCAGTTCATATCCATCAATGGAGCAAAAGCTATCACTTGATGGGCGGGAAGGTTTGCACCTCAAACCCACCTTCCCTTCTTGCCAATCTCAACAAGGAACAAATTAACCAAAACATAAAGCTTATTAACAATCAGCTTTTGATGATTGTTAACAAAACCCTAAGTTTAGCTAAGTAGTTATATATAGTTGACTATTGATGCAGTAATAAATATTATTCCATTGAAATGAGGCATTCACTTCCCAAGTGAATAGAACCAAAGTTTGTCCTCCCAAGAAAAAGCTTAAAAAGCAGAACATCCATCCTACACATTATCATAGAATTAAATCAAAGAGATTAATTATGTGCAAGAAGGACAAAATAAATGGAATATTGAAATGAATGTACAAAAAGATAAGATGATATAATGATAATATAATAAAATTTGAATCGTGGCCCTCCATTATAACGAATCTCGTGATGCATTTGTCAACTTCAAGGACAACGCAACCTTACATCCCATATATTTAAATTTATTTTATTTAACGGCTATATAATATATGTATGCATATATCCTGCAGATTTATAACTTCAACACTTAAAAGAAATTGTTTTCAGACACACACCCACCAAAAGCTTTTGTGTTCTTCAAAAGTTCCACACTCTTCAAAGTGAAGAAAACTTATTATTATTATTATTATTATTATTATTATTATAATGATGGTTAGGGCTATAGAAACTCCCACTACATCCTTGAACTAGTAGAGTTTATATTAACAAGTGAGTTTGTTCTCCTGAAATTGCCTGATAAGTTGAATTTTACATGTTCATATATATTTTATCTCTCTTTATATAATTGAAATCAATAATGTATAGAAAAGCTAATTCAGAGATTTAAATTAACAGAAAAGGAAATATATGTTTCTTGTGTGGTTTGGTTTGAACTTGAATCACTTGCTAATATGAGTTAAATTCTTAAGTTACTTGTTTAATTTCAGGTGGGTCGTCTTATTACATTGGATAGTTAAGGACTTAATTAGATGGATAATTAGCATTAGAACTTGTGATGACTTTCCAATGGTTAGAGTGGTGTTTGGAAGTCCAGTAATTCAAAATTACAAGTGAATTATATTCATCATAAACAAAATTCTAACCTCTTCTCTCTCTCTCTCTCTCTCTCTCTCTCTCTCTCTTTTTCTTATTGTCTTTTACCAAATCTTTTAGGTAAATAATTCTTTTTTAGATTGACAATGGTCTCTTTTTCTTCTTGAGTTTATGTTAAGTTATCTTAATTTAATAAATATATTTTTTAGATTTTGTGTTTTTTTATTCACTTTTGAGGCTTCTTCCGTAGAGCTGTTTTTTTTTTTTGGACTTTTCTAATGAGGTGATAGATACTAAATATTCTTATATAAAAACATTCATTGAATTTAATAGATATGAAATGTTAATAATAAAAATCTGCAAATTAATTTTTTTATAACTGAATTCATATAGTAATTAAAAAGTCAATTTGTGGGTTAAAATAACCACTTCATGAATCACATTGATCGCTGATTTAATATAAGTATAAGTTTTTACAATTTAAGTACTTATTTTTATTTTTATCATTGCCCAAGTTGTATTCTTTTTTTAAATAAATAAATAAAATTCATAATCTTCTATAAAGGAAAAATACAAATAAACGCTAAAAATTAAGACTGCAGCTATTCATATTAATATTAGCGTTTTGTTTGAGGTGAATTAAATTTAAACCGTAGCACTTATTCCTAATATGATATCTCTTTACAGTTTTATGTTTGGATCTTCAATTATATGTAAGTTCCAAATTTACAACATATAACTGTTAATTAATAAAGGAAACTACTTATTCAATTACAACATTTTTAGTCAATGATATTGGAAGTAAACATTTGTTAATCAACTAATTTTGTAATTGCCAAAAAGCTTAAGTGCATGAAGATGCAATTTTATGTTAATTAATCTGTTTTTCTTGTATAGAGTTTCTATGTAATAATCATGGATATCATTGTCATTGTCGACTTGCAAATGAGCTTTGAGGGGCTGTATGTGTGTGCATATATTTATATATATGACCACTACTTTTCATTTCATTTTTCTTGACTCATACTTTTAGGATGAAAGTTAATTACTTTTGAAATTTAGACATGTGTCAGCCAATTAGGATACTAAAACAAAGAAAATTAAATGTGTCAAATCAGTGAATGTCCAACAAATTTCCAACTGGTACAATAATTTATCTTTCCTTTTGATTTAATAAGAAAATACCAACTTAAATATTCAAAATACATGTTTAATTTGGTGGGAAAAAAAGTGCCCATATATTCTTCTTTCCTTCTTTCTTTTCCTAAGGAAAAGGAAATCTAATTTATGGTGTCATTTTGGCAAACACAAATTGTTTATAAATTAATTAACCCATATGAGTTAAGTTTTAAACCTCACCCATCTAAAATAGTGCAATATTACATATGTCAAGATCAAAAGTAATGGACGGGTAGTTATGAAGACATATGTTTAATTGAAGTTAATAAAGGTCAAATTGTGAGGATGATTTAACTAAATCATTAGCCACTTAAATTCCAAAATTAAAGCGTAAACCATAAGACAAGTTTTAGGGTTCAATCATATATATATATATATATATATAGTTCTTGTTCAAAGACTTATTATTGAACTGAAATTATAATTTTAAAAAAGAGTAGACAGTTTGTCTAGTTAGTATTATAGATACAAAATCAATGGAATCAAAGAAGACTATTTTACAAATGGTTTAATTAAGTCTTTTTTCCTTTCTGTTATATATGTATAACCCTTCAAACACTTCAATACCAACTCTATGTTATAGCATTAAATTACAAAATAAACATAGAATTTTATATTATAGACTTGTTTTAGAAATGAAATTACACTCTTTTGGTTAATTAACTAAAAAACCAATTGAATCCAAAATCTTAATTTAAACTGAAATAATTGACTTTTTTTTTTTGAGATTGATGATATTTAAATTCTGGAATTGACTAACTTTTCGATGGTCCTATAATATTTTTTTTTATATTTAAATTGTATTTTATTAACATTATTGAATTTCCCTTTTGATATCTGAATATATAGCATTCGAATGCGAATTTACCACCAAAAATAAGTCTTTGAAAATAAACATGCTGTCGGCAATACCTTCATTTACAAGTTTTTATGAATATTATTACAGACATTTAAAATAAAAGAAAAAGATAAAGACAAAGACAAAGAAAGAGGAGTTTAGTCTCTGTCATTGGCAAACCCAAATCAAGGAGACAACGATGAAGAAACTCTGTCATAAGGTCTTAACAATTGATTTTTCTTTCAATTTATTCTTTTTTCCATGCGAGCAGTGCTATAAATTTTTGACCGTTAGTTTGGTCTTTATTAATCAAATGGTGAGTAAATAACCTTAGAATGTCTTCCTAGAAAATTGCAAAGAAAATATACGTATATTCTATATATGTTTCAAAATAGAATAATTTCAAGAAAATAGATTTCATTAATAATATCAAATTTAAAGTGAAAAATCAAATAATAATCATATATAAATTAATTATGAGTTTACGAACGAATGACTCAATAGTATAAGTGAATTAAACTGTAAAATATCTTATAAACTCGTAGAGATTTAAAAAAAATTAAGGCTAATATATAACCATTTAAAATTTTTAAATTTATAAATATCTTGCTCACATATTAAGACTTTATATTACTATATTCAAAGATCATGATATTCAAAAATGACAAACAATAGAACAAAGATAGAATAAAATCAAAATATCGAGATTTTATTTCAAAAGTCTCTACTCAAATTCCTATTATGATGTCATCAGACTCTAAAATAGTTATATATATTTAATAAATAGAAAATTATAACAGAATTACTGAGTTGAAAATTTATTTAGTTCCTTTTCAAGTCACCACCTTAATGGTAAGGTGTAAAACCCTTCAATTACTGCACAATTGATTATTTTAGTTTTACCTTACTGTTATTTTGCGTAAATCATCACAGAGTTTTAATTTAACTGTCAGAGCATTATCGGGGACCAAAACCCTGTAGCTCACTGACTGCATTGGGTTATTTACAGGATATCTTTCCAAGCTAATCCTTGGCACAATTAACTTGGCATATTCGATTAATTGAATGAAAAATAAATGAAAAAATGAGTACTGATCATCATAAACATTACTTCATCAAATAAATAAATGTGGACATTGTAATGTAAAGTTTATAATAATAATAATTAGAGAAAGTAACTTTGGCATAGCAAGTTGGGATCCTGGTGATACCAACATAAAGAAAATATAGTGGGAGGCAAAAGAGTTGAAGAAAAATTGATTGTGTCTTGGTAAGGGTGAAATTAATCATTAATTTTGTTAGCCGACTCATGTTTAATTACCTATACTATTATCAAGTCCTTATCCTTTTTTTTTTCTTTCCAATTTGAATGCTTCTTCTTTAATCTTTTTTGTTTTCTGGTAATTTTTAAATAATTAACATACAGGGTCATTTTGTGTTCGGTTGCTTGTGTTTTCATCTTTGGTTTTATAATGAATCGAGTGCGGACTGAAACATTTTAAAGCACAATTTATAGACGGCACAGCAATGTGAAAGTGATTGCTGATTAGTTAACACTTAACACAACTTCTTCCTTCTTACTAATATACAAATTTTTCTATTTACTTTATGAAAATGAAATTAAAATCTATTGACATCTTCATACCTTTATTTATATGTATGTTCCTTTTAATATTTAAACACATTAAAATATTATAAAAAAGTAATTTATAAAAAATTAAAAAATTAAATATTTAAACACTCAACAACAATTCATAATCCGACTCATTAGTGAGAATCGTTTTTAATTTACTCATAATTTAGTCATCCCAATCTTGAAATTTAAGTTAATAAAAGAGAAATTTAAGTTAAGGTAGAGACTTCATCCAACTCAAAGAAACAAAATATGTATTCCTATGAAATTGGAGCAGCGAGTTTTATCCTAAAAGTTAAAGTTGGAATGAGATAAATATTTGTTTTTGTCCAAAAAATAGATAGATTTATTTGATCAATAAATATAATTAAAGAAGACAAAACTAATATTGCAAAGACAATTGCTTTGAGGTTTCATGTTCCAATATCGGCAAGCAATACACGTGGGGTTTAAACACAGTAAAAAAGCGCGTGCCAATTGACCGAAAGTACAGGAATGTGTGGTCCTTCATACTTCATCCTTCTCCTTCCAATGTAAAAACCTCTCTGGTTTTCTTTTAGGAGTCCTGATGATATCTAATTTAATTATACACGTTTGTTTCTAATTAAATAATGCAGATGACCCGTCAAACCAAAGCAAAGCAATGGGTTTTTTCAAGTCAAACAAGGAAACAACTTTGGAATTTCTCAGCTTTCTATCTCTATATATATACACTAACTTTTGTCTTTCCTTCCTCTCTCAAACCCAACAAATACAGCTCTCCGCTCTTCCTTTGCTTTCTTTTTGGGTTCACTTCTCGTCCAATTTATTTTTGTTTCCTTTCCTACTACATGGGTTTTTAGTTTCTTCTCCATTGAGCTCAACCTTGTTAAGTTTAACAAGGTTCAGAAGCTATTTCTTTTATATATAACTCAGAACTTGATTCTTTCAGAGCTCATCATTAGTTAATCATAAGGTGCAGGAGAAAAGAAAATGGAGAAGTCAAATCTTGTAGCCAATGGAGGGATGAAATTGCCTATTGGGTATAGGTTTCATCCTACTGATGAAGAGCTCGTTGTTCATTACTTGAGACGTAAAGTCTTTGGCTTTCCATTGCCTGCTTCTGTTATTCCGGAGCTTGATGTATTCCAAACTGATCCTTGGAACTTGCCAGGTTTATCCCACAACCTGTTGCTTTCTTGAATCTCTTCATTATTTGTTAGGGTTTCTCCTACTATTAGCTTCGTTCAATAAAAAAGAATATATATACATACAAGTATAAACACATGATACGGTACACCTAGCTAGTCACATTATATCTACTACAAGCTTTTCAATTCATATCGTAATCTTGTGATGTCATATACTCTTTTGCTGTTCTAGGTGATTTGAAGGAAAAGAGGTATTTCTTTAGTAGAAAACTTGGAAATGAAAGTGAAAACAGAAACAGAAGAGCTGCTGGTTCTGGTTACTGGAAACCTACAGGCAAAGGCAGGCCAATCATAGCTTCTTTTGGCAATCATATAGTTGGATTGAGAAAAACTTTCCTTTTCTGTGAAGGGAAAAATCCTAATGAGTCTAAAACTCAATGGATCATGCATGAATATCGCCTTGTTGGCTCAGGAACGCTCCTCAACACATCCCAGGTATAATATAAAACAGTTAATCTTATGTAGTATAAACAATAATCAAAGTGATTAATTATTTTTACTTCAAGACCTAATGGATTTGATCTTGAAACTTTGGAATATGTGCAGGTATTTAAGTTGAACTTAGGAGATTGGGTAGTCTACCGCGTATTTCAGAAGAAAAGGAGATCTAAAAAACAAGGGACAATTTCCAAGTCCTCAAGCACCTGCAGTGAGGTGATGAGTTCTAGTTTCATGGAATTTACGATGGTAGAGTGCTCAGATGTTGGTCCTCAACCTTCATCGCCATGTTCTAGTGGCATCACTGAGGTCTCTTCCAATGGGTTAGATCAAGAAGAAACTAGTTCCTCCATTAGTTTTTCTTTTCATTCTTGTAAGAGGAAGAGTACTTGAAACAAACACCTCAATTTCTTGCAAGGAAAATTGGTATCAAATATATTATTCAGCTAATCTTGCAACAATATGCGAATATCAATGAAAAAATTGAAACCAGTTTAATTCTTTTTCAAGGGTTTAGGAAATCTTGGTGTTGAATTGCAAATAAAGTCATGGAAATGAATATAGTGCTACCTACTTTCTTTAAGAAAATAATATACCATATTCTTAGCCAATCATGGATACAGTGGAAAGGAATAGATCGGGTTGGCACCCATTGTTGCTCAATAAACAAAATTTTAGTTTATTGTTACCAATTAAAAGGCAAATGATTTTTGAGGCAAAAGATACTGCAAAGTAGATATACATGTGTAAATAAATACATTTTTAAAGAGAGGCATCCAAGGAAAGAAGGGGAGAAAATGTACATTATCTATCCACTACTTTGTAGAGAAAGCAGATCCCTTGTGCACAAACACATATATATGTATATATTTACTTGAACAACAAATTATGGTGAGAAAAAGGGCATCTGCACATCAGCACATGGGGCTTCTTTCCTGTCCATATTGCAAACATTAGAAAGAACTTAATACTATATCCTCTCCTTGAGAATTTCATTACTGGAATCTTTATGACTTTAGCTCTTTCTTAATTATTTTTCTCAACACTAAACCCCATAAGATTTTCCTTTTTTGTTTTTTTTTTTTTTTTTGAAAAACAAACCAAAAGGATTCTTTCAATTAATGCTTCATGTTTTCCAATTTTTATTGAAAATGATTCCAACATAATTAATACTAACACTTCTCCTGATAAAGAATGGAACTTGTTTATGCTTAAAAAGGGAACAAGACAGGAGAGAGTTTTCTATATAAATTAAGGCTTGGATGCTGCAGCCTCTCATGGGTTGATGAGAATAAGATTCTTTGTGTCAACCAATAAAAGACAAAGGACAAAGGCATCTTATACTATTCTAGTTTCCTTTAGAACATTAATTTCCATTTCTATGAGCAAAATCAATGCACACAATTCTTCCCAACCTCATTTCATGCTTGCCCATGTACCCTTTCATACAAGAGAACATGGGAAAGTAAAAACAAACAAAGAAAAAAAAAATTCACTGGAGGAGAACAGCCCTTGTACGAGTAGGGAGAATATGGGATCAAACTAGTTAAATATTGAAAGAAAGAAGAACATTTGATTAGATTATAACAGGCGTATGATCTCCAAAAGAGAGCATCTAATTTGTTGGTGGAATTTGGGACCCTAAAATAAAGTTTTGGGGGGTGTCAAAGACACTTCACATGTGTACCCACATGTAATGTACACTCACAAGAATGCAAATTAAGATAATCTGAAGGAATTATATGACTAATTATAGCAGTTTCAATTATTGAATTGATCAAAATTATTGATAAGAATAATCAATCTTTTCAAACCTCTAAGAAAATTGCCACCAAAATTTGGTGCTGAAAGGAGCATCATCATACATTCATGAAGTGATAGATAACCTACACAAAGAAAATGAAAAATAACTGTATTTTTTTTCCACAGGAAAAAGAAAGAAGTTGAAATGCTGCTAAAAATTGATAAATTTGTAATCATGAAAAATCAAATCTAGCAGAATATCAACTTTAGTGTAAATGTAGTAGTAGTAGATATGATTCTGCACCTAAAGTATCATAAAGTAGGTCTCATTTTTTTTGTAAAGTAGAATCAATGTTTCCATGGTATGATTTTGTCAGGGAATTTCAGTAAGCTGAGTGAACATCAAAAGTCAGTAGGCAGCAGCAACAGGGTCTGTTTGTGGTGGAATTGGAATTGGCGGAAGTAAGAGTAGGAAACTGCCGACCAAAGGTTACTTGTAATTGAGGTTTTAGAATCATCTGCTTATCAAAGCAATCAAAATTCTTCACGTTACTTGTATATTTAGAAACAAACACAGGTTTTCTTTCTTTTTCCTTTTTTTTTTTTAATTTAAAAAAAGAAAGAGGAAATACAAAATGGGTATATTGCAGTGTACATTGCTGACTTTAATAGCTCTGTATAAAGTCTTTTTTGTCAATCAAGTGGGGCAATAGTCATCTGTGGTAGGCCATAACTAATTCATGTATGAGAATAATTATTTGTAGCTATTATTTTTTCTCCTTATCTGATCAATCATTGCAAGAAATCTTACTGTAGCATCCGAAAAATAGAATTGGTTTTTGTTATGACACAATGGGATTATGTCCTTGCAAATCATAAAATTGTTAATTTCATATCCTGTGAAAGGATGATGAAAGAGGACTCTAAATAGTATGAATTATGAAACGAAAGTCAAGAGTTCCAAGCTCAAATGACTTAAGGCATGTTTGTGGGTCTAAAATGATTCTTATGCTGCAAATGAAACGGTATAACCAGCGGGGCAGTTTTACAACCTTATTATAACTAGGAACAAATTAATGAAAGAAAAATATACCTGAAACCCTGCTAAACTTGCATTTGCATGCCTGGCCCACCACAGCTCAGACAGGGAATAATTATCACTAAAATTTGAATATAACAGCTACGTCTAGTCGCAGCTTTTATTTATTTATTTATTTATTATGCAATATCCAATCTACAACCAACAATCTCAAGATATATACGGAAAATGTTGTCGTTACCAGCTTTTTTTTAAAGGAAAGTGTCGTTGTGAGAGTCAGGAAAACTATCTTGGAATCATCTATAGAATAGGGGAGTTCACATTTACAGATTAGAAGCCGTATGATGTTCCCCATTTTATTCATGCCATATTCCTCGAGCATTATGACTACAAAGTAATGCCATTTCATATTATTGTCAATTTTGGACAATAAACAAGAAAACACAGCGTGCCCTTTCTTTCAACTACTTCTACAAACTCATGATTACATAATCTCCTGAACAGCTTTGTTTTGATTTAAAGAAAAATGAAAAATGCTCTAAAAGAAATACTGAGTAATCAAACAGCATAAAGCTAATCTCCTGAACACCAATATGCAAAGACTAATATCGATTTGTATTGAATGTATGAACCCTTTTCTACTTGAGTGAGAGACAACTTAAAATAGAGCCTAAACTGAATAGTCCTGGACAAACACGGGCACAAATCTGGTTTCATGTTGCAAAAATAAGACATCCTTCAGACTTGTTCTCAGCTAATTTTGCAAGTTAAGTTTGGGTGCTAAGGCCATCTTTTTCAGCAACTCCAGTAGCATCAGACAATGCAGAAGTTTTTGAGGGTGGTGGTTCAGCACAGGCCTTCAAGACAGCTTCATTCTGTAAGAGTTATAGAAGAATGAAGACAAGATATGAAATAACACTTCCAAAAAATAATAGAAAGATTAATAAACACCCATAAACATTTAAATTAAGTATGTTAATTTAAGTGTGATGCTGCTGATTTTGTCTATCCAAAATAATGCAGAGCTACAACAGTTGAAAACAAAAAGGTTCTTGAAAAGGTCAGGAATCAATCTTTTATACCTATACTTGGAAATAAGCAAAACATTAACAAAACTAATAAACCTTGAGTTTGAGGAAAAAAAATTCATGAAAGGAAGATAATTAAAGACACATAGCTAAATAAGGGAGTCATACTTCTAAATTTTGAGGACACAGAAGCAACATCAGCAATATTTTATTTCGAGATTAGAATAATAAAGCATTTCAATATAGCTTCTTATCCACTTTTCTATAATACACTCAACTTAGTTATGAAAAACTTGCAGTTAGCCACATTTTAATTGCTTGAAGATTTTGGCTCTTCTACTCCATGGGTATATGGCTTTTTCATTTTCATTGATAAACATTATCAAGACACATAAAATGTGAAAATAAGAAAGCAGAACCAATACCTTGTACACAGGGTCCCTTTTGAAACTCTATTCCTTCACAAATAACCCTTTTTTAGTAAATATAATTCATTAACGAGCACCAAGATTGGTGAAACTTGTGAACCAAACAGCTAAGACAAAGTTCAAGGAGTCCAAGAAGTAAAAGAAACAGTGTAAGCATCCAAAAATTTACCTCTTCTACATCCATCAAGATATAAGGACAGATGAAGGTTTTAGCCCCTAAACCCTTCTCCTTCTATCTCTTCAACAGCCAAAATATAGCGACTACTTGAAGAATTACTATTTATCTTTATCAGCTTGTATAACCCCTAGCCCGCAACTTCTTCTTAATCGAACATGCAACTTCCTAGGCAAACCCGCAATTGAGTAACCATTGTCAAAAGCACGAACTGGTGAATATGAATAGTCAACATTCTCTCTCAAGTCACCACCTAATTTTTTTCTTAAGCATCTATAATTCAGTTTTTCCGGATATAAGAAATGAAGAGAAATGAGCGACAAAAGATGGGAAAAATATCCACTAAGCAGACATGAACGTAAAACTAGAACTTTCATCAAGCAATTTTACTACATATTTAGCCATGCTAGGAAGGAAAAGGAAAATCTTTCAGAACCTACAAGGCTTCTCCTAAAATGGGATCTCAAAAACAAACTCCATCTATGCTCCCCATGCCTAAAAAGCTGGATATCAATTCAACAATGTTCTGAATCTCTAATTTATGACTAACCATCACCATTTTACACCATAAATCAGAATATACAGAGAAATACATTTAACTTGACAACAAAATCCACATTGCAGCACCCTCCCCCTTCAGGAGAACTAATATAATTGCTAATCGAAGCTTCACCAAGGTTTGCCAAAAAGAAGACAAGATACCCTTCTAGAGGAACATTTCCCTTCAAACATAATTTTTCTAACGAAGTATAAAAATTTGAAAAGATGCAGAAGCTTCATCAACCAAATTCTTTTTGTCTCAGTAGCTAAAAATAATTTTCCATGAAATAAATTGTTAAAGAAAGAAACGATTTCCAGCAATTGAAGGTTAACATTACTATCTCAAATTGTAATAAATAAGTAGATTTTAATCGAAGCTCTTCAATTGAGCTTTTCAAAACAAACCAATACCCGTCGAAATCGAACCCTAGCATAAGATCAGTAAAGATTCAATCTTTTAACACATAAATTGTAAAAATAACAAAAAGGGTATACATAAGAAGCGATAAAATTTGATTTAGAAAGAGAAAGAGACCTGCCAAACTCTGAGGAGACGCTTCTTAGCATTGGCTTTACGGGTAGTAGTGAGTTTTATTCTTTTCCATACTAAGCCTCCAGAATCATGCTTCTTCACTATCTCCATTACCCTTGTTCCCCAAAATGCCCCTAACATCTCTCCTTTTATCTTTGCTGCTGCTACTCTTCAGCTATGGAGTATGGAGCCGCTTCCGCTATGTGATTGTTATGTCTGCACCTTCACCAAGGGGCGCTTGGATGCCGAAACGAAAGGAGCAAATGTTTTGGGCCTTCTTCCATGCGGCGTCGTTGTGTTTAGCCTTTTTTTATTGAAAAAATAACAAAAATGTTATTTTTTAAAATTTTTATAACAGGATAATTTTTTTCATTTTACTATATAAAAATATTAAGAGTACGAAAAGGACTATAGTTTTGATTATTTTTATAAATTTTTTAGTAAAATAATTAAATAAAAATAAAAAAACAACGGCATTATATTTTTAACAAAAATTAAAAATAATATCTTTTAAAGGAATATTTATACAATACAAGAGATTTTTGAAATAGTTCTTTTTTTTTTGTTGACTTGCATCTAATATTTTAAAAATAAAATATTATTTTTAAAAAGATTTAACTATTGATTAAATCTTAAATTTTATATTTTAATAATTTTATCTAATTATTTTAATTTGAATTAGATATTCATATTTTTAATTTATTTTTAAAAATATCTCTTAATAATAATTTTTAAAATTTTACAACGAGAAAAATAATATAATAAATCAATTCTACTTAAAAAAAGATAGTAATTTAACAATAAATTTATTATATTTAGACTTAAGATGCATGAAATAATACACATATATGAGACTTTTAATACTCATAATATTAAGTTAAGGACAATTCAATTTTATTGATTCATAATTATTATTTTTTTATAAGTATAATCGACTTTCCGAATCATTTCTTTTAATGTTAAATTTTAAAAATTATCATCAAATTATAATTTTTAAGAATAAATTAAAATATGAATATTTATTTTAAAATTCTGAAATAATTAAATAAGATTATTAAGAATATAAAATTAAAAATCTAATTAGTAATTAATCTTTTTAAAAATCAAGTCTGAAAAGTATATAAACAACCTTTCCTTAAAAATTAACTTGCTCAACTTTCCGCAGATTAAATTTGTTTCCGAAGTAGAATAATATGAGTACCAGACATTGCAAAATCTCGTTACCATGCCTTATTTGTCTTATTCTGACATATTTACTGTTTATATCTTTCGCTATTATTATTTGTACATAACAAGCTTAAAGCCTTACGCTAATGGATATCTGATTCCTTCAAGAACCTCCATTAAAATTACTGTACCTGTATTTGCCAATCAATTTGCGCTATTCTAGTAAATTCTCTATCCATAAATCCGGACTCCAACAAAAGCACTTTTCATCAAATGTAATTCTTTAGAGACATCTCTCATATTCGTTCTTTCTTTTGGTGATTCTCTTGAACAAGCTATTCCAACTTCGAATACTGAAAGCAACCCTTTCTGCAGCTGATCGTTAGCTCTCGTTTGTCTGAAATTTCCCTTGCTGTTGTCTTCCTTTTCATCTCCTGATGTTCCTTCAATATCAGTCGGCAGAAGGGATTGGTCCATGATCTGCTCCACTCCTTTTGGTAATGCATTCTTCACAAAGTTGTGGAGATTCAAACCGTCTTCAAACATTTTATCGGTTGGCCTCTTTCCTGAAAACATCTCTAGCAGAAGGATCCCGTAGCTGTACACATCTCCCTCTTTTGATGCTGCACTACCCATTGCATATTCTGCATTTTGTTTTTGACAATATACTTTTAGTTAATGTATTAAGAAGGACTATCAATTTATAGTTTCATTCAGTTCGCTTAATAACGAGTGCAAATTTTTCGAATGAAATAAGCGCCAGTAGAGTCGTCTACGACATACTGAGGTTAATATTACGAACTCCCATCAGAGTTCAAGAGTAAAGAGTTGTTACCGGGAGGAGCATATCCAAAAGTCCCTTTTATTCCAGTTGTTGAGCTGCTTTGACCCTGAGATAAATCACCGGCGGCGGTGGTCAAGAACAGCCTAGCCAAACCAAAATCGCTGACATGAGCGATCATGTCTTCATCCAGAAGAACATTGCTCGGCTTTAAGTCACAATGAATGATGGGACTTTCACACAGGTCATGAAGATAATGCAATACTGACGCCACATCAACTGCAATATTCAATCTTTGGATGAAATTCAAGTAATTTTTGGGCTGACTGTTGCTGTCGTTATTGTTGTGATGCAACCAATTCTCTAGACTTCCATTTTCCATGAATTCAAAAATTAGAGCTTTGAATTCATTTTGTTTGTAATCCAAGCTGGAGCAATATGTTAATAGCTTGACAAGATTTCGATGCCGTACATTCCTTAATGCGTTGCATTCTGCCATGAAGCTCTTGGAAGCACCTTTTTGTTGAAGTTTTAGCACCTTGATGGCTACTGGACTTTCCATTTGATTGATAAATCCTTTGTATACAGAACCAAAGCTTCCAGATCCAATTAAATTGACGGAAGAGAATCCATTTGTTGCCAGATGAAGATCGTGGTAGGAGACCCTTATGTTCTGATCCGTCATTAAGGGTGTAGAAGAAGTGCTTTTTTTAGATTTTCTGTGTCGGTAAGCAAAAAGAAAGACTAACACCAACAGAACAAACAGAACCAAGAAGGAAATTATGACCCCTAGTTTTAAAGCATGATGAGGATTTCCTTTCTTCTTCACAGGGCATTTTGGTAGACTAAGTTCCGGCACACCACCGCAAAGGTTAGTATTACCAATGAGTGACAATGCACTTGCATTTGTGAAGACGCCTTTTGTTGGAACCTGACCCTCAAGATTGTTGAAAGATAAATTCAAATATAGCAGAAAACGAAGATTCTGCAAGTCTTTTGGAATTTCTCCTCTCAAATTGTTCCGCGAAAGGTCTAATTCTTGAAGGCCTCTCAAAGAAGCTAAAGATGAAGGGATGGTACCTTGAAACGAATTTCCTGCCATATAAAGATATTCCAGGCCCAAACAATCTCCAATGGTTGTAGGTATTTCACCTGAAAGTTTGTTTTCTGCAACATCCAGAGTATTTACATTTCCAAGTTTCCCTACTTCTACTGGTAGATTGCCTGTAAAGGAGTTATGCGCTAAATTTAGTAATATTGACAAGGAAGAAATGCCTGTAAGCTCTTGAGGTATTGCCCCGTTGAGGTTATTTCGCGCAAGGTTTAGGACATTCAAACTCCTGCAGTTTCCAATGCTTAAAGGAATGCTTCCATCAAAGTTGTTCTGTGACAAAATAAGTACAGACAATTGGGTGAGGTTGCCGAAGGAAGATGGAATTCGACCTGACAATCTGTTGTGCCATAAAAGCAATCGTTGAAGCTTTTGAAACTTGCCAAAATATGATGGAATGACACCAGTAAAAAAGTTATCCTCCATGCCTAAATCCATTAAGTTGATAAGACTTTCTAATGCTTCTGGAATAATTCCAGTGATTTGATTACCGCCAAAATACAAACCATTAAGCTGAACTGATAAATTGGCTATAGAATTTGGTAAAAAGCCTCCAAAATTATTATAACCAACATCCAAGATTTCCAAATTGCTACAGTTTTTTAAAGATGTAAGAAATTCCAAGTCATTTGCTGAGTTGTTCCCTAAATTATTCTGGGAAACCTCTAGCCACAAAAGATTTTGATGATTTCCAAACCTTGGAACTTGTCCCTCAAATCTGTTTATAGAAATAGAAAACTTTACCAAATTAGAAGCATTGGAAAAAGAATTTGGGACCGAACCAGAGAATTCATTTCCACCAATGTGAAATTGTTGAAGATTTGGGAGGGTTTGGCCTATATTATCTGGTATACTTCCATTCAGTCGGTTTGCTGCTGCTGAAAAGAAAATGATTGAAGAGATATTAAAAAGAGATGCAGGGATAATACCAGATAGATGGTTGGCTGCAACTGTGAAAAATGTTAAGCTTGTTAATCTTCCCATATCAACTGGAATAGTTCCCACCAAATTATTTCTAGTAACAGAAAATCTGGTGAGAGATGAAAGGTTGCAAAGTGATGTTGGAATTTCCCCTCTAATCTTGTTTACACCAAGAAGAAGCATTTCTAGGTTTGCCAAATTGCCAAGCTCTGCAGGGATTTT